>NC_066289.1:0-1250000 GCF_905404315.1 Leptidea sinapis
GTGTGACATATCCACGGATTCGTCTCGCGACAGAGATTCCAACGATACGGTTCTTGTGAAAATCAGATTAAAAAAAAGTGACTAATAGTGACAAAAAACTGCTCCTTAAAAGTGAAAAGTGAGTGCGCCGCCGAAAATAAGATCGACAACCCCCCTTTTTACTAGTGCTAAAAGTTGCGCCCCCGTTGGGCGGCACATTTTGACCCCACGCTTGGAAATTTCCAGCAAAGGGGAAAGGTACCATCCGCAAGATAGTGCAGCACGGCGTGACCTGAGGTGCTAGAAGACTCAACTGCCTCCATCTGATAGTGCTCGAACAAGCTGAACCTAGACACGTATCACAAGTTTAGCTCCGAAAAACCAGGAGACCCCTGCGGCCAGTTTTGCAAAAGCGTAACTTTTGCAAAGACCAGAACTCCAGGACTCCTGCAGCTGTACCAGCGACAACCCGGGAAATCGTAGCCACCAGCACACCCTACACATAGTAATTTTTTGGAAATTTTTATACTTTAATTTAAGATTTTGTACGTGTACCAAGTTAACCTCCCGCGTTAACAACCGCACAATTAAGTTGGTAATTTCCTCTTTCCTAATTTCCGCTTGTTTTTCCACAAAATTTAATAAGTCCCGTCTGGACAACCATCTCCTGATCTATAATCACTTTTTAAATTTTCAAAATACCTATCTAATTTCTCCAAATCTTACTACTAAATCCAAATTTCACAAAACACGAAGGATTAACTTGGTACACCCTCGGGCCTGAACCCCAATATACTGGTTTATTATTATAATTAAAATAGTTAGTTTAAGCTCTCACCTTTCAAGAGACACCTAATTTAAATTTTTTGGACAACTTTAAGGGGTCCAAATAAGTCTCCAAAGTTAACGGAAATTGTTCTAAAAATAGAACATTCCACAAAGAAGCGGCTAAGGGTGACACGTTTTAGTGAACATAATAATATTAAAATTTAATTATTTTTAAGCATAACCTACACACAGACGGACTGACAAAATTGTAAAAAATTGCATTATATAGAATAAACTCAGGAGTCCCTGGACTTAGACCACCCGAGTTTGAGCTTAAGCTGCTCCTCTCTTCAAGAGGTACATATTGCAATCTGCAGATTCACCCTTTGAGCCCCCCCCCCTTCCCCTTAGGGTCTAACTTAAGTACCGTTGGTCTTACACCCCCCGAGTTTGGTCTCAAACTGCCTGTCTCATTGAGAGGAACAGTTTGGCTCCGACGGATTTCCCCCACGACCCACCCCCCCTGAAATACCAACAAATTATTTTTAACACTTCCATAGGCCGTCCCCCGAAACCTCCCCCCCTCCCCCATTTTCGACCTCACCCCCTCTAGGGCTAACTTTGGCCCCTGTGCTCCCAGACCCACCAAGTTTGGGCTCAAACGAACCCCTCTCACATTGAGAGGAACAGTTTGGCCCCGACGGATTTTCCCTCAGACCTCCCCCTCCCCCAAAATCCCAAAAAAACCCCAAACACACTTCCATAGGCCGACTTCCGAAACCTTCCCCCCCTCCCCCCTAATTTTCGACCTCACCCCCCTCAGTGGCTAACTTTGGCCCCTGTGCTCCCAGACCCCCCAAGTTGGGCTCAAACGAACCCTCTCATCGAGAGGAACAGTTTGGCCCCGACGGATTTTCCCTCAGACCTCCCCCTCCCCCAAAATCCCCAAAAAACCCTAAACACACTTCCATAGGCCGACTCCCGAAACCTTCCCCCCTCCCCCCAAACTTTCGACCTCACCCCCTCAGTGGCTAACTTTTGTTCCCTTTACGTTAGACCCCCCGAGTTTGGGCTCAAACTGTCAGTCTTCTCGAGAGGAACAGTTTGGCCCCCCACAGATTTTCCCTCCGACCACCCTCCTCCCTAGAATCTCAAAAAAAAAAAAACACCTCCAAAGACCGACTTCTGACTTAAAATCTTATACAATCCGAAATGGCACTTTGTAGAACCCCTACAAAAACTCCAAACTCGTTTGAGAGCGAAGAGCAAAAGTCACCGCCCAAAATGGGAACAACATATAAAAACAGACTTACCGAAGCTGCGGCGCTACAGCAGAGCGCCATTCTCCAACTAGACTCAGCGAGAAATTTGAAAGGGAGAGATTAAAACTGCAGTTTTGTCTGCAGTGAAACGACTCTATACACTAGTTAAAGAGGCAGACGGGACGGCGAGTAACAAAAACGAAAAACAAACCAACATAACAAATAACGTAGATTTCACACTAGAACCAAGAATCGACAGGCTAGAAGAACACCTTAACAAATTAGAAAGAGAAACAAATAAACTGGAGGAAGTCAGAAGAGAACTAGAGAGACAAACCATGAACAACATAGAGGCACTTGATCACAAGGGCAAGGAAATAGTGTCCAGGATAGAACAGGAGACGGGTAAGATGATAGCAACGTACGCGAGTGTTACAGCAGGCCAAAAACCAACAACACCACAAAACGTCGCGTACCGTAAGGAGCCACAAATACAAGAGCAGATGCACTCGATCATAATTAAATCTTCCAACCCCAGAAAACCAGCGGGGAAATAATCGAGCGCATCCGAACCACCGTAGACGCCAAAAATACAGGTATAAATATTGATCGCATCCGGAAATCAAAGACCAAAAAGTCGTGGTAGGGGTGTAACACAACGGCGCAGCTAGATAGGGTAAAGGACCGATTAAAGGCTGATTCTGTGCTCACCGTCGAAACGGCAGAAGCTAAGGACCCCCTTGGTCGTCCTTCGAGGTGTACTGCAGATCAACACTGATGAAGACATAGTTGCCTCTGTAAAGAATCAGAACAAGGGCTTATTTAAAGATCTACGCCCAGAAGACATCAGAGTCTCGGTCCGATACAGAAGGAAGACACGAAACCCACATACAAATAACATTGTGCTTCAGGTCTCCCCCCAGGTGTGGAAGATACTAACTCAGATAGGAAGGGTCCACATAGATCTACAGAGAGTCGAAGTATTAGACCAATCACCACTGGTGCAATGCTCGAGATGTCTAGGCTATGGCCACGGGCGAAGACACTGCAAAGAAGAAGAAGATCTGCCCTGCGCCTGTGCCCACTGCGGCGGACCCCATATGCGTAATGATTGTCCATTATATAAAGCAGCGGAAAGACCTACCTGCATAAATTGTAAGAAGGCGAACATCGAGAGGCATGATCATGGAGCGTTCGACTCACAGTGCCCAATAAGAAAGAGGTGGGACACCCTGGCCAGAAGGTCGGTAGCGTATTGCTAAGGTGGCCAAAGGCTTTGACAGACCGCTAAAAATAATACAGGCTAACTTACAGAGGTCGACCCTTGCTACTGAAGAACTAATAATGGAGGCAAAGAAGCGACGAGCAGCAATAGCTTTAATCCAGGAGCCATACGTGGGGTCTATTGGCAGGATGAAGTCCTACACGGGAGTCAGGATTTACCAAGATAGCAGCGCAGCCGAAGGTCCTAATAAAGTGGCTATTGCAGTATTTGACGATGACATCCAAGTCGTGCAATACCCTACTCTCACTTCCGCAAATATCCTACCTATAGGTCTGCGCACAGCAAAAGGTGTGGTGAATCTGGTTTCGGTCTATTTTGAACCCAGCCCAAGCCCGATAATACACTACATTGGAAGACTTGAACACGTCCTGAAACATCTCTCTAATAAAATCATCGTTGGAGGCGACGTCAACGCAAAGAGCCCCTGGTGGGGATGCGACGCGCCCGATGAAAGAGGTGAAGAAATTGAAGCCACACTTGATGGCATGAGCCTGGAAGTCATAAACCACGGTAGGGAGCCAACCTTCGACACAATCAGAGGTAACATTAGGTACACAAGCTATGTTGATATCACGGCCGCCACTCACGATCTCCTTGGCCTTATTGAAGACTGGAGGGTGGATTGTGATGTGACTGGTTCTGATCACAACGCCATCACCTTTACTCTTAATTCGGAACTCACAAAAAATAATGGCATACACAGCACAACTAGGGTTTATAATACCCGGAACGCGGACTGGATCCATCTTCGCTCGAAAATTTGCCAGTCGCTTTCCGAGCGCAACATCTCCTTAGAACAAGTAAACAACATACACTCCACAAATGAATTGGAAAACACACTCACACACTACACACAAACAGTAACAGAAACATGTAACACAATCCTACCTAAAATAAACAAACGCAAAATACTCACCTCCCCACCGTGGTGGACTGAAACGCTCAGCAAGCTTAAGAGCGACGTCGCGAGAATGAAGCGAAGGATTCGCTGCGCAGCTCCGATTCGCCGCCCAAAGGTTGTCCAGGAATACCTGCAAGTAAAAGAAGAATATAAAAACGGAAGTTGAAAATGCAAGACTTAATAGTTGGAAGGCTTTTTGCGAGAAGCAGGATCGGGAGAGCCTTTGGGATGGTATCTACAGAGTAATTAGGAGAACCTGCCAAACGAGGATTGAAGACCCGCTTATTAGGGACGGTAAAGCGTTAACAAGCGCTGAATCTGCCGAATTTCTGGCGGAGACACTCTTCCCTGAAGACACGTATACAGGTGAAAATGAAGTACACGCTGATATTAGAAGAAAAGCCCAAAATATTAACTTAATGGACCAAGATGAACTCCATGACCCACCTTTTACGCATACGGAGTTATTTGAATGCGTAGCAAGCTTTAACCCAAAGAAAGCTCCGGGAGGAGACGCGCTCACTGCTGACATTTGCGGAAATGCTATCGCTGCCAACCCCGATGTCTTTTTGGCCATTGTGAATCAATGTCTTGCACTGAGTTACTTCCCCGTGCAGTGGAAGAAGGCAGCCGTAATCATTCTGCGGAAACCGGGTAGGGATAATTATACACAGCCAAAATCGTTCCGACCTATCGGACTGCTGCCTATCTTCGGTAAAATCCTAGAAAAAATGCTCGTAAGACGTCTTAACTTTTACCTCGTCCCCAGGCTCTCGGTGAATCAATATGGATTTGTACCACAGCGTGGAACTGAGGACGCACTGTACAAACTCACAAACCACATAAGGGAAGGTGTTAAAAACAAAAAGATTGTCACCCTCATATCCTTGGACATAGAAGGTGCTTTTGATAACGCATGGTGGCCCGCCATCAGGATAAGGTTGGCAGAAGAAGGCTGTCCCGTCAACTTAAGACGCCTAATCGATAGCTATCTACACCAGAGAGAAATAAGGTTGCTCTATGGAGGTGCCGCTGTTACCAGGACAACGAGTAAGGGCTGCGTCCAAGGTTCTATCGGAGGGACCTATACTCTGGGACCTCCTACTAGACTCACTCCTAAAGCAGTTGGACGCCATGAACATTTATTCCCAGGCCTTCGCCGACGATATAGCCCTCGTTTTTACAAACCAACAGCTCTCTTGAAACGGAACTGAAAGCTAATAAAGCTCTGGAACATGTTCGAAGCTGGGGGATGCAAAACACACTAAATTTCGCTCCAAAACAAAACAAAAGCAATGATAATCACAAATCGGATAAAATATGAAACACCTAGACTAGTAATGGGAGGCTCACTCATTGAAATCACAGATAGCATAAAGATATTAGGATTAATAATTGATAACAAATTAACTTTTAATAAACACACTATCTCAGTAAGTAAAAAAGCCCATAGAAATTTATAAACGCGTTGCAAAAACAGCCAGGGTGAGCTGGGGACTGGACTCAAAAATTATTAGAACCATTTATACTGCTGTATTGAGCCAATTATGCTATACGCTGCAAGTTCATGGTTTCCAGCTGCGAATAAAATATACATTAAGCAGAGACTCGATACTGTACAGAGAGGATTCGCAGCTAAGATCAGCAGATCGTACCGCACCACCCTCCCTCAACTCATTGAGAATTATCGCGGGTTTACTCCCGCTCGATCTGCGCGTTCAGGAGGAAGCACTATTATACCAGCTGAGAAAGGGTCACATAGAATGGGATGATCTGAAAGGCGCGGAGGTTGAACGCAAGACTGCATTCGAAGATATCCCGCACCCAGCAGACGCACCAAAAATTTCATATCGAATCCTGGGCAACGAAGAGCTGGAAGCAGACAGCGAAACTCCCGAAACTGTCCATATATATACAGACGGCAGTAAGACACTGGACGGTGTGGGGGCGGCGGTGACGCTCTGGAGAAATCAATGCGAGTTAGGAGCTCATAAATTACCACTTGCCCATTTCTGCAGTGTTTATCAAGCAGAGCTGGTCGCTCTACACAAGGCAGTGCAGTTGGCAACAAAGCGAAATGGGACCGGCTTTAACATTTACAGTGACTCTAGGTCTGCGCTTGGACGCGGTAGCGGGAAACCCGCTCCCTCATCCCCTCGCCACAGAGATCCGTGACATGTTGAGGTCCAATCCTCACAAGGAGATTAAGCTTTTCTGGGTCAAAGCACATGCGGGAAGGGAGGGAAATGAGCGAGCGGACGAGTTGGCAAAGAAAGCTGCCAGCAATGTGAAGTTAAGGCCGGTCTATGATCGCTGCCCACTGTCGCACCTCAAACGCATCATAAGAGCAGGAACACTGCATAAGTGGCACACCAGATACAATAACACATCTACAGGTAAAATCACAAAAATATTCCTTCCGGATGCAATTGCAGCTTATAGAATCCTAAGTACCGTTGAACCTAACTACGTTCTGACGCAGGTCCTCACTGGTCATGGGGGCTTCTCAGAATATTTGTATAGGTTTAAATGCAAAAGCACGTCTACATGCCCATGCGGGCATCATGAAGAGTCCGTGCCTCACATACTAATCGATTGTCCGATATATGGTTATGAGAGGCATGAGCTAACGCAAAAACTAAAAGACAGACAATTAGAAATACATACCATAGCCGATATCATGGCGGACAAAAAAAGCTAGGCCCATATTTCTAGAATTCTGTTTAAGTATAGCCAAAAAAGTAATTAATAAAAACAAAACAAGATAATTCACTAACACCCTAACGGCTCAAAAAAATCGGAACGAAACCATGTATTAAAATAAATTAGAATAGTATAAATAATTAATGTAGTATAAAGTAATCAATATACTTGTTATCCACTTATTTAAAATTAGACTATTAAATATTGTAATTAGAATTAGAATAAAAACTTCGTATAAGAAGTTAGTCGAAACAAACTGTATAAAATAAGACTCTTTAATATTGTTATAAAGATAAGAATGAAACGTGTGTTAGAAGTTAAGTATTATGTTGTAATAAATAAGACTCTTAAATATTGTTATTTTGATTAAAACTAAACATGTATTAGAAGTAAGTTAGAATAAGTAACATTGTGATGATCAATAAAAACCCCACAAGTTGTTTCACTTTAGCTCGCAATCCACGGCCCGGGGATAACCTCGCCCGGGGGGTAGGCTATTAGGCAAAAAAAAAAAAAAAAAAAAAAAAAAAAAAAAAAAAAAAAAAAAAAAAAAACAAAACCTAACCTAACCTAACCTAACCTAAACCTAACCTAACCTAACCTACCTAACCTAACCTAACCTAACCTAACCTAACCTAACCTAACCTAACCTAACCTAACCTAACCTAACCTAACCTAACCTAACCTAACCTAACCTAACCTAACCTAACCTAACCTAACCTAACCTAACCTAACCTAACCTAACCTAACCTAACCTAACCTAACCTAACCTAACCTAACCTAACCTAACCTAACCTAACCTAACCTAACCTAACCTAACCTAACCTAACCTAACCTAACCTAACCTAACCTAACCTAACCTAACCTAACCTAACACGATATCCATATTGCTGAAAACATAATTGTTTACGGCAGCCCTCTTGAATCTCAAAAATGATCACAGAATTGTTCTCTGCACCCTTAAGAACCTAGGACACGATTTCCATATTGCTGAAATCATAATTTTGTGCGGCGGCCATCTTGGATTTGAAAAATGATCACCAAATCGTTCTCTGCACCCTCGAGAACCTCGGGTATGGTATCCATATTGATGAAATCATAATTTTGTGCGGCGGTCATCTTGGATTTGAAAAATGATCACAAAAACGTTCTCAGCACCCTCGAGAAACTCGGATACGATACCCATAATGTAGTTATACTTTTGAGCAGCGGCCATCTTGGATTGGAGAACTGATCACAAAATCGTTTTCTGCACCCTCGAGAACCTCGGATACGATACCCATAAAGTAGTTATCATAATTTTGAACGGCGGCCATCTCGGATTTAAAAATGATCCCAAAATTGTTTTCTGCACCCTCGAGAACCGCGGACACGATATCCATATTGCTGAAAACATAATTGTTTACGGCAGCCCTCTTGGATTTCAAAAATGATCACAGAATTGTTCTCTGCACCCTTAAGAACCTAGGACACTATTTCCATATTGCTGAAATCATAATTTTGTGCGGCGGCCATCTTGGATTTGAAAAATGATCACCAAATCGTTCTCTGCACCCTCGAGAACCTCGGGTACGATATCCATATTGCTGAAATCATAATTTTGTGCGGCGGTCATCTTGGATTTGAAAAATGATCACAAAAACGTTCTCAGCACCCTCGAGAAACTCGTATACGATACCCATAATGTAGTTATACTTTTGAGCAGCGGCCATCTCGGATTTAAAAATGATCACAAAATCGTTCTCTGCACAAAACAATTCTGTGATCATTTTTGAAATCCAAGAGTGCTGCCGTAAACAATTATGTTTTCAGCAATATGGATATCGTGTCCGCGGTTCTCGAGAGTGCAGAAAACAATTTTCGGATAATTTTTAAATCCGAGATGGCCGCCGCTCAAAAGTATGATAACTAGATTATGGGTATCGCATCCGAGGTTCTCGAGGGTGCAGAGAACGATTTTGTGATCAGTTCTCCAATCCAAGATGGCCGCCGCTCAAAAGTATACTTACATTATGGGTATCGTATCCGAGTTTCTCGAGGGTGCTAAGAACGTTTTTGTGATCATTTTTGAAAATCCAAGATGGCTGCCGTGCAAGATTATGATCATAAAAATGTGGGTATCGTATCCGAGGTTCTCGAGAGTGCACAGAACGATTTTTGTGGTCATTTTTCAAATCCAAGATGGCCGCCGCTCAAGATTTTGATAACTACATTATGGGTATCTTATCCGAGGTTCTCGAGGGTGCAGGGAACGGTTTTGTGATCATTTTCAAAACCGAGATGGCCGCCGCCCAAGATTTTGATAACTACATTATGGGTATCTTATCCGAGGTTCTCGAGGGTGCAGGGAACGGTTTTGTGATCATTTTCAAATCCAAGATGGCCGCCGCTCAAGATTTTGATAACTACATTATGGGTATCTTATCCGAGGTTCTCGAGGGTGCAGGGAACGGTTTTGTGATCATTTTCAAATCCGAGATGGCCGCCGCTCAAGATTTTGATAACTTCATTATGGGTTTCGTATCCGAGGTTCTCGAGTGTGCAGAAAACAATTTTGGGATCATTCTTAAATCCAAGATGGCCGCTGCTCAAAAGTATGATAACTACATTATGGGTATCGTATCCGAGGTTCTCGAGGGTGCTGAGAACGATTTTGTGATCATTTTTCAAATCCATGATGACCGCCGCACAAAATAATGATTTCAGCAATATGGAAGTCGTGTCCGAGGTTCTCAAGGATGCAGAGAACAATTCTGTGATCATTTTTGAAATCCATGAGGGCTGCCGTAAACAATTATGTTTTCAGCAATATGGATATCGTGTCCGCGGTTCTCGAGGGTGCAGAAAACAATTTTCGGATCATTTTTAAATCCGAGATGGCCGCCGCTCAAAAGTATGATAACTAGATTATGGGTATCGTATCCGAGGTTCTCGAGGGTGCAGAGAACGATTTTGTGATCAGTTCTCCAATCCAAGATGGCCGCCGCTCAAAAGTATACTTACATTATGGGTATCGTATCCGAGTTTCTCGAGGGTGCTGAGAACGTTTTTGTGATCATTTTTGAAAATCCAAGATGGCTGCCGTGCAAGATAATGATCATGAAAATGTGGTTATCGTATCCGAGGTTCTCGAGAGTGCACAGAACGATTTTGTGGTCATTTTTCAAATCCAAGATGGCCGCCGCTCAAGATTATGATAACTACATTATGGGTATCTTATCCGAGGTTCTCGAGGGTGCAGAGAACGGTTTTGTGATCATTTTCAAATCCGAGATGGCCGCCGCACAAGATTATGATAACTACATTATGGGTTTCGTATCCGAGGTTCTCGAGGGTGCAGAGAACGATTTTGTGATCAGTTCTCCAATCCAAGATGGACGCTGCTCAAAAGTAGAACTACATTATGGGTATCGTATCCGAGGTTCTCGAGGGTGCTGAGAACGATTTTTTGATCATTTTTCAAATCCATGATAACCGCAGCACAAAATTATGATTTCAGCAATATGGAAATCGTATCCGTATTTTGTGATCATTTTTCAAATCGAAGATGGCCGCCACTCAAAATTATGATAACTACATACCCATAAGGGTATCGTATCCGAGGTTCTCGAGGGTGCTGAGAACGATTTTGTGATCATTTTTCAAATCCATGATGACCGCAGCACAAAATTATAATTTCAGCAATATGGAAATCGTGTCCGAGGTTCTCAAGGGTGCAGAGAACAATTCTGTGATCAGTTTTGAAATCCAAGAGGGCTGCCGTAAACAATTATGTTTTCAGCAATATGGATATCGTGTCCGCGGTTCTCGAGGGTGCAGAAAACAATTTCGGGATCATTTTTAAATCCGAGATGGCCGCCGCTCAAAAGTATGATAACTAGATTATGGGTATCGTATCCGAGGTTCTCGAGGGTGCAGAGAACGATTTTGTGATCAGTTCTCCAATCCAAGATGGCCGCCGCTCAAAATTATAACTACATTATGGGTATCGTATCCGAGTTACTCGAGGGTGCTGAGAACGTTTTTGTGATCATTTTTCAAATCCAAGATGGCTGCCGTGCAAGATTATGATCATAAAAATATGGGTATCGTATCCGAGGTTCTCAATAGTGCACAGAATGATTTTGTGGTCATTTTTGAAATCCAAGATGGCCGCCGCTCAAAATTATGATAACAACATTATGGGTATCGTATCCGAGGTTCTCGAGGGTGCAGAAAACGATTTTCTGATCATTTTTCAAATCGAAGATGGCCGCCGCTCAAAACTATGATAACTACATTATGGGTATCGTATCCGAGGTTCTCGAAGGTGCAGAGAACGATTTTGTGATCATTTTTCAAATCCAAGATAGTCGCGGCTCAAAAGTATGATAACTTCATTATGGGTATCGTATCCGAGGTTCTCGAGGGTGTTGAGAACGATTTTGTGATCATTTTTAAATCCAAGATGGCCGCCGCACAAAAATATGATTTCAGCAATACGAATATCGTACCCGAGGTTCTCGAGGGTGCAGAGAACGATTTGGTGATCATTTTTCGAATCAAAGATGGCCGCCGCATAAAATTATGATTTCAGCAATATTGATATCGTGTCCAAGGTTCTCGAGGGTGCAGAGAACAATTCTGTGATCAGTTTTGAAATCCAAGAGGGCTGCCGCAAATAATTATGTTTTCAGCAATATGGATATCGTGTCCGAGGTTCTCGAGTGTGCAGAAAACTATTTTGGGATCAGTTCTCCAATCCAAGATGGCCGCTGCTCAAAAGTATAACTACATTATGGGTATCGTATCCGAGGTTCTCGAGGGTGCTGAGAACGATTTTGTGATCATTTTTTAATCCAAGATGGCCGCCGCACAAAATTATGATTTCAGCATTTCGGATTTCGTACCCGAGGTTCTCGAGGGTGCAGAGAACGATTTTGTGACCATTTTTCAAATCCAAGATGGCCGCCGCTCAAAAGTATGATAACTACATTATGGGTATCGTATCCGAGGTTCTCGAGGGTGCTGAGAACGATTTTGTGATCATTTTTCAAATCCATGATGACCGCCGCACAAAATTATGATTTCAGCATTATGGAAATCGTGTCCGAGGTTCTCAAGGGTGCAGAGAACAACTCTGTGATCATTTTTGAAATCCAAGAGGGCTTCCGTAAACAATTATGTTTTCAGCAATATGGATATCGTGTCCGCGGTTCTCGAGGGTGCAGAAAACAATTTTGGGATCATTTTTAAATCCGAGATGGCCGCCGCTCAATAGTATGATAACTAGATTATGGGTATCGTATCCGAGGTTGTCGAGGGTGCAGAGAACGATTTTGTGATCAGTTCTGCAATCCAAGATGGCCGCCGCTCAAAAGTATTACTGCATTATGGGTATCGTATCCGAGTTTCTCGAGGGTGCTGAGAACATTTTTGTGATCATTTTTCAAATCTAAGATGGCTGCCGTGCAAGATTATGATCACAAAAATATGGGTATCGTATCCGAGGTTCTCGAGAGTGCACAGAACGATTTTGTGATCATTTTTGAAATCCAAGATGGCCGCCGCACAAAATTATGATTTCAGCAATATGGATATCGAACCCGAGGTTCTCGAGGGTGCAGAGAACGATTCTGTGATCATTTTTGAAATCCAAGAGGGCTGCCGTAAACAATTATGTTTTCAGCAATATGGATATCGTGTCCGCGGTTCTCGAGGGTGCAGAAAACAATTTTGGGATCATTTTTAAATCCGAGATGGCCGCCGCTCAAGATTATGATAACTACATTATGGGTTTCGTATCGTATCCGAGGTTCTCGAGAGTGCACAGAACGATTTTGTGATCATTTTTGAAATCCAAGATGGCCGCCGCTCAAAATTATGATAACTACATTATGGGTATCGTATCCGAGGTTCTCGAGGGTGTTGAGAACGATTTTGTGATCATTTTTAAATCCAAGATGGCCGCCGCACAAAAATATGATTTCAGCAATACGGATATCGTACCCGAGGTTCTCGAGGGTGCAGAGAACGATTTGGTGATCATTTTTCGAATCAAAGATGGCCGCCGCACAAAATTATGATTTCAGCAATATTGATATCGTGTCCAAGGTTCTCGAGGGTGCAGAGAACAATTCTGTGATCAGTTTTGAAATCCAAGAGGGCTGCCGCAAATAATTATGTTTTCAGCAATATGGATATCGTGTCCGAGGTTCTCGAGTATGCAGAAAACTATTTTGGGATCAGTTCTCCAATCCAAGATGGCCGCTGCTCAAAAGTATAACTACATTATGGGTATCGTATCCGAGGTTCTCGAGGGTGCTGAGAACGATTTTGTGATCATTTTTTAATCCAAGATGGCCGCCGCACAAAATTATGATTTCAGCATTTCGGATTTCGTACCCGAGGTTCTCGAGGGTGCAGAGAACGATTTTGTGACCATTTTTCAAATCCAAGATGGCCGCCGCTCAAAAGTATGATAACTACATTATGGGTATCGTATCCGAGGTTCTCGAGGGTGCTGAGAACGATTTTGTGATCATTTTTCAAATCCATGATGACCGCCGCACAAAATTATGATTTCAGCATTATGGAAATCGTGTCCGAGGTTCTCAAGGGTGCAGAGCACAACTCTGTGATCATTTTTGAAATCCAAGAGGGCTTCCGTAAACAATTATGTTTTCAGCAATATGGATATCGTGTCCGCGGTTCTCGAGGGTGCAGAAAACAATTTTGGGATCATTTTTAAATCCGAGATGGCCGCCGCTCAATAGTATGATAACTAGATTATGGGTATCGTATCCGAGGTTGTCGAGGGTGCAGAGAACGATTTTGTGATCAGTTCTGCAATCCAAGATGGCCGCCGCTCAAAAGTATTACTGCATTATGGGTATCGTATCCGAGTTTCTCGAGGGTGCTGAGAACATTTTTGTGATCATTTTTCAAATCTAAGATGGCTGCCGTGCAAGATTATGATCACAAAAATATGGGTATCGTATCCGAGGTTCTCGAGAGTGCACAGAACGATTTTGTGATCATTTTTGAAATCCAAGATGGCCGCCGCACAAAATTATGATTTCAGCAATATGGATATCGAACCCGAGGTTCTCGAGGGTGCAGAGAACGATTCTGTGATCATTTTTGAAATCCAAGAGGGCTGCCGTAAACAATTATGTTTTCAGCAATATGGATATCGTGTCCGCGGTTCTCGAGGGTGCAGAAAACAATTTTGGGATCATTTTTAAATCCGAGATGGCCGCCGCTCAAGATTATGATAACTACATTATGGGTTTCGTATCCGAGGTTCTCGAGGGTGCTGAGAACATTTTTGTGATCATTTTTCAAATCTAAGATGGCTGCCGTGCAAGATTAAGATCACAAAAATATGGGTATCGTATCCGAGGTTCTCGAGAGTGCACAGAACGATTTTGTGATCATTTTTGAAATCCAAGATGGCCGCCGCTCAAAATTATGATAACTACATTATGGGTATCGTATCCGAGGTTCTCGAGGGTGCAGAGAACGGTTCTGTGATCATTTTCAAATCTGAGATGGCCGCCGCTCAAGATTATGATAACTACATTATGGGTATCTTATCTGAGGTTCTCGAGGGTGCAGAGAACGGTTTTGTGATCATTTTCAAATCCGAGATGGCCGCCACTCAAGATTATGATAACTTCATTATGGGTTTCGTATCCGAAGTTCTCGAGGGTGCAGAGAACGTTTTTGTGATCATTTTTTAAATCCATGATGGCCGCCGCACAAAATTTTGATTTCAGCAATATGGAAATCGTGTCCGAGGCTCTCAAGGGTGCAGAGAACAATTCTGTGATCATTTTTGAAATCCAAGAGGGCTGCCGTACACAATTATGTTTTCAGCAATATGGATATCGTGTCCGCGGTTCTCGAGGGTGCAGAAAACAATTTTGGGATCATTTTTAAATCCGAGATGGCCGCCGTTCAAAATTATGATAACTACTATATGGGTATCGTATCCGAGGTTCTCGAGGGTGCAGAGAACGATTTTGTGATCATTTTTAAATCCGAGATGGCCGCTGCTCAAAAGTATAACTACATTATGGGTATCGTATCCGAGTTTCTCGAGGGTGCTGAGAACGTTTTTGTGATCATTTTTCAAATCCAAGATGACCGCCGCACAAAATTATGATTTCAGCAATATGGATATCGTACCCGAGGTTCTCGAGGGTGCAGAGATCGATTTGGTGATCATTTTTCAAATCCAAGATGGCCGCCGCACAAAATTATGATTTCAGCAATATGGAAATAGTGTCCTAGGTTCTTAAGGGTGCAGAGAACAATTCTGTGATCATTTTTGAAATCCAAGAGGGCTGCCGTAAACAATTATGTTTTCAGCAATATGGATATCGTGTCCGCGGTTCTCGAGGGTGCAGAGAACGATTTTGTGATCATTTTTCAAATCCAAGATGGCTGCCGTGCAAAATTATGATAACTACTTTATGGGTATCGTATCCGAGGTTCTCGAGGGTGCAGAAAACGATTTTGTGATCAGTTCTCCAATCCAAGATGGCCGCTGCTCAAAAGTATAACTACATTATGGGTATCGTATCCGAGTTTCTCGAGGGTGCTGAGAACGTTTTTGTGATCATTTTTCAAATCCAAGATGACCGCCGCACAAAATTATGATTTCATCAATATGGATACCATACCCGAGGTTCTCGAGGGTGCAGAGAACGATTTGTTGATCATTTTTCAAATCCAAGATGGCCGCCGCACAAAATTATGATTTCAGCAATATGGAAATCGTGTCCTAGGTTCTTAAGGGTGCAGAGAACAATTCTGTGATCATTTTTGAGATTCAAGAGGGCTGCCGTAAACAATTATGTTTTCAGCAATATGGATATCGTGTCCGCGGTTCTCGAGGGTGCAGAAAACAATTTTGGGATCATTTTTAAATCCGAGATGGCCGCCGTTCAAAATTATGATAACTACTTTATGGGTATCGTATCCGAGGTTCTCGAGGGTGCAGAGAACGATTTTGTGATCATTTTTAAATCCGAGATTGCCGCCGCTCAAAAGTATGATAACTAGATTATGGGTATCGTATCCGAGGTTCTCGAGGGTGCAGAGAACGATTTTGTGATCAGTTCTGCAATCCAAGATGGCCGCCGCTCAAAAGTATAACTACATTATGGGTATCGTATCCGAGTTTCTCGAGGGTGCTGAGAACATTTTTGTGATCATTTTTCAAATCTAAGATGGCTGCCGTGCAAGATTATGATCACAAAAATATGGGTATCGTATCCGAGGTTCTCGAGAGTGCACAAAACGATTTTGTGATCATTTTTGAAATCCAACATGGCCGCCGCTCAAAATTATGATAACAACATTATGGTTTTCGTATCCGAGGTTCTCGAGGGTGCTGAGAACGATTTTGTGATCATTTTTCAAATCCAAGATGGCCGCCGCTCAAAAGTATGATAACTACATTATGGGTATCGTATCCGAGGTTCTCGAGGGTGCAGAGAACGGTTTTGTGATCATTTTCAAATTCGAGATGGCCGCCGCTCAAGAGTATGATAACTACATTATGGGTATCTTATCCGAGGTTCTCGAGGGTGCAGAGAACGGTTTTGTGATCATTTTCAAATCCGAGATGGCCGCCGCTCAAGATTATGATAACCACATTATGGGTTTCGTATCCGAGGTTCTCGAGGGTGCAGAGAACGGTTTTGTGATCATTTTCAAATTCGATATGGCCGCCGCTCAAGAGTATGATAACTACATTATGGGTATCTTATCCGAGGTTCTCGAGGGTGCAGAGAACGGTTTTGTGATCATTTTCAAATCCGAGATGGCCGCCGCTCAAGATTATGATAACCACATTATGGGTTTCGTATCCGAGGTTCTCGAGGGTGCAGAGAACGTTTTTGTGATCATTTTTCAAATCCAAGATGACCGCCGCACAAAATTATGATTTCAGCAATATGGAAATCGTGTCCGAGGTTCTGATGGTGGCAGAGAACAATTCTGTGATCATTTTTGAAATCCAAGAGTGCTGCCGTAAACAATTATGTTTTCAGCAATATGGATATCGTGTCCGCGGTTCTCGAGGGTGCAGAAAACAATTTTCGGATAATTTTTAAATCCGAGATGGCCGGCGCTCAAAAGTATGATAACTAGATTATGAGTATCGCATCCGAGGTTCTCGAGGGTGCAGAGAACGATTTTGTGATCAGTTCTCCAATCCAAGATGGCCGCCGCTCAAAAGTATACTTACATTATGGGTATCGTATCCGAGTTTCTCGAGGGTGCTAAGAACGTTTTTGTGATCATTTTTGAAAATCCAAGATGGCTGCCGTGCAAGATTATGATCA
This sequence comes from Leptidea sinapis, assembly GCF_905404315.1. Taxonomy (NCBI): domain Eukaryota; kingdom Metazoa; phylum Arthropoda; class Insecta; order Lepidoptera; family Pieridae; genus Leptidea; species Leptidea sinapis. The sequence continues at coordinate 17,236 of NC_066289.1, forward strand.
TAAAAATGTGGGTATCGTATCCGAGGTTCTCGAGAGTGCACAGAACGCTTTTGTGGTCATTTTTCAAATCCAAGATGGCCGCCGCTCAAGATTTTGATAACTACATTATGGGTATCTTATCCGAGGTTCTCGAGGGTGCAGGGAACGGTTTTGTGATCATTTTCAAATCCGAGATGGCCGCCGCCCAAGATTTTGATAACTACATTATGGGTATCTTATCCGAGGTTCTCGAGGGTGCAGGGAACGGTTTTGTGATCATTTTCAAATCCAAGATGGCCGCCGCTCAAGATTTTGATAACTACATTATGGGTATCTTATCCGAGGTTCTCGAGGGTGCAGGGAACGGTTTTGTGATCATTTTCAAATCCGAGATGGCCGCCGCTCAAGATTTTGATAACTTCATTATGGGTTTCGTATCCGAGGTTCTCGAGTGTGCAGAAAACAATTTTGGGATCATTCTTAAATCCAAGATGGCCGCTGCTCAAAAGTATGATAACTACATTATGGGTATCGTATCCGAGGTTCTCGAGGGTGCTGAGAACGATTTTGTGATCATTTTTCAAATCCATGATGACCGCCGCACAAAATAATGATTTCAGCAATATGGAAGTCGTGTCCGAGGTTCTCAAGGATGCAGAGAACAATTCTGTGATCATTTTTGAAATCCAAGAGGGCTGCCGTAAACAATTATGTTTTCAGCAATATGGATATCGTGTCCGCGGTTCTCGAGGGTGCAGAAAACAATTTTCGGATCATTTTTAAATCCGAGATGGCCGCCGCTCAAAAGTATGATAACTAGATTATGGGTATCGTATCCGAGGTTCTCGAGGGTGCAGAGAACGATTTTGTGATCAGTTCTCCAATCCAAGATGGCCGCCGCTCAAAAGTATACTTACATTATGGGTATCGTATCCGAGTTTCTCGAGGGTGCTGAGAACGTTTTTGTGATCATTTTTGAAAATCCAAGATGGCTGCCGTGCAAGATAATGATCATGAAAATGTGGTTATCGTATCCGAGGTTCTCGAGAGTGCACAGAACGATTTTGTGGTCATTTTTCAAATCCAAGATGGCCGCCGCTCAAGATTATGATAACTACATTATGGGTATCTTATCCGAGGTTCTCGAGGGTGCAGAGAACGGTTTTGTGATCATTTTCAAATCCGAGATGACCGCCGCACAAGATTATGATAACTGCATTATGGGTTTCGTATCCGAGGTTCTCGAGGGTGCGGAGAACGATTTTGTGATCAGTTCTCCAATCCAAGATGGACGCTGCTCAAAAGTAGAACTACATTATGGGTATCGTATCCGAGGTTCTCGAGGGTGCTGAGAACGATTTTTTGATCATTTTTCAAATCCATGATAACCGCAGCACAAAATTATGATTTCAGCAATATGGAAATCGTGTCCGTATTTTGTGATCATTTTTCAAATCGAAGATGGCCGCCACTCAAAATTATGATAACTACATACCCATAAGGGTATCGTATCCGAGGTTCTCGAGGGTGCTGAGAACGATTTTGTGATCATTTTTCAAATCCATGATGACCGCAGCACAAAATTATAATTTCGGCAATATGGAAATCGTGTCCGAGGTTCTCAAGGGTGCAGAGAACAATTCTGTGATCATTTTTGAAATCCAAGAAGGCTGCCGTTAACAATTATGTTTTCAGCAATATGGATATCGCGTCCGCGGTTCTCGAGGGTGCAGAAAACAATTTTGGGATCATTTTTAAATCCGAGATTGCCGCCGCTCAAAAGTATGATAACTAGATTATGGGTATCGTATCCGAGGTTCTCGAGAGTGCAGAGAACGATTTTGTGATCACATCTCCAATCCAAGATGGCCGCCGCTCAAAAGTATAACTACATTATGGGTATCGTATCCGAGTTTCTCGAGGGTGCTGAGAACGTTTTTGTGATCATTTTTCAAATCCAAGATGGCTGCCGTGCAAGATTATGATCATAAAAATATGGGTATCGTATCCGATGTTCTCAATAGTGCACAGAACGATTTTGTGATCATTTTTGAAATCCAAGATGGCCGCCGCTCAAAATTATGATAACAACATTATGGGCATCGTATCCGAGGTTCTCGAGGGTGCAAAGAACGATTTTCTGATCATTTTTCAAATCGAAGATGGCCGCCGCTCAAAACTATGATAACTACATTATGGGTATTGTATCCGAGGTTCTCGAAGGTGCAGAGAACGATTTTGTGATCATTTTTCAAATCCAAGATGGTCGCGGCTCAAAAGTATGATAACTTCATTATGGGTATCGTATCCGAGGTTCTCGAGGGTGTTGAGAACGATTTTGTGGTCATTTTTAAATCCAAGATGGCCGCCGCACAAAAATATGATTTCAGCAATACGGATATCGTACCCGAGGTTCTCGAGGGTGCAGAGAACGGTTTGGTGATCATTTTTCGAATCAAAGATGGCCGCCGCACAAAATTATGATTTCAGCAATATTGATATCGTGTCCGAGGTTCTCGAGGGTGCAGAGAACAATTCTGTGATCATTTTTGAAATCCAAGAGGGCTGCCGCAAACAATTATGTTTTTAGCAATATGGATATCGTGTCCGAGGTTCTCGAGTGTGCAGAAAACAATTTTGGGATCATTTTTAAATCCGAGATGGCCGCCGCTCAAAATTATGATAACTACATTATGGGTTTCGTATTCGAGGTTCTCGAGGGTGCAGAGAACGATTTTGTGATCATTTTTCAAATCCAAGATGGCCGCCGGTCAAAAGTATGATAACTACATTATGGGTATCGTATCCGAGTTTCTCGAGGGTGCAGAGAACGGTTTTGTGATCATTTTCAAATCCGAGATGGCCGCCGCTCAAGATTATGATAACTACAGTATGGGTATCTTATCCGAGGTTCTCGAGGGTGCAGAGAACGATTTTGTGATCATTTTTCAAATCCAAGATGGCCGCCGCTCAAAAGTATGATAACTACATTATGGGTATCGTATCCGAGGTTCTCGAGGTTGCTGAGAACGATTTTGTGATCATTTTTCAAATCCATGATGACCGCCGCACAAAATTATGATTTCAGCAATATGGAAATCGTGTCCGAGGTTCTCAAGGGTGCAGAGAACAATTCTGTGATAATTTTTGAAATCCAAGAGGGCTGCCGTAAACAATTATGTTTTCAGCAATATGGATATCGTGTCCGCGGTTCTCGAGGGTGCAGAAAACAATTTTGGGATCATTTTTAAATCCGAGATGGCCGCCGCTCAAAAGTATGATAACTAGATTATGGGTATCGTATCCGAGGTTCTCAATAGTGCACAGAACGATTTTGTGATCATTTTTGAAATCCAAGATGGCTGCTGTGCAAGATTATGATCATAAAAATATGGGTATCGTATCCGAGGTTCTCAATAGTGCACAGAATGATTTTGTGATCATTTTTGAAATCCAAGATGGCCGCCGCTCAAGATTATGATAACTACATTATGGGAATCTTATCCGAGGTTCTCGAGTGTGCAGAAAACAATTTTGGGATCATTCTTAAATTCGAGATGGCCGCCGCACAAGATTATGATAACTACATTATGGGTTTCGTATCCGAGGTTCTCGAGGGTGCAGAGAACGATTTTGTGATCAGTTCTCCAATCCAAGATGGACGCTGCTCAAAAGTAGAACTACATTATGGGTATCGTATCCGAGGTTCTCGAGGGTGCTGAGAACGATTTTTTGATCATTTTTCAAATCCATGATAACCGCAGCACAAAATTATGATTTCAGCAATATGGAAATCGTGTCCGTATTTTGTGATCATTTTTCAAATCGAAGATGGCCGCCACTCAAAATTATGTCAACTACATACCCATAAGGGTATCGTATCCGAGGTTCTCGAGGGTGCTGAGAATGATTTTGTGATCATTTTTCAAATCCATGATGACCGCAGCACAAAATTATAATTTCAGCAATATGGAAATCGTGTCCGAGGTTCTCAAGGGTGCAGAGAACAATTCTGTGATAATTTTTGAAATCCAAGAAGGCTGCCGTTAACAATTATGTTTTCAGCAATATGGATATCGCGTCCGCGGTTCTCGAGGGTGCAGAAAACAATTTTGGGATCATTTTTAAATCCGAGATTGCCGCCGCTCAAAAGTATGATAACTAGATTATGGGTATCGTATCCGAGGTTCTCGAGGGTGCAGAGAACGATTTTGTGATCACTTCTCCAATCCAAGATGGCCGCCGCTCAAAAGTATAACTACATTATGGGTATCGTATCCGAGTTTCTCGAGGGTGCTGAGAACGTTTTTGTGATCATTTTTCAAATCCAAGATGGCTGCCGTGCAAGATTATGATCATTAAAATATGGGTATCGTATCCGAGGTTCTCAATAGTGCACAGAACGATTTTGTGATCATTTTTGAAATCCAAGATGGCCGCCGCTCAAAATTATGATAACAACATTATGGGTATCGTATCCTAGGTTCTCGAGGGTGCAGAGAACGATTTTCTGATCATTTTTCAAATCGAAGATGGCCGCCGCTCAAAACTATGATAACTACATTATGGGTATTGTATCCGAGGTTCTCGAAGGTGCAGAGAACGATTTTGTGATCATTTTTCAAATCCAAGATGGTCGCGGCTCAAAAGTATGATAACTTCATTATGGGTATCGTATCCGAGGTTCTCGAGGGTGTTGAGAACGATTTTGTGATCATTTTTAAATCCAAGATGGCCGCCGCACAAAAATATGATTTCAGCAATACGGATATCGTACCCGAGGTTCTCGAGGGTGCAGAGAACGGTTTGGTGATCATTTTTCGAATCAAAGATGGCCGCCGCACAAAATTATGATTTCAGCAATATTGATATCGTGTCCGAGGTTCTCGAGGGTGCAGAGAACAATTCTGTGAACATTTTTGAAATCCAAGAGGGCTGCCGCAAACAATTATGTTTTTAGCAATATGGATATCGTGTCCGAGGTTCTCGAGTGTGCAGAAAACAATTTTGGGATCATTTTTAAATCCGAGATGGCCGCCGCTCAAAATTATGATAACTACATTATGGGTTTCGTATTCGAGGTTCTCGAGGGTGCAGAGAACGATTTTGTGATCATTTTTCAAATCAAAGATGGCCGCCGCACAAAATTATGATTTCAGCAATATGGAAATCGTGTCTGAGGTTCTCAAGGGTGCAGAGAACAATTCTGTGATCATTTTTGAAATCCAAGAGGGCTGCCGTAAACAATTATGTTTTCAGAAATATGGATATCGTGTCCGCGGTTCTCGAGGGTGCAGAAAACAATTTTAGGATCATTTTTAAATCCGAGATGGCCGCCGCTCAAAAGTATGATAACTATATTATGGGTATCGTATCCGAGGTTCTCGAGGGTGCAGAGAACGATTTTGTGATCATTTTTCAAATCCAAGATGGCCGCCGGTCAAAAGTATGATAACTACATTATGGGTATCGTATCCGAGTTTCTCGAGGGTGCAGAGAACGGTTTTGTGATCATTTTCAAATCCGAGATGGCCGCCGCTCAAGATTATGATAACTACAGTATGGGTATCTTATCCGAGGTTCTCGAGGGTGCAGAGAACGGTTTTGTGATCATTTTCAAATCCGAGATGGCCGCCGCACAATATTATGATAACTACATTATGGGTTTCGTATCCGAGGTTCTCGAGGGTGCAGAGAACGATTTTGTGATCATTTTTCAAATCCAAGATGGCCGCCGCTCAAAAGTATGATAACTACATTATGGGTATCGTATCCGAGGTTCTCGAGGTTGCTGAGAACGATTTTGTGATCATTTTTCAAATCCATGATGACCGCCGCACAAAATTATGATTTCAGCAATATGGAAATCGTGTCCGAGGTTCTCAAGGGTGCAGAGAACAATTCTGTGATAATTTTTGAAATCCAAGAGGGCTGCCGTAAACAATTATGTTTTCAGCAATATGGATATCGTGTCCGCGGTTCTCGAGGGTGCAGAAAACAATTTTGGGATCATTTTTAAATCCGAGATGGCCGCCGCTCAAAAGTATGATAACTAGATTATGGGTATCGCATCCGAGGTTCTCGAGGGTGCAAAGAACGATTTTGTGATCAGTTCTCCAATCCAAGTTAGCCGCCGCTCAAAAGTACAACTACATTATGGGTATCGTATCCGAGGTTCTCAATAGTGCACAGAACGATTTTGTGATCATTTTTGAAATCCAAGATGGCTGCCGTGCAAGATTATGATCATAAAAATATGGGTATCGTATCCGAGGTTCTCAATAGTGCACAGTAAGATTTTGTGATCATTTTTGAAATCCAAGATGGCCGCCGGTCAAAAGTATGATAACTACATTATGGGTATCGTATCCGAGTTTCTCGAGGGTGCAGAGAACGGTTTTGTGATCATTTTCAAATCCGAGATGGCCGCCGCTCAAGATTATGATAACTACAGTATGGGTATCTTATCCGAGGTTCTCGAGGGTGCAGAGAACGGTTTTGTGATCAATTTCATATCCGAGATGGCCGCCGCACAATATTATGATAACTACATTATGGGTATCGTATCCGAGGTTCTCGAGGGTGCTGAGAACGATTTTGTGATCATTTTTTAATCCAAGATGGCCGCCGCACAAAATTATGATTTCAGCAATACGGATATCGTACCCGAGGTTCTCGAGGGTGCTGAGAACGATTTTGTGATCATTTTTCAAATCCATGATGACCGCCGCACAAAATTATGATTTCAGCAATATGGAAGTCGTGTCCGAGGTTCTCAAGGATGCAGAGATCAATTCTGTGATCATTTTTGAAATCCAAGAGGGCTGCCGTAAATAATTATGTTTTCAGCAATATGGATATCGTGTCCGCGGTTCTCGAGGGTGCAGAAAACAATTTTGGGATCATTTTTAAATCCGAGATGGCCGCCGCTCAAAAGTATGATAACTAGATTATGGGTATCGTATCCGAGGTTCTCGAGGGTGCAGAGAACGATTTTGTGATCAGTTCTCCAATCCAAGATGGCCGCCGCTCAAAAGTATAACTACATTATGGGTATCGTATTCGAGTTTCTCGAGGGTGCTGAGAACGTTTTTGTGATCATTTTTCAAATTCAAGATGGCTGCCGTGCAAGATTATGATCAGAAAAATATGGGTATCGTATCCGAGGTTCTCAATAGTGCACAGAACGATTTTGTGATCATTTTTGAAATCCAAGATGGCCGCCGCTCAAAATTATGATAACTACATTATGGGTATCGTATCCGAGGTTCTCGAGGGTGCAGAGAACGATTTTCTGATCATTTTTCAAATCGAAGATGGCCGCCGCTCAAAACTATGATAACTACATTATGGGTATCGTATCCGAGGTTCTCGAAGGTGCAGAGAACGATTTTGTGATCATTTTTCAAATCCAAGATGGTCGCGGCTCAAAAGTATGATAACTTCATTATGGGTATCGTATCCGAGGTTCTCGAGGGTGTTGAGAACGATTTTGTGATCATTTTTAAATCCAAGATGGCCGCCGCACAAAAATATGATTTCAGCAATACGGATATCGTACCCTAGGTTCTCGAGGGTGCAGAGAACGATTTGGTGATCATTTTTCGAATCAAAGATGGCCGCCGCACAAAATTATGATTTCAGCAATATTGATATCGTGTCCGAGGTTCTCGAGGGTGCAGAGAACAATTCTGTGATCATTTTTGAAATCCAAGAGGGCTGCCGCAAACAATTATGTTTTCAGCAATATGGATATCGTGTCCGAGGTTCTCGAGTGTGCAGAAAACAATTTTGGGATCATTTTTAAGTCCGAGATGGCCGCCGCTCAAAATTATGATAACTACATTATGGGTTTCGTATCCGAGGTTCTCGAGGGTGCAGAGAACGATTTTGTGATCATTTTTCAAATCAAAGATGGCCGCCGCACAAAATTATGATTTCAGCTATATGGAAATCGTGTCCGAGGTTCTCAAGGGTGCAGAGAACAATTCTGTGATCATTTTTGAAATCCAAGAGGGCTGCCGTAAGCAATTATGTTTTCAGAAATATGGATATCGTGTCCGCGCTTCTCGAGGGTGCAGAAAACAATTTTAGGATCATTTTTAAATCCGAGATGGCCGCCGCTCAAAAGTATGATAACTATATTATGGGTATCGTATCCGAGATTCTCGAGGGTGCAGAGAACGATTTTGTGATCATTTTTCAAATCCAAGATGGCCGCCGGTCAAAAGTATGATAACTACATTATGGGTATCGTATCCGAGTTTCTCGAGGGTGCAGAGAACGGTTTTGTGATCAATTTCAAATCCGAGATGGCCGCTGCACAATATTATGATAACTACATTATGGGTTTCGTATCCGAGGTTCTCGAGGGTGCAGAGAACGATTTTGTGATCATTTTTCAAATCCAAGATGGCCGCCGCTCAAAAGTATGATAACTACATTATGGGTTTCGTATCCGAGGTTCTCGAGGGTGCAGAGAACGATTTTGTGATCATTTTTCAAATCCAAGATGGCCGCCGCTCAAAAGTATGATAACTACATTATGGGTATCGTATCCGAGGTTTTCGAGGGTGCTGAGAACGATTTTGTGATCATTTTTCAAATCCAAGATGGCCGCCGCACAAAATTATGATTTCAGCAATATGGAAATCGTGTCCGAGGTTCTCAAGGGTACAGAGAACAATTCTGTGATAATTTTTGAAATCCAAGAGGGCTGCCGTAAACAATTATGTTTTCAGCAATATTAAAAATGATCCCAAAACTGTTTTCTGCACCCTCGAGAACCTCGGACACGATATCCATACTGCTGAAAACATAATTGTTTGCGGCAGCCCTCTTAGATTTCAAAAATGATCAGAGAATTGTTCTCTGCACCCTCGAGAACCTCGGTCACGATACCCATAATCTAGTTATCATACTTTTGAGCGGCGGCCATCCCGGATTTAAAAATGATCCCAAAAATTTTTTCTGCACCCTCGAGAACCTCGGACACGATATCTATATTGATGAAAACATAATGGTTTGCGGTAGCCCTCTTGGATTTCAAAAATTATCACAGAATTGTACTCTGCACCCTCGAGAACCCCGGACACGATATCCATATTGCTAAAATCATAATTTTGTGCGGCGGCCATCTTGGATTAGAAAAATGATTACAAAACTGTTTTCTGCACCCTCGAGATCCTCGGGTACGATATCCATATTGCAGAAATCATAATTTTGTGCGGCGGCCATCTTGGATTTGAAAACTGATAACAAAATCGTTCTCTGCACCCTCGAGAACCTCTGATACGATACCCGTAATGTAGTTATCATACTTTTGAGCGGCGGCCATCTTGGATTTGAAAAATGGTCACCAAATCGTTCTCTTCACTCTCGTGAAACTCGGACACCATATCCGTATTGCTGAAATCATAAGTTTGGGCGACGGCCATCTTGGATTTCAAAGATGATCACAAAATCGTTCTCTGCACCCTCGAGAACCTCGCATTCGATACCTTTAATATAGTTATCATAATTTTGAGCGGCGGCCATCTTGGATTTCAAAACTGATCACAAAATCATTCTTTGCACCCTCGAGAACCTTTGATACGATACCCATAATCTAGTTATCATACTTTTGAGCGGCAGCCATCTCGGATTTTAAAATGATCCCAAAATTGTTTTCTGCACCCTCGAGAACATCGGACACGATATCCATATTGCTGAAAACATAATTGTTTGCGGCAGCCCTCTTGGATTTCAAAAATGATCACAGAATTGTTCTCTGCACACTCGAGAAACTTGGACACGATATCCATATTGCAGAAATCATAATTTTGTGCGGTGGCCATCTTAGATTTGAAAAATGATCACAAAATCGGTCTCAGCACCCTCGAGAACCTCGGATACGATACCCATAATGTAGTTATCATACTTTTGAGCGGCAACCATCTTAGATTTGAAATCTGATCACAAATTCGTTCTCTGCACCCTCGAGAACCTAGGATACGATACCCATAATCTAGTTATCATACATTTTAGCGGCGGCCATCTCAGATTTAAAAATGACACCAAAATTGTTTTCTGCACCCTCGGGAACCTCGGACACGATATCCATATTGCTGAAGACATAATTGTTTGCGACAGCCCTCTTGAATTTCAAAAATGATAACAGAATTGTTCTCTGCACCCTCGAGAAACTTGGACACGATATCCATATTGCAGAAATCATAATTTTGTGCGACGGCCATCTTAGATTTGAAAAATGATCACAAAATCGGTCACAGCACCCTCGAGATTCTCGGATACGATACCCATAATGTAGTTATCATACTTTTGAGCGGCAACCATCTAAGTTTTGAAATCTGGTCACAAATTCGTTCTCTGCACCCTCGAGAACTTCAGATACGATAACCATAATGTAGTTATCATACTTTTGAGCGGCGGCTTTCTTCGATTTGAAAAATGATCACAAAATCGTTCTCTGCACCCTCGAGAACCTCGGATACGATACCCATAATGTAGTTATCATAATTTTGATCGGCGGCCATCTTGGATTTCAAAAATGATCACAATATCGTTCTGTGCAGTCTCGAGAACCTCGGATACGAAACCCATATTTTTGTGATCATAATATTGCATGGCGGCCATCTCGGATTTAAAATTGATCCCAAAATTGTTTTCTGCACCCAGGAGAACCTCGGACACGACATCCATATTGCTTAAAACATAATTGTTTGCGGCAACCCTCTTGGATTTAAAAACTGATCACAGAATTGTTCTCTGCATCCTCGAGAACTCGGACACGATATCCATATTGCTAAAATCATAATTCTGTGCAGCGGCCATCTTGAATTTGAAAAATGATCACCAAATCGTTATCTGCACCCTCGAGAACCTCGGGTACGATATCCATATTGCTGAAATCATAATTTTGTGCGGCGGCCATCTTGGATTTGAAAAATGATCACAAAATCGTTCTCAGCACCCTCGAGAACCTCGAATACGATACCCATAATGTAGTTATCATACTTTTGAGCGGCGGCCATCTCGGATTTAAAAATGATCCCAAAATTGTTTTCTGCACCCTCGAGAACCTCGGACACGATATCAATATTGATGAAAACATAATTGTTTGCGGCAGTCCTCTTGGATTTCAAAAATTATCACAGAATTGTTCTCTGCACACTCGAGAACGTTGGACACGATATCCGTATTGCTGAAATAATTATTTAGTGCGGCGGCCATATTGGATTTGAAAAATGATCACAAAATCGTTCTTAGCACCCTCGAGAACCTCTGATACGATACCCGTTATGTAGTTATCATTCTTTTGAGCGGCGGCCATCTTGGATTTGAAAAATGATCACCAAATCGTTCTCTGCACTCTCGAGAACCTCGGATACGATACCAATATTTTTGTGATCTAATCTTGCACGGCGGCCATCTTAGATTTGAAAACTGATCACAAAATCGTTCTCTGCACCTTCGAGAACCTCGGACACGATATCAATATTGATGAAAACATAATTGTTTGCGGCAGCCCTCTTGGATTTCAAAAATGATCACAGAATTGTTCTCTGCACACTCGAGAAAGTTGGACACGATATCCGTATTGCTGAAATAATAATTTTGTGCGGCAGCCATATTGGATTTGAAAAATGATCACAAAATCGTTCTCAGCACCCTCGAGAACCTCTGATACGATACCCGTAATGTAGTTATCATACTTTTGAGCGGCGGCCATCTTCGATTTGAAAAATGATCACCAAATCGTTCTCTGCACTCTCGAGAACCTCGGATACGATACCAATATTTTTGTGATCTAATCTTGCACGGCGGCCATCTTAGATTTGAAAACTGATCACAAAATCGTTCTCTGCACCTTCGAGAACCTCGGACACGATATCAATATTGATGAAAACATAATTGTTTGCGGCAGCCCTCTTGGATTTCAAAAATGATCACAGAATTGTTCTCTGCACACTCGAGAACGTTGGACACGATATCCGTATTGCTGAAACAATAATTTTGTGCGGCAGCCCTCTTGGATTACAAAAATGATCACAGAATTGTTCTACGCACCCTCGAGAAACTCGGACACGATATCCATATTGCTAAAATCATAATTCTGTGCGGCGGCCATCTTGAATTTGAAAAATGATCACCAAATCGTTCTCTGCACCCTCGAGAACCTCGGGTACGATATCCATATTGCTGAAATCATAATTTTGTGCGGCGGCCATCTTGGATTTTAAAAAAGGATCACAAAATCGTTCTCAGCACCCTCGAGTACCTCGAATACGATACCCATAATGTAGTTATCATACTTTTGAGCGGCGGCCATCTTGGATTTGAAAAATTATCATAAAATCGTTCTCTGCACCCTCGAGAACCTCGGATTCGATACCCATAATCTCGTTATCATACTTTTGAGCGGCGGCCATCTCGGATTTAAAAATGATCCCAATATCGTTCTGTGAAATCTCGAGAACCTCGGATACGATACCCATATTTTTGTGATCATTATATTACACGGCGGCCATCTCGGACTTAAAATTGATCCCAAAATTGTTTTCTGCACCCAGGAGAACCTCGAACACGACATCCAAATTGCTTAAAACGTAATTGTATGCGGCAGCCATTTTGGATTTGAAAAATGATCACCAAATCGTTCTCTGCAGCCTCGAGAACCTCGGGTACGATATCCATATTGCTGAAATCGTAATTTTGTGCGGCGGCCATCTTGGATTTGAAAAATGATCACAAAATCGTTCTCAGCACCCTCGAGAACCTGGAATACGATACCCATAATGTAGTTATCATACTTTTGAGCGGCGGCCATCTTGGATTTGAAAAATTATCACAAAATCGTTCTCTGCACCCTCGAGAAACTCGGACACGATATCCATATTGCTAAAATCATAATTCTGTGCGGCGGCCATCTTGAACTTGGAAAATGATCACAAAATCGTTCTCTGCACCCTCGAGAATCTCGGACAAAATATCCATATTGCTGAAATAATTATTTAGTGCGGCGGCCATCTTGGATTTGAAAAATGATCACAAAATCGTTCTTAGCACCCTCGAGAACCTCTGATACGATACCCATAATGTAGTTATCATATTTTTGAGCGGCGGCCATCTTGGATTTGAAAAATGATCACAAAATCGTTCTTTGCACTCTCGGGAACCTCGGATACGATACCAATATTTTTGTGATCTAATCTTGCACGGCGGCCATCTTGGATTTGAAAACTGATCACAAAATCGTTCTCTGCACCCTCGAAAACCTCGGATACGATACCAATAATCTAGTTACCATACTTTTGAGCGGCGGCCATCTCGGATTTAAAATTGATCCCAAAATGGTTTTCTGCACCCTCGAGAACCTCGGACACGATATCCATATTGCTGAAAACATAATTGTTTGCGGCAGCCCTCTTGGATTTCAAAAATGATCAGAGAATTATTCTCTGCACCCTCGAGAACCTAGGACACGATATACATATTGCTTAAATCATAATTTTGTACGGCGGCCATCTTGGATTTGAAAAATGATCACCAAATCGTTCTCTGCACCCTCGAGAACCTCGGGTATGATATACATATTGCTGAAATCGTAATTTTATGCGGCGGCCATCTTGGATTTGAAAAATGATCACAAAATCGATCTCAGCACCCTCGAGAACCTCGAAAACGATACCCATAATGTAGTTATCATACTTTTGAGCGGCGGCCATCTTCGGTTAGAAAAATGATCACAAAATCGTTCTCTGCACCCTCGAGAACCTCGGATACGATACCCAAAATGTAGTTATCATAATTTTGAGCGGCGGCCATCTTGGATTTCAAAAATGATCACAAAATCGTTCTGTTTAATCTCGAGAACCTCGGATACGATACCCATAGTATTTTGATCATAATCTCGCACGGCGGCCATCTTGGAATTGAAAACTGATCACTAAATCGTTCTCTGCACCCTCGAGAACCTCGGATACGATACCCATAATCTAGTTATCATTCTTTTGAGCGGCGGCCATCTCGGATTTAAAAATGATCCCAAAATTGTTTTCTGCACCCTCGAGAACCTCGGAAACGATATCCATATTGCTGAAAACATAATTTTGTGCGGCGGCCATCTTGAATTTGAAAAATGATCACCAAATCGTTCTCTTCACTCTCGTGAATCTCGGACACGATATCCATATTGCTGAAATCATAATTTTTGGGGACGGCCATCTTGGATTTCCAATATGATCACAAAATCGTTCTCTGCACCCTCGAGATCCTCGGATTCGATACCCTTAATATAGTTATTATAATTTTGAGCGGCGGCCATCTTGGATTTGAAAATTATCACAAAATCGTTCTCTGCCCTCTCGAGAACCTCGGATACGATACCCATATTTTTGTCAACATAATCTTGCACGGCGGCCATCTTGGATTTGAAAACAGATCACAAAATCGTTCTCTGCAACCTCGAGAACCTCGGGTACGATATCCATATTGCTAAAATCATAATTCTTCGCGGCGGTCATCTTGAATTTGAAAAATGATCACCAAATCGTTCTCTGCACCCTCGAGAACCTCGGGTACGATATCCATATTGCTGAAATCATAATTTTGTGCGGCGGCCATCTTGGATTAGGAAAATGAACACAAAATCTTTCTCAGCACCCCCCGAGAACCTCGGATACGATAACCATAATGTAGTTATCATACTTTTGAGCGGCGGCTATCTTCGATTTGAAAAATGATCACAAAATCGTTCTCTGCACCCTCGAGAACCTCGGATACGATACCCATAATGTAGTTATCATAATTTTGAGCGGCGGCCATCTTGGATTTCAAATATGATCACAAAATCGTTCTGTGCAATCTCGAGAACCTCGGATACGATACCCATATTTTTGTGATCATAATATTGCACGGCGGCCATCTCGGATTTAAAATTTATCCCAAAATTGTTTTCTGCACCCTCGAGAACCTCGGAAACGATATCCATATTGCTGAAAACATAATTATGTACGGCGGCCATCTTGGATTTGAAAAATGATCACCAAATCGTTCTCTGCACCCTTGAAAACCTCGGGTACGATAACCATATTGCTGAAATCGTAATTTTGTGCGGCGGCCATCTTGGATTTCAAAAATGATCACAGAATTGTTCTCTGCACACTCGAGAACCTTGGACACGATATCCGTATTGCTGAAATCATAATTTTGTGCGGCGGCCATATTGGATTTGAAAAATGATCACAAAATCGTTCTCAGCACCCTCGAGAACCTCTGATACGATACCCGTAATGTAGTTATCAGACTTTTGAGCGGCGGCCATCTTCGATTTGAAAAATGATCACCAAATCGTTCTCTGCACCCTCGAGAATCTCGGACTAGATATCCATATTGCTGAAATAATTATTTAGTGCGGCGGCCATATTGGATTTGAAAAATGATCACAAAATCGTTCTTAGCACCCTCGAGAACCTCTGATACGATACCCGTAATGTAGGTATCATACTTTTGAGCGGCGGCCATCTTGGATTTGAAAAATGATCACCAAATCGTTCTCTGCACTCTCGAGAACCTCGGATACGATACCAATATTTTTGTGATCTAATCTTGCACGGCGGCCATCTTGGATTTGAAAACTGATCACAAAATCGTTCTCTGCACCCTCGAGAACCTCGGATACGATACCCATAATCTAGTTACCATACTTTTGAGCGGCGGCCATCTCGGATTTAAAATTGATCCCAAAATGGTTTTCTGCACCCTCGAGAACCTCGGACACGATATCCATATTGCTGAAAACATAATTGTTTGCGGCAGCCCTCTTGGATTTCAAAAATGATCAGAGAATTATTCTCTGCACCCTCGAGAACCTAGGACACGATATACATATTGCTTAAATCATAATTTTGTACGGCGGCCATCTTGGATTTGAAAAATGATCACCAAATCGTTCTCTGCACCCTCGAGAACCTCGGGTACGATATACATATTGCTGAAAATGAAATTTTGTGCGGCGGCCATCTTGGATTTAAAAAATGATCACAAAATCGATCTCAGCACCCTCGAGAACCTCGAATACGATACCCATAATGTAGTTATCATACTTTTGAGCGGCGGCCATCTTCGGTTAGAAAAATGATCACAAAATCGTTCTCTGCACCCTCGAGAACCTCGGTCACGATACCCATAATCTAGTTATCATACTTTTGAGCGGCGGCCATCCCGGATTTAAAAATGATCCCAAAATTTTTTTCTGCACCCTCGAGAACCTCGGACACGATATCTATATTGATGAAAACATAATGGTTTGCGGTAGCCCTCTTGGATTTCAAAAATTATCACAGAATTGTACTCTGCACCCTCGAGAACCCCGGACACGATATCCATATTGCTAAAATCATAATTTTGTGCGGCGGCCATCTTGGATTAGAAAAATGATTACAAAACTGTTTTCTGCACCCTCGAGATCCTCGGGTACGATATCCATATTGCAGAAATCATAATTTTGTGCGGCGGCCATCTTGGATTTGAAAACTGATAACAAAATCGTTCTCTGCACCCTCGAGAACCTCTGATACGATACCCGTAATGTAGTTATCATACTTTTGAGCGGCGGCCATCTTGGATTTGAAAAATGGTCACCAAATCGTTCTCTTCACTCACGTGAAACTCGGACACCATATCCGTATTGCTGAAATCATAAGTTTGGGCGACGGCCATCTTGGATTTCAAAGATGATCACAAAATCGTTCTCTGCACCCTCGAGAACCTCGCATTCGATACCTTTAATATAGTTATCATAATTTTGAGCGGCGGCCATCTTGGATTTCAAAACTGATCACAAAATCATTCTTTGCACCCTCGAGAACCTTTGATACGATACCCATAATCTAGTTATCATACTTTTGAGCGGCAGCCATCTCGGATTTTAAAATGATCCCAAAATAGTTTTCTGCACCCTCGAGAACATCGGACACGATATCCATATTGCTGAAAACATAATTGTTTGCGGCAGCCCTCTTGGATTTCAAAAATGATAACAGAATTGTTCTCTGCACACTCGAGAAACTTGGACACGATATCCATATTGCAGAAATCATAATTTTGTGCGGTGGCCATCTTAGATTTGAAAAATGATCACAAAATCGGTCTCAGCACCCTCGAGAACCTCGGATACGATACCCTTAATGTAGTTATCATACTTTTGAGCGGCAACCATCTTAGATTTGAAATCTGATCACAAATTCGTTCTCTGCACCCTCGAGAACCTAGGATACGATACCCATAATCTAGTTATCATACATTTTAGCGGCGGCCATCTCAGATTTAAAAATGACACCAAAATTGTTTTCTGCACCCTCGGGAACCTCGGACACGATATCCATATTGCTGAAGACATAATTGTTTGCGACAGCCCTCTTGAATTTCAAAAATGATAACAGAATTGTTCTCTGCACCCTCGAGAAACTTGGACACGATATCCATATTGCAGAAATCATAATTTTGTGCGACGGCCATCTTAGATTTGAAAAATGATCACAAAATCGGTCTCAGCACCCTCGAGATTCTCGGATACGATACCCATAATGTAGTTATCATACTTTTGAGCGGCAATCATCTAAGTTTTGAAATCTGATCACAAATCCGTTCTCTGCACCCTCGAGAACTTCAGATACGATAACCATAATGTAGTTATCATACTTTTGAGCGGCGGCTATCTTCGATTTGAAAAATGATCACAAAATCGTTCTCTGCACCCTCGAGAACCTCGGATACGATACCCATAATGTAGTTATCATAATTTTGATCGGCGGCCATCTTGGATTTCAAAAATGATCACAATATCGTTCTGTGCAGTCTCGAGAACCTCGGATACTAAACCCATATTTTTGTGATCATAATATTGCATGGCGGCCATCTCGGATTTAAAATTGATCCCAAAATTGTTTTCTGCACCCAGGAGAACCTCGGACACGATATCCATATTGCTAAAATCATAATTCTGTGCAGCGGCCATCTTGAATTTGAAAAATGATCACCAAATCGTTATCTGCACCCTCGAGAACCTCGGGTACGATATCCATATTGCTGAAATCATAATTTTGTGCGGCGGCCATCTTGGATTTGAAAAATGATCACAAAATCGTTCTCAGCACCCTCGAGAACCTCGAATACGATACCCATAATGTAGTTATCATACTTTTGAGCGGCGGCCATCTCGGATATTAAAATGATCCCAAAATTGTTTTCTGCACCCTCGAGAACCTCGGACACGATATCAATATTGATGAAAACATAATTGTTTGCGGCAGTCCTCTTGGATTTCAAAAATTATCACAGAATTGTTCTCTGCACACTCGAGAACGTTGGACACGATATCCATATTGCTAAAATCATAATTCTGTGCAGCGGCCATCTTGAATTTGAAAAATGATCACCAAATCGTTATCTGCACCCTCGAGAACCTCGGGTACGATATCCATATTGCTGAAATCATAATTTTGTGCGGCGGCCATCTTGGATTTGAAAAATGATCACAAAATCGTTCTCAGCACCCTCGAGAACCTCGAATACGATACCCATAATGTAGTTATCATACTTTTGAGCGGCGGCCATCTCGGATATTAAAATGATCCCAAAATTGTTTTCTGCACCCTCGAGAACCTCGGACACGATATCAATATTGATGAAAACATAATTGTTTGCGGCAGTCCTCTTGGATTTCAAAAATTATCACAGAATTGTTCTCTGCACACTCGAGAACGTTGGACACGATATCCGTATTGCTGAAATAATTATTTAGTGCGGCGGCCATATTGGATTTGAAAAATGATCACAAAATCGTTCTTAGCACCCTCGAGAACCTCTGATACGATACCCGTTATGTAGTTATCATTCTTTTGAGCGGCGGCCATCTTGGATTTGAAAAATGATCACCAAATCGTTCTCTGCACTCTCGAGAACCTCGGATACGATACCAATATTTTTGTGATCTAATCTTGCACGGCGGCCATCTTAGATTTGAAAACTGATCACAAAATCGTTCTCTGCACCTTCGAGAACCTCGGACACGATATCAATATTGATGAAAACATAATTGTTTGCGGCAGCCCTCTTGGATTTCAAAAATGATCACAGAATTGTTCTCTGCACACTCGAGAAAGTTGGACACGATATCCGTATTGCTGAAATAATAATTTTGTGCGGCAGCCATATTGGATTTGAAAAATGATCACAAAATCGTTCTCAGCACCCTCGAGAACCTCTGATACGATACCCGTAATGTAGTTATCATACTTTTGAGCGGCGGCCATCTTCGATTTGAAAAATGATCACCAAATCGTTCTCTGCACTCTCGAGAACCTCGGATACGATACCAATATTTTTGTGATCTAATCTTGCACGGCGGCCATCTTAGATTTGAAAACTGATCACAAAATCGTTCTCTGCACCTTCGAGAACCTCGGACACGATATCAATATTGATGAAAACATAATTGTTTGCGGCAGCCCTCTTGGATTTCAAAAATGATCACAGAATTGTTCTCTGCACACTCGAGAACGTTGGACACGATATCCGTATTGCTGAAACAATAATTTTGTGCGGCAGCCCTCTTGGATTACAAAAATGATCACAGAATTGTTCTACGCACCCTCGAGAAACTCGGACACGATATCCATATTGCTAAAATCATAATTCTGTGCGGCGGCCATCTTGAATTTGAAAAATGATCACCAAATCGTTCTCTGCACCCTCGAGAACCTCGGGTACGATATCCATATTGCTGAAATCATAATTTTGTGCGGCGGCCATCTTGGATTTTAAAAAAGGATCACAAAATCGTTCTCAGCACCCTCGAGTACCTCGAATACGATACCCATAATGTAGTTATCATACTTTTGAGCGGCGGCCATCTTGGATTTGAAAAATTATCATAAAATCGTTCTCTGCACCCTCGAGAACCTCGGATTCGATACCCATAATCTCGTTATCATACTTTTGAGCGGCGGCCATCTCGGATTTAAAAATGATCCCAATATCGTTCTGTGAAATCTCGAGAACCTCGGATACGATACCCATATTTTTGTGATCATTATATTGCACGGCGGCCATCTCGGACTTAAAATTGATCCCAAAATTGTTTTCTGCACCCAGGAGAACCTCGGACACGACATCCAAATTGCTTAAAACGTAATTGTATGCGGCAGCCATCTTGGATTTGAAAAATGATCACCAAATCGTTCTCTGCAGCCTCGAGAACCTCGGGTACGATATCCATATTGCTGAAATCGTAATTTTGTGCGGCGGCCATCTTGGATTTGAAAAATGATCACAAAATCGTTCTCAGCACCCTCGAGAACCTGGAATACGATACCCATAATGTAGTTATCATATTTTTGAGCGGCGGCCATCTTGGATTTGAAAAATGATCACAAAATCGTTCTTTGCACTCTCGGGAACCTCGGATACGATACCAATATTTTTGTGATCTAATCTTGCACGGCGGCCATCTTGGATTTGAAAACTGATCACAAAATCGTTCTCTGCACCCTCGAAAACCTCGGATACGATATCCATATTGCTGAAAACATAATTGTTTGCGGCAGCCCTCTTGGATTTCAAAAATGATCAGAGAATTATTCTCTGCACCCTCGAGAACCTAGGACACGATATACATATTGCTTAAATCATAATTTTGTACGGCGGCCACCTTGGATTTGAAAAATGATCACCAAATCGTTCTCTGCACCCTCGAGAACCTCGGGTATGATATACATATTGCTGAAATCGTAATTTTATGCGGCGGCCATCTTGGATTTGAAAAATGATCACAAAATCGATCTCAGCACCCTCGAGAACCTCGAAAACGATACCCATAATGTAGTTATCATACTTTTGAGCGGCGGCCATCTTCGGTTAGAAAAATGATCACAAAATCGTTCTCTGCATCCTCGAGAACCTCGGATACGATACCCAAAATGTAGTTATCATAATTTTGAGCGGCGGCCATCTTGGATTTCAAAAATGATCACAAAATCGTTCTGTTTAATCTCGAGAACCTCGGATACGATACCCATAGTATTTTGATCATAATCTCGCACGGCGGCCATCTTGGAATTGAAAACTGATCACTAAATCGTTCTCTGCACCCTCGAGAACCTCGGATACGATACCCATAATCTAGTTATCATTCTTTTGAGCGGCGGCCATCTCGGATTTAAAAATGATCCCAAAATTGTTTTCTGCACCCTCGAGAACCTCGGAAACGATATCCATATTGCTGAAAACATAATTTTGTGCGGCGGCCATCTTGAATTTGAAAACTGATCACCAAATCGTTCTCTTCACTCTCGTGAATCTCGGACACGATATCCATATTGCTGAAATCATAATTTTTGGGGACGGCCATCTTGGATTTCCAATATGATCACAAAATCGTTCTCTGCACCCTCGAGATCCTCGGATTCGATACCCTTAATATAGTTATTATAATTTTGAGCGGCGGCCATCTTGGATTTGAAAATTATCACAAAATCGTTCTCTGCCCTCTCGAGAACCTCGGATACGATACCCATATTTTTGTCAACATAATCTTGCACGGCGGCCATCTTGGATTTGAAACCAGATCACAAAATCGTTCTCTGCAACCTCGAGAACCTCGGGTACGATATCCATATTGCTAAAATCATAATTCTGTGCGGCGGTCATCTTGAATTTGAAAAATGATCACCAAATCGTTCTCTGCACCCTCGAGAACCTCGGGTACGATATCCATATTGCTGAAATCATAATTTTGTGCGGCGGCCATCTTGGATTAGGAAAATGAACACAAAATCTTTCTCAGCACCCCCCGAGAACCTCGGATACGATAACCATAATGTAGTTATCATACTTTTGAGCGGCGGCTATCTTCGATTTGAAAAATGATCACAAAATCGTTCTCTGCACCCTCGAGAACCTCGGATACGATACCCATAATGTAGTTATCATAATTTTGAGCGGCGGCCATCTTGGATTTCAAATATGATCACAAAATCGTTCTGTGCAATCTCGAGAACCTCGGATACGATACCCATATTTTTGTGATCATAATATTGCACGGCGGCCATCTCGGATTTAAAATTGATCCCAAAATTGTTTTCTGCACCCTCGAGAACCTCGGAAACGATATCCATATTGCTGAAAACATAATTATGTACGGCGGCCATCTTGGATTTGAAAAATGATCACCAAATCGTTCTCTGCACCCTTGAAAACCTCGGGTACGATAACCATATTGCTGAAATCGTAATTTTGTGCGGCGGCCATCTTGGATTTCAAAAATGATCACAGAATTGTTCTCTGCACACTCGAGAACCTTGGACACGATATCCGTATTGCTGAAATCATAATTTTGTGCGGCGGCCATATTGGATTTGAAAAATGATCACAAAATCGTTCTCAGCACCCTCGAGAACCTCTGATACGATACCCGTAATGTAGTTATCAGACTTTTGAGCGGCGGCCATCTTCGATTTGAAAAATGATCACCAAATCGTTCTCTGCACCCTCGAGAATCTCGGACAAGATATCCATATTGCTGAAATAATTATTTAGTGCGGCGGCCATATTGGATTTGAAAAATGATCACAAAATCGTTCTTAGCACCCTCGAGAACCTCTGATACGATACCCGTAATGTAGGTATCATACTTTTGAGCGGCGGCCATCTTGGATTTGAAAAATGATCACCAAATCGTTCTCTGCACTCTCGAGAACCTCGGATACGATACCAATATTTTTGTGATCTAATCTTGCACGGCGGCCATCTTGGATTTCAAAACTGATCACAAAATCGTTCTCTGCACCCTCGAGAACCTCGGATACGATACCCATAATCTAGTTACCATACTTTTGAGCGGCGGCCATCTCGGATTTAAAATTGATCCCAAAATGGTTTTCTGCACCCTCGAGAACCTCGGACACGATATCCATATTGCTGAAAACATAATTGTTTGCGGCAGCCCTCTTGGATTTCAAAAATGATCAGAGAATTATTCTCTGCACCCTCGAGAACCTAGGACACGATATACATATTGCTTAAATCATAATTTTGTACGGCGGCCATCTTGGATTTGAAAAATGATCACCAAATCGTTCTCTGCACCCTCGAGAACCTCGGGTACGATATACATATTGCTGAAAATGAAATTTTGTGCGGCGGCCATCTTGGATTTAAAAAATGATCACAAAATCGATCTCAGCACCCTCGAGAACCTCGAATACGATACCCATAATGTAGTTATCATACTTTTGAGCGGCGGCCATCTTCGGTTAGAAAAATGATCACAAAATCGTTCTCTGCACCCTCGAGAACCTCGGTCACGATACCCATAATATAGTTATCATACTTTTGAGCGGCGGCCATCCCGGATTTAAAAATGATCCCAAAATTTTATTCTGCACCCTCGAGAACCTCGGACACGATATCTATATTGATGAAAACATAATGGTTTGCGGTAGCCCTCTTGGATTTCAAAAATTATCACAGAATTGTACTCTGCACCCTCGAGAACCCCGGACACGATATCCATATTGCTAAAATCATAATTTTGTGCGGCGGCCATCTTGGATTAGAAAAATGATTACAAAACTGTTTTCTGCACCCTCGAGATCCTCG
This sequence comes from Leptidea sinapis, assembly GCF_905404315.1. Classification (NCBI taxonomy): domain Eukaryota; kingdom Metazoa; phylum Arthropoda; class Insecta; order Lepidoptera; family Pieridae; genus Leptidea; species Leptidea sinapis. Next base: position 40,876 of record NC_066289.1, read on the forward strand.
GGTACGATATCCATATTGCAGAAATCATAATTTTGTGCGGCGGCCATCTTGGATTTGAAAACTGATAACAAAATCGTTCTCTGCACCCTCGAGAACCTCTGATACGATACCCGTAATGTAGTTATCATACTTTTGAGCGGCGGCCATCTTGGATTTGAAAAATTATCACAAAATCGTTCTCTGCACTCTCGAGAACCTCGGATACGATACCCATATTTTTGTCATCATAATCTTGCACGGCGGCCATCTTGGATTTGAAAACAGATCACAAAATCGTTCTCTGCAACCTCGAGAACCTCGGGTACGATATCCATATTGCTGAAATCATCATTTTGTGCGGCGGCCATCTCGGATTTGAAAAATTATCACAAAATCGTTCTCTGCACCCTCGAGAACCTCGGATTCGATACCCATAATCTCGTTATCATACTTTTGAGCGGCGGCCATCTCGGATTTAAAAATGATCCCAAAATTGTTTTCTGCACCCTCGATAACCTCGGGCACGATATCCATATTGATAAAAACATAATTGTTTGCGGCAGCCCTCTTGGATTACAAAAATGATCACAGAATTGTTCTCTGCACAATCGAGAACCTTGGACACGATATCCGTATTGCTGAAATCATAATTTTGTGCAGCGGCCATATTGGATTTGAAAAATGATCACAAAATCGTTCTTAGCACTATCGAGAACTTCTGATTCGATACCCGTAATGAAGTTATCATACTTTTGAGCGGCGGCCATCTTGGATTTGAAAAATGATCACCAAATCGTTCTCTGCACCCTCGAGAATCTCGGACAAGATATCCATATTGCTGAAATAATTATGTAGTGCGGCGGCCTTCTTGGATTTGAAAAATGATCACAAAATCGTTCTTAGCTCCCTCGAGAACCTCTGATACGATACCCATAATGTAGTTATCATATTTTTGAGCGGCGGCCATCTTGGATTTGAAAAATGACCACAAAATCGTTCTCTGCACTCTCGAGAACCTCGGATACGATACCAATATTTTTGAGATCTAATCTTGCACGGCGGCCATCTTGGATTTGAAAACTGATCACAAAATTGTTTTCTGCACCCTCGAGAATCTCGGACACGATATACATAATGCTGAAAACATAATTTTGTATGGCGGCCATCTTGGATTTGAAAAATGATCACCAAATCTTTCTCTGCACCCCTGAGAACCTCGGGTACGATATCCATATTGCTGAAATCATAATTTTGTGCGGCGGCCATCTTGGATTTAAAAATGATCACAAAATCGTTCTCAGCACCCTCGAGAACCTCGAATACGATACCCATAATGTAGTTATCATACTTTTGAGCGGCGGCAATCTTGGATTTGAAAAATGATCATAAAATCGTTCTCTGCTCTCTCGAGGACCTGGGATACGATACCCATATTTTTGTGATCATAATCTTGCACGGCGGCCATCTTGGATTTGAAAACTGATCACAAAATCGTTCTCTGCACCCTCGAGAATCGCCGATACGATACCCATAATCTAGTTATCATACTTTTGAGCGGCGGCCATCTCGGATTTAAAAATGATCCCAAAATTTTTTTCTGCACCCTCGAGAACCTCGGACACGATATCCATATTGATGAAAACATAATTGTTTGCGGCAGCGCTCTTGGATTTCAAAAATGATCACAGATTTGTTCTCTGCACCCTTGAGAACCCCGGACACGATATCCATATTGCTAAAAACATAATTTTGTGCGGCGGCCATCTTGGATTTGAAAAATGATCACCAAATCGTTCTCTGCACTCTCGAGAACCTCGGATACGATACCAATATTTTTGTGATCTAATCTTGCACGGCGGCCATCTTGGATTTGAAAAATGATCACCAAATCGTTCTCAGCACCCTCGAGAATCTCGGGTACGATATCCATATTGCTTAAATCATAATTTAGTGCGGCGGCCATCTTGGATTAGAAAAATGATCACAAAATCGTTCTCAGCACCCTCCAGAACCACGGATACGATAACCATAATGTAGTTATCATACTTTTGAGCGGCGGCCATCTTCGATTTGAAAAATGATCACAAAATCTTTCTCTGCATCCTCGAGAAACTCGTATATGATACCCATAATGTAGTAATCATAATTTTGAGCGGCGGCCATCTTGGATTTCAAAAATGATCACAAAATCGTTCTCAGTACCCTCGAGAACCTCGGATACGATAACCATAATGTAGTTATCATACTTTTGAGCAGCGGCCATCTTCGATTTGAAAAATGATCACAAAATAGTTCTCTGCACCCTCGAGAACCTCGTATACGATATCGTTATTATAATTTTGAGCGGCGGCCATCTTGGATTTCAAAAATCGTTCTGTGCAATCTCGAGAACCTCGGATACGATACCCATAGTATTGTGATCATAATCTCGCACGCCGGCCATCTTGGATTTGAAAACTGATCACAAAATCGTTCTCTGCACCCTCGAGAACCTTGGATACGATACCCATAATCTAGTTATTATACTTTTGAGCGGCGGCCATCTCGGATTAAAAATTATCTCAAAATTGTTTTAAGCACCATCGAGAACCTCGGACACGATATCCATATTGCTGAAACCATAATTGTTTGCGGCAGCCCTCTTGGATTTCAAAAATTATCACAGAATTGTTCTCTGCACCTTCGAGAACCTCGGACACGATATCCATATTGCTAAAATCATAATTTTGTGCGGCTGCCATCTCGGATTTAAAATTGATCCCAAAATGGTTTTCTGCACCCTCGAGAACCTCGGACACGATATCCATATTGCTGAAAACATAATTGTTTGCGGCAGCCCTCTTGGATTTCAAAAATGATCAGGGAATTATTCTCTGCACCCTCGAGAACCTAGGACACGATATACATATTGCTTAAATCATAATTTTGTACGGCGGCCATCTTGGATTTGAAAAATGATCACCAAATCGTTCTCTGCACCCTCGAGAACCTCGGGTACGATTTACATATTGCTGAAAATGAAATTTTGTGCGGCGGCCATCTTGGATTTAAAAAATGATCACAAAATCGATCTCAGCACCCTCGAGAACCTCGAATACGATACCCATAATGTAGTTATCATACTTTTGAGCGGCGGCCATCTTCGGTTAGAAAAATGATCACAAAATCGTTCTCTGCACCCTCGAGAACCTCGGTCACGATACCCATAATCTAGTTATCATACTTTTGAGCGGCGGCCATCCCGGATTTAAAAATGATCCCAAAATTTTTTTCTGCACCCTCGAGAACCTCGGACACGATATCTATATTGATGAAAACATAATGGTTTGCGGTAGCCCTCTTGGATTTCAAAAATTATCACAGAATTGTACTCTGCACCCTCGAGAACCCCGGACACGATATCCATATTGCTAAAATCATAATTTTGTGCGGCGGCCATCTTGGATTAGAAAAATGATTACAAAACTGTTTTCTGCACCCTCGAGATCCTCGGGTACGATATCCATATTGCAGAAATCATAATTTTGTGCGGCGGCCATCTTGGATTTGAAAACTGATAACAAAATCGTTCTCTGCACCCTCGAGAACCTCTGATACGATACCCGTAATGTAGTTATCATACTTTTGAGCGGCGGCCATCTTGGATTTGAAAAATGGTCACCAAATCGTTCTATTCACTCTCGTGAAACTCGGACACCATATCCGTATTGCTGAAATCATAAGTTTGGGCGACGGCCATCTTGGATTTCAAAGATGATCACAAAATCGTTCTCTGCACCCTCGAGAACCTCGCATTCGATACCTTTAATATAGTTATCATAATTTTGAGCGGCGGCCATCTTGGATTTCAAAACTGATCACAAAATCATTCTTTGCACCCTCGAGAACCTTTGATACGATACCCATAATCTAGTTATCATACTTTTGAGCGGCAGCCATCTCGGATTTTAAAATGATCCCAAAATTGTTTTCTGCACCCTCGAGAACATCGGACACGATATCCATATTGCTGAAAACATAATTGTTTGCGGCAGCCCTCTTGGATTTCAAAATTGATAACAGAATTGTTCTCTGCACACTCGAGAAACTTGGACACGATATCCATATTGCAGAAATCATAATTTTGTGCGGTGGCCATCTTAGATTTGAAAAATGATCACAAAATCGGTCTCAGCACCCTCGAGAACCTCGGATACGATACCCTTAATGTAGTTATCATACTTTTGAGCGGCAACCATCTTAGATTTGAAATCTGATCACAAATTCGTTCTCTGCACCCTCGAGAACCTCGGTCACGATACCCATAATCTAGTTATCATACATTTTAGCGGCGGCCATCTCAGATTTAAAAATGACACCAAAATTGTTTTCTGCGACCTCGGGAACCTCGGACACGATATCCATATTGCTGAAGACATAATTGTTTGCGACAGCCCTCTTGAATTTCAAAAATGATAACAGAATTGTTCTCTGCACCCTCGAGAAACTTGGACACGATATCCATATTGCAGAAATCATAATTTTGTGCGACGGCCATCTTAGATTTGAAAAATGATCACAAAATCGGTCTCAGCACCCTCGAGATTCTCGGATACGATACCCATAATGTAGTTATCATACTTTTGAGCGGCAACCATCTAAGTTTTGAAATCTGATCACAAATTCGTTCTCTGCACCCTCGAGAACTTCAGATACGATAACCATAATGTAGTTATCATACTTTTGAGCGGCGGCTAACTTCGATTTGAAAAATGATCACAAAATCGTTCTCTGCACCCTCGAGAACCTCGGATACGATACCCATAATGTAGTTATCATAATTTTGATCGGCGGCCATCTTGGATTTCAAAAATGATCACAATATCGTTCTGTGCAGTCTCGAGAACCTCGGATACGAAACACATATTTTTGTGATCATAATATTGCATGGCGGCCATCTCGGATTTAAAATTGATCCCAAAATTGTTTTCTGCACCCAGGAGAACCTCGGACACGACATCCATATTGCTTAAAACATAATTGTTTGCGGCAACCCTCTTGGATTTAAAAACTGATCACAGAATTGTTCTCTGCACCCTCGAGAACTCGGACACGATATCCATATTGCTAAAATCATAATTCTGTGCAGCGGCCATCTTGAATTTGAAAAATGATCACCAAATCGTTATCTGCACCCTCGAGAACCTCGGGTACGATATCCATATTGCTGAAATCATAATTTTGTGCGGCGGCCATCTTGGATTTGAAAAATGATCACAAAATCGTTCTCAGCACCCTCGAGAACCTCGAATACGATACCCATAATGTAGTTATCATACTTTTGAGCGGCGGCCATCTCGGATATTAAAATGATCCCAAAATTGTTTTCTGCACCCTCGAGAACCTCGGACACGATATCAATATTGATGAAAACATAATTGTTTGCGGCAGTCCTCTTGGATTTCAAAAATTATCACAGAATTGTTCTCTGCACACTCGAGAACGTTGGACACGATATCCGTATTGCTGAAATAATTATTTAGTGCGGCGGCCATATTGGATTTGAAAAATGATCACAAAATCGTTCTTAGCACCCTCGAGAACCTCTGATACGATACCCGTTATGTAGTTATCATTCTTTTGAGCGGCGGCCATCTTGGATTTGAAAAATGATCACCAAATCGTTCTCTGCACTCTCGAGAACCTCGGATACGATACCAATATTTTTGTGATCTAATCTTGCACGGCGGCCATCTTAGATTTGAAAACTGATCACAAAATCGTTCTCTGCACCTTCGAGAACCTCGGACACGATATCAATATTGATGAAAACATAATTGTTTGCGGCAGCCCTCTTGGATTTCAAAAATGTTCACAGAATTGTTCTCTGCACACTCGAGAAAGTTGGACACGATATCCGTATTGCTGAAATAATAATTTTGTGCGGCAGCCATATTGGATTTGAAAAATGATCACAAAATCGTTCTCAGCACCCTCGAGAACCTCTGATACGATACCCGTAATGTAGTTATCATACTTTTGAGCGGCGGCCATCTTCGATTTGAAAAATGATCACCAAATCGTTCTCTGCACTCTCGAGAACCTCGGATACGATACCAATATTTTTGTGATCTAATCTTGCACGGCGGCCATCTTAGATTTGAAAACTGATCACAAAATCGTTCTCTGCACCTTCGAGAACCTCGGACACGATATCAATATTGATGAAAACATAATTGTTTGCGGCAGCCCTCTTGGATTTCAAAAATGATCACAGAATTGTTCTCTGCACACTCGAGAACGTTGGACACGATATCCGTATTGCTGAAACAATAATTTTGTGCGGCAGCCCTCTTGGATTACAAAAATGATCACAGAATTGTTCTACGCACCTTCGAGAAACTCGGACACGATATCCATATTGCTAAAATCATAATTCTGTGCGGCGGCCATCTTGAATTTGAAAAATGATCACCAAATCGTTCTCTGCACCCTCGAGAACCTCGGGTACGATATCCATATTGCTGAAATCATAATTTTGTGCGGCGGCCATCTTGGATTTTAAAAAAGGATCACAAAATCGTTCTCAGCACCCTCGAGTACCTCGAATACGATACCCATAATGTAGTTATAATACTTTTGAGCGGCGGCCATCTTGGATTTGAAAAATTATCATAAAATCGTTCTCTGCACCCTCGAGAACCTCGGATTCGATACCCATAATCTCGTTATCATACTTTTGAGCGGCGGCCATCTCGGATTTAAAAATGATCCCAATATCGTTCTGTGAAATCTCGAGAACCTCGGATACGATACCCATATTTTTGTGATCATTATATTGCACGGCGGCCATCTCGGACTTAAAATTGATCCCAAAATTGTTTTCTGCACCCAGGAGAACCTCGGACAAGATATCCATATTGCTGAAATAATTATGTAGTGCGGCGGCCTTCTTGGATTTGAAAAATGATCACAAAATCGTTCTTAGCTCCCTCGAGAACCTCTGATACGATACCCATAATGTAGTTATCATACTTTTGAGCGGCGGCAATCTTGGATTTGAAAAATGATCATAAAATCGTTCTCTGCTCTCTCGAGGACCTGGGATACGATACCCATATTTTTGTGATCATAATCTTGCACGGCGGCCATCTTGGATTTGAAAACTGATCACAAAATCGTTCTCTGCACCCTCGAGAATCGCCGATACGATACCCATAATCTAGTTATCATACTTTTGAGCGGCGGCCATCTCGGATTTAAAAATGATCCCAAAATTTTTTTCTGCACCCTCGAGAACCTCGGACACGATATCCATATTGATGAAAACATAATTGTTTGCGGCAGCGCTCTTGGATTTCAAAAATGATCACAGATTTGTTCTCTGCACCCTTGAGAACCCCGGACACGATATCCATATTGCTAAAAACATAATTTTGTGCGGCGGCCATCTTGGATTAGAGAAATGATTACAAAATCGTTCTCAGCACCATCGAGAACCTCTCATACGATACAAATAATGTAGTTATCATAATTTTGAGCGGCGGCCATCTCGGATTTAAAAATGATCCCAAAATTGTTTTCTGCACCCTCGAGAACCTCGGACACGATATCCATATTTATACAAATTATTTAAGTTTTCTTTAGTGTTAATTCCGCCAATATTTGTCTTTAAAACAATTCGACACGTGTTTCGCCTCTACACGAGGCATCCTCAGGACGTGTTGTCTCGCCAAAATCTGGCACGAGACTGAGTCAGTCTCGTGCCAGATTTTGGCGGAATTAACCCTAAAGAAAACTTAAATAATTTGTATAGTTATGGATTTCCGCAAAGTAACGCCTTATTCAATAAATTTTTTTTTTTTTTACGATATCCATATTGCTTAAATCATAATTTTGGGCGACGGCCATCTTGGATTTCAAATATGATCACAAAATCGTTCTCTGCACCCTCGAGAACCTCGGATTCGATACCCTTAATATAGTTATCATAATTTTAAGCGGCGGCCATCTTGGATTTCAAAAATGATCACAAAATCCTTCTGTGCACTCTCGAGAACCTCGGATACGATACCCATACTATTGTGATCATAATCTTGCACGGCGGCCATCTTGGATTTGAAAACTGATCACAAAATCGTTCTTTGCACCCTCGAGAACCTTTGATACGATACCCATAATCTAGTTATCATACTTTTGAGCAGCAGCCATCTCGGATTTTAAAATGATCCCAAAATTGTTTTCTGCACCCTCGAGAACCTCGGACACGATATCCATATTGCTGAGAACATAATTGTTTGCGGCAGCCCTCTTGGATTTCAAAAATGATAACAGAATTGTTCTCTGCACCCTCGAGAAACTTGGACACGATATCCATATGGCTAAAATCATAATTTTGTGCGGCAGCCATCTTGGATTTGAAAAATGATCATCAAATCGTTCTCTGCACCCTCGAGAACCTCGGGTACGATATCCATATTGCAGAAATCATAATTTTGTTCGACTGCCATCTTAGATTTGAAAAATGATCACAAAATCGGTCTCAGCACCCTCGAGAACCTCGGATACGATACCCATAATGTAGTTATTATACTTTTGAGCGGCGGCCATCTTAGATTTGAAAACTGATCACAAAATCGTTCTCTGCACCCTCGAGAACCTAGGATACGATACCCATAATCTAGTTATTATACATTAGAGCGGCGAACATCTACGATTTAAAAATGACACCAAAATTGTTTTCTGCACCCTCGAGAACCTCGGACACGATATCCATAATGCTGAAGACATAATTTTGTGCGGCGGCCATCTTTGATTAGGAAAATGACCACAAAATCTTTCTCAGCACCCCCGAGAACCTCGGATACGATAACCATAATGTAGTTATCATACTTTTGAGCGGCGGCTAACTTCGATTTGAAAAATGATCACAAAATCGTTCTCTGCACCCTCGAGAATCTCGGACAAGATATCCATATTGCTGAAATAATTATTTAGTGCGGCGGCCTTCTTGGATTTGAAAAATGATCACAAAATCGTTCTTAGCACCCTCGAGAACCCCTGAGACGATACCCATAATGTAGTTATCATATTTTTGAGCGGCGGCCATCTTGGATTTGAAAACTGATCACAAAATCGTTCTCTACACCCTCGAAAACCTCGGATACGATACCCATGATCTAGTTACCATACTTTTGAGCGGCGGCCATCTCGGATTTAAAAATGATCCTAAAATTGTTTTCTGCACCCTCGAGAACCTCGGACACGATATCCATATTGCTGAAAACATAATTGTTTGCGGCAGCCCTCTTGGATTTCAAAAATGATCAGAGAATTTTTCTCTGCACCCTCGAGAACCTCGGACACGATATCCATATTGCTTAAATCATAATTTTGTGTGGCGGCCATCTTGGATTTGAAAAATGATCACCAAATCGTTTCTGCACCCTCGGGAATCTCGGACACGATATCCATATTGCTGAAATCATAATTTTATGCGGCGGCCATCTTGGATTTGAAAAATGATCACCAAATCGTTCTCAGCACCCTCGAGAACCTCGGGTACGATATCCATATTGCTTAAATCATAATTTAGTGCGGCGGCCATCTTGGATTAGAAAAATGATCACAAAATCGTTCTCAGCACCCTCCAGAACCACGGATACGATAACCATAATGTAGTTATCATACTTTTGAGCGGCGGCCATCTTCGATTTGAAAAATGATCACAAAATCTTTCTCTGCATCCTCGAGAAACTCGTATATGATACCCATAATGTAGTAATCATAATTTTGAGCGGCGGCCATCTTGGATTTCAAAAATGATCACAAAATCGTTCTCAGTACCCTCGAGAACCTCGGATACGATAACCATAATGTAGTTATCATACTTTTGAGCAGCGGCCATCTTCGATTTGAAAAATGATCACAAAATCGTTCTCTGCACCCTAAAGAACCTCGGATACGATATCGTTATCATAATTTTGAGCGGCGGCCATCTTGGATTTCAAAAATCGTTCTGTGCAATCTCGAGAACCTCGAATACGATACCCATAGTATTGTGATCATAATCTCGCACGCCGGCCATCTTGGATTTGAAAACTGATCACAAAATCCTTCTCTGCACTCTCGAGAACCTCGGATACGATACCCATAATCTAGTTATCATTCTTTTGAGCGGCGGCCATCTCGGATTTAAAAATGATCCCAAAATTGTTTTCTGCACCCTCGATAACCTCGGGTACGATATCCATATTGATGAAAACATAATTGTTTGCGGCAGACCTCTTGGATTACAAAAATGATCACAGAATTGTTCTCTGCACACTCGAGAACCTTGGACATTATATCCGTATTGCTGAAATCATAATTTTGTGCAGCGGCCATATTGGATTTGAAAAATGATCACAAAATCGTTCTTAGCACTCTCGAGAACCTCTGATTCGATACCCGTAATGTAGTTATCATACTTTTGAGCGGCGGCCATCTTGGATTTGAAAACTGATCACAAAATCGTTCTCTACACCCCCGAAAACCTCGGATACGATACCCATGATCTAGTTACCATACTTTTGAGCGGCGGCCATCTCGGATTTAAAAATGATCCCAAAATTGTTTTCTGCACCCTCGAGAACCTCGGACACGATATCCATATTGCTGAAAACATAATTGTTTGCGGCAGCCCTCTTGGATTTCAAAAATGATCAGAGAATTTTTCTCTGCACCCTCGAGAAACTAGGACACGATATCCATATTGCTTAAATCATAATTTTGTGCGGCGGCCATCTTGGATTTGAAAAATGATCACAAAATCGTTCTCAGCACCCTCGAGAACCTCGAATACGATACCCATAATGTAGTTATCATACTTTTGAGCGACGGCAATCTTGGATTTGAAAAAAGATCACAAAATCGTTCTTTGCACTCTCGAGAACCTGGGATACGATACCCATATTCTTGTGATCATTATCTTGCACGGCGGCCATCTTGGATTTGAAAACTGATCACAAAATCGTTCTCTGCACTCTCGAGAATTTCGGATACGATACCCATAATCTAGTTATCATACTTTTGAGCGGCGGCCATCTCGGATTTAAAAATGATCCCATAATTGGTTTCTGCACCCTCGAGAACCTCGGACACGATATCCATATTGCTTAAATCATAATTTTGTACGGCGGCCATCTTGGATTTGAAAAATGATCACCAAATCGTTCTCTGCACCCTCGAAAACCTCGGGTACGATATCCATATTGCTGAAATCATAGTTTTGTGTGGCGGCCATCTTGGATTTGAAAAATGATCACCAAATCGTTTCTGCACCCTCGGGAATCTCGGACACGATATCCATATTGCTGAAATCATAATTTTATGCGGCGGCCATTTTGGATTTGAAAAATGATCACCAAATCGTTCTCAGCACCCTCGAGAACCTCGGGTACGATATCCATATTGCTTAAATCATAATTTAGTGCGGCGGCCATCTTGGATTAGAAAAATGATCACAAAATCGTTCTCAGCACCCTCCAGAACCACGGATACGATAACCATAATGTAGTTATCATACTTTTGAGCGGCGGCCATCTTCGATTTGAAAAATGATCACAAAATCGTTCTCTGCACCCTCGAGAAACTCGTATATGATACCCATAATATAGTAATCATAATTTTGAGCGGCGGCCATCTTGGATTTCAAAAATGATCACAAAATCGTTCTCAGTACCCTCGAGAATCTCGGATACGATAACCATAATGTAGTTATCATACTTTTGAGCAGCGGCCATCTTCGATTTGAAAAATGATCACAAAATCGTTCTCTGCACCCTCGAGAACCTCGGATACGATATCGTTATCATAATTTTGAGCGGCGGCCATCTTGGATTTCAAAAATCGTTCTGTGCAATCTCGAGAACCTCGGATACGATACCCATAGTATTGTGATCATAATCTCGCACGCCGGCCATCTTGGATTTGAAAACTGATCACAAAATCGTTCTCTGCACCCTCGAGAACCTTGGATACGATACCCATAATCTAGTTATTATACTTTTGAGCGGCGGCCATCTCGGATTAAAAATTATCTCAAAATTGTTTTAAGCACCATCGAGAACCTCGGACACGATATCCATATTGCTGAAACCATAATTGTTTGCGGCAGCCCTCTTGGATTTCAAAAATTATCACAGAATTGTTCTCTGCACCTTCGAGAACCTCGGACACGATATCCATATTGCTAAAATCATAATTTTGTGCGGCTGCCATCTTGGATTTGAAAAATGATCACCAAATCATTCTCTGCACCCTCGAGAACCTCTGGTACGATATCCATATTGCTGAAAACATAATTGTTTGCGGCAGCCCTCTTGGATTTGAAAAATGATCACCAAATAGTTCTCTGCACCCTCGAGAACCTCGGGTACGATATCCATATTGCTGAAGACATAATTTTGTGCGGCGGCCATCTTGGATTATAAAAATTATCAAAAACTCGTTCTCAGCACCATCGAGAACCTCTAACACGATACAAATAATGTAGTTATCATAATTTTGAGCGGCGGCCATCTCGGATTTCAAAATGATCCCAAAATTGTTTTTTGCACCCTCGAGAACCTAGGACACGATACCCATAATGTAGTTATCATACTTTTGAGCGGCGGCCGTCTTGGATTTGAAAAATGATCACAAAATCGTTCTGTGCAATCTCGAGAACCTCTGATACGATACCCATAATGTACATCAAAAATGATCACATAATATTTCTCTGCACACTCGTGAACCTCGGACACGATATCCATATTGCTTATATCATAATTTTGTACGGCGGCCATCTTGGATTTGAAAAATGATCACAAAATCGTTATCAGCACCCTCGAGATCCTCGGATACTATACCCATAATGTAGTTATCATACTTTTGAGCGGCGGCCATCTTCGATTTGAAAAATGATCACAAAATGGTTCTCTGCACCCTCGAAAACCTCGGATACGATACCCATATTTTTGTGATCATAATCTTGCACGGCGGCCATCTCGAATTTAAAAATGATCCCAAAATTATTTTCTGCACCCTTGAGAACCTCGGACACGATATCCATATTGCTGAAAACATTATTGTTTGCGGCAGCCCTCTTGGATTTCAAAAATGATCACAGAATTGTTCTGTATACCCTCGAGAACCTCGGACACGATATCCATATTGCTAAAATCATAATTTTGTGTGGCGGCCATCTTGGATTTGAAAAATGATCACCAAATCGTTTCTGCACCCTCGGGAATCTCGGACACGATATCCATATTGCTGAAACCAAATTTTATGCGGCGGCCATCTTGGATTTGAAAAATGATCACAAAATCGTTCTCTGCACCCTAAAGAACCTCGGATACGATACCCATATTTTTGTGATCATAATCTTGCACGGCGGCCATATTGGATTTAAAAACTGATCACAAAATCCTTCTCTGCACTCTCGAGAACCTCGGATACGATAACCATAATCTAGTTATCATTCTTTTGAGCGGCGGCCATCTAGGATTTAAAAATGATCCCAAAATTGTTTTCTGCACCCTCGATAACCTCGGGCACGATATCCATATTGATGAAAACATAATTGTTTGCGGCAGACCTCTTGGATTACAAAAATGATCACAGAATTGTTCTCTGCACACTCGAGAACCTTGGACATTATATCCGTATTGCTGAAATCATAATTTTGTGCAGCGGCCAAATTGGATTTGAAAAATGATCACAAAATCGTTCTTAGCACCCTCGAGAACCTCTGATTCGATACCCGTAATGTAGTTATCATACTTTTGAGCGGCGGCCATCTTGGATTTGCAAACTGATCACAAAATCGTTCTCTACACCCTCAAAAACCTCGGATACGATACCCATGATCCAGTTACCATACTTTTGAGCGGCGGCCATCTCGGATTTAAAAATGATCCCAAAATTGTTTTCTGCACCCTCGAGAACCTCGGACACGATATCCATATTGCTGAAAACATAATTGTTTGCGGCAGCCCTCTTGGATTTCAAACATGATCAGAGAATTTTTCTCTGCACCCTCGAGAACCAAGGACACGATATCCATATTGCTTAAATCATAATTTTGTGCGGCGGCCATCTTGGATTTGAAAAATGATCACAAAATCGTTCTCAGCACCCTCGAGAACCTCGAATACGATACCCATAATGTAGTTATCATACTTTTGAGCGGCGGCAATCTTGGATTTGAAAAATGATCATAAAATCGTTCTGTGCAATCTCTAGAACCTCGGATACGATACCCATAGTATTGTGATCATAATCTCGCACGCAGGCCATCTTGGATTTGAAAACTGATCACAAAATCGTTCTCTGCACCCTCGAGAACCTTGGATACGATACCCATAATCTAGTTATTATACTTTTGAGCGGCGGCCATCTCGGATTAAAAATTATCTCAAAATTGTTTTAAGCACCATCGAGAACCTCGGACACGATACCCATATTGCTGAAACCATAATTGTTTGCGGCAGCCCTCTTGGATTTCAAAAATTATCACAGAATTGTTCTCTGCACCTTCGAGAACCTCGGACACGATATCCATATTGCTAAAATCATAATTTTGTGCGGCGGCCATCTTGGATTTGAAAAATGATCACAAAATCGTTCTCAGCACCCTCGAGAACCTCGAATACGATACCCATAATGTAGTTATCATACTTTTGAGCGACGGCAATCTTGGATTTGAAAAAAGATCACAAAATCGTTCTCTGCACTCTCGAGAACCTGGGATACGATACCCATATTCTTGTGATCATAATCTTGCACGGCGGCCATCTTGGATTTGAAAACTGATCACAAAATCGTTCTCTGCACTCTCGAGAATTTCGGATACGATACCCATAATCTAGTTATCATACTTTTGAGCGGCGGCCATTTCGGATTTAAAAATGATCCCATAATTGTTTTCTGCACCCTCGAGAACCTCGGACACGATATCCATATTGCTTAAATCATAATTTTGTACGGCGGCCATCTTGGATTTGAAAAATGATCACCAAATCGTTCTCTGCACCCTCGAAAACCTCGGGTACGATATCCATATTGCTGAAATCATAGTTTTGTGTGGCGGCCATCTTGGATTTGAAAAATGATCACCAAATCGTTTCTGCACCCTCGGGAATCTCGGACACGATATCCATATTGCTGAAATCATAATTTTATGCGGCGGCCATCTTGGATATGAAAAATGATCACCAAATCGTTCTCAGCACCCTCGAGAACCTCGGGTACGATATCCATATTGCTTAAATCATAATTTAGTGCGGCGGCCATCTTGGATTAGAAAAATGATCACAAAATCGTTCTCAGCACCCTCCAGAACCACGGATACGATAACCATAATGTAGTTATCATACTTTTGAGCGGCGGCCATCTTCGATTTGAAAAATGATCACAAAATCGTTCTCTGCACCCTCGAGAAACTCGTATATGATACCCATAATGTAGTAATCATAATTTTGAGCAGCGGCCATCTTGGATTTCAAAAATGATCACAAAATCGTTCTCAGTACCCTCGAGAACCTCGGATACGATAACCATAATGTAGTTATCATACTTTTGAGCAGCGGCCATCTTCGATTTGAAAAATGATCACAAAATCGTTCTCTGCACCCTCGAGAACCTCGGATACGATATCGTTATCATAATTTTGAGCGGCGGCCATCTTGGATTTCAAAAATCGTTCTGTGCAATCTCGAGAACCTCGGATACGATACCCATAGTATTGTGATCATAATCTCGCACGCCGGCCATCTTGGATTTGAAAACTGATCACAAAATCGTTCTCTGCACCCTCGAGAACCTTGGATACGATACCCATAATCTAGTTATTATACTTTTGAGCGGCGGCCATCTCGGATTAAAAATTATCTCAAAATTGTTTTAAGCACCATCGAGAACCTCGGACACGATATCCATATTGCTGAAACATTAATTGTTTGCGGCAGCCCTCTTGGATTTCAAAAATTATCACAGAATTGTTCTCTGCACCTTCGAGAACCTCGGACACGATATCCATATTGCTAAAATCATAATTTTGTGCGGCTGCCATCTTGGATTTGAAAAATGATCACCAAATCATTCTCTGCACCCTCGAGAACCTCTGGTACGATATCCATATTGCTGAAAACATAATTGTTTGCGGCAGCCCTCTTGGATTTGAAAAATGATCACCAAATAGTTCTCTGCACCCTCGAGAACCTCGGGTACGATATCCATATTGCTGAAGACATAATTTTGTGCGGCGGCCATCTTGGATTATAAAAATTATCAAAAACTCGTTCTCAGCACCATCGAGAACCTCTAACACGATACAAATAATGTAGTTATCATAATTTTGAGCGGCGGCCATCTCGGATTTCAAAATGATCCCAAAATTGTTTTTTGCACCCTCGAGAACCTAGGACACGATAACCATAATTTAGTTATCATACTTTTGAGCGGCGGCCGTCTTGGATTTGAAAAATGATCACAAAATCGTTCTGTGCAATCTCGAGAACCTCTGATACGATACCCATAATGTACATCAAAAATGATCACATAATATTTCTCTGCACCCTCGAAAACCTCGGATACGATACCCATATTTTTGTGATCATAATCTTGCACGGCGGCCATCTCGAATTTAAAAATGATCCCAAAATTATTTTCTGCACCCTTGAGAACCTCGGACACGATATCCATATTGCTGAAAACATTATTGTTTGCGGCAGCCCTCTTGGATTTCAAAAATGATCACAGAATTGTTCTGTATACCCTCGAGAACCTCGGACACGATATCCATATTGCTAAAATCATAATTTTGTGTGGCGGCCATCTTGGATTTGAAAAATGATCACTAAATCGTTTCTGCACCCTCGGGAATCTCGGACACGATATCCATATTGCTGAAACCAAATTTTATGCGGCGGCCATCTTGGATTTGAAAAATGATCACAAAATCGTACTCTGCACCCTAAAGAACCTCGGATACGATACCCATATTTTTGTGATCATAATCTTGCACGGCGGCCATATTGGATTTGAAAACTGATTACAGAATCCTTCTCTGCACTCTCGAGAACCTCGGATACGATACCCATAATCTAGTTATCATTCTTTTGAGCGGCGGCCATCTAGGATTTAAAAATGATCCCAAAATTGTTTTCTGCACCCTCGATAACCTCGGGCACGATATCCATATTGATGAAAACATAATTGTTTGCGGCAGACCTCTTGGATTACAAAAATGATCACAGAATTGTTCTCTGCACACTCGAGAACCTTGGACATTATATCCGTATTGCTGAAATCATAATTTTGTGCAGCGGCCATATTGGATTTGAAAAATGATCACAAAATCGTTCTTAGCACCCTCGAGAACCTCTGATTCGATACCCGTAATGTAGTTATCATACTTTTGAGCAGCGGCCATCTTGGATTTGCAAACTGATCACAAAATCGTTCTCTACACCCTCAAAAACCTCGGAGACGATACCCATGATCCAGTTACCATACTTTTGAGCGGCGGCCATCTCGGATTTAAAAATGATCCCAAAATTGTTTTCTGCACCCTCGAGAACCTCGGACACGATATCCATATTGCTGAAAACATAATTGTTTGCGGCAGCCCTCTTGGATTTCAAACATGATCAGAGAATTTTTCTCTGCACCCTCGAGAACCTAGGACACGATATCCATATTGCTTAAATCATAATTTTGTGCGGCGGCCATCTTGGATTTGAAAAATGATCACAAAATCGTTCTCAGCACCCTCGAGAACCTCAAATACGATACCCATAATGTAGTTATCATACTTTTGAGCGACGGCAATCTTGGATTTGAAAAAAGATCACAAAATCGTTCTCTGCACTCTCGAGAACCTGGGATACGATACCCATATTTTTG
Source organism: Leptidea sinapis (assembly GCF_905404315.1). Classification (NCBI taxonomy): domain Eukaryota; kingdom Metazoa; phylum Arthropoda; class Insecta; order Lepidoptera; family Pieridae; genus Leptidea; species Leptidea sinapis. The sequence continues at coordinate 58,765 of NC_066289.1, forward strand.
TGATCATAATCTTGCACGGCAGCCATCTTGGATTTGAAAACTGATCACAAAATCGTTCTCTGCACTCTCGAGAATTTCGGATACGATACCCATAATCTAGTTATCATACTTTTGAGCGGCGGCCATCTCGGATTTAAAAATGATCCCATAATTGTTTTCTGCACCCTCGAGAACCTCGGACACGATATCCATATTGCTTAAATCATTATTTTGTACGGCGGCCATCTTGGATTTGAAAAATGATCACCAAATCGTTCTCTGCACCCTCGAAAACCTCGGGTACGATATCCATATTGCTGAAATCATAGTTTTGTGTGGCGGCCATCTTGGATTTGAAAAATGATCACCAAATCGTTTCTGCACCCTCGGGAATCTCGGACACGATATCCATATTGCTGAAATCATAATTTTATGCGGCGGCCATCTTGGATTTGAAAAATGATCACCAAATCGTTCTCAGCACCCTCGAGAACCTCGGGTACGATATCCATATTGCTTAAATCATAATTTAGTGCGGCGGCCATCTTGGATTAGAAAAATGATCACAAAATCGTTCTCAGCACCCTCCAGAACCACGGATACGATAACCATAATGTAGTTATCATACTTTTGAGCGGCGGCCATCTTCGATTTGAAAAATGATCACAAAATCGTTCTCTGCACCCTCGAGAAACTCGTATATTATACCCATAATGTAGTAATCATAATTTTGAGCGGCGGCCATCTTGGATTTCAAAAATGATCACTAAATCGTTCTCAGTACCCTCGAGAACCTCGGATACGATAACCATAATGTAGGTATCATACTTTTGAGCAGCGGCCATCTTCGATTTGAAAAATGATCACAAAATCGTTCTCTGCACCCTCGAGAACCTCGGATACGATATCGTTATCATAATTTTGAGCGGCGGCCATCTTGGATTTCAAAAATCGTTCTGTGCAATCTCGAGAACCTCGAATACGATACCCATAGTATTGTGATCATAATCTCGCACGCCGGCCATCTTGGATTTGAAAACTGATCACAAAATCGTTCTCTGCACCCTCGAGAACCTTGGATACGATACCCATAATCTAGTTATTATACTTTTGAGCGGCGGCCATCTCGGATTAAATATTATCTCAAAATTGTTTTAAGCACCATCGAGAACCTCGGACACGATATCCATATTGCTGAAACCATAATTGTTTGCGGCAGCCCTCTTGGATTTCAAAAATTATCACAGAATTGTTCTCTGCACCTTCGAGAACCTCGGACACGATATCCATATTGCTAAAATCATAATTTTGTGCGGCTGCCATCTTGGATTTGAAAAATGATCACCAAATCATTCTCTGCACCCTCGAGAACCTCGGGTACGATATCCATATTGCTGAAAACATAATTGTTTGCGGCAGCCCTCTTGGATTTGAAAAATGATCACCAAATCGTTCTCTGCACCCTCGAGAACCTCGGGTACGATATCCATATTGCTGAAGACATAATTTTGTGCGGCGGCCATCTTGGATTATAAAAATTATCAAAAACTCGTTCTCAGCACCATCGAGAACCTCTAACACGATACAAATAATGTAGTTATCATAATTTTGAGCGGCGGCCATCTCGGATTTCAAAATGATCCCAAAATTGTTTTTTGCACCCTCGAGAACCTAGGACACGATACCCATAATGTAGTTAACATACTTTTGAGCGGCGGCCGTCTTCGATTTGAAAAATGATCACAAAATGGTTCTCTGCACCCTCGAGAACCTCGGATACGATACCCATATTTTTGTGATCATAATCTTGCACGGCGGCCATCTCGAATTTAAAAATGATCCCAAAATTATTTTCTGCACCCTTGAGAACCTCGGACACGATATCCATATTGCTGAAAACATTATTGTTTGCGGCAGCCCTCTTGGATTTCAAAAATGATCACAGAATTGTTCTGTATACCCTCGAGAACCTCGGACACGATATCCATATTGCTAAAATCATAATTTTGTGTGGCGGCCATCTTGGATTTGAAAAATGATCACTAAATCGTTTCTGCACCCTCGGGAATCTCGGACACGATATCCATATTGCTGAAACCAAATTTTATGCGGCGGCCATCTTGGATTTGAAAAATGATCACAAAATCGTTCTCTGCACCCTAAAGAACTTCGGATACGATACCCATATTTTTGTGATCATAATCTTGCACGGCGGCCATATTGGATTTGAAAACTGATCACAAAATCGTTCTCTGCACCCTCGAGAACCTCGGATACGATACCCATAATCTAGTTATCATTCTTTTGAGCGGCGGCCATCTCGGATTTAAAAATGATCCCAAAATTGTTTTCTGCACCCTCGATAACCTCGGGCACGATATCCATATTGATGAAAACGTAATTGTTTGCGGCAGACCTCTTGGATTACAAAAGTGATCACAGAATTGTTCTCTGCACACTCGAGAACCTTGGACACGATATCCGTATTGCTGAAATCATAATTTTGTGCAGCGTCCATATTGGATTTGAAAAATGATCACAAAATCGTTCTTAGCACTCTCGAGAACCTCTGATTCGATACCCGTAATGTAGTTATCATACTTTTGAGTGGCGGCCATCTTGGATTTGAAAAATGATCACCAAATCGTTCTCTGCACCCTCGAGAATCTCGGACAAGATATCCATATTGCTGAAATAATTATTTAGTGCGGCGGCCTTCTTGGATTTGAAAAATGTACACAAAATCGTTCTACGCACCCTCGAGAACCCCGGACACGATACCCATAATGTAGTTATCATATTTTTGAGCGGCGGCCATCTTGGATTTGAAAAATGATCACAAAATCGTTCTCTGCACTCTCGAGAACCTCGGATACGATACCAATATTTTTGTGATCTAATCTTGCACGGCGGCCATCTTGGATTTGAAAACTGATCACAAAATCGTTCTCTACACCCTCGAAAACCTCGGATACGATACCCATAATGTTGTTATCATACTTTTGAGCGGCGGCAATCTCGGATTTAAAAATGATCCCAAAATTGTTTTTTGCACCCTCGAGAACCTCGGACACGATATACATATTGCTGAAAACATAATTTTGTATGGCGGCCATCTTGGATTTGAAAAATGATTACCAAATCTTTCTCTGCACCCCCGAGAACCTCGGGTACGATATCCATATTGCTGAAATCATAATTTTGTGCGGCGGCCATCTTGGATTTGAAAAATGATCACAAAATCGTTCTCAGCACCCTCGAGAACCTCGAATACGATACCCATAATGTAGTTATCATACTTTTGAGCGGCGGCAATCTTGGATTTGAAAAATGATCATAAAATCGTTCTCTGCTCTCTCGAAGACCTGGGATACGATACCCATATTTTTGTGATCATAATCTTGCACGGCGGCCATCTTGGATTTGAAAACTGATCACAAAATCGTTCTCTGCACTCTCGAGAATCTCCGATACGATACCCATAATCTAGTAACCATACTTTTGAGCGGGTGCCATCTCGGATTTAAAAATGATCCCAAAATTGTTTTCTGCACCCTCGAGAACCTCGGACACGATATCCATATTGCTGAAAACATAATTGTTTGCGGCAGCCCTCTTGGATTTCAAAAATGATCAGAGAATTTTTCTCTGCACCCTCGAGAACCTAGGACACGATATCCATATTGCTTAAATCATAATTTTATGCGGCGGCCATCTTGGATTTGAAAAATGATCACAAAATCGTTCTCAGCACCCTCGAGAACCTCGAATACGATACCCATAATGTAGTTATCATACTTTTGAGTGGCGGCAATCTTGGATTTGAAAAAAGATCACAAAATCGTTCTCTGCACTCTCGAGAACCTGGGATACGATACCCATATTCTTGTGATCATAATCTTGCACGGCGGCCAACTTGGATTTGAAAACTGATCCCAAAATCGTTCTCTGCACCCTCGAGAATTTCGGATACGATACCCATAATCTAGTTATCATACATTTGAGCGGCGTCCATCTCGGATTTAAATATGATCCTAAAATTGTTTTCTGCACCCTCGAGAACCTCGGACACGATATCCATATTGCTGAAAACATAATAGTTTGCGGCAGCCCTTTTGGATTTCAAAAATGATCAGAGAATTGTTCTCTGCACCCTCGAGAACCTCGGACACGATATCCATATTGCTTAAATCATAATTTTGTACGGCGGCCATCTTGGATTTGAAAAATGATCACCAAATCGTTCTCTGCACCCTCGAGAACCTCGGGTACGATGTCCATATTGCTAAAATCACAATTTTGTGCGGCGGCCATCTTGGATTTGAAAAATGATCACAAAATCGTTCTCAGCACCCTCGAGAACCTCGAATACGATACCCATAATGTAGTTATCATAATTTTGAGCGGCGGCAATCTTGGATTTGAAAAATGATCACAAAATCGTTCTCTGCACTCTCGAGAACCTCGGATACGATACCAATATTTTTGTGATCTAATCTTGCACGGCGGCCATCTTGGATTTGAAAACTGATCACGAAATCGTTCTCTACACCCTCGAAAACCTCGGATACGATACCCATAATGTAGTTATCATACTTTTGAGCGGCGGCAATCTCGGATTTAAAAATGATACCAAAATTGTTTTCTGCACCCTCGAGAAACTCGGACACGATATACATATTGCTGAAAACATAATTTTGTATGGCGGCCATCTTGGATTTGAAAAATGATCACCAAATCTTTCTCTGCACCCCCGAGAACCTCGGGTACGATATCCATATTGCTGAAATCATAATTTTGTGCGGCGGCCATCTTGAATTTGAAAAATGATCACAAAATCGTTCTCAGCACCCTCGAGAACCTCGAATACGATACCCATAATGTAGTTATCATACTTTTGAGCGGCGGCAATCTTGGATTTGAAAAATGATCATAAAATCGTTCTCTGCTCTCTCGAAGACCTGGGATACGATACCCATATTTTTGTGATCATAATCTTGCACGGCGGCCAACTTGGATTTGAAAACTGATCCCAAAACCGTTCTCTGCACCCTCGAGAATTTCGGATACGATACCCATAATCTAGTTATCATACATTTAAGCGGCGTCCATCTCGGATTTAAATATGATCCTAAAATTGTTTTCTGCACCCTCGAGAACCTCGGACACGATATCCATATTGCTGAAAACATAATAGTTTGCGGCAGCCCTTTTGGATTTCAAAAATGATCAGAGAATTGTTCTCTGCACCCTCGAGAACCTCGGACACGATATCCATATTGCTTAAATCATAATTTTGTGCGGCGGCCATCTTGGATTTGAAAAATGATCACAAAATCGTTCTCAGCACCCTCGAGAACCTCGAATACGATACCCATAATGTAGTTATCATAATTTTGAGCGGCGGCAATCTTGGATTTGAAAAATGATCACAAAATCGTTCTGTGCAATCTCGAGAACCTCTGATACGATACCCGTAATGTACATCAAAAATGATCACATAATATTTCTCTGCACACTCGTGAACCTCGGACATGATATCCATATTGCTTATATCATAATTTTGTACGGCGGCCATCTTGGATTTGAAAAATGATCACAAAATCGTTATCAGCACCCTCGAGATCCTCGGATACTATACCCATAATGTAGTTATCATACTTTTGAGCGGCGGCCATCTTCGATTTGAAAAATGATAACAAAATGGTTCTTTGCACCCTCGAGAACCTCGGATACGATACCCATATTTTTGTGATCATAATCTTGCACGGCGGCCATCTCGAATTTAAAAATGATCCCAAAATTATTTTCTGCACCCTTGAGAACCTCGGACACGATATCCATATTGCTGAAAACATTATTGTTTGCGGCAGCCCTCTTGGATTTCAAAAATGATCACAGAATTGTTCTGTATACCCTCGAGAACCTCGGACACGATATCCATATTGTTAAAATCATAATTTTGTGTGGCGGCCATCTTGGATTTGAAAAATGATCACCAAATCGTTCTCTGCACCCTCGAAAACCTCGGGTACGATATCCATATTGCTGAAATCATAGTTTTGTGTGGCGGCCATCTTGGATTTGAAAAATGATCACCAAATCGTGTCTGCACCCTAAAGAACCTCGGATACGGTACCCATATTTTTGTGATCATAATCTTGCACGGCGGCCATATTGGATTTGAAAACTGATCACAAAATCGTTCTCTGCACTCTCGAGAATTTCGGATACGATACCCATAATCTAGTTATCATACTTTTGAGCGGCGGCCATCTCGGATTTAAAAATGATCCCATAATTGTTTTCTGCACCCTCGAGAACCTCGGACACGATATCCATATTGCTTAAATCATAATTTTGTACGGCGGCCATCTTGGATTTGAAAAATGATCACCAAATCGTTATCTGCACCCTCGAAAACCTCGGGTACGATATCCATATTGCTGAAATCATAGTTTTGTGTGGCGGCCATCTTGGATTTGAAAAATGATCACCAAATCGTTTCTGCACCCTCGGGAATCTCGGACACGATATCCATATTGCTGAAATCATAATTTTATGCGGCGGCCATCTTGGATTTGAAAAATGATCACCAAATCGTTCTCAGCACCCTCGAGAACCTCGGGTACGATATCCATATTGCTTAAATCATAATTTAGTGCGGCGGCCATCTTGGATTAGAAAAATGATCACAAAATCGTTCTCAGCACCCTCCAGAACCACGGATACGATAACCATAATGTAGTTATCATACTTTTGAGCGGCGGCCATCTTCGATTTGAAAAATGATCACAAAATCGTTCTCTGCACCCTCGAGAAACTCGTATATGATACCCATAATGTAGTTATCATAATTTTGAGCGGCGGCCATCTTGGATTTCAAAAATGATCACAAAATCGTTCTCAGTACCCTCGAGAACCTCGGATACGATAACCATAATGTAGTTATCATACTTTTGAGCAGCGGCCATCTTCGATTTGAAAAATGATCACAAAATAGTTCTCTGCACCCTCGAGAACCTCGGATACGATATCGTTATCATAATTTTGAGCGGCGGCCATCTTGGATTTCAAAAATCGTTCTGTGCAATCTCGAGAACCTCGGATACGATACCCATAGTATTGTGATCATAATCTCGCACGCCGGCCATCTTGGATTTGAAAACTGATCACAAAATCGTTCTCTGCACCCTCGAGAACCTTGGATACGATACCCATAATCTAGTTATTATACTTTTGAGCGGCGGCCATCTCGGATTAAAAATTATCTCAAAATTGTTTTAAGCACCATCGAGAACCTCGGACACGATACCCATATTGCTGAAACCATAATTGTTTGCGGCAGCCCTCTTGGATTTCAAAAATTATCACAGAATTGTTCTCTGCACCTTCGAGAACCTCGGACACGATATCCATATTGCTAAAATCATAATTTTGTGCGGCTGCCATCTTGGATTTGAAAAATGATCACCAAATCGTTCTCTGCACCCTCGAGAACCTCGGGTACGATATCCATATTGCTGAAGACATAATTTTGTGCGGCGGCCATCTTGGATTATAAAAATTATCAAAAACTCGTTCTCAGCACCATCGAGAACCTCTAACACGATACAAATAATGTAGTTATCATACTTTTGAGCGGCGGCCATCTCGGATTTAAAAATGATCCCATAATTGTTTTCTGCACCCTCGAGAACCTCGGACACGATATCCATATTGCTTAAATCATAATTTTGTACGGCGGCCATCTTGGATTTGAAAAATGATCACCAAATCGTTCTCTGCACCCTCGAAAACCTCGGGTACGATATCCATATTGCTGAAATCATAGTTTTGTGTGGCGGCCATCTTGGATTTGAAAAATGATCACCAAATCGTTTCTGCACCCTCGGGAATCTCGGACACGATATCCATATTGCTGAAATCATAATTTTATGCGGCGGCCATCTTGGATTTGAAAAATGATCACCAAATCGTTCTCAGCACCCTCGAGAACCTCGGGTACGATATCCATATTGCTGAAATCATAGTTTTGTGTGGCGGCCATCTTGGATTTGAAAAATGATCACCAAATCGTTTCTGCACCCTCGGGAATCTCGGACACGATATCCATATTGCTTAAATCATAATTTTGTACGGCGGCCATCTTGGATTTTAAAAATGATCACCAAATCGTTCTCTGCACCCTCGAAAACCTCGGGTACGATATCCATATTGCTGAAATCATAGTTTTGTGTGGCGGCCATCTTGGATTTGAAAAATGATCACCAAATCGTTTCTGCACCCTCGGGAATCTCGGACACGATATCCATATTGCTGAAATCATAATTTTATGCGGCGGCCATCTTGGATTTGAAAAATGATCACCAAATCGTTCTCAGCACCCTCGAGAACCTCGGGTACGATATCCATATTGCTTAAATCATAATTTAGTGCGGCGGCCATCTTGGATTAGAAAAATGATCACAAAATCGTTCTCAGCACCCTCCAGAACCACGGATACGATAACCATAATGTAGTTATCATACTTTTGAGCGGCGGCCATCTTCGATTTGAAAAATGATCACAAAATCGTTCTCTGCACCCTCGAGAAACTCGTATATGATACCCATAATGTAGTAATCATAATTTTGAGCGGCGGCCATCTTGGATTTCAAAAATGATCACAAAATCGTTCTCAGTACCCTCGAGAACCTCGGATACGATAACCATAATGTAGTTATCATACTTTTGAGCAGCGGCCATCTTCGATTTGAAAAATGATCACAAAATCGTTCTCTGCACCCTCGAGAACCTCGGATACGATATCGTTATCATAATTTTGAGCGGCGGCCATCTTGGATTTCAAAAATCGTTCTGTGCAATCTCGAGAACCTCGGATACGATACCCATAGTATTGTGATCATAATCTCGCACGCCGGCCATCTTGGATTTGAAAACTGATCACAAAATCGTTCTCTGCACCCTCGAGAACCTTGGATACGATACCCATAATCTAGTTATTATACTTTTGAGCGGCGGCCATCTCGGATTAAAAATTATCTCAAAATTGTTTTAAGCACCATCGAGAACCTCGGACACGATATCCATATTGCTGAAACCATAATTGTTTGCGGCAGCCCTCTTGGATTTCAAAAATTATCACAGAATTGTTCTCTGCACCTTCGAGAACCTCGGACACGATATCCATATTGCTAAAATCATAATTTTGTGCGGCTGCCATCTTGGATTTGAAAAATGATCACCAAATCGTTCTCTGCACCCTCGAGAACCTCGGGTACGATATCCATATTGCTGAAGACATAATTTTGTGCGGCGGCCATCTTGGATTATAAAAATTATCAAAAACTCGTTCTCAGCACCATCGAGAACCTCTAACACGATACAAATAATGTAGTTATCATAATTTTGAGCGGCGGCCATCTCGGATTTCAAAATGATCCCAAAATTGTTTTTTGCACCCTCGAGAACCTAGGACACGATATCCATAATTTAGTTATCATACTTTTGAGCGGCGGCCGTCTTGGATTTGAAAAATGATCACAAAATCGTTCTGTGCAATCTCGAGAACCTCTGATACGATACCCATAATGTACATCAAAAATGATCACATAATATTTCTCTGCACACTCGTGAACCTCGGACACGATATCCATATTGCTTATATCATAATTTTGTACGGCGGCCATCTTCGATTTGAAAAATGATCACAAAATGGTTCTCTGCACCCTCGAGAACCTCGAATACGATACCCATAATGTAGTTATCATACTTTTGAGCGGCGGCAATCTTGGATTTGAAAAATGATCATAAAATCGTTCTCTGCTCTCTCGAAGACCTGGGATACGATACCCATATTTTTGTGATCATAATCTTGCACGGCGGCCATCTTGGATTTGAAAACTGATCACAAAATCGTTCTCTGCACCCTCGAGAATCTCCGATACGATACCCATAATCTAGTAACCATACTTTTGTGCGGGTGCCATCTCGGATTCAAAAATGATCCCAAAATTGTTTTCTGCACCCTCGAGAACCTCGGACACGATATCCATATTGCTGAAAACATAATTGTTTGCGGCAGCCCTCTTGGATTTCAAAAATGATCAGAGAATTTTTCTCTGCACCCTCGAGAACCTAGGACACGATATCCATATTGCTTAAATCATAATTTTATGCGGCGGCCATCTTGGATTTGAAAAATGATCACAAAATCGTTCTCAGCACCCTCGAGAACCTCGAATACGATACCCATAATGTAGTTATCATACTTTTGAGCGGCGGCAATCTTGGATTTGAAAAAAGATCACAAAATCGTTCTCTGCACTCTCGAGAACCTGGGATACGATACCCATATTCTTGTGATCATAATCTTGCACGGCGGCCAACTTGGATTTGAAAACTGATCCCAAAATCGTTCTCTGCACCCTCGAGAATTTCGGATACGATACCCATAATCTAGTTATCATACATTTGAGCGGCGTCCATCTCGGATTTAAATATGATCCTAAAATTGTTTTCTGCACCCTCGAGAACCTCGGACACGATATCCATATTGCTGAAAACATAATAGTTTGCGGCAGCCCTTTTGGATTTCAAAAATGATCAGAGAATTGTTCTCTGCACCCTCGAGAACCTCGGACACGATATCCATATTGCTTAAATCATAATTTTGTACGGCGGCCATCTTGGATTTGAAAAATGATCACCAAATCGTTCTCTGCACCCTCGAGAACCTCGGGTACGATGTCCATATTGCTAAAATCACAATTTTGTGCGGCGGCTATCTTGGATTTGAAAAATGATCACAAAATCGTTCTCAGCACCCTCGAGAACCTCGAATACGATAACCATAATCTAGTTATCATAATTTTGAGCGGCGGCAATCTTGGATTTGAAAAATGATCACAAAATCGTTCTCTGCACTCTCGAGAACCTCGGATACGATACCAATATTTTTGTGATCTAATCTTGCACGGCGGCCATCTTGGATTTGAAAACTGATCACAAAATCGTTCTCTACACCCTCGAAAACCTCGGATACGATACCCATAATGTAGTTATCATACTTTTGAGCGGCGGCAATCTCGGATTTAAAAATGATACCAAAATTGTTTTCTGCACCCTCGAGAAACTCGGACACGATATACATATTGCTGAAAACATAATTTTGTATGGCGGCCATCTTGGATTTGAAAAATGATCACCAAATCTTTCTCTGCACCCCCGAGAACCTCGGGTACGATATCCATATTGCTGAAATCATAATTTTGTGCGGCGGCCATCTTGGATTTGAAAAATGATCACAAAATCGTTCTCAGCACCCTCGAGAACCTCGAATACGATACCCATAATGTAGTTATCATACTTTTGAGCGGCGGCAATCTTGGATTTGAAAAATGATCATAAAATCGTTCTCTGCTCTCTCGAGGACCTGGGATACGATACCCATATTTTTGTGATCATAATCTTGCAAGGCGGCCATCTTGGATTTGAAAACTGAACACAAAATCGTTCTCTGCACCCTCGAGAATCTCCGATACGATACCCATAATCTAGTTACCATACTTTTGAGCGGGTGCCATCTCGGATTTAAAAATGATCCCAAAATTGTTTTCTGCACCCTCGAGAACCTCGGACACGATATCCATATTGCTGAAAACATAATTGTTTGCGGCAGCCCTCTTGGATTTCAAAAATGATCAGAGAATTATTCTCTGCACCCTCGAGAACCTCGGACACGATATCCATATTGCTTAAATCATAATTTTGTACGGCGGCCATCTTGGATTTGAAAAATGATCACCAAATCGTTCTCTGCACCCTCGAGAACCTCGGGTACGATGTCCATATTGCTAAAATCACAATTTTGTGCGGCGGCTATCTTGGATTTGAAAAATGATCACAAAATCGTTCTCAGCACCCTCGAAAACCTCGAATACGATACCCATAATCTAGTTATCATAATTTTGAGCGGCGGCAATCTTGGATTTGAAAAATGATCACAAAATCGTTCTCTGCACTCTCGAGAACCTCGGATACGATACCAATATTTTTGTGATCTAATCTTGCACGGCGGCCATCTTGGATTTGAAAACTGATCACAAAATCGTTCTCTACACCCTCGAAAACCTCGGATACGATACCCATAATGTAGTTATCATACTTTTGAGCGGCGGCAATCTCGGATTTAAAAATGATCCCAAAATTGTTTTCTGCACCCTCGAGAAACTCGGACACGATATACATATTGCTGAAAACATAATTTTGTATGGCGGCCATCTTGGATTTGAAAAATGATCACCAAATCTTTCTCTGCACCCCCGAGAACCTCGGGTACGATATCCATATTGCTGAAATCATAATTTTGTGCGGCGGCCATCTTGGATTTGAAAAATGATCACAAAATCGTTCTCAGCACCCTCGAGAACCTCGAATACGATACCCATAATGTAGTTATCATACTTTTGAGCGGCGGCAATCTTGGATTTGAAAAATGATCATAAAATCGTTCTGTGCAATCTCGAGAACCTCGGATACGATACCCATAGTATTGTGATCATAATCTCGCACGCCGGCCATCTTGGATTTGAAAACTGATCACAAAATCGTTCTCTGCACCCTCGAGAACCTTGGATACGATACCCATAATCTAGTTATTATACTTTTGAGCGGCGGCCATCTCGGATTAAAAATTATCTCAAAATTGTTTTAAGCACCATCGAGAACCTCGGACACGATACCCATATTGCTGAAACCATAATTGTTTGCGGCAGCCCTCTTGGATTTCAAAAATTATCACAGAATTGTTCTCTGCACCTTCGAGAACCTCGGACACGATATCCATATTGCTAAAATCATAATTTTGTGCGGCTGCCATCTTGGATTTGAAAAATGATCACCAAATAGTTCTCTGCACCCTCGAGAACCTCGGGTACGATATCCATATTGCTGAAGACATAATTTTGTGCGGCGGCCATCTTGGATTATAAAAATTATCAAAAACTCGTTCTCAGCACCATCGAGAACCTCTAACACGATACAAATAATGTAGTTAACATACTTTTGAGCGGCGGCCATCTCGGATTTAAAAATGATCCCATAATTGTTTTCTGCACCCTCGAGAACCTCGGACACGATATCCATATTGCTTAAATCATAATTTTGTACGGCGGCCATCTTGGATTTGAAAAATGATCACCAAATCGTTCTCTGCACCCTCGAAAACCTCGGTTACGATATCCATATTGCTGAAATCATAGTTTTGTGTGGCGGCCATCTTGGATTTGAAAAATGATCACCAAATCGTTTCTGCACCCTCGGGAATCTCGGACACGATATCCATATTGCTTATATCATAATTTTGTACGGCGGCCATCTTGGATTTGAAAAATGATCACCAAATCGTTCTCAGCACCCTCGAGAACCTCGGGTACGATATCCATATTGCTGAAATCATAGTTTTGTGTGGCGGCCATCTTGGATTTGAAAAATGATCACCAAATCGTTTCTGCACCCTCGGGAATCTCGGACACGATATCCATATTGCTGAAACCAAATTTTATGCGGCGGCCATCTTGGATTTGAAAAATGATCACAAAATCGTTCTCTGCACCCTAAAGAACCTCGGATACGATACCCATATTTTTGTGATCATAATCTTGCACGGCGGCCATATTGGATTTGAAAACTGATCACAAAATCGTTCTCTGCACCCTCGAGAACCTCGGATACGATACCCATAATCTAGTTATCATTCTTTTGAGCGGCGGCCATCTCGGATTTAAAAATGATCCCAAAATTGTTTTCTGCACCCTCGATAACCTCGGGCACGATTTCCATATTGATGAAAACATAATTGTTTGCGGCAGACCTCTTGGATTACAAAAATGATCACAGAATTGTTCTCTGCACACTTGAGAACCTTGGACACGATATCCGTATTGCTGAAATCATAATTTTGTGCAGCGGCCATATTGGGTTTGAAAAATGATCACAAAATCGTTATTAGCACTCTCGAGAACCTCTGATTCGATACCCGTAATGTAGTTATCATACTTTTGAGCGGCGGCCATCTTGGATTTGAAAAATGATCACCAAATCGTTGTCTGCACCCTCGAGAATCTCGGACAAGATATCCATATTGCTGAAATAATTATTTAGTGCGGCGGCCTTCTTGGATTTGAAAAATGATCACAAAATCGTTCTACGCACCCTCGAGAACCTCTTATACGATACCCATAATGTAGTTATCATATTTTTGAGCGGCGGCCATCTTGGATTTGAAAAATGATCACAAAATCGTTCTCTGCACTCTCGAGAACCTCGGATACGATACCAATATTTTTGTGATCTAATCTTGCACGGCGGCCATCTTGGATTTGAAAACTGATCACAAAATCGTTCTCTACACCCTCGAAATCCTCGGATACGATACCCATAATGTAGTTATCATACTTTTGAGCGGCGGCAATCTCGGATTTAAAAATGATCCCAAAATTGTTTTCTGCACCCTCGAGAACCTCGGACACGATATACATATTGCTGAAAACATAATTTTGTATGGCGGCCATCTTGGATTTGAAAAATGATCACCAAATCTTTCTCTGCACCCCCGAGAACCTCGGGTACGATATCCATATTGCTGAAATCATAATTTTGTGCGGCGGCCATCTTGGATTTGAAAAATGATCACAAAATCGTTCTCAGCACCCTCGAGAACCTCGAATACGATACCCATAATGTAGTTATCATACTTTTGAGCGGCGGCAATCTTGGATTTGAAAAATGATCATAAAATCGTTCTCTGCTCTCTCGAAGACCTGGGATACGATACCCATATTTTTGTGATCATAATCTTGCACGGCGGCCATCTTGGATTTGAAAACTGATCACAAAATCGTTCTCTGCACCCTCGAGAATCTCCGATACGATACCCATAATCTAGTAACCATACTTTTGTGCGGGTGCCATCTCGGATTCAAAAATGATCCCAAAATTGTTTTCTGCACCCTCGAGAACCTCGGACACGATATCCATATTGCTGAAAACATAATTGTTTGCGGCAGCCCTCTTGGATTTCAAAAATGATCAGAGAATTTTTCTCTGCACCCTCGAGAACCTAGGACACGATATCCATATTGCTTAAATCATAATTTTATGCGGCGGCCATCTTGGATTTGAAAAATGATCACAAAATCGTTCTCAGCACCCTCGAGAACCTCGAATACGATACCCATAATGTAGTTATCATACTTTTGAGCGGCGGCAATCTTGGATTTGAAAAAAGATCACAAAATCGTTCTCTGCACTCTCGAGAACCTGGGATACGATACCCATATTCTTGTGATCATAATCTTGCACGGCGGCCAACTTGGATTTGAAAACTGATCCCAAAATCGTTCTCTGCACCCTCGAGAATTTCGGATACGATACCCATAATCTAGTTATCATACATTTGAGCGGCGTCCATCTCGGATTTAAATATGATCCTAAAATTGTTTTCTGCACCCTCGAGAACCTCGGACACGATATCCATATTGCTGAAAACATAATAGTTTGCGGCAGCCCTTTTGGATTTCAAAAATGATCAGAGAATTGTTCTCTGCACCCTCGAGAACCTCGGACACGATATCCATATTGCTTAAATCATAATTTTGTACGGCGGCCATCTTGGATTTGAAAAATGATCACCAAATCGTTCTCTGCACCCTCGAGAACCTCGGGTACGATGTCCATATTGCTAAAATCACAATTTTGTGCGGCGGCTATCTTGGATTTGAAAAATGATCACAAAATCGTTCTCAGCACCCTCGAGAACCTCGAATACGATACCCATAATCTAGTTATCATAATTTTGAGCGGCGGCAATCTTGGATTTGAAAAATGATCACAAAATCGTTCTCTGCACTCTCGAGAACCTCGGATACGATACCAATATTTTTGTGATCTAATCTTGCACGGCGGCCATCTTGGATTTGAAAACTGATCACAAAATCGTTCTCTACACCCTCGAAAACCTCGGATACGATACCCATAATGTAGTTATCATACTTTTGAGCGGCGGCAATCTCGGATTTAAAAATGATCCCAAAATTGTTTTCTGCACCCTCGAGAACCTCGGACACGATATACATATTGCTGAAAACATAATTTTGTATGGCGGCCATCTTGGATTTGAAAAATGATCACCAAATCTTTCTCTGCACCCCCGAGAACCTCGGGTACGATATCCATATTGCTGAAATCATAATTTTGTGCGGCGGCCATCTTGGATTTGAAAAATGATCACAAAATCGTTCTCAGCACCCTCGAGAACCTCGAATACGATACCCATAATGTAGTTATCATACTTTTGAGCGGCGGCAATCTTGGATTTGAAAAATGATCATAAAATCGTTCTCTGCTCTCTCGAAGACCTGGGATACGATACCCATATTTTTGTGATCATAATCTTGCACGGCGGCCATCTTGGATTTGAAAACTGATCACAAAATCGTTCTCTGCACCCTCGAGAATCTCCGATACGATACCCATAATCTAGTAACCATACTTTTGTGCGGGTGCCATCTCGGATTCAAAAATGATCCCAAAATTGTTTTCTGCACCCTCGAGAACCTCGGACACGATATCCATATTGCTGAAAACATAATTGTTTGCGGCAGCCCTCTTGGATTTCAAAAATGATCAGAGAATTTTTCTCTGCACCCTCGAGAACCTAGGACACGATATCCATATTGCTTAAATCATAATTTTATGCGGCGGCCATCTTGGATTTGAAAAATGATCACAAAATCGTTCTCAGCACCCTCGAGAACCTCGAATACGATACCCATAATGTAGTTATCATACTTTTGAGCGGCGGCAATCTTGGATTTGAAAAAAGATCACAAAATCGTTCTCTGCACTCTCGAGAACCTGGGATACGATACCCATATTCTTGTGATCATAATCTTGCACGGCGGCCAACTTGGATTTGAAAACTGATCCCAAAATCGTTCTCTGCACCCTCGAGAATTTCGGATACGATACCCATAATCTAGTTATCATACATTTGAGCGGCGTCCATCTCGGATTTAAATATGATCCTAAAATTGTTTTCTGCACCCTCGAGAACCTCGGACACGATATCCATATTGCTGAAAACATAATAGTTTGCGGCAGCCCTTTTGGATTTCAAAAATGATCAGAGAATTGTTCTCTGCACCCTCGAGAACCTCGGACACGATATCCATATTGCTTAAATCATAATTTTGTACGGCGGCCATCTTGGATTTGAAAAATGATCACCAAATCGTTCTCTGCACCCTCGAGAACCTCGGGTACGATGTCCATATTGCTAAAATCACAACTTTGTGCGGCGGCTATCTTGGATTTGAAAAATGATCACAAAATCGTTCTCAGCACCCTCGAGAACCTCGAATACGATACCCATAATCTAGTTATCATAATTTTGAGCGGCGGCAATCTTGGATTTGAAAAATGATCACAAAATCGTTCTCTGCACTCTCGAGAACCTCGGATACGATACCAATATTTTTGTGATCTAATCTTGCACGGCGGCCATCTTGGATTTGAAAACTGATCACAAAATCGTTCTCTACACCCTCGAAAACCTCGGATACGATACCCATAATGTAGTTATCATACTTTTGAGCGGCGGCAATCTCGGATTTAAAAATGATCCCAAAATTGTTTTCTGCACCCTCGAGAAACTCGGACACGATATACATATTGCTGAAAACATAATTTTGTATGGCGGCCATCTTGGATTTGAAAAATGATCACCAAATCTTTCTCTGCACCCCCGAGAACCTCGGGTACGATATCCATATTGCTGAAATCATAATTTTGTGCGGCGGCCATCTTGGATTTGAAAAATGATCACAAAATCGTTCTCTGCACTCTCGAGAACCTGGGATACGATACCCATATTCTTGTGATCATAATCTTGCACGGCGGCCAACTTGGATTTGAAAACTGATCCCAAAATCGTTCTCTGCACCCTCGAGAATTTCGGATACGATACCCATAATCTAGTTATCATACATTTGAGCGGCGTCCATCTCGGATTTAAATATGATCCTAAAATTGTTTTCTGCACCCTCGAGAACCTCGGACACGATATCCATATTGCTGAAAACATAATAGTTTGCGGCAGCCCTTTTGGATTTCAAAAATGATCAGAGAATTGTTCTCTGCACCCTCGAGAACCTCGGACACGATATCCATATTGCTTAAATCATAATTTTGTACGGCGGCCATCTTGGATTTGAAAAATGATCACCAAATCGTTCTCTGCACCCTCGAGAACCTCGGGTACGATATCCATATTGCTAAAATCACAATTTTGTGCGGCGGCCATCTTGGATTTGAAAAATGATCACAAAATCGTTCTCAGCATCCTCGAGAACCTCGAATACGATACCCATAATGTAGTTATCATACTTTTGAGCGGCGGCAATCTTGGATTTGGAAATGATCATTAAATCGTTCTCTGCACTCTCGAGAACCTGGGATACGATACCAATATTTTTGTGATCATAATCTTGCACGGCGGCCATCTTGGATTTGAAAAATGATCACCAAATCTTTCTCTGCACCCCCGAGAACCTCGGGTACGATATCCATATTGCTGAAATCATAATTTTGTGCGGCGGCCATCTTGGATTTGAAAAATGATCACAAAATCGTTCTCAGCACCCTCGAGAACCTCGAATACGATACCCATGATGTAGTTATCATACTTTTGAGCGGCGGCAATCTTGGATTTGGAAAATGATCATAAAATCGTTCTCTGCACTCTCGAGAACCTGGGATACGATACCCATATTTTTGTGATCATAATCTTGCACGGTGGCCATCTTGGATTTGAAAACTGATCACAAAATCGTTCTCTGCACCCTCGAGAATCTCCGATACGATACCCATAATCTAGTTATCATACTTTTGAGCGGCGGCCATCTCGGATTTAAAAATGATCCCAAAATTGTTTTCTGCACCCTCGAGAACCTCGGACACGATATCCATATTGCTGAAAACATAATTGTTTACGGCAGCCCTCTTGGATTTCGAAAATTATCAGAGAATTGTTCTCTGCACCCTCGAGAAAGCGTTTTCTCTCTCTTTTCTATCTCTATCTAGTTTTGAAGAACAGCACCGTTATACTTCTATGCCATGCTTGCTGCGTTTTGCCTTTGAAGATGAAGGAATTGAATTGCTTCTGGAGGATCTTCAGTACAGGAGTAGCACCAGCTCTCAGTAGTTTAACTGAACATTCCATCATCACCCGACGTTTTGTTGGTTTAAAGCTGGTTTAGGGCCATAATAATCTCGTACTGGCTGAAGTCTGAGACTTTTTCGGTAAATAAGTGTGCGTGCTATATGTACACCGATTACGCTGAGATTAATGATCTGATTTACGTGATTCTTCTTTAGTTCGATGCAGAATAAATGCGATTTTGTCCCTGAAAATTTTTAAATAGTTTGGCCCCGTACTTTTCATTTTATTTTACGAAATTTTTTGTTTACGTGGATTGTGCTGTAGTTTGTGTACGGTTTTTTAGGAGTTCTCATTCAGGTTGATTATAAATTATTATTATTAACTGACACAAAAAAGTAAAAAATAAAAAAAACGACTTCAAAAACTAAAAATGTATTGAATAACTTTATAAAAATTTAATATAATACACATCTTATATATTAATAAATAGTATGTAGTATATAGCTACGTATTTGATTATTAATGTGTGATTTTTTATAATGATATTGTATTAGTATTGTCAGTAAACTAAATTTATATTAAGTTCCAGTCTATGCATTCTTTAAAATCGTGTGAAATATTATTATAATGTACAAAATTAATCGTTTTTATTGTATGTATTCAATTTGTGCAGGGCTACGTTACACTACGTTTTAATCAATCAAGAGTTGAGGCACGTTCACGCAGGCTGGGAACAGAGACGTGTAAATAAAGGTGGTTGTATAAATAAAAGGTGCCTAGGTGCAATAAAGTTCTGCATTCCATTATTAATAATTCGAGGCACAATCGTAAATTATACAAAAGATTTAAGTAGTAGTAAACAGTGTTATTAAATTTTATTCTTTTGAATTTCAAAATGCATCATGAAGGTTTTTAATGTGTATAAAAAGTACTTATTGCCTTAAGGCTGGGGACCGAGCCAATGGCCTTGAGAATTCGAGCATAGCTAGGTTACCTCTCTCGCATAAGATCGCCATAGTCTCAATTCAGAATAAAAAGAATTTTTAATTTATTACAGACATAATACAATTTTTTTTAAACTAACAAAACTATGTTATCTTAAATAGTACAATTGATGAAATAATAATTGAGAATCAATACAATCGATGGTGTACAATTAATAAATTTTCGTACAATTTTTATCTTGGTGTATCTTATTTTGATGAATTTTGTTTTATCGGACTGTCTATAAAAAATAGAAATGAAAAGAAAAAATAAATTTTCTTCTCGTATTTTGTAGATATATCATTATTTTTTATAAAAAAATAAACTAAATTTAAATCGTCAACAAATGTTTTCAATTATGCGCCATTTTGCAGCCGTAAGTGATTAAATAATAAACAATTACGTTTTTTTAATTATCAGTTATATACTATCATAGAAGACAACATACTCATCCAACATAAACATGTACATGCACACATGCACTATCTGGCACAGGTGTTCCTCACTCAATAGAAGATTTGTTACTGAAAAATATGTTTTCATTTTTCATATTAATTCTTTATAGTCTACTATTCTTTATAGTCTTACTAGTCAACGGAAACTCTTAAAAACTTCGGATTAAAATTGACTCAATGTCCGTGACTGTAAACATCAGGGTTATGTGCGTGATCGGTGCAGATGTTAAAAGTATAACAAGCTCACATGTATAACTTTCTTCTTATGAAAATAAGGGACGAGACGAGCAGGGCGTTTAGCTGATGGTTATTGATACGCCCTACTCATTAGAATGCAGGGCCACTCAGGATTCTTGAAAATCGCAAAAAATTTGAGCGGCACTACAATTCTACTTCACCTTCGTCACCTTCAGACATAAGATGTTAAGTCTCATTTGCCTAGTAATTTCCCTAGCTACGGCACCCTTCAGACCGAAGCACAGTAATGTTTACACATTACCTTTTACCCTGTACTTTCCCTGGGGCGTAAAAAGAATAGGAGAGTCCCAGGCCCATGGGTGTCGTAAGAGGCGACTAAGGACTTTTTAGAAGTTGGAGAGTCACGCTGCCATCTTATGACGTCAGCACAATCGGGCCAGACTCGTCCGGGCTA
The DNA here is from genome assembly GCF_905404315.1 of Leptidea sinapis. NCBI lineage: Eukaryota > Metazoa > Arthropoda > Insecta > Lepidoptera > Pieridae > Leptidea > Leptidea sinapis. The sequence goes on from NC_066289.1 coordinate 80,060, forward strand.
ATTACCACACTCGCACAGAATACCGGCGTGAAGTAACAGCCTAGTGCCGCTATGTTTCGCATAGGTTCGTGTCGAGGACCGGAGGCCATCACTTCCCCCCCCCCCCTCCCCCCCAACAAAATATGAGAGCGGTCCGTAAAAAGATATTACCCCAGGAGGGTACCGGCTCTACCAGAGCCGGAGAATCCCTCCCCGAGCACTCTCGCTCGGGCTGCCTTTCGTATTCTGGGGTGGGCACAGAACCGCGCATGACCAAGGACAAACGAGGCAGTGACACCACGGCACCCCGCTCCACGCTCAACGTGGACTTTTGCAAAATCAGGGGAATTCACTCCAATTTAAACGCCGTCCACCACCACCTAGAGACGGCGCAGCCAGCCTTGTGTTACCTTACGGAGACGCAGAAATCTCGACCTAGCGATACGTCATATTTACCGGGTACAAAATTGAGCACAATTTTTTGCCTCATGCCGGGGTATGTGTGTACGTTAGGGAGGATATCTGCTGTCGCCGTCTCGGCAATTTTGAGGGTAGGGACCTGTCTACTCTCTGGCTCCACGTAGATTTAGAGGACTGCGTCCGATAGTGGTAACGCCGAAACCGATTATCCCATGGGCTGCGTTCAAGCGGCAATTGACGACGTGCTTGCACAGATCCCCTCCGCTGAAATCGTAGTCTTGGGTGATTTCAACCTTGAAATGCCGAATGGCTTGGATCACGTACCACAGACTACGGGACACAGACGGGCGATCTGTGCATAATTTTGCATTGGCGTATGGTCTGTCTCAATTGGTTGAATCGACAACGCGGCTCCCGGATGTGGATAGCCACATGTCGTCCTTATTAGATCTTCTGCTGACTACACATCCCGATGGTTACCAGGTCTTTGTCGACGCCCCTCTCGGAACGTCGACCATTGCCTGGTCAGGAGTGTAGTGCCTATCCGACGCCAACGTCGCAGACCACCAGCGACCCGCTGCGTTTGGCACGTCAGCAGATTGGGATAGGATGCGTTCCTTTATTGCATCCTACCCTTGGGGCAGGGTTTGTTTCCCTTCGGATGATCCTAGTGCCTGCGCCGTTGCAGTAGCCGATGTAATACTGCAGGGCATGGATATTTTTATACCAAGCTCTGTAGTACCGATCGGTGGCAGATCACAGCCCCGGTTCGATGCGTCAGTTAAAGCAGCATCTGACTGCAAAAAACAGGCGTATTGAACTTGGGTTGCAGCGCTGGGCACAAAGGATCCGAACTGCAAAGTTCTCAAGTGGAAATATAACCGTGCCTCCAGATTTTTTAAGCGGCAAATCGCCCGTGCGAAGTCTAAGCACATCGTCCAAATCGACGAGCAGCTTTCCAGTTACCCGACCGGAACACGCAAGTTCTGGTCGTTGTCGAAAGCTGTTCTTGGTAACTTCAACCAGCCGTCCATGCCACCGTTGCACATGAGGAATGACACTACTTGCCGTATGGGCTGGCCCATAAGCGAAAGCCTGTGCGCTCTTTTCGCCTCCAACTCGACTCTTGACGACAACGGAAAAACACCGCCGACCATCCCATGGTGTCAGAGCTCTATGCCTGAAGTACAGTTCAGACAGAAAACTGTTAGGCGAGCTCTATTTTCGTTGGACGTCAGGAAGTCGAGCGGGCCGGATGGCATTTCTCCAATCGTGCTTAGAACATGTGAACCTGAGTTGACGCCGGTGCTAACGCGTTTATTCCGGCACTCTTCTTCCAAAGGCGTAGTCCCTGACTCATGGAAGTCAGCCCTTGTCCATCCGATCCAAAAAAAAGGAGACAGTTCGGATCCGGCGAACTACAGGCCTATCGCTATATATCGCTTCTCGCTCTCCAAAAGTCATGGAGAGCATAATTAGCCGCCAGCTTTTATTATACCTAGAGGGTCACCAGTTGATCAACGACTGACAGTACGGCTTTCGCCATGGACGGTCGGCAGGTAATCTTCTGGTATACCTAACACATAGATGGGCGGCGGCTATTGAAAGCAAGGGGGAAGGTCTGGCAGTTAGCCTGGATATAGCAAAGGCCTTTGATCGTGTATGGCACATGGCGCTTCTCTCAAAACTTCCATCATGTAGGCTTCCCGAGAGCTTGTGCAAGTGGACCTCCAGCTTCCTCGCTGGGAGTAGCATACAGGTCGTTGTCGACGGATATTGCTCGAACCCGAAGCCCGTGTATGCTGGAGTGCCCCAATGCTGTGTGCTATCTCCTACGCTGTTTGTTTTGCATATCAATGATATGTTGGACACCTCCAACATACATTGCTATGCAGATGACAGCACTGGTGATGCCGTATACACGGGCCATGCAGGTCTCTCTCGGGAAATCGTCTACCAGTGCCGGGAGAAACTTGTGTCTTCTATCGAGTCCTCTCTTGGGAAGGTCGCGGAATGGGGTAAATTGAACCTTGTCCAAATTAACCCCCAGAAGACTCAAGTTTGCGCGTTTACCATTAAAAAAACCCCATTTGTCGTATCACCGCTCGAGAACACTTCTCTTAAAGCCACGCCTAGTATCGGAATACTGGGTCTCGAAATCACGAGCGATTGCCAATTCCGTGGCCATCTGGAGGGCAAAGCCAAATTGGCTTCGAAGAAGCTGGGCGTCATCAATAGAGCACGGCAATACTTCAAGCCGACCCACATTCTAGCGCTCTACAAAACGCAGGTCCGGCCACACATGGAGTATTGTTGTCATCTCTGGTCTGGCGCACCCCAGTATCTGCTCGATCCATTTGACCGCGTGCAACGTAGAGCAGCTCGAATTGTCGGGGACTCAGTGCTCTGTGAACGGCTGGAACTCTTGGCGTTGCGTAGAGACGTCGCTTCATTGTATGTCTTCTACCGCATTTATCACGGGGAGTGTTCCGAAGAGCTGTTTAACCTGATTCCTGCCGCCGACGTCCACCTTCGCACGACACGCCACAAGTTACGATATCATCCCCACCATCTGGATGTGTGGCGGTCCTCCACAGTGCGGTTTTCAAGGACCTTTCTCCCTCGTACTACAAAGCTGTGGAATGAGCTTCCTTGTGCGGTGTTTCCGGGACGATACGACATGGGTACCTTCAAAAAAAGCGCGTACACCTTCCTTAAAGGCCGGCAACGCTCTTGTGATTCCTCTGGTGTTGCAAGATAATGTGGGCGGCGTTGATCATTTAACACCAGGTGACCCGTACGCTCGTTTGTCCTCCTATTCCATAAAAAAAATGCCTACTGCTTCACGGCAGAAATAGACGCCGTTGTGGTACTCATAATCTAGCCGGCTTTCTGTGCAAAGAAGCCTCCCACTGATAAATAACAATTAGTAGTAAATATCTAATACCGATATTGAAATTGTTTTCATCCATCTATCAACAGGTCCTCCTGTTAGTATTTATATCAAGGTACTGTGAGTTTACATACAACTTTGAAAACAATTTTTTTTATTTGAATATGTACTTACTGACATATAATGACTATATTCTGATTATTGTTATATCAGATTATTAGTTAATTAGAATCACTACAATCTTAAATATGGAATTATTGGTAAATTAGACACTGACATTATTATAATGTCTTCATCGTTTTTAAATTAATCCAATAAAGTTCTGTTTAAAATATTAAATAGGTGACCCTCCATTTTAAGTTAAACATCAAAGAACACTGTCCCAACTTTCTTCGTAATTGAGTCAGTATTTAAATGGACCGCAGGATGGAGTGGCCGGCACTCTCTTGTGCTCTTAAAAAATATGTCAATATTACTTTTTGCCTGCCAGCTAATTCGATTTTCAAGTTTTGTTTGAAAAGTAAAGTTTGACAAGAATTACTTCGCTATTGGGAAATTGACAGTGACAGATGAAAAGTACATAACAACTTTCGAACTTGGGCTTGTTTCATGAGCAAAGTTAGTCAACTATATACAACATTCGGCTATTTTTGTAAGACATAAGATACAAAGCTGTTACCATATTGTTATTATATATTCACTAACACAAATTAAAATTGAAAAACAAAATTTTTTGAACGATGCGGGACTCGAACCTACGACTTGAGAGTTGAACAAAACAAACAAAATTTTTAAAGTTAGCTCAGTTGGATAGAGCACCGGCACGGAACGCCAGAGGTAAATAATAAAACTTATTAAATACTGTTTTATTACAGCATCATTTTCTTTTGTAAGCAATGATGCAAAACAGCTTCAAGTTCAAATATTTTTATTCTGTGGTATCATTAAGATTCCATTTCACTATTCCAATTCGCTGACGGCACATGTGATCTAGCTTACGGCGAATATCCAAAAGGTGCTTTCAATAATCTTCAAATAGACTTTGATAAAATAATTAAATGGTCGCACGATGTGGTGATTAAACGTCAAAATTACAAAATTTATATACAGAAGTACAAGTCAAAAAAGAACAAAAGTATTGTGTGGTTTTATGAAACCACGGTAAAAGTGAAACTTTTTTAATTTAATTTTATAAAATAATGAAATGGTCGCATGATGTGGGATTAGCATTAAACGCCAAAATTACAAAATTAATGTACATAAGTACTAAATAGACTAAAATATGAGGCCAGATTACTAGCACACAGATACTGCCTTTATACTAAATATGATAACACAATATCACATACTAGTTGCGAAGCCATTGAGGTTGTAAGGAAACAAAATTATCTGGGGCTCATCATTGACAATAGGCTGAACTGGAAAGATCAGATTGATATAATGTTTGACAAATTAAGAGCCTTATTTGCAAAGTTCGCTGTAATAAAGGATTGGGTTCCGTATCAGATTTGACTACTACTATATAAATCTTTGGCTGAATCAATTAAAGGTAGACTGTCAAGCTATGGAGGACCTGTAAAAGTTACCTTGAGAAAAAATATGCGTTGCAATCGCGAATTTTAAAAACAATAGTACCGTCAAAATAAAAAAAAACTTAATATTTAGCATAAGCTGTATGAATATTGCAAAATCCTACCTTGTCACGAAAAAATGAAAATAAGAGTATGAGTATAGAGAGTACTATAATGAGAACCTGTATTTAAAAAAAGACGAAAGCAATATATTATGCACTCGTAGTATGGAAGACTCAAAATTACCCTTCCAAGGAAAGAGGAATTAATTTAATAATTACTTGGTTTGTTATCTTATAACTGAACTGCCCACATTCATAAAACAGGCCTTTACAAATTTGTTACTAAAAAGGCTGAAATCGCTGAAATGAATCGCTATGATTGCATTATACAAAGTGGGAGCCAAATGCAATTTCTCTCCATATGATTGGTTTTAGTAAAATGTTTGTGTACCGGGCTATTAATAGGTACAATGAGACCTCCTCTGTTTGTGACAGAAAAAGTTCTGGACTTCTACGTAGTGTTCGTACGAAAAAGGTAGCCAAAGCAGTAAGGGAAAGAATTCGAAGAAATCCTGTCCGAAAGCAATAGATTTTATCTAGGGGGATGAATATAGCACCTAGAACCATACTGCGTATTTCAAAAGATTTCTTAGAAATTGCAGCCTATAAAAGACTTACGGGCCTTTTCTTAATTGATAATAATATAAAAAACAAAAGGGTGGTAAAATCGAAGAAACTACTGAAGCGATACAGAAAAATTTTGTTTATCGATGAGAAAATTTTAACGATTGAGCAACATTTTAACAAACAAAATGACCGCTCAAAACTCTTAGGAAGCTTCCCAATTAGTTGACAGAGTGCAACGTGGGCACTATCTGGCTTGAGTGATGGTTTGGTGAGGTATTTAGCTATGAAGGAGTGACTGAGCCATACTTTTGTGAAAAAGGTATCAAAACATCGGCACAAGTGTGTCAAGATACCAGGTTGGAAACGAACATTTCAGAATTCATCAGAGCTGAAGACTGGCCGTCGTCAAGTCCCGATCTTAATCCACTGGATAATGACGTATGGTCAGTTTTAGAGTTTTTTGGCTTGCTTTAAATGCCATTATAATTTGGAGCCCCTCAAACAATTCGTACGATTAAGAGTGAAGAATTTTCCCATGGAAAGAGTGCGTGCTTCGAAGCGAGAGCTCTTCGAGTAAGCATTTTATTTACAATAGAAACTTTTTTCTTTGTTTCAGTATATATGACAAGATGTATTGATTACAAACAGTATAAATAGTCCAAAAATTCTTCGTTTTGTGAAACATGTAAGCCACTTAAAATGTTATTTTAAAATAAAATAAGATGTAATACTACATACTTATGTAGTATAACATCTTATTACGTATTACTATAATGTAAAGATAAATATTTTACTATTTACCACCACTTCGGAAAAGGTTGAGCTATAATGAGAAGAAGTGGCAAAAAACTTATTGCCACTCTTTTAAATCAATATTTACCAATTCAGTATCTCTCATTAATGTACCTCTCCAAAGTGACGCAACAGAAAAAGAAAACCGTTTCAATCTACTTGTTGTACCAAAAATTATATATTAAAAAGTAGTGCTCGTTCATATTCGATGTGCACAGTAATTATTGGTATCAAAGTCAGTCATAAAACTCATTACCTCAAACACGCGTGGAAATATTGTCATTATTTTCGAAAAAAACACGCGAAGTATCGAACCTTCGGACAAAAAAAATCAAATCCATTGCAGAAGCGTTTCTTGAGTTTGGAACATTACAACGCTCTTGGAATGTTGTATGAAAGGGTGTGCTGGGGTTATTAAATACGTTTTGATCGGATCTCTTATGTTATTCTTGCCATACCATATGCTCTTTGCGTTTGCCTGTCGGCACAGATGATAAATAAAATTGGTGGCAAGGCTGAAAATTCGTCTTGATTTGTTATTTACATACCTACTTAATAAATATAAATTAAATAATTATTAAAATGAATTCCAATGGTTCAGAGAGTGAAATGGAGATTGATTGTACTTCGCTAGATTTAAGATCAGAAGCCAAATTGGCAATGGAAAACCTGCTTCCAGCGAAGTCAAAAGAAACATACGTGAAAGTATATTATGAAAATTTTATGAGATGAAAAAACGAGAAAAATGTGAGCATTTTGTTCGAAACAGTATTATTGGCGTATTTTAATGAAATTGCAAAAACTATAAACCCAGTTCATGTTAAAAACGGCTGGCATTAACTTGAAAAATTATGGGAATTTAACTACTTCAATGTATAGTATAAAAGTGTGTTTTATTTCCCTGCATTATTTTGAGAAAAGCTCTATATATGCCTCGGCTGGAAATGGCAATTGCCTGTCTCATATTTAGCCTTCAAATTCATACCCGACCTGCAATTGCCTATTTCCCGGCCTTTGCAATAATGTACTATTAACAAAATTCTTTCGTTGAAGGTTAGTTCATTTTATAACAATTATTAAACTATTGAGTACCACCGTATCAAATGAAACGACACAAGTAACTCTTTGTTACAATTATATAATATTATTATATAGCTGCGCGGGCTGTCTACTCGTACTCGAACTTTGCGTCAGATTTAGCGTTACACGGGAACGTCAGATTTAGGACCACAAACCTACATGTGCCTACATGATATAAATACTTACACAGAGTGGCAGGTGCCGCGCGCTCCACAAAACCAAAATATAAACAGTTTTCGGTATGAAATGACGGATTCGAGAACTATTTATTTTAAAAACGATGTATTTTTGAACACCAAGGGTATTTTATACCTTTAATTTGTATTTCTTATTTTTTCAAGTAGTTGTAAAGTTGTAAATCTCAAATTTATAAACGATGTGGGGTGATAAACCGCGACCATCGGGTTCCGTTCGAGCACTCTTTCAATGAGCCACTGAGCCAAATTTAATTTATTAATCCCAGAGGTGCCAAATATAAGCCACATATAATTTAAATAATTATATTTTGTTGCCGCATCAAAATTCCATCCTAGCGAGATATATCACATGCGAACGGTGGCTACAACGGAATAAATTAGTTAAACTTTTCGATCACACGAAATAATATAGAATAGTTTCTATTTTATGACAATAAATGAGATAAAATGAGATAGATGGAAAATACATAGATCCAATATAATATCCAGCGTCATATCTCATACATAACACTGTATAATTTATTATGATATGACCCCGATGTGATGTTCTCAATTATACTCCAATAACACAAAAATCATACACATGTATAACAATATAAGGGGAATATATAAGTATATTATTTTATTATTTTCGATTTGTTTATATTAATCTCGTAATTGAGAGCCTCCCACTGGTAAATTCCACAAATCATTGAACCAGATTAACGCTGAATATCTTTTCCGGTGGCAATTATTATTAGTACATTATTCTACCCACCTTCTACCCAGTTGTCACTTCAATACGTAGGCCCTGTCCGAGCAGGTAACGTGTTCATTATATTTGTTCTAGGTTTGAATTAATTGAATTTTGCTTGTGACGGGTTGTCAAGAGCTGCAGATCAAAGACCCCAGACCCCAGCTGGATACAAAGGTTCGACGTTCAACAATGGTTTAAAATAAAGCGAAAGTCAACGGGAACGTTTAATCACAGATTTTATAAAATTCGTTCATATTTATTCAAGAACAAACTGAATTTGTGTCGCTTGTTTTTGAATTTTTTTCCTTTTTATGTACTTGCAAAAAATTTTCAAATATATATTGAAAGTAAACAGACCTCTATAATCTCACCTAAAATCTTTACAAATGGTATTGCCTCTTTCATATTAGGCATAACAAATCTGACAGATTTAGTTGTTTTTTTTTTGCAGTATTTTTCACATGATTATATTTTCCAAGGTAAGATATCTCTCTAGATCATTAATATAGATAGGAACCGGAAATGGCTCCAATATTGAGTCCCGTGACATCCCCATTGTTACAACTGTAACGGATGATAGGTAAATTACCATTGATGTCAGCCCACTTAACATTAATTACTCGACACTCGATCTTGTAATCTTGTATAGCTGTCGCTAGCATCCTTGAGCACGCGTTTGTGTTATTGTCGGCTCATGGCTTAGATAGAGTATAGGATCCATACTCTAAGGCTCATGGACATTCGTTTTACAACAAGTTAAGTGGCGCCGTGGCACTTATGTGCCCCCACGGGTGGAATAACGTGACTTTTTTGGAGCGACGGAATTACGTCGTTTGTGTTGTTTTATTCAATGTACCGATATATTATTGCATAAAATTGGAGTCTAATGTGATAAAAAGGGATAATTATATCACTTTTGTCCTGTTATTGATAGTATTTTGCTCGTTTTAGGCACAAAGTCGTAGTTCAATAAAAAAGGATAGAATGGAATGTCATATTATTGACTGGTTTCAGGAGCCTGACGATCAGAAAGATAGTGGTGTAGAATACTTTGCCAGTAGTGAGGATGAAAAAGACCACTTTATAGAAGAATAACATGAATCACAGTCTGAACAGGAAAATGATGAAGGTAACCAGATACCATGAAATGTAGTAACACCAGACACTGATATACTGCCATCGTCGTCAGGCATTTCAGATGAAGACACGCCAATAAGCAGATGTATATATAATATAAGATAATATTTATTATTTAGACAAAACAAATTTTATAACATTATTTACAATACTACGACTACTTTTTTTTTTTTTTGAGAGGAGGAAATACGATTACATATTTACACCCCGGAACGGGGCGTAATATGTCGGACTCGAGTGTCCGCGTAAGCGGACACCCCATACCGACTAAAACCTCCTCTGTGCTGTTAGCAGCCCTGGCTTTCACAGCGAAGTAGGACGTGGGCCGTGGAGGCCGCAAAGACTACGCAACAATAGTCGCGGGGCGTCTCCTAAGGAGACTCGAACCTCAGACCGGCTGTGTGCTTGTGGGAAGGAGAGAGAATGAAAATGAAGATGAAATATGAAAAGGTGATAAGAACACACTCGCCGGCGAGTGTGGTGATGTTTTGTGTAATGTATGTAAGTGTGTATGTATGTGTTTATGATTGTATGTATGTGTGTTTGTATGTATGTACGTAGTGTAAATGTTTGTGTGCATGTATGTTTGTGTCTGTTTGTGGAGTGTGTTTGTGATTGTGTAAGTGGTGTATGTCAGTCCGTCAGTCAGTCCGTGTGTGAGTGAGTGTAGTGAAGCGATTACAGGACTAGGACTAACGTCTCGTCGGGTATCAAAACAATGTGTGGTGTATCTAGGGTGCGGGCCGCTGGCCATCGTCAGAGCGACGAGTGCCAGTGGTTTGCGGTGGTTGACCGCGCCTACGCCTGCGAAGGCGGTGTGTGCGTGTCTGTGTCGGTGTTTGTGTGGGTGTCGCGTTCGCGATGGTGATGTCGTCATCCGGGTCTACCGTTACGTGTCTGGGACGCCTAATTGGGTTGAGACTATGGTGAAGGGGGGTGTACCCGCATGCCTTCCTAACCAAGATGTTGGGATGGTTAGGTGCCTTGTCAAAGAAGCGTCGCGAGATCTCTTTAAAGTGTTGAGCTATCGTCGGAAGCTCTAGGTCGCGGTGAAGGTCAACGTTTCGGATGAACCACGGGGCTCCGGTTGCCATGCGCGTGAATTTATTTTGAACTACTTGCAAACGACGTAAGTAGCTCGGTCGGATGTGCGCGAAAACGACGCTTGCGTATGACAGCGTATGACAGTATGGGCCGTACGATGGTTTTGTACAGCGTCACTTTGTGTTTGAGCGGAAGTTTGCTTCGCCCACACACAAGTGGATAAAGGCGACTGAGGACAAATCGGGCTCTATTGCATACCGTATCAATATGTTTCTTGAAGTTCATATTGCTGTTGAACGTGACTCCTAAGTATTTGTAATCCTTCACCCACGGTATGGGTGTTTCATACAATTTAATGACGTCGGTCGGTCGTTTTTTAGCGCGGATGCTATTCGCGTTACCGAAGAGCACCGCTGCACTCTTGGTGGGGTTCACTTCAATCCGCCATTTTCTGAACCAGTTTCCTAGTTCATCGACGGTGGCTTGAAGTACTTTAATGTTCCTGCTCAAGGTTGAGCGGTTCAATAGAGCGGAGCCAAAGTAGAGTGCCGTATCGTCAGCGTACTGAGCGAGCTGGACACTCGGAAACTTGGGAATGTCGCTCGTGAAGAGCGAGAAAAGAGTGGGAGAGAGGACTTAACCCTGTGGCACGCCAGACCTGATGGGTCTGGGTGAGGATAGGGTCCCCTCTACTCAATATCGGAAGGAGCGATCAGTAAGGTAGGCTCGTATGATGCGCACGAGCCTGTCTGGCACTCCCAGTTGATACAGCTTGAATACTAAGCCGTTGTGCCATACCTTGTCGAATGCCTGCGCGACATCGAACTGCCTCGTCGGCTGCTGTATTTGGAGAGCACTGACTCTCGAGACTATCGGCGAGGCATTCAGCCTTCTCATCGTCATCGAGCGCCGGCTGCAGTCCCGGTCTGTCCAAAGGAGGCATGACAGTGGGTGGCTCCTGTTTGAACGCGCGAACGTGCAACGACCGAGCAAGCGGTCCCCGCGATACGTTCTCGTACCACCCGCTGTAGGTAGCGGAGGTGGTGCCTATTCTCGAACGACGGATACCTGTCGTAAAGTCTAGTGGCTCTGTGCTTCTGTGTGAGTAAGTTCCTGACCTCTGGAGGCAGGTTTAGGCGATGCGGTTGCATCGTCGGAACCTGCCTGGAGCAGGCCTTGATCCTATTCTGTATATGTGACGTCACATGAGAGATAGCACTGTGAGCCGTGTCGACCGAGTCGATGACGTCCGGTATAAGGTCAAGGTCGTCGGACTTGATAGACTCGAGATCCTTTTCCAGCCGTTGCCAGTCGATCACTGTTTTCGTCGGTGGTTGAAAGTTAACCGGTGGGCCTATATTTAGGACGACGGGCCGGTGGTCTGACTCTAATTCGTGAAAAACCTCGATTGAATTTACATTGAGCGTTACGTTCTTAAGTAACGCAACGTCTAGAATGTCGGGTCGGTGCGCGACGTTATCCGGATAATGTGTTGGTTCGTCGGGTGCTATTACTGAAAAGTTCAGCGTGTCTGTCAGCGAATCTAATAAGATTCCGTTTCTATTTGTGGCTCTACTGTTCAAGCTGGAGTGTTTGGCGTTAAGATCGCCACCCACTATGACTGCAGCCCCGTGGCCGAGTAATGCTTCTATATCTGTGTATAATACTTTTTTGTTGGGCGGAAGATAAGCTGAAATAACAGTGATTGGCTGGTGATTCGCCATACTGACCCGGATTGCAGAGGCCTCGATGTTAGTGAGGACCGGAGGATCTATAGTTATACAGTGTAGAGATCTTTTAAAATAAATGAGGGTGCCGCCCATACGGGTGGTGCGATCATTCCTGACTAAGTTATAATTAGCGATACGCGGATCGCGTATACGTGGTTTTAGAAATGTCTCTTGCACTAAGAATAGGTCTAATTGATGTTCGTGAGCGAACTCCTTCACCAAGTCTAGTTGAGGCTTAAGGCCTTGGGCGTTAAAATACGCTATACGGAGCGTATGTGGTTTAACCCGTCCGCTTACGTAATTAGGCATCGCGAATGTTTTTATACTTTCGCCCTATATCGGTGAGGGCACGGAATATTTTGCCGTTGTCTGCCATAACTTGCAGGAGCGACGGCGGGTCGTCCCGGACAGCATCGAGCCTGCTGGCCAGGGCTGTGATTTCATCAGTGTCGAACAGCTCTGACAGTTCGAACATGAAGGCAAAGGTGCTGCCGCCTTTGTTACCTGTTACCGCGGACGTGGGCGCCGGTGGCCTCGATAGCGGGACCAACGCCGACGGGCGGGACGCTAGCGGTGGCCGGAGGGGCGCGGGGGCCGCGAGAGTGGCCTCTGTGGCAGCGTTGGCAGCCGGAGGAGAACTCGCCCAGGCGTTTACCTTCGGAGGCGGCGCAGGTTTGAAGGTCGGAGTGAACTCCACCTTCTCTGCTCTGCCTTGCGGCTCGCGGCGCCCTGGGTGACGCTTGTGTTTGGGTGCCTTGGGATACCCGCGATAGCTCTCGGGGTGCCCCTTCTCCCCGCACAAGACGCAGGCCGGGGGCTCCGCGCATTGCGCTGGTCGAGGGCACTCCGGCGTGCTGTGTTTTCCGAGGCACTTCACACACCTCGGGGTGTGTTCGCAGTTGCGTGCCGAGTGCCCGTATAACTGGCATCTGTGACACTGACCAGGCCCCCCGCGGTTGCGAGGAGCTTCGGCCCGGATGCCCTGAAGGGAGCAAACCGATTTAATATTAAAAATTTCCTTTCCCTCTTGCGTGAGGTTGAGGACGAAGAGAACCATGTTAAATGGTTGTTTGTTTGTGGTTCCGCGCATACGGTGCACCTCGTGTGCAGGGTAACCCTGCTCTTTGAGGTTAGACAGAATGTCGAATGTCGGGACGTTCCTAATAACGACCCTCAGACGCTTCTCCTCAGGCAGGGCGTACGTGTGGAAACCCACACTCAGCTCTCTAAGAAGAGATGTCAGGGTGCGGTGGTCCGCTGCCTCTCTGGTCTCTAATTTGATGAGAGATTGGTACGCCCTCGCCTGGAAGGAGAGCATCTTCGGGATCCTATTTTTGATAACCAACCAGCGGCCTCGGTCTCCTATAAAAATAGGAGGCGGGCGCTTGGTCGGAGGCGGTACGCGGGCTTTAGCGGGCGCGGGCGCGGACGCGGGAGTGGAGCCAGTCGTGGCCGCGGCTTTCTTGGCGGGTGTGCCATCAAGAGAAGGCGATTCGCGACCGCGCTTCTTCTTGCGACTGACGGTGATTAAGCCGTCAGCATCCGACGCGACACTCTCCGCTCTCGACGGTAGAGCGGTTTCCGGCTGGGCCGGTGAAGCACTGGAAGCCTGAGGGGCTTCCGTGCGGTCAGGACTGACCGCGGGGACCTTAGAGGTCGCCTGCACGTCAAAGTACGCCTGAAAGACAGGCGGGCGGGCTGATCGGGTGATCACCTTTCTCGGTTTGACCGAGGCCACGGAGCTTGCGTTGGAGTCATTTCCTAATTCCATTTCGGATTCCCCGTCAGAACCCGAAACGTCGGATGACGAGTTATATTTGTTGGATTTCGCTTTAATAGCGGCTTCCACTGTCTCGTTGATTGATTCTTTCATTAGCGGAGCGATCTTCTCCGTGAATAACCTATCTAGTAGGGCGCTTAGAAGGCCCTCGTCTGCAACCATTGGTGAAGCCATGGTTGTCATATTTAATAACTAGGTTGAGCGGGCAACAACCCCCGCTGCCCGAGTCAGGCAGAGGGGGAATATAATAATTAAGTGGACAACTATAGTTAAGTTGTACACTTGCACATTAATAAATAATATTAATAATAATAAAATATGCAAAATTAAAAGAAATTTATAATAATAATCAAGCCTAAGACTTAGCTTTGCTGGATGTAGACTGGCTGGGCCGGAACCCCGATGCACGCTGTGCAGGCCCCCGTAGAGAAGACACACACGGCACGAACTGCAACTCACAAACACACACGATTAGCGTGCAGAATCATGAAACACAGCACAGGTGCTAACTAACACGATCGTAAAACCGGGTAATTAACACAGATAATAACTAAGCTACGTTCCGCGAAGGAACGTAACAGGTGCGAGACTCAAAGAGTCCCGAACAATAGCGCGCGATAACAATAGCTAGCCCAGGTGGCCTGAGCAGATAGTGCGATAACGCAGGTAATAAAAATATTCGAAGGAGGACAGATAACGCGGCACGTGTGCTCGCCTTGCCTGCCTGAATCGAACTCTATTATTAATAAATGATTAACCACCCCCAATCCCTGCAGCTCAATGGCAGGGAGGAAGTAGACGTAACTAGCTCCTCGGCCCTGGGACGCAAGTTGCCAGTTGTGTATGTATTGTTGCCATGGGACTTTAAGTATTTCTTTTGTCTTTTTGGTTGGTATGCTTACTTTGCATGCTGTAGCTTAGCTTCCGTGTATCTGATCACCATACTTTCTAGTCCATCTTTGGTTCTGATTTCAGTAATAGAATCACAATTTATATTATTATTATGTTTCATTTCAGCCAGTGTTTTACGAAACTGTTCCCAATTTGCTTTTCGCGTATTGTAGAGGCGAGTAGTCCTCTGAACTTTTAGGCCTTTGCTCTTTTGCAACTGAATTTGGAACAATATCGTATTATGATCGGAGCTTGTTACACTTTCGTCTACCCTCCAGTCATCTATTAGTCCCAGTAAGTTGTCAGTGCATGCGGTGATATCAATGAAGCTTCTGTACGCTTTGTTCCCTCTAATGGTGTCGAACGTGGGCGTATCACCTGTGTTTAATACCTGCCATCCTGACTCTTCCAGGGTACACGACATTTCAATGCCCCTACAATCTTCCATGGAACTGCCCCACCAGATGCTCTTTGCGTTGCTGTCACCCCCCAGAATCAGTCCTGTAAAAGAGAGCTCTTCGCCAATGTTCTTCAGCTGATCCAGGTATCCTATGGGTTGATCAGGTTCTAAATAAAAAGACACTACCGCGATTTCCCATGCGCTGGTTCGGATCTTTACTACAACAATGTTGTTGGTCGTGAGTTTTGGGTACTGTAGTACGTCAAGTTCATCGTCGAAGACGACTATTGCCGCCTTCACAGTCCCATCTCCAACTGCTGCATTCTGGTAGACTCTGGCCCCGCGGTAGTCTATAAGCCTTCTCAACCTTCCCACGTACGGCTCCTGGATCATTGCTAGTGCGATCTTGCGGTTTTTAGCTTCTATCATGAGCTCCGCTGTTGCCAACTCTTTTCTTTGAAGATTAGCCTGAGCCACTCGATAACCTACAGTAGGGGTTCCTGCTTGTATGCTATTGATAAACTCAGCAATACGCTACTTTAGCCCGAGCCAACGCCTCCCACTTCCTACGCACTGTGCAGTGGGAGCTAAAGGCATTGTGTTCAACATCATCAGTCTTTGCTGCGGTGCAGTTGCAGCATGTAGGTGCTGTGCCAGCCATCCAGTTTGCACACTCGTCACGCATGTGGGGCCCCCCACAGTGGCTACATTTTGGTAACGTCTCCCTGCAGAATCGACGTCCGTGTCCCGACTCCCAGGCACCCTGAGCACTGCACTAGAGGTGACTGATCTTCAACTCTAACTCTTTGCATGTCGATATGAACATAACCTCTGTTGATGAGTCTTTTGTAGATCTGCGGGGAAACCCTTAGTACAAAATGATTAATGTGCAGATTTCTAGCCCTTCTTTTTAATCTTATCTCCACCCTATCGTCTTTACTGTCTAGGTTTACAAATATTTCCTTGTTTTGATTTTTGAGTCCTTGCAGGATGTCCTCATTGCTGTTATAAGTCAAAACATCTCTGAGCACGACCAATGGGTCTTGATTTTTGATTTCCTCCACAATGAGGTTATTTTCAGCGCCCTTCAATCGCACTTTGAGTTTCTCTTTTGCTTCTTCAGATCCGCTGCCAACTACAATTTTCCGGTCCTTTACTTTGCGAACTCGCTCCACCTTTACAAAACCATCCTTGGCATTCACTGTTTTTCGAATTCTGTCCAGTACTTCTTCTCCTGTCTCTTTTTCATCCTTGGAGGCGATAACGACCGAGTGTAGTGTTGCTGGTCTTTCCCGCAGTGACCTCTTGTCTGGTGCTGACACTACACTCGCATATGTTGCGTTAGTAAGGGGCCTGTGATAATTGACTGACTCCCTTAGTTTCTCCATTTCTTTGCAGGTGCTATCAATTTTTTCCCCTTGAACCTGTAACAACCTTAGCAATTATTTTCCGTCTATTTCCCCTATATGTTCGGCCTTACTGTGATTTTCCTCTTTTCTAGCCTCGGTATTAGTACCTTTTTCTTCAGTTACGAGTGTTTGTTTCGCTATTGCTACTTTCCCTGTCTTCGCCGCTGTTGCGTCCTTCACTAATTGATACAAGTTATCAATCGCCGTGATGATGCCCTGCTTGAGATCCGTATTCAGATTCCGAGATTGACTGACGCAGGTCTTCGCCCTTTGGAGCCAGATCCGCGCCTGGGCTACCCTGTCAGTCGACTTAATGAGGACTTGTGTTGATCTCGATGATATCCCAGGAGGCTCTACCAATACCGTATCCTTTGCTTCTTGAAGGAGCACTGGCCTCTGTTTTTCCTTGGCGCTTACCCGCGATACCCTTGTTGCTGTCGTCTTTGTAGGTGATTGTGTTTTGGAGGTGCAAGGCTTTGGATCATTTTTCTCAGACTCCCATACCCCTATACTACGTCTAACATTAGAGGTCAGTCTCATTTCATTCTGAGAAGGCTCAGCCTTCTTTGTCTCTATAGAGGAAGTTTCGAGATCGTCCTCACTAATTGTCGTTTTTGACGGTGTACGAATGGTTGCCATTTTATAGGGGAGAGCTTCGTCAATTGTTAATTAATAATATTAATGAGCTAATCGTATGTCAAGTGAAAGTATGAAAGAACTAACCTAAGTGTGCTGGTCAAAAGACACAAGACACGTATAGAAACAAAACATACAAGAAATAAAGAGAGTAGAGATTTGCTCTACCTAAGTCCGTTTCACCCTCTTCGAGCAACAGTCAACTGTAATTGCCCAATAAGACAATAATTAAGTGGAGTTAAGATCCAGTTACAATGTGTACGGTCAGAGGCGGTTGGGTTAGGTTAGGTTAGGTTAGGTTAGGTTAGGTTAGGTTAAGTTATCACGGTGACAGTGTAGCAATCGTAGTCATCAACAGCGATAACCCCCGCTCGATCGAGATTGCGCAGAAAAGGAAAGGCTGTGTGGCGGTAAAAGTAGGGAACCTGTTTATTATAGGGGCCTACTTTTCCCCTAATAAGTCACTAGCTGAATTCGAAATCTTCCTATGCGATTTGAGTGCCCTAGTCTCTTGGAGCCAGCCCTACAACGTCATTGTTGCCGGGGACCTCAATGCCAAATCAGCGGCATGGGGTTCACCGGTGGCGGATGTCCGTGGACACGTGCTAGTCGAATGGTTGGCGGCACAAGGCCTTATTACCTAAACGAGGGCTCAACGAACACTTGTGTGCGAATGCAGGGTGGCTCCATTGTCGACGTATCATTTGCGAGCCCCGGTCTTGTGTGCCGCACCCACGGTTGGCAGGTACTGACGGGGGTTGAGACCCTCTCGGACCACCGATATATGAGATTCCATATCAAGCCTCCGTCAGCACCTCTAAGCAGTTCGACTCGTGATCCAGTAGAGGCTGATCCCAAATGGGTTCAGAAAAGCCTGGATAAGGAAGCGCTCGAATTGGCGGCAATCGTTCGGGCTTGGTGCCCTTATAACGGTGGAACAGTCGACAGCGAGGTGGAGTGGTTCAGTGAGACATACACACACATCTCTGATGCGGCCATGCCTAGGAGCCGCACACTTTTACCACGAGAGTCCGTCTACTGGTGGACGGCAGAGCATGCGCAGCTACGTACAGCCTGCATTGCCGCCCGTCGAAGGTTTACGAGGTACAGGCGAAGACAAAGAGCCAGCTTCAACGTGGATACTGAATCCCACCTGCATTCCGTATACAAGGATGCAAAAAAAGTGCTTAGGCAGGCTATAGTGAAAGCCAAGGAGAGGGCATGGAATGAGCTGCTCGACACACTCGAGGCGGATCCCTGGGGCCGGCCGTACAAACTTGTTATGAACAAGCTGCGCCCCTGGGCCCCTCCCCTTACCATGAGCTTAGAGCCAGAACTGCTTAGCTCGAAATTGAAATTTAAACAAAACAACCGAAAAAAGGTATATAATACGAACAACTATAGTAGACGTTTGATACATTTTACCAAATAGGAAATTGCTGTTCGAAATATAAGTAATTGCAAACATCCGACCCCACCACAAATACTATATTTTGTCAATAGTTCGAAGCATATTTAGAACGATGTTACAAACGCAATGATCAACTTTTCGAAACAAGGTTGAAATGTTTGAAATAACCTCGAATTATAGCAGATATCCAGCTTTGAGTGGTTATTTTCTTCAAAACATAACAACAGTGTTATTTAAAACACGACGTATCATTTGGAAAGTGTCAGTTCTGGATTACTATTGTAATATATCTAAATTGAATTTTATGCAGTCATAGTATTGTAAATATAGTTATAAGATTTGTTTTGTTTGAATAATAAATAAGTAATATAATATATATCTTCTTATATTCAGGCGAGGTGCTACAATGGCGAAATAAAATGAACACCCGTTAGAACTACTTAACCTTAATCATAAAAAAATATATTAAAAAATAAGAATACATAATTCACCTAAATAGATAAATGTTCCATAATATCATTTCGGAACATAAGTAATGTAGTAGCCGCGAGCTTACGTAGGTACTGACACTTACTTCAGCCACGCTACGCTGTAGCCGTAAGAACTCGTAGGCGAATAGCGTCCATATAAGCGAGAAGAAAATTTTGTTTTTTGTTTTATAAATGTTTTATTTAAATGTTTGAAAATATCAATTATATGCTAATTTGCTAAAGGGTAGAGAACTTACAGTAACACTTAAATGTAAACATGAAAATTATTTCAAACCATTATTTAAAATTCAATTCAACAATTCATTGTCTTAACTAATAAAATATAGATTTTGTTTTTATTTTATTTTATTAATAATTCTGTGGGACAAATATTTTGATTGACATTATATTTTGAAAAAAAAATTAAATTTATATTCTAATAATTGAATTGACTAAGCGTTTACGACATCTATATCTAGACCCATTTGTAATTTCTTTAATTACTATGTTTGATGCAAATAAAGAATTATGAATATTGTATGGATCACATATAAATCCTTTTTTGTGTTATTCATTACTTCTTTCATTGGTTTAGACTTTTAACAAATTTATAAAGCAGCACTTTTGTACTATGGACAGAACAACACCTTTTGGTTCAAATACTAAAAATTAAAAAGTACTATTAATGTATACATGTAGGTAGATATCATTTGTGTATAGATATAGGATGTCTATGGACTTCACAACTTCTGGATGTTTGAACAGACACAGTGAAGCAAAGAGGACCTAGGATACTACGTAGTAAGAGGCGAGACTGCCCAAGTAAAAATTGAAATTTAGTTTAGTATGAATCGTGCAGTCATTTGACGTAAGTTTGAAATAGTAGTATTTACAGAACGGCGATCGGCGAGAAATTATAATATGGCTAAGTTTGAAAGCGAACAGTTGCTTAAAACGTAGTGGATTTCGGATATCGTTTCTTACAATCGCGTTTTTCTTAGAGAGTTTCGCTAGGCTGCAGTGAAGTGTGTCTGGGTTTGACCAGTAGCAGTGGGCAACACTATGACTTGTATAAAACAACTGAATGTTTCACTGGCAGCCACCTTCCTATTGTAATCGTTGTGAACATCTTCAACATGACAGTTGGCGTTGTTCCAGTAATTGTTGAAGCGATTCTTGTTTCCGCAAAACATTCTGTATTTGTCACTGTTTCTTTGTTGTAACAGCGACTACCAACGTGTTGAGCTGTGCTATTAATTCATTAAATATTAATTAAGGCTGGGGACTGAGCCAATAGCCTTGAGGAAACGAGCGGAGCTAGGTTACCGCTCTCGCAAAAGATCGCCATAGTTTTAACTCGAAGTTAGAAGCATTTTTAATTTATTACAAACATAATACAATTTTCTTTACAAAACTAACAAAACTTTGCCATATTAAATAGTATTGGTAAACAGTTAATAACTTTTCATACAATTGTTATGAAGATTGAATAATTAGAATGGCTCCAACTGAAAGAGTTAGGGGTACATTAGTGATTTTTTTCGCAATGTCTATTAAAAAAACACATATAAGGAAAAAAACAATTTCCTTATAATATTCTGTAGACATATAATTATTTATTGTAAAAATAAAAGCTGTATATAAACCGTTAATAAATGGTTTCGATTATGCGCTATTATGACGATTTTTTGGGATAGCAGACTTAAAGTTTCATTTATAACTTCCATTAAAATTTACAAGCATATAAGACCTATAGATATGAGACTTAATATAGAGGAAATTATCTAAAACTGCTTTATCCTGTGTTGTTCCTGAGACTGTTTATAATTGAACCTCCCGTTATTATGCCGCTAACGACTTTAGCTCCTGTTCCCTGAAAATTTGCAAATATTTATTAATTTATTACTTATCAGAATTAACCATAATATCATAACTGGAAAGTTAATTAAAACTTATCAGTTAAATCAAGGAAAAATCCATTTTTATTGGTTGTTCGCCCTTTAATTCATAAATATGAACCGAAATACTCCTCCGTCTCCAACTAAGCGATTGTGAACATTAAGTCAAGTAAATCTACCAGTGGGTGGCTCCTTTGCACAGGAAGCCGGCTAGAATATGGGTACCACAACGGCGCCTATTGCTGTCGTGAATCAGTAATGTGTAAACATCACTGTGCTTCGGTCTGAAGGGCGCCGTAGCTAGTAAAACTGAGGGCAAATGAGACTTTACAAGGTGACGAGCGCACTTGTAGTGCCGCTCAGAATGTTTGGGTTCTTAAAGAATCCTGAGCGGCACTGCATTGTAATGGATAGAGCATATCAATTACCATCAGGTGAACGTCCTGATCGTCTTGTCCTTTATTTTCATTAAAAAAATAATAATAAAGTATGTAGGGAAGGTACTTACAATAGCTTTGCCAGCTTTCTTTAGTCCACTTGCGCTTACTTTAGGGTCTGCCTCCACCTCGTTCATAAATAGACAAATGAATGCAACAAAAACAATAAGGAAATTGAAGAATTTCATTTTAAATCTTGAAATAACGATTAAATTAACGATATAGACGAACAAAGTAGAATCCTGTTCTGCGTTTTATTGAAAATAATCCATCATTAAATTAGTTTTTATAGCCATGTTAAAACTATTTTAATGACAAATGTTCAATAAATTATTTGCACGATTTTATAATTATTATAACCATTATAGTTATAATTATTATAACCATCATAATCAACCACCAGTGGGGGGCTCCTTTGCACAGGATGCCAGCTAGATTATGGGTTCCACAATGGCGCCTATTTCTGCCGTGAAGCACTCATGTGTAAGCATTACTTTGTTTGGGTCTGAAGGGCGCCGTAGCTAGTGAAATTTCAGGGCAAATGAGACTTGACATCATATTTTTTTTATGAAAATAAGGGACGAGACGAGCAGGACTTTCAGCTGATGGTAATTTATACGCCCTGCCTATTACAATGCAGGGCCGCTCAAGATTCTTGAAAAACCCAAAAACTCTGAGCGGCACTACAACTGCGCTCGTCACCTTAACACCAGGTGACCCGTACGGTTGTTTAATAATTAGGTGAAGAATCTGGTTTTAAAGTTAATTCAATATCAATAATCTGATGCAATAACTTTTTATATTCTACCCTCAACTCATCTATAGTTTCTGAATCAGCTAAAAACTGTTCATTATTTCGATTATATTGATTCGAAACTAGAAACATTGATGGATAAATTATACAAAAGATTTATACCTTTAAATATTATTTTCTTTTCAGCGTTTAATATACTAAGCTGTTTAGATCATGATCATTCTCTCTCATGATCCATTTTGTCTTTACTCATTTTACTTGAACAAAATTTATATGATTAATATTAAGCTAATTGGTTGTTGTATACACACATACACAACTAAGACAAAATACAAATTCACCCCTCGAGAATTTCACTTACGGTCATTTGATATAAATAGCTACTATTGAGGACACGTGTTCGAACTTTCGAAAATTTTATGATGATAAATTAAATAATCATTTGAATTAAATATCAAATCGTGTGCTAATAAACTGGGTTATTGTAAACTTTTATTATTTTATATATATTATATTATTATATCCTTATCCTTTTCTTATATTATTATCCGCTATTTACAATTAATAATAATCACGAACATATTACTTCTAAGGATGTATCACTGTATATTTATTATATTTTAGTGCTTTTGCCAACTTCAAGTGTCACTGTCACCGTTGTACATGGGGTACCCTGGCCAGTACGGTAAAAGAGAAAAACGTACTTCTAGGCTCTTTTATTGCCTCCTACTCGACTGTTAACGACGACAATGAACTGGCGGTTAGTGCTAAAAGAATCGTCCTGTTGCCTATTACTAGGAAGCGGAAGTTTATATTTTTTATAATCGCTAATAATATGGTCACAAAATACCTTTATTTATTTACGGTGTGTGTGAATTGATGCATCTAATGTACTCAATAAATCTTGTTTTTACGTATTAATTTATATTTACTTTTTTTGGCTTATTCGTGTAAGGCATTGAGTATTTTTGTTGCATCACTTTACATAATATTATATTGTAATTGAAATTATTTGTAAAATGATAAAGGTGTAAATGCTGATTTATACATTGTGTGTGATTTTACACAAACAGCATTTACACCTTTTGGCAATGAGTCTTGCTACTTCTTCTCATTAAAGCTCAATTCTTTTACGAAGTGGCGGAAAATGTATTAAAAAAAGTAAACTTTAGACATTCATAAAGGTCATTTTCCTGACCTACATGAATAAAGTGATTTTTATTCGGAATTCGGCGGCAGGAATCAGGTTTTCGGAACACTTCCCGTGGTAAATGCGGTAGAAGACACATATTGAAGCGACTCTACGCAACGCCAAGTGATCCAGCCGTTCACAGAGCACTGGGTCCACGACAATTCGAGCTGCTCTGCGTTGCACGCGGTCAAAATATTCCAATACAAAAATTGTCCGAAACATGAGCTTTAGTTATGATATGCTTATTTATTATGATAATAATAATATTAAATTTATAATATAAAATGGAACCTTAAACAAAAAAGTAATTTAAACATAATTAATATGTTAACTAAAACTATATAATATATCCGACAATTCATTTTAACTCTACAGGAACTGCACTAAGCCATTGGTTAAAAAATATTTCAGATCACCACAGTCCTATCGCAAAGGCATAATCTTCTAATAAGATGGCAGCAATGTATTGATAATATTAGGAATTATTTTGATTAATAAAATATGTTCAATTAAAATAAACGAATTTCTATTTTACAAGTACCCACCTTTTCAGTACAAATCGGCAATTTCATACTTTAACCCCTAATATATGCAAACTAAACTTAAACTATAAAGAAACCAAAAAAATAATTAAAAGAGACCTAGTGATATTGAAAAAAAAAAGGACAATCAGATTGGAGCAGTTCAATCACTATACACCCTAATATAACTGTTTCAAAACCATGTCAGGATCCTTAGTTATGGGACTATATCGTATAGGCAATATTGTTATTCTCTCAACAAAACCACTGAACATTTTCGAGTTTCCCACTGTGATTTGTTTCTGTCTTGTCAGTGTAACTGTTGGCATTGCTCCAGCTATTGTTAAACAATTTCTTGTTTCAGCAACTCACCACATTGCTCAGCAAATATTATTTTCAATTGTAGTGAAGATTGTTGTGCTCGTTATAAACTGTAGAATACATTAAACCTTTATATATCTATATTTGTTCCGTTCCATTTTAGACATTTCATTTTAAGCTCAGGTAAGCTGAAAATTTGTAAATATTGAAATATAAATTACTAACATTTACCCGCGATTCCGTCCACGTCGAATTGTAAAAATTCCAATTAAATTGGATAGCAAATGTTATTTTTAGAATACTTTGCAAATAATACACATACAAACTGCGGTTGCTTAGTATAAATTGCTTATTTTATTGCATTTTTAGAAACTACTTTATTTTGTTTATCCATTTTTTGTTAAAACATAAAATTTTGCGGGTTTGATACTCGCCACATAGTGTCTCATGAGAAAAATATTTTTTTCTTAAAGTACCTACTCCTGTTAGATTCTTTTTAGCGTTCTATTTATTACTTTCATCCCTTATTTCAACCCTAAACAGGTCGAAATTTCAAAAACGCTGTCACAAATATTCATTTATTTCTTATCAAGCACCGAAGTACAAAGTTTCATGGTGGCATTTTTGATAATGACGAACTTTCATACAAACTACCACCCCTCTATAGCTCTTATTCAAGATAAAAGGTAGCCTATATCCCTTTCTAAGTTGTAGTCTACCTCTGTACTAAATTTCATGACAATAGTTTCAGTGGCTTAGACGTGATATCGTCTAACAGCGACAAACAAACTTACATTCACAATGTAATGTTAGTAGGGATAATTACAACAGCTTTTATGAAGTTAGTGATAATATGTAAAACGTTATATCGTTATACGTCAAGAAAAACGCTTACGATTAAATAAAATAAGATTACACAAGTAAATCCATCCCCACCATCTGGATGTGTGGCGGTCCTCCACAGTGCGGTTTTCAAGGAGCTTTCTTCCACGTACTACAAAGCTGTGGAATGAGCTTCCTTGTGCGATGTTTCCGGGACGATGCGACATGGGTACCTTCAAAAAAAGCGCGTTCACCTTCCTTAAAGGCCGGCAACGCTCCTGTGATTCGTCTGGTGTTGTAAGAGATTGTGGGCGGCGGTGATCACTTAACAACAGGTGACCCGTACGCTCGCTTGTCCTCCTATTCCATAAAAAAAAAGTAAAATGTAGCTCCTAGTTATAAATTATTGCTTTATCTATATTATAACAATCTCAATTATTACGCGAGCTATGCCCACGGCGGCGGCGTCATCGCCAAAAATCAAACTATTATTTTGTTTATTATTAATTAGAAAAGCTAAAGTAATTGTGCCAATCAAATTAATTTGATCGGTAGATCGACAACGCATTTCTAACAAAACTTAGCCTTTTTTGGTCTTATTGCAACTGCCACACATTTTGTGTAATAATATGTATAAAGGTATGAAGTCGCTACATAAAACTTTAATACAAAAAAAGCGGCCAATTGTGAGTCGGACTCGCCCATGAAGGGTTCCGTAGCAGTCCGTAACATAATATAAATGTTTTTGTAGGTCGTTGTAGCGATTTATGATATATTAAAGAAACTACTTACTAGATCTCGTTCAAACCAATTTTCGGTGGAAATTTGTATGGTAATGTACATCATATATTTTTAATTATTTATTTATTTTAGAAGTTACAGGGGGGGGGACACATTTTACCACTTTGGAAGTGTCTCTCGCGTAAACTATTCAGTTTAGAAAAAAACTGATATAAGAAACCTCAATACCATTTTTGACCATACGTACAAAAAATTTTGAGCCTCAGTGGATATTTATTCTAAGGAACCCCCAAAATGTATTGTTTTTTTTTTCTATTTTTGTGTGAAAATTTTAATGCGGTTCACAGAATACATCTACTCTCCAAAATTTAACAGTAGGAAAGAATTGGCTGTGACATACGAACGGAAAGAGATGATGAATCTATGAGGGTTCCGTTTTTTGCTATTTGACAATGGAACCTTAAAAATGCCTTGAAATTTATACAAAAACAACCGAAAAAAGGTATATAATACGAACAACTATAGCAGACGTTTGATATATTTTACCAAATAGGAAATTGCTGTTCGAAATATAAGTAATTGCAAACATCCGACCCCACCACAAATACTATACATTGTCAATTCAATTGTCAATAGTTCGAAGCATATTTAGAACGATTTCACAAACGCCATGATCAACTTTTCGAAACAAGGTTGAAATGGTTGAAATAACCTCGAATTATAGCAGATAGATTAGAGTGGTTGTTTTCTTCAAAACATAACAATAGTGTTATTTAAAACACAACGTATCATTTGGAAAGTGTCAGTTCTGGATTACTATTGTAATATATCTAAATTGAATTTTATGCAGTCATAGTATTGTAAATATAGTTATAAGATTTGTTTTGTTTGAATAATAAATAAGTAATATAATATATATCTTCTTATATTCAGGCGAGGTGCTACAATGGCGAAATAAAATGAACACCCGTTAGAACTACTTAACCTTAATCATAAAAAAATATATTAAAAAATAAGAATACATAATTCACCTAAATAGATAAATGTTCCATAATATCATTTCGGAACATAAGTAATGTAGTAGCCGCGAGCTTACGTAGGTACTGACACTTACTTCAGCCACGCTACGCTGTAGCCGTCAGAACTCGTAGGCGAATAGCGTCCATATAAGCGAGAAGAAAATTTTGTTTTTTGTTTTATAAATGTTTAATTTAAATGTTTGAAAATATCAATTATATGCTAATTTGCTAATGGGTAGAGAACTTACAGTAACACTTAAATGTAAACATGAAAATTATTTCAAACCATTATTTAAAATTCAATTCAACAATTCATTGTCTTAACTAATAAAATATAGATTTTGTTTTTATTTTATTTTATTAATAATTCTGTGGGAAAATTTTTTGATTGACATTATATTTTGAAAAAAAAAAAAAAATATATTCTAATAATTGAATTGACTAAGCGTTTACGACATCTATATCTAGACCCATTTGTAATTTCTTTAAAATTACTATGTTTGATGCAAATAAAGAATTATGAATATTGTATATTGAATATTGAAAAACACATAAATCCTTTTTTGTGTTATTCATTACTTCTTTCATTGGTTTAGACTTTTAACAAATTTATAAAGCAGCACTTTTGTACTATGGACAGAACAACACCTTTTGGTTCAAATACTAAAAATTAAAAAGTACTATAAATGTATACATGTAGGTAGATATCATTTGTGTATAGATATAGGATGTCTATGGACTTCACAACTTCTGGATGTTTGAACAGACACAGTGAAGCAAAGAGGACCTAGGATACTACGTAGTAAGAGGCGAGACTGCCCAAGTAAAAATTGAAATTTAGTTTAGTATGAATCGTGCAGTCATTTGACGTAAGTTTGAAATAGTAGTAATTACAGAACGGCGATCGGCGAGAAATTATAATACGGCTAAGTTTGAAAGCGAACAGTTGCTTAAAACGTAGTGGATTTCGGATATCTTCATTTTATACAAGATTATAGCAGTCTTCTGTCAATATATTAATGACTGCACGTTTCTTACAATCGCGTTTTTCTTAGAGAGTTTCGCTAGGCTGCAGTGAAGTGTGTCTGGGTTTGACCAGTAGCAGTGGGCAACACTATGACTTGTATAAAACAACTGAATGTTTCACTGGCAGCCACCTTCCTATTGTAATCGTTGTGAACATCTTCAACATGACAGTTGGCGTTGTTCCAGTAATTGTTGAAGCGATTCTTGTTTCCGCAAAACATTCTGTATTTGTCACTGTTTCTTTGTTGTAACAGCGACTACCAACGTGTTGAGCTGTGCTATTAATTCATTAAATATTAATTAAGGCTGGGGACTGAGCCAATAGCCTTGAGGAAACGAGCGGAGCTAGGTTACCTCTCTCGCAAAAGATCGCCATAGTTTTAATTCGAAGTTAGAAGCATTTTTAATTTATTACAAACATAATACAATTTTCTTTACAAAAATAACAAAACTTTGCCATATTAAATAGTATTGGTAAACAGTTAATAACTTTTCATACAATTGTTATGAAGATTGAATAATTAGAATGGCTCCAACTGAAAGAGTTAGGGGTACATTAGTGATTTTTTTCGCAATGTCTATTAAAGATACACATATAAGGAAAAAACAATTTCCTTATAATATTCTGTAGACATATAATTATTTATTATAAAAAAAAAGCTGTACATAAACCGTTAATAAATGGTTTCGATTATGCGCTATTATGAAGATTTTTCGGGATAGCAGACTTAAAGTTTCATTTATAACTTCCATTAAAATTTACAAGCATATGAGACCTATAGACATGAGACATAATATAGAGAAAATTATCTTAAACTGCTTTATCCTGTGTTGTTCCTGAGACTGTTTATAATTGAACCTCCCGTTATTATGCCGCTAACGACTTTAGCTCCTGTTCCCTGAAAATTTGCAAATATTTATTAATTTATTACTTATCAGAATTAACCATAATATCATAACTGGAAAGTTAATTAAAACTTATCAGCTAAATCAAGGAAAAATCCAAATTTATTGGTTGTTCGCCCCTTAATTCATAAATATGAACCGAAATACTCCTCCGTCTCCAACTAAGCGATTGTGAACATTAAGTCAAGTAAATCTACCAGTGGGTGGCTCCTTTGCACAGGAAGCCGGCTAGAATATGGGTACCACAACGGCGCCTATTGCTGTCGTGAATCAGTAATGTGTAAACATCACTGTGCTTCGGTCTGAAGGGCGCCGTACCTAGTAAAACTACTGGGCAAATGAAACTTTACAAGGTGACGAGCGTTATTGTAGTGCCGTTCAGAATGTTTGGGTTCTTAAAGAATTCTGAGCGGCACTGCATTTTAATGGATAGAGCGTATCAATTACCGTAACTCCGCCGTCCCAAGCCCGAATGAGAAAGGAGGAGGGTTGGTGTGGAGGAGACCTACCCATCCTGTAAAACAGTCAACACCGAGTATCGGGCGGTGGTAACTAACCCGACATCCCTGTGTGGACATTGAGCCCATGGGGCGGTAACCAGTGACCGTGAGGATCTAAATACCCTCTAAAATACTGACGTGGAAGGATGTGGGAGCCCACCGCGCTTATTTTCCCATGAAAACCTCCCTTATGGAATCAGAAACAGAAAAAGTGAGTATGTTTGGCGACC
Source organism: Leptidea sinapis (assembly GCF_905404315.1). Lineage (NCBI taxonomy): Eukaryota > Metazoa > Arthropoda > Insecta > Lepidoptera > Pieridae > Leptidea > Leptidea sinapis. The sequence goes on from NC_066289.1 coordinate 109,632, forward strand.
CGACTAACCATAGGCGCCACCCAGTACCCGGGCTGGATGGTGTGAAATTGACGACCGAAGCTTCCAGGGGTGAGTCGACAGGCTTCAGAGGAGCGAAAAGCTACTGTCGGTGTCAAAACATATAATATCGAGAAGACCTCAATTCGAACCCATCGTTGCATTGGCACTTGGAACGTCCGAGGTCTGCTAATGGCGGGCAAACTAGCCATCGTGGAAAAGGAAATGGAATCACTTAACATCTCCATACAGGGCGTTGCTGAAACTCACATGCGTGGTAATGGCCACTACAACACTACGGTGGGGAACACCATGTACTTCTCGCGCTGTGAAGATTCGAGTAGGAACGGCGTCACATGAATAAGTATGTCCTCGGTTATAACCCGGTGTTGGATAGAATCCTGACAATGAAGCTGAACACCAAACCGTGTGTGCTGAATATTATACAAATATACGCGCCGACGGCACAAGCTCAAGATGAGGTAATTGACGACTTTTTATGGGAAACTGGAGAAAACGCTGAATTCAATTCCTGGTCGGGAAATTAAAATGATCCTTGGTGATTGGAATGCCAAAGTCGGTAGTACACTTGCGGATGACCATATCAGAAGCACAGTTGGAAAATTTGGACTTGGCATTAGAAATGAACGGGGTGAAAAACTGGTCGAGTTCTGTACAGCCAGAAATCTCAGTATTATGAACACGTATTTTCAACACCATCCAAGACGTTTATACACAAGGAGATCTCCAGGCGATTGGCACAGAAATCAAATCGACTATATCATTCTAGATACCCGCTGGAGATCCTCAGTTTCGAATGTGAAAACCTATCCCGGCAGAGTGCGGCTCTGACCATAATCTACTCGTGACCAATTTCTCGCTCCGCTTAAAGGCGCCTAGACGCCAATCGCCAAAACCCAGAAGCCTGCATCCTTCTGAGCGACCTTTCTTCCGGGAGGCGTTAGAGGTCAAACTAAGGGATGACCCAGCGCATGAACACGCTAACGCCGATACTCAGTGGAAACATTTTAAAGGTCATACCAACGATGCACTGGACCAGATCTCAAAGCGCAAAATGCTGGAGCGGAAGAGAGGATGCTGGATCTCCGATTGTTCATGGGAGCTCATTCAACGCAGGAAACATTTAAAAACTAGGGGTCTGCAAGATCATGAAGTAATGACCGAATACTCCGGGCTTAGCAGAGCTATCCAGGCCAGTTGTCGCCGCGACAAGAACAACTTCATTGAGGGCATCTGCAGCGACATTGAGAAACATTCGAACAAGCTACAAACTGCAGACCTTTTCAGGAAGGTTAGAGTCAGTAGAAGCAGTTCAAAGCTAAATCGTGGATTATCGAAGATGCCGACGGCACTGTACTACACGAGCTCGACCATATTGCTGAAAGATGGCTTACCTACTGTGAACAGTTATACACAGATCCCCACTCAACGCCCGAAGTTACCCCGGTTTGGAGGGACCTGGCACTGGAGCCCGTGATTCTTGGTTCCGAGATATCTAATGCTCTACAGTCTCTCAAGAATAGGAAGGCACCAGGAAGCGACCAAATAACAGCAGAAGTGCTTAAAGCTATGGGTGACCTGGGTGAAGAGACACTATACAATATTTGTTCACACGTCTGGCAAAACGGTGATTGGCCGCGGGACTGGTCGGAATCCGTAATTCTTCCGCTGCATAAGAAAGTGTCAACCAAGAGCTGCGGCAATTATCGAACCTTATCCCTCATCTCGCATGCCAGCAAAATTTTGCTTCATATTCTCAATAATAGCATCCACTACTATCTGGATTGGCAAATTCCGCAGGAGCAAGCTGGTTTTGTGAAGGGCAAGGGCACTCGGGAGCTGATTCTCAATGTCAGGCAGCTCATTGAGAAGGCATACGAGTTTGATACGCCAGTGCTAATGTGCTTCGTCGACTACAGTAAGGCTTTCGACTGTGTTAATTGGAGTTGCTTACGGAGGGTTCTGCAAGAGTTTGGTGTACCAAATCATCTCATCGCTTTGCTTCGCACCATGTATGGCTCAGGCCAGGGAGTTGTAAGAGTTGATAAAACAACCTCGAAACCCTTTAAGTTTCATCAAGGAGTGCGCCAGGGATGCATTTTGTCGCCCATTCTCTACAACGCCTATGGAGAGCACATTATGAGACGTACCTGCGAGAACTGGGAGGGAGGCATCACAATTGGTGGCGTGAAAATCACCAACTTGCGCTACGCCGATGACACTACTGTTCTTGCAGCAAATGAGTCAGAAATGGCTGCACTTCTTGAACGTATGGAGCGGATTAGTGGAGAGATGGGACTTCCCATAAACAGGTCCAAGACCAAAGTCATGGTGGTGGATAGATCTGGGAAGTTGGAACTAACTGGTGCGCTGGGCCTAGAAATGGTGGACAACTTTATCTACCTGGGTTCCAACATAAGTAACGATGGTTCGTGCGAGAGGGAAGTACGCAGGAGAATTGGCATGGCTAAGAGCGCTATGTCTCAGCTTGGAAGAATCTGGAGAGATCGCAACATTTCCGTAAAAACTAAGACCAAACTGGTATGGACCCTAGTCTTCTCAATATTTTCGTACGGCGCTGAGACTTGGACACTGAGAGCTGCAGACCGCAAACGCATTGACGCCTTTGAGATGTGGTGCTGGAGAAAGATGCTCTGTATCCCCTGGACAGCATTTCGATCTAATCTCTCCATACTGCGTGAACTCAGGATCTCCTCGCGATTGTCTTCCGAATGTTTGCGCAGAGTTTTAGAATACTTCGGTCACATCGCAAGGAAGGACAATGGAAACCTTGAGAGGCTCATTGTGGTCGGCAAAATAGATGGGAAGAGGCCTCGTGGACGCAGTCCAACACGATGGTCCGATCAGATCCGCTCCGCCCTCGACTCTACGATTCACAATGCCTTTCACACCGTCAGAGACAGGAATAGATGGAGAGCGATCATACGTGAGAAAGTGATACAGAGGGGTGGTCACGACCCTCAGTACTGAGGATTACGACGCAGGGAGGAGGAGGTATCAATTACCATCAGGTGAACGTCCTGATCGTCTTGTCCTTTATTTTCATTAAAAAAAAATAATAAAGTATGTAGGACAGGTACTCACAATTGCTTTGCCAGCTTTCTTTAGTCCACTTGCGCTTACTTTAGGGTCTGCCTCCACCTCGTTCATAAATAGATAAATGAATGCAACAAAAACAATAAGGAAATTGAAGAATTTCATTTTAAATCTTGAAATAACGATTAAATTAACGATATAGACGAACAAAGTAGAATCCTGTTCTGCGTTTTGTTGAAAATGTTTCGTCATTAAATTAGTTTTTACAGCCATGTTAAAATTATTTTAATGACAAATGTTCAATAAATTATTTGCACGATTTTATAATTATTATAACCATTATAGTTACAATTATTATAACCATCATAATCAACCACCAGTAGGGGGCTCCTTTGCACAGGATGCCAGCTAGATTATGGGTTCCACAATGGCGCCTATTTCTGCCGTGAAGCACTCATGTGTAAGCATTACTTTGTTTCGGTCTGAAGGGCGCCGTAACTAGTGAAATTTCAGGGCAAAAGTGACTTGACATCATATTTTTTTTATGAAAATAAGGGACGAGACGAGCAGGACTTTCAGCTGATGGTAATTTATACGCCCTGCCTATTATAATGCAGGGCCGCTAAAGAGTTTTTAAAAACCCAAAAATTGTGAGCGGCACTACAACTGCGCTCGTCTCCTTAACACCAGGTGTACGGTCGTTAAATAATTAGGTGAAGAATCTGGTTTTAAAGTTAATTCAATATCAATAATCTGATGCAATAACTTTTTATATTCTACCCTCAACTCATCTATAGTTTCTGAATCAGCTAAAAACTGTTCATTATTTCGATTATATTGATTCGAAACTAGAAACATTGACGGATAAATTATACAAACGATTTATTCTTTTAAATATTATTTCCTTTTCACCGTTTAACATACTAAGCTGTTTAGATAATTTGTCATGATCCATTTTGTCTTTACTCATTTAACTTGAACAAAATTTATATGATGAATATTAAGCTAATTGGTTGTTGTATGAAGTTAAATTAAGAAATTAATTGATATTATGATATTAATTACGTAATGATAATTATATGCTGGACAATATCTGAGCTCGTGAGGACCATAAAGTATGGTAGAGCATTTAAACCCTACACATAAATGTTGGTAGGCTGTCGTGTAAATAGACAGTCTACCGCGGGGTACGTAAATCGAAAAAATAGCGGATAATTATGGCGACAACTAATGCAAGAACCAATTCACTAACCTGTATTGAATCTAGAGTTTCCTAAGGAGGAATACTCGCAGATCAGATTCGTGGCTTGTCGTTGTCGCAGCAGTGCGGATAAACACAGCAATCAGGAAGCATCCGCGGTATATTCGGGAACTACACTGGCCTGCAAAAGTAAGTATCACACTTTTCAAATTAATTTTTTTTCTTAACTATAGAAGGTAGAGATTTAAGATTAAAAACGTTTTGTTGCAAATTTTATAGGCTTTGATTCTTAGAAACTAAAATTATACATTAGTAACATTTTTAACTTAAAAAAGATAAAACAATGAAAATAGACATTTTTAGTTTAGTGTAAAAAAATCAACTAAAATGTTATTTAATTTTTAATAACTGGTATTGCCTCCTCGAGCTCTGATTACAGCTTCGAGCCGGTTTGGCATACTGAACACTAGGTTTCGGAGCCGATGTTGGGGAATATTCTCCCATTCTTCTACAAGGCCCTGCTTTAGTGCCCTGAGGGTAGTAGGTGGTGGTCTGCGATTTCTGACTAGCCTCCCAAGCTCATCCCAGGCGTGTTCAATAGGGTTGAGATCAGGACTTCTTGATGGCCCAGCCATCACGCTGATACCGACCTCCTGAATATACTCTTGTACGATATGAGCCGTGTGTGGCCGGGCATTATCATGCATCAGCATCGATCCATCACCCATATTTGCTAAATACGGCCCTGCATACTCATTGAGAATCTCTTGAGCATATCTTTGCCCAGTGAGGGTGCCATTTTCTATGGCTACTAGCTCTGTGCGACCTTCTGAAGATATGCCAGCCCATACATGTACACTGCCTCCACCGTATTGGACTCTTTCTGAGATGCAGGCTTGAAGGTATCGCTGAATAGGTCGCCTCTAAACACTTCGCCTTCCATCAGAAGTGTAAAGGGAGAATCGAGACTCATCTGCAAACAAAATTCTTGACCATTCTTCTTCATCCCACTGCATGTGTTCACGGGCGTATCGCAGTCTCCTACTCGATGCTGTCTCTCGAGTTTTGGGCCACTCGCTGGTCTTCGGGGTTTCAAATTTGCTTCAGCAAGTCGTCTTCTCACTGTACTGTCACTAATGTAGTCCCTCCGGGGCTGAAGTAGCTGTTGCTGGACTTCAACTGCATTTTGGTGGCGATTTCTTAACACAATGGAAATAATATAACGATCTTCTCGGGCACTGGTACACCTGGGTCTGTCATTACAAGGTCTCCTCACATGGTGTCCAGTCTCTTCGTACCTTCGCTTTACCTTCTGGACCGTTCGTACCGTCACACCCACCATTCTTGCAGTGCGATGCATACTGATGCCTAGTTCCAGAAAAGCCATGATCCTAGCACATTCTTCAACTGAAAGAGGCATGATAAATAAATGTGATGTGCTTTTTAGCATAAATTTTTAAAACAAGACCCATCGATCTTGAAAAAAATTTAAAACAGAAAGAAAAATGTGAATGGTAAAATTGTAATTCGGAAACGTCCACTTTGAAAAAGGAATGATTTTGTTTTTGAAGTTTTTTTTCAGCCAATTCTTAAAAGAAGGTTACCGACTATAAAGTTTTTATGTGCTAAATTAAATTCTCTTTGGAGTCCTTTTTATTTCGAAAGTATATCCTGTGAACTTAAAACGTTATCCCAATTTTAAAAGTGTGATACTTACTTTTGAAGGCCAGTGTAGATTGATGTCACAAGCAAGTCTTCAAAATATATGTAGCGGACACGTGGCACACAAAAACGCTTAAAAGGTTATATAATAATCAATCACGACACGCAGACAACTCAAAGACAACTTTGTTACTGGTTTTTTTGGCGTGCGAGTCGATTATTACGCACGTATTCAGCGCGCATGCGCGACAACTAGCGCAATCTAAACCTTTTATTCGTAATTAAATACAATTTCAAGTTAGCAGAAGGCCCAATGCATCAGATGTCGTCATAATTTATACACATAAATGAAACATTAATATTTTAGTGAACTATACAATGAGCTGCTTCACCAGTTGTTCTGAGACTATTTTCTCCAATAACTTACCGAAAGTAGATAACTTAGAAATTGGCCTATAGTTTTTAATATCGTTTTTCGAACCAGATTTAAAAATTGGGTTAATGAGTGTCTTTTTCCAAATAGAGGGGAAGCAACCTTCAGAAATAGATTTAGAAAAAATTATAGTTAAGGGAGTAGTCAATTCATAGGCACATTTAGTGATTACTAGAGGATGAATTTGATCAAAACCTGCTCCTTTATTTATTTCAACATTTTCGAAGCACTTAGTCACCATTTCAGCCGTTAGGTTTACACATGAAATATTTACCGCACTACCTCTGCAGTCATCAGTTTGAACTACTCTCTGATCAGGTGGCATGAAAGTAGATCGAAAATACCTATTGAACATGTCTGCTATTACCTGTGGCTCACTGGAGGATATGTTGTCGTAAATCATTAATTGAGGTATTTGGTTCGTCGGAAATTTAGACTGAATGAAATTCCTGAAATATTTTGGATAGTTAATAATTTTATCTTCCGAATACCTCTAAGTCTCTCTCCATTTTCTTTTCTTTTGAACGTAAAAAACTAAAGTATATATAATCTTGCGGATTTCTATACTCCTTCCATTTAGCATGTACTCTTCTTTTTATGTGTTGGAGCTTTATGAACGGTCTACTATACCAAGGCTAGGCTAGTTTGCTTGTAAATGAGCTAACTACCCTTTTGGGAACAAATTTATCCAATAAATCATATAAAAATGAATAAAAGTATTTTGTAGCATCTTCTGTATCCATGTGATTTAAACAAGTCCAATCTGATTCCTATAATGAATTTTTAATACCAATATAGTCAGAGGCAGAGAAACAATTTTTTAATGAATTTTGCTTTTGTAGATAGGGGACAAAATTTCCACTTAGATATATATCAAGTGGAATATGATGTTGATCAATCTGCGATAGTGGTGCACAACATTCAGATAGAGACATATCGTGCATATTAGTGAGAACTAGATCCAGAAACGGTTATTCTAGTTAAAACACTTGTTAGACTGTTTGAGGTCCATCAAAGCCATGAAGTTCGCGAGTGCAATAGCCAATCTGTTATTTGTTACATGTAAGACTTAAATAATTACATTCAGATATAGGAGACCAACACGCGATGAGATATTTTGAAGTCGCCGACGACTAAAAAATAATCGTTTGATTTATCCAGAATAAGTTCTGACGTTTTATCATAAAAGCAGTGCAGCATTCGTTAAAATTAAATATTGAATTTGAGAAAGTGTCTATCTATTAGCTTTCTTTAGTAACCACAGGGACTATGTTTTGAATTGCATTATAGCTGTTCATGCAAGGGGTTATCTGAAATTCCATTAGTAAGTTTCTACAGAAGCTTGGTGTTAAGCATTTCTCTACGACGTTGAAGTGATTTGAGACGAAACTATAGCAGACGATCTTTGTAACTTGGAAGGTGCTTAGACAAGTTGCAACTGTAGGACAAGTGCAACAAAAATTGTTTTTGTACAGTTTCTATTCGATTAACATATAATAATATATCGTAATGCGGATTCCACACAGAACTGCAATATTCTAGAATATTACGTACGAGAATGGTAAAAACTACTACTATAGTGTTGGGACTCTTTAATTCTTTATAGTTCGACTTTACAGGAGCGAAGAACGAATCCCAAAATTCTAAATGCGTTTTAGGCAATATCGTCAATATGCAGATTAAAACGCAGCTTACTGTCTAGAATGACTCCCAAGTCTAGAGTGTGACTGACTTCATTCAGGTTGACCCAATTAATATGATGAGGCGTGTGTTTTTTCCTACTAAATCGAATAACGTGACACTTCGCGGATTCAAGCGTATTCCATTCATATTGCACCACATTATGAGATTGTCATTTTGCAAAGACTGTGGCATCTTCGCTTGAGTAAACAGTTTTGTAAAATCTTAAGTCATCAGCGAGCATTAAAAATTTTGACTCCTGAAAACATTTTGCCGTGTCATTAATTTAGTTAGGCGGGAACACAAGTGAATTTAAGTTTTGCTGATTGGGCACTTTATTTACTTTTCCTAGGTTTATTACAGAGCTTATTAAATTTTCCTGTTTATACTCCAGGACACAATTAATTTCTACATTTGAGGAACATTCATGCTGATCTATTTGTGCCAATAGAGATGATAGCATACGATTTGAAGCCTTTAGTGACTCTCGCTTTTAGGGTCTCTAATTTGAAGGCTTCAATTGTTTTGGATTGCTACACTTGTTCGCCTTTCACTCTTTCAAGTTCTAAGTGAATGTTGTCGCTTAGTAGTAGACGTCAAGGCTACAGTTAATAACATCAACATAGAAATCTAAATACTGGACTATTTTATGATATACCGAAAGCCTTCGATTTAGTTTCCTACGGTCTGTTACTAGATAAGTTTGAATTATTCGGTATAATGCTATACTTCAGTGGATAGCATCATATCTTAGCAACAGGCAACAACGTGTTTTTATTGATAAATAAGATAACAATTGACATAATATGGTGCCTTTCTTGTACGAATACAAAGAGAATAAAAGTGGTGTTCTACAAGGGAGTGTGCTGGGCCCTATCCTATTCTTGTTATATATAAATGATATTATGAACATATCCTCAGTGTGTGTTATTTCCTTATGATATCACAATAGTTGTAGCGTCTGAAAAAATACTCTAGTATATATGTTATACTATGGTTATCCAAGCTGTCACGTTTTTTATGGATAAAATGTGCAGCTGCTAACCTACATGGGTCCGGCCAGGAGAAACGCCATGCAGCCCGCTCTACTTCTTAAGACCCACAGAATGCTTACCGTGCGTTTTGTTGAAACTCAACTTTAGCCGTAGGGCTCTGATATAACCGGATGGTCGGTAGTGTTTTAGTATTTATTAAAAGTAAGTATTTAGGCATGGTTGTGTTTCTTCTTTAGAACTTTATAGTTTGAATTGATTACTGCACCGCAATCCTCATCGGAAGAGAAACAAACCATGCCCCGAGAGCAAACGGAAGAAAAGCGTATCTTAATGTAGACTAGGCAATGGTTGGACGTGTCAAGAGATGTGTTGACGGAGAAGTGAATAGCTGCCATCCTTAGCATCCTGGTCAAGCAAGCGACTCAATAAGGACTACATATGGCTATTCAAGAATGGCGTTGGCGACTCAACCAGTTGGAACTGACCAATCAATGCAAAGTTTTGCACAGATTGCCCTACGTAGACTATGGCGGGCGACTCAAGCTATTTACACACACACACACAACTAAGACAAAATACAAATTCACCCCTTGAGAAATTCTCTTAAGTGAAATCACTTACGGTCATTTGATATAAATAGCTACTATTGAGGACACGTGTTCGAACATTTGAAAATTTTATGATGATAAATTAAATAATCATTTGAATTAATATAATATCAAGTCGTGTGCTCATAAACTGGGTAATTGTAAATTTTCCGTAATTTACTATTCATAATCATCACGAATATATTACTCCTAAGGATATATCACTGTATATTTATTATATTTTAGCTTTGCCTTTGCCAACTTCAAGTGTCACTGTCACTGTTGTACATGGGGAATGACACCCTGGCCCGTACGGTAAAAGAGAAAGCCGTACTTCTGGGCTCTTTTATTGCCTCCTACTCGACTGTTAACGACGACAATGACCTGGCGGTTAGTGCTAAAAGAACCGTCCTGTTGCCTATTACTAGGAAGCGGAAGTTTATATTTTTTTATAATCGCTAATAAAATGGTCACAAAATACCTTTATTTATTTACGGTGTGTGTGAATTGATGCATCTAATGTACTCAATAAATCTTGTTTTTACGTATTAATTTATATTTACCTTTTTTGGCTTATTCGTGTAAGGCATTGAGTATTTTTGTTGCATCACTTTACATAATATTATATTGTAATAGAAATTATTTGTAAAACGATAAAGGTGTAAATGCTGATTTATACATTGTGTGTGATTTTACACAAACAGCATTTACACCTTTTGGCAATGAGTCTTGCTGCTTCTTCTCATTAAAGCTCAATTCTTTTACGAAGTGGCGGAAAATGTATTAAAAAAAGTAAACTTTAGACATTCATAAAAGTCATTTTCCTGACCTACATGAATAAAGTCATTTTTATTTTTTTGATTTATTCCAGACGTCAGCCGGTATGACATTTTTTAAGATAGTGGAGGATACTAAAATTGCACTCACCTTGAGAAATAAGATGTTAAGTCTCATTTGCCCAGTAATTTGACTAGCTACGGCGATCTTCGAGATAAGTATGAACCTAAACCAGCTTAAAAATATCAAGGCGCCGGGTGAAGGTGGTACTATAGCCGAGCTTCTAAGAGCTAGTGGAGGATCTTCAGCACTTCCTGTGCTGAAGATCGCTGTTCGATCCAGAAGCTGTTCAATTCTACCATCGTCGAGGGCAAAACGCCGCAAGAATGGCAAAGAAGCATAGAGGTGATGTTGTTAACAAGTGGCTTCCGATAATTTAATGTTTTTAAATATTTACCTTACGCTTATATCGTGATTGCAGTAATCGTAATGCATAGATAATTGTTTTCCAACAATATTTTTCAGTGTTACGCTAGAAACACACAGTGCAAAATCCGAACTACAACACTGCACGAAGGAGGTAACATTGCTACCATAAGCACAAACCGCTGCGTTCAGAAATCAATTGTTACGATAACATCATACTTCAAACCACAACTCAAGCCAGACCCCGTTAAACGCCGAATACTGTAAAAATGGATTGTGCAGCCTGTTGCAAGCTTATCTCTGATTAAACGTTTCTACAATGCACGATTAGCACCTGCAAAAAAACATACCATGAACTCTGTACGGGTATTTTTGAATTGGCTTCTATGAATGCTGATGCTTGAATCTGTCGTGAATGTGCATGTATGTCGAAAAGAGGTGGTGATAATAGCCTGATACCCGTAGGTTCCAGTAAACAGCGCAGTTTTGCCGCTATTAATAATGTAACCTACAGGAAAAAGGCGATTGTTGTCACTCCTAAAACGGAAGAGGAAGAAACGGAAAATAATGAAGACCTGCGTCTGGAAATTCAACAATTGCACGAAGGAATTGTTGGCTTAAAATTTCAACTCAGTCAAGCAATTTCAATGCTGACATCATACCACGCAAAGTGCGATAGTTATTTTAGTGCGTATTGAAACTGCCACGACAGCTGTCACCGATTACGACCAGTCTAAAACGTGTGATATGGTAACCAGCAAAGACGGACAAACAGAATCCAAGAAAGCGGAGATTGTCATTACGTCAGAGGCGGACTTGTCCCGTCGTGCTGCCCCAGCCAATCAATAATCTCAAGCCAAATCCGCGTGAACCACGGCAAATCGCCGGGCAGCACCCCTCGCGCCCCTCTCGGGCGTCTATGGCTGCGTCATCGATTGCATACCAACCCGTTGCTCGAGTTGTAACTCAGCAGGAGGGCCTCGAGGCATCTGAGGAATGGACTGAGGTCTGCAGGAGATGGCCTTGAAAACATAATGTACTTTGTGGCACTGCGAGCCCAGTTGCGACATTTTTAAAAGCGGTTGAACCCCGTAAATACCTACACCTCTGTAACATGGAATCGAGTACGGAAGATATATTGAAGTACTTACACCAACTCTGTTCTACGGAAACCTGCACTATTGAGGAATTAGTACCTAAAGGTCACAAGTCAACAAGTCAGTATAAAATTTTAGTTCCAGTGGCTGACTACGACAAATGTTTTTCAGAAGATGTCTGGCCAATCAATGCGAGAATCAAGACCTAGATTAAGTTTCGTAAATCATCAGGAAATTCAGGCAACTCGGAAGCCAGACGTCAGACCTTTTACCCAAACTAACAGCTGCAATAAAAGTTCAAAAGTCCATGCTGCCCTCAATATCCTTATATATATATCCTTTGATATATATATGTCCTTTGATATTTGAATACAAAATGGATGGAACTCTTATCCCCAGAGTAGATAAGGTTAGAGATCTGGGCGTAATTTTTGACACCCAATTAACCTTCAGAGATCATTTCAACACAGTAGCAGCTGACAAATTTCGAAGATTAGGATTCGTACTGCGAAATTCTCGAGATTTCCAGAATCCATTCGTAATACGATTACTATATTATGCCCTAGTCCGAAGCAAACTGGAAACAAGCAACTGGCTCTGGAATCCTTATGAAAAAAAGTACAAACTAATATTATAAAAAGTGCAGAAGGCCTTCCTAAGATATCTGTAAAAACGTTGCTATGGATATTATCCTTTCATGTATCCAACCAAATTTCTCCTAGGTTGTTTAGGTTTGAATTGACTTGCGACCAGCTTAAAATTATGTGTCGAATTTTACGAGGAGAGGTTGATGCTCCAGATTTTCATGAGCAATTGTGTCATATACCTGTCCCTAATTTTAATAATCTTCTTAACGAAAAATAATCTTTTCGTGGTCCTGCCTCATCGCACTGATGCCCAAGCCATGGCACCTACATCGCGTTCATTGGCATCTTTCAACGCGCTCTTGGACAAGAATGCTCAATGGGATCCATTCAATGATGAACGGACTTCCCTAGCTTCTAATATACTAAGGTACGCGGAGAGCATTGATATTGTATAATTAATTCAATCATTCTTTAATATTCGTTGTTTGTTTGTAATTTTTCCTTTTAGTGTTTCGTCCAATAAATAGTGTAAGGGGCACTGTCGTGCTAATTAGACAATAAATAAATAAATGTTCTTTAAAAGCGTTTTTTCGCCTTTTTAAAGAACTAACTTTTTGATGTTCTTCAAAATGGCGAAAAAACGCTTTTGAAGAACTAAAGTTCTTGACCGACTTGATGACCTACATCATTCCTGAGCCATGCTATATTAAACTGTTTTCTAGGGTAATCACGATTAGCCTCGAATGCAAGTTTGACGACTTGGAAGTCCCCTTCACATGCCTTCCACACAAGCCGGATTCCGAAAAGGCTTTAGCACCATAGACCACATACATACGCTACGGCAGGATAAACAGAAGACGGAGGAGTATAACCAGCCACTTTACTTAGCATCGTGGACTATGAGAAAGCCTTTGATTCGATCGAGATTAAGGCGGTTCTTTAGTCTCTCCAGAGGTGCCACATTGATTATCGATATATCGAATCATTGAAGCGTTTGTAAGAAAACGCCATCATGTCTTTCAGTCTCCAGGATCAGATCTCGAAGCCTATCCGACTGCAGCAGTATTGTCAGTGTCAACTTACGGTACACCGACGTAATCGCGAACTATGGACTACTAGAAATCTTATGTTTGCTCAGATAGCAGTGGAGGGCTCATGGAGTTTCTCTTTGGGATCGAATTAGAAATGAGGACATCCATAGGTGACCAAAGTAACTGACATAGCGCAAATGATTTCGAAACTATAGTAGCAGTGGGCAGGGTACATAGCTCGACGGACAAAGCTCGTATGAGATCTACCCTGATTTATGTCAAGTCATATTTCCTTTGGAATGAACATTATCATCTTTTGTATTTTCTTCGTGTGTGTGTCTTACATTATCTTCTTCCTTGGGCTCTGAGATGTCATTCGTATTCTTCTTTAGCAGTCGCAGCTTCCGGCCAAAGAAGTACGCTATTATTTGTATTACGGCGAGAGTTATTCCTGGGATAAGCCAGGCATCTGGCATAACAGGTACGGTTGTTGAATACAGCAGAGAATATAGAGGAGATGATATCGTTTGCGTCGCACTCTCCAGAGCACCCAGTACGCTGTATATTTTTCCTGAAACAATTAATGAGACAATAATTACGATAATTATTTATTGTACATTCTAAACCTGACTTGTACATCAGAAAAATAAGGGAGTGGACTAGCATCAAGCCAGTCCAAGAACGATTCCGTTTAGTCAAGGACAAGGAAAAGTTTAAAAAACTAACTGCTGACCTCCAGTAATGGAGAGGCACGTGAAGAAGAAGAACTTGTAATAAAATCTCTTCAGCTATATTATTTGTATCTGACTGGATGAAAATTGAAATTAAAATGGTCACATCTTAATAAATTAAACAAATTAGTAAGACGATGTTTCAAGCTATTTTTCATTTGTTTTTCCTTCGTCAAAATGAATTAAAATAGCCCATCCGGTAAAAGAGAAAGCTTATGTACTCTTGAAATCTACTCTTGAAGACGACGAAAAAGAACGTTGTCAGAGCTCAATGCCTGAAGCACAGTTCAGACAGAAAACTGTTCGGCGAGCTCTGTTTTCCATGGACGTCAAGTAGTCGAGCAGGCCTGATGGCATTTCTCCCATCGTGCTATGAACATGTACCCCTGAGTTGACGCCAGTGCTAGCTCGTGTATTCCAGCACTTAAACAAAAGGCGTAGTTTCGGACTAATGGAAGTCCGCCCTTGTCCATCCGATCCAAAAAAGGAGACAGTTCGGATCCGGCAAGCTGCAGGCCTATAGCCATTACCTCCCTGCTCTCCAAAATCATGGCGAGCATAATTAACCGCCAGCTCATCAATAAGAAGAATAAGAATAAGTTATTTAAAACGATCATTAAATACATGCATTGTACCATTAAATTACTATAAGTTTGAATATTTTACAAGCTTATACGAGACTTATAAGACTGCATTGTGATTATCATTGAATCATTATTATAACACTAGAAATAAGGGATTGCTTGTAACTAATTCTAGTAGGCTTCATAAGATACATAATAGCTTTAAGGGTAAATGTATACACTTCTACAATAAAGTCCCAGCCACTGTTCAGGCATTGTCTATAAATAAATTTAAATGTTTTATAAAAAAATGGCTCTGTCGTAAATCCTATTACTCCACTGCTGAATATCTAAATGATCGGACAGCCTGGGACTAGCAAAAAAAAAGAATGCTGGGAGAGTTTCTTGCGCCGCTTCTTCTCTCTCAGAGCGCCATTTGTTTCCGAAGCGGTAGTAGTATCTAGTAGTATAAGAAACGACATCAAAAAGAATTCTAAAGGAATCAATTTTGAGAAAATAAATGCCTTTTTTTTTTATCGCCACACTAGTCGCATTGTATTGTGGGTTCAAATGGAGCTTTAATTAACAATAAATCAATTACGTTGGCTCAGTAACCACGGTTTTCGCCATGGTAAGGTTACACTTACACGAAGTTAAGAACAAATGAACTTAAGTCAAAAGAGTAAATGTAAATTAATACAAAAAAAAGTTATTGAGTAGGTACAGTAGATGCATCATCCACACACACCGTAAATGAACAAAGGCATTTTGCGGGAATTTTATCAGCGATTATAAAAAAAATAAAATATTTGTAATATTAACAACACGAAACAGAGTTTCTGGTAACATGATCACCCGGCCATCCACCACTTGAGGGTTTTCTCGCTACATTCGTAGAAGTTGGAAGCAGACATCCTCTCCCTGTTGAGGAATCTTGAAGAATCTTGTGAAATAAATACACCTGCATCTGTGCTTCAGTGGGACTTTATAGTGCAGTGTTGATTTTTGGATGTTCAACCATTTCACGGTTGGATGAAAGATCATTTATGGTTCGCCGGCCGGCCACAATTTTTATACCATTATTATTAGAACATCAACTTATATATAAAATTCTCGTGTACCGGTGTTTGTTACCAAACTTCTCCGAAACGGCGGAACTGATTTGTATGTAATTTTGTGTGCATATCGGGTAGGTTTGAGCATGGGCCAACATCTATTTTTCATACGCCAAAATATTTTTTTTGACTATTTTTTTTATTTTTATTTTATTATGATTAAGCATTAAAAAATACGTACAACTTCAAATGTTCACCCATCTACGATCAACACCTATTTTTGTATTGCGATCTTAATATTATTCTATACCATCCACAGATACGCAATAGAGCTGCAATATGGAAATCGAATATAATGATTATTGTAGTACGATAAATTTTATGTACAATATATTTGGCAGGTCTTAGAATCGGTCGTCATCTATTTTCTATACCACAAAAAAATTAATAATGAATTTTTTTATTACTTTATAATATGGCAATACAACTTTTGCTGGGTCATCTAATTGTTCTCTAATAGTCTCACCACGTACTTCTGTGTATATTAAGATTAAAGAAATTTATTTAAATCGTGTTTCCTCTTTTAGTGCATTTCAAAAAGCCAGAGTTGACATCACGTCGTAATCGAAATAAATCGATAAACGACAATATTTGAAGATAACTTTATTCTTAATGATTCGAGGCAGGCGTGACAAAGAAGCAATACGACGGAGAGACACAATAGAGATAGAGTGCATCAAGTCCAGGACGTGTCACTTTTGTAAAAGGTGGAACAAATGGCTGCTATTGTTTGAGTCTGCTATGTGTTTCATATGGCATATCAAACCGCCTCGGAAAATCTTTTCATATTGATATGAAACTGGGCCGAAACGTGCGTCATTTATTTCATTCAAACATAATATGCAGGCTGAAAAGTTGTAATAATAAACTTAAATCTAACCTAGTATTTTTTTAATGAAAATAAGGGTTGAGACGAGCCGGACGTTCACCTGGAGACATAAGATGTCAAGTCTCATTTGCCCAGTAGTTTTCCTAGCTACGGCTCCCTTCGGATCGAAAACCAGTAATGCTTACACATTACTGCTGCACGGCAAAAATAGGCGCCGTTGTGGTACCCATAATCTAGCCGGCATCCTGTGCAAAGGAGCCTCCCACTCTCCTTGTCCCGTAGTTGTTACTGAACTATTGTTACTGAAGCACACGAACATGTTGTTGGGATGAAAAATGTGAACGTTGAAGGAGCTACTGTGAGTTTCTTTTCATTATAATTATAATTGAAAAAAAAAATATAGTGAAAATCTAATATATCTCGAATCATAGATTATGCTTGAATAACAACAATTATTATGTTCAAATAAATGATCAAATTATGATTATATTTGAACATCTTTTTTTTTTATATATTGACACACTTTTTTACACTAATTATCTTGCCCCAAGTTAAGCATATGTTATGGGTTACAAGACAATGATATATTTAATACAATATACTTACTTAAACATACATAAATTCATATAAACATACATAAACACATTTAAACATCCATGACTCGGAAACAAACATCCATATTCATTCATATAAATGCTTGCACCTACCGGGATTCGAACCCGGGACCTCTAGCTTAGTAGGTAGGATCGCTAACCACTCGGATATACAGGTCGTCGACATACATATGTATTACGGCACAATTAGTCAGCATGTAAATTAAAAATATATTTTAAAATATTTTCCTTCCGGTCTCGTTGTTTAATGTGGTAAATAATATAATAATATATAGCTAAAAATGTAATATGTTTTAAATCGTACCCTTATATTTAAGCACCTACTCTTACAATTATTTGATAACTTACTACCATTTAATGGCGTTACTAAAGATCTAAGGAATCCCTTTTATCCCACGTTCGTCCGACTCAGCCGTACCGACTGTACACCTTACAAAGACGTTCTGAAATAATTTAACAATAAGTAGAAAGTTCTAGAATTTCTTGGTTCCAGCTTGAAATTGTTTAATAAACGAACTTTGAATATTTCACTGAGTTATTAGCTGATTGCAAATGTTTTCTGACCAGCTAACTAGCCATTTATTATTATACTTATTTATTTGGTCACAAAAATAGAAATACTTTGCTCACCAATGAGAATAAACAAGAAAACATTTCAATATTGATCACTGCTTCTTCCTTGTGCCACGACTGTCACCAATACATACATACATTACATAGCCACGTACGCTTGCAACCATCCGGATATTGAAGGACTTCCGCAAGAATGGTGTTGAGAATAACGGAAATACGAATAAATGACGAACATAGTATGATAGTGAAACATGATCATGTTGTATACAAAGAAACCAGCAGAAGAAATTAACAAAAACTTACAGATAAAATGTAATAATTTGATTGGCATAGGTAGTTGCAGCTTGTGGAAAGATTTCCGCAAGTACATTTACAAACATACACCATATTCACGCGTTGTTTCATGTCCGCTGTTCCTCAAGTCATGGTGGTCTATAAGTCACCTGCAGGCGACATTTTCAGAGCGCCTGAGTCACTACTAGTACTTCTAATTTATATTTCTACAGCGTACCATTTCAATTGTAACCTGTAATTCTTCTTCTCATTCGTTACACTCTTCATCATTTGGGGCAGATATGATACGCCCCACGAGCATTCGTCACTTTTCCCTGCTGGCCGACATTCTGGTCGACTCGTTCAATGGACCGCCCACTGCAGACTTAATTTGGTAGCTCCAGCATGGGTGACCTTCCTCGCCCTCTGGTGTCCTCCATTTTGCCCTGCACGACAAGGCACTCGATGGACTCACACTCGCACCCAGAGACCTGTCCGAAAAACTTAAGAATGCCACTCTGTACTTACACCGAAAGGCGTTGTTTTATGCCAAGTTCTTGGAGAATGGAGACGTTGGTGCGAAACTCGGTGCATTTAACTCCCAGCATTCTCCTCCAGCACCGTACCTCCAGAGCATCAATTTTCTTTTTCTCGACTTGTCGCAAAGGCCACGTCTCTGTAGCATACAAAAATATGGGTAAAACAAGTGTTTGGAGCCGGATATTCGTAGCTTTTGTCATGTTTTTGTTCCTGTAATAGTCGTACCTGTAATATACATAAGATACTCTGTGTAATAGCCGTATCTATTGATTTGTTCAAAAAGAGGCGTCACTTCTTTAACATTTTATCTAAACCCATGCTTTAAATCCCTATTAAAGATTCTGAAACAGTTAGCTTATTGCCATTGCCAACATTAAAATACCCAATGTTCTAATAACCATTACATCACCCAAAAGAGTGTTGTAATGTTGTACTAAATTTCATAACAACACCTCTATGTTTTTTTTATCCCTTCATGCGCAAAGAGTAGCAACATACAGCCACATTCTTATTGCTCGATGCGTGGTATCTGTATGAATTTCAAAAAAAGAACATTTTCGCTTACGCGCGCTCCACACACCCAGAACGTCGCACGCCGTAAAAAAAAGTAGGTTATTGGAATCCCCGCCATTTTTCTTCGATATTTTTTTTGTTTTGTTTACAAAAAATGAGCGATTCATTTTAAACGCTGCAAAAGAACATTATATTCGAGTGAATTTTAATTATTGCACTATACAAAATGTAAATTACTACTAACATAAATAATTGTTTCATTAATACTTATTTTATTTGCATATAATCAGTAACGAATGATATTAGGTTACTACTAGGACTGGTGTTTTAATGTTAGCAGTAAGCTAACTGTTCCAGAATCTTTTAGAGTATTCATATTCTGGGTGTAGATAAAGTCTTGTATGCAACTGTTGATAATTAGGTATTAAAACACTCATGTGATACTATTATCACACTCGGCTTCGCCTCGTGAGATAAATCTTCATTCGTGTTTTAATGCCCCTTATTACACAACAGTTGCATAAATAACTATTATGTCAGATCCACCAGTAATGTATCCACACATCTTCGTATCTTCTATGTTAGTAACCACAGAACAGTTTAAAGTTCAGTTCAGTTCCGAGCGCGCTCGGTAACGTACATGCTCACTGAACTTACGAATATAATTTATATTCGCAATCTGCGCGGGAACCGCCGCTATACGTTATTATGACTATGAGTTCCGAAAAACTCATAGCCAATGAATTGCTAGCATTAGTTCAGCACGCAATTGATAGTATGGACGAGATCAGCATCATCCAGATCTGTGCATCAAATTTCAACAGTGAGGAGATCATCAACGCCAAGACGCTCCTGTACGAGGTTTTGATGAAAACCGACCAGATGCCGTCCCGCAGGAGGGATGAAAGGTGAGAGAGAAGTCTTCAGGACATGAAATCTCCTGAAAGTGACTGATCCTGACGACGTACCGTCTTTCGTGGCAAGGAACTTGAACAAGTTACCGCCCATCACCTTCGACCATGTCGACGTCACCAGGTTGCTGAAGGACATCACAAACCTCAAGGCATGCCTGGCAGAAGTAGTGTTGAAATAAGAGGCATCTCAGAATACCATCAGGGACCTGCAAGCTGAAGTTGCGACTTTGCGCAACAATACTGTTTTAAGTAGGTCAATAGAGGCCAATAACATCAACACACGACGTGGGGCTTGCATTGCTTCGCCAGCGAGTATTGAATCAGCGAAATTCGACTAAACACCGGCCGCTGCACCCGCACGTGTAAGCGTTAATGTACTTGCCGCCCGTCCCTCACCTCCTCCCCTCTCGGAGGTGTCGCCTGCTGTCGTTACGTCAACACCTCAACGTGACTATGCTGCTGCCATCCGCCAGCCGTATGTAGCTGTATGTATGCTGCTGCCTACCCAGAAAGCGGACAGTGCTGAGGACAGAAAGTGGAAGCGGGCACGCCCGCAACGAACCCGCTTGTAGAGCTGTGTCGAAGGGTCTGACCGACAAGGATGGCTTCGTTACAGTGGAGCGGAAGAAGAGGAGACCTCCTAGTCATAACCAATATAGCACAGCACCGATAGGATAGAACCAGCTCCTGCGTCCCGTAATCCCAGCGACGTATATCTACGTCTCTCGCTTTCACCACACCACCAAGGCCTCCGACATTGTTCAGTACTTGGTGGAGAAGACAAGGTTCCGGTTGGGGGTCGAAAAGTTGGTGACGCATCACGCAGTAGACTTCAACTCTTTTGTTGTTCGCGTCCCGACAGAACATATATCAACCTTCCTGGACGTGCAGCTGTGGCCGAAGGGGGTCGTGTTCCGCAGGTATCGCGGACGTCGCCGACCGCCGGAAGCTACCGAACCCGCGCCTCACATCGCCGCGAAAATGCGACGTAGATTAAAGTTATATATCATATGTATGTTAGACTATAAGGTATTTATTTAATGGGCCATGTAGCCTGAAATAAAGGAATTATTATTATTATTATTAAAGAGATTTAACCTGTTCTGTATTAGTAACGGCGTCGTCCAACGTGATTTTAATAATAATAATTAAAAGGTTTCAAAAAGTTTACACAGATCTTATAAGTAATAACAATATGAACATCAAAGAACCAAAAAGGAAGTCTATTCAGCATTATGTTGGGAATTTTACTTCTCAACGCTGCACTGGTATTCTCTAGACACCGTAGAAGCTAGACATTGAGAATTAAATATTTATTAATTAAATAGATATCCAATCTCCCAAGTTTACTGCTACCATAAACATTGGCAATGAAAATAATAAAATAATAAAAAAAACGAAATACTTGATAATTTACACCCGTGTCACGCTATTAACTGACCGTACACTCGTGTCCTAAGCAGCATCACCAGAATATCAAATGGAATGTGTCTGTCTGTGTGTGGAACGGAATCATTAAATATTATTAAAATTTCGTTGAACATTTTGTGGTGAACAACAGAATGGCTGTTACTTCGCAATATCCAGAGATTAAATAATATTAGAACTTTTTATGTACAGAAGAGGTATTTAATATTTATCTTAATATTAAATATTTATATAACTTTTTTTTCTTTTCAACCCGAAAGCATTGTTTGAAATTAAACTTCTCCCAATTAATTTTATTAAATAAAATTTAAATTAATTGTTATATTATTTAAATCAGCGTAAATTTATGAATAATTAAGCAAAATATATTACAAGATTCAGTGTCAGGGTGGGTCGCTATGGTATGGAGAAGAAAAAATTTGTAATAAATATAATAAAATATAGAAAAAAAAATCCTGGTTAATAAGTTAGTTTAATCTTACCCTTAAAACATTTTGAAAAAAGAATTAAATTTTAAATAAGTCGAGTTAGCCTTTTGTGGGCGGATGTGTTTTGCTTTAACAACAAGATCCCAGATAATGTTCAAAACAAATGTATGACTAAATTTCAAAGAAAGTTAAAAAAATGTTTGTATGGTAAAGGTAAGGTAAAGTGTAACATAAATTACTTTCTAAATGATAACACAGATTAAGAAGAAGCGACCGCCCATAAAATATTAGATATTTTAATTTGATTTATCTATGAATATCACAAGAAGCGGCACTTTAAGTATATAACAAACAGTTGCTACGGTAATAATGGTAAACAGGTTCTGTATTTAAAATTGGCTTAAAAATATGTTACAGTGTCAACTTTTCCTCGGCTAACTTTAATATTTGTACACGGGGTTGTTAGCTGTTGATATTATTCGAATTAAGTCATCATTATCATCATTTCAGGCGGAAAAGCCTCCTCCAAAATAGACTTAAGTAATAAAAATATTTCATTGTTGAATATTTTTATTGATTAAATTTTGTATCCTGAGGATTCTCAGAGTTGATTTACGAGCCCAGAACCCTAAATATTAATTAAGAAATAAAATAAAAGTTCACACTAGTGTGAACTTTTTCTTTTTCTTATTCCCATAAATTTAGGAAATATTGAATAATTTATCGACATCAAAGAACAGCCAACATTTGCTGTTCTAAACTGAGTTCCAATTTGAAATTAAATTTCTCATAAAAAGTTCTAATTTAGGTACTTATCCTACTTGTTAAAAAAAACTTTTGCCTCCTTCCAACTTTCCGAAGATGTTTAATTAAAACTGTGATTATAAGAAATAATTAATCGTTGTCGATACAATTATTAAAGGTTTTGTGAATTGTTAGTAACCCAAAAAAAAAATATATGTAAGCAATTCAAACGTAGTAGCGAAACTTTTGGCTTCCAGATGAATGTAAAATTTCGGGAAAAGGATAATTAATGTAGGTTGTAGTAATGATCATGGTAGTAAAAATTTGATAATTATTTAAATTATTTTCATGTATATTACATAGATTTATTCCGACTCAGTGCTTATATTTTCAATAAATGCTACAAGATGCAGTAAACTATGAAATAAATACTTTGGTGTGAATATGGTCAAAATATCTTTGGAATACTGCGACAATTACTGTTTTTGATCTTGCGTTGATACAGTCCGACTGCTGCACATTTTCAAATTAAATTTGACGCCCAATAAC
This sequence comes from Leptidea sinapis, assembly GCF_905404315.1. Classification (NCBI taxonomy): domain Eukaryota; kingdom Metazoa; phylum Arthropoda; class Insecta; order Lepidoptera; family Pieridae; genus Leptidea; species Leptidea sinapis. The sequence goes on from NC_066289.1 coordinate 132,997, forward strand.
TCAATCAATGGAATATCTGTATCCGATGCAAAATTTACATAAAACCTCTAAGCTGCATATTAAGTCCTGGTACATGTTGCTAAGATGACATGACTATGAAAGCTGTGAAAGACATTACTATCACCGCTACCATAGTTATGTTCTCCTGGTGTCTATGTAGTAATACATTGTGCGCATGTAGTAACTAGTCGTCGTAAGTTTACTTCATACGCTTAGGCCCAAGCAAACTGTGGGAGTTTGCCTTGGTAAACACGAGTGGAGGGGGTATGAAACACAGCACAAACGAACCACTAACACAAACTAACAACAACAACAGCGGGTCCAGTACTTGTATAATAATTTTAAGATGAGATGAACCTCTAAGCTGCATTCATAAGCTGCATATCAGCAATGCAGCTTAGAGGTTCAACCTCATAGGTTCTGGTACATGTTGCTAGGACTAGGACACATGAACCGCTGTGAAAGACATTACTATCACCAGTACCATATTTATGTTCTTCTGGTATCTATTGTAGTAATACGTCGAGCGCATGACGTCAGAATATGTTAAGGTATACTCGCGGCATACGTAAGACAATCTCTTCTTCAATTATGATCGCCTGATACAAATACACTGTATAATGATTCCTATCTCATTTTCTCCCACGTTAAATCGTTTGAATTTATGTGTCGGTCACATTCATCATGCCGTTGTCTCTATCACATCTAAATCACAACGATTCTAAAGAAGTTTTACTTCAAAAATTGATCTTTGCGAACATTTTTGAAAAATAAATAACGAATAAAATATAATATATTAATCCTAAATTTTTCGTAAATGCCAGATGCCGTTAAGAAACAGATAGATAGTTATTTTATTGTATTAATAAGTTATTTATATTAATAGAAATGACAACATTTATTGATGTGAATGTCACATTGTTCTCGTTTATTGTGTTCAATCGAACTGAGAAATTGTAAGGCAACCCGCGGTTATTTTAAAAAACTTCACTGTATTCTTCATAATGTTTGGTTTTTCTATTGATATCTAGTTAGATATCTGTTAGCTCTACGAGGTGTTTAAACAGACTAAACCAAATAATGGCAAAGAATTAACATGAAAATGCTGATTGGAAATCATAATATTATATTAACAAAAAACTTCTCGGAGTAGTTACTGAAAAATAGAGTCCTGTTGGACTCCAGACTATAGATAATTCAATAAAGAACATTATGATTTATATATTTAGGTTAAATCTAAGATATTATAACACACTGCTTCTCCACAAATTGCTGAATATTTGTGGCATTTCCACAACAAAAAAAAATCCCAAAAGGATGGAGCTTCACTCGACATTTTATCAGTTACCAACTCGGTTATATTCTGCTCGTTAAGGTCCTCGTCCTCGGAGAGACGTCATGTCAGCCAATCAGTACTGTTTGTAAGGTGACGTATATATATAACAATTTAATAGATTTAAGGTTGCAGTAAGAGATATCTCGCACCGATCGCAACAAATAACATTTTTTAATAAAAACTCTGGTTTGTGCTGGTGAGTGATTCGAATTAGTGTTTTTGTTTATATTTAAACAACAGTATACACGCGCAATTTAAATCTAATAGAACATTGTCAAAGGTAAGATATTGGAGCCACCATTTGCATTGCTAATTGCTTTATCAAAACATATAAACTACGAACTTTTAAACGTTAACGAAACTGATCTTGAAGATCTGTGGGTGCGTCTCCGTATAAATAGTTTTATTATTAATCTTCGCGTGGTTTACATACCTGCATATATTCCAATTGCTGTATTTAAACAATTCTAGAACAAATGTACTCAAATAGTTTCGTCATCACCTACTATTTAAACTATGATCATGGGTGATTTCAATATACCTGATACTATATGGCAAAGCTATCATACGAACATTGCTCTCAAGAACAACGATAGGTTACATTTCCTCAATGATTTTATGAACAAAACTAACTTAATGCAATATAATAAAATTACAAATTGCTGTAATAATGTTCTTGAATTAATACTTACAGATCTGAATGTAATTAATGTGACTCGCACTGTTCCTATTAGCAGACCAGAAGATAAATTTCATCCACCAATTGATTTTACTATAGATTTACTAAGCACTTAAGAGAGAACACACTTTTTCCTATATTAATTTTAGAAAAACTGACTACGCGAAATGTATCACAGAAATAGGTGACATTGATTGGCTCAGTGCTGATTCATTGCAATGCAATGATTTTGTAGATTTTTTCTATAACAATCTCTGGGATATAATTAATAAGAATACGCCTTCTGGATCACGTAAAAGTACTCGACATCCTACATGGTTTTCCAAACCACTAATTAAGACATTGAAAGAGCAAAGTAAATATCATCATCGATTTAAAGCCTACAACAACCCTCGCGACTATGATCAGTATGCTCTGCTAAGGACTCGCTCAAAATTATTGATGAACCAATGTTTCCGGTCTTATATATGTAATGTAGAGTGCAGACTCAAAAATAATGTGAAAGCATTTTGGCGATATACCAAATCTAAGCGTATTACCAATGAACTGCCTAAGTCAATTAGATATATGAATAAAACTGCTAGCTCTGGAAATGATATATCGAATCTTTTTGCTGAATACTTCTCATCTGTTTACAAATCTAATAACTCAACTACAGCGTATAATCCAGATTTTCCAAGTTCCAGTTACTCAATATGTTCAATTAAATTTTCTGAATATGAAGTATATAAGCACATCAACAAAATCGACATTAACAAAGGTAGTGACCAGATATGATACCACCAATATTTATTAAGATGTGTGCGTCGTCTCTGAAAGTACCGTTGACAATTATTATAAACAAATCACTAAGTGAAGGGGTTTTTCCTGAGCTATGGAAAATTGCTAAAATCACTCCCATACATAAAGCAGGTGACAAAACTGACGCAACAAACTACCGGCCTATGAGTATATTAAACTGTTTTGCCAAAATATTTGAGAGTATGGTTTATAATTCACTCTATAATCATTTTCATTCAGGGCTCAAATTTAGGACCCCTGCTATTTTTGATGTTCATCAATGACCTTCTTGATAAAATGACATGTAAATGTTTAGCTTATGCTGATGATATTAAATTATACACCCAGATATCAAGAATCGAAGATTGGTATTTACTTCAGGATAACGTTAATACTTTAAATGAATGGTGTAAAAGTAACGACATGTCAGTAAATATAAAAAAATGTCAATTTATTAGCTTCACAAAAAAAGGAATACAATAAATTTTAACTATTCCATAGATGGTACCAATTTAGTCAGGGTTGGTGTTCTACGTGATTTAGGTGTGTGGTTCGATTCATCATTAAGTTTTAAACATCATTATGAAACCATAGTGAAGAAAGCAAGCAGGATGCTAGGATTTATGATGCGCATATCAAAACCATTCAAGCATATAGATTCGCTAAAGATACTTTACACCTCAATAGTAAGACAGCAACTTGAGTACTGTTCCTCAGTCTGGGCACCCATTTACAAAGCTGACAAAAATAGTATAGAAACAGTTCAAAAACGATACATTAGAAAATTATGTATGAGAATGGGATTGAGACGAGCCATTCCTGAGTATGAGGACCGCTTGGTATATTTTAAATTTCAAACTCTTAAATGCAGGCGAGAAATTGCTGACATGGCTATCCCACACAGGATTGTGCATGAGACTTTCAGCAATTATTTATTAACAGATGTTAACTTTATTACTCGCAAGCAAGCCACTCGTATGCCTAAAATTTTTGCAATACCGCACTGTTACAACAATGTCGCATATAATAATCCACTTCATCGTATGTGCCAATTATATAACGAGTTAAGTAGTATTAAAAATTGTGAAATCGACATATTTAATCAAAGTTTATATAATTTAAAAATAACAATCAAGAAGCACTGTAACATAGAACTCAAATATTAGTTGTACTTACATATTTTCAATGTGATTGTAAATAATATAACGCTGTGTACAATAGTTAGATTTACAATTTTATCGTGATAAGATCTTTATTTTTATTTTATTGTACGGTGGTTTGGTTCCGTACAGAGTAAAACACAAGTTAGGCTCAAATGGTATATTGAAACCTTAACTTATGCTATATGGTAAAATGGTAAAATGTTGGTATGGTAATGAGCACGCGAATCGATCGGCGGCTTGTCGCGAACTGGTTACAATATTACTTAGGAAATAACGCGAGGCGACGTAAACGCTGACACGCGAAACGTGATGTACAGTCGACATGCTGTTGACCGTACATGCTGCCACCGCGAGAGAAGAAAGAGTGGTGGTGAAGATGGTACAAAAAAGAAATGGTTATGGTTAGCGAGTGACGTGAGACAAGGTGATAAACAAATTTGCATTATCTAATGGTAACCTTAATGTCTCTAGCCACAGTAATCACTAAAATTATGCCTATGCACTACAGGAGAAGTGGATTGGTCTTTCACTTCATCACTACACTTATCACTATTTTTACTAGCACTAGATTGCCCGTGGTTAACTACACTTACACACTGGTCACTAACACTATACACAAACGCTGCGTTCGTCAGACCCCGCGGCTCAGGGCGCGGCGGGTGCGACGCGGCTGGCCCTGCGCCAGCGGCTGCCGGCGCGGGCGGCGCGCTGGAGTCCTGGCGGCGGCTGCGGCGCGGGCACCACCGCCGCACGGCGTACGCGGCGGCCCCGGCCACCAGCACACCCGCCACCACGTATATCGCGACGTAGTGGTGAACGTCGTGATAAGATATACCACCCTTTAGACCACTCTCTGAATTCATTTGTTTTATTTTTGCGCCTATATCATCTAGCTCCTGATCGTAACCACCCATCACTGATGCTGGCTCCGAAATCAGCGACACGAACGTCTTATTCTGGTTAAAGATGTGGTTGATGGGGTGAATGTCTATCGCTGGTATATCCGTCTGTATGGTTAATGTATTGTTCTGAAGCCTCCGAGCATAAATGGTAATGTCTTGTCCTTTCAGAACACAATCTGGACCCAACCTAATAATGCCGCTATTATTAAGATGATTGGAAAACATTTGCTCTCCACAGATGATACGTACTGGATACGAGTCGCAGCAAAAGAAAAAGTATGTATTGACCTCGCTTAGCTGAGACCACCAATCTAGACATTTGGCAGTTTTGGTTCTGCACTGCTTCGTCTCCTGGTCTTTGGAGCACATGACGTCATCATGACTCATATGAGAAATTGGTTTTTCCAAAGGACAAAGTTGTGTCTCAGTATCTAAATGAAGACAATTATTTAATTCTAAGTGTGATATGGTCATAAATGAGTCTCTTCGTAAGTTGATCGCAATGTAATCCGAAACTGGAACTAGGGTGACCATGGTTTTGCCGTTCCGTCTTGGTACAGGATAAATTTTATATACTTGGTAATGGTCTCTACTCACTAATGGTATTCTAATTTCAAAAATAAAATAGTCATTTAGCATTTTCGCTCTGACCTTGAGTAAATGGTACATTTTGGTTAATTCTGTATGCGTGTTCTCTATTGGTAAACTTAAATCGTTGGACAATCTTCCGGAAATAATATTTAATTCTTCTAGAAGCTGGTCGGGTTTCAAAAGATGTATGTTGAACTTCCCAAAGTACACCTCCGAAACAGTATCTAAAAGAACATCCTGCACATTCTTCAAATTCGACTCCAAGCTGTTAGCTGCCATAGCGCATAATAAAAATTCATTATTGTTTTCCACGTCTTTCAATTGACTCTTGACATCATTGGTAGCGTTCTTTAACTGGTTAAGGTAATGAGTAAATATTTTATATTGTTTGTCAATTGAGCCTTGCATCCTCTTCAATACATTATATTCTGCTTCTATTACGGAAGTCTGGTTTTTCCATAGAGCAGCAAGATGGTTTTGGTTTTCCCTAATTAAATCGATGTCCTGAATATACTGCTTAGCGAATTGGTCATCGAGTACACCGAACAGCGCGTGTGCAACATTACCCACAGCGTTGATAAGGCCGCGCCTGCGCCGCGCGTGCCCGCGTGGGAACTGCTGCGTCGACAGAATGTTATTGTAATGCGATAACTCTGTATAACTGTGCTGTAATTGTATTAAAATAGATTCACAATGGTTTCTGACTGACGATTCCTTGCAAATATATTCCATATGATCAATATATTTGGATAACAATTTACTGCCTTGCCAATATGGTTTTAAATCGTAGTATACAACTAGTTTCCATTCGTCCTGAACTAGTCGCATGGTTGATATTTTATCTAAATATAAACTTTGACTGTCGTTGAAGTTTATAGCGTTGTATGCACACGTGGCTGGTGAAAATAAAAAGGTAAACAACATAAGTGCCATGGTAAATAAATTAACAATTCCTCTTCTAGCTCGTCGCTTTGGTTTTGGTAAATCGTCGTTCGACTGGTGTTTCGGCTGGTTATGGTCAGTGGTTTCATGAATTTGGTTACTGTCTTCGTCGTTGGAGTGGTTAATAGGTAAAAGAGATAGTTTGACTACTGGTCGCTTCATAATGCCATTTTTGGTTTTAACAGAGACTACTCGAACTAGCCCATCTTGCCCCGGATGTAGCTGCACGATTCGACCGAGAGCCCATTTACCCGGTGGCAGGTTAGCATCGTGTATAATTACAATGCCGCCAACATTTAAATTTGGTTGTGAACGTCGCCACTTGGACCTAGCGTTCAACTGTGTGAGGTACTCCGCTCTCCATCTCTTCCACACATCTTGGTAAATCTTCTGCACTAACTGCCATCTGGTTCGTAAGTCGTGTTCTGACTCAACAATGGTCAATGTTGGTCCACTGGACAGAAAATGAGAAGGGGTCAAACAATCTAAGTCTTCGACGTCTTCACTCAGCGGGCACAGAGGTCTGGAGTTAAGGCATCCTTCTAGCTGAGCTAGAAGAGTAGAGAACTCCTCGTAGGTGAGTTTTTGTTCTCCTATTACTCGCTTCAGGTGGTATTTCAAGCTCTTCACTGCAGCCTCCCAGAGACCGCCTGCGCTTGGCCAAGATGGTGCGTTGAAGTGCCATTCTATCGACATTTCAGCTATTTCTGCATAAAACTGGTCATTCAATATGGTTTTCAAGTTAACAATCTCCTCTTGCAAAACTCTATTTGCTTTTATAAAGTTCGTCCCGTTGTCACTGTAAATGTGACCGGGCGATCCTCTCCTGGCCGCAAGTCTTCTGAGGGCTGCCAAAAATGCTGAGGCGGTGAGATCAGAGACCAACTCCAAATGTACAGCCTTGGTCGCCATACACACGAAGACGGCGACATATCCTTTGGTACATCTCACTGATCTACCCTTCGCAGACTTGACGTCAACAAAACCAGTAAAATCAACCCCCAAATGGTAAAAGGGGCGGGTCCTGTTGATTCTTGCAGGTGGTAAGTCTCCCATCAACTGGTCGTGTTTCAGGGGGTCGTGCCTTCTACATAGCACACATCTCCGTAGCCTCTTCTTTACAGCATTGTTTCCTCCCAGGATCCAATATTCTTGACGCAGCCAAGCAAGGGTTAACCGGGGACCCCCATGAAAGGTCATCTTATGCGCGTGGTCAATAATCATGTCAGTAAGCAAATGGTTATGTGGTAAAATACACGGATGTTTCATACTATCTTCTATTTTGGCGTTGGTCAATCGCCCCCCAACCCTCAAGAGCCCCTGGTTATCAATAAATGGTTTCAATTTTAATAATTTACTCTTAGGGTTAGGTTGGTTATGGTTTTTAATATATTGTATATCTTCTAAAAATTCTACTTGTTGTATATGCCTTATAATTAAGTTTTTAGCTTTTCTTATTTCTAATATAGTTAAGTAGTTTGTTTTATTAGTATTAAATGACTTAGGTGTAAAACGTAACACCCACGCAAGCACTCTTGAAGCTCGCGTAAAATCGCTGTATCTGCTAATTATACTATCTATAACCTTGTTTTGATATTTAATTGTGTTTACATTTATATTTAATAATGGTTTTTTAAGCTCTTCGCAGGTTGTATATAATTTATTGGTTAATTTGGACTCTTCAAACGATCTTAGCCAGTGGGGACCTATCCACCACATGGAATGGTTAATCAGCTGTTCTGTGGTAATGCCTCTACTTGCGCAGTCAGCTGGGTTGTCCTTTGTTGACACATAATGCCAGCTACTCGATGGTATAATGTCAATGACCTGCTTCACCCTATTCGCGACGAATGGTTTCCATTTACATGGGTCGCCGTTGAGCCAGCCTAACACAGCTGTCGAATCAGACCAACCGTAGATTTTGATGTTGTAATCTGATAGGCATTTACAGGTGATCTTCATGACCTTGGTAAGTAGAACCGCTGCACATAACTCTAATCTAGGTAACGATACATTTTTCTTTACAGGTACGAGACGAGACTTCGAAGCTACTAATACTACAGAAGACTGGTTGCTGGTAATATTGTTGACTCTGCAGTATACAACACAAGCGTAGGCATTTTGTGATGAATCACAAAACCCATGTAATTCAATGGTGTCGTTCTTAGAAGACTGCAACCACCTTGGTATGGTAATATGGCTAATTTTCGTGATGTCAGCCTCTATGGTTTTCCATTTTGTGTTGATGTCAGCTGGTAATTCGTCGTCCCACAGAAGATTTAAGAGCCATACTTCCTGGAAGAGTAGTTTCAACTTGGTGGTAACTGGTGAAAGCCATCCAAGCGGATCAAATATCTTCGATATATTCGAGAGTAAACTTCTTTTGGTGAGTTTACTGACTGGTTCGGAATTCAATTGAAAAGTGAAATAATCTTCGTCGGGATGCCACTTAAGTCCTAATGCCTTGGTTGATTCCTGGTATTTAAAAACATATGCTTGGTCTTCGCATGGTAACTGGTTATCTGGTAGTACATCTGGTTGATTTGACGACCACTTCCTTAGATTGAATCCACCTAACTTAAGGAGATTTATGAGGTCGGAAATCAGCCTCTTTGCAGACTGGAGGTCATGATGTCCATGGAGGAGGTCATCCATGTAGAGCCTGGTAGCCAGAACTTCTGCTGCTTCTGGGTAACGGTGACCTTCATCCTTAGCCAGACGTTTCAATGTCATCATGGCTAGGAATGGTGCGGCCTTGGTGCCGTATGTGACAGTGGTAAGTTGGTATTCTTCTAATGGTTGCTTTTCAGAGTCCCTCCACACGATCTTCTGGAGCGGCTGGTCATCATCATGGACATCTATAAATCTGAACATCTTCTCTATATCGGCTGTGAAGGCTATTTGGTACTGCCTCCACTTTAATATGAGAGTAAACAAATCCTCTTGTAAATTTGGTCCAGAGTACATAAGGTCATTCAACGAAAGTCCAGTCGAAGTTTTCGCTGAGGCATTAAAAACAACTCGCGTGGCAGTCGTCGTGGAATCCGTTCTGATTACACAATGGTGAGGTAAATAGCACTGAAGTATCGGATTACTATTACATTTCTTCATATGGTTTAAATTAATATATTCATGGATAAATTGTTTGTAGTTCTGTTCGATAATTTTATTTTTACAAAATCTGCGTTCTAATTGCCGAAATTGGGCTACGGCTTTGGTTTTAGACTCACCCAATTTTTTGGTAATCTCTGGTTTTAATGGTAACCGTACAACATAACGTCCGTCTGGTTTGCGCGTAGTATGCTGTTGATAATGATGAAGGCAATGGTTATCTTCATCCGTAATATTTACAGAGTTGTCTGAGATATCTTCAATCTCCCAGAACCGCTGTATATCCTGCAAGTCGACCATGACGACGTTGCAATATGTTTGGTTTGGTTTTATGGTACCACTAAGAATCCAACCGAGCTTGGTATTTTGCGCGATTGGTAGTGATGTGCCATTACGAATTAAACCTGGTAAAATAATTAATTCGTAAACTTCAACGCTTAAAATTAAATCTATTGGTCTACTTTTATAAAACTCTGGATCTGCGAGTGGTAAATTTTGTAAATACGGCCAAGCTGGTTTTTCTAATGTTTCGTGTGGTAAATTCCCGACGACATGCTTCATCACATAGGCTTCCGTTTTAAATGTGAAATTATTATGAAGAGATGACACTGAAAGCTGTGCGACTCCCTTACTATTGTTGGCTTTTGCGCCTACTCCGACCACCACACAGTGGCGCTTAATCCTGGGTAGGCCTAAAAGTTGAGCGGCATTCTCTGTAATGAGAGATGACTCCGCGCACGGGTCTATGAGGGCTCGCATGGTATGGTGACAGCCATCCATAGACATAATATTAACTTTAGCTGTTGCTAATAATTTGGGCATGGTTTCTTGTGGGGCATTGGTAACGCATATATTGGATTTTCTAGGAGAATTTTCGATCTCGGTATTTCTAGAAGTAGATGGTGCAAAAGTGACAAGAGCATTATGCAGAAGAGTATTATGCTGCTGGTTACAAAAACGGCAAGTTTTTTCCGAAGAACATTCCTTGTCATAATGGTTAATTAAACAGTTTTTACATAATTTGTTGGATTCAATGACCTTAAGTCGATTCAGCGGTGCGGATTCTAGAAATTGTTTGCATTTAAACAATTCATGGCAACACGTTTTACAGAGTATGCATTTCCGTTGTGGCGCAATATGTACTGGTTTCGTATTGACGTGGTTTATTACAGCTGGTCTTGGTTTAAAATTTCTGTTCATAAAATTATGTAAATGGTTATTGGTATGCTTTTCAGCCCATGGTTTTTGGTATTGGTTTTGGTGTACCTGGGATGAATTTGATTTGTTGAAGTCCTGCTTACGACGAGAGCTTTCTAACGAAGTAAATTTAATTTCTAAAAATTTCAAAAAATCTAACAAAGTAGGCAATTCTTTTGGATTCTTAAGCGACACAATGTAATCATTATGGGTTTCAGTATCTAACTTTTGGCACAAAATATAGACGATCAATGGGTCCCAGTTGGAAATGTCGATGCCCATTGCTTTTATAGAGTTAAGACACTCGTTGGTGGTGTCATGTAACTTTTTGATGACCGCTGCAGATTGATGTTGAATCGTAGGCATGGTTAGTAACAATTGTATGTGAGAATTAAATATTAACCTAGTATTATGGTAACGTTGGTTTAATATGTCCCAGCATACTTCGTAGTTTTCAGAATTGATGCGTAAATGGTGAACTAATTTTTCAGCCTCGCCACGGAGCTTACTTTTCAAGAATTGCATTTTCTGCGCATTTGGTAAAGATTTATTATGGTGAATTGTTTCGGAGAATAAATCTTTAAAACATATCCAATCTTGGTAGTTTCCGCTGAAGGTGGGAATGTCCATTTGTGGGGTTGAACGTTCCCTGTAAGATGACGACCACATCTGTCTGTTCACTGCCTTCTTCATGGTGTTGTATTTCTTCTCCATCTCAGCGAATGCTGTCTCATACTCTTCGTTGTCGAGCAGCCCTTCGCTGTCGATGTCCCAGTGAAGAGAATCGATGACCGACCATCTTGATTGGATAGTTCGTAAAATATCTTCGAACTCCCAGCGGTCGGAGCAGCTTTCAAGGTCGACAGCCTCTATGGTACGGGATAGCGCCTTGAAGTTGCTCTTCTGCTTTCGCAGCATTTCTTCGACCCTACTGGAGTTGCCCTGGTTCGATAGCTTTGGTGCAGGGAAGCTAAAAGAGGGACCCTCCTGAGCGGGAGAGAAAATATCGCGCCTATCTGAGCCCTGCGATAATGGTGTAGCAGGTCTCAGTAATGGTTTGCTGGGATCGCTGGTTACGTAATTAGAAATCATATTCCTAACTTCCTGGTAAAAATCTTTCGTCCGCTGGTAATGGTTTTCCGCGAAGTAGCGATGGTTAGGGTCTTCAAACTCAGCACAAAGCCTAGTATGGTTGGTCTGGAATTCACTCCAGTACGAGTCTAAAGCGTTGAGACGTTTTTCAATATAGGCGGGTGTCTTTCGTTCTGGCCCGTCCTTCTTGAAATTAACACACTGCGTGTTAATCGCGGACATAATCTGGTTTTGGGTGGTTAATAGAGCCTCCATGGTTACGGGTCAAAAGAGAGTGGTAAAGAGTGGTGAGTGATAAAAAGGAAAGATCTTACTTGAAGACTGGTACGTGGTGACCTGGTGTGTCCTCAGCAGTCTCCCCGTTGGTAGTCGCTGGTAGTATCGCCGATCTGGTGAACTGGTTACACTCCACACACAAGCACTTTGGTCAACACTAATTTGGTTCACTACACACGCGACGAATTTTGGTTAAAATGGTTAACTAATGGTACTGGTTAATAGAACGATGGGTCACAATGTTTCTGTGTCCTCGAAATGGTTAAAAAAATTCTGGTCACTGGTTAACAAAAGGCCGAAGGACCACAATGTCCTTGGAATGGTTAAAAAAAAAAAAATTTGTCACTGGTTAACAAAAGGCCGAAGGACCACAATGTCCTAGGAATGGTTAAAAAAAAAAAAATTTGTCACTGGTTAACAAAAGGCCGAAGGACCACAATGTCCTAGGAATGGTTAAAAAAAAAAAAATTTGTCACTGGTTAACAAAAGGCCGAAGGACCACAATGTCCTTGGAATGGTTAAAAAAAATTCTGGTCACTGGTTAACAAAAGGCCGAAGGACCACAATGTCCTTGGAATGGTTAAAAAAAAAAATTTGTCACTGGTTAACAAAAGGCCGAAGGACCACAATGTCCTTGGAATGGTTAAAAAAAAAATTTGTCACTGGTTAACAAAAGGCCGAAGGACCACAATGTCCTTGGAATGGTTAAAAAAAATTCTGGTCACTGGTTAACAAAAGGCCGAAGGACCACAATGTACGGTGGTTTGGTTCCGTACAGAGTAAAACACAAGTTAGGCTCAAATGGTATATTGAAACCTTAACTTATGCTATATGGTAAAATGGTAAAATGTTGGTATGGTAATGAGCACGCGAATCGATCGGCGGCTTGTCGCGAACTGGTTACAATATTACTTAGGAAATAACGCGAGGCGACGTAAACGCTGACACGCGAAACGTGATGTACAGTCGACATGCTGTTGACCGTACATTTATATTTCACATGTTTTACTTTGTAATCGTTTTGTACCTAAATTAAATAAATAAATAAACCAGTGGGAAGCGCCTTTGCACAGGATGCCGGCTAGATTATGGGTACCACGTAGCAGTAATGTGTAAGCATTACTGTGTTTCGGTGTGAAGGGCGCCGTAGGTAGTGAAATTACTGGGCAAATGAGACTTAACATCATATATCTCAAGGAGACGAGTGCAATTGTAGTGTCGCTCAAAATTTTTGCGTTTTACAAGAATCCTAAATGGCACTGCATTGTAACATAAAAAAAAAGATTTAAGGAGTTTGTATAAATTATATAATTATTTGAATCGAAATATATATTCCTTACTTTACCCAAGAAGAGTCTACAGTTGTATAACAAACCAGAGAAACCTTTGTTTCTAAAAATTATATAGATTTGACAGTCTGTTAGAGGCACGCCCGCGCCGCAAGAGTACCGAATTGACGTATTGATAAGAGAAACATGCCCTTTTGAATTGACAACTGCCTGGATTGGCTGTGTTGGCATTCTGGCTTAGATCGCTTGCTATTGATTATGAGAAAAAATACCAGTTAATTGGAGTGCCATAAAATTTGATGTAGTATTTATTTATCTACCATTGATAATCTGTTTTCGATGACTAGGCCATATGTTGTCACCGACAGTCTGTCTGTCACACGAGTGTATGCATTTTGATAAAGATTGATTAGTGTAGTCGACATTGACAAATTATTTGTTGGAATCTTGTTGGAATGCTTTGTTTACAATATGTTAAGTAACAAGTTACTTTAAACAGCTTCATCTTGGAAAGTTCCTTGGTACTGACAACCAACACATGCGTGTGTCTACAGGTCCCATAGTGGTAACGCAGAAACGGATCACCTCATGGGCTGCGTTCAAGCGGCATTTGATGATGTGCTTGCTCAGATCCCCTCCGCTGAAATCGTAGTCTTGGGTGATTTCAACGGGCACAATGCCGAATGGCTTGGATCACGTACCACAGACTACGCAGGGCGATCTGTGCATAATTTTGCATTGGCGTATGGTCTGTCCCAATTGGTTGAGTCGCCGACGCGGCTCCCGGATGTGGATAGCCACATGCCGTCCGTATTAGATCTTCTGCTGACTACACATCCCGATGGTTACCAGGTCTCTGTCGACGCCCCTCTCGGAACGTCCGACCATTGCCTGGTCAGGAGTGTAGTGCCTATCCGACGCCAACGTCGCAGACCACCAGCGACCCGCCGCGTTTGGCACTACAAGTCAGCAGATTGGGATAGGATGCGTTCCTTTTTTGCATCCTACCCTTGGGGCAGGGTTTGTTTCCCTTCGGATGATTCTAGTGCCTGCGCCGTTGCAGTAGCCGATGTGATACTGCAGGGCATGGATATTTTTATACCAAGCTCTGTAGTACCGATCGGTGGCAGATCACAGCCCTGGTTCGATGCGTCAGTTAAAGCAGCATCTGTCTGCAAAAAACAGGCGTATCGAACTTGGGTTGCGGCGCTGGGCTCAAAGGATCCGAACTGCAAAGTTCTGAAGAGGAAATATAACCGTGCCTCCAGATTTTTTAAGCGGCAAATCGCCCGTGCGAAATCGAAGCACGTCGTCAAAATTGGCGAGCAGCTTTCCAGTTACCCGACCGGAACACACAAGTTCTGGTCGTTGTCGAAAGCTGCTCTTGGTAACTTCAACCAGCCGTCCATGCCGCCGTTGCACATGAGGAATGACACCCTGGCCCATACGGCAAAACAGAAAGCCGATCTCCTGTGCACTCTTTTTGCCTCCAACTCGACTCTTGACGACAACGGAAAAACACCGCCGACCATCCCGCGGTGTCAGAGCTCCATGCCTGAAGTACAGTTCCGACAGAAAACTGTTAGGCGAGCTCTGTTTTCGTTGGACGTCAGAAAGTCGAGCGGGCCGGATGGCATTTCTCCAATCGTGCTTAGAACGTGTGCCCCTGAGTTGACGCCGGTGCTAACGCGTTTATTCCGGCACTCTTATTCAAAAGGCGTAGTCCCTGATTCATGGAAGTCAGCCCTTGTCCATCCGATCCCAAAAAAAGGAGACAGTTCGGATCCGGCAAACTACAGGCCTATTGCGATTACCTCCCTACTCTCCAAAATCATGGAGAGCATAATTAACCGCCAGCTCTTGGTATACCTTGAGGGTCACCAGTTGATCAACGACCGGCAGTACGGCTTTCGCAATGGTCGGTCGACTGGCGATCTTCTGGTATACCTAACACATAGATGGGCGGCGGCTATTGAAAGCAAGGGGGAAGGCCTGGCAGTTGGTCTGGATATAGCGAAGGCCTTTGATCGTGTATGGCACAAGGCGCTCCTCGCAAAACTTCCATCATTTGGGCTTCCCGAGAGCTTATGCAAGTGGACCTCCAGCTTCCTCACTGGGCGCAGCATACAGGTCGTTATCGACGGTTATTGCTCGAATCCCAAGCCCGTGAACGCTGGAGTTCCCCAAGGCTGTGTGCTATCTCCCACGCTGTTTCTTCTGCATATCAATGATATGTTGGACACCGCTAACATGCATTGCTATGCAGACGACAGCACTGGTGATGCCGTATACACGGGCCATGCAGGTCTCTCTCGGGAAAACGTCGACCCACTGGTCGGCCGGGAGAAACTTGTGTCTTCTATCGAGTCCTCTCTCGAGAAGGTCGCGGAATGGGGTAAGTTGAACCTTGTTCAATTTAACCCCCAGAAGACTCAATTTTGCGCGTTTACCACTAAAAAAACCCCATTTGCCGTATCACCGCTCTTCGAGAACACTTCCCTTAAAGCCTCGCCTAGTATCGGAATACTGGGTCTCGAAATCTCGAGCAATTGCCAATTCCGTGGCCATCTGGAGGGCAAAGCCAAACTGGCTTCAAAGAAACTGGGCGTCATAAATAGAGCACGGCAATACTTCAAGCCGGCCCACATTCTTGCGCTCTACAAAGCGCAGGTCCGGCCTCACATGGAGTATTGCTGTCATCTCTGGTCTGGCGCACCCCAGTATCAGCTCGATCCATTTGACCGCGTGCAACGCAGAGCAGCTCGAATTGTCGGGAACCCATTACTCGCGCTTCATTGTGTGTTTTCTACCGCATCTATCACGGGGAGTGTTCCGAAGAGCTGTTCAACCTGATTCCTGCCGCCGAATTCCACCTTCGCACGACACGCCACAAGTTAGGATTTCATCCCCACCATCTGGGTGTGTGGCGGTCCTCCACAGTGCGGTTTTCAAGGAGCTTTCTTCCTCGTACCACGAAGCTGTGGAATTAGCTTCCGTGTGCGATGTTTCCGGGACGATACGACATGGGTACCTTCAAGAAAAGCGCGTACACCTTCCTTAAAGGCCGGCAACGCTCTTGTGATTCCTCTGGTGTTGCAGGAGAGTGTGGGCGGCGGTGATCACTTAACACCAGGTGACCCGTACGCTCGTTTGTCCTTCTATTCCATAAAAAAAAAAAAATAAACGGACTGTAAAGTAAAGTAGTCCACACAAAGTAGTAGTTGTAGTCAAAAACTACAACACATTCGAAATAGTGTAAGATCGGACACAAGAAACTCAGCGGATTTCTTTTTAAGCCGGTTTTTTTCTTACGAATAGACTTACAAACTCCCTTACCGATTAGTAGGCATAACAAGTTTTTGTTTGTTCTTTAAGGCTGCATTTAGTGTTCGACCGACGGTCAGCGCTGACGTCGTTCGAGCGTATCTCGTACCATACGCGCTGACCATGCTACGTTTAGTGCTCAGCTGACAGCTACCTTGATTGCGCGTGTATAATTGGGAAGACGTAGCTCTACGCGCGTAGCAATTAAGGCGACACTAAATGCCAGCGACCTTGAGCGATATGAGTTCACGGCTGCCGGCCCGCCATCTATGTAACAAAGCCACTATTTTCAAAATTCTTAGGTGGAAAACAGTTTATACGCTTACAATCCTCTTTAATCACTACTAATCTGAATAAATGAACCTACACAAAAAAGTACAAGCTATATGAATAACTTTTCTGAGAGAAGTACCAAAAAAATGCGTCACGCCGTGCCAAAAAACTTGTTTAACTTCAAAGAAAAGTGGTAGATCAAAAAGGCTCGGCAGTGTTAACTATAACCAACAGCAAGCATTAGCAACCTACAAATAAGACATAAGGATATGTGTAACAGGATTAAGTAGTGTTCATAGCTCGAAATACTATACTTTCACCACAAAACTGGTCTAAAAACACCATGTTTGCGTGTTTTCTGCTTACTCTTCGCCTCAGCCAGAACTGAACGCGTTCATATGTTGTAATAGTTATAGCTACGCTCCACCGACGACAACGTTGACCGTCAGTCAAGCACTAAATGCTGCATTATTAAAAGTCTGGCGAAAGGACTTCAAATATCTACGCGTTCAATTTGTGTTAAATGTATATTAAGTAGCAGTTTATTTGCTAATTAATAATAATATCTAAAATAAGTTACATTCATTATTCTTGTTTTTATTTTATTCAAAGGTATAATATCAAGCACTATCAATCATTTGGGTGAAAGTGCATTTTCCACTGCTTGAGTATATTCAGGCCCTCGATTTCTTCTTGCGCTTCATCAATATTATGAATCAGTAATATTTTCCGTTTGGTGAACAAGAAATAAAAAATAAACTATTTACTAGGTATGTTTGCTAATAATTTGGATGAAAAATAATTATGCACTAAGAGGATAAAAAATTTGCTTGAAGTTTGTAGATACACTTGATTATATCTAAGTATTTTAAGGAAATATGATTGTTTACTTTATAAAGCTTTATTTAGAAAACACATTAATATTCTTTTCTATAAGGACCATTAAAGTTAGAACTGCAGATGAATATAACAGAAATAAAGTTAGTATGTTAACGTAACAGTTCATAACTAGCTGAATAGCTCACGTTTCATGTGCTCGATGTTCTGCAGAAAACCGCAATTCCCTGAACTCTCATTGACGTGACATTCATCGTTTTTTAACGAAATTCATATTCATGTGTTTAATACACCAGTGCCAGGTTTATACAAATATGACTGCAGCTGTGGAGGCTCATATGTCAGACAAACAACAAGAGCTATTGCTTAAAATGACGAAAAACGGCGTTAAAGCGCATACAGAGCCTTAAGAAATCTGCACTAGCCGAGCACTTCCTCAAAGAAGACAGCTGCATATATACGATTGATTCCCTTGGACTTTTTACTATGGAGGATGGTTTCAAACTAGCACAATGTTAGAATCAAGTGGCCGCTCTGCCGTACAAACACTATGAAAAGATCCAAATGTGTGGATGTCGTCAGTGCTGTGTGTCGTGAACTAGTGCGTCAAAGACCAAAATGAATTAGACTTCAGGTGGACAGATTGTTGTACTGTTGCAATTCACGCAACTGGATCGTAATATCGGCTACAAATAAATAATATAACATCGCGAGTACCTGTATTAAAGGGGTGCTACGAGAGATTCCTCCACGTGTGCGAAAGGGCCTTAGGTCCGAGGTGGAATGTTCTTTTTCCTCGGAACGAAGACTACTGGCCAGTGCATCCTGCGCATCTGTCAGTAACCTTCTGTAGAAATATGGACTCTACGTGACTGATGGCAAAAATATCTCATAACCCAATCCAAGGTGTCATACATGGCGTGCCGATGGATGCGTTGCTGATGGGATTTAAAAATTAATGCGCTACCCGTACTGATAATATCTTGTGATTTTCTAAAAAAAATATGATAATCTTAGCTCCTCCCCTTACATATATTTCAATCGCTGCTTCTCCACAGGCGTATTTCCTAATGCCTTGAAAAAAGCTCTAGTTATAAATAAAATATATCAAATGGTGACAAGTCATGCGTCAGTCATAACCACCCCATTGCAATTATACCCACTACACGCAAAATTCTTGAAAGAACTATTTACAATCGACTTGTAGAATACTTAGATAAAAATAATTTCTTAGTTTCGTCACAATACGGCTTTCGACGTGGGTTATCTGCCACTGACGCAGTACATAAACTTACGGACTATATAGTAAGAAACATGGACTCCCATAAAATGTGTAAAGCTATTTTTCTAGATCTCATTAAGGCTTCTGACACTGTTTCAATTCATAAGCTCCTTCATTAACTTAATGTCGTAGGAATTCGAGGGACTCCATACGATCCGATTAGATATATTACAAAGCATACTACATCATATTACATCAGAGCTATATTACAAACTAAAATAGTAGAGATAGAAAGTGTCACTAGCGATTACTTGTATGTTTAATATGGTGTTTCTCAAGGAAGTATTCTAGGTTCTTTTCAATTTCTCAATTATATAAACGACCTTAGCATGAACCACTAATTATACCAGCAAGCTACGTGCAGACATCGTTTGTATATTAAATCACTTTCCTAAAACACACATACAAAAATTCTTTTAATTTCTAGGGACATTTCTTTATAAGAAATTAAATTATTTTATTAACATGTTTCCTATGAATAGCTTTGATTGTAAACACACATTAAAAAACGGGTTGCAAGGAAAACCATATAATGATGAAACAGAAAATATATTAGCAGTCAGAATATTAAAATCAATAATATGTAAAGGTGACAATTTATTGTTTAGTTGTAGAATATAAGTATTTTAAAGATTTGCATTTGTTATCTCTAATAAGATAATTTCATGTTTAAGATACAAGTAGTTTACCTATCTAGTTTAGACATCACTAAAGTACATATTAGCACTAATGCAACATAATATTTAAGGAGTTCGCTGGATAGATAACAACATGAAATTCACTGAGGCTGAAAAATATAGCTCGTGTATAGTTATTTTCCGTACTAAAACGGTCCCTGGTGTGAGTGCTATGTTGCTGATGAACCGGTAAATAAAAGAACCACTTGAGCCAGTGAGCTGTGAATGTCAACAACATTAATTAATTATGATTTGTTTGTAACACACATTTATTTATATCGGTGGCAAACATATATGGAATTACTACTACTCCATTGATTACATTTCGAAGTCTATTATACGGAATATATGGGGAAAAATGGAATGTTGATGTGCACAATCATATTGATATTAACGTAGGTAAGAACTTATTAAGTGTAGAAATTAAAGATTTGAAGAGATGTTTTACAGAGTCCATAATGGAACAAATCAAACGTCAATTGTCGGGTAGGCTGACCACATTGCTGCAAGACGTACGCGTGTTTGGAAGTCCGACTACGAAACAAATTCCAATCAAATCAAATCAATTTAGATTTTTTTTACCGACCTTGAAAAGGAAGAGGTGTCAATCAGAAAAATTTTAACCGACTTCAAAAAGGAGTAGGTGCCAAGCCAAATGTACAGCTACCTACACTCGTCACGCGTGACTTTGAGCGGGATAGCTTCGTCTAGAACCACACAACCCAATCGGACAGGCACCGACTTAAACCCTATCGGTAGCACTTACAAACAATAGTATTTTATTAATATTAAAGGTTAACCCCCTTATTCATAATAGTCTGCTAATTTAAAGCATTGCTAATTCTCACTCTGTCTTCTTCTATTGACCTAAGTCAGAATGAGGAAAAACACTTCTAAGCGGCTGTTTAAAGTTAGCGGACCATTATGAATAAGGGGGTTAAGATTTGCATAAGAGGAGTATTAAATTCAGTTATTTTATTCTTTTCAGTTTTTGAAATCGGTTTTTTTAAACGAAGTTCTTTTTTTGTAACTATTCATAATAATCTTGAATGCTTATAGTATTTTAAATCACGCAAGAATATTTAATATTGTATTAAAATTTATAAATTTAAAGGACCCTTCACATTAAATTTAATTATCTACTAAGTGATATTTTCAAAGTAATAAGGTAACGTGAGAGACACTTTGTTTAATGGCGCCCATCATTTAACTTAATATTCGTAGGCATTACATTCACTTGTAATTGACAACATTAATTGGACGTTCACTTGATTGTAAATAATGCCCACTGACAAAATAACGTACACTTGTTTTACATATTGTTTACATTTACGAAAATTTAATATACTTACATTCACAAAAATTGTCACCTTTTTGCTCTTAATAGTGATTTTCGTTATTATAACACTAGAAATAAGGATTGCTTGTAACTAATTCTAGTAGGCTTCATAAGTTATATAATAGCTTAAAGGGTATACACTTTTATAATAAGGTCCCAGCCACTGTTCAGGCATTATCTATAAATAAATTTAAATGTTTTATTAAAAAATGGCTGTGTCGTAAATCCTACTACTCCACAGCCGAATATCTAAGTGATCGGACGCCAACTTGTCTGTCATTTCATAATGCTTTACAAAATACTGTTTCTATTGTTATAAAAACTATATATACAGAGTATAAAGATAGGATTCAATCTGAGTTTGATATGTAAATGGGTCACATTACAAATGAACTGGTATTGATAGATGCTTGTTAATTTCACATCATTCACTGGGCACAAGTATATTTATTGTACTAAAGGGTCACGGAAGAGTAAAAAAGTAAGGGCTCCGTGTCACCTTACATAACAGTGAGCCACCAAAAGAAGCCGGTAAACGTGGAAATATATAGCCCTGCGCATATACTTACACTAATACAAGCCGATCGGCCGCCATTATGAGATTTGCCAAAGTCTGTGACCGACCAGTTTGCGTCGCAATAAAATATTTTTTAATGCCGTCGTGTGTTGTGAAATAGTGTTAAACCAATACTATAAAAGTATTTGTGGATAAATGATTATTTAAGGGAGAAAAAATTGTATAACTGGTATACCCCGTAATCACACACACACTAGCATAAAGGTGCTTCACTTGCTAATATCACGGCGCGGAGTCCTTCTATAATTTAACAATTAATTAGAAACAGTATACAACACCCCAAGCAGTGCTTCCTTTCGTAGATTTTACAAAAGAAGATTGATTACCTACTAAATATATCTGCTTCAGTCCAATATAAAATTGGAATCAAATTTGAAGTTGATGAAGAAAACATACGATTTAATAATATTATTGTTAACTTAGATTAAGGATCGGTCCCCGCTGCGCTCCCGCTAGATACCGCAGGCGTAGTCGCAAAGTGCGGCAACTAATACTACGCCCAAGTGGGCATTCACGAGCAAAATTTCGAACAATGTGTGACGTTGACATGCCACAATGTTCTGTTAAACTTTGCTTATATTTGAAACTAAAATGCCGGGTTGCATATTAAAACTTTGTATAAATAATACTACAAGAAATAAGGAAGACACTGGGATCACATATCGTCAGTAAGTATTTTGTATTTTATTATATTTTAATGAAAAAAATACGAAGCGTATGTTACAAAATTTGAAAGATGCCATTCAGATGCCACGCAAACAAGCATCTAATAGTTGCCGTCATAAAAAAGCTATTGTTCTTAGGTAGTACGGTATTTAGTTGGAGTGCAGCGGCAACCAATCCTTAATCTAAGTTTCTAAACAAAAATGTAGGTATTGAAACACTCTACCTACAGTTTTAGTGATATACAAAAGTGAAGTTGATTCCAATTTCACATAGAAACACGTATTTCATTCCACTGAAAACATAATCCTCTCAAGGATATCCTCTTCCGTCAAACTTATGCATGTCCATAATCCTAGAAAATAATGGAACTGTGAATCGGTCGGAGAGATGTCTATATATATCTACGTCATCATTATGTAATGTAAGTATGTTTGTTGCATCATTTTACATATTATATTGTAATTGAAATGATTTGTAAATCGATAGAAATGTAAATCTTGATATAAAAGAGTGGCAATTAGTTTCTTGCTACTTCTTATTATTAGCTCAACCCTTTACGAAGCAGCGGTAGATTCAATAAGAAAAATATTTTTTTGACATTCTTAAGTGTAATTTCCGTGACCTACATGAATAAAGTGATTTTGATTTGATTTGATTTGACTTAATGTTTCGTGCCATGTTCAAAAATCAAACATTTGATGAGAGGTTTCACTTTTACCAATTCCGAAGAGGCAGTATATATATCTATAATATGACGACCTGTTTAGCCGAGTGGTTAGCGATCCTACCTACTAAGCTAGAGGTCCCGGGTTCGAATCCCGGTAGGTGCAAGCATTTATATGATGAATATGGATGTTTGTTTCCGAGTCATGAATGTTTAAATGTATGTTTATATAAATTTATGTATATTTAAGTAAGTATATTGTATTAAATATATCATTGTCTTGTAACCCATAACACAGGCTATATATGCTTAACTTGGGGCAAGATAATTTGTGTAAAAAGTGTGTCAATATTATTATTATTATAAGAGATAGCGTTCATTCAGCACATAGAAAACATGCCTTCAGGTCTTCCTGTTTTAAAAAATGGTTCTATCACATGAAAAAAATTTTAAAATGTAAAGGAGAGTATTTTGAAAAGCAATAAACATAATATTTAATTAAGCATATAATTTATTTTTTATTATTTATTTAAACATAATATTTAATTATGGTTATGGTTTGTAAAGTGGCTTTGATCCAGTTCATTTCAGCCCTGTTACACTGCGACCAATGTGATCTATTGTGATAGCCACTGTTAACTCACTGTAAACATTGATTCCTTTTATGAATCTTATTATGTCTTTTGCAGTGAGCTGACGTATCTCAAATGGTTGAAGAATTGGACTTCCCAAAGAGATACTACGTTTACGCAATAAAGGACCACATTCAGAGAGAATGTGTAACAGTGTTTCATCTGCACTATTACAGAATCTACACGCTCTGCAATCTCTGAGACCTAAGATTGAGAGGTGTTTGTTTAATCTGCAGTGCCCCGTTAATGTCCTGGTTAATATGCGCAACTTTTCTCTACTTAGCCCTAGTGCCTCATTCGCAGCCTTTTTGTTGAAGGCTTGAATTAGGGTTTTGGAATGGGTTAAGCCCGGAGTGTTGCTCCAGAGTTTAATGCACTCTTGTGAACATGATGTATCAAGGGTTGATTTAACAAGACTCCTTGGGACACCACAGAAGGGTTCAGGGCCAAATTGAGTACTTTTAGCGCCACATCTTGAACTGAAGGACCTTTCTCTCTTCTCTGGAACCCATCGAAGTGTAACTCTGTTCATTCCTCCCAGAGTATTCTGTATAGTCCGGCAGTTGTCTACAAGTTTTGAGACTGTTCTGTGGGAGTCTATAGCGGACAGAGCCGCCTGACTATCTGTGTGGATATAAATACACTTGCCGACGTAGCCTTTATTTAGGATGGTTTCCGCACATTCTATTATGGCGTATACCTCCGACTGGAAAACGGAGGCAAGATTTCCCAAGTTGACAGATTTGCCAAATTTGGGGCACTCTCCGAAGATTCCACAGCCAACGTCAGATTCCGACTTGGATCCATCGGTATACCATTTAAGGCTCCCTTTTTTCCAAGTAATTCGATTGTTTAACCAGTCCTCTCTTGTGGGGAAGTCTGATGAAGTCAAATTTCGGCAGCATGGCGTCACTCACCATGTCTAATACAGAACTTCTCAGTAAGGATTGCTCAAATAGCCGCAGCGAGTTTGAGAGCCAGTTAGTCCGCATATGGGTCATTACTCTATGCATGCTGGCCCTCGCCTCCTTTTGTAGATATAGGTTTAGGGGCAGCAGGTTCAGAAGTGCATTTAGGACTGCTCCCGGCGTGGACGTCATGGCTCCTGTTGTTATCGCGCATGCAGTTCTTTGTAGGCTTCCTAATTTGGCAATAACGGTCTTTTGGGCAATTTTTCTGCACCAGACCAAAGAGCCATATTATATTTAATTAAGTAATAAACATAATATTTTGGTTATAACATGTTGTTTTTTTAAGTTACGCAAAACTTTTAGTGTGACCTACGTATATGTTAATATTATTAACAACTGCTCCATAATATGTGTGCGATTGCTAAATCTGTTCAAATATCTCTCATTTGTTTGGGGAGCCTATATTCATTGGCGTTTATTAATGTATTATTATAATGTATAAACATTACTGTGTTTTGGTTTGAAGGGCGCCGTAGCAACTGAAATTACTGGGCAAATGAGACTTAAATCTTGTCTCAAGGTGACGAGCGCAATTTTTTTTTTTTTTAGAATATTTATTTAAAATACAATATAGTTATAGCTTACAATATAATAACACACACTTAAACTTTAGGAAGCTTTACTGTGTGTGAATCCACTTAGAATTAAATTACATAATATTTAAAAAGAAAACAACAATTACTTTCAATTAATACAGTTATTACAAGATGTTAAATTACAATTTTAAACAAAGTAGTATAGAAATCAATAAAATGCAAAACAAAAAATAATTATCAACTAAATGTTAGTAATTACAACTTAGTTGTCTATTAATTTACTTAATTATAGTGCCGCTCAGAATTTTGGGTTTTTCAAGAAACCTGAGCGGCACTGCATTGTAATGGGTAGGGCGTAAACGATTGATTCAATTTAAAAACTGCCTCCCATCCAATTCCTTACTCTTGCCTCAACTTATTTATATATATTTACTGCATAGTTGACCCGCCAGACGTTGTTCCGTTGATTGTTTGTTTGTTTGCATAGAATAGGCTCCGCAACTACTAAACTGATTTGAATAATTCTTTGACTGTTGGGAAGCTACATTATCCCCGAGTGTAATAGGCTATATATATAACATTTTCAAAAAAATTAGGGATCCCTACTAAAAGTCCAGTAATGTAACCCTCGGTATAAAAATACGTACGCGAACGACGTCGCGGAGTATCAGCTAGTAATAAATAAAGTAATATTTTTTATGAATCTGTCAATAATATTTCATAACATGAAGAATTATTTCGTAAAATATGCTCCCTGTTGTTGTTATGAAATTGTTTTACAGCAGGACTGTCAAACCATGCGTCAATAATGCAAAACTATACGTTATGTTTTAAGTACTCGGCCACAGTTTATTTACACAAACGTAGACAAACATTTCATAGCTTATCCTTTAGCGTTCCACAGATACATAATTATGTTATCAAGAAACGTAACATAACACCACCGATACATATGGCCCAACAGCGAAATCCACCCGACCTCACTCGATTTCTTTCCTTATATTGTTATCAGGAAGTGCTATTTACCTTTGAAATTATAATAGAAAATTTTGTCCGTTAATATTCACACAAATAAGATCAATGACAACGGTATGATTGACATACAAAAGTTAACGGAAAAAGGTTGCGGGGTCTTCAATATTTATCGGCCGCCGACGTGATAGTGAAGTGCGTAGAATTTTTACCCAATATTTGATAAGTTGTAATTTTAATAATACATCTAGACAGTGTTTGCAAGTCCAGGGCACAAAAATAATTATGACATATATGATATTTAGTATTTGTTGATATAAATTCGACTTGAAATTGCGTCCATTCAAATTTAGCGACTTTGTCGCGTTGTTTCTTGTGTCTGTTTTTTAATTTTTGTTTATCTTGGAATATGTTTACTTTACTTGAAAAACTATCGTTACATATATTTCACAAGTTATTTTGTCCAAATATAGCATAGTTACATATTATATCATACACAAGCAATCTAGTACTTCAGGCTTGATCAAGGTCAAAGGATTCTTCTTACTCTTTCTTTTAGTTTTGTTTTAGAAAGAATATTTGAAGTTGATAATATAACCATAAACACTTATAAATAAAACCAATTGTTTTCATTGGGAATACTCATTTATTATAAAATATAACAGTTATTCATCTGTGTGTCGTGTGTGTAAAATAATATAAAACACAATATGAATAATTTATGGATGGTCTTATAGTTTGTTTCAATAGCTTTCAGAAATATTTCCTGAAATTATGCTAATTATAAGCTTTTTTTACTATACATAAAATAATATGCATAGATACGCGTGTAATTAGCTTATTAAAAAAAATAGTAATATAAGTTATATCAATACTCGAAATAAACATAAACTCGCGATTCCAGCTACTAGTCTCCGTTAAATTTCTAAATATTTTAAAGTGGATTGTGTTATATTTAATAATATACTCTCAATTACAAATAAAAATATAAAATTACAACGAAATTAATTATAATGTACCGTAAATAATAAATTTATATCTAAGTCCTATACATAAGAACTCAAATAATCTTTCACATTATAATGTGAAAGTTCAAAAATATTTATTCAAAATAGGATTTCAAATCACTAATTTAACGTCAAAAACTAGCCCCTATTCGAAATGGTATGCCTCAGACCTGAGAAAAGCGGGCGCAAGAAACTCAGCGGGCTTTTCTTTTTTTTCTTTATAATTTTGTTAAAATATATTATGTATTACCGTACGCTAAAACTTATATTTAAACAGCCCGAGGGCGTTGGCTCCACTCCCAGTCTTCGGTATAATTAAAAAAATCATTTATGTTATAGTAACCTTTACCACACAAACATTCCTTAAGAATTCTTTTGAATTTGGTAAAACATTTGTTTTGTACATTTTCTGGGATCATGATAATAATAATAGAAGTTGGGATCGTTCACATACTAATGTTCATTAAAATTATTGTTATTGAATATTTTGTTATAGATACTTATTTTATAACATTATTTAAGTTTAACTTAACTGTTCAACTTTTGTACTTCATCTGACCTGCACTAAATAACTTATAAACGTTTTATAGTCAATAATTTTTTTACTAAATTCGATTGAATCTTTCGAACAATATGAATATCTAATATATAAAATTCTCATGTTGAACTTGACTTGGCTTGAACGATTCTCACGAAATTTTGAGTGCATATTGGGCAGGTCTGAGAATCTATTTATTTATTTATTTATTTGGAAACAAATACAGATACATCCTTAAACATAAAGTAGATAAAGTAAAAATAGAAATATGGACACAAGGATGTCTCCTTCAACAGTTTCACTAAGTACACTTAATATTTAAATTTACACTTACATTACACTTAGTTGCAGACAACCAGTTGATAAATAAATCTAACATAATGCATGGTAGACATTGTTACAATTTAGATGAAATTACGTGATTTCTAACTTACTCTGTTTGTGCCAGGATTTGTTTTATTCTGAGTTTGTAAGTTTTAGAGGAACACGAAAACATATCTACATCATTAAATCTAGAGTTATGGAGAGCAAACATTCTGTGCAGTGGCGTACGTATACCAGTATTTGTCCTGGTTTTTGAGAGATGAAATAAATTATTAGAGCGTGTAGCACGGGCTGGTATATGAAAATCGATTAACTGAAGCAATTCTGAGGATATGATTTCACTCGTACATATTTTTCTCAGAGTGACTAATTCAATTAAACTCCGTCGCTGGCTTAATGAAAGAATATTAAATTGTTTTAAGAGATTCTTGTAGTGGTTTCGACGTCCACCCAAGCGAAAGTTTAGGATACGCAAGAATTTCTTTTGTATCATCTCGACCTGATGGTCATATACCTTATACAGCGGATTCCATATTGGGGTGACATATTCAAGCTGAGACAGCACAAGTGTTCGAAAAAGACACATATATGTATCTTTATTTTTAAATGCCTTAGAGACGCGTGTAATAAAGCCTAACATACGATATGCATTATTCGCTATGTGATCAATGTGGTCATTAAGTGTCAACTTGGCATCAAGGTATACCCCAAGATCACGAATACAGGTAACTGTTTCAAGTTCTTGATCGCCTAGTGTAAATCTCGTTTCAATTTTATTTTTGTTTTTCGTAAAAGAGATATGCTTACATTTAGTGTAACTTAAAAATAGTTTGTTACTTTTGCAATAGACATCTAACCTATTCAAGTCTTCCTGCATAAGCAGGACATCATTGAAGTCAACAATATGGGAATACAATTTTAAATCATCTGCATATAATAAAAACTTACAAGACTTAAAGCAATCAGAGATGTCATTAATAAAAAGTGTGAAAAGCAATGGACCAAGTATAGAGCCTTGAGGTACGCCTGACGTTACGTTAACTGTAGGGGAGATGAAACCATTAATAACTACCGATTGTACTCGGGCACTTAGGTAAGCAGCAAACCAACGCAAGAGGTTACCTTTTATACCGTTGTATGATAATTTTTTTAGTAACAGTAGGTGGTCCACCTTGTCAAATGCCTTTTGGAAATCTGTGTAGACTGTTTCAATTTGGTTTTTATTGTCAAGGCCTTTAAATAAATAATCAGTAAAAACAAGAAGATTTGACAAAGTAGATCTGCCAGCCACGAAACCGTGTTGCTGTTCTATGATTGTGTGTTTTAGCTTAGTGTATACGACTTGGTGTACCAATTTCTCAAAATTTTTTGGAATAGATGACAGTATAGAGATCGGACGATAATTTGCGACTTGATTTTTTGCTCCTGCTTTAAATATAGGCGTAATATAAGCTATCTTCCAGATACTAGGAAAGTAACCAGAGGATAAACATTTATTAAAAATAATTTCCAAAGGAATAGATAGCGTTTTGCAAGTACGCTTTAGAAAAACCGGATGAATGTTATCAGGACCGGCGCCTTTATTGGGGTCGATATTTTGGAGTGCTGCTAAAATATTGGGTCTGTGGAGACGTACATTGTCAATTAGCGGAGTATGATCGGCGTCGCAACTTATATTTTCAAATTGGTCAATACTATATGCTCCATCGAAACCGGGTTCAAAGACTGAGTGAAAATATTTAGAGAACATATCAGCTATGAATTTAGGATCATCAGATTCGACACCGTCATACCACATTAAGCGAGGATAACCTGAGTTAGACTCTTTTAAAGAAGATGCATATTTCCAGAAAAATTTAATATTATTCTTCAAGGAGTTTTCAACGTTGTTAATGTACTTATTATGACATGTAGTAAGAAGCAATTTAACTCGTTTACGTAATAGTGAAAATTCCTGATAATCACGCAGGTTTTTGTAAGATTTCCAACGGGCCCATATTTTGAGTTTGCGTTTTAAACATTTTATTAAAGGTTTAGAGAACCAGGTGGGGAATTTAGATGAACTAATTTTGGCAAAAGGAACATGAGAGTTGATGATTATTTGAATTTGTTTGTAAAAGACATTCACGGCTTCTTCGGCTGAAAGAGAAGATAGGAGAGAAATCCAGTCCACTTCTTCTATTGCGCTGTTAATTAGATAATAGTCTGCTTTATAATAATTCCTTTTAATGTTAGCAATACAGGGCATAATATTATTATTTAAAGTATTTATACTACACGATATGTCCAAAGGTGGGTGATGAGGTACCGTATTAAGCAAAGGATCATCCGAACGCTCGATACGGTTTGTTAAAGTAGATAATACTAAATCAAGGAGTCTTCCATTTTCATTTTGAATAATATTGGTTTGTCTTAAATTCATAAAGGACATAGTGTATATTAGTAGTTTAGATGGCTCGCACCCGGTGGAGAACAATAAAGTGTCTTGACAAATGGAAGACCAGTTCAGATGAGGTAAGTTAAAGTCTCCAATTATAAGAAAATTTTGGTAACGTGCACTAGAATATACATCGTGAAGTTTATTAAAATATTGGTTATATAAATTGTTGCTAGCGGCCGGTGGAACATATAACACATTTAATAACAGTCCGGAGAGTAAAGGAAAGTATATATATATCTCTTCTAAGTTCTCAGCTTCAATATCAGGTATTCGGATAGCCTTTAGATATTTCCTTACCATTACTAATACGCCCCCTCCCCCTTTTTTACCAGACAGTGCCAGATTTCTATCACGTCGAAATAGTACATAATTATTATCATTATGAATTTCCTCATCTCGAATTGAGCCAGTTAACCAGGTTTCTACCAGTATAATTATGTCATAGTCGCAAGATAGCATATTGAGTCTTAATTCAGAAAGTTTGGTTTTAAGCCCTCCACAGTTTTGGTAAAATATAGTAAGGTTATTTGAGTTCATTTTTTAAGAAGTATATCATTTTCATAAATATTTTTAATTAATAATAATACGTTAACAATTCTTTTCAGTAGATAGTGTGCGTGTTCCTCCATGTGGTGAATAATTATTATAATATATGAATCAAGTGTTTCTAATACAGTACATGATGTGTAGATGATTTTAAAATATTGTGGCAATAACAACCTTATAATAATAAAATTAAAACATAAATTAAACACCGTAAAAAAGGAAGTATAGTTGTAAAAGCGTACATAAATTAGTATCCCGGGACATAAAGTGAATTCTAATAAATAAAATTTGTACATTTTTCTTTCAGCTGATGTACATAAGCAATACATTAAATCATATTTAAGCTTAAGTAACCGTGTATCGTCATCACCTGAGTCTTTCCATAGCACGTATATAATTTTAGGTAATATAAAGAACAAAACGTAATAGTTTGCAGTGACGACAAAAAACAAGAGATATAAAAGGTCTACCAATAAACATGTGATAATAATTTGTAGGAGTCATGATATTTTGGCTAAATCATCAACGCATCGCACATGAATTATCCTTGAATCATCTTTCTTACGTACTAATATATTACTATTTCTTACCCATACATATTTATAACCCTTTTCCTTAGCTAATGTGCGAGTCTTACTAAAAAGAATTTTGTTTTTAAGAGTTAGGTGTTCGTTTATAAAGAAGCGGATATTGGTGGTGGAAACGGCCGCGGCGGCACTTGTTGGTGTACCAAACAGTTGAGTCGTCGTAAGTGACCTTCGCGATCGCGCGGCACCGATTAGGTCGTCACGTTGCCGTCGAGTTGTCAGTTGCAATATAATGTTCTTGGGGCGGGTCGTGGGTAGGCCTGGAGCCACGCGGTGCACGTTCCTAATATCACTATGATTCAACTCGACGCCTAGGAGCTTACTAATTTCTAACGACAATTGTATTAGATTTTCGCCTTTCCGCTCTGGTATGTTTTGTATCTCGACATTACAGCTACGAGAAGCCTGGTCGAGCTCATCAAACTTTGTCGTCAGTAAATGTAGGTCTGTGCGAAGCGCGTTATTTTCTTGCTTCATATCACTACCTAATGCTTCATTTGAATGAAATGAGTGATCCCTCTCCAGTTGCGATAACCGTTCATCCCAAGAGTCCATACGCTGCTCGAGCTTGTTTATATCATCTCGAAGTGCTTTAGAAACTTCCAAAACAGCCGAGCTGATGTCTTCACGCAGTTGCTGCCTGAAGCTCGCCAATTTAGTGTCTATGTATCGGGTGAGGGTCTCGGTGTCAACATTCAAAACCGATGACGATATTATACCTCCTTTAGGTGAGATGGATGTTCCTACAGCACTAGTATTCTTTTTACCCTTGCATGTAGGACACTTCCATTTAATTTTGTTCATGGGTAATATCTTTTTGAAGTCTGTTTCAGTAAGTTCCACGCAGTAATAATGTGTACTCATACTACATAAAGAGCATTTAATAGTATCCTTGTCGTTAAGATTTTTTAAACATTTAAAGCAATCCGTGTTCAAATATTTATGGTGATTGTTTATTTGTAGAAACGCCACGAAATACTTTTTCGTGAAATATTGTTCAAGTATATCAAATATAAACTTTGAGGGTAAGTTAAAATAAAAACGCCACGCAAGATTTGTCGTCGCTTATACGTTTTGTTTGTGTTGTCACTTTATACGAATTATAAAGTAAAATAAATGATTAGAAACACTTACAGAGACTGTTTATATATAGATATTTCACAGAATAATCGGACATCTATTTTTCATCCCCCTAAATAGGGGTGCTCCACGCCAATTTTTCTTTTTTAATTTTTTTGAATTTTTTTCTTCAATTAATGATAAATGAGTCAGCATTAAAAATACACACAACTTCAAATTTTCACACATCTACGATCAACAGTTACTTTTGTATCGCGATTTTAATATCGGCAATACAACGTTTGCTGGGTCAGCTAGTTTACTATAAAATACGTCACCGTTGTAGGGTAGCATGTTTTTAAACGCAACCCCAATACAATACTGATATATAACACAGAAGCACTTAACCACTAACTATGTTTGAATGTTAAAATGCCTGTTTTATTGTTGTTCATTAGCAGGCGGCTCGCTCGGTCCGCAAGCCATTCAGGAAGCTGTTATCCCCAATCTAACTGTGATTCGCCCACTGAGGTATCCACACATTCGTGTATTCATGCCTAATTTGGTTTACCTGATTCATTTAAAGATAAAATAATAATTGGATTTTTGGTATAATGTATTGGTTATAATGGTAAATAAAACCTCCTTAGTACGGCAGTTCTGAGTAATTTTTTTTTTTCAAATGACATCTATAAACATTTTAGATATTATTTTAAAAAGTGTAAAATAGTGAATTGTTTGATATTCAATTGTATTTCCATTTGGCTTTAAAGTAAAGATGGACACATTGGAAATTGAGTGATTTGTTGATCACGAGTACTGGCGCGCGCAGAAGAACCAGCTTGCAGTACCAATGGTGTGTTTGGAGAGAGAGAATACGTAATACGATTGCCAGACGAAGTAATCGTAAATATTGATTAATTAATTAGGAAAGTAGAAGCCGATTCGATGTTTGATGTTGTCATACCTACAATCATACCATTACATTAAACTGGACGATGCTTTCCAGCATAGGCGGCTAAATATACAGATCCCCCAAGTCATTGACTCGCGATATACGCTGCCATAACACAGATTATGTGAAGGCGGCCATAGAGCATAATAACGGCTCTAAAGTATTCGCACGAGATTTGTTTATTGTATAGAACGTCATTGTATAAATTCATAAAGAAATAAAAATGATTATCGATAATAAAAAATACAAGATAACTCATGATATTTTGTAGATATATAGCCTCAAAGATAGAGCGCTATGCATTTAAAATAAAAGTTAATGATGTCCTAGCGATGCAAGGAGGATAAGACAAGACAACACCTGAGATGACACTCCATTTGTAATTAGTTATGATCTTAATTGGGACAAGAAAATAAGCTAACTCATCCTTATAACAAGTATTTCTGGCGCCAGTCCAAAGTAGAAGGGAAAGGACGACATTGAATAGTTTATAATAGTTTCTCAAATCTTCGACATAACTTGAAGATATGACCCTTGATGTGTAGGGAGTACTATGTTATAAAAACGTTTAATAACAAGATTTATTCATTAGAGTGTAGAGAGGTTAATGTATGTAATATTCATGTTATGTCTATATCCAATGAATTTTTTAACCCGGTTTTTTCTTTCGTTAGTGCTACGGTTTGTACATAAGTGTAACCTTCAACAGTTTTAGTTAGATTCACCCAATTAAGGCTCAGAATCACGCCAACGACCTTCAGAGTTTGGGCGGAGCTAGCTATCTCAATTCACAAGCGCACACCAATTACAAACAAATTCGTGTGAAGTTTCTTCTGCATATCAATGATATGTTGGACACCGCCAACATGCATTGCTATGCAGACGACAGCACTGGTGATGCCCGTATACACGGGCCATGCAGGTCTCTCTCGGGAAAACGTCGACCAGTGCCGGGAGAAACTTGTGTCTTCTATCGAGTCCTCTCTCGAGAAGGTCGCGGAATGGGGTAAGTTGAACCTTGTTCAATTTAACCCCCAGAAGACTCAAGTTTGCGCGTTTACCACTAAAAAAACCCCATTTGCCGTATCACCGCTCTTCGAGAACACTTCCCTTAAAGCCTCGCCTAGTATCGGAATACTGGGTCTCGAAATCTCGAGCAATTGCCAATTCCGTGGCCATCTGGAGGGCAAAGCCAAACTGGCTTCAAAGAAACTGGGCGTCATAAATAGAGCACGGCAATACTTCAAGCCGGCCCACATTCTAGCGCTCTACAAAGCGCAGGTCCGGCCTCACATGGAGTATTGCTGTCTTCTCTGGTCTGGCGCACCCCAGTATCAGCTCGATCCATTTGACCGCGTGCAACGCAGAGCAGCTCGAATTGTCGGGAACCCAGTACTCTGTGAACGGCTGGATCATTTGGCGTTGCGTAGAGACGTCGCTTCATTGTGTGTTTTCTACCGCATCTATCACGGGGAGTGTTCCGAAGAGCTGTTCAACCTGATTCCTGCCGCCGAATTCCACCTTCGCACGACACGCCACAAGTTAGGATTTCATCCCCACCATCTGGATGTGTGGCGGTACCTCCACAGTGCGGTTTTCAAGGAGCTTTCTTCCTCGTACCACGAAGCTGTGGAATGAGCTTCCGTGTGCGGTGTTTCCGGGACGATACGACATGGTACCTTCAAGAAAAGCGCGTACACCTTCCTTAAAGGCCGGCAACGCTCTTGTGATTCCTCTGGTGTTGCAGGAGAGTGTGGGCGGCGGTGATCACTTAACACCAGGTGACCCGTACGCTCGTTTGTCCTCCTATTCCAATAAAGAAAAAAAAATAAAATAAACGGACTGTAAAGTAAAGTAGTCCACACAAAGTAGTAGTTGTAGTCAAAAACTACAACACATTCGAAATAGTGTAAGATCGGACTTTTTTTTCGGTTTTTTTCTTACGAATAGACTTACAAACTCCCTTACCGATTAGTAGGCATAAGAAGTTTTTGTTTGTTCTTTAAGGCTGCATTTAGTGTTCGACCGACGGTCAGCGCTGACGTCGTTCGAGCGTATCTCGTACCATACGCGCTGACCATGCTACGTTTAGTGCTCAGCTGACAGCTACCTTGATTGCGCGTGTATAATTGGGAAGACGTAGCTCTACGCGCGTAGCAATTAAGGCGACACTAAATGCCAGCGACCTTGAGCGATATGAGTTCACGGCTGCCGGCCCGCCATCTATGTAACAAAGCCACTATTTTCAAAATTCTTAGGTGGAAAACAGTTTATATGCTTACAATCCTCTTTAATCACTACTAATCTGAATATATGAACCTACACAAAAAAGTACAAGCTATATGAATAACTTTTCTGAGAGAAGTACCAAAAAAATGCGTCACGCCGTGCCAAAAAACTTGTTTAACTTCAAAGAAAAGTCGTAGATCAAAAAGGCTCGGCAGTGTTAACTATAACCAACAGCAAGCATTAGCAACCTACAAATAAGACATAAGGATATGTGTAACAGGATTAAGTAGTGTTCATAGCTCGAAATACTATACTTTCACCACAAAACTTGTCTAAAAACACCATGTTTGCGTGTTTTCTGCTTACTCTTCGCCTCAGCCAGAACTGAACGCGTTCATATGTTGTAATAGTTATAGCTACGCTCCACCGACGACAACGTTGACCGTCAGTCAAGCACTAAATGCTGCATTATTAAAAGTCTGTCGAAAGGACTTCAAATATCTATGCGTTCAATTTGTGTTAAATTTTTCCAATGTATATTAAGTAGCAGCAAATGAGCTAATTAATAATAATATCTAAAATAAGTTACATTCATTATTCTTGTTTTTATTTTATTCAAAGGTATAATATCAAGCACTATCAATCATTTGGGTGAAAGTGCATTTTCCACTGCTTGAGTATATTCAGGCCCTCGATTTCTTCTTGCGCTTCATCAATATTATGAATCAGTAATATTTTCCGTTTGGTGAACAAGAAATAAAAAATAAACTATTTACTAGGTATGTTTGCTAATAATTTGGATGAAAAATAATTATGCACTAAGAGGATAAAAAATTTGATTGAAGTTTGTAGATACACTTGATTATATCTAAGTATTTTAAGGAAATATGATTGTTTACTTTATAAAGCTTTATTTAGAAAACACATTAATATTCTTTTCTATAAGGACCATTAAAGTTAGAACTGCAGATGAATATAACAGAAATAAAGTTAGTATGTTAACGTAACAGTTCATAACTAGCTGAATAGCTCACGTTTCATGTGCTCGATGTTCTGCAGAAAACCGCAATTCCCTGAACTCTCATTGACGTGACATTCATTATCCATTTCGATTTATTTGTTATTCTTGTGCACGATTTAATGGCACCATAATGTGCTCAATGAGATACAATTTATATAAAACTAGCTGACCCGATAGACGTTCTTCTGTACATAATAAAAATAAAATACTGTTTTTGTATGAATTTGTCAATAATGTTTCATTACATCATGAATTATTTTGTAGGAAATATGTCCATACAAAACAACTATTGGAAATAAAAATAATAATGGGTCCCTAATCGAAATGAAAACTATTCTATCTGTCAAGGACTAAACTGTACTCCATGAAGTAATCCCCACAATATTTCACTTATTACCACATATATATATATATATATAAATTTATATATTAATCAAGAAAACATATTTTTATAACAATAAGGCACTAGACGAGCAGGACGTTCAGCTGATGGTAATTGATACGGTCTGCCCATTACAATGAAGTGCTACTCGAAAAAACCAGTAATTTCACTAGCTACGGCGCCCTTCAGACTGAAATACAGTAATGCTCACACATTAATGCTTCACGGTAGAATTAGGCGCCGTTGTGGTACCCAAAGTCTAGCCGGCATCCTAGCCATAAACACACATGGTTATTCATTCGGTTTTAAAAGTAAAGATTAATTCGCTGGAATTGTAATTTTTGAATACGAATTCCGTCGTAAAAAGAACGCAGCAAAAACAACTGGGGATGCTTTGTTTGCTAATGAACTTTTTATTTTCGCATTAATTGAATCGGTAGAGGAAATTTCGACATAAAAATGGTAGACGAGTCACTTTGGTAAATACTTATGATGAACTGAATGTTTTGGTAGAGGCGTACCAAGGAATTGGGCATAGCTTGATGTTAATATTTGTATGTAATCTGTAAAATCTGACTTAACTCAGCTACAAAAAGATGCGATGAAGCTTTACGAATGCCATGTTAAACTGGCAGAGAAATGAAGGGATTTTAGGGCAAATTGTGACGGGTGATGTAAAGTGGATTCTACAACCTGCCTACTAGTCGGTAAACGGCCGTTTTCAATAACGTATCTATAGTTACGGACATATTGCTATCACCGTTTTATGACAAGATCTTATCTATCCATAGTTATGTCCAATATTGTTATAATATTAGTTATAGTCCAGTGCTATCTGTCGATAGGTTATTGAGAAATCTATCCAGATTTCTCTATCTCTAGTAAGGTAAACTAAGGATAGATAGGTAATTGAAAACGGCCGTAAGTAGACTTAGTAAATCTTTTATTGGACGATAAATCTTTGAATATTGTTAATGTCGATCGAAAATAATCAAAACAAGTTTTTTAACGAAATTCATATTCATGTGTTTAATACACCAGTGCCAGGTTTGTACAAATATGACTGCAGCTGTGGAGGCTCATATGTCAGACAAACAACAAGAGCTATTGCTTAAAGTGACGAAAAACGACGTTAAAGCGCATAAAGAGCCTTAAGAAATCTGCACTAGCCGAGCACTTCCTCAAAGAAGACAGCTGCATATATACGATTGATTCCCTTGGACTTTTTACTATGGAGGATGGTTTCAAACTAGCACAATGTTAGAATCAAGTGGCCGCTCTGCCGTACAAACACTATGAAAAGATCCAAATGTGTGGATGTCGTCAGTGCTGTGTGTCGTGAACTAGTGCGTCAAAGACCAAAATGAATTAGACTTCAGGTGGACAGATTGTTGTACTGTTGCAATTCACGCAACTGGATCGTAATATCGGCTACAAATAAATAATATAACATCGCGAGTACCTGTATTAAAGGGGTGCTACGAGAGATTCCTCCACGTGTGCGAAAGGGCCTTAGGTCCGAGGTGGAATGTTCTTTTTCCTCGGAACGAAGACTACTGGCCAGTGCATCCTGCGCATCTGTCAGTAACCTTCTGTAGAAATATGGACTCTACGTGACTGATGGCAAAAATATCT
This sequence comes from Leptidea sinapis, assembly GCF_905404315.1. Classification (NCBI taxonomy): domain Eukaryota; kingdom Metazoa; phylum Arthropoda; class Insecta; order Lepidoptera; family Pieridae; genus Leptidea; species Leptidea sinapis. Next base: position 171,828 of record NC_066289.1, read on the forward strand.
CATAACCCAATCCAAGGTGTCGTACATGGCGTGCCGATGGATGCGTTGCTGATGGGATTTAAAAATTAATGCGCTACCCGTACTGATAATATCTTGTGATTTTCTAAAAAAAATATGATAATCTTAGCTCCTCCCCTTACATATATTTCAATCGCTGCTTCTCCACAGGCGTATTTCCTAATACCTTGAAAAAAGCTCTAGTTATAAATAAAATATATCAAATGGTGACAAGTCATGCGTCAGTCATAACCACCCCATTGCAATTATACCCACTACACGCAAAATTCTTGAAAGAACTATTTACAATCGACTTGTAGAATACTTAGATAAAAATAATTTCTTAGTTTCGTCACAATACGGCTTTCGACGTGGGTTATCTGCCACTGACGCAGTACATAAACTTACGGACTATATAGTAAGAAACATGGACTCCCATAAAATGTGTAAAGCTATTTTTCTAGATCTCAATAAGGCTTCTGACACTGTTTCAATTCATAAGCTCCTTCATTAACTTAATGTCGTAGGAATTCGAGGGACTCCATACGATCCGATTAGATATATTACAAAGCATACTACATCATATTACATCAGAGCTATATTACAAACTAAAATAGTAGAGATAGAAAGTGTCACTAGCGATTACTTGTATGTTTAATATGGTGTTCCTCAAGGAAGTATTCTAGGTTCTTTTCAATTTCTCAATTATATAAACGACCTTAGCATGAACCACTAATTATACCAGCAAGCTACGTGCAGACATCGTTTGTATATTAAATCACTGTCCTAAAACACACATACAAAAATTCTTTTAATTTCTAGGGACATTTCTTTATAAGAAATTAAATTATTTTATTAACATGTTTCCTATGAAAAGCTTTGATTGTAAATACACATTAAAAAACGGGTTGCAAGGAAAACCATATAATGATGAAACAGAAAATATATTAGCAGTCAGAATATTAAAATCAATAATATGTAAAGGTGACAATTTATTGTTTAGTTGTAGAATATAAGTATTTTAAAGATTTGCATTTGTTATCTCTAATAAGATAATTTCATGTTTAAGATACAAGTAGTTTACCTATCTAGTTTAGACATCACTAAAGTACATATTAGCACTAATGCAACATAATATTTAAGGAGTTCGCTGGATAGATAACAACATGAAATTCACTGAGGCTGAAAAATATAGCTCGTGTATAGTTATTTTCCGTACTAAAACGGTCCCTGGTGTGAGTGCTATGTTGCTGATGAACCGGTAAATAAAAGAACCACTTGAGCCAGTGAGCTGTGAATGTCAACAACATTAATTAATTATGATTTGTTTGTAACACACATTTATTTATATCGGTGGCAAACATATATGGAATTACTACTACTCCATTGATTACATTTCGAAGTCTATTATACGGAATATATGGGGAAAAATGGAATGTTGATGTGCACAATCATATTGATATTAACGTAGGTAAGAACTTATTAAGTGTAGAAATTAAAGATTTGAAGAGATGTTTTACAGAGTCCATAATGGAACAAATCAAACGTCAATTGTCGGGTAGGCTGACCACATTGCTGCAAGACGTACGCGTGTTTGGAAGTCCGACTACGAAACAAATTCCAATCAAATCAAATCAATTTAGATTTTTTTTACCGACCTTGAAAAGGAAGAGGTGTCAATCAGAAAATTTTTAACCGACTTCAAAAAGGAGTAGGTGCCAAGCCAAATGTACAGCTACCTACACTCGTCACGCGTGACTTTGAGCGGGATAGCTTCGTCTAGAACCACACAACCCAATCGGACAGGCACCGACTTAAACCCTATCGGTAGCACTTACAAACAATAGTATTTTATTAATATTAAAGGTTAACCCCCTTATTCATAATAGTCTGCTAATTTAAAGCATTGCTAATTCTCACTCTGTCTTCTTCTATTGACCTAAGTCAGAATGAGGAAAAACACTTCTAAGCGGCTGTTTAAAGTTAGCGGACCATTATGAATAAGGGGGTTAAGTTTTGCATAAGAGGAGTATTAAATTCAGTTATTTTATTCTTTTCAGTTTTTGAAATCGGTTTTTTTAAACGAAGTTCTTTTTTTGTAACTATTCATAATAATCTTGAATGCTTATAGTATTTTAAATCACGCAAGAATATTTAATATTGTATTAAAATTTATAAATTTAAAGGACCCTTCACATTAAATTTAATTATCTACTAAGTGATATTTTCAAAGTAATAAGGTAACGTGAGAGACACTTTGTTTAATGGCGCCCATCATTTAACTTAATATTCGTAGGCATTACATTCACTTGTAATTGACAACATTAATTGGACGTTCACTTGATTGTAAATAATTCCCATTGACAAAATAACGTACACTTGTTTTACATATTGTTTACATTTACGAAAATTTAATATACTTACATTCACAAAAATTGTCACCTTTTTGCTCGTAATAGTGATTTTCGTTATTATAACACTAGAAATAAGGATTGCTTGTAACTAATTCTAGTAGGCTTCTTAAGTTATATAATAGCTTAAAGGGTATACACTTTTATAATAAGGTCCCAGCCACTGTTCAGGCATTATCTATAAATAAATTTAAATGTTTTATTAAAAAATGGCTGTGTCGTAAATCCTACTACTTCACAGCCGAATATCTAAGTGATCGGACGCCAACTTGTCTGTCATTTCATAATGCTTTACAAAATACTGTTTCTATTGTTATAAAAACTATATATACAGAGTATAAAGATAGGATTCAATCTGAGTTTGATATGTAAATGGGTCACATTACAAATGAACTGGTATTGATAGATGCTTGTTAATTTCACATCATTCACTGGGCACAAGTATATTTATTGTACTAAAGGGTCACGGAAGAGTAAAAAAGTAAGGGCTCCGTGTCACCTTACATAACATTGAGCCACCAAAAGAAGCCGGTAAACGTGGAAATATATAGCCCTGCGCATATACTTACACTAATACAAGCCGATCGGCCGCCATTATGAGATTTGCCAAAGTCTGTGACCGACCAGTTTGCGTCGCAATAAAATATTTTTTAATGCCGTCGTGTGTTGTGAAATAGTGTTAAACCAATACTATAAAAGTATTTGTGGATAAATGATTATTTAAGGGAGAAAAAATTGTATAACTGGTATACCCCGTAATCACACACACACTAGCATAAAGGTGCTTCACTTGCTAATATCACGGCGCGGAGTCCTTCTATAATTTAACAATTAATTAGAAACAGTATACAACACCCCAAGCAGTGCTTCCTTTCGTAGATTTTACAAAAGAAGATTGATTACCTACTAAATATATCTGCTTCAGTCCAATATAAAATTGGAATCAAATTTGAAGTTGATGAAGAAAACATACGATTTAATAATATTATTGTTAACTTAGATTAAGGATCGGTCCCCGCTGCGCTCCCGCTAGATACCGCAGGCGTAGTCGCAAAGTGCGGCAACTAATACTACGCCCAAGTGGGCATTCACGAGCAAAATTTCGAACAATGTGTGACGTTGACATGCCACAATGTTCTGTTAAACTTTGCTTATATTTGAAACTAAAATGCCGGGTTGCATATTAAAACTTTGTATAAATAATACTACAAGAAATAAGGAAGACACTGGGATCACATATCGTCAGTAAGTATTTTGTATTTTATTATATTTTAATGAAAAAAATACGAAGCGTATGTTACAAAATTTGAAAGATGCCATTCAGATGCCACGCAAACAAGCATCTAATAGTTGCCGTCATAAAAAAGCTATTGTTCTTAGGTAGTACGGTATTTAGTTGGAGTGCAGCGGCAACCAATCCTTAATCTAAGTTTCTAAACAAAAATGTAGGTATTGAAACACTCTACCTACAGTTTTAGTGATATACAAAAGTGAAGTTGATTCCAATTTCACATAGAAACACGTATTTCATTCCACTGAAAACATAATCCTCTCAAGGATATCCTCTTCCGTCAAACTTATGCATGTCCATAATCCTAGAAAATAATGGAACTGTGAATCGGTCGGAGAGATGTCTATATATATCTACGTCATCATTATGTAATGTAAGTATGTTTGTTGCATCATTTTACATATTATATTGTAATTGAAATGATTTGTAAATCGATAGAAATGTAAATCTTGATATAAAAGAGTGGCAATTAGTTTCTTGCTACTTCTTATTATTAGCTCAACCCTTTACGAAGCAGCGGTAGATTCAATAAGAAAAATATTTTTTTGACATTCTTAAGTGTAATTTCCGTGACCTACATGAATAAAGTGATTTTGATTTGATTTGATTTGACTTAATGTTTCGTGCCATGTTCAAAAATCAAACATTTGATGAGAGGTTTCACTTTTACCAATTCCGAAGAGGCAGTATATATATCTATAATATGACGACCTGTTTAGCCGAGTGGTTAGCGATCCTACCTACTAAGCTAGAGGTCCCGGGTTCGAATCCCGGTAGGTGCAAGCATTTATATGATGAATATGGATGTTTGTTTCCGAGTCATGAATGTTTAAATGTATGTTTATATAAATTTATGTATATTTAAGTAAGTATATTGTATTAAATATATCATTGTCTTGTAACCCATAACACAGGCTATATATGCTTAACTTGGGGCAAGATAATTTGTGTAAAAAGTGTGTCAATATTATTATTATTATAAGAGATAGCGTTCATTCAGCACATAGAAAACATGCCTTCAGGTCTTCCTGTTTTAAAAAATGGTTCTATCACATGAAAAAAATTTTAAAATGTAAAGGAGAGTATTTTGAAAAGCAATAAACATAATATTTAATTAAGCATATAATTTATTTTTTATTATTTATTTAAACATAATATTTAATTATGGTTATGGTTTGTAAAGTGGCTTTGATCCAGTTCATTTCAGCCCTGTTACACTGCGACCAATGTGATCTATTGTGATAGCCACTGTTAACTCACTGTAAACATTGATTCCTTTTATGAATCTTATTATGTCTTTTGCAGTGAGCTGACGTATCTCAAATGGTTGAAGAATTGGACTTCCCAAAGAGATACTACGTTTACGCAATAAAGGACCACATTCAGAGAGAATGTGTAACAGTGTTTCATCTGCACTATTACAGAATCTACACGCTCTGCAATCTCTGAGACCTAAGATTGAGAGGTGTTTGTTTAATCTGCAGTGCCCCGTTAATGTCCTGGTTAATATGCGCAACTTTTCTCTACTTAGCCCTAGTGCCTCATTCGCAGCCTTTTTGTTGAAGGCTTGAATTAGGGTTTTGGAATGGGTTAAGCCCGGAGTGTTGCTCCAGAGTTTAATGCACTTTTGTGAACATGATGTATCAAGGGTTGATTTAACAAGACTCCTTGGGACACCACAGAAGGGTTCAGGGCCAAATTGAGTACTTTTAGCGCCACATCTTGAACTGAAGGACCTCTCTCTCTTCTCTGGAACCCATCGAAGTGTAACTCTGTTCATTCCTCCCAGAGTATTCTGTATAGTCCGGCAGTTGTCTACAAGTTTTGAGACTGTTCTGTGGGAGTCTATAGCGGACAGAGCCGCCTGACTATCTGTGTGGATATAAATACACTTGCCGACGTAGCCTTTATTTAGGATGGTTTCCGCACATTCTATTATGGCGTATACCTCCGACTGGAAAACGGAGGCAAGATTTCCCAAGTTGACAGATTTGCCAAATTTGGGGCACTCTCCGAAGATTCCACAGCCAACGTCAGATTCCGACTTGGATCCATCGGTATACCATTTAAGGCTCCCTTTTTTCCAAGTAATTCGATTGTTTAACCAGTCCTCTCTTGTGGGGAAGTCTGATGAAGTGAAATTTCGGCAGCATGGCGTCACTCACCATGTCTAATACAGGACTTCTCAGTAAGGATTGCTCAAATAGCCGCAGCGAGTTTGAGAGCCAGTTAGTCCGCATATGGGTCATTACTCTATGCATGCTGGCCCTCGCCTCCTTTTGTAGATATAGGTTTAGGGGCAGCAGGTTCAGAAGTGCATTTAGGACTGCTCCCGGCGTGGACGTCATGGCTCCTGTTGTTATCGCGCATGCAGTTCTTTGTAGGCTTCCTAATTTGGCAATATGGTCTTTTGGGCAATTTTTCTGCACCAGACCAAAGAGCCATATTATATTTAATTAAGTAATAAACATAATATTTTGGTTATAACATGTTGTTTTTTTAAGTTACGCAAAACTTTTAGTGTGACCTACGTATATGTTAATATTATTAACAACTGCTCCATAATATGTGTGCGATTGCTAAATCTGTTCAAATATCTCTCATTTGTTTGGGGAGCCTATATTCATTGGCATTTATTAATGTATTATTATAATGTATAAACATTACTGTGTTTTGGTTTGAAGGGCGCCGTAGCAACTGAAATTACTGGGCAAATGAGACTTAAATCTTGTCTCAAGGTGACGAGCGCAATTTTTTTTTTTTAGAATATTTATTTAAAATACAATATAGTTATAGCTTACAATATAATAACACACACTTAAACTTTAGGAAGCTTTTCTGTGTGTGAATCCGCTTAGAATTAAATTACATAATATTTAAAAAGAAAACAACAATTACTTTCAATTAATACAGTTATTACAAGATGTTAAATTACAATTTTAAACAAAGTAGTATAGAAATCAATAAAATGCAAAACAAAAAATAATTATCAACTAAATGTTAGTAATTACAACTTAGTTGTCTATTAATTTACTTAATTGTAGTGCCGCTCAGAATTTTGGGTTTTTCATGAAACCTGAGCGGCACTGCATTGTAATGGGTAGGGCGTAAACGATTGATTCAATTTAAAAACTACCTCCCATCCAATTCCTTACTCTTGCCTCAACTTATTTATATATATTTACTGCATAGTTGACCCGACAGACGTTGTTCCGTTGATTGTTTGTTTGTTTGCATAGAATAGGCTCCGCAACTACTAAACTGATTTGAATAATTCTTTGACTGTTGGGAAGCTACATTATCCCCGAGTGTAATAGGCTATATATATAACATTTTCAAAAAAATTAGGGATCCCTACTAAAAGTCCAGTAATGTAACCCAAGGTATAAAAATACGTACGCGAACGACGTCGCGGAGTATCAGCTAGTAATATATAAAGTAATATTTTTTATGAATCTGTCAATAATATTTCATAACATGAAGAATTATTTCGTAAAATATGCTCCCTGTTGTTGTTATGAAATTGTTTTACAGCAGGACTGTCAAACCATGCGTCAATAATGCAAAACTATACGTTATGTTTTAAGTACTCGGCCACAGTTTATTTACACAAACGTAGACAAACATTTCATAGCTTATCCTTTAGCGTTCCACAGATACATAATTATGTTATCAAGAAACGTAACATAACACCACCGATACATATGGCCCAACAGCGAAATCCACCCGACCTCACTCGATTTCTTTCCTTATATTGTTATCAGGAAGTGCTATTTACCTTTGAAATTATAATAGAAAATTTTGTCCGTTAATATTCACACAAATAAGATCAATGACAACGGTATGATTGACATACAAAAGTTAACGGAAAAAGGTTGCGGGGTCTTCAATATTTATCGGCCGCCGACGTGATAGTGAAGTGCGTAGAATTTTTACCCAATATTTGATAAGTTGTAATTTTAATAATACATCTAGACAGTGTTTGCAAGTCCAGGGCACAAAAATAATTATGACATATATGATATTTAGTATTTGTTGATATAAATTCGACTTGAAATTGCGTCCATTCAAATTTAGCGACTTTGTCGCGTTGTTTCTTGTGTCTGTTTTTTAATTTTTGTTTATCTTGGAATATGTTTACTTTACTTGAAAAACTATCGTTACATATATTTCACAAGTTATTTTGTCCAAATATAGCATAGTTACATATTATATCATACACAAGCGATCTAGTACTTCAGGCTTGATCAAGGTCAAAGGATTCTTCTTACTCTTTCTTTTAGTTTTGTTTTAGAAAGAATATTTGAAGTTGATAATATAACCATAAACACTTATAAATAAAACCAATTGTTTTCATTGGGAATACTCATTTATTATAAAATATAACAGTTATTCATCTGTGTGTCGTGTGTGTAAAATAATATAAAACACAATATGAATAATTTATGGATGGTCTTATAGTTTGTTTCAATAGCTTTCAGAAATATTTCCTGAAATTATGCTAATTATAAGCTTTTTTTACTATACATAAAATAATATGCATAGATACGCGTGTAATTAGCTTATTAGAAAAAATAGTAATATAAGTTATATCAATACTCGAAATAAACATAAACTCGCGATTCCAGCTACTAGTCTCCGTTAAATTTCTAAATATTTTAAAGTGGATTGTGTTATATTTAATAATATACTCTCAATTACAAATAAAAATATAAAATTACAACGAAATTAATTATAATGTACCGTAAATAATAAATTTATATCTAAGTCCTATACATAAGAACTCAAATAATCTTTCACATTATAATGTGAAAGTTCAAAAATATTTATTCAAAATAGGATTTCAAATCACTAATTTAACGTCAAAAACTAGCCCCTATTCGAAATGGTATGCCTCAGACCTGAGAAAAGCGGGCGCAAGAAACTCAGCGGGCTTTTCTTTTTTTTCTTTATAATTTTGTTAAAATATATTATGTATTACCGTACGCTAAAACTTATATTTAAACAGCCCGAGGGCGTTGGCTCCACTCCCAGTATAATTAAAAAAATCATTTATGTTATAGTAACCTTTACCACACAAACATTCCTTAAGAATTCTTTTGAATTTGGTAAAACATTTGTTTTGTACATTTTCTGGGATCATGATAATAATAATAGAAGTTGGGATCGTTCACATACTAATGTTCATTAAATTTATTGTTATTGAATATTTTGTTTTAGATACTTATTTTATAACATTATTTAAGTTTAACTTAACTGTTCAACTTTTGTACTTCATCTGACCTGCACTAAATAACTTATAAACGTTTTATAGTCAATAATTTTTTTACTAAATTCGATTGAATCTTTCGAACAATATGAATATCTAATATATAAAATTCTCATGTTGAACTTGACTTGGCTTGAACGATTCTCACGAAATTTTGAGTGCATATTGGGCAGGTCTGAGAATCGGACATCTATTTTTCATCCCCCTAAATAGGGGTGCTCCACGCCAATTTTTCTTTTTTAATTTTTTTGAATTTTTTTCTTAAATTAATGATAAATGAGTCAGCATTAAAAATACATACAACTTCAAATTTTCACACATCTACGATCAACAGTTACTTTTGTATCGCGATTTTAATATCGGCAATACAACGTTTGCTGGGTCAGCTAGTTTACTATAAAATACGTCACCATTGTAGGGTAGCATGTTTTTAAACGCAACCCCAATACAATACTGATATATAACACAGAAGCACTTAACCACTAACTATGTTTGAATGTTAAAATGCCTGTTTTATTGTTGTTCATTAGCAGGCTCGCTCGGTCCGCAAGCCATTCAGGAAGCTGTTATCCCCAATCTAGCTGTGATTCGCCCACTGAGGTATCCACACATTCGTGTATTCATGCCTAATTTGGTTTACCTGATTCATTTAAAGATAAAATAATAATTGGATTTTTGGTATAATGTATTGGTTATAATGGTAAATAAAACCTCCTTAGTACGGCAGTTCTGAGTAATTTTTTTTTTTCAAATGACATCTATAAACATTTTAGATATTATTTTAAAAAGTGTAAAATAGTGAATTGTTTGATATTCAATTGTATTTCCATTTGGCTTTAAAGTAAAGATGGACACATTGGAAATTGAGTGATTTGTTGATCACGAGTACTGGCGCGCGCAGAAGAACCAGCTTGCAGTACCAATGGTGTGTTTGGAGAGAGAGAATACGTAATACGATTGCCAGACGAAGTAATCGTAAATATTGATTAATTAATTAGGAAAGTAGAAGCCGATTCGATGTTTGATGTTGTCATACCTACAATCATACCATTACATTAAACTGGACGATGCTTTCCAGCATAGGCGGCTAAATATACAGATCCCCCAAGTCATTGACTCGCGATATACGCTGCCATAACACAGATTATGTGAAGGCGGCCATAGAGCATAATAACGGCTCTAAAGTATTCGCACGAGATTTGTTTATTGTATAGAACGTCATTGTATAAATTCATAAAGAAATAAAAATGATTATCGATAATAAAAAATACAAGATAACTCATGATATTTTGTAGATATATAGCCTCAAAGATAGAGCGCTATGCATTTAAAATAAAAGTTAATGATGTCCTAGCGATGCAAGGAGGATAAGACAAGACAACACCTGAGATGACACTCCATTTGTAATTAGTTATGATCTTAATTGGGACAAGAAAATAAGCTAACTCATCCTTATAACAAGTATTTCTGGCGCCAGTCCAAAGTAGAAGGGAAAGGACGACATTGAATAGTTTATAATAGTTTCTCAAATCTTCGACATAACTTGAAGATATGACCCTTGATGTGTAGGGAGTACTATGTTATAAAAACGTTTAATAACAAGATTTATTCATTAGAGTGTAGAGAGGTTAATGTATGTAATATTCATGTTATGTCTATATCCAATGAATTTTTTAACCCGGTTTTTTCTTTCGTTAGTGCTACGGTTTGTACATAAGTGTAACCTTCAACAGTTTTAGTTAGATTCACCCAATTAAGGCTCAGAATCACGCCAACGACCTTCAGAGTTTGGGCGGAGCTAGCTATCTCAATTCACAAGCGCACACCAATTACAAACAAATTCGTGTGAAACACAGCGGCACGCGTCGCCCGCGGACGTCCGTTTGTAGTGAATATAATATAAAGTCCCTTTTGTCAAAGTTATATGGTTTTACCAGTAGTTCATTTCAATCGTTTATATTACATGGTATTTTACGTTTTACAAAAATTTTAAGCGTTCTGATTGGAGATTACAAATCAGTCCCTAACATATATTTTTTTTAAATCTCCCAGCTAACTCATTGCAGAGCCTAATGCTCTGCGCCGTCAAAGATGATCATTTCACAATACCAGGCGCCTTCAACTACTAACAAACACCCAATGTTACGGCATTCAGTAGATATTTGTAATATTGCAACAGCAAGGAAAAAATAACTAGCGGCAATCGGCAACCAGTCCTCAGATAAATTATAACTATTTCTTAGGTGAATGTGATAAAGGAAAGAAAGAAAAAATATCTCGTATTTTATAGTGTAACGCTATGAATACCGAGCTAGTAAATGCAAATTTTAGAAGGATTTCGATTCGTTACACATGAATTAACACGACATTGTGTCTCGTATTTGAATAAAATTATAATATTTTATGAAAACATCATTTCTAAATGTTAACCAAGACTTAATAACCAGTTTATTATGAGTTTCATTGACAGATTGACATGTTCATTAAAGTTAATAAATATATAGGTTTATTGGTAATTCGACATATTCCTTAGTTAGAAAGTGACAGGGGTTATTTAACGGAATCATATACAAATAATTATATAAAGGGTTATTGGTAATTCGACGAGGTGACTTGAGGAATATACATGATACAAAAGTGAACCGTTATTGAGTTATCATGTTTTTTAGCTTTTTTCGAAAATGTAGTATAAAAAATTTACTTAAAAAAAGTATCAATTGATATCACAGTTTTTCAAATAAAAATATAATAATAAATGAATGATTGTTACTTTTTTTTAACTATCACTGAAAAACGGCTCACTTTTGCTCAATGCATATGTTGTGGTTAATACGTCAAATTAGTGGGAGGGGTTGTAATTTGGAATCCTGCTATGTTTTTTTAGTATTTTAACAAAAATGTTTGACTAATTTCCTCGAAAATTGACTTTCTATATTTTAAATTTTATTAACTATAATTTAAGAAATGAAATACCAAAATAAAATCACTCATTATAGGAAAAACATTATTTTATTGAAAGAATTAAAAAAATGTGTTTATTGGCTTACTTCTGGTATTATGGAACCCGGGTTCCAAACTACAAGTATGGATCAAATCCATTTTTTTTTATTTACAACATGATTGGCACTGAATCCTAGTTTCACCACGTTGATCGTTGGAGTAATTTACAGAGCAAAAAAATGCAACAAGCATCATTGGTTTGTTGCTTGGGCATTCGTGATAGCATATTCTAAAATTACAATGTCACATGAAGAGACAGAATAGAATAGAATAATTCAGAATTAGAAAAGGTAGAAGAGGTAGACTCTTGGCTATTCGGACGAGACGAATAGCCAACAACCACCAATTTGACGAGCTCTTCCCCGGCTTCTTCCTCTCTGCGCTATGGATTTAATGGACTCCTTAAGTTGATGTTTGCAAGGAGATCCAGTCAATAAAGTAGCGATAGATGACTTGCGCCCTCTGTTAGATTTTTTTAAGTTATACTTCTTTAGGCGCGTTATGAAAAAATTATGAGAGTGAAATTTTAAGATGCGCGCGCATCATTTTACACAAAATAAACAGATTGAACGTTACTTCTTAAAATTTTCTGACGTTTGTGTCATTCGTTTAATTTTTTGGTTTCTTCGTCCATTATTTGGACAGGCAAAGGGTTCAAGCCCAGAATGAATACGGCTGTCATTATCTAATAATTAATTGTCAAAGCCATATTAGTAAGATTTTTACAAAATTGTTCTGTCTAAAAACGTAGAATAGCATGAGGAATAAATCATTTTAATGATTTTTGCTTCGTTAGGCCAAACAAGCATAACTTTTTGCGTGCATACATTTTATTCTTACACACACTTTATTCTTAGGTGTAAGTGAAGAACAGGATTGCTATCAATCATTTGCGTGGAAGATCAATAACTCAGCTATTTCATTTGGCGTCAATATCCGGTTGGAATGTAGTAACAACTGTCTGATTACCTCATTCTAATGGGTTTAAGGACCCTGACCTATCAAGAGGTTACATCCTGTTGTTGAGTGTGGATGTAAACTAATTGTTGTAACATCATCAGCTCTAGCCTCCATCAAGACATCTAAATTCCTCTACTACAATGTCAAAAAGAATGTCAAAAAACTTATCCATTGCTTCTTTATTGAAACCTTTAGCTCGCGCATTGGAAGTTCCTGTTGGTAATCGATCAGAAATTTTTTCTTTGTGGTGTAATAAGAAATGATCAAGCATGAGGCAATATTATTAAGCGTACCTTCGATATCATTGATTAACGAAAATTAAATGCACAAATTAAATGACAATTTGCATATACGTGTACACTAGAAGTAACGCGAACATATTGTAGTACCATACTGTAATTCATGCAGCGTCTACGACACAAGGTCCTACGCAGATCTGTTCAATGGTAGGGGAGACCGAGGGGGGTTGAAACAATTTTCACATTTTGTTTCATACACCAAATACTATAAACAGAAATCGTATGATATTAGTACTAATCGATAGGTCATTCTCTACACTTCCACATGACTAACATAAAGAAAAAGTAAGCGTTAAATATTGTGGTGAAAAATCGACTTAACCGAGCAACTTGTTTCAACTCCTCTCATACCGAAGTAAGTTGGAACAGGGTTCAAGGAGAGTTGCGACATGTGTTTTTTGAGAAGTATTATTTCAAGTACGATAAAATCGAAATCGAACCCACCTGACGGAGAAGTTACTTCTTGCTACGAGATCACATATTTCGCGTCTTGCCATGCCTCTGTTACTCTTTCTTTTATAATCAGTACGCATTCTAAAATAAAATAAACAAATTAAATCAACGAAAAAATACCATAATTTTTTTGCTCGTTATTTATTGACTGCTGTCTGATATAAAATTGAAAATGAGGAGAGTTGAAATAGACTGTTTCAAATCTACTCAGTAAGAAAAAACCTTCCAATTTTTCTTTAATACACAATCAAGAAGCAAATAAACAGAAATCAGTTGTACTAAACATTTATATAATACATTTTTAGTTCATATGCCAAAATACAAACACCTTATCAAAGTATAGACATCGTAAAAAACTTTAAATACCTACTCGAATTCACACGTCAGCCTGCACAGGGAAGTGATTGGATAAGTGCCATTTCCAACTCGCTAACGGTTTTAAGTTCCAAGAAATCGACACTGTTTCAAATCACCTTTGTTTCAAATCTTCGCGGTCTCCCCTACTATTTACATTCTTTTAATTTTTCCGGTTAGTCATTTAACTATCTATTATATTAAACTATCACATGAAATACATTACTTATGGGTGCCCGATAGTAGATGTCAGTGGTGCCCGACAAAAATAACAACAATATTTAAGACAATAATCAAAAGTGGAAACACACAAATGCTGCAATACGATCATTCGTCTGTAGAATGCGTTATAGATATAATGAATACTTCGCCAATTTAGATATTTTTCATCACAAGCAATCGACTTTATGAAGACGATTACAAAATTAAAATATGAACATAGAATACAGGCACCCAAAATTTGTACAACTTCCTTGCTATAGGTAAATGTGAATAATATATATAATAGAATATTCGCAAATATAATATTTTTGCGAATATTTAATATATTTGCGACATTGTTTCGTGTTTTTAATACTGCAGACCATATTTATATGCCGATCACTTTAAAATAACGAGAACAATTTCTTCACCAAGTGATTCGATTATATTTCAGAACGATCTAAATAAACATACCAATTGGTGTGAATCTAATGGCATGCAACTCAACTGTAGTAAACGTGTGCATATTAAATTTACTCGAAAAAATAATATTATTATAGTAAGATATGAACTGTATGGTAATACTCTTAAAGAAGTTGATCTCATAAGAGACTTGGGTGTTATGCTTGATAGTAAATTGACTTATCTTTACTGCATAGAAAGTGTATTAAACATAGCGTCAAAAAAAAATTAAAGAATATAAAACAAAAATCAGTATTTACAACAGCCTTGTCCGCAGTCATTTAAACAAACTTAAAAAATAAAGTCGAGTTGAGAACCTCCTCCTATTTGAAGTTCTTCTTATGAACTGGAATTTCCAATTCATCATCTTTTCTTTGTACCTGTATGTCTCTTGCTCGTTTATTCTTTTTTCTCTTTTAACATTATTTCTGTACACTCAGAGGATCATAAAAAGATACTTCAACACATTTAAAAAAGTTTATTTACTTATTCTTTCAGGTTACATGATTATAATTATTTAAGTAATGATATATCTACTAGAATATACCTATTGACTAGACATCGCTTTTGATTTTTGTGACATTAACTGTCACTTCGGTATCACTTTATCTTACACACGTTGTTTTCATGAACAAATTGCAGTAAAAGTAATTTCTGTTCAAAACTTGACACGTAGATTAAGGATTGGTCTCCGCTGCGCTCCAACTAGATACCGTACTACTTAAAAACAATACTTACCTTTTTTATTACGGCAACTATTAGATGCTAGTTTGCCTGGCATCTTTACAATTTTGGAACATACACTTCGTGTTATTTTACATCGAAATTAATAAAATACAATATACTTACTGATGATATGTGATCCCAGTGTCTTTCTTATTTCTTGTAGTATTATTTTTACAAAGTTTTACTACGCAACCAGGCTTTTTAGTTCCAATTATTAGCAAAGTTTAACAGAACATGGTCAGACATTGTTCGAGACTAGTTCGAGTAGAGTAGTAAAAGTTGCCGCACTTTGCGACTACGCCTGTGGTATTTAGTTGGAGTGCAACGGGGACCAATCCTTAATCTAAGACTTAACAGTTTTATGGTTCGAGTAAATTATTGGTTTCGGCCCGTACACCAGAAATCTCTCTATACTAATTATATAATATTATGAGATGTAATATAAACCCATATGCACAAAACGAGCACCCAAAACTGTTCTATACAACTATGGATGACTATCTTAAACAAAAGAGTTTTTATAAGCATTCAATGTTTTAGAAACAATTGTCTACGTATTGAAAAGTACTGGTACATAAAATAAAATGTTACAAATTTAAAAAAAAAATCAAAAATATTCTATTCGATTCGAGCGTTTTCTTGCAGTTTGTATATAGATTCAATAAAAAGGAACTTAGTTAGTGAGTATTACTCACCGCACCTAATGCAGTTTTCACTTCAAAAACAGAAACTTGGATAATATTACAGTCTCGCGTGACGCAAGAGATTGTGGCCTAGGTTTATAGATGCAGTGGGGGGTACAGCAGCGCAGTAGAGAGTAATGTTAGTGTGTGAGAGGAGAGCGCGGAGTGTGTGGCTCGACAGCGGGCCCGGGGCTGGTGGGAGCAGGCCGCGACGTCCTGGGCCAGGACCCAGGCCATGCGGCGGAGCAGGTCACCAGCCGCCGGCGAGCAGATGCGGCCCACGCGGGACACGCAGCCGAGGAACGCATCACGGGCACTGGCAACACAATAGTACTGGAATCATTTCCTGTTGCGACTATCATGTCATATTTAAATTTAATCGCTGTTTACGTTTGACGTCCGCGGAATCTTGTATTTACACGGAGGACTGAAGTGAACAGCACGTAGTCGTACATTGAAAAATATTTTAAAATAAGTAATGCACTGGCACGTAGGTACACATTTTTTTATATAGAAGAGTGGGAAAAAATCTAAAAAAGTGAATATTACTGAAAAACCACCGTAAAGACCATCCCAGAGAAAGGCATAATTAAAAACTAAATCTGTTTGTAGCTGAATAACATTTTTAATGCATCCCTAAAAAATTTATCTTTTTATTGTATTTTTAAGTAATTATAAGTAAGCTTATACGTGAAAAGTGATTCAACAACCCTTGCGCCGCGATCCGTATGATTTCTGCACCACTATACGTAGGTCACACTAAACTTTTGCGTAACTTAAACAAACAACATTTTATAACCAAAATTTTATGTTTATGGGTTTTCAAAAAACTCTCCTTTACATTTTAAACATTTTTTCATGCGATCGAACCATTTTTTAAAACAGGAGGATCACAGAATTGAATGCATGTTTTCTACGTGCTGATTGCAAGCTATCACTGCCTCTTCGGAATTGGTAAGAGTGAAACCTCTCATTAAATCTTTGATTTTGGGGAAAATACAGAAATCACAGGATGCTAGGTCGGGGTTATGTACAGGATGGGTGACGAGTTGTAATTTTTCTGAAGCTAAAAATGACTTAGTTTTGTTGGCCAAGGAGCATTGTCATGATGTAGGAGAACGCGGCTATTTGGTCGTCTTTCGCGAACTTTTTTTTAAAATCCTGGGTAAACAAATGGTAGAATATCACTCGGCATTAACACTCTTTTGAACTTCATGTGGAATTGTGCAGATGGGACCCGACCTCTCTCAAATTCAGCAAACCATCCCCTCACGGTGCTCAAGCCAGGTGCTTCTCTCCCAAAAGCATTTTGAAGATGAGCGGCACAGACTTGCGGTGAGAGAGAACTTTTAAAATCATAAAAAATCATCGCTCTAAAATCTTTTCGACTTAATTCCATTTTCGTTGCGTACCTAGAACTTTGATGTGTGATAAAAAACAATTGACAAATGATTTCCAATTGTTTTTTTTTATTACAAAGAAGGTTACAATATTTCAAAAAATATAACATATGAATTTCAAATAGTTCCGATTAGC
Source organism: Leptidea sinapis (assembly GCF_905404315.1). Lineage (NCBI taxonomy): Eukaryota > Metazoa > Arthropoda > Insecta > Lepidoptera > Pieridae > Leptidea > Leptidea sinapis. Next base: position 189,470 of record NC_066289.1, read on the forward strand.
TAGAAGTGCAAAACTTTTAGTGTGCCCCATGTATAAGACATGAATGTATTTGAAATCCTTGTTATATCTGTTTTTAAAATCTGGTCTGACCAGGATCCGATCGTATTGACTGATCCGCGTCCCGGTACAGTTTATAAGCCCTGCCCACCATGGTATAGTTTTAGTTTTATTTTAAAGCGTCAGAAACGCGCCCATGTCATGAGTTAATTGAGTATGAAGTTTGGTTGAGTATAACAAAAGTGAGTCTGTGATTTTAAATTTTCATTTTATGAAAATAAGGGATGAGAAGAGCAGGACGTTCAGCTGTTGGTAATTGATACGCTGTGCCCATTACAATGCAGTGCCACCCAGGATTATTGAAAAACTCAAAAATTCTGAGCGGTAATATAAGTGCTCTCATCACCTTGAGACATAAGATGTTAAGTCTCATTTGCCCAGTAATTTTACAAGCTACGGCGCCCTTCAGACCGAAACACAGTAATGCTTACACATTACTGCTTACAGAAATAGGCACCATCGTGGTACCCATAAACAGCCGGCATCCTGTTCAAAGGAGCCTACCACTGGTGGCCCCATTAGCTTACCTTTGACAATGTTCTATTATATTTTAATTGCGCGTGTATAATGTTGTCTAAATATATACAAAAGACCTAATTCGAATCACTCACCAGCACAACTCAGAGTTTTTATTAAAAAATGTAATTTGTTGCGATCGGTGCGAGATATCTCTTACTGCAAGCTGCAACTCATCCACGCAGCCAGTCCAGTCAGCTGACACCAACCTCCAACACGATGGCTCTTTGAGGAAATCTGTGGTAAAGAGATGATTGAGAAGAAATGATTAACAATTTAAATTAAAATCTTAATATACCAATTCTTTTAGACCCTAATGGTATTACCCGCCGCGATAGCAAGCGTTCTGATGGAATGACGCTCTCCGAGACGTCTCTCCGTCCAAGTTACGTCAGGGGCCAGAGGCGCGGAGAATATACAAAGTACTATCTTTATCTATCTATCGCACCTCAATTGGGCTACTGGAAACCCAAGCGATGGCAGCTATTTCGGTTAACGGATCAGCCTAGCTCTCCAACGCGGAAATGCTGCCAGTATTCTTGGTGCGCGGTTCCACGTAATGATAGTTTAAATTTTATGTAGTCACAGTATTGTAAATATAGTTATAAGATTTGGTTTGTTTAAATAAATACATTAGATAGATATTTGACGCAAAAACCCAATGTAAAAATACAATTACTATAACACGCGTTTTTATTCCAAGTCATGGCGAGAGAACTTAGACAATTGGTTCAGCTTGTTACATATAAATATACTTATTACAACTATTACTTTATGATTTTGATGGCCGTCGTAAGTGTTTATTTTTTTTAATAAACGTAATAACGGTCTAATATACATAATATCAGTGTTAGTTGGCCCCCCACAAGATGGACCGACGATCGCCGGAATACGTTGGATGAGGACAGTGCAGGACCGATCATCGTGGAATTCTTTGGAGGAGGCCTTTGTCAAGCAGTGGATGTCTTCTGGCTGATAATGATGGTGATGATGATACATAATATCTTATAATAGAACAAACGAGAGAGAGTCGCCTGATGTTAAGTGATCACTTACTTTGAAATATTTGTTTTTAAAAAATATTGACGGAAATCTTTGAAATATTTGTTTTTAAACTTTGTCCGTTCCACTTCTACTATGTGTCCCAGGACACAATTTGTACATTTCGTAATTTCATTTCGTTCTTGAACAATTTTATAAATTAATATTTTATTTATAATCTCTCTCTTTTATTTTTAAAATGAAAATCAATAATTGAAATTTCATATCTCGGAACGGGAAATATTTTCCGTTTCCCATTTAATATGTGATTTGTAAATTGCTTGGAAATATTTATTAAATACATTATATTAGGTATATCAAATTCTAAATTTTCAAACTCAAATATTTTTATTCAAAATAGGATATAATATCACTTATTGAAAGTCAAAAACTACTATCAATTCGAAAAAGTATGCCTCAGACCTGAGAAAAACAGGCGCAAGAAACTAAGCGAGCTTCTTTTTCAACTTATATTTAAAGTTTATAATATCTACCGATATATTAAAACTATACAAGTTAGATTAAAAAGAACTGAAGGATCCTGTGATGAAGATTTGATTTAAGGAAATGTCATTTTTTGTGCAAATTTAATCAACTCGAAGTATATTTCGGAGTCGCCCGGATATTGGATTTGGTAATCCTGAAAATACTCCGCGCTTGTTGACGTCAAGTAAGATCACCACAGTTATAAAAAAGTTTCTATGGTTGTTTGCATCTGAATAATTGGGAGCTAGCTGTAGCAATATTAGGCGTATTATAGTTAATACAGCCTGTATACTAGAACCTAATGAGATATATAATATATTAATAGTAGAGTACCTAGTAATGAAATTCTGCGAATTGGTTAAATGCTGCAAGTAAGGAAATAAATAATAAAAAAAGAAATTCTTTATTGCCATACAGAACATTGCAAAAATAAAATGTATAATTAGGCTAAGCGATACAGCAAATATTCAAAATGAGAAGGCTCAGCCTCACCTGGCATGGGATCATGGATTCATGTCTCCATGCAACGCCGGTTTTCAGCCATCCCCTCCTCCATCGGGTATTTAGTGGGAGTGGATGTATTATGGCTTTTCCGTTACCTCCTTAAGCTTTCTTTATATTAAATACAATACTTAAAAAAAGTCTTTTAATTACCCTTGCAAGTGTGTCTATGTATGTGTACGTGCGTGTTGTGTGCCACTCGCACACAAACACGCACGTATGTGTATGTGAACGTATCATTGTATGTGAGTGGGGGCGAAAATATCTAAAATATTATTACATGTTTATTGCAGAGTGAACGCAACTGTTATTGAACGCAACTTTGTTCAATTACTATACACGAATACACTTACGCGTACATAAATAATCACGTTGTGAATTATTTTCAAGCCAATAAGCATAGTTTCAAGTTTGATTTGATGCCCTGTGAAAGTTCCGTCGTTGGTGATAATTTGTTAAAGTGAAATTTTAATATTATCTCAAAAAATGGCATTTTAGATATCTTTTTTGAGTAAAATAATATTTAGATTACCCTCTTTTCGGACTATTTACAAAATTATTGCAGTGACAGACTAGTGAGTGAGCGGCTTTGACATTTGACGTTAAGGACATTGTCAATCAAGAGTGTTTGCATTACATTGCGCTATAGTGCATTGTTTAGTTTGACGTACATCGACGCTATCCAACTCCGTGAACAGACTGGCTGATGTTTGAATTCTAAACATTTTTACATTTTCTTTTGATTTTTGTGTAAAAATTTATTTCAAAATGTCTGAAAAATCGAAATGCGCTTGTTGCTCTCTAAACCTACTTCCTGGCGATTCTACTATGGCCTGTTCAAAATGCTGCCTGCTCTCGATATATATTTACAAAATTAATGTTTCAAAATGGGCATGCCCTTCATGTAAACCCAGAACTGGGAATGCAGATGCAACTCCAGTACGGGCTACTAAAGCAACTTTACAAGCTGAAACTTCGAACATCACAACGAGGAAGAAACTCTCACCAGGGGCGACACTTACTGTTGATCTGAAGGACAGTAGCCCCGTCACGTCTTCCCAAGTGCAACAAATTGTTCCGAATGCTATAGACGAACTCATGAAGCATTTAAATAGTACTTTGGCTGGCTTCGTGAATTAGGAACTAAAATCTATAAAAGAGGAAATAGGGGAGATTAAGACTTCTATAAACTTCTTAAGTCATCAATACGATGATATGAAGAAGATGGTATTGACAAAATTGGATGTTGTTGATAAAATTAATAAAGAAAATGAAGAGTTAAAAATTAACTTGAGAGAATTAGATTCGAAACTTAATATCTTGGAGCAGCAATCTCGATCAACCATTATCGGGGTGCAATGTGTACCCGAATTCAGAGGAGAGAATCTTGTTAACACAATCGTGAACTTAGGTAAGGTGATATCTTGTGAAGTTATTGAAACCACAATGTAACACGTATCGCCAAAATGAACACATCAAATACACGACCTCGATCCATCGTTGTTCAGTTCGCTAGCCCACGACTCAGGGACACTTTTCTTGCCGCATCTATTAAGTACAACAAAAATAATCCCACCAATAAGTTGAATAGCAAATTTCTCGGTATTGGTGGCACTCAGGAGAACATATATGTAGTGGAACACCTGTCACATGAAAACAAAGCTCTCCATGCTGCAGCGAGACTAAAAGCCAAAGAAAAGAACTACAAGTATGTTTGGGTCAGAAATGGCAAGATTTTCATGCGCAAATCAGACGATTCCGATTTTAAATATATAAAGAACCATGATGTATTAAGCAAATAAGACTGAATTGTTTAATTTAGTGGTAAGTAATTTAAAAGTATTAGCACACAAAAAATTAAATTCGATCAATTAAAAATTTATTACCAGAATGTACGAGGAGTTAAATCAAAATTAAATGAAATATACTGTAACTTAACAAACTGTGACTATGACATTGTTGTGTTATCTGAGACTAGGCTTTATGAGAGTGCTATGATAGGGAAATATTTTGTGACTGTTATGTTCTTTATAGAAGGGATCGTTCAGTGACTTCTTTTAATCGCAAAACTGAAGGTGGGGGAGTATTAATTGCTGTTTCAAATAAATTGAAGTCTAAGCGCATTGTTGATTATGAGAGCACAATACTTGAACACTTTATTGACAATGCTGGCAGGGTTTCAGAACTAGAAGATTACGTTATGGTGTTAGGAGACTTTAATCTAGACACCTTACAGTGGTTTGACAATAATGGATCACTAATCGATTCCCCATCCCATATTTCGTGTAATATGCAAAGAATGCTTTGGGACTTTATAATGGATAACGATATAAACAATTTAATAATTTGCCTAATATAAATAACCGGAGACTTTACTTGCTTTTGACACGAATGCCCTATTGTGTTAACCTACAGAATGCATCTCATGTTATATCTAAAATAGATCCACATCATCCTCCATTTGAATTTTCGATATCTTTTAAAAAAAACATAAATTTTTTGAAGTACAATAATGTAGAAAAATTAAACTTTATACTAACATTGCTATAGAATTAAACAAAATTAATTGGGAGGAAACTTTTCGTTCTCTGACAGTATATGAGATGGTTTCTTCACTTTATAACCATATTGATAGTAAAATTAATAAATTTGTCCCAAAAATTAGACCTAAAAGTGTGAAATATCCTCCTTGGTACTCGAATGCGCTTATCAAAAGACTAAGATAAAAATATAATTTAAGAATGAAAATAAAAAAATATAATAATCCAATGGATGAAATTCAATACAAAATATTGAAAAGGCGATGCGACATGTTAATACAAAATTGCTACAATTCATATATTTCCTTTGTCGAAGCTCAAATAAAATGTAACCCAAAATATTTCTGGAGTTATCTAAAAATGAAAAGGGGTGGTTTAAGTAACTATCCGTCAGAAATGTCTTATGGTCATGCAAGTTCAGATAAAAGTAATACCATTTCAAATTTATTTGCTTCACATTTCTCATCGGTTTATACAAGGCCTTCACTAAAACGTCTGAACGATGAAAATGTTATATGTGAGAGCAATAACGTTCTGCGTACTGTACATATCACTCACAACCAAATCGAAAAAGCTGTAATACGACTAGATGGTATTCCACCTGTGTTTTTGATCAAATTAGCTGCTGAACTATCTGTTCCTTTAGAAATAATATTTAACACTTCTATTCAAAACGGGATCTTTCCAAAGGTTTGGAAAGAAACAAAGATATTACCCGTTTATAAGGATGGAGACAAAATCTTGGTTTCGAATTATAGACCCATAGCTATTTTATCTATCTTAGCTAAAATATTTGAATCTTTTATTTGTGAAAAAATCACGTGGCAATTATCGCAATTAATTGATACTCGGCAACATGGTTTCATTAAAAACAAATCGACAGCAACAAATCTTGTTGAGTATACAGAAGAAATTGTGGAAGCAGTCGATGGTAAAGCACAATTTGATGCCGTATACACCGACTTCAGCAGGGCTTTCGACACCGACAATCAAGAAATTTTAATATACAAATTGCAGAAGTATGGATTGTCGGATCCCTTGTTGAGTTGGTTTCGCTCATATCTCTGCAATAGGCAACTAAGAGTGGTTATCAATGGGTATACTTCGGAATCATACATAGCGACCTCAGGAATCCCACAGGGATCGCATCTTGGACCGCACCTCTTTAATGTGTTTATTAATGATATCTCTGAGTGTTTTAAGTATTCCAAAGTTTATCTTTTTGCTGACGATCTGAAGGTCTGTAAAGTTATCAAGTCACTGAACGATTCCTATCATCTGCAGGAAGAACTTGATAGTTTGGAAAATTGGTGCGAGCTTAACGATATGTCACTTAATGTAAGAAAATGCAAACATATTAAATTTAAGAAAAATAAGAATGTGCTGCCTACGTCGTATCACTTAAATAGAGTCATGTTGGAAGAAGTCACGTGTAAACGTGATCTTGGAATTCATTTTGATACCAAATTGAATTTTAACACTCATACAGATAAAATCGTACATAAAGCGTCAAAATTATTAGGTTTTGTTTTAAGAGAGGCAAAGAATTTTAAGGACCCAATGACTAAAAAAATAATGTACAACTGTTTGGTGAGAAGTCATTTAGAGCACTGCAGTGTTGTTTGGTCGCCACATTATAAAGTAAATGTTGCTAGACTTGAGCGTGTCCAATAAAAGATTGTACGGCATCTTGCGTTTGGTCATGGAGTTCTTAAAAAGATCAAAACATATGAAGAACGACTATCATATTTCCACATGAACTCCCTAGAAGAACGAAGAAATTATTTGGACATAGTATTTCTAAAAAAAATATGCACTGGCCTAATTAATTGCCCCGACTTGCTCAGCAAAGTTAAATTTCAAACCAAATAGAATTCCAAGATCATGTCAGTGACAAATCTTATTTTCATTACCAAATTGTCGCACTAATCTAAGAAAATTCTGCCCATTATCACGAATGTAGGGTATACATGATCAGTATAACAAGGATTCCTTAGATATTTTCGCTTCCTCAAACTTTAAGAAAATTATTCTTGAAAGAGATATCTTTAATAATATTACCCAAACAGGATCTTAAATTTATGCTTACTAATTTTTCTTCTATTTTATGTATGCAATAAAAAAATAAGTGTGTTGTTATCTTAATTAAGTAAAATTCTGTGCATGCTGTGATTTCCTGTAAGTGATTAGACACTTAGCATTAATTTAATTGTATTGTTTTTATTGTTGTATTAGTGTACTTGTTGTTGGAAATCCTAATAAATAAATAAAATAAAAATAAAAATAAACATTGATCTCCTATAAATTGTCCTGGGATTAGTTTTATACACAGAACAGAAAAAACTAGTAGAAGTCGAAGGCATCATGTCATTTTACTATGAAACCGATGCCGCCAAACTCACATATTTATCTATTAAACATGTAATACACACACTTAATTCCTCCTTTATGATAGGCCTAAATTCACAATCACGAAAAGACATAACTTCAATTTTATTTACATCAATTTCGAACTTAATACAATTACGCCTAATCTTATATTCTTAAAGTGATTATGACAACCTCAGAACTTTTTCTTAAATTGCGAAAAAAAAACATATAAAAACTTGAAGTAATACGAACTCTGTAACTATAGATTACTAGATTACTTCTGTCAAAATACCTAGTATTGTCCGAAAATGAATAAACATATCGATAAGTTAGTAAAAACTAGAAATGATGTAATAAGTATATTAACGATAAAGTACATCGTAAGCTAAAATAATAATATGCTTATATTTTTCTTAGGTATAGTTTAAAAGGATGGGCATTATTTAGCTCAATTAAAAAAAACAAAACAGCGTACACGAATAGTCGCGGAAAGTTACAGTATCAATGTTATATTTACATACACGCATAAAACATAGTTTTTTTTTTATAAAAAAAACTATTGTATTCATCGTTATTCTGTATAAGCCCGGAGAAAGTAAGACATGAAATTTTATAAATCGTACTGCTTCCATACGTAATGCGCGTGCGGAAAGAAATTTTCCAAAACAAGCAGTAACGAATGATTAATAGAAAGAGAAGCTATAAGTACAGATGAAGTATTAATAGTCTTGTTAGTCTAATGATATATTATATTATGATGTACATATGCTACAATTATGGCAAACATTTCCAGAATTAATGGTTTTCGATCTATTTTTTTACAATTCAATGGCGTATTTCCTCTACTCCATGATGTGATGAAGTTATTCTTCTACTCCACCTTGACTCAACCTTATAGGTGAAACCTCAATATATACCAAATATTAAAATTTAATTAAAAAAAATATTTGTCTTTATTTAAAAATTAACGCTTATTTAGTTTAACTAGAATCTTACACATATTTGTTAATTAATAATTAGCTGTACCTAAGAGACAATTAAAACTATTAATTTTAATTCGTCGTAGTCTCTCTTATACACAATTACCACAACCATATTATAACATTATGCTTACTTACACCCTTATCGCATGATGCATGGAAAAGAGCAATACTCGAGTACAATTTACAAAGATAAAATTTATTTCGATAAAATTATATCGATACGTACATGCATGCACTTGTTGAGAAGAAAAATATTTTTATTGTTTACATTAATTATTCTAACATAAGTTACATCGATTAAATGTAAAGGTAAATGAACCATACGTCATAATATTATGGATCATTTTTCATTGTATATTTTGCACAACACATAAAAAATATTAATTGTATTTAAATCGGCAAAAAATATGATAACTGATCATAGGAAATCCCTCCGTGGGACATATTTTAATTGCAGCTCTGATTTCTACAGTCAAAAATGGCACAATAAGGCATATTTGCATTTTTTTAAAAGATAATTATGCTTCACTTGACATCAAATGACTAGTCTCACTTGAGCCTCGAATAGGTACATTTATATACAATAGTGGCGACAGGGTAACGCCCACATGTCTTTCTACTAGTCTTTTCTGTTCCGTAGTTCTATATAATCTTGCGTTTAGTTTAATGTCATGTTTTAATTCCTTTTATCAATAGTCAACCCAAGGTGCGCGAGTTAGACCTCAATTATGTATTATTATGTATTATTGTTGTGTGTAATTTATTATGAACCCTTTTGTAGATATTACCCTAGCTTTACTCAGGATAACTTCAAGGTCGACCCAGTTAGGTCGTGGCTATAATTTACATAATTTCATAGCAGTCTGTCGGTATACGCGTGGTGAAGACCAGTGCCAGCCTGGTGTAATGCCCAAAGGGTGAGTATAGTAAGATATGCTTCCATGGAGTTATGGACCACGTTAAAGTATCAATAGTCTAAGCGAAAATTCTTCTTGATCGATGTAAGTATCGGCGAGATCGAATCAGAAAAGAGGAGATACAAAGTCACTGACATAGCCCAAATTATTCCGAAACTGAAGTGACAGTCGGCAGGCCACATAGTTCGACGGACATATGGCCGGTGGGGCAGAAAAATCCTAGAAATGGCGACCATGTACCGGAAGACTTAGTGTTTGTAAGCCCCCCACAAGATGGACCGACGATCTAGTCAAGATCCCCGGAATACGTTTGACGAGGGCAGCGCAGGACCAGTCCTCGTGGAGATCTTTGTCCAGCAGTGGACATATTCCGGCTGATGATGATGATGAATGTAAGTATTATGAAGTTATGACCAACCTCTTCGTAACCCGGTCTCGTTGCTGCATAGGAACCTCATCAGAGCCCGCGCCCCTCCGATCTGCTGCTGCACCAGTTTCTGTCCGTCCGTCGGCAGACACCTCCTGATCCACGTGTCCATACACGACATGCCCGTCTGGTACGCCCTGGTGTACAATATAGTTCATTCGCGACCTCAATGCGGTTTAGTGGTTCATATTAACATTTTCTCCATTTTAATGTTCATGTCCGCATTATTGTGTTTCGGTCTCAAGGGCGCCGTAGATAGTGAAATTACTGGGCAAATGAGACTATATTAAGTCTGTATGCCTCAAGGTGACAAACGCAGTTGTAGTGCCGCTCAGAAGTCAGAATCAATTAAATGCCTGTTTATTATCAAATCAAATCAAATCAAAATCAGTTTATTCAAGTAGGTCACGAAAATGACACATATGAATGTCAAAAAAAAAATCTTATTGAATCTACCGCTACTTCGTAAAGGGTTGAGCTAATGAGAAGAAGTAGCAAGAAACTCATTGCTACTCTTTTATATCAAGATTTACAGATCATTTCAATTACAATATAATATGTAAAATGTAAAATGATGCAACAAACAAACTCAAACGTCAAATAGTCAATGTCTTACACGAGTAAGTCAAAAAAAATAATTGTAAATTAATACAAAAGTTATTGAGTACAGTTGCTGCATCATCCACATACACCATAAATCAATAAAGGTATGCTGTGAGCATTTTATAAGCGATTATAAATAAATAAACATGAATATATCCATTCATATATGTATACACAATAACTTTAAAGAATCTGAAACCGAGTCCCCGGCAACAGGATCATCCCGCCACCACAAGCAGTGACATTTAAGCGAGCATGATGAAACCTGTTACGAGAACTCAGCAAACAACAATAAAATAATCCTAATACATCCATATAATCCTACATATCATGCAATACTCACCAAATACCTCTACTTACAATTTGACAATTCTGCTTAAACTTGTAATTAATATTATATTTTTACTAACAGTAATCAAAAGCTCAATCCTTTAGGGTAATCTAATCAAAATCACCTTATTCAGGCAGGTCAAGGAAATGACTTTTCTTTTTATATCCACCTCCTTTGAGGGTTGAGCTTTAATAAGAAGTGGCAAGAAACTCTTTGTGGCAATCACTCACAAATCATTTCAGTTACAATATATGTAAAGTGATGCAGCAATAATACTCAAACTACAAATACTTAAAAAATAAAATGTAAATTAATACGTAAAAAACAAGAGCTATTGAGTACATTCACGGCCGACTACTACTGTATCAACAATAATACCAGACCATGGTACAGTAGATGCATCAATTCACACACACCGTAAATAAATAAAGGTATTTAGTGACCATTTTATTAGCAATTATAAAAAAAAAAAAATTAAAACCATGAGGTAGAGTTTCCGGCTACAGGATCATCCTGCCACCGCAAGTAGCGCCCGTTAACGAGCATGACGTATGGGCCAGCCATCGCCTCCCTCGACCATATTTTAGGGAAGGGAACGACCCTTCCCAGGTCGCCGCCATTATTATGTATAAATAGCTCATTTGCACTGTATGATCATTTATACGTATTTAAAAAAACTACTTACTAATCCTCGTTCTAACCAATTTTCGGTAAATCACATATTTTTTTAGTTTTATCATTCTCTTACTTTAGAAGCTACAGGGCCCCCTTTTACCACACATTTTACTACTTTGGAAGTGTCTCTCGCGCAAACTATTCAGTTTAGAAAAAAATAATGTTTGAAACTTCGATATCATTTTTGAAGACCTATCGATAGATACACACACGTATGGGCTTGATGAAAAAAAATTTTTGAATTTCAGTTCTAAGTATGGGGAACCCCCAAAAAATATTGTTTTTTTTTTCTATTTTTATGTGAAAATGTTAATGCGGTTCACAGAATACAACTTCTTTCTAAGTATCACCGGTATTGTTCTTATAGTTTTGGAAAAAAGTTGCTGTGACATACAGGGACAGACAGTCCAGTTCCGTTTTTTGCCATTTGGCTACGGAAACATTCTTCCCTCCCTCCACCCCTTTAAAATCTCTCACATTTCTCTTCCACTACAACTCACAAGCAATGTGCGTCAAGTTCTTCCTGAGTCCTCGGCAGCCCCACTGGAGTCTTCGGGGTGGTCTGGACACATATCTTCAGCTCGCTGGGGTCACAGCTGTCTTCATTTAACTGAGCACCACCTCCATCTATGAAGAAACAATCGCAATTACACGGAGCATAAACTTGAACCCTATCTGTCACTAAAACATACATTGACGTTTATTATAGTCTACTAGCTGACCCAGCAAACGTTGTATTGCCATATAATATAATAAAAATAATTCAATAATTAAAATTTTGGGGTATAAAATTGGGGGGTAGTAAAAAATAGATGACGACCGAATCTCAAACCTACTAATTAAATTGTACATAAAATTTATTGTACTACAATAATCATTATTCTTATTCGATTGCCATCTTGCAACGCTTTGGCGTATCTGTGGGTGGAATAGAATAATATTAAAATTGCGATACAAAAATAGGTGTTGATCGAAGATGGGTGAAAATTTGAAATTTTATGTATTTTTCAATGCTGATTCATAATAAAAAAAAATTGTCAAAATAATAAAAAAATATTTAGGGGTGAGTGACCCTTATCATTTAGGGGTATGAAAAAAAAATGTTGGCCGATTCTTAGACACACCCCGTACACAGACAAATTTTCAAAAAAATTGGTTTGGCTGTTTCGGAAGAGTTCCTTAATGAACACCGGGACACGAAAATTTCAGATATAAATGAGAGATATAGATACCATCAAAAACATAACTTGTAAAAAGACTCTCTCGCAACTCAGTTCTTCAACAATTCAAGTCGGTCAATTTATTCAGTCCTTACTTTAGGGTCAAGTAGCCAACCTAGCACATCTCATAGACTCAATATGAAAAATCCTTCATGTTTTAAAAAAATAGAATAACTTGGCCCTCGCATGACACAACGTATCTTTAAGTAAAAGTACAAAGCAGATAGTAATTTCTCATCTAAATTGAAGTAAAAACTGCTTGTATCCACTAGACGTATGTTTTTATTTAAAATATTGACATATTTTTTTAAAATATATTAATAAATAATACTATATAAAATGTATTTAGTATAATTTGCACGTCATAAATCTTTCGAAAATGTACCTTTAAATATTTATCTAACATAAATTTAGCATGTTGATGCAAATAAAAACTTTGGCTTTGATGTAACATTGAGATAGATGGAATATCCTTTTAGAAAGACTGAGCACTGGACTATTATAAGATATTATCCTTAGGCCAGTACATGTACAATTCTTCAGAAACAATTATGGCTCAAATTCACCTATCCAACTTATTTCAACATTTTTCATTATATAACAGTAAATTCCATAGTAGTATTGATATAAATTTTAATACATTTCGCAATTTAAAAAAATACGCTTTTGAACCCTTATAATTTGGATGTATAAACTTATAGTTTTAGTAATAGTAAACATACGTATTCTACTAGTATTTCATAATAAATGAAGACAACGCTGTGCATACCTATAAGTTAGACATAATAAGTATTAAATATAAGAAATTTTACATTATAAGTAGTCATAATATTAATTGTATATCTAGTTGGTAAGCCTTTTTTTAGTAAATAAATAAATAATTATCAATGTAAAGGCGAGTCTATCAAGGCTTCACTAATAAATGCAATTTCTATTTATTTCACTCAAAGTAAAAAACGTTTGTATGACAACTTTTTGCAGACCATGATACAAGTGACCGGAATACTAATCCCAATAATATATATATAATAATACTAGCTGACACAGCAAACGTTGTATTACCGATATTAAAATCGCGATATAAAAGTAACTATTGATCGTAGATGGGTGAAAATTTGAAGTTGTATGTATTTTTTAATGCTGACTAATAATCAAAGAAATTAAAAAAAAAATATGTCGTGGACCACCCTTACCATTTAGGGGGATGAAAAATATATTTTGTCCGATTATCAGACCTACCCAATATGCACTCAAAATTTCATGGGAATCGGTCAAGCCGTTTTGAAGGAGTTTAACTACAAACACCGGTAGTTCTTTCTCACTGGTAGGTAAGCAACTGGGTTGGGAGTTTCTTATCAGTGTTTCTCCCTATGTCAAAGCCACTTTACGTACTGATGTATCTTCATGATGTTTACCAGCTGTTGTTTCAATATGTTATGTTATAATTACTCCCTATTTTCTATAAATATATTTCTATCTTTCTATCATTATGATCCTAAAAGTATGTACGTATGAAGGCTATAAAGGGCTCACTTATACACACACTAAGCACTGGCTGTTTCATCCAAAATAATTATCTAGTACCTACTTACTACTTTATAAAGTAATTTAGATAGTAAGTAAATAAAGAAATTGTCTTATTTTAGTATTTTTATTAAGTACTTGTAATTTAATTAATTTCATGTCGAGTTAGCCCGTAAATGGGGTATACGATGTTATATAATAGAATTTATTAATGTGTAAATTTATCGAAAAGCAACACATTGTATACATCGTGGGCTTCCAACTAAATAAATAAATACCTGATTTTTTTATTATGACAATAAGGGACGAGACAAGTAGGACGTTCAGCTGATGGTAATTGATACGCCCTGCCCATTACAATACAGTGGCGCTCAGGATACTAGAAAAACCTTAAAGCTCGAGCGGCACTACAATTGTTTTCGTCACCTTGAGACATAAGATGTTAAGTCTCATTTGTAATTCCCAGTAATTTCACTAGCTAGAAACTACGGCTCCCTTCAGACCAAAACACAATAATGCTTACACATTACTGCTTCACAGTTCACGGGAGAAAAAGGCGCCGTTGCGATACCCATAATCTAGCCAGCATCCTATGCAAAGGAGCCTTCGGCTGGTACAAATCCCACGATTTGAATTGTTTAAACAATGAAATTGTTTATATGTTAATATAATATTTAACTCACCCGCTATAAAAGTGATTACAAGAACAACGAAATACATTTTGTCTTAATTACAATGGCACAATACACTTAATTAATCAGTGTGAACTTTCATCACTTAACTCAATCTTCTAATTTGGAACACGATTACTACAAATATTATTAAATATAAATAGCGCGGTCTACACTCGATCGTAGCTCGTAGCAACTTATAACAGCGGAGCGTGTGTTCCGGAGTAAATCATGAACAATACTGAATTAACGGTGAAGCTGCGAACTGAACATCTCTCCCGTGAACCGTAACGAATAACGATGGACCTCTCAAAATATTATTTTTTCTTTCGTTGTTATACGAAACAATATCAGGGAGTTTCATTACACAGGTCTGTTCATACCGTGTATCTACAGTTTGTAAAAAGTGTTATTTTACTTCATCGCTGTAAGTCCCCTCCATAGGATCCTAGGAGGATTTTAATTTGTACACGATTTATATATTGAATGCAGCACCTTACAAACAAATTTGTTTCGTATATATAGCCATTGTAAAATACTCTATTGGATTGAAAAGAGTTGACGTTGAGTTTTTTGTATAATTGTTTTTACGCGCTCTACTTTTTCCGGACATATGGTAGATTCAGTAATTTAAAAGAAATATTTATACTCGTAGTGACAATTCAAAAGCGCTTAGTTGACTTTGACATGGTTTGATGTACTGTACGAATTATGGCCAGGAAGCTGTGAAAGGTATGACAGCTTGGCGGTGCATTGAGATATTAATATGTCGCTTAAAACTCTCGAAGACAAGTTCCTAGAATTACTTGACCTGATTTCCGCTACCCAATTTCAGTCTCCAAGTCACAAAACATTGTAATTCATAATAGAACTTTTATTTTTAATATTTTTTTTATATTGTGGGGGAAATCTGATAGAAATAAGCGATCACTTGTCCGTCGGTATTTGACATAATAGAGGTCAGGATTTTTTTTATGGAAATGGAGGACAAACGAGCGTACGAGTCACCGGGTGTTGAGCACCGCCGCCCACATTCTCTTGCAAAACCAGAGAAACGACAGGAGCGTTGCCGGCCTTTAAGGAAGGTGAAGAACTATTTTAAAGGTACCCATGTCGTATCGTCCCGGAAACACCGCACAAGGAAGTTCATTCCAAAGCTTTGTGGTACGTGGAAGAAAGCTCCTTCAAAACCGCACTGTGGAGAATCGCCACAAATCCAGATGGTGGGGATGATACCCTAACTTATGGCGTGTCGTGTGAAGGTAGAATTCGGTGGCAGGAATCATGTGAAACAGCTCTTCGGAACACTCCCCATGATAAATACGGTAGAAGACACACAATGAAGCGGTGTCTTCACGAAGAGCGGTGAAATACGACGAATGGGGTTTTTTTAATGGTAAACGCGCATACTTCAGTCAGGAAATGCGCTGTTGGTCCTTCAATCGGGATTACTACGGCCGGTAAACCATTTGATAAAGCAGCTGCGAGAAGCAAAAAGTTTATTGCAAAACGTGTGGTTTTGGAATCGCAGTCATTAGACTGATATGAGTAATATTTCTCAGTTAGACGTTATGTGCGGTCATCACGTTCAGCTGAGAATAAAAATGATCAATCAAAGTGTGGAATAAACAGTTTGCTAAATGACATACGGACAGTAAAAAGACAGAGTAGGGATATATACTTACGTGTTATACGTATATTGAGTTTTGCTGACGTTAGAATAATAAATAAATATCAAGTTTGCTCCTATATTCACTGATTAGACTCTGGTGGTCTCTTAGCATTTATTGATTGGGCAACAGCTGGCATTCATAGAAATAGACAAAGGCTTTATGAACTATATAGTGAGAGATCATTATATAATCATGATGCATCTTTTCCCGCGTATGTTAATAAATACTCTTTATTATTTAAAAATGTATGTTCTATTGAAAAGTTATTGATTAGATAAATATTTATAAGTGCATGTATTACAATAAAAAGATATTACTTACTATACTATATTAGGTACTAAATGTGACTCTGAACAAAACGCCACTTTGATTATAATCTAACTAAGTATATACAATACTTAAAGATAACACTTATAAAGGTTTAAAACGCGTGTAATTGTTACTGTGTTTTTACATTCGATTTTTGCGTAAAAGTTAAATTTTATTTTTAGTTTTGATAACCCGACGTTCCAGACCTTTCCAGATCTCGTTTTCAGGGGGACTAATGGATAAACACAGATACAAACATGCGTTTTATTTTTTAAAAGTGTTTTATTTAAATGTGTAACACTCGCGTAAATCAAAGTAAATACTAAATATACAATACAAAAATCCACTTTGTGTAGGAAGCTGCTTCTGCTTTGAAGATTCGTTTCTGATAACCCAGTTTTTATAACAAACACTCTTGTCTCCTCGCATATATTGGAAAATGTAAAAGAATGTAAACAACATTTTAATTTCAGATTTGTTAGCCCCGCTTAAATAACAAAACCGCTGATACGTAGAGAATTTTATTAAAAATATACAGTTCAATAATTGATGAGTATTTCATAGTTGTAACATGGCGTGTACATCATGACTTTCTGAAATATAGATATTAAAAACAAGCAAAACTAACATTTAAGTCGGAAAGCACTTTGTACCCGAATGACTAGATGGTAGGTAGGTAGGTGTTCACGTCAAAACTTATAGTTCGGTGTATTTTTAATAAAAAGGTGATAAAGTATGCGAGTGAACAAAAAAGCTTGACCGAATATTTGTAGATGCGATGTAGACATGTCTACCCCTAAGCTAGTAGGGAAGATGTTCACTTAGTCGTGGCCACGCACTCTAACTACTATTAGCTTTACTAAGAGACTAACTATGACTGCAGGTGTTGTTGCGCTTATCAAAGTAATTTGTGAAGCCCGGAGGGAATCACAGAATAAACTCGGTATTTGCTGTGATTTAAGTCTTATGATTGTATTTAAAATACAAAACTGGTCAGGAAGTTAGCCTCTATGACATAATAAACAAATAGAAGAAAGTGGATAATTTAGTATTAATAAACATGAAATATATAACAACACCAGTCCGTTAAATTGTAAGAATTTTAAGTCGATTGACAATTTACCGTATAATTATAATATCCCTAGTGAAATTGGCGTGATCACGGCGTTGACAATATTCATACGACATATATAATACTCGTACTAGCTGACCTGACAGACGTTGTGCTGTACAAAATGAATAAAATACTGTTTTTATGAATTTGTCAATAATATTTCATAACATCAAGAATTATTTCGTAAAATGTGCTCCCTGTTGTAATAATTAAATTGTTTCACAGCAGAACTGTCAAACCGTGCGTCAATAAATTCTCTCACAGAAAAATGTCCATACAAAACAAATATTGGAAATATAATAATAATGGGTCCCAAATCGAAATAAAAAGTATCCTATCTCTCAAGTTGGACTAAACTGCACTCCATGAAGTAATCCCCATTAAAATCCGTTCATTAGTTTAGGAGTCTATCACGGACAAACAACGTGTCACGTAATTTTTATATATTAGATTATGTAGCTATGTAATGGAATGTTAGAACGTGATTTACATCTACTTCAAGATGTCCGATGAAGTTACTAAGTTGAACATATGAAGCACCGATCATCATAATAATAATTTCTAATTTGGACTCGTGTCTCAACCAGGATCAACAGAGTATTAAAATATATGACACATTCATAACGGAGTCTTAAAACAGTATCGTGACATGACATCCCACTTCAAGACCTGTTTAAAACGTAATATAAAACTTTTATGGAATTCAGTAGGATGAAAGAAAAGTAACTTTTATGTTGTGAGCTCCGTAAACTAATTAATATTCTTTATATATAGATGATGTATATTATTTTAAGAATATTACAATAAAGAAAATTACCTAGATAACATTAATAGCAAGGGTACATCTTAAACCAATTATACAAATTTTCGTTGCTTTAAATATTCTAATTGAAATTATATTAACCTTTTACATAATTCATGTTTATAAATTACAATGTCAATAAAACCAGGCCGTTAAATTGTAAGAAATGAAGACGATTTACAATCTAACGGTAAATTTTAGTATCACTTGTGAAATTGTAATATCACGGCTTTGACAATATTCCTGCGACATCTACATGCAGGTGAACCTAATATAAACCATATATACAGTCTCTTACCATGAATTTCAAATTAATTCGACTGCACGTGGTGTAACTGTTTTATATTGATAACCTGACCCATCTCTCGTCGAGTATTAATATTCTGATGTGTCACAACTAAAATGACCTCTTAGGCTTCATGTTTATAACATGAAGATATTCTTTATATTATATTATTGTAGCGTCAGATTAGATTCAAAAGTGTACAATAATATTTTTTTTAATGAAAATAAGGGTCGAGACGAGCAGGACGTTCAGCTGATGGTAATTGATACGCCCTGCCCATTACAATGCAGTGCCGCTCAGGATTTTTGAAATACCCAATAATCCTGAGCGGCACTACAACTGCGCTCGTCACCTTGAGACATAAGATGTCAAGTCTCATTTGCCCAGGCAAATTAATTACAATACTGGTAATTTCACTAGCTACGGCACCCTTCAGACCGAAACATAATAATGCTTACACATTACTGCTTCACGGCATAAATAGGCGCCGTTTTAGTACCCATAATCTAGCCGGCATCCTGTGCAAAGGAGCCTCCTACTGGTAAAATAATAATAAAGCCTCTTTAATCTATAACTGTTTTTATAAAAACGAATTAATAGTAGCATTAGTAGGTAAGTTAAAATTCTAATTGTTTGGTATTTGTAAGATTAGTAGCTTATGCTTCTATTTCCATGAACTGTGAATCTCGTTAGAGTAAGGGCCTGCTTCAGTTTTTCCATAGTATTATATTTTTGCTTTTATGCATCCAGTATTTTCCTGCAATCTCTTTTATGTCATCAGTCCACCTTTTGGTTGGTCTACCGACTCTTGTGGTTAGGATT
This sequence comes from Leptidea sinapis, assembly GCF_905404315.1. Classification (NCBI taxonomy): domain Eukaryota; kingdom Metazoa; phylum Arthropoda; class Insecta; order Lepidoptera; family Pieridae; genus Leptidea; species Leptidea sinapis. The sequence goes on from NC_066289.1 coordinate 209,338, forward strand.
GTCAACCAATCCGACGCGTGTTTCGTCTCTAATCTCGGTCGAGACTGAGACGAGACAACATCTCTTGAGGATGCCTCGTCTAGAGGATAAATGGAAATGTCAATTATCTATTTCCGCAAGTAAAATCTATTTCAATAAAAAAATATATTACATTATTTCCCACAATAATTTATTTGATATTGTGACTTAAATGCTCATTGATGTACCGGTACATACAGCATCATTTAAGGCATAAAAGGCATTTATTTTCTCAAAATTGATTCATTTAGAATTCTTTTTCATGTCATTTCTAATATACAAGATACTACTACCGCTTCGGAAACAAATGGCGCTCTGAGAGAGCAAAAGCGGTGCAAGAAACTCTCCCAGCATTCTTTTTATTTTCATTAAGGTGGATGCCTCTTGCTAGAGTGAGCGATATGAGAGATGTGAGCAGCTCGTTCACATCATAAAAACACTTTCTAATAATAAAAATACCTTCCAATTGTGAAGTATATTGTTTAAAACAAATGTTTTGCAGGGAATTGAAACAATTGCTTTATTGAAAATCATAGATATTAATATAACAGAATAAATATTATTATAACTGGCAGAATAACAAGAGCGGAGACTTTAACTAAAACGATGTCGAAGAGCGAGGTGCTCGCTGCGACAATTTTCATAAAAACAATTTTAAATAACTATTTTAGGTGTTGTGGTATGAAGATATTATTGGGTTTTGATTGATTCTTAACTGTACCGGTATTAAATATTTCTGCGGTGAAGCAGTAATGTGTAAACATTACTGTGTTTCGGTGTGAAGGGCGCCGTAGCTAGTGAAATTACTGGGTAAATGAAACTGATGTGAAGATGTTATCTTATGTTTCAAGGTGACGAGCGCAATTGTTGTGCCGCTCAGCATTAACCTAAAAGCTGGCAACGCATCTCATGACCCCTTGTGTTGTGGATGTTAATGGGCGGTTGCCTCACCTCTCCCAATCACGTGGCCTCTTGCCCTTTTGCCACTTCTTATATATAAAATATGATTATGCCATTTTGTTCCATGACTTTTTGCCATCTTGTAGGTAGAATGGTAGGGTATGGTGGAAGTAATAGGTAATATGATCCCCTTACTGTAGAAATTTTGAGACTTCTGATTAAAAAGCGACATGTAGTTTTGGCAGTCCTCTCTCGATGTTAACTCTGCTTTAAGAAATCTGAAGACAATAAAACAGAACTATATAACGGATGCATTAGTAATTCCCAGCCAAACCCTGTTTGTTTTTGCTGAATGGCTAAACATGTGCGTTATCCTGATGAAATACCACACTCGTTCTATTGATCAGTTTTGTCTTTATCTCAACTTCTTCTTTAATATAATCAGTTATTCTCAGAAGGGATTCAAATTGATGGAAAACTCATTATTAATAAAGCCCTTACAATCCCCCGTACACACAACATCATCTCATTGAGAGTTAAGCCGGCTTTTGCTACACTGTGAGAAACATGACCAACCTTTGTATACGACCTTTTTTTTAAATTTACATTTTCAAAAATGGTGTCTATAAACAGAGCAAGATCATTGACATCAAAATTCTCGTATTGAAAACACTTAAGCCAATCTTGTGACCAACTCTTACTTACACCGTGAACTTCCGTCTTCCGTCTTTAGGAAAAAAATCAAGTTTTGTAATATCTTCTTATAGTACGTGTACTAATAAATGGTTCAACTCAAAATACATCTTTGTTGAGTAGTCAAACGATAAGGACCGTTGCACGCGATATGTTCCCTTAAAGCCTCGCCTAGTATACCATACAATGCTGGGTCTCGAAATCTTGAGCGATCGCCAATTCCGGCTCAACTGGAAGGCTAGACTAGACTAGACTAAATTGGCTTCGAAGAAGCTATGCGTGATAAATAGAACACGGCAATACTTCAAGCTGGCCCACATTCTAGCGATATACAAAGCGCAGGTCCGGCCACATATGGAGTTTTGCTGTCATCTGATCTGGCGCACCCCAGTATCGCAGACACACACATATTAGCTGCTCGAATTGCCAGGGTCTATGAACGGTTGGATCACTTGGCGTTGCGTAGAGATGTCGTTTCGTTGTGTGTCTTCTATGACTATCATCGCATTTATGAAGGGGAGTGTTTCGAAGAGCTATTTGAACTTGTTTCAGATGATATGTAGAGCCCTGATTGTAGGAGGCTGTAGGCTGTAATTTTACATAATTTTAATTACTGCTGCCTATTTATTGACCCGTAATTTATAATAAAAAAAAATAAAGTAATAAAAACATAGATATTTTGTGTAAATACAATAAATTGTGTTTTGTTCGTAAACATTGTGAATTCTATTGAACCGCCAAACGGACAATGACCCAGTGACCATGCATCTAAATTTTGTTGTTTTTCTCTCTCTCTGACAGTGTTTTGTTGTTTATATAGAAATGAAGTCTTTTAATAATATTACAAATTGATATTTTCATGTGAAATGATTTCAAACTTTTATATCTAACGCGTCCAGGTGTAACGTCAAATATTGCCCTCTCAGACTTTCGTCAAACAACTTTTTGGTTTAGATTTGATTTCATCCGGAGCATCAAAATGCCTATATGCCCGTAGCATGGCCTCAACTCGCCAATAAGAGAAAAAACTCAATAAAATATGATCGAGGGAGGCGATGGCTGGCCCGTTGTAGTGGCAGGATGATCCTGTAAACAGAAATTCATGTATTTAAAATTAAAGTTATTATATTTTATACAATCGCTAATAAAATTATCGCAAAATACCTTTATTAATCTACGATGTGTGTGTATGATGCATCTACTGTACTCAATAACTATTGTTTTGTATTAATTTACATTTACCTTTTTTGGCTTACTCGTTTTTGGAATTGACTATTTGATATTTGTGCATCACTTTACATATTATATTGTAATTGAAATTATTTGTAAAAAGATTAAGCTGTTAATGATGATTTAAAAGAGTGCCAATGAGTTTCTTGCCCCTTCTCCTCATTTAAAGCAAAGGTAAATGTAAAAAGAAAGGTAAACTTTTAACATTCATAAGTGTAATTTTTGTGACTTACATCTATAAAATGATTTTGATTTGATTTGATTTAACCTGAATCCTGCTGCCGAACACCTTCGCACGACACGCCACCGACTAGGATAGCATCACCACCATCTGGATGTGGAGCGTTCCTCCACAGAGCAGTTTTCAAGGAAATTTTTTCCACGTACAACCAAGCTGTGCAATGAGCTTCCTAGTACGGTGTTTTGAGGTGTCCAGGACAATACGACTCCTCCTGTGATTTCTCTACTTGGCGTCAGGTGACCCATACGCTCGTTTTTCCTCCTCTTCCATAGAGAAAAACTATACCGGGTACATTTGACACGCCACTGGTACCTTAGATTTTAGTAATATTATATATAAATAAATAAACTTAATGTAGACACAAATGCGATAAATACTGAAAAATTAATAAGTTTTTCAAGTTAAACCTTATGATATAAAACATAAATAACTCTTGAATATTAAGTAAATGTATAAAATAGAAAACAGAGAGAGTAAAAAATAAGTATTTGAATCATGTAACATTTTACGATAAATTTACTTTGTAAATGGAACACCTAAATCAATTTATAACAACGAAGGTATTTTGTTGGGATGAAAATATCATATTTTATTCGAGCATTAATATTAAAACCAAGAATTAACTTAGTTTTATACTTAAAGTATCGGTTGGTCGACTGGCTTGAGTTGAGTTTGAAGATTATTGATAATGATGAGATGTTACAATAAATCACAAAAGATACGATTCTCGCGATTGTTGTCCAACCAAATGAACTTAAACTTAAATATCATCCATCCCCAAGTAAATGGTTATGTTTTATGGCTCTTCCAGTACAATACAACATGCGTATCTGTATTTATATACAACCTTTATAGGTTATGCAAAAAAAGTTAGGATTACTTTATTTTTTTACGATTGTAGTGTCAATCATGATAGGCTTTCGTTTATGTTATGTTAGTTCATTAACTTATTATACTACCGTAATAGAAAAACCTGTGTGAAAGTGAGACAACTATCTTAACAAAAATATCTTATCTTTCCAGTGCACAGGACGCCGGCTAGATTTTGGGTGCCATAAGGGCACCTATTTCTGCCGTGAAGCAGTAATGTGTAAGCATTATTGACTTTCGGTCTGAAGGGCGCCGTAGCTAGTGAAATTACTGGGCAAAGTAGACTTAACCTCATATGCCTAAGGTGACGAGTGCTATTGTGTTGCCGCTCCGAATTTTTGGATTTTTCAAGAATCCTGAGTGGCACTGCATTGTAATGGGCAGGGCTTATCTAATACCATTAGCTGAACGTCCTGCTCGTCTCATCCCTTATATTCATAAAAAAATCTTAAATCCTTGCATAAAAACCTAGGTGTGAGAAAGAGACGGAATAGATGAAGACCATGAAACCGAAAACGCAGTAAACACTCTATTTTCTTAAAATATAATTAAATAAGAATTATAATAAATTAAGATTCTGTGTTAGTAATGGTTTTAATACACAGTATGCCTGTTTGATTAATATTTCCTAATATTCAAATGGATCCTAGCTGGCTAAAAACCTCCGTTATTCCTTTCCATTCCTTCCCATTTTTTTATTGAGCTGCTTAGTCTCAGTTTTAAGAAATCTCACTCCAAATTAATTTAACGTTATTTTAATTAGAATATTAATTTTAATATGTAAGTTGTTATAACCTAATTACAATACGCCAACACAAACTCTTAAATACACGATATGAACTAAGTTCGCAAGAATTTCAATCGAGCGTACTAGAACCGACATCGGAGAGCTTTGAAGTTATTTGAGTTAAAAGAAAAATTTATTGTTCTCTTAGTCACAACAAACTTTAACGGTTCGTCGATAAGAAAAAAGGAACCGTGATTGTTTACATTTACTGACCTACGATATTTTAAAGGTGTAAGAAAGTCAAAGTCAAAGTAATAGTGCGCACGTCTCATTGACCAAGGATCATATAATAAAATTTCATATTATCTGCAACGCGGTGTTCAAGGATCTATCTGCCATGCTGCTGCCTCGTATATAAATAACTAAACTTAGGAATGAGATTCAGTTTTCAGGATGATTTCAGCATGATCACATTAAAAAAAACACGCACACTATCTTAAAATACTGATAATACTCCTGTGATTCCTCTGGTTTTGCAAGAGAGTTTGGGCGGCGGTGATTACTTAACATAACCCGAACACTCGATGGCCCTACTATTTTTAAAGAAAAAAGTTTTGCCAGAAGGTAAATACAGCACAAGGTAGAAAAAAATCGCATCGTTCACGACTCCTGGTAAAATAGATGTCTTGATAGGCGCGTCGCTGTTTCCTCAGACCAGACGTGGCTCGCAATGGTTGTTCAATGCCGCCCGCCATGAACACGGTACTTGGATATATAATTATGGGTTCCGTACCTACCGCACTGCCCCGCGCGACGTGTCTTACGGTTTGTTGCGCCACAGAACTTACCTCTGTAGACGCTTTAGTTAAGCGATTTTGGCAGCTCGAAGAATTGCCTGGCCCGCCCGTGTAGCGTCCCGATGACATTGAATGTGAACATTTCTACTGTTCAACTACCGAGCGAGACCCTATAAAGCGTCGGTACATCGTCGGCTTACCCTTCCGCGAAGATGTTTATACGTTAGGTGGTTCACATGAAATCGCGCGCAAACGTTTTTTTATGTTTAGAATGTAAATTAGAAGCATATCCTAAACTCGCCTCGCTTGTGATACTGTAATCAAGGAGTACATAAGCAAGGACTATTTAACCCCTGCCCCCGCGCTTAGAGACGAGCCCGCGCTCCCATCTTACGTCATTCCGCACCACCGTGTCGACCGCGACGATTAACCGCTACACCCGGTGTTAGACGCGAGTTGTAAGACCACGTCTAAATTGTCTCTTAATGACATATTGCACATTCGTTCTTATTTTTTTATTAAGCGATAACTACGGTCATCAGAAATCATGTAAACCCACTGTTAAAATTGTACACATATAAGATATCATTTACTTTCCTCCTGTGCTATCGTTAGCCTTATCTTCCCTAATTACAAGTTAATCCGATACATAAAAGCGTGAGATTCATCATTGCCATAAATACGGAATTATGTTACGTGAGTCAACTTAATTGCTTAGTTTCTATATTTAAGTATAAAAGAAAAGCTGTAATTATTAATCAGTCTCGCAAAAAATAAGGTTCAATGACCGAAAGCCAATTTATTTCTGTTAAAGTTACAAAAGTATTAAATTTAAGTTCCTTACGAGAAATCTATGAACACCGTAATTAAAACTATCCTGAAAGATACCATTAAGACATACATTTCTTCAAAAAATTCTCAAGGTTAGCTTAATTACTTAATGCCGAAAGACAACTCATCGGAGCCCTGTAGGGCTGGTCGTTGGATCACTTCTCAAATTATACAAAAATATTTCCACTAAATGTTTATACTTTATTATTTACCTATAAAAGTTGAAGGCATGAAGCAGGTAAGAAGGGAATCCACAAATTAATTACATATATAAGACATATTATATACAAATATAATATATGTATGTAAGTAATGAGGCGAGCTAAACGTCGGCCTGATAGAATGAGACGTGAGCCACCCACCCATTGCAACACAGAGACACAGAGTTCTGGGAAGATCTAAAATTCACACTATGCTAAGAAACCTCCCACTGGTAAAATAAATTAATTACTAACAGCAGCAGAAACAACGTACTTAAAGAGGAAAAAAAATAAAAAGGATGAAAAATAGAAGATGGAGCCACAAGATGTAAGTTAAATAAAACATACAAAGATTTACGAATCATGCGTCACTCGGATGGTTGGCTAATTAATTATTGTCGTTTGTTCTCCCTAAAAAGGTAAAGTCCTTATATTTTTTTTGGTTTGATCAATAATTAGTCACTGTGCCTGTCTCTATGATAAATAATTAATAATGACACTATCAGCATGCAGCCTTACAGTTCTTGATGGGTCCATAGTTACCACAGCGAAGGAACACTACAATAATCATTTGTATGGATAACATTTTGATACTTTGATTTATGCTATATCTTCGTTTCGTTAATAAATACGTAAGCATCAACTCTGTACTACTCTGTGGTTTCGGTGGCATATGAAATAATTTCTAATTTTGTTTGCGTACTTTTTGAGTTTATCCATTGCAACCAACATTACAAAAAACAAATCTTCTTTCTATATAGAGTCTGAGTTTTTTTGAGTTTTTTGAGTTTTTATGTTTTAATAGCTGGTCTCAATATAATTATATTAACAATAAGAATAATCGACAATTGGACCTGGTTATATCTGACTCTGAATGTTCGGTGCAACGTGTTCACCCATTGTCACTGCCTGAGGACGGTCATCATCCCTCTTTCTGTATAGATTTAAATATTAGTTATACGTTGACTTTGCGCCCAACGACTCGAGTGATACGACGTTTTCATGTAGCTGACTATGACAAAATAAACTCAGAACTGTCGGATATTGATTGGTCAACTCATCTCGATTCAAATAACATTGATAATTTAGTGGAATCCTTTTATAAAATAGTTAATAGTCTAATAGACAAGTATGTGCCTTATAAAGTGATTAAAACTAATCACAATTACCCAATTTGGTATAATAAGCATCTGATAAAATTAATAAATAGGAAACTGAAATATCATAGGAAATGGAAAACATACGGTAGGCTAAATGATTATAGCGAATTCTCGATTGCACGACGAAAAGTTAAGGAATACATGATTCAGTCCTATGATAAATATGTAAGTCATACCGAAGAAAATATCCGTTCAAACACTAAGTAATTCTGGCCTTTCATAAAATCTAAACGGGATAGCAGTGGTATACCTGATACTCTTTACTTGGGTGACATTCATGCATCCGACGGTCAAGCAATAGCGGATCTATTTAACACATTTTTACAGTCTGTTTTTGAACCTTCCTCTACTGGCGACGTACACATAGATACTGGATGTAATGATTGTGTTATAAATTCTGTTAAATAACTCCGTGGTTGAAAAATATCTAAAGAATTTTGACGTTAACAAAGGAACTGGTCCCGATGGTATTCATCCGATTTTTCTCAAATGTTGTAGTAAACAACTAGCAACTCCTCTTGCTTATATTTTTAACGTTTCTTTAAGAACAGGTGATATGCCCAGAATATGGAAAAAATCTATCATTGTGCCCATTTTTAAACAAGGGGATAAGCATAACATTGCTAATTACCGCGGTATCTCCAAGTTGTCTGTAGTGCCTAAGCTGTTTGAAAAGATAGTATATGATTCATTATTACCAGCAATTAGACCGTTCATAATAATGAATCAGCATGGATTCATTAGTGGTAGGTCCACCGAATCAAATCTGTGTGAGTTTCTAGAATTAACATTAGACGCAATGGAGAAGGGATATCAGGTGGACGCCGTGTATACCGATTTCTCAAAAGCATTTGACAAAATTTCACATAATCTATTAATAAGTAAGCTTAATATCATCGGTATACATGGTGACCTCCTGAGATGGTTATCCTCATATTTACGCGATAGGTCCCAAGCCGTAGCAGTAAAAGGCTATACGTCTAGTTTTGTACCAGTTACATCTGGTGTGCCTCAGGGCTCTCATCTTGGTCCGCTTCTTTTCAACGTTTTTATCAATGATGTGACAAAATGTTTTCATCATTCCAAAATTTTACTGTACACAGATGACACAAAAATATTTTCCTTTGTTAATTCTGTTGAACATTGCCGGCGTTTTCAAGAGGAGTTAAACACATTTTATGAATATTGCTCTGCAAACAATCTAAAGTTAAATATAGGTAAATGTCATGCCATTACATATTCTCGAAAGAAACAACCGATCCGTTATTATTATAGGTTAAATAACAAAACAATTGATAGAGTGACCAAGGTCAGAGACCTAGGAGTACTACTTGAAAGTGAACTAAACTTAGCCACTCATATTGAAAATATTACAGCTACAAAATGCTGGGTTTTGTTTTCCGACAATCTAGTGACTTTAAACATATAAATACGTACATTATGTTATACAACTCCTTAGTTAGAAGCCAATTGGAGTATGCTTCTTCGGCATGGAACCCCTTATATTCTATCTATATTAATCAGATTGAAAAAATCCAACAAAAATTTTTAATGAAACTAAGGTACAAATTTGGTGACTCAGTGCCAGAGTTACATACTTTAGAATTAAGGCGTGAACACAGAGATCAAACGTTCTTGTACAAAATAATTAACAACTTTGTTGACTCTCCACTCCTACTTAGTCGTATTTGCTTCAAATGTCCAATAATAGGTCATCGATCCACCGATCAAATATTTTTAGAGCCATTCTTTAGGACTAATTATTGTAAGAATAGATTTCTTATCAGAGCCTGCAGAACACACAATGACTGTTATAACCACATATACATATTTCGATGTAATAAGTACGATTTTGTATCTTTTGTTAAAAAAATTGGTATCTAAAGGTTATATTTGTATCAGTGAATTTATTAGCTCTTTAAACTTTTGTATTTTTTTTTGTAATTATTTTTAATAAGTCGTAAAACTTCACTATGTAATAAGCATCGTTAGGTACTATTTTGGCTAGTGTAATATTTATAGATTATCATACCTTTATGTAATATAAATAGCTGTAAGTTTCTTTATACAAATAAATAAAAAAAAAACATTGCAAAATAATAATATTATGTATTAGATTTACATTGTTGCTTGTTACATTTTGGTAGAGTTCTTGTTGCAAGCTTCGTCATCCTCTCTTAAATGTCGTTGCGTGTTGCCGCGTCATGGGGCGGGTCGCTTACTTCCTTGAAGTATGGGCGAGGGAGGCAGTGACTGGTGCACGTGTCGGGGATGTGTTCGTGAACAGGCGCTTCCTGTGGTGGCGAGATGATCCCATTATCAGTTATTCATTTTAAAATTAACATATTAATGAATGCCTACAGTAAAAGATTGTTGCATAATGTTAATGTAAAGCCCCCATGATACCCTTAATTATGTTCAGTGCGTGTGTATTAATCCATCTACTATCAATAAATCTTGTAATATTTATTTTTTATATTTTTTTAAATTATTCCTATAAAAATGACGTTTAATAATTTTTCTTGCACTGCTTCACATGGATTGTAATTAAAATCATGAAATTGTAAATGTTGATTTGAAAGAGTGGCGATGAGCTGCTACATGTGATTTCCTCTCATTAAAGCTCAACCTTTTCCGGAATGCTGGTATGTATGTGTGTGGTATTTTATCTGTACCAGAAAAAAGTATGCGCGTGCTTTAGGTGTGGCAATTACCACGTGATGGTGGAGAGGTTTTGTACTGAGAAGGGAATTAAAGGACGGGCAAAAGTAAAGAACGACATTCCTGGTATTCCTCTGTTCTCTTTTTGCAAGCGGTGTTGATGTGGACTGTATCTTGGAGCAGGGCACACACTGTATTGTCGAATTATCGCGGCGGTAGCGAACAACTGGGTATTAGCGGTGTTTTCTTCGTATGTCAACGAAGACAGACTGGCGGTTTGTTCACCCGCGTGGTGCCACGGACGAACTGTCATAACGCTTGCACGGAAGGCTTTTCTCTGGTTAACCTTCCACTAGATGAAGCAGGTTGTGTAGACGGATAAGGCTTAGGTACGAGAAGGATGGATATGTAATGAATAAGGTATGGCGCGGGAAGTAAATAAGGGTAAAATGTATAATTTGACATTAATAAGTGGCCTTTATTATCTTAATTGAATAAATATGATTTAATTTGATGATTTGTATATTTTTATAGCGTATCATGAAAGAACTAAGGTTTTATTCACCGATTCAATTCTCTTTTAAAAATGTTTTCTTAGTGTAAAATAAATTTATTGTAAAGTTTCGAACAAAGTAAAGGTACGGAATGCCGGTTCCGTTCTTGTTAAAAGCTACGAGTATCTTTAAAGTGATCGCCACGATGAACTGCAAATTTAAAAAAACAACTGGAGCACGATATACGGCACTACAACTTTTTACATTTATATAAATTTCATAGACAATATTTTGTACTCTAATCAACCTCCTGATAACTTAACCTCCTCCTCACTCAGTTAGTTGTCATTTGATTACTGACGTATTAAATACAAACGATTAGCTAGCTAGCTGATCTTCAGCAGTGGACGAGTGGTTGCCTTCATAAAACATATCCATATGTTGAATTTAATTATTAAGTGAAGTAATTGTAAATTCAAATAAAGTGCTTATTGTGAAGAAGGCGTTTTATTCTACGATCTAAAACTAATGTGTGTTGTGTCCAGAACGTAAGAAATTAATTGCTTACACAAAATAAGTTTTAAAATCAATTAATCATATAATTCAGTTATCAATTTCATTGGCACAAAAGTATACAATAACAGATTATATTTATATTTACAGACACGATTTTGACGCTACATGTGATTGGAGCTTGACTGTCTGGCAATATGACATAATACGAAATTAAACTGTGATAACCGCACAGTTCTGCTTGATCCGGCTAATCTCCAAAGCGGCTGAACCGTTTTGACGACATGTAGAAGTTGTCATGATATAGCCAGTAACTTCAGACAATAAAATTGTAAGCAAAAATATAGAATAGGGACAACATAAATCATGAAAACTGTGATAGACAGACGAACTGTAGAAACAATAAACTGATAAATAAACTACGATTACATCTCGCAGCGGGGATGGAATATTCCTTTGCTCAATAGTCCGGGAGATTGGCTATTTCACGCAACCACGACCTCTGCTCATAAATATCGATATATTGGTATTAAACTCAGACGTATTGTGTTCATGTTGCAACCTATCTACCTATATACTATAGGTAACTAATAAAATTACTAGAGTTAATATATTATTATCGTAGTTGGCCTAATGTCTGGAACTTGCAGTCATTTAACTAGACAGCTGTCCAGTTTATTATTTACTTTCTTTCATCTGCTTGGTTTATTAATAATACAAAGTAGCTGATGTCCTGCCGCAGGCTTCACACGATCGATATCATATTTTATTCAGGGCTTCCACGACGTATGTAGTAGGCGGCACATTGTGCTCCACACAAGTCAATCAAATCGTGATATTTTCAAACTAATCAAATTTTAATATAAACTAATTAATTAAAATAGAATAAGTTTAGTTCGAACACAATAAAAACTAAAAGCGACAAAATTTATAAATTATAGTAAGAATTTGCTAAATACACAATAATTATAAAATTGTGCCGATTAATTTGAGCAAATTAATCTCAAGCCGTAGAGATTCCAAAATCTCTTTACTGCAGTACATCCCGGTAAGCCTTGTAAAAAATGTATGTGTTATTCTGATATATAAGCTACACTTCTGCAAAGATTCATCAAAGTCCTTTTCGCTGTTGCTGCGTCAAATACTAACAAAAATCTATAAATACTCACAAACGTTCGCATTTATAATTCAGCCAGTAAGTATTCCATACTATATTATCAATAAATATTCTCCAGTAACAAACTTACACACACAAGCTTTGGAATTTATTATATAAAGTAGTATTACATATTATACAGTGTGGAGCTTCAATAATGACAATAAACGAACACGCGGGTAAAGCTTCTTTACCTTAATCATAAAAAATAAAATCAAAGATAAAAATACACAATTCACGTAAATTAACCAATACCAAACTACCTGTAAGTAATCTAGTAGCTGCGGGCTAGCGTAGGCACTGACAACTACTTCTTTCACGCTACGCCGTAGCCTTCTGAACTCGTAGGTGATTAGCGCCCAATAGGGTTATTAAAAATTTGTTTTTCTAAATCGTATAACTTCTTTATTTAAAAATTTTATAATTTCTCTACTCAGATATACTCCATAGCGCGTAGAATTAGTAGAATTCCTCGCATATCCCACAAACACTATATTTTGTCGAGACAATAAGTAGCCTGTGTGTTAATCCAGTGTGTATTATGTTAACAATGTCAGGATGAGCGAGGCCGTGCCATGCCCGTCTCAGTACTTACTAATTGTGCTCGAGACTCTATAACTCTACAATATATCCTATTTTCAATATATTTGAATTTGCTGTGGTTCCCACGTGGGTAACACTGAAATTTAGAACTGGCCAGTTAGACGTAAAAAAAACTTCATGCGAAATAGAGAAACAAAAATATGAGAAAATAAATTAATAAATTACAGAGACAAGGATAAATGATGTAATAACACAGCTCTTACAGTTGAGATGGTAACTCTATAAAAAGATTTCGTACGTGAAGCTCATTGCTCACAAAATAATATTTCATTGTCATTCCGAGGACAGCTAAAAAAGATGCTAAGAATCGGTAGCTTACATGGCATGATCTGTTAGTTATTGTATTCCATTTAAGTTCTTATATTTTATGAAATTGGTGTTTTGTCCAATTGGTTTCTTTCGTTTCCATTATCTGTTATGAATTATTTGTCGCGTATTAAATTGTGAGCAGTTTGAATTTCCTTTGACATCTTAATGATCACAATATGAAATAAACACACATAACATGTAACATAACATATTGAATTAGTGATAAATATACCTTCCACCATTTTCTACCAGTGGGAGGCTCCTTTGCCCAGAATGCTGGCTAGATTATGGGTACCACAACGGCGCCTATTTCTGCTGGGAAGCAGTAATGTGTAGACATTACGTGTGACATTAAGTATGTGTATCGGTTTGAAGGGTGCCGTAGCTAGTGAAATTACTGGGCAAATGAGATTTAACATCTTATGTCTCAAGGTGACGAGCGCAGTTGTAGTGCCGCTCAGAATTATTGGGGTTTTCAAGAATCCTGAGCGGCACTGTATTGTAATGGGCAGGGCGTTTCAATTACCATCAGCTGAACGTCCTGCCTATCTCGTCCCTTATTTTAATTTAAAATAAAATGGTGCCAAGGCTGCGGCATCCGGTTGAAGTTTTAATGATGTGCAAGGGATAACTACTGTAATCAAGTAAATTTAAATTACCAAAAATGGCTACCCCTGAGAAAGCTTGAAGGATTTTTCCGCTAGTGGAAGTGCATCAAACCATCAGATTTAGAGAAAAAGTTCAAATAAACAGAAATGTTAAAAAGTTCAAAAATGGTTTTCGGATGAAAGTTTAGCTTTCCATTATACACGTGGCGACTGCAGCGTTTATCACACACAACTGCACAATATTCAAAAGTTCTAAATCATACCCTTACATGTTTCGCAATGTCAATATATTGTCAAAGGTTGAATCCAGGAGAACAGGTTACCTGCAATGAGCGGAAATTGACTTAACAAAAGCTATTGGTGAGTGTTTGGTGGATATTGCTGGTGTCATATATCTTACCTGGCTCATCATCTTATATTATTTCTGCTAAACACTCAGAGCTGGTCGGTTCCAGCTCACTGAAAATACAACGTTGAACTAAACAATGCAGTAGAGATGGTCGCTGCTTAATGAATTTTCCCAAGTTACTCCGTTCCCAAACCAGTACGCACAGCTTCTTGTGAGGTATAAAAATAAATCCTAATTATTTCATTCAACATACTGGTTTACCATTTCTATTATATAAGACGTAGGAAAAGAACTGCGATTTCATAAAAGAGTCAGTGACGTAAAATTCTACAGTTTTGATGTTTTAAGCGCAGTATAATATTAATAAGTATAGTAGTAAAAAGTCTCTTTTTCTCCATCGGACTTGTCACCAATGCAAATGGTGAACGATGTTTTTTTTGTTTGTTCTAAACTTCACATATTAGGGTACATTATTTTTTAAATACACTTGCATGTCAAAGTGCAGTACATTGACACAATCAATTAAATTGCAACAAATGTTGTCTCTCTTTTTTCTTGTTGTTGTCTTTTTTTTCATAAGAGAATGACTGAACACCAACCGAGATCATTCTCCTTAAGTGGAAGGATAGACTACGAGCTTAAGCAAACAGATAAAGACAGACTCGCCCTCAAATATAAACTCAGCAGTCCAGGAAATCACTCAGAGTGGCAACGAGTGCCTACTATTGAGAAACGCAAGCTTACTGGTCTACCACTGGAAATGGAGGACGTTTTTAGTACAATTCATCCAAATAAGCCACCACCAATAGTTCTGTACGGAATCGACGATGTCAGTGAGCTCAGTAAATTAATAGAAATATACCAATCACTGAATTCAAACTCAAGATTGTTAACAAGAAGCTTTTACACCTCACGGTGGATTCAGCAGAAAAGTACAAATAAACAAAATCCTTCAGAATCGTCTTCAAAAACCTACACTATAAAACACCTCACGATGTTATTGAGAAATAAACAGAGAAAACGGGGACAAAATTCGAGGTGAAATTATAAATGCACGTTTGGGTACTGACAAAAATCTGACATTCTTTGAGCTTAACAGTTAATTAGACCTCAGCACTAATCCTGTAAGATACTTGTCATACTTTAGTGCAAGTGCTTAAGACAAACGAAGGGAATGAAGTAGAGACAGAGATGATAATAATACTGAACCAAGATATCCAATCGTGTCTTGCCATAAAGGCATCATCGCCAAAAGATGTAAGACTACTAAACCCCAAAAAGTCTCCTGGATTCGATCATACTACCCCACGTATCCTTTAAGGACTTCCCAAAAAATTTAACGTATACCTGACCTGCCGATTCAATGCCACCTTTAAAGTTTATGGGAAATACCCAAAGCTATGCATAGTGTCGGAAATCATTATGATCCATAAAGACAGAAAACCCCCATACAAATGTGCCTCATACAGGCCCAAAAGCTCGAGTCCTTTGAAAGCTATGGGGAAATATTATTTCTTCTCCTTTTACTAAAGAGTTTTACTGGAAACATAAAATATTTTTTTCTATAAGTTTCAACATCATGTTTTAATCTATTACACTATATTTTGAAAACAAATAACATTTAAACAATAAAAACAGCTTACACCGCCTATTTCAGGTTTTGCCATTTCTGTCAGAGAGATTTTGTTTATCTATGAAAAATTGTAACCTAAAATAATCAACTGTAAAACGCATTTATTAAGAAACATCAAATACTTTAGTCCTTTGTCGCATGCCAAATGGTACCGTCAACATTTATAGCCCGAGGATATTGGCAATATTCTGAGATACAAATTGTCTCCGAAATTCTTATCTGAATTTACTGTTGACTCAATCCGGCAAATTCTTATATTGCATGCGTCAAGCACGAAGCGCGTAGGTATGTTCTACTAGGGCCTCAAAATCAAAATCATCGTTTTATAGCATAAAATCGTATACAACAATTTTATTGTGCATATAAGTGATATAAAAAAGCACATCGTCAGAAAGTTAAATGATTGTTGAAATTATTCAAAAAAAAATAAAACGATATGTGATTGATTATTTTGATGTTGTAGTTAATAAACATTTAATCTTCTCTCCGGGCTAGTAGGGGCTAACGATCACCCATGCATATTTACATATAAAAAAAATATTTTGTAAGCAGTTGAAATGTCTCATAGTTTTGGACAACTTAATTAAAAGAGCTTATTAGATGTAATTTTAAAGAGAAGTTTCAGAGGCATACATATCGTTTTAAATGCTTAGTTATTATGCTTTGTAAGACTTACTGCAGTGTCGTGCTCACAGTAAGGAGTTTTACAGACATATTGTCAGATCTGTAGACATTGAAGGTATTGATATTATTTGTGGAGTTGGTGTGATTTTTATTTTAGAAGATATTTGAGATTACATCTAGTCTAGCTATCAAATATGTTACTAATGAAAGTGTGTTTACTTTCTAACGTTGCGTTGCTTGTATGAGTAAGTTTCCAACTTTAGATCTTTCTTGATCCAGCGGGAATCTTCATATTTCGGGGTAATGTTCTTGCTTCCATATAGTATTCTTCGCACGTTGTTTAATAGTCTTCAACAGACCATGTGTTGGAATGTGTATTGGTAGTACGATACACTTAGCCGAGCATACGACTCATAGCTGTCTTTTGAAGTGTCTTGAATATGTCCGACGGCTCCTCACTTTGTGCAATGACAAACAAATCATTTGAATTCTATTCAAAATTCAATTATTAATATTCATTCTGGAAGTAGGCCACAAAAATAACACTTAAAGAGGTCTCAAACTAATATAACAAATTAATCTTTAAAAAAACGATTGACGTTTCTAACACAATGAACGCGTTCCAAGTTTGAATTAAAAATATTAGATATTTTTAAGTTATTATAATATTTTAACTGTCGAACAATGAAATAAATTAAAAATGGATAATTGTTTGTGAGATCCATTATGATAGATAACCCAGATGTAGTATGTAATATATAAACGGCTCCAACGATTTTCATAAAATTTAGTGTACAGGGGCTTTCGGGGGTGACAAATCAATCTAGCTAGGTTTCAATTAAAAAAAAATGTAGTTTTTCCGTGTTTTAATGAGAAACAGCTACCTTCTGAATCGTCCGGGCAACTAGAGCGGCTTTTTTCTTTAGACAGTCAAACGTCCAGGCAACCAGAGTGGCCCAGTCGACTTGCGTATTTATTTTGTGTTATAATCTGTTGTATGAGTGAATTAGCTTGTTAAATACGATTTTTTAAGACTCTATGGTAAGTAATTGTAATAGGCTTATCTTTAAATATCAAGTACCCGAGCAAAAATTAAAAGAAATAATTTATTGAAAATCGCTTTGCGGGGGGAATTGTCATTTGTTTGTTTCTGTAGTGTCAAGTGTTTTGTTATTGTGTTGTGTATCACGTAAATGTAATATTTTAATTACGTATTATATTTGTTTTATATATGAAATTAATCCTCATGATATCTAGTTTCCGATTTTATCTACAAATTACATATAAAATTCTTCTTACGAAATTAAATCGACAAGTTATAACAGTATGATCGATACTACTTTATCGATTGATTTAAATATCAAATTTTTATTGTAATCCAATTAATTAACAGTAAATCATTGCTTGTAATAGGTACAAAATATCATAAATATAATGTTTATAATATTCAACAATCTGGATGTATTGAGACAACCATGTATTTCATGTTTTACTTGTGCATTCCGCAGATAAATTGTAGGTATATACTAAGAATGGGTGCTTTATTTTAGTTTAATGTAAGTCGAAGTAATGACATATTAATATCAAAAATTAGGTTATATAGTCTATTTCAATAATAATCAAGTTTTATTAATGTGCGCGTTAATATTTTACATAAAAACTTAATATAATGAAAATGTTATCACATTTCTACCTATAATCTCGAGCTTTAACCTTTTATTTATATATAACTTGGGTTCAAAAACATAATTTATGATTTTACACGTTGATTTTCTATACTTTTAACTACGTGAATATATTTTTTATATAGCCATAGGTGGAGTCGTTATGTAATTATATCGCTTTTAATAATGATGAATCTCGCGCTCGCCGTCGGATAATCTTAATCGCGTCATCGGACGTTTCACTACCTGCCAGCTGTCATTAATCGGACGTTGCAATAGCTACAATAACATTAAAATATATAGGTTTATTTCGCCACTGTATACAAGACCATTAATATTATATTAATTATATTATAATATTTGACAACCTGTATAGCCTAGTGGTTAGCAATCCTACCTACTAAGCTAGAGGTCCCGGATTCGAATCCCGGTAGGTGCAAGCATTTATATGATGAATATGGATGTTTGTTCCCGAGTCATGGATGTTTAAATGTATTTATGTATGTTTATATGAATATGTGTATGTTTAAGTAAGTATATTGTATTAAATATATCGTTGTCTTGTAACCCATAACACAGGCTATATATTCTTAACTTGGGGCAAGATAATTTGTGTAAAACGTGTGTCAATATAATATAGTATAGTATTATTAATATAGCTCAGATGGGACATTGGGTGATCCAGAAAGCAGAAGACCCCGGTTCGAATCCAGGCGTCCAGGAGTCGTTTGTTCTAGTTTTGTACATTTTTCAAAAAACCGAACAAGGCTTGGTCGTCCGTATATTATACTTTATTAAACACATATAACTTAATCTCATTGCATTTATAAGAAGCATATTTTTTTCGTTTTCTAGTAATTGAAAAAACAAAACAAATCAATTCATTTTAATTCTAGTATATTGACTATAGCCAACGGTGTTATAATCCATCTTCTTGAATATTATCTGTAAAAAGGAGTTACTACTCTGTGATTGTTATGTTCAAGGGCTATGTGCCTAATGAGTCGTTAAATTATACCGACACTTGAACCCGGTCAGCTGTAAACATCATCCATCACCTTATATTTGTCTGTGGTACATAATATTACTGATTACGTCATCATTCGCTTATATGGCTGCCAAAACTCTGTCTGCCGGCGACGGTAATACAGAATATTAATAAAGGGTTATTTTTGAGCCAATTATTATTGCTGAGATATTTCTTGAGTAATACAGCCCTAACTAAGTTTATATCCGAAAGAGCGATGCCCATTAACCATACCAACTTCGACTACGAGTGCGCACATAGAAAAGTATATGTTGATTACAATATGAACTATAAATACGAAAATAGTTAGGAAATTGGCTTAAAAAAAGAATTGGTTTAGAAGAAACAAATGTTTTTACTACTGTTACAGCAATATACTTAGTCTGGTCATAAATACTGTTACAATTAAAAATAAACAAAATATTACATTTGAATTTGGAATCTGTCAATTTTATGCGATTGTTCATTGAGATTTCTCATTGTGGCGCCAATACATTGTACAATATTTAGCGATATTAAAATGATTATTACATGGGTGATAAAGAGAACCGAATCACTGTGATTGCATAACACAAAGTAGGTATGGAGCCAAATGCAATTTTTAAAACTCTCCATACACCAAGTAAGTAAAAGATTTGGGCGTCCTCATACTGTTCGTACGAATTAGGTGATCAAAGCAGTAAGGGAAATAATTCGAAGAAATCTTGTCCAAGAAAGAAGATAGAACCATGTCGCGTACCCTAAAATATGACCTAGGACTTGCAGCCTTTAAGAGACGTACTGGTCATTTCTTAACAGGTAATTTAAAAAAGAATAGGGTGGTAAAATCGAAACAACTACTGAAACGGTACGCAAAGGAAGGTGACAGTTTTTTTTTTACAACTGAGCTAATTTTAAACAATCAAAATGTGCGTTTTGGTGCTCAAAGCTCTAAGGAAGCTTCCCTCTGCACTCTGTCAACTAATAAATGTGGGCACTATCCGACTTCAGTGATGGTTTGGGGGTAGCTATGAAGGAGTGACTAGGAGTACTTTAGTGAAAAAGGTATCAAAATATCGGCACAAGTGTATCAATATACCAGTCTTGAGAAGGTAGTGAAGCCCCTTAACAACACCATGTTCAATAACCAAAAATGGTCCTTCCAGCAAAACTCGGCGCCGGGTCATAAAGCTCGGTCATCAGACCTGAAGACTGGCCGTCGTCTGGTCCCGATCGCTGGATTATGATTTATGGTTACTTTTAGAGACTATGGCTTGCTCATTTTGGAATCCCTAAAACAATCCGTACGATTGGCAGTGAAGAATTTTCCTACGGTTTTTTTTATGAAAATAAGGGAAGAGACGAGCTCAGCTGATGGTAATTGATACGCCCTACCCATTATGCATTGCCGCTCAGGATTCTTGAAAAATTCAAAAGTTCAGAGCGGCAATACAATTGCGCTCGTCTCCTTGAGACATAAGATGTTAAGTCTCATTTGCCCAGTAATTTTACAAGCTACGGCACCCTTCAGACCGAAACACAGTAATGTTTACTTATACTGCTGTTTAATACCCATTCCAAAAACAATGACTCAGACCTGAGAAGAACAGGCGCAACGTTCTCAATATGGTAACAAAGTAATATCGTACATTTAAATTTATTATTTAATAGCCTGAGGGCAGTCGCTCTATTCCCAATGATACCACATCATTAAGAAAGTCATTTATGTTATAGTTACCTTTACCACACATACGCTTTTTAACAATTCTTTTGAATTGCGTAATACATTTCTTTTGAACATTTTCTGGGATCTTTTTGTAATACATCGCCCTACAAACGACTTACTAACTCAACTTAGCCGAGTAGTAGGCATTAAGTTTATGTATGCTCTTGGTGTTAACATTCTTCCGTACATCAAATAGAATAAGGTTCTTAATAAATATTAATTGAGCGATTAAATTTGTTAGGTTATTAGATCAAAGTTCAAAGCAACACAAAATTATGTTCAAATAAATATCTCTATGTACTGTTGAAATAACTTAACTCTAAGAAAAATTCGTATTAAAATTGGGTTTTAAAAGATACGCCCTTGGTAGAAGTTGCAGTATAATGCTTGCAGAATTTGTTCTACATGTAATATATACGTTTACAATGAATAAATAGAGATACCACTATAAAGATGGGTAGAACAAAATATTATTTGAAAAAACATACCGGGCTGAACTCCAGGGTTGCCTGAATGAATGGTTGAACATTAACTTTGTTCATTTTTGAATATTTTGGACTGGCTAGGGAATAATTACGCATCAATTGCTTTATTTATTATGACACTGTCAGTAAATATTGCCAAAAACCATCTGTCTACAGCATGACAAGTACTACCTTAATTCATTTCAACCGCAGTCCCCCTGAAAACGTGCTCTGGAAAGGTCACGAAACGTCGGGTTAACTAAAATATAATACTAATACTCCATCTTCTGTACAACCTGCCGCAGCGTATGTAAGTGGTCTATGATGCTAAAGACCTTTCGGAATCCGGCTTGTTAAAGAAGCTAGAAGTCATTAAGCCTGCCCATGAGCAGATTTGTAATAAACCTAGAAAACAGCTTATATACATGGCTCAGAATAGATATAAGTCTAAATTTCCTCAAAAGCGTTTTCTCTCTCTTTTCTATCTATATCTAGTTTTGAAGAACAGCATATACTTCTATGCCATGCTTGCTGCATATACTTCTATGCCATGCTTGCTGCGTTTTGCCCTCGAGGATAAAGGAATTGAATTGCTTCTGGAGGATCTTCAGTACAGGAGTAGCACCAGCTCTCAGAAGTTTAACTGAACATTCCATCATCACCCGACGCTTTGTTGGTTTAAAGCTGTTGTAGGGTCATAATAATCTCGTACAGGCTGATGTCTGAGACTTTTTCGGTAAATAAGTGTGCGTGCTGTATGTTCACCGATTACGCTGAGATTAATGATCTGATTTACGTGATTCTTCTTTAGTTCGATGCAGAATAAATGCGATTTTGTCCCTGAAAATTTTTAAATAGTTTGGCCCCGTACTTTTCATTTTATTTTACGAAATTTTTTGTTTACGTGGATTGTGCTGTAGTTTGTGTACGGTTTTTTTAGGAGTTCTCATTCAGGTTGATTATATATTATTATTATTAACTGACACAAAAAAGTAAAAAATAAAAAAACGACTTCAAAAACTAAAAATGTATTGAATAACTTTATAAAAATTTAATATAATACACATCTTATATATTAATAAATAGTATGTAGTATATAGCTACGTATTTGATTATTAATGTGTGATTTTTATAATGATATTGAATTAGTATTATCAGTAAACTAAATTTATAGTAAGTTCCAGTTTATGCATTCTCAAAAATCGTGTGAAATGTTATTTTAATGTACAAAATTTATCGTTTTTATTGTATGTATTCAATTTGTGCAGGGCTACGTTACACTACGTTTTAATCAATGAAACAAGAGTTGAGGCACGTTCACGCAGGCTGGGAACAGAGACGTGTAAATAAAGGTGGTTGTATAAATAAAAGGTGCCTAGGTGCAATAAAGTTCTGCATTCCATTATTAATAATTCGAGGCACAATCGTAAATTATACAAAAGATTTAAGTAGTAGTAAACAGTGTTATTAAATTTTATTCTTTTGAATTTAAAAGTGCATCATGAAGGTTTTTAATGTGTATAAAAAGTACTTATTGCCTTAAGGCTGGGGACCGAGCCAATGGCCTTGAGAATTCGAGCATAGCTAGGTTACCTCTCTCGCACAAGATCGCCATAGTCTCAATTCAGAATTAAAATAATTTTTAATTTATTACAGACATAATACAATTTTTTTAAACTAACAAAACTATGTTATGTTAAATACATTAAACATTAAACAATTGATGAAATAATAATTGAGAATCAATACAATCGATGGTGTACAATTAATAAATTTTCGTACAATTTTTATCTTGGTGTATCTTACTTTGATGAATTTTGTTGTATCGGACTGTCTATAAAAAATAGAAATGAAAAGAAAAACTAAATTTTCTTCTCGTATTCTGTAGATATATCATTATTTTTTATAAAAATATAATCTAAATTTAAATCGTCAACAAATGGTTTCAATTATGCGCTATTTTGCAGCCGTAAGTGATTAAATAATACACAATTACGTTTTTTTAATTATCAGTTATATACTATCATAGTAGACAACATACTCATCCAACATAAACATGTACATACACACATGCACTATCTGGCACAGGTGTTCCTCAATCAACAGAAGATTACATCTACTACGATGTTTCTCAACATTTTGTTACTGAAAAATATGTTTTCATTTTTCATATTAATTTTTTATAGTCAACGGAAACTCTTAAAAACTTCGGATTAAAATTGAATCAATGTCCGTGACTGTAACCGTCAGGGTTATGTGCGTGATCGGTTCAGACGTTAAAAGTATAACAAGCTCACATGTATAACTTTATTCTTATGAAAATAAGGGACAGAAGAGCAGGACGTTTAGCTGATGGTTATTGATACACCCTACCCATTACAATGCAGGGCCACTCAAGATTCTTGAAAATCGCAAAAATTTTAAGCGGCACTACAATTGCACTCGTCACCTTCAGACATAAGATGTTAAGTCTCATTTGCCTAGTAATTTCACTAGCTACGGCACCCTTCAGACCGAAGCACAGTAATGGTTACACATTATCTTTTGCCATGGGGCGTAAAAAGAATAGGGGAGTCCCAGGCCCATGGGTGTCATAAGAGGCGACTAAGGGCTTTTTAGAAGTGGGAGAGTCACGCTGCCGTCTTTTGACGTCAGCACAATCGGGCCAGACTCGTCCGGGTTAATTACCACACTCGCACAGAATACCGGCGTGAAGTAGCAGCCTAGTGCCGCTATGTTTCGCATAGGTTAGTATCGAGGACCGGAGGCCATCCCTCCCTCCCCCCCCAACAAAATATGAGAGCGGTCCGTAAAAAGATATTACCCCAGGAGGGTACCGGCTCGACCAGAGCCGGAGAATCCCCCCCCGAGCACTCTCGCTCGGGCTGCCTTTCGTATTCTGGGGTGGACACAGAACCGCGCATGACCAAGGACAAACGAGGCAGTAACACCACGGCACCCCGCTCCACGCTCAACGTGGACTTTTGCAAAATCAGGGGAATTCACTCCAATTTAAACGCCGTCCACCACCTTGAGATGGCGCAGCCGGCCTTGTGTTTCCTTACGGAGACGCAGATATCTCGACCTAGCGAAACGTCATATTTACCGGGTACAAAATTGAGCACAATTTTTTGCCTCATGCCGGGGTATGTGTGTACGTTAGGGAGGATATATGCTGTCGCCATCTCGGCAATTTTGAGGGTAGGGACCTGTCTACTCTCTGGCTCCGCGTAGATTTAGAGGACTGCGTCCCATAGTGGTAACGCAGAAACCGATCATCTCATGGGCTGCGTTCAAGCGGCAATTGACGACGTGCTTGCACAGATCCCCTCCGCTGAAATCGTAGTCTTGGGTGATTTCAACCTTGAAATGCCGAATGGCTTGGATCACGTACCACAGACTACGCAGGGCGATCTGTGCATAATTTTGTATTGGCGTATGGTCTGTCTCAATTGGTTGAGTCGACAACGCGGCTCCCGGATGTGGATAGCCACATGCCGTCCTTATTAGATCTTCTGCTGACTACACATCCCGATGGTTACCAGGTCTTTGTCGACGCCCCTCTCGAAACGTACGACCATTGCCTGGTCAGGAGTGTAGTGCCTATCCGACGCCAACGTCGCAGACCACCAGCGACCCGCCGCGTTTGGCACTACAAGTCAGAAGATTGGGATAGGATGCGTTCCTTTTTTGCATCCTACCCTTAGGGCAAGGTTTGTTTCCCTTCGGATGATCCTAGTGCCTGCGCCGTTGCTATAGCCGATGTGATACTGCAGGGCATGGATATTTTTATACCAAGCTCTGTAGTACCGATCGGTGGCAGATCACAGCCCCGGTTCGATGCGTCAGTTAAAGCAGCATCTGACTGCAAAAAACAGGCGTATTGAACTTGGGTTGCGGCGCTGGGCACAAAGGATCCGAACTGCAAAGTTCTTAAGAGGAAATATAACCGTGCCTCCAGATTTTTTAAGCGGCAAATCGCTCGTGCGAAGTCTAAGCACGTCGTCAAAATCGGCGAGCAGCTTTCCAGTTACCCGACCGGAACACGCAAGTTCTGGTCGTTGTCGAAAGCTGCTCTTGGTAACTTCAACCAGCCGTCCATGCCGCCGTTGCACATGAGGAATGACACTACTTGCCGTATGGGCTGGCCCATAAGCGAAAGCCGAGCTCCTGTGCGCTCTTTTCGCCTCCAACTCGACTCTTGACGACAACGGAAAAACACCGCCGACCATCCCACGGTGTCAGAGCTCTATGCCTGAAGTACAGTTCAGACAGAAAACTGTTAGGCGAGCTCTGTTTTCGCTGGACGTCAGGAAGTCGAGCGGGCCGGATGGCATTTCTCCAATCGTGCTTAGAACATGTGCCACTGAGTTGACGCCGGTGCCTCCTGTGGTGCGGTGGTGGTCCCTGACTCATGGAAGTCAGCCCTTGTCTATCCGATCCAAAAAAAGGGGACAGTTCGGATCCGGAAAACTACTGGCCTATCACTATCACGCTATATGTCGCTCCCTGCTCTCCAAAATTATGGAGAGCATAATTAGATGCCAGCTTTTAGTATACCTAGAGAGTCACCAGTTGATCAACGACCGACAGTACGGCTTTCGCCATGGACGGTCGGCAGGTGATCTTCTGGTATACCTAACACATAGATGGGCGGCGACTATTGAAA
The DNA here is from genome assembly GCF_905404315.1 of Leptidea sinapis. Lineage (NCBI taxonomy): Eukaryota > Metazoa > Arthropoda > Insecta > Lepidoptera > Pieridae > Leptidea > Leptidea sinapis. The sequence goes on from NC_066289.1 coordinate 235,484, forward strand.
GCAAGGGGGAAGGCCTGGCAGTTAGCCTGGATATAGCGAAGGCCTTTGATCGTGTATGGCACAAGGCGCTTCTCTCAAAACTTCCATCATTTATGCTTCCCGAGAGCTTGTGCAAGTGGACCTCCAGCTTCCTCGTCGACGGATATTGCTCGAACCCGAAGCCCGTGAATGCTGGAGTGCCCCAAGGCTGTGTGCTATCTCCTACGCTGTTTGTTCTGCATATCAATGATATGTTGGACACCTCCAACATACATTGCTATGCAGATGACAGCACTGGTGATGCCGTATACACGGGCCATGCAGGTCTCTCTCGGGAAATCGTCGACCAGTGCCGGGAGAAACTTGTGTCTTCTATCGAGTCCTCTCTCGAGAAGGTCGCGGAATGGGGTAAATTGAACCTTGTCCAAATTAACCCCCAGAAGACTCAAGTTTGCGCGTGTACCACTAATAAAACCCCATTTGTCGTATCACCACTCTTCGAGAACACTTCTATTAAAGCCGCGCCTAGTATCGGAATACTGGGTCTCGAAATCTCGAGCGATTGCCAATTCCGTGGCCATCTGGAGGGCAACGCCAAATTGGCTTCGAAGAAGCTAGGCGTCATCAATAGAGCACGGCAATACTTCAAGCCGACCCACATCCTAGCGCTCTACAAAACGCAGGTCCGGCCACACATGGAGTATTGCTGTCATCTCTGGTCTGGCGCACCCCAGTATCTGCTCGATCCATTTGACCGCGTGCAACGTGGAACAGCTCGAATTGTCGGGGACTCAGTGCTCTGTGAACGGCTGGATCTCTTGGCGTTGCGTAGAGACGTCGCTTCATTGTATGTCTTCTACCGCATTTATCACGGGGACTGTTCCGAAGAGCAGTTTAACCTGATTCCTGCCGCCCAATTCCACCTTCGCACGACACGCCACAAGTTACGATATCATCCCCACCATCTGGATGTGTGGCGGTCCTCCACAGTGCGGTTTTCAAGGAACTTTCTCCCTCGTACTACAAAGCTGTGGAATGAGCTTCCTTGTGCGGTGTTTCCGGGACGATACGACATGGGTACCTTCAAAAAAAGCACGTCCACCTTCCTTAAAGGCCGGCAACGCTCTTGTGATTCCTCTGGTGTTGCAAGATAATGTGGGCGGCGTTGATCATTTAACACCAGGTGACCCGTACGCTAGTTTGTCCTCCTATTCCATAAAAAAAAATACCTACTGCTTCACGGCAGAAATAGACGCCGTTGTGGTACCCATAATCTAGCCGGCTTTCTGTGCAAAGGAGCCTCCCACTGATAAATAACAATTAGTAGTATTTATCTAATACCGATATTGAAATTGTTTTCATCCATCTACCAACAGGTCCTCCTGTTGATATTTATATCAAGGTACTGTGAGTTTACATACAACTTTGAAAACAATTTTTTTTTATATGTACTTACTGACATATAATGACTATATTCTGATTATTGTTATATCAGATTATTAGTTAATTAGAATCACTACAATCTTAAATATGGAATTATTGGTAAATTAGACACTGTTATTATTATAATGTCTTCATAGTTTTTAAATTAATCCAATAATGTTCTGTTTAAAATATTAAAAAGGTGACCCGCCATTTTAAGTTAAACATCAAAGAACACTGTCCCAACTTGCTTCATAATTGAGTCAGTATTTAAATGGACCGCAGGATGGAGTGGCCGGCACTCTCTTGTGCTCTTAAAAAATATGTCAATATTTCTTTTTGCCTGCCAGCTAATTCGATTTTCAAGTTTTGTTTGAAAAGTACAAGAATTACTTCGCTATTGGGAAATTGACAGTGACAGATGAAAAGTACATAACAACTTTCGAACTTGGGCTTGTTTCATGAGCAAAGTTAGTCAACTATATACAACATTCGTCTATTTTTGTAAGACATAAGTTACAAAGCTGTTACCATATTGTTATTATATATTCACTAACACAAATAAAATTTGAAAAACAAAATTTTATGAACGATGCGGGACTCGAACCTACGACCTGAGAGTTGAACAAAACAAACAAAATTTTATAGCGAGGCGTTACTCGAATGTTTAGCTCAGTTGGTTAGAGCACCGGCACGGAACGCCGGAGGTAAATAATAAAACTTATTAAATACTGTTTTATAACAGCATCATTTTCTTTTGTAAGCAATGATGCAAAACAGCTTCAAGTTCAAATATTTTTATTCTGTGGTATCATTAAGATTCCATTTCACTATTCCAATTCGCTGACGGCACATGTGAACTAGCTTACGGCGAATATCCAAAAGGTGCTTTCAATAATCTTCAAATAAACTTTGATAAAATAATGAAATGGTAGCATGATGTGGGATTAGCATTAAACGCCAAAATTACAAAATTAATGTACATAAGTACTAAATAGACTAAAATATGAGGCCAGATTACTAGCACACAGATACTGCCTTTATACTAAATATGATAACACAATATCACATACTAGTTGCAAATGCGAAGCCATTGAGGTTGTAAGGAAACAAAATTATCTGGGTCTCATCATTGACAATAGGCTGAACTGGAAAGATCAGATTGATATAATGTTTGACAAATTAAGAGCCTTATTTGCAAAGTTCGCTGTAATAAAGGATTGGGTTCCGTATCAGATTTGACTACTACTATATAAATCTTTGGCTGAATCAATTAAAGGTAGACTGTCAAGCTATGGAGAACCTGTAAAAGTTACCTTGAGAAAAAATATGCGTTGCAATCGCGAATTTTAAAAACAATTGTACCGTCAGAATAAAAAAAAAGTTAATATTTAGCATAAGCTGTATGAATATTGCAAAATCCTACCTTGTCACGAAAAAATGAAAATAAGAGTATGAGTATAGAGAGAAAAAAGACGAAAGCAATATTATTATGTATCGTAGTATGGAAGACTCAAAATTACCCTTCCAAGGAAAGAGTAATTAATTTATTAATTACTTGGTTTCTTATCTTATAACTGAACTGCCCACATTCATAAAACAGGCCTTTACAAATTTGTTACTAAAAATATTAATAAATCCAGTGTCCTGATGTTTGTTTCCAGTGAACTCCTAAACTAACAGATTTTGATGGGGATTACTTCACAGAGTGCAGTTTAGTTAAACTTGAGAGAATGGATAGTTTTTATTTTGATTTAGGACCCATAATTATTTTTATATTAAATATTTGTTTTGTATAGACATATTTTCTATGGGAGAATTTATAGACGCACGTCCATAAACGACACAATTCTGAGCTAGATAAACATACAAACAAATATGTACGCGACTTGATAATTTTTCTTTTCTTTATAAGTCGGTTGAAACTGGGTTACAATGTTGTAAGAGCACATCATCCTAATATACCTTTAAGATATTCTAACGACGAGGACGTGCATTACCGTCAACGATCTCAGTTTTATTCCAGATCGTAAGCTGTAACGACGCTGTTTACTTTAGCACAACCTGTGACGTAACTTGACGATTCAAATATTATCTATTATACTTAGTCTGGCCATAAATACTGTTACAATTGAAAACAAACAAAATATTACATTTGAATTTGGAATCTGTCATTTTTATATGATTGTTCATTGAGTTTTCTCATTTTGGCGCCAATACATTGTACAATATTTTTCGATATTAAAATGGAGTCGTGTGATAAAGAGAACGGAACCGCTGTTATTGCATTACACAAATTGGGAGCCAAATGCAATTTCTCTCCATATGCTTGGTATTAGTAAAATTTTTGTGTACCGGGCTATTAATAGACACAATGAGACCTCCTCTGTTTGTGACAGAAAAAGATCTGGACGTCTACGTAGTGTTCATACGAAAAAGGCGGCCAAAGTAGTAAGGGAAAAAATTCGAAGAAATCCTGTCCCAAAGCAATAGATTTTATCTAGGGGGATGAATATAGCACCTAGAACCATGCTGCGTATTTCAAAAGATTTCTTAGAAATTGCAGCCTATAAAAGACTTACGGGCTTTTTCTTAATTGATAATTTAAAAAAGAAAAGGGTTTTAAAATTGAAGAAACTACTGAAGCGGTACAGAAAAATTTTATTTACGTATGAGAAATTTTTTACGATTGAGCAACATTTTAACAAACAAAATGACCGTATTTATGCTCAAAACTCTAAGGAAGTTCTTCCCAATTAGTTGACAGAGTGCAACGTGGGCACTATCCGGCTTGAGTGATGGTTTGGTGGGGTATTTAGCTATGAAGGAGTGATTGAGCCATACTTTTGTGAAAAAGGTATCAAAACATCGGCACAAGTGTATCAAGATACCAGGTTGGTAACGAACGTTTCAGATTTCATCAGAGCTGAAGACTGGCCGTCGTCTAGTCCCGATCTTAATCCACTGGATTATGACGTATGGTCTTAGTTTTAGAGTTTCTTAGCTTGCTTTAAATGCCATTATAATTTGGAGTCCCTCAAGCAATTCTTACGATTAACAGTGAAGAATTTTCCCATGGAAAGAGTGCGTGCTTCGAAGCGAGAGCATTTCGAATAAGCATTTTATTTACAATAGCAGGGGAGTGCATTTGTTTTCCAGCGCAGTACCCTCGAAGTCTAACTAGTTCTATTTGCGATTAATATTTAAAAATTTAGTAGCTGTTATAAGGATAAATATAAGTTCACTTACCAACATTTTTCTGCCGTTTTGTCAGATTGATCGTGTTTTTAGCAAGATTTGTCAAATTATTTAAGTCACAGAAAATAAACAGCAGGGGAAGCAGAACAATAAATTGGAATGGCGGCATCCAGCTAGCCAAGTGTATTTGTCGTAATACTTGGTATTAAAGTATCTCATAATTTTACCTTTTTGTTGAGTTTAACTATTATTTTTGCATTGGTCTATAAAGAGAAACAATTTTTATTTTATCTACATATAACCAAGGATAGCTATACCGTGTCAGTGGTTTTTCTTATTCCCGATCATTTCAGTGTACCCCTCCCTAATAAATATAAATTAAATAATTATTAAAATGAATTCCAATGGTTTACAGAGTGAAATGGAGATTGATTGTACTTCGCCAGATTTAAGATCAGAAGCCAAATTAGCAATGGAAAACCTGCTTCCAGCGAAGTCAAAAGAAACATACATGAAAGTATATTATGAAAATTTTATGAGATGAAAAAACGAGAAAAATGTGAGGATTTTCTCCGAAACGGTATTTTCGGCGTATTTTAATGAAGTTGCAAAAACTCAAAACCCAGTTCATGTTAAAAACGGCTGGCATTAACTTGAAAAATTATGGGAATTTAACTACTTCAATGTATAATATAAAAGTGTGTTTTATTTCCCTGCATTATTTTGAGAAAAGCTCTATATATGCCTCGGCGGGAAATGGCAATTGCCTGTCTCGTATTTAGCCTTCAAATTCATACCCGACCTGCAATTGCCTATTTCCCGGCCTTTGCAATAATGTACTATTAACATAATTCTTTCGTTGAAGGTTAGTTCATTTTATAACAATTATTAAACTATTGAGTACCACCGTATCAAATGAAACGACACAAGTAACTCTTTGTTACAATTATATAATATTATTATATAGCCGCGCGGGCTGTCTACTCGTACTCGAACTTTGCGTCAGATTTAGCGTTACACGGGAACGTCAGAATTAGGACCGCAAACCTACATGATATAAATACTTACACAGAGTGGTAGGTGCCGTGCGCTCTACAAAACCAAAATATGAATAGTTTTCGGTATGGAATGACGGTTTCGAAAACTATTTATTTTAAAAACGATGTATTTTTGAACACCAAGGGTGTTTTATACCTTTAATTTGTATTTCTTATTTTTTCAAGTAGTTGTAAAGGAATTAATTATTATAAAGTAAAAATATTTATATTATATTTGTAAACAAATCTCAAATTTGTTCCGTTCGAGCACTCTTTCAATGAGCCACCGAGCCAAATTTAATTTATTATTCCCAGAGGTGCCAAATATAAGCCAAATATAATTTAAATAATTATATTTTGTTGCCGCATCAAAATTCCGTCCTAGCGAGATATATCATATGCGAACGGTGGCTACAACGGAATAAATTAGTTAAACTTTTCGATCACACGAAATAATATAGAATAGTTTCTATTTTATGACAATAAATGAGAGAAAATGAGATAGATGGAAAATACATAGTTCCAATACAATATCCAGCGTCATAGCTCATACATAACACTGTATAATTTATTATGATATGACCCCGATGTGATGTTCTCAATTATACTCCAATAACACAAAAATCATACACATGTATAACAATATAAGGGGAATATATAAGTATATTATTTTTTTATTTTCGATTTGTTTATATTAATCTCGTAATTGAGAGCCCTCCCACTGATAAATTCCACAAATCATTGAACCAGATTAACGCTGAATATCTTTTCCGGTGGCAATTATTATTAGTACATTATTCTACCCACCTTCTACCCAGTTGTCACTTCAATACGTAGGCCCTGTCCGAGCAGGTAACGTGTTCATTATATTTGTTCTAGGTTTGAATTAATTGAATTTTGCTTGTGACGGGTTGTCAAGAGCTGCAGATCAAAGACCCCAGACCCCAGCTGGATACAAAGGTTCGACGTTCAACAATGGTTTAAAATAGAGCGAAAGTCAACGGGAACGTTTAATTACAGATTTTATAAAATTCGTTCATATTTATTCAAGAACAAACTGAATTTGTGGAGCTTTGCGAAGTTTATTTGTAGCTTACACGTTTTGTATTTTGCGTTTCATCGCGGTATTTTTTTAGAATTATAATGGGATGTAATGTCTCGTACAATCATAATATTATAAAGTACTGTTTAAAAGAAGGTCACCATTATAAAACTGAAATTATTTGGAAAAACATTCTGTGACACTTTTCTCTTTTATTATAAATAACACAGTTAGCTATGCATCGATTGCTAGAAACCTACGCTATGCTAAATATATTCATGCTATTGAAAGTGTTCAGAATATTTTTTTAAAAGATTCAATTACATATTACAAAAAAGCGACATACCTCACTGAGATTATTTAACCAAATAATTGAAGTATGTGTGCCTAAAATTGAAGTAGCACTCAACTTGTATTTTTGTCTATATTATTTTGTATGTATCAGTTTATACTTTGTTGATGCAAAATAAATAAACCTTAAAACAGCGTAGAGAATACAGAAATCAAATTTCCCTTTTCATAATACTACTACAAGCGTTGTATCGTGCAGGTCTAGCGCGCAGCCGCGAGTAAGTAGAACATTTTCCCTACTAGCGTTGCATCGTGTAGGTTTAGCGCGCAGCCGCTTCTAAGTAGAACATCTTCTCTACTAGCGCTGTATCGTGCAGGTTAAGCGCGCGGCCGCAATTAAGTTAAACATCTTCCCTAAAACGACTGATTAGTATTTAGAGAACAGATTAGTATCAGGTTAGTATAGATATACACGATATTTAAAAATTAATTTGCCAAAGTAGTTTCACTTTTAACATGTGTGCTTTATACGCACGCATTTTTTTTTTTAAGTTTTAATTGTGACAGTCGCTTGTTTTTGAATTTTTTACCTTTTTATGTACTTGCAAAAAATTTTCAAATATATATTGAAAGTAAACAGACCTCTATAATCTCACCTAAAATCTTTACAAATGGTATTGCCTCTTTCATATTAGGCATAACAAATCTGACAGATTTAGTTGTTTTTTTTTGCAGTATTTTTCACATGATTATATTTTCCAAGGTAAGACATCTCTCTAAATTATTAATATAGATAGGAACCGGAAATGGCTCCAATATTGAGTCCCGTGTCATCCGCATTGTTACAACTGTAACGGATGATAGGTAAATTACCATTGATATCAGCCCACTTAACATTAATTACTCGTCACTCGATCTTGTAATCTTGTATAGCTGTCGCTAGCATCCTTGAGCACGCGTTTGTGTTATTGTCGGCTCATGGCTTAGATAGAGTATAGGATCCATAGTCTAAGGCTCATGTACATTCGTTTTACAACAAGTTAAGTGGCGCCGTGGCACTTATGTGCCCCCACGGGTGAAATAACGTTACTTTTTTTGGAGCGACGGAATTACGTCGTTTGTGTTGTTTTATTCAATGTACCGATATATTATTGCATAAAATTGGAGTCTAATGTGATAAAAAGGGATAATTATATCACTTTTGTCCTGTTATTGAGAGTATTTTGCTCGTTTTAGGCACATAGTCGTAGTTCAATAAAAATGGATAGAATGGAATGTCATATTATTGACTGGTTTCAGGAGCCTGACGATCAAAAGATAGTGGTGTAGAATACTTTGCCAGTAGTGAGGATGAAAAAGACCACTTTATTGAAGAATAACATGAATCAAAGTCTGAACAGGAAAATGATGAAGGTAACCAGATACCATGAAATGTAGTAACACCAGACACTGATATACTGCCATCGTCGTCAGGCATTTCAGATGAAGACACGCCAATAAGCAGATGTATATATAATATAAGATAATATTTATTATTTAGACAAAACAAATTTTATAACTATATTTACAATACTACGACTACATAAAAATAAAACTATCATTACATGGAAGCGTACCAAGAATAATGGCAGCATTACCGCGTTGGATAGCAAGGCTGATCCGTTGACCGTTGCTGAAATAGCTGCCAGCACTTGGGTTTCCAGTAGCCTTATTCAGGCGCAAAGATAGTATTTTGAACATTCTCCGCGCCTCTGGGTCCCACGGGGCAAGTGTTTCGACACCAAACGGCACAAAGATGTATGACTCGCTGAGACCAACATATTTGCGACGCTTGCTGTCTTCGGCACCAACTGACGTAACTTGGACATGAGGAGCCGGAGTCTCAACGCAAGTCGCGTCCCACACCAGTGCCCTTCCCCGTGCCCAAGCCACCAGCGTCATTCCATCAGGACGCTTGCCATCGCGGCGGGTAATACCATTTGGCTCTAAAACAGCTGGTATATTAAGAGCGGCAAATGCCCTGCGGATGACTTCATCAATGCTGGCGTGATGAATGATACGGCCTGCCGATTTTAGGCAGGATAACCCGTGGCGTCCAAGAGCATCTACCTGAACGCCACATCTACATTGATGTGGTTCATTCAGTTTTATATCTAGCCAGAGTGATACGCATACTGACAATGTCATATTGTCAAGTAGCGTTCCAATCGGCGCAGAAGGCAAGGCTTGTAACCAAAAGCGCGACTCATTTGGTGTCACGGCCAAAAGACGAGCACGCACTGATAAGATAATTAAATCACAAATTATGATGATGAGTCACCTATGATTACTAAAATGACAAATTTATGTTTCTATGCGGACTTGTTATAGGTTTTTTTTTATGCTTTAGGAAAGAGTGTCGTATTTATTGTTTTTTTGTTGGAAGCAGATGCTTTTTAGGTTTTTGTAATAAGCGTAAATAAAGACTGATTACATTTAACTTATTTTTTATTATTAATTCTACTTCAGTAGAGAAAAAAACAAAATTATTTTGGGACACTCTAGTGCTCCGCGCGTTTAATCGTGTGATTAATACTTGCGCGTGTAACGGAGTGTTATTTGTATCACAGAGGTAGAATGTTACAATATTCAGAGCGATACCGCGGATTCCGTAATGGTATTTTCCTGAGTAACGTCGGATGTTGACGCAATCAAAAGCCTATCAAAGACGCAATCAAACGTTGGAAGAGGGCCCCGCGCAGTACGGCTGTTTTCTGGTGGTCACAGGAGCTAGCCGTCCTACGCACCGAAAGCATAGGGGCCCGTAGGGCCTATCTGCGGAGTCGGCGTCGGAGAGGCGACACGCCTGAAATAATGGAGGGCCTTCGAACGGTATATTATGACCGAAAGAGGGCTCTCCAGTCTGCGATCAGGCAGGCTAAAGAGAAGGCCTATGAGGACCTTCTCGATGGCCTGGAGAGGGACCCGTGGGGGCGCCCTTACCATTCAGCTCGAAACAAGTTGAAGGGTGGGGCCTCCGCTCACGGAGGTCTTGGAGCCAGCGCTTATAGAGGAAGTGGTCGCGGGGCTCTTCCCCACCGCAGTGGACCTGATCCCGCCCAGGATGCGGGAGGGAGAGGTTGTGGAAGAGGCGACAGGGGAGGTCCAGGGCGTGACAGATGTGGAACTGGGCCTCTGCCTTGATCGCCTCAAGACAAGGAAGAAGGCTCCGGGCCCAGACGGTATCCACGGCCGTGTCCTGGCCCTGGCCTTCCCATATGTCGAGGGGGAACTCCGGGGACTGTTCGACAAATGTCTTAATGTCGGGCGGTTCCCGGAAGTATGGAAGGAGGGACGCCTATGCCTCATCAAAAAGGAGGGTAGGCCAATTGATTCTCCAGCGGCTTACCGACCTATAGTCCTGCTAGATGAGGTTGGGAAGCTGCTGGAATGGATAGTGGCCTCACGCCTAAGTCGCCACCTCTCTGCCGAGGGCCCGGACTTGTCCGAACACCAGTTCGGTTTTAGGAAGGGCCGCTCGACGCTTGACGCCCTCATAGAGCTGAGGGCTCATGTTGAGAGTGTGGTGGCGGATGGTGAGAGGGCGTTGGCGGTCTCCCTGGACATAGCCAACGCCTTCAACAGTCTCCCGTTCGGCGTAATTGCTGAGGCACTCGACTTTTTCGAGGTGCCTTGGTACTTGCGCCGAATAGTCAAGGACTACCTGGTTGGGCGCCGGGTAGCCTACGTGGCGGGAGACGGGAGGATGAGGCGGCGTCCCGTAGAGTGCGGAGTCCCGCAGGGGTCAGTGCTGGGTCCGCTCCTCTGGAACATGGGCTACGACTGGGTGTTGCGAGGTGCGCTTCTACCCAAGATGCGCATCTTCTGCTATGCAGACGACACCCTGGTGGTGGCCTCGGTCAGGACCTCCCTTGTTGTCAAGCGGATCAGGCTATTGGGGCTCAGGGTGGCGTTAAGTAAAACGGATGCCATCCTGTTACACGGCCCAAGGAGGGGCCCACCTCCTGGCACTTTCATCGAGGTGAACGGAGTGCGTGTCCCGGTGGCCCCCTGCATGAGGTACCTAGGCCTTGTGCTGGATGGTCGTTGGGGCTTTGAGGCGCACTTCAGGCACCTCGGAGAGAGATTGGTTGGGGCGGCTGGAGCTCTCGCGCGTGTATTACCAAACGTGGGGGGGCCGTCCCAAAGCGTCAGGAGGCTGTATAGCGGGGTCCTGAAGAGCATGGCTCTGTATGGGGCCCCCATCTGGGCAGATGCCTTAAACAGAAAAGGCAATGGGTCACTCCTCCGCGGGCCGCAGCGAGTGATAGCGAACCGCATAGCCAGGTGCTATCGGACGGTATCATTTGATGCAGCTTGCGTTATCGCGGGCACTCCGCCCTGGGCCTTGGAGGCTCATTTGAGCGCCGCCCTATACAGCCTTAAGGCGGAAATGGGCGGCGAAACGTGGAGGGAGCGCGAGGCGTCTATAAGGCGCGCGGCTGACGCTGCCATTATGCGGCAGTGGCGGGAGGAACTTAAGTCCTCCCAAGTGGGCGCGCGCACTATAGGTGATGACACCGAGGAGGAGACGGCCGATCACACCCTCCAGACTGCGCCGCGTGGGAAACGAGGCGTCAAGACCTGAGGACAGTGATCGGCCAGGACCTCTCGCTGCCTGGCATGGTCAAGAGCATGCTGGACAGCGAGGAGTCCTGGAATGAGGCTTCCTCCTTCTGCGAGCACGTAATGCTACAGAAGGAGGAAGCCGAAAGAAACGGAGAGAGGGCATCAGTTGCCCTTCAGAGGGCAGCAGGGCGGGGCAGGAGGGGGAGAGGGGTCCAAGAAGACCTCTCAACCCCAGCCCCTAGCAGCCAGTTGAGGGCCACTGATGGCCTCTTCCCCGAGGTTCTCCGGTGAAATGCCCTGCAAAGATCCCGGAGAACCTCTCAAAAAGGGGAACTCTCTGCTTTCGAGGAGGTTTTAGTGGGTATTACCAAACATGGCCAAATTCTAGCTACGTAGAAGATGGTCTAAGTGGTTGAGTCGCACACTACCTGTGCCACATAGTGCACAGGGGTAGTATGTAAATGTATTTCCTCCTCGTTAAAAAAAAGAAAAAAGTTAGGTTAGGTTAGGTTAGGTTAGGTTAGGTTAGGTTAGGTTAGGTTAGGTTAGGTTCACCTTAAGGAAGCGAACTGGACTTAGGGAGGCTGCTCCCAACGAGTTCTTTCTTTAAGAACTCTGCGGGATGCGGCCTGACTATGGGGACGCTCATAGTTGAGAAACGTCGAGGGCGGGCTCGGTGTGCATTTACACTGCCTCCGAGCAGATGGGAAAAACCCGGTTTTCCTGCCACCGTCGGTAAGCCCGTCTTGGCTTAGCCGCCCGGACGGTGAGGAAGAAAACCTCTTTAAAAAATTACCCCGAATCCCGTGCTCTAGTGCGTGGCCAGGGGATGCATGGCTGATTGGTAGTTCAGTCGCAAGCGCACTCCCAGCCGAGGTACCTGCGGATCCCTCGGTTGGGCACAAATCTACGCTTGCCCGGGTATTGGGGGATCTCTGCCCGGGTCGACCTTTATTTCTCCCCCACTCGTGGGTACAAAAATGAATAAACCAAAAAATAACAAAATAAATAATGAGAAGAAGAAGTTAAGTGGAAAGAGCGGTCAGTCGTCGTCTGACGATGAAATTGAGGTGACGCTATTGCAAGAGCCCCTAGCAGATGTTCTGGGCTCTACAACGCGAAAATCAGAGCGCCTCCGCTAGGTGGTTGGGACCTTCAGAGGACGGCCTCCAACACCAGTGTCAACAGATACTATGGGCGGGAATGTGGAGCTCGAAGTCGAGACCCGCAAGCGGGGTCACTCGAGGGAAGAGGAAGGTGACGCACCCCAAGGTTTGCCGCCCCCTTAAGTGGCAAGCAGCCTAAGAGGGCGGTCACGTACTCCAGTCCCGGCCCCAGTGGGCTCAGCATTCTCAAGAGCAGGGGCCTACAATACGGCCCGTGCGGAAGGCGAGATCATCGCCGAAGACGAAATTGAGGATCTTCTCGAGAAGATCCGGATTTCTCGGAAGCCGGTGGACGGGGATTCTGATTCCCAAGCATTGAAGGAGAGGATGACCTACGCGGTGGCCGTCATTAACAAAGTGGCCACCAAGTCCACAAACCTTAAGGATTCCTCCAAGATAATCTCTAGTGTAGTGGACGCACTAGTAGAGGAGCTGATTGGTCTCCGAGCCGCGAATGAACGCCTGACGGAGCAGGTCGCTGACCTCCGCGTTCAATTTGCCCAATTTAAGGCAGGAGCGCGGTCGGAGCAACCGGAGCAGCCGAAGTCTGAACTGCTCCCTCTTCTTCCCCGTCGGACGCACACATGCGTCAAGTTATTGACGCAGTTTGGAGGATGATGGACGGGCGGCTTGCTGGACTGGAGGCTAGACTGCCTCCAGCACCTATAGTCCGGCCTCCACTCGCTGCATCACAACCAAAGCACGCTTCGGTCCCGAGACAGTTTCACATCTCTGGAGGCCGCGTCCCAGCGACAACAGCGGCCGTTGCTCCAAAAGCAAAAAAACCGCACGCTCAAATAAGACTGCTCAAAACGCGGGTCGTGCCCCTGCTGGTGCGGAAACTATGCCTGGCCCCTTCTTGTCTGCCTCCCAAAATGCTGGCTGGACGGTGGTTAAGAGAGGCAAGAAGCCAAGCGGGAGGAAGATGACGACCACCGCCTCACAGCACCAGGCGGTAAACAGGAGCACTAAGAGGACCCGAAAGCTGCAGCCGCCGAAGTCGGCAGCAGTAGTGGTTACCATACTGCCGGAGGCAGCTAGCAAGGGGCTCTCTTACGCTGCCGTGTTCAAAAAGGCGCGAGACACCTTCGCTTCTGAATTCGGGGGCGTAGGTGCACGCCTACGCATCGCCCAGACAGGGGCTCGAGTTCTGGAGTTTCCCGGAGCCGAAGGCGCGAAGACGGCGGATACATTCGCACAGAAATTGCGGAGTCGGATGGAGTACGGGTCGCCAGGCCCACCAAATGCGCGGAGATGCGCATCTCGGGCCTGGACGACTCCCTTTCTGTCGACGATGTCCGAGTGGCAATTCAGTCGAGGACGGGTTGCTCCGCGGACAATGTAAGAGTCGGCACCATTCGCCCTGATCAGGGGGGCCTTGGCGCAGTGTGGGTCAGCTGCCCCATGGCAGCTACCAAGAATTTAGCGGACGCCGGAAAAATCCTTGTCGGTTTCGTCAATGCCAGGATCACAGTCCTGGCAGCGAGACCGATGAGGTGCTTTAAGTGCCTGGCGTCGGGACACACTCGTGCCAATTGCACGAGCCTCTTTGACTGCAGCGGACTCTGCTTCCGCTGCGGTCAACCGGGGCACAAGGCGGTGGGATGATCCGCTACCCCTTACTGTGCAGCGTGTGCGGCAGGCAACTTGCCCGCAAATCACCTGACGGAGCAGGGAGGTTGCAAGCCTCCCCAGGCTTCCAAGAAGACTTCGGGAGTTAGCCAGTCGGCCCAGGCTGCCTCCGGAATTCTTGCGACGCCGTCACCCATGGAGGTGGCTGTAGAGTCAGTCCAATAATGGACCCAGTCTCCAGCCTTGTCCAGACGAACCTTAACCACTGCGCCGGTGCGCAGGATCTCTTCCTGCAAACCTTGGCGGAGTGTTCATTTGGTGTTGCCGTAGCTGCAGAGCCCTACTATATTCCAACCTATCCAAACTGGTTGGGTGACTGGGACGGCTCTGTGGCAGTCGTCGGTTCCACGGCGGCTCATTCCCCGCCCTTGTCGCTAAGAGACAAGGGCTCGGGATATGTTGCTGCTGATTGGAGGGGAATCACCATATATGGTGTGTACTTTTCCCCCAACCGGAGTTTAAGCGATTTCGAGGTTCTCCTGAGAAACCTGGAAACCTCGATACGGCGACTTGCGTCTGGGCACGTCTTAGTGCTAGGGGACTTTAACGCTAAATCCGTGGGTTGGGGCTCCCCCAGAACGGACGCCCGGGGTGAAGGAGTGAAAAAGTGGGCGGCGACAATGGGCTTCTGTCTTTTAAACAGAGGCTCTAGAAATACGTGTGTACGACAGCAGGGGGGGTCGATAGTGGACCTTTCGTTTGCTACCCGAGTGCTGGCCTTAGCCCTCAACCACATGATGGACCGCCTCAGGGAACTGGTCGACGCGAGCCTGGTGTTCGGACGGTTTCCTGACTGCTGGAAGAGTGGGAAGCTGGTTCTCTTGTCGAAGCCGGGGCGGCTTGCAGACTCGGTCGCAGCCTACAGGCGGGTAAGTTGTTTGAGAGGGTGATATTTACCCGCATCGTCCGACATCTGGGCGAGGTTGGCCCCGATTTGTCGGACGCCCAATTTGGTTTCCGAGCCGGGCGTTCGACGATCGACGCTGTAATGCGCCTGAGGGCTGTGACCGAAGAGGCAGTGAGCTGCGGTGGCGTGCTGTTGGCGGTGTCGTTGCACATCGCCAACGCATTCAATAGTCTGCCGTTCAGCTGCATTAGGGAAGCACTCCTTTATCACGGAGTGCCGCAGTACCTGAGGCGGCTGGTGGCAGACTATTTAGAGGAGCGTACCGTCATGTACGAGGCCCGAGATGGATTGCTCAGACGTCGGCCCATGTCGTGCGGTGTGCCACAGGGGTCTGTTCTAGGACCACTCCTGTGGAACATGGGGTACGACTGGGTCCTTCGAGGGGATTTTCCCCCGGGGCTGGGGGTCATCTGCTATGCAGATGACACCTTGGTCACGGCTCGGGGGAAAAACTTTGAGGAGGCGGCGTGCCTGGCTACCAGAGGCGTCTCTCAGGTAGTCGGCTTGCACCAAGGCTGGCTACGCGACGGCTGTACACAGGGGTGGTGCGGTCAATGGCACTGTACGGTGCACCGATGTGGGCGGCGGCTCTGACTGCCCAAAATAGGGCGCGCCTCTGGCGTCCTCAGAGGGTTATGGCGGTTAGAGTCATACGCGTTTGGAAGCTGAAGTGCTCGCCGAAGTTTATCGGCGGACGGCTGAGTTTCGAGCGGGTAGTGGCAGTCGGCCCCCGCCCAAAGAGGTACGCGAGTGGCGAAAAGCCACCCGCCGAGCCATCCTAGTTCGATGGTCGTCCCGGCTGGAGGCTTCACGTGCTGGAATTGCTGCCGTGGAGGCGCTCAAGCCGGTCATTGTCGAGTGGGCAGGGCGACAGCACGGGGCTCTTTCCTTCCGACTGACGGAGGTGCTTTCTGAGCACGGTTGCTTCGGGAAGTACCTGCACTCAGTCGCAAGAAAGGAACTGAGTCCCGCCTGTCACCACTGCGACTGCAGTGAAGACTCGGCTCAGCATACGCTGGCAGTATGCCCAGCCTGGGTAATTCAGCGTCGGGTCCTCACTGCAGTCATTGGAGAGGATCTCTCGCTGCCGGCCGTCATACGCTCCATGGCCGGCAGCGAAAGGTATTTTACCGCGGTCGCGACCTTCTGCGAGGATGTCATCTCGCAGAAGGAGGTGGCGGAGCGGGCTCGGCAGGACGATGTCCACTCGGACCGTATCCGTCGCCGGCGAACCGGGCGGCGGAAGGGCGCTTACATGCGCCTCATGCCGCCCTGAGTCTGGCTGCGGGTGGACGGGACGGGTTTACCCATCCACCCGCCTTAGTGGTCAGCCATGAAGGGGCGACGTCCGCGTGTACCTGGAAGATGGTGCCGGCACTCATGCGGGCACGCGCCAGGAGGAGTACCGGATGTGTTAATAACGCCGTTCCCGGACTCCTCCTATCAAGGCGTGGTATGGTACACCGTGTGGTTTTAGTCGGTTCGATTCCGACACACCACCCTACCGAAAACCCCGGTGGGGTGACGGCCCGTGGGGGTTTCCACACGCATAAAAAAAAGGGTTAGGTTAGGTTAGGTTAGGTAAGGTTAGGTTAGGTTAGGTTAGGTTAGGTTAGGTTAGGTTAGGTTAGTTTTGAAGGACTACCTGGTTGGGTGCCGGGTAGCCTACGTGGCGGGAGACGGGAGGATGAGGCGGCGTCCCGTAGAGTGCGGAGTCCCGCAGGGGTCAGTGCTGGGTCCGCTCCTCTGGAACATGGGCTACGACTGGGTGTTACGAGGTGCGCTTCTACCCAAGATGCGCATCTTCTGCTATGCAGACGACACTCTGGTGGTGGCCCAGGGGGGGCCTTTGGGGAGGCAGCCTTACTGGCCTCGGTCGGGACCTCTCTTGTTGTCGAGCGGATCAGGCTGTTGGGGCTCAGGGTGGCGTTAAGTAAAACGGACGCCATCCTGTTCCACAGCCCAAGGAGGGGCCCACCTCCTGGCACTTTCATCGAGGTGAACGGAGTGCGTGTCCCGGTGGCCCCCTGCATGAGGTACCTAGGCCTTGTGCTGGATGGCCGTTGGGGCTTTGAGGCGCACTTCAGGCACCTCAGAGAGAGATTGGTTGGGGCAGCTGGAGCTCTCGCGCGTTTATTACCAAACGCAGGGGGGCCGTCCCAAAGCGTCAGGAGGCTGTATAGCGGGGTCCTGAAGAGCATGGCTCTGTATGGGGCCCCCATCTGGGCAGATGCCTTAAACAGAAAAGGCAATGGGTCACTCCTTCGCAGGCCGCAGCGAGTGATAGCGAACCGCATAGCCAGGTGCTATCGGACGGTATCATTTGATGCAGCTTGCGTTATCGCGGGCACTCCCCCCTGGGCCTTGGAGGCTCATATGAGTGCCGCCCTATACCGCCTTAAGGCGGAAAGTGGGCGCGCGCACTATAGGCGCCATTCTTCCAGTCCTAAGCGACTGGAAGAAAAGACGAAAAGGAGATATCTCCTTCCGCCTGGCACAGGTGTTGTCGGGCCATGGTTGCTTTGGACGATATGTGTGCCGGGTTGTGAGGAAGGAGGTATCGCCTCGGTGTCATCACTGTGATGACACCGAGGAGGATACGGCCGATCACACCCTCCGGGATTGTGTCGCGTGGGAAACGAGGCGTCAAGACCTCAGGTCAGTGATTGGCCAGGACCTCTCACTGCCTGGCATGGTCAACAGCATGCTGGGCAGTGAAGAGACTTGGAAGGCGGCTTCTTACTTCTGCGAGCACGTAATGGTACAGAAGGAGGAAGCCGAAAGAAACAGAGAGAGGGCGTCAGTTGCCCTCCAAAGGGCAGCAGGGCGGGGCAGGATGGGGAGAGGGGTCCAAGAAGACCTCTCAACCCCAGCCCCTAGCAGCCAGTAGAGGGCCACTGATGGCCTCTTCCCCGAGGTTCTCCGGTGAAATGCCCTGCAAAGATCCCGGAGAACCTCTCAAAAAGGGGAACTCTCTGCTATCGAGGAGGTTTTAGTGGGTATTACCAAACTTGGCCAACTTCTACCTATGTAGAAGATGGTCTAAGTGGTTGAGTCCCACACTCCCTGTCCCGTATAGTGCACGGGGGCAGTACGTAAAAGTATTTCCTCCTCGTTAAAAAAAAAAAAAGGGTAGGTTAGGTTAGGTTAGGTTCCCAAGTGGGCGCGCGCACTATAGGCGCCATTCTTCCAGTCCTAAGCGACTGGAAGAAAAGACGAAAAGGAGAGATCTCCTTCCGCCTGGCACAGGTGTTGTCGGGCCATGGCTGCTTTGGACGATATCTGTGCCGGGTTGTGAGGAAGGAGGTATCGCCTCGGTGTCATCACTGTGATGACACTGAGGAGGATACGGCCGATCACACCCTCCGGAATTGCACCGCGTGGGAAACGAGGCGTCAAGACCTGAGGACAGTGATCGGCCAAGATTTCTCGCTGCCTGCCATGGTCAAGAGCATGCTGGACAGCGAGGAGTCCTGGAAGGCGGCTTCCTCCTTCTGCGAGCACGTAATGCTACAGAAGGAGGAAGCCGAAAGAAACAGAGAGAGGGCATTAGTTGCCCTTCAGAGGGCAGCAGGGCGGGGCAGGAGGGGGAGAGGGGTCCAAGAAGACCTCTCAACCCCAGCCCCTAGCAGCCAGTTGAGGGCCACTGATGGCCTCTTCCCCGAGGTTCTCCGGTGAAATGCCCTGCAAAGATCCCGGAGAACCTCTCAAAAAGGGGAACTCTCTGCTTTTGAGGAGGTTTTAGTGGGTATTACCAAACTTGGCCAACTTCTAGCTACGTAGAAGATGGTCTAAGTGGTTGATTCCCACACTCCCTGTGCCACATAGTGCACAGGGGTAGTACGTAAATGTATTTCCTCCTCGTAAAAAAAAAGGGTTAGGTTAGGTTAGGTTAGGTTTTTTTTTTCGAACTAGTGGCCTTCCTCCCTGGCAACTCGCGTCCCAGGGCCGAGGAGCTACTACGGCTACTTCCTCCCTACCATTGAGCGGCAGGGTTTGGAGGTGGGTAATACTTTATTTAAACGGAAAAAAAACCTATATATAATTACACCAAACTACCTTACACCTAAGACTAAATACACAATTTTTACTATTAACTACAAATTACTACAAAATTACAATTAACCTACTCAAATCAACTAATTATTTATTATTACAATCTATCTTAAACTAAGTCCACATACATTTTTATAGAGAGTCACTGTGTTGTATCAAGGTCCATATACATAATATCGGGAACCTTTCTGTACATTACTTACAAATAAAATTTAATTTGAATTTTCTTAACTTAGTTTTCTAATTAAGTTTACTACACATTTCTATACTAATATATTTTATGATTAAGAGACACGTAATATTTACAATTCTTAAACTATTTAATTTTAAATTTTATGTTGCTGCCATTCCGCGGAAGCACGTCAGACAGAATCTTTAAGCAGAAACCTTCAAACGACTTCCTCAATGACTTTTCGACAAAAACTGGGAGATTTGCCTCAGCAACGGCCACCCCGCTTTCCACCTCTAGGTCGCATCTCCACCGGCCGAACCTGGGGCATTCGAGCACCAGATGCATTGCGCGGAGCACCAAATGCACACTGGGCTATCCCTTAGTCCGAACCGGTGGAGATACGCCGCGAAGCCGCCGTGGCCCGTTATAACCTGGGCCATCAATGCGGAGAAGGGCTCCTCCCTAACCAGCTTGTAAGACGCCGCGACGTCTGGCAGAAACGCCTTTGTGACACTTGCGGTTTGACCCGCGGTGTACCGCTCCTGCCAGACGTCGACGGTCTTGGCTCTAATTTTGCGGCGGAGAGTAGAAATCGGTACTCCATCGTATGCAGTCCTCAATTTCGAATGGGGCGCCGCGTCCTTCGCCAAGTGATCAGCCCTCTCGTTCCCCTCAATACCTACATGCGCCGCAACCCAGCGGAACCGAATGGTTTTACCCATTTCTCGAGCCCGCCGGATCAGGTTTTTGATTTCGAAGGCTATCGGGTTAAATGATGATCGATCCCTTAGCAGCTCCAGCGACGACCTGGAGTCACTAAGGATCTCAACCTTCATGTCGGGCATCTTCAAGATGTCCTCGATAGTCTTCGAAATTGCGCACATTTCGGCTTGGAAAACAGAGCAATAATTCTCCAATTTGAGTTTCCTTGCTCTGACTTCCAAGCCTCGCCGCCTGTATGAGATGCCGGCTCCAACCCTGCCCTGTATCTTACTGCCGTCGGTGTAGACCTGCAGGTAACCCTCTCCTTCTCCTGGGTCATTATGCACCTCTACCACGTCGGTCCCGGCCTGAGTTTCCTCGAGACAGCAGAATTCTACCTCAGGAGCGAGGGCTGGATGGGGAGCATCCAGGAAGCTAACCCGCTGTTCAGCCTTCCTGTCTGCCATACCATCAATGTCCTCACCCCTTTTATATCGGTACAATTCTGCCGCCTCTCGGATCCTCAGGTCGAGTGGCAATATACCTGACAGGATCAGTGCCGCACTCAAACTGGCGGTTTTGTAGGTCCGGCTGATCTTCCGCGCGAACCCCCGCTGAACCGCGTCCAGCAGCTTCCGCACTCCGACTTGATCTACGGCTGGGACCCAGACGCTTGAAGCGTATAGTACGATTGGCTCCACAGCGGAGATGTAGATGGTCCTGACCACCTCTGGGTTCCGACCCCAGGTTGTCTTAGCCACCCTAGATAGTTGGCCATAAATGGCCGTTGCCTTACGGCAACCTTCGGCGACATGTGGCTTAAAAGACAACCTGTGGTCAATAGTAAGGCCCAGGATTTTGGTTTCAGTTACCATCTTTATATATTGCCGCCCATGGTGATCTGAATAGGTGTTAGTTTCAGTTTCTTAGTGATCACCATGGCGTTGGTCTTGTGTGGAGCAAATCGCAGCTTGTTGTCCAAGCCCCAGTCGTATACCCGCCGGAGGACGGAATTTGCGGTCCGCGCGATAGTCTCCGGAGAGGAGCCTGAGAAGACGAGCACTACGTCGTCGGCGAAGGCTTGCACGCGTAAGCCCTCTTCCTCGAGGGCGCCCAGCAATGGATCGATCAGGAGGTTCCAGAATATGGGCCCCCCAATCGATCCCTGAACGCACCCCTTGGTCGTGGGCCTCACGCACTCGGCGCCCGCATAACGAATAATGACCTCGCGGTCATTGAGGTAACTGCACACGGTGGAGTACAGATTTCGGGGGCATTTCCTGGCGGCCAGCTGATGTTTAATAGCTGGCCACCAGGCGCTATCGAATGCCCCCTCTATGTCTAGAGACATCATCAATACTACCCTCTTTGCCCTGACCTCAGCTCTGATGTGCTCGATCAAAGCAAAGAGGGCATCTTCAGTGCTTCGCTGTGGCATAAATCCGAATTGGGCCGGATTTAGCGTCGGCAGTACGTGCCACTTTATCCGGCATACCATCATCTTTTCCAAAGTCTTACCGTGGACTGACAAAAGTCCAATCGGACGGTAAGACTTTGGGTGATGGTAGTCGGATTTTCCCGGTTTGGGAAGTGTCACGACTGCCGCACGCTTCCACGGCTTCGGGAAGTACCCCACAGCGAGGCACCTGTTGGCTATCTCTAGGAAGAGCCGCTCATCTGCCTCAATGCTCTTGGCACTGATATCTGCCGTAAACGCGTCCGATCCAGCTGCTTTTCGAGCACTGAAGTCGTGAACCGCCTCTCTGAGTTCTGCAATGGTGAAGGGCGGATCATCCGCTGCACATGATAGCTCGCACAGCGGACGGTCCGCTCCCCTCCTCATTGCGGAGTATACGGGAGTGTCATCCTCCGGCCTGTCGTCCGGGAAGAACGTAGCTGCAAGGAGTTCTGCACTTTGCTTGGGATCAAGAGTCACTCCGTCTCTCACAAGAAGTTTGTCTTCTTGCTTTTTCGAGGTTTGACGAAGGACTCTGTAGATTCCGTCCCAAAGGCTTTTGCCTGTTTGCGCGGTCCTCCTTCCAGCTATGGGTCTGCGCCGCTTGCGCGGCAGACTCATATTTCTCCCTGGCTTCGAGGTACTGGCGGATGACGAATTCCCTCCTTGTTGGGGCCGCGTAGCGTATGCGTCTCTTTTTGGTGACCGCATCTCGCTGCAGGACCCGAAGTTCGGAGGTCATCCACGGGGGTTCATACTTCAATATTCGCTTTAGCTTTGGGATCGCGGCCTCACACGCCTGTCGAACCGCCTCCTGATATTCGAGGACAACGTTTTCGATGTCCTCGGAGGCGGTTACGGCTGACACTCTTTCCACTCGGATCTGGCGCTTTTGGAGCTTTAAGATTAGTTCCTTTCGGAACTTATCCCAGTCTGCCTTGCGTGTATTATATATCCGAGTGGTTGGTGCTGGGCCGGGTGCTTTTGCATGGCCAGCGCGGAGTCCTATCCTTAGAGCGTTGTGATCGGAGCTTACCATGTCGGGGTCCACCCACCAGGACTCCGTCCTTGACAGGATACTTTGGCTGCACACCGTAATGTCGACTCTGCTTGTATAGAGCCGACCTCCTCGAACCACTTAAAAAGTGGGTTCAGTACCTGTATTCAGGATGTGCAGCTGATGGTCATCAAAGTATCCTGCCAATTCGGCTCCCCGGTGGTCCTCGTCTGCGCTTCCCCACCATGGGCTCCACGCATTGAAGTCACCCCCGATCACAACACTCAAGGTTCCCAACTTGGATCGGACACTGGACAGACGTTCCAGGTATGGATCCAGGGGTTTGTCCCCCTCCAGGTAAGCGGATACTAATCCAAGTGTCCAGTCGGAGAACTCAATGGTGATTGCCTCTATGTTCTCCGACTGAAGGCTCGGATCACACGTTACCTGGAGGTCTTTATCAAAGACCACTATTGCAGCCTTTGCTGGATTGCTCCTATTTGTCCCCTGGTCCATTTGATAGACGTGAACCCCTGGGTATCGCTTCAAGGCACCTTGATTACCTGTATAGGGTTCCTGCAGCAGTGCCAGGCTCACCTTCTGGCTGACAGCTTCTGCCATCAGCTCATCGGTCGCCAATCGCTTCCGCTGCAGGTTTACCTGTATCATGTGCCTTGAAGCACTATCCCTGGGCCCGCGACCTCCCGGATTTACAACCGCGGTGCCCTTAGCAGTAGCACACGCCGAGGCGGGCAATGGCATCCCATTTCCACCTCACCGGACAGTCACTGCTAAACGCACCGTGATCCGTCTTGCCCAGCTTCGCGTGACGGCAGTTAATGCAGCTGGGCGGCTCCCCCACGACATAGTCGGGGCATTCGCTCCTTACGTGTGGTCCCCCGCAGTGACTGCAAAGGTCCGAAGACTCCTTGCAGTGGCGCCGTCCGTGCCCGAAAGCTAGGCATTTCGAGCACTGAATGAGGGTCGAGAAGTCCTCGACCTTCGACCGCTTAAGGTCAAGATGGACGGACCCCTCGTCCGTCATGCGACGCCACAGCGGAGGAAAAACTCATGAATTCGCTAAGCGACAGAATTAATGCTCGTCTGGACGACATCGAGCCGAGGCTGAATCCTGCTCCGCGTCTCCGTCCCTCTCTGGCGACAGACCATAGCAGATCAAAAAGTCCGCCCCTTCATGGCTGAATCACCGGTTCCAAAACCAAAGAAGTCTGAATCGAAGAAGGAGCAAAGGCGGGAGAAAAGGCTTGAAAAGGAGAGGATGCAGCGCGATAATGCCCTCATAGCCCCTTCACCCGCTACAACTGAAGACGTTCCTCCAGAATCCCGAGCTTCACAACCGGTGACACCCGCTGTTAAAAAATCTGACAGCTGGATTGTGGTCGGTAAGGGGCGCAAAGGGGCACTCAAAACTAATAAAACGCCGAAGACGCAAAGCAGAACACCGTCCCAGCACCAAAAAGAGAAGCCAGATATTGCTGCAAAAGCAGCACAGCAGCCGAGGCTAAAAGCATCGCGTTCCTCGGTAGTTGTAATCACGGTCCCAGAGGAGGCACAGCAAAAAGGAATTACCTACGCATCCGCCCTGAGAGACGCTAAACAGAAACTTAACCTCTTAGAAATGGGGATCGATGCGTATGGTTCCGTAGGGCAGTAACCGGTGCCACAATTATCCAGATTCCAGGTGCCGGCAGCTGCGATAAGGCGGACTCCCTAGCCAAAAAGCTACAGGAGTTATATGCCGAAAGAGGCATCAACGTAGCGAGGCCAATGAAGACCGTAGATATTAGAGTATCTGGCCTAGATGATTCCGTCACCCCGGAAGAGCTAAGAGCTGCCGTGGCAGGTAAAGAAGAGTGTCCCGTAGACCAAATCCGAACCAGTCGACTCCACAGGGACAGAACGGGCCTATTTGCAGCATGGATAAGCTGCCCAGTTACAGCCACGAAGAAGCTCAATGAGGGGCGCTTTCTGGTTGGCTGGGTGGCGGCCAAAGTGTCGATACAAAAGCCAAGAGAACTTCGGTGCTACCGCTGCCTACAAGCAGGCCATATGGCCAGCCGCTGTAATGCCGAAATAGACAGAAGCCAACAGTGCTATCGATGTGGGTTGGCTGGTCATAAGGCAGCTACTTGCTCTGCAAAGCCAAAATGCACTTTATGTGAATCAGCTGGCAAAAAATCTGAGCACCGATTGGGAGGACATGGTTGTTCGGCCCCCACCGTGAAGGTGCCAAGGAGAAGATGGTCCCCAAAGAAAAAGGCCCCACCGATCGGTGAACAAATGGAGGTCGCAGATACCGTTATAACATAGAATGGCCCTACGGTTTCTCCAAGTGAATCTGAATCACTGCGCCAGTGCTCAGGATCTTTTTCACCAGAGTCTCGCACAGTGGTCTATCAATGTCGGCATTATATCCGAGCCATACTGCGTACCGTACAGGGACAATTGGGTCGGTGATCATGGTGACAGTGTAGCAATCGTAGTCATCAACAGCGATAACCCCCGCTCGATCGAGATTGCGCAGAAAAGGAAAGGCTGTGTGGCGGTAAAAGTAGGGAACCTGGTTATTATAGGGGCCTACTTTTCCCCTAATAAGTCACTAGCTGTTCCGCATTCACGAGAGTGGGAGCCTACAACAGGGCTCGTGCAGAAGGCGAGATCGTCGCCGAAGAGGAAATTACGGATCTTCTCGAGAAGATCCGGGCGCCGATGGTTGGGGATTTCGATTCCCAAGCACCGGCATCTTTACAGGAAAGGATGAGCTACGCGGTGGCCATTATCAACAAAGTGGCCACCAAGTCCACAAACCTTAAGGGTCCCTTTGTTAGGGGCCTTAAGGACTCCTCAGCGACGATCTCCAGTGTAGTGGACGCACTCGTAGAGGACGTGGTTCGTCTCCGAGCTGCGAATGAACGCCTGACGGAACAGGTCGCTGACCTCAGCGCACAATTCGCCCAATTTCGGTCACGAGCGCGGTTGGAGCACCCGGAGCAGCTGAAGTCTGCTCCAGGGCAGATTGCTCCGTCCCCTACACCGTCGGACGCACACCTGCGTCAAGTAATTGACGCATTGTGCAGCGTGTTCGGCTGGCAAGTTGCCTGCCAATCATCAGACGGGGCAGGGAGGATGCAAACCTCCACGTGCATCTCAGAAGACATTAGAGGTTAGCCAGTCGGCCCAGGCTGCCTCCGACATTCCTGTGACGCCGTCGCCCGTGGAGGAGGCTGTAGAAATGGACCATTAATGGACCAAGTCTCCAGCCTCTTTGTCCAGACGAACCTGAACCACTGCGCTGGTGCGCAGGACCTCTTCCTGCAAACCATGGCGGAGTGGTCTATTGGTGTTGCCGTAGCTGCAGAGCCCTACTATGTTCCTCCCTGCCCAAACTGGGTGGGCGATCGGGACGGTTCTGTGGCAATCGTCGGTTCTACGGCAGCTCATTCCCCACCCTTGTCGGTAAGAGACAAAGGTACGGGATATGTTGCTGCTGATTGGGGGGGAATTACCATATATGGTGTCTACTTTTCCCCCAACCGGAGTCTGAGCGATTTCGAGGTTTTCCTGAGCAACCTGGAAACCTCGATACGGCGAATTGCGTCTGGGCACGTCTTAGTGCTGGGGGACTTCAATGCTAAAGCTGCTAGCATGGGGTTCCCCCGGAAAGGACGCCCGGGGCGAGGCAGTGGAGGACTGGGCGGCTACGATGGGCCTCTGTCTTCTCAACAGAGGCTCTACAAATACGTGTGTGCGACAGCAGGGGGGGTCGATAGTGGACCTTTCGTTCGCTACCCCTGCTGTTGCAACACGAGTAAGGAACTGGCGTGTCCTGGAAGAGGTTGAGACGCTCTCGGACCATCTCTATATCCGATTTGAGCTCTCCCGAACCCAGGACGCCAGAAGGGGTCACACGGCGCGGCATTTTTCCCGCTTTCCGCGGTGGGCTGCTTCTAAGCTTGATAGGGACCTACTGGAGGAAGCAGCCATACTTTATTCTTGGTTGTCTCCTCGGCCTCCTCATGAGGAGGTAGACATGGGGGCAGGCTGCTTTCGCGATGCGATTACGCAGATTTGCGATGCAGCCATGCCCCGCGTTCAAGGTCGCCGGCCTCTAAGGAAGGAGGTCTACTGGTGGTCCCGAGAGCTGTCGGATCTCCGTGCGGCCTGCATTCGTGCCCGGAGATCCTACACACGCAGCCGGCGGCATTACCGCGATAAGGGGGAAGAAGACCGGCTTCACGAGGAATACCGAGTTGCACGGAAAACTCTGAAGCTGGCCATATGCCGCGCCAAAGATGAGAAGAGAAAGGAGATGCTGGAGGGTCTCGATCGTGACCCCTGGGGTCGCCCATACCGTGCGGCGCAACAAAAGCTGCGTGCACAGGCCACCCCCCCCCCCTTACGGAGACTCTCCAGCCCAGCTTCCTGCAGGAAGTGGTTGAGGGCCTTTACCCACAACAGGTGGAACACGCGCCCCCGTTGATGGCCCCTTTCGCCAGAGATGACGGGGAGGCCGAAAGGGAAGTCGTTCCTCCCGCTACAGAGGCGGAGATAGGGGCGGCTGTTCTACGAATTCGTTCGAAGAACACCACCCCTGGGCCGGACGGTATTTCTGCCCGAGTGCTGGCCTTAGCCCTCAACTACATGACGGACCGCCTCAGGGAACTGTTCGACGTGAGCCTGGTGTTCGGACGGTTTCCTGACTGCTGGAAGAGTGGGAAGCTGGTTCTCTTGTCGTAGCCGGGGCGGCTTGCAGACTCGGTCGCAGCCTACAGGCCCATAGTGTTGCTGGACGAGGCGGGTAAATTGTTTGAGAGGGTGATATTTACCCGCATCGTCTGACATCTGGGCGAGGTTGGCCCCGATTTGTCGGACGCCCAATTTGGCTTCTGAGCCGGGCGTTCGACGATCGACGCTGTTATGCGCCTGAGGGCTGTCGTTGGACATCGCCAACGCATTCAATAGTCTGCCGTTCAGCTGCATTAGGGAAGCACTCCTTTAGAGTGATCCGTGACTTGTGAAAGTAAGACGTGGTTTTGCGCGCTCTAGCAAATTCACTGTTTTATATATTAAAAATGACGAAAGATACTATAAAATTGACACTCACTGAAATGTTGAAGACATTAGCTTCAATTACAGAAAAGATTTCAACTCAAACTGCTTTAATTGAAGCCCAAAATAAAAAAATTCAAGATCAACAAATGCTGATTGAAAGCCAAAAGAAGGTACTTGAAGATTTACTTGCCCAAATAAATACACAAGAAGTAAATTTGTGCGCGGCACGAGAAAACGTCGTTAGAAAGAGTAGGACAAGATTATCCCTCAGCAGCGCGACATCGAAGAGCTCAATGAATACATCGACGCTCACTGATAGAACCCGAAGACTCGCGCAACGTACCAAAAGGCAAGCAGCAGCAGCCGAAGTACAAACTAAACAACGACAATGCTCTCAAGCGGCAACAGGGTTAAGTGGGAAAGAGCCAACACTAGAACCAGTGGCAACTGTTACTCAACAGACGACTCCTTGTGACAAATCCGACCGAAACGGGAGTGGTGGGCCACGAAATTTGGTGGTAAGAGCTAAAACGCCAGAATTGTATTCTGTCGAGGATTTGAGTGATGGAAAGTGGGAGCAACCGCGACACCACAAGCGTAAATCCAAAACGTCAACTGTTAAAGTAGGAACTGGTAGCAATAATAGTGAACTTCAATCGATTGAACGTTTGAAATACATTCAAGCTTGGTCATTTAAACCAGAAACTACAGAAGCTCAAATCCACAACCACATAAATAAAATTCAACCATCAAGTGAGTATTTTGTTGAAAAAAGAAATATTAAGACCGAAAGGCACGCCGCTTTTGTTATCGGAATGCCAGAATGTTTATACCCGCTATTAACCGCGCCGACTTCGTGGCCGCCGGGGATCCACTATTCAAACTGGTTTCGAGCCCGTCCCCGCAGCGAGCGGGGCAACCACTCAGCTTCGGCAATCATCGACAGCCAGTGAGTACTTGCCGCCGGCCGTGGCAACACATGCGACGATCACTTATGATGCATGTGTATGTATGACAAACACCACACACAAGAATACCCTGACTCAAAAACGTACTGATTTCGTACTATGTGTACAAAATATTCAATCCCTAAATTCTAAAACACAGCGACTTGAAGTATTATTGGAAAGTGACCTTAGATGTGATGTGTTAGCAATAACCGAGCATTGGCTAAAAAGTGACGAACTACGTTATGTGCATATTTGTAACTATACTTTAATATCTAGCTACTGTCGCGCGAACATGGAACGCGGAGGTTCTTGCTTGTTTGTGAAATCACACATAAAAACAGTAGAAAACGTAAGGATTTGCAATTTATCGGTGGAACGCGTCTGTGAAATCTCCGCGGTAGAATTAGTAGATTATCAAATTTCAGTTATTTGTTTTTATCGATCCAATCATCACACGATAAAGGATTCAGACTTTTTAAATGTATTAGAACGAGTACTCAATTTAGTTAATGAAATGGAACTTGATTGTATTATAACTGGCGATGCCAACATCGACAGCTTGGTGACTAGTCCGGGACGTAAACAACTAGAGGATTTGCTTATCGCTCATAACTTTCATAACGAAGTTACATTTCCTACCCGCGTTACACCTACCTCTTCGTCGTCAATCGACCACATTTATACAAACATAGTTTGTAAAAACGTGTTGCCAGTAAAATCTAAAATAAGCGACCATTATGCGGTCACTGGCTACTTTGAGTGGGAATCACCTACACCTAGCCGTCAGGTATCAGTTGTTAAAAGATGTTACACAACGGCCGCTCGTTATGACTTCATTTATGCCATTAATAGTATTGATTGGAATAAGTTATGTGAAAATCAGCCAGACACAAATGACTTTGCGAAAGCTATTATTAATTTAATCATACAAAAAATTGACATATGCTTCCAGCTTAAAAAAATTCAAACGAAAAAGTATAAAAATTGGATAGATGATAAAATATTTAACTTTAAACTATTGCTTCATGACCTTATTGACATTCGAGACAAATTCCCAAATGACGTCTATATTAAGAGTAAAGTTGACGAATATTCCGATTATTATAATAAATTATTGCGTAACAAGAGGACCTCATTCTATACGCAGATTATTGAGAGTAGCCCCAACACTAATAAAACGATGTGGGGCATCGTGAACACAGAAATGTGTAAAAGCAACAAGTCCAACATAGATTTTACCGACATTATAAAAAAACCTGATGGTACTTGTTTTGCATCAAAAAAAGAATTGGTTAATTGCTTAAACAAACAATTCGTGACGGCGGCGGATCAATGCGGCGCTCCGATTGCAAACTCACAATTGTATACTCTTTATCTTAAGCATACTACACCATCTGCTGACCGTTCAATAAAATTACCCTGGTTCACACCTAACGAGGTGTACAATATTATTATGAAAAAAGTCGCTAATAAACCCACAAAAGACATTTACGAAATATCGGTAGAGTTGCTGCGATCAATTGCTGACCCACTATGCACTCCGTTAGCTATATTGTTTAATAGGTGCATAAGAGACGGAATATATCCGGAATACTTCAAAAAAGTAAGAGTCGTTCCTCTTTATAAGGGTAAAGGCAAAAAGACGGATTCCAACTGCTATAGACCTATTTCAATAATACCAGCTGTTGCAAAAATATTCGAAAATGGTCTCACCTCTCGAATAACAAATTATCTTAGCAGCGTGGCAGCTATCTCAGATCGGCAATATGCGTATCGCGCGGGTCATTCAACCACCATGTTGACTCGTAAAGTAGTCGAATGCATTTTAAATGCCCGCGAGAAAGGGCTAGAGGTCGCACTGCTTTTCTGTGACCTGTCTAAGGCATTTGACGTAGCCGATCATTGCGTACTAGCTACTAAGTTTCAGCACTACGGTATTGATCACCGAACGTTAAAACTTATGTTAGATTTCATGAGCAATAGAGTTCAATACGTTACGGGTAGCGGGTGTGAATTAAAGTCAGACGGTCTCTATACGACTGTAGGAGTACCTCAGGGTTCCTCATTGTCTAATCTCGCCTTCTCTATTCTGCTGAACGACTTACCGAGAATCGTAGAGAACGCCGAAGTATACATGTACGCTGATGATGTGGCTACTGTGATAACTGCGCCGGGACTAGATGCTCTCGAACAAAAGCTCAACTCGGTAATAAATCAATTGGCTGAATGGTTCCGCGGAAACGGTCTGGTGTTAAATCTAACAAAGACCCAATTTATATGTTTCGATCTCTCTGGTCGGACTCGGCGGCAGCTGGTTGTAAATATCAATGATGTTCGTTTACAACAGGTTAAAGCAGCGTCCTTCCTCGGTTTTCAATTAGATCAAACTTTGTCGTGGGATCACCACATCGAAAATCTATCTGGTAGATTAGCCCGTAGCTGTTTCGCATTAAGTAGACTTTCCTCGACATTGTCAAAGAAAGCGCTACGTGCCTGTTACTTCGCAACCTTTCAGTCACAGGTACAATATGGAGTTGAATTTTGGGGACGCGCCGCGGACTTTGAACGAGTTTGTCGCCTGCAAAGGCGAGCCGTTCGCATACTAGCTGGTATACCGTCGGACCAATGGGTAAGACCTTTCTTCGTTTCTCTAAAAATATTAACAATACCAAGCCTCCTGATACTACAGGTAGGCTTATACGCCCGAGCTCAGTTACACCAGTATAAAAAAAGAGGCGACACCAGCCAGTACCAGCTGCGACACGCAAATCGCCTAAATACAGTCCCACATAGCCTGGAAAAAGCTTCCCGCACAATACATGCTATGAGCCCTCGGGTTTATAATAAACTCCCGGACTATATCACAAGCGTGTCAAATTGTAACACTTTTAAATATAAACTCAAAAGGTGGCTCATTGAGCGCTCGTTTTACTCATATAATGAATTTATAAATTAATAATTGAATTATTATGTTAAGTATGATATAATTATAGTATGACGTGTAATAGTATTTACGAATAAAAACTTGAACTTGAACTTGAACTTGAACTTTATCACGGAGTGCCGCAGTACCTGAGGCGGCTGGTGGCAGACTATTAAGAGGAGCGTACCGTCATGTACGAGGACCGAGATGGATTGCTCAGACGTCGGCCCATGTCGTGCGGTGTGCCACAGGGGTTTGTTTTAGGATCACTCCTGTGGAACATGGGGTACGACTGGGTCCTTCGAGGGGATTTTCCCCCGGGGCTAGGGGTCATCTGCTATGCAGATGACACCTTGGTCACGGCTCGGGGGAAAAACATTGAGGAGGCGGCGTGCCTGGCTACCAGAGGCGTCTCTCAGGTAGTCGGGCGCATCGAGGCGTTGGGCTTACGGGTGGCTTTGGATAAGACTGAGGCCCTTTTGTTTCACGAGCCTCGTCGTGGTCCACCACCCGGGGCCTCAATAGAGGTGAACTCGGTCCTCGTACCGGTTCAGGCCCACATAAAGTATCTGGGCCTGATACTTGACGGTAGATGGCTCTTCGACGAGCACTTCGACCCTCATATCGGGCATCTTCAAGATGTCCTCGATAGCCTTCGAAATTGCGCACATTTCGGCTTGGAAAACAGAGCAATAATTCTCTAATTTGAGTTTCCTTGCTCTGACTTCCAAGTCTTGCCGCCTGTATGAAATTCCGGCTCCAACCCTGCCCTGTACCTTGCTGCCGTCGGTGTAGACCTGCAGGTAACCCTCTCCTTCTCCTGGGTCATCCTGCATCTCTACCACGTCGGTCTCGGCCTGTATCTCCTCGAGACAGCAGAATTCTACCTCAAGAGCGAGGGCTGGATGGGGAGCATCCAGAAAGCTAACCCGCTGTTCAGCCTTCCTGTCTGACAGGATCAGCGCCGCACTCAAACTGGCGGTTTTGTAGGTCCGGCTGATCTTCCGCGCGAACCCCCGCTGAACTGCGTCCAGCAACTTCCGCACTCCGACTTGATCTACGGCTGGGACCCAGACGCTTGAAGCGTACGATGAAAGTACGATTGGCTCCACAGCGGCGATGTAGATGGTCCTGACCACCTCTGGGTTCAGACCCCTGGTTTTCTTAGCCGCCCTTGACAATTGGCCGTAGATGGCCGTTGCCTTTCGGCAAACGTCAATGACGTGCGGCTTAAAAGACAACCTGTGGTCAATTATGAGACCCAGGATCTTGGTTTCTGTGACCATCTTTATGCTTTCGCCGCCCATGGTGATCTGAATGGGTGTTAATTTCAGTTTCTTGGTGATCACCATGGCGTTGGTTTTGTGTGGAGCAACTCGCAGCTTGTTGTCCAAGCCCCAGTCGTAGACCCGCCGGAGAACGGAATTAGCGGTCGGCGCGATAGTCTCCGGAGAGGAGCCCGAGAAGACGAGCACTACGTCGTCGGCGAAGGCTTGTACGCGTAGGCCCTTTTCCTTGAGGGCACCCAGTAATGGATCGATCAGGAGGTTCCAGAATATGGGCCCCCCGATCGATCCCTGAACGCACCCTTAGGTTGTGGGCGTCACGCACTCGGCGCCCGCGTATCGAATAAAGACCTCGTGGTCATTGAGGTAGCTGCACACGGTGGAGTACAGGTTCCCGGGGCATTTCCTGGCGGCCAACTGATGTTTAATAGCCAGCCACCAGGCGCTGTCGAATGCCCCCTCTTTGTCTAGAGACACCATCTAAACTACCCTCTTTGCCCTGACCTCAGCTCTGATATGCTCGATCAAGGCAAAGAGGGCATCTTCAGTGCTCTGCTGTGGCATAAAGCCGAATTGGCCCGGGTTAAGCGTCGGCAGTACGTGC
The DNA here is from genome assembly GCF_905404315.1 of Leptidea sinapis. Classification (NCBI taxonomy): domain Eukaryota; kingdom Metazoa; phylum Arthropoda; class Insecta; order Lepidoptera; family Pieridae; genus Leptidea; species Leptidea sinapis. Next base: position 268,985 of record NC_066289.1, read on the forward strand.
CACTTTATCCGTCGTACCATCATCTTTTCCAAGGTCTTACCGTGGACTGACAAAAGTCCAATCGGACGATAAGATTTTGGGTGATGGTAGTCGGATTTTTCCGGTTTGGGAAGTATCACGACTGCCGCACGCTTCCACGGCTTCGGGAAGTATTCCACAGCGAGGCACCTGTTTGGCTATCTCTAGAAAGAGCCGCTCATCTGCCTCAATGCTCTTAGCACTGATGTCAGCTGTGAACGCATCCGATCCAGGTGCTTTGCGAGCGCTGAAATCGTGAACCGCCTCCCTAAGTTCCGCAAGGGTGAAAGGCGGATCGTCCTCTGTAAGGATAACTCGCACAGAGGGCGGTCCGCCTCTCTCCTTATTGCGGAATGTACGGGAGTGTCGTCCTCCACTCTATCGTCCGGGAACATCGTAGCTGCAAGGAGTTCCGCACTTTGCTTGGGATCAAGAGTCACTCCGTCCCTCACAAGAAGTTTATCTACTTGCTTTTTTGAGGTCTGACGGAGGACTCTGTAGATGCCGTCCCACAAACTTTCGCCTGTTTGCGCCGTGCAGTACTCCTTCCAGCTATGGGTCTGTGCCGCTTGTGCGGCAGACTCATACTTTTCCCGGGCGTCGAGATATTGGCGGACGACGAATTCCCTCCTTATTGGGGCCACGCAGCGGATGCGATTCTTCTTAGTAACCGCATCGCGCTTCAGGGCCCGAAGTACGGAGGTCATCCATGGAGGTTCATACTTCAACATTCGCTTTAGCTTTGGGATCGCGGCCTCACACGCCTGTCGAATCGCCTCCTGATATTTGAGGACAACGTTTTCAATGTCCTCGGGGGCGGTTACGGCCGACACTCTTTCCACTCGGATATGGCGCTTTTGGAGCTGTAAGATTAGTTCCTTTCGGAACTTATCCCAGTCTGCCTTGCGTGTGCTATATATCCGAGTGGTTGGTGCTGGGCCGGGTGCTTTTGCACGGCCAGCGCGGAGTCCTATCCTTAGAGCGTTGTGATCGGAACTGACCATGTCGGGGTCCACCCTCCAGGACTCCATCCTTGACAAGATACTTCGGCTGCACACCGTAATGTCGACTCTGCTTGTACAGAGACGACCTCCCCGAACCACTTGGAATGTAGTTTCGGTACCGGTGTTGAAGATTTGCAGCTGGTTGTCGTCGAAGTATCCTGCCAATTCGGCTCCCCGGTGGTCCTCGTCTGCGCTTCCCCACCATGGGCTCCACGCATTGAAGTCACCCCCGATCACAACACTCAAGGTTCCCAACTTGGATCGGACACTGGACAGACGTTCCAGGTATGGATCCAGGGGTTTGTCCCCCTCCAGGTAAGCGGACACTATTCCAAGTGTCCAGTCGGAGAACTCGATGGTGATTGCCACTATGTTCTCCGACTGGAGGCACGGGTCACACCTAACCTGGAGGTCTTTATCAAAGACCGCTATTGCGGACTTTGCGGGATTGGTCTTACTAATCCCCTGGTCCATCTGAAAGACGCGGACCCCTGGATACCGCTTCAAGGCACCTTGATTACCTGTGTAGGGTTCCTGCAGCAGTGCCAGGCTCACCTTCTGACTGACAGCTTCCACCATCATCTCGTCGGTTGCCAGTCACTTCCGCTGCAGGTTTACCTGTATCATGTGCCTTGAAGCAGCATCCCCGGGCCCACGACCTCCTGGATTCGCAACTGCGGTGCCCTTAGCAGTAACTCACGCCAAGGCGGGCAATGGCATCCCATTTCCACCTCACCGGACAGTCGCTACTAAACGCACCGTGGTCGGTCTTGTCCAGCTTAGGGTGTCGACAGTTGACACAGCTGGGCGGTTCTCCCGTGACATAGTCGGGGCACTCACTACTCACGTGTGGCCCCCCGCAGTGGCTGCAAAGGTCCGAAGCCTCTTTGCAGTGGCGCCGCCCGTGCCCAAAGGCTAGACACTTTGAGCACTGGATCAACGGCGAGAAGTCCTCCACCCTTGATCGAGGTGGACAGACCCCCCCTCAACCATGCGGCGCCATAGCGGAGGGGCCACCCGCAAAATAAGATGTGTGAGGTGCGGGTTGCGGTGCAGCATGCCTCTACCATTTGATGGTCTTTATGGAGGCCGGTAAAGAGCTCTTTGTTCTGGGCTCGTAAGGCTGCAATAACCTCCTCGTCCTTGAGGCATGAGAGGACGTCCCAGATGATAATCATCGGGTTCTTTCCTCTCGCCTCCTGGACTGGGATGAGGGGGACAAAAGTTAGACCCTGAGGGGGTGAGGTCAAAATTTAGGGGGGGGGAGGTTTCGGGAGTCGGCCTATGAACGAGTTTAAGGGATTTTTGAGTTTTTTGGGGGAGGGGTAGGTCGGGGGGATATCTGGTGGGGCCAAACTGCTCCTTTCGAGAAGACAGACAGTTGGAGCCCAAACTCGGGGGGTCTAAGATGTCCGGGACAAAAGTTAGACCCTGAGGGGGTGAGGTCGAAAATTTGGGGGAGGGGGGGGGATGTCGGGAGTTGACCTATGGAGTGTTTATAGGTATTTTGGGGGAGGGGGAGGTTGGAGGGGAAATCTGCCGGTGCCAATCTGTTCCCCTTGAGGAAAGGAATAATTTAAGCCCAAGCTCAGGGGGTCTAACTAAGGGGACTCCAAAGTTATCCTGGTTTTCAATTTTTTTGTCTCTGTCTGTATGAATCTTATGCCTAAGTTTAATTAAATTTTAATATTATTTAGATCAAGTATGCGGTTTTTTTTTTCACCCTAGTCGGCCTACCTCCCCCGGCTACATTGTCACCGGGGACGTTGACTAAGCTACCATCCTTCCTTTCTTGCGCTCATCATCTTAATAAAACTCGCTGAGACGTATTTTTTATTAAGGGTTTTACAAAGTTTGGTATTTAAGGCTAACAAGATAATAATGCATGCATCTATTTTATTTCATTCGAAATTTCTATTTATATAATTTTACTATTTTAATTTTTTAGTCGGTGGGTTTTGGCCCGCGAGGCAGGCTGCTTGCACTTTTCCGTAAATATACCCAAATATTCATTGGTAAGTGGGCGCCCGCCGCCCCGCGGTCCTCGCCCCGCCTTTACTATTATTAAATTTACAACAGCTTTCTCATTATCTTTTTACTCAGTTTGGGGAGTATATGATGTCTTATTCTGTCTCAGTCTTCTCCAGTACCTTCCCCATTACCGGCAGAAGGCCTATTGGTCGGTAAGATTTGGCAGCCGTATAATCGTCTTTCCCAGGTTTTTTAAGCACTATTATCGTGGATTCTTTCCAAGGCTTCGGGAAGCAGCCTTCCTCAAGGCATTTGTTGAAGATAGCTAGGGGAACCTCCGGGTTCACCATGATTGCTGCATAGCAGATATCAGCTGTGAGTCCGTCGGCTCCCGGAGCTTTCTTTGGATTAAAGCTTCGCGCTACGCTAATGAGCTCCGCCTTTGTGAAGGGCACTTCATTATCGTTATCGCGTGAGCTACTGGACTTTTCCTGGGCCTTTATTCTAATATTTCGGTGGATTTCATTATCAACCTCGATATTATCTGGTGGGAAGAATTTGTGAGCCAGTAGCTGCACTGATTCTTCGGCGCTTAGCGCCTCTCTATTTCCTCTTCGTAGATCTGCTTAGCTTCGAGGTATTCCCGTATCACGAATTCCCGTCTCCTCGGGGCTGCGTACGAGATTCTTCTCTTCTTTCTTGTCATTTCCTTCTTTAAACTTTCAATTATTTCACTCCACCAAGGTGGGCTTAAATTTTTCTTTCTAACATTTATTCGAGGAATGGTGTTAGGGGCGGCTTTGGCAATGGCATCCGTGAATCTTTTTACTACTTCGTCTACTCCAGCTTTGCTGTTTATTTGATTTATAGCGCTCTCCGTTAGTACATTCTCTTCCATATTCTTTTTAAGATCGGTCTTAAAGTCCTCCATTTGGCTTTGTTCGTTTTGTATTTGCGAGTGGTTTTAGGCAGAACTTGCAATGCGGATTTTTCCAGATCTATCTTAACTAGAATGGTATTATGGTCTGAGCTCGTCATTTCTTCATCAACACGCCACTCTTTCACCTTTCCGAGAAGGGCGGTTGTGCATACGGTGATGTCAACTATGCTTGTATATCTTCGTCGCCCTCGCACGGTGTCGAATGTAGGCGTGTTTCCACAATTTAAAATGCTTAACTCCTCTTCATCGAGGAAGCCTCTTAGTTCTGCTCCTCGACTGTCCTCCGATCGGCTTCCCCACCACTCACTCCAAGCATTCACGTCCCCTCCTACTAAAACCATCTTGATCTTTATTTGTCTCGTGATGCTTTTCAGATGTTCGAGATGTGGTTCAATGGGTTCATCGCCTTCAAGGTATCGGAGACTATCGCTATTTCCCACTTGTCAGTTTTCAGGATGGCAACCACTATGTTCTCAGTATTCAGTGTCTGGTTTTGTGAGACCTCTATTTGTTCGTCCAGAACAATTATGGCCAACAGTACGCGTAACTGAGCCTTGCTGCTCTGTTCCAGCCGCGACGTGTCGGACAGTTATCGCTGAAGGCTCCATGTTCCGCGTTTTTGTCGCCTGACTCCTTGCAGTTCACACACTTTGGAGGCTTTCCGCTCTTCCAACTCTGGCATTCTGACCTCAAGTGTGAACCTCCACAGTGGCTGCACACTTCCGTTTCTCGTTGGCATTCCGTTTCTTGCGGCTGTGTCCGTAGCCAAGGCACATTGAACATTGGACCAGAGGGGATTGGTCCTCGACCCACACTCTTTGTAAGTCCACGTGGATCCTTCCAACTGTTGTTAATGCTAGCCACATTTTTGGTGTTACTTGCAGGATCACGTGGCACTCGTGCGGATTTCTCACCTTCCTTCTGTACCTTTCTATTATTGCCCAGTCTTGTTGCGTAAGTTGTGCGGTCACGTTTTTGTTTTGGTTCCTGAGTGCTTTTATTATGTCCTCAAGCGTGTTGTAGTTTAGCAGGTTATTTTTATGAGGGGATTTTTATTTGCGACCTCCCTTACCATTAGGTGGTCATCACCTTGCTCTAGTCTTTCTTTTAATTTTCTTCTCCCCTCCTCTGTTCTACAACCTACAACTACCTTCCCATCTCTTGCTTTCCTTATCTTGTCTATTTGCACTCCCTCTTCCTTTGCTTTGAGCACGGTTCTTATGTGCTGTATTGTTATATCTGCCGTGTCACTTACGCCTTTAGGCTCCACCACGACAGAGTGCAGCGTGGGTTTACTTTTTCCCGTGCCCTCCGCCTTTTTAATTGGGTCCTGGTTTCGCTCTTCCCTTGCTGCGGCTGCTTCCGCATACGTTTTTATCTTTGCTTCCATTCTCTGCTCTCTCTCTACTTCCCTAATGGCTTGTTTGCCCAGTTCCTTCTTAAGCTCAGCCAGTACCCTGTCCTCTTTTGTCTCTGCCAGATTTAGTATGTTCAATCTGCATTCTTGCAGTGTGATGTTCTCTTCTTCCAATCTTTTTATTTGATATTCTAATCTTTGTATTATTGGATTTGTAGAAGTCAACGTTTCTTCTCCTCCTTTTGTTGTCTTTGTCTTCCTCGCATCTTCAGCTCCTTGTGGGTTTTTGTTTTTAAGTTCCTCTTCGGCCTCTCTTACTAGTTGATAGAGGCGTTTAATCGCCGTGGGTACCCCAGTTTTGATTTCGTTTTTAATGTTTCGTGACTCCCCAAGGTGGGCCATTGCCTTTAACAAGCAGTTTTTGGCTTCCCTTTCCCTCGATTCTTTCTTTACTGGTGGTACCGGAGATGCCCCCTTATTGCTTACTGTAGCTGTAGTATTTTCTTTTTGTTTGGGGCTTATACTTGAAACTTGCTCCCACTTGTCAATACTATATCTAATACCTGGAGCTGCAGCCTTCATTTGTACATCCTCTGGCTGTTTTTCCGGCTCCTTCTGTGATTGGGTTTTCGCTGGTGTACGAATTCCCGGCATCATTTTGTGATGCTTACTGTAAGGCTTTTGTCTATTATATGCGAATTCTCGACTAGGGTTCGTCAAGTAATTAAAAGAGTATAACAATGTGTCTTAACTTAAACCTATAATTTATCCCCAAAAAGGTGATAAATTAGTCCAGGGTTATAAAACTTATACTAGGGTCTATCCCCAATAGGGTGATAGCCGTATGTAACTTTATTTTCGTAAAATATAAAACTTATTTGTTTAAGTCAGAGGTATGATTTATAATTTTTAAATAAATTTCTTAAAAGGATTTTGTTAATTTTTATCAGTTCAATAAGACTGCCTAGTCTTTAGACACAATTTATACCCTGACTTAACCCTATAATCTATTTCCCAAAAAAGGTAATAGATTGGTCAATTTTTAATACTTATGCTAAGGTCTATCACCAATAGAGTGTTAGACGTGTCATTTTTATTTAACTTAAAGTATAAACTAAGTTGTTTAAGGTGGAGTTATAATTATAATGTAAAAATACTTTTTAATTTATATAGTTATAAATTATGCTCAGTCCAATAAGAGGCTGGCTGGTCAATAGACAATATTTACACTCTGACTTAAACTTATAATCTATTCCCAAAAAGAGTTATAGATAGGTCACTAAATAACTTATCCTAAGGTCTATTCCCAATAGGGTGATAGCCGTGTCGGTTAGGTTAGGTTAGGTTAGGTTAGGTTAGTTTAGGCTAGGTTAGGTTCCCTTCCACCTGTGGGCATCCGTTCCCACAGGTTCCAGGCCTTGTCGTGGCGGAAGGGCTCAGTACCTGGGGTGCAATCCAGCACCTTGGGGAAGCTAACTGGACTTAGGGAGGCTGCTCCCAACTAGTTCTTTCTTTAAGAACTATGCGGGATGTGGCCTGACTAGAGTGATGCTCGTAGTAGAGCAACGAGGACGGGCTCGGTGTGCATTGACACTGCCTCCGTGCAGGTGGGAGAACCCAGTTTTCCTACCACCGTCAGTAAGCCCGTCTTGGCTTAGCCGCCCGGACGGTGAGGAAGAAAACCTCTTTAAAAAATTACCCCGCATCCCGTGCTCTGGTGCGTGGCTAGGGGATGCATGGCTGATGGGTAGTTCCGTCGCAAGCGCACTCCCAGCCGAGGTACCTGAGGACCCCTCGGTTGGGCACAAATTAACGCTTGCTCGGTATTGGGGGATCTCTGCCCGGGTCGACCTCTATTTCTCCCCCACTCGTGGGAACAACAATGAACCAAACTAAAAATAAAAAAACAAATAAAACAAATGAGAGGAAGAAGTTAGGTGAAAAGAGCGGAAATTCGTCGACTGACGACGAAATTGAGGTAACTCTACTAGAGGAGCCCCCAGCAGACGCTCGGAGAGGTAGTCGGAAGTCAGAGCGCCTCCGCTCGAAAGTGGATGGGATCTTGAGAGGACGGTCTCCTACACCACTGTCATCAGACACAATGAGAGGGAATGCGGAGCTCGAAGCCGAGACCCGCAAGCGGGGTCACTCGAGGGAAGAGGAGGGTGACGCACCCCATGGTTTATTGCCTCCAAAAGTGGCAAGCAGCCGTAGAGGGCGGTCGTTGGACATCGCTAACGCATTCAATAGTCTGCCGCTCAGCTGCATTAGGGAAGCACTCCTTTATCACGGAGTGCCGCAGTACCTGAGGCGGCTGGTGGCAGACTATTTAGAGGAGCGTACCGTCATGTACGAGGACCGAGATGGATTGTTCAGACGTGGGCCCATGTCGTGCGGTGTGCCACAGGGGTCTGTTCTAGGACCACTCCTGTGGAACATGGGGTACGACTGGGTCCTTCGAGGGGATTTTCCCCCGGGGCTGGGGGTAATCTGCTATGCAGATGACACACGTATAAAAAAAAAAGGCTAGGTTAGGTTAGGTTAGGTTAGGTAAGGTTCGGTTTTTTTTTTTTCCTGTCCGGGAGCTTTCATGTCCCGGCCCGCGAGCTAAACCCCCGATGTTTTTATCAGGGCCCTTCGGTATCTTTATTTACTAGGTATTACAATGTTTCATTTCTTACCAATATCTTACATATATTTACATTATAACTTTTATTATATTTAGCCTATAGTCTAATACTACATACATTTTTAGAGACTTATTTTAATGGTCTCTCGCGATAGCGTCGACGAGTAACAGAACAAACTCTTGTCTGAAATCAAGAGTATGCTATTTAAAATATCGGAATGGGCCTGATAAACCTAGTTCACTATGAGGTTCTTCCATTTGATAAAATACAACAAAGAGCGGCTCGTTTATACTTGTAAGATTTTATTTATTTTCTTCTATTTCACTTTAAAAAAACAGCATTAGTGATTTTTATAAGGATGTAATATCCAAATAAATAAAATTATATATTAACATAGGTCCTTGAAGGGTCTCAAGTAAATCAGATGTCTTAAAGTTGGTGAAAATCACGATCTACGTGAGTATTTAGTAACTGCGTATTTTGAACATAATTTTTTAATTTAACTATGACACTTATAATAATTTTTCTTAATAATGATATGGTCGCTCTTATTTTTAACTTCATGATGCAATTAATTTAATTTAACTTTATTTCATGATGTAATCAATTTTGTTTTATGATAATTATTATGATTTGATTATAATATCTATATGTCAAATATTTGTATGCTCAATAACGGGCACGACTTGGAGAGCTAAAATGTATCTATAATGTATTACCCTAGTCAACAAATAAAGATCTTACTTACTTACTACTTACTTACTTACTATTCTTCCATTATGTATAGTGAATAAAAGTAATAGAAAATGATTCTACGCGTCCATGATAGAGACATTATAGATTATTATAGACAGAAAGTGCACTGGAGCAATATCAATAACTGTAATAACTTCAATATAACTGGAGACGTTCTGAAACCTGATTCATGCCACGTTGTTACTCGTATTGCAATATCTCATAAGTAAAATCATGAAAGGAACTATTAATGTACTTTATACTCTTTCGATTTTCAATTGAAATAAAACTAATAATAAATATGAAGTCATTTTATTTTTTCCACATTGATTTCTTCAGAATACTTTAGACGCCAATTAATAATATTACCCTTACATTACGAAAGGGATTCCACAAGATAATAATTATAATCTAGTCCCAGGCTGCATTAAATTGTGTAGATACTTGTCTGTAGTTAGTTTACATATTATGTATTGCAAAGCTATTTTTTAATAAAATTTAAAGTTAATTTTGTGACGTCACAATATTATCTGGAAATTTTGGTGTATACAATAGCTTAATGAATTTTGTAGATTTTATGGAACCTACTAGAATTAGTAACCGGTAATTCCTTGTTTCTCGTGTTCTAGCATTAAATACCAGTGAATGTGGGCAAAAGATTGTCGAATTTTCGAACATATACGTATAAAGTTTTCAAAAAAGTTTAGAACAATTTTTTTTTAATTTCCCTAAATCTATCTATAACAATAAGTGCTACCATCCGAATCAGTTAAACCGTTTATATATTATAAGTACTTATGTCTTTTATGGCTTATATATTTCAATTTATTCATATGGGTCAATATTGGGACATAAATTTCAAATTCATAAATATTACCAATTTTTGCGCTATTGGTGGTCGGTGAAGAAAACGTTTTATTATTTTGCTCTGCAAATTACAAATATAAACTGCAGTGACAAGTGATCTTGAAGATTTAAAACAATACAAAATATCAAAGTGTCATAAATATTAAAACGGGAACAAATGTGACTGAAAAATCGTTTCATACATCCAAATAAAAATAAAAATTATCAAGAAAAATATTTCAAAAATGAAAGTAAAATATATAGGCAGTGTTATGAGTAATACAGGTGCACAGAGAACGTCGGTGAAGTAGCATGCACGTTGGATCTCATGAAAACTTGGAAGAAAATAAATATTAGATAATACTGGGGTTAAAATTTATTTAGACAAACATCGTTATAGGCAGAAGTGTTAGGCAAGCAATTGTTCATAGCTAGAGAATAATTTTTAAAAAAAGTACTGGTAAAAAAAGCTTTCGAGATAATGAACCTATACTTGTCAAACCTGAAGTTTGCGTATAAAATCGTGTTTTTTACTAATACAGCCACCATATTGAAGTGCTTGATACAAAACCTGAATAGGGTGAGCAAGAAATTGACCTGGATATGAACTTAACTAATATAACTAAAGCAATGACAGACCACTTATATATTATATAGATGGGAAACAATCATTATTATCATTTGTAGTAGCATTTAAATTGGTCGTACATATCTCCAGAATAAAAGACAAAAGATCGACGCTGTAAGTTATAAAATAGAAGGTACCGACAGGGAAAAGACAAGTGGGAAGACCCAAGAGACTATACGGTGGGACGATGACATATTAGCGAGCGCGGGAAAGAAATGGATGAAAGCAGGCCGGGATTCAGGAAGATGGGAAAAGGTGGAAGAGGCTTTTATCCGAACGGGTTCCGTATTAAATCAATAAGAATTAACTGTACTAAGTTATTAATAGCAAGTTAAAACCTTAGGTATTAATACTAACATAAGATTTAAATATAACTATTTTGGAATAAACAAAGTTTTATTATTAGTATTTTACCATTCTCCACCACTCCGGAAAATTTTGAGCAGATAATATTATGTATTAAATTCGATTTTTTTTTGTTTGTAAATAATTTGCAGTAATGCCAAACAACAAAAATTTTTGACTTTCTTATTTCATTGCTTATGTTCAGTACGGTGACTTGGCTTATGTTTACTGCTTTTTCCATTTTGTATTGCTGTTTGTACAGCACCAATGATTGCTGCTCCTTCGAAAAATGTACCCTGAAAATATATAATAATCATTCGTGAATTTACATCTATTAATTTACATACTTTTCGTGCATGCATTTCAAACTATTTCAAGCATTATTCCATTTGCATACAGTAATTTCCATTCTTGCATTAATTATCTTTTTATTAGCATTCTTTTATTTTAAACAAGAATTATAAAATTTAAATATTATCATTTTCGAAGATTATGGTATGGTAATTAGAACTCCTAAAGATTATTATAATAGTAGATTAACCTAAGAGCGTTTATAAATCGACCGAATTAAGCTAAAGGCTATTTAACTATGGATAAATTATATTTATTAACTTGATAATATTATATTTATATTTAAATCCATCTATGTATGATTGACACAATAATCAACACTTATGCGCTCTGTACATACAGAAATACTAGCTTAATAAGGGTACATTGTGGAACAATTTTATGGTATAAGGAGAAAATGTTAAAATGGTAAATCATCTACGAAAAATTCCGCATCGAATGCGCATATTCTGGTCACAATACGTCTGTAGTTTTTGCTTGATTGCGGCTCAAACAAAAGTGGGGACATTCTTTGATATACATACTAGCTTATGCCCGCGACTTCGTCCGCGTAGATAAAGGGTTTTTAAAAATAATAGGCAAGTTTGGAATTGAAGATTATTTCATGTCTTATTCCAGTTCCGGTTCCTGTTTTCGCTCCCGTTCCCACCATATTACATGAATCTTATTTCGAGGAAGATTGCTATGGCAAACTTAACCTACTAACGGTATAGTTAAAGCTCATCGACGTGAATTTTAGTTTTTCACAAATTCCTTTGGGATCCATGGATTTTTCCGGGATAAAATGTAGCCTATGACTTTTCCCAAGCTCTCTCTCAGTCTCTCGCTGTACAAAATTTCATCAAAATTGGTTCAGTAGCTCCGGCGTAAAAGCGGAACATACAAACATACATTCACATTTATAATAGAAGTAGGGATAAACATTGTTATATGTTCTGATAAAAAAGAAAACTTACCAAACCATTTTTAAGCTTTGTACTCCAAGATTTAGGAGTTGTACTTGAAGAAGTACTTTGCGGTAATATTTCGGGAACTAAAGCTGTATACCCCAGAATTGTTTGTAAACATAACGCCACAACTAGTACTGTACACGAGGGCCTCATTTTATACGCAGTGTGTCTCGCTCACGTTGTAAGTGATCCGCACGCCCACGCACGTTTGTTTTTATAAAAGCAAACAGGAAAATCTTAAGTCACGTTCTTGTAGGTACCGTCTTGCGGAAAGAGACTAAAATATTTTATTAAATGTATTTACCATTAGAGCCATATTTATATATATTTGCATTAGTTAATTACCAATATAATTTATTTAATAGATCGAAGCGTTATTATTTGAAATTGCAACTTGTTTTTACATAAAGTGATACGTTTGCATACGCGCTTTATATTATTGTTAAAAAAAAGTAAAATACACGCTTTTTATCGAAACCCGAACTAAAAAATATTGGTTTATTTATTAAAGCGTGTTTTTTTAGATTTTTTAAACTATTGTTTGCATTGTTGAGTTAAAAATTCTCTTTGGTATTCGAAAATTTTTTAATATAAGATAAATCGGTTAAAGATAATGGTTGAAATTTTAAACTAACATCAATTCCTGAGTTACAGACGATAGATGAAAATTATTTATATTATTAATTATATAAATTCACCAAAAGATAATTTTGCAAATTGAAAAATAAATTTGCAAAATAATATATTTAATTAATCAAATTAATGTATTGTCATCGGTCCTCGATAAATCTACGAAGTTTGAACGAAATCTGGCAGTTTAAAGTGGGTCAAAATTGCGCCTAAATGAGTCAGTTAAAAACAAAAATACATACAGGTGAAGCATTCACCTGTATCAAATTATTTTTTATATATTATTTTATTTATTTTATTATTATTTTTTACATTTATATTAATAAAGCGTGTAAAAATATGATTCGATTGGTTTACACTTTATCTCATCTAGGCCCGAGCTGTTTGGGTCAGTATTGAATCCATTTGCACGTCTCAATGGTACTTAAGACGAAGTTACAAATAAGACTTGTAAAATTCCAGCAGTGCATTATTCGCTAATGAGCATTGATACACCTAACTTCTGTAAACAGCATTGATATAACCCCGCACGTTGAGGTGGGGAGAGGATTTTACTAACGTCATAATGACTTCAGATCCAGACGGACCCTGCGCAATGATCACCAATAAAATATACCATTTGCACCAAAGATTGCTTGCTGCTGACAAAGATATAAATACATCGACCCAGTAGACGTCTAATACTTATATTCGCAATGTAAACGACCCAGTAAACCAACTGAGGTGAGCGGGCGCGGGGTACTAGATGCTTGATAGTTCATACTCACAACTAGCTACTGAGTAATACATAACGTTTATTTTATTAGCTCATACGAGTAGACATGAGTTATTTAAGGTATATGCGTTAGCAAGAATAAAGTTACGTAATGCTGGATTCTGTTATCATTTAGTATCTCTGTAATTTATATTTATTCTTTTGACTTAATCGTGTAAGGCTTTCAGTATTTGACGTGTAGTTAGTTTTGTTACATCACTTTTTATAATATATTAAAATTGAAATGATTAGTATAACGATGAAGCTGTAAATGTTGATTTATAAGAGTGTCATAGAGTTTCTTGCCACTTCATCTCATTAAAGCTAGATCTATATTTCCCAATTTGACGTAGATCTTATCTGGTATCAAATTCGAATTCAAATATTTTTATTCAAAATAGGATGTGACATCACTTATTGAAAGTCAAAAATACTACCACCCATTCCAAAATGTATGCCTCAGACCTGAGAAGAATGGGCGCAACAAACTCAGCGGACTTTTTTTTTTTCATCGAATAAATATGTTTACAAAGTAATATTGCACAATTAAACTTATTATATAATAGCCTGAGGGCGGTCACTCCATTCCCAATCTGTGGTATCATTAAGAAAGTCATTTATGTTATAGTAACCTTTACTACACAAACGTTTTTTAACAATTCTTTTGAATAACGTAATACTTTTGTTTTGAACATTTTCTGGGATCTTGTTATAAAAGCATGTACATCGCCCCACAAAAGACTTACTAACTTAGCCGAGAAGTAGGCATCATCAGTTTATGTCTGTTCCTGGTGTTAACATTATGGTTATGACAGTTTCTGGCAAATTCACATCATGATCATCTTTTCGCTCAATAATTTCACTATTTTGTTCAGATAAATGAATTATTATAACAATATCTTAACTAATTTACCATATTACTGGATTCCTACGAGGGTGCAAGTTAATAGTTATACGTATTAGACGAAGTGGAGAGTTGCAAAATACACGATTAGTGGCATCACAATTTACCCCGAGTGAAATATCATTATGTTTGTAAGAACTAAATTGCAATCATCAATTTTACAAATTAAACGCAGATAGTTATGAAGAGGTGATTATAATGCACTGATATATTTAAATCGTAACGAGTTCATTATGTGGTCACATAAATTTCTTATAGGAAACATTAGTTCGTGAGCCAAAGTACATTGAGTTGATCTAAATGATCTGGCATTCGTTGTACATTACACAGACTTATTTGTAGACGAAGTACGTACATATCAGTCGACCATTTAATACTAATTGTCTCTTCGTCTTGTTATCTTGAAATGTGTCCGTTATGCGGTCGATATGAGGCATTACGCTTTTATAGCATTGCTCAATGTTAATGTGTGTTGAGAGTAATGATATATTGATGATGTGGTAATCATTGATGTTCCTTCATTTTTTTAAATATATTTTCACCCGCGTGTATTGTATAGTGGCACGAAGGCATATTTTTTTTAATTATTACTTTGTATTTAATCCACCACCAAACAATTTATTATTATTATTATTATTAAAAACACTTTATCACATACACAAATAAAATTTGAAAAACAAAATTTTATGAACGATGCGGGATTCGAACCCACGACCTCCGGCGTTCCGTGCCGGTGCTCTAACCAACTGAGATACACGTGCCGGCGGTGTCTCTTTGACTGGTCCGGCCTAGGGAAGGACATATTCACTCGATAATTAGCTTTCTTTAAAGGGAGTTGTAATCGATATATAAAAACATGTTTAAGTCTATTTTGAAGTTGTTCTGTAATGATTATTGTAACAAAACTACACCTACCTAGGTATTTTAAACTAAGAAGCTTCCATTTTTATTTTTATATATTATGAAGTAGTTTAGAGATAATGATCGTGAATAAGGGAGAAATAAACAATAACAATTTATAACTTGATTGTAATTTGAAAGAAATCAAAAATCGTACCAACTTACTTTTTTTTTATGAAAATAAGGGACGAGACGAGCAGGACGGACAGTTGATGGTAATGGATACGCCCTGCCCATTACAATGCAGTGCCGCTCAGGATTCTTGAAAAACCCCAAAAATTCTTAGTGGCACTACAACTGCGCTCGTAACCTTGAGACATAAGATGTTAGGTCTCATTTGCCCAGTAATTTCACTAGCTTCAGCGCCCTTCAGACCGAAACACAGTAATGCTAACACATTACTGCTTCACGGCAGACATAGGCGCCGTTTTGGTATCCATAATCTAGCCGGCATCCTGTGCAAAGGAGCCTCCCACTTGTTCGTTGCTCAGGAAATCACTCAGAAAAAAGTGGTTTCGTAAGTATTGAACTTTTTTTACAAAGCTTATCCATTCATTAATTTATTAATTGTTAAAAATATTAAGACATTCGAATGATACAAAACTACTAGTTTTTAATGCCTTGCTTAGATTGTTGGTTAGTAATAATTGTAAATAAAGTATCGATAAACTAGAATTGTGGGGTGTGCCCTATTTATGCCTTTATTTATTTTCGTCATTTTATTTAAGTATTTGTAATTTTTTATTCAGTTGTACGCGAGCTTTCGGAATGTGTGTCCGATGTCTGGAGTGTTTTACGCAGCCCGCGATTGTTTCAAGTTTTTGTTGAAAAAGTTAAAGTTGTATTTATTAATTTAACTTTCTTAAAGTTCAAGTGAAATGTTTCAATCAGTTTTCATTTCTTCGCTAATAATTATGTTATTGTTAAGAGCTTGTTTACGAGAAGAGAAGTAACAGTAAATTCGCCGCCGTAAGCTACGTTGTCGTTCCTCGGGGTCAAAATACGTTGACAGACTAGTTAGACTGTTTTCTTTTTTCTAATTCAATATTGGTAATTAGGTTGTTTGAAAATTTCTTGTTTATAATTTAGGGATTTTAATTTAATTATTAATTTTACTATACTTCTGTGCACCAGTATCACTTGTATTTTCAATTATTTCATATAGGCTGTTTCCATACTATATGTATGTGTATGTGCGTGTGTCCATTTGCGTGCGAGTGTGTGTTGTGTCTGTTTTTTTCTGAGGGGAAAAGTACTTTTAAGTACACCGGTTCTGCTTACAAACTCCTCTGTCTTTGTTTGTTTTTAAGTTCTGCTGGCTTCATTGAAGTTTCCGTCTTCCTGTGATAGATCATCGCTAGGGGTAGCTATGATAAAGGCAGCTTCACCCAAGACTGTGCGGTAAGCGCTCGCTATACGGAGAGCATTCAGTTTGTAAACAGGTGTGATCTGTGTTCAAGTGTCTACTCCATACATCACTATTGACGTAACAACCCATGCAAGAACCCTTCTTCTTTTTTTGTTTTGGGCCTCCTACATTTGGTATGAGCCTGGCTTTATTATAAACGGCAGGCGCTTTGTCTACAGCATACTAGGCCTGCTTCTTGAAATTGAGACGTGCATCGATCCGGTTTCTCATCATTTCAATTTTAATTTTTTTAAATTAATACGACTTCAATATTGTATTAAGCGATTTTTTTTTACTTGACAAAATATCATAAATATCCACCAAATGGCAATCATAAAATAAAATGTTTATCAATTTTTTTCAAATTAAATTGAAGAGTTTTATATTATTACCTATTTTATTATTAAAATAGTACTTATAATTATTAAGACAATTTATTTTCGTATTATTTGTTTGAAAATTTTTTTTTTTCAGGTTTTTTTACATCCTTATCCATAAATAAAATACATATTGATAGTCTATTGTTTACGTCAGCAGTTATTTCGCTGAAGATAACCTACTCCTATCTACATCGCCAGTCTTAATAATCCTTGATATCTATAATATATATAAATATCCGGACGACCGAGCCTTGCTCGGATTTTTAAGAATGTACAAAACTTGAACAAAAAAAAAACTAATAGGACATCTGGATTCGAACCGGGGTCTTCTGCTTTCCGGATCACCAAATGTCCCATATGAGCTATAATAGTCTTGTATATAGTGGCGAAATTTACCTTTGTATTCTAATGTTATTGTAGCTGTTTCTCATTCAAACATGGATAAAACCATTTTTTTTAAATTGAAACCTAGCTAGATCGATTTATCAACCCCGAAGTCCCCTGCATACTTAATTTTATGAAAATTGTTGGAGCCGTTTCCGAGATTCAGATTATATATATATACAAGAATTGCTCGTTTAAAGATATAAGATATGCGATAGTTGCGTCTATGAATCTCTACTTAGAATATACCTCTCTGCATCTTTATCCTATAATTACTGTATAATGTTGTCCTGCATTACTAGAATGGAATCGCAATAGTTTTGTGGTAATCAAGAGGAAAGAGATATTTTTACGGTGTAGTCAACCTAGATGTACCAGTGAATGAAAATTAATTTTGAATATAATAATCGTTGAAATAAGCTAGTTGTGACGGATTTGTTAAATTACTGGCTGAGAAGCTTGATTTTAAGCAAAGTTTCAGTGGCCAGGGATTATTGTTGAACTTGTCATCATTTGTTACCTTGATAAGTAAAGCTGCCTGACACCAATTGGATCTTGTTTAGATTTAGAACAGGTGGCAGAAATGTAATCTAAGTTTAAATTAATTTTCTTTTGTTAGAATACAAAATCATCCGTAATTTAAATGAAAGTGCTACAAAGTTATTATATTATTATGAGTACAGCTCTATTTTATTTGGGTACGCTACCTAATTTTAAAAATAAATTGATTTGTTGGTAGCCTTTAAAGTCTTTTAACAGACAGTCCTCTGCATTCACCTATGGTACTTAGATCATACTGTTAAATTTCGGATTCTCACTAATAATTCCAAGTATTTTATTGATAATATTATATTAACTTTTTTTTTCATCACACAGTTCTTAATAATTATAACTCTCTTATTTTTTTCATGCATAATATAATTGTAGTATGGTTTGTTGATTTGGCTACTTTTCTACTGCTATTTTTATTAAATCTCTTATTGAGGTCAATTTTATATTTATATTATTATAACTAGCGTTTTCTTTTGTTATCGCTTAAAATATTACTAAATTAAATGTTTAAATGTTGAGATCAAGTCCTTTGAGGGTTTCTTTTCCCATTCTTATTTACAATATTAATTTCGTACATTACCAAAATATGGTCTATATTTAAGCCTACTCCAGGATATACCTAGCAATATTTCACTTGTCTTTTGCATTTTGGTTTTGTAATTATAAAATCATTTAAGTTGTTCTTTTCCCCGTTATCGGGCTCTATCTATCTCCCATCATAAAAAAGTTATCGATGTCCTTTACTTTTAATAAAAAAGTAAGTTATTACTATTTAATAATCTAACTTATCAAATATAAGTGGCACTTCCTCGTCTGGCAACCAGTAGGTATGTTGACTTTAATCATGAACAAATGTGTCGGTTCAGACTTCAACTTTAAGGTTGAAAATTTGTCACTGATATGAACGGCATTTTCCACCCCAAACCCCATTTTTGGTTAAGTATTACCACTGTTCCATTATATCTACTTCTACCTCCAATGTATAACTTTGATGTTTTTGGTTATCACTTAAATAAATTCCACTTTCTTTCCATCTGGTTTCACTTATTCCTACTATGCCAACATTTTATCTTCCCGTTTCTTCTTTTAGTTCTTAAAGTTATAGTGTCAGCACCGTGCAGGACATTCCACGTAAGAACAAGAGTGAGACAAGTAATTTCTAAGAAATATTATAATAAAATTTTAATTAAGTAACATTTGTTCATTGGAAATTTTTTAAGAATACTTGCTGTGTGTTCTACAAACAACACTGAATCCAAAAAAAGCACTTTATATTCTTACATACTATTTTCTCAGTATGTACTACATATGTCTTGGCAAAACGCAAATAGTAATGAATATATTATGTAATTTAAATTTAACCAGGGGGAGGCTCATTTGCACAGGATGGCGGCTAGATTATGCGTACCACAACGGCGCCTATTTCTGCTGTGAAGCAGTAATGTGTAAGCATTATTGTATTCGGTCTGAAGGGCGCCGTACCTTGTGAATTTGCTTGGCAAATGAGACTTAACATCTTATGTCACAAGGTGACGAGCGAAATAATTTGTAGCGCCGCTCAGAATTTTGGGTTTTTCAAAAACCCTGAGTGGCACTGCATTGCATAGGTGGAGACAACATACAGGCTACAAATGTTCAGGCTAAATGTAAGGGATAATTTTTTATTAAATATATATATATATAGTATTTATTCCGCTTTATAACGTCCACGTGGATGATATAGCAGGCAGTAGGTATTAAGACAATTAATAATACTGAGAAATATAAAGAATGCGCGTGAAACTCAAACGTGATGTACATTCGTACACGTATATTTTCCTTATGGCTTCTTTCTAACATACTTTTGGATAAACCAACATGAATAGTTCTTAACACGCATTTACGATTCTGTTACGTGACTGACTTAATAATTACTGACGCTTGGATTATATATATATAAAGTCGAGGAAAACGTTCTTAAAATTTGATGCATAATAATGAGACGATAATAATTATTTTATCCATAAATCAACATTTAACAGGAGGAATTTCTTAACTCGTATACATACATAAGAGCTGCTGAACTAAATAATGTAATAAATACAGTAGTGAAGCTTGGGAGCTCAATAACACATAATTATGATTTATATATCCTTAGGGGTAGAATTTCTGGGAAACCTTTCTTATTGGATGCATACGCCATACAAAAAACACACACCCTCCAAGTAACGGTTCTGTACGATCAGCGGTTTAGGCTGTCCGTTGATCCGCCAGTCAATCATGGGGAGCATAATCAACCGCCAGCTCTTGGTATACCTAGAGGGTCATCAGTTGATCAACGACCGACAGTACGGCTTTCGCCATGGTCGGTCAGCAGGTGATCTTCTGGTATACCTAACACATAGATGGGCGGCGGCTATTGAAAGCAAGGGAGAAGGCCTGGCAGTTAGCCTGGATATAGCGAAGGCCTTTGATCGTGTATGGCACAAGGCACTCCTCTCAAAACTTCCATCATTTGGGCTAGAGCTCGTGCAAGTGGACTTCCAGCTTCCTCACTGGGCGCAACATACAGGTCGTTGTCGACGGATATTGCTCGAACCCGAAGCCCGTGAATGCTGGAGTGCCCCAAGGCTGTGTGCTATCTCCTACGCTGTTTCTTCTGCATATTATTGATATGTTGGACACCTCCAACATACATTGCTATTCAGACGACAGCAGTGGTGATGCCGTATACACGGGCCATGCAGGTCTCTCTCGGGAAATCGTCGACCAGTGCTGGGAGAAACTTGTGTTTTCTATCGAGTCCTCTCTCGAGAAGGTCGCGGAATGGGGTAAATTGAACCTTGTCCAATATAACCCCCAGAATACTCAAGTTTACGCGTTTACCATAAAAAAAAACGCTCTTCGACAACCCTCCCCTTAAAGCCTCGCCTAGTATTGGAATACTGGGTCTCGAAATCTCCAGCGATTGCCAATTTCGTGGCCGTCTGGAGGGCAAAGCCAAATTGGCTTAGAAGAAGCTGGGCGTCATCAATAGAGCACGGCAATATTTCAAGCCTGCCCACATTCTAGCGCTCTACAAAGTGCAGGTCCGGCCAGACATGGAGTATTGCTGTCATCTCTGGTCTGGCGCACCCCAGTATCAGCTCGATCCATTTGACCGCGTGCAACGCAGAGCAGCTCGAATTGTCGGGGACCCAGTGCACTGCGAACGGCTGGATCACTTGGCGTTGCGTAGAGACGTGGCTTCATTGTGTGTCTTCTACCGCATTTATCACGGGGATTGTTCCGAAGAGCTGTTTAACCTGATTCCTGCCGCCGAATTCACAAGCCACAAGTTAGGATATCATCCTCACCATCTGGATGTGTGGCGGTCCATCACAGTGCGGTTTTCAAGGAGCTTTCTTCCTCGTATTACAACGCTGTGGAATGAGCTCCCTTCTGCGGTGTTTCCGGGACGATACGACATGTGTACCTTCAAAAAAAACCGCGTACACCTTCCTTAAAGGCTGGCAACGCTCTTGTGATTCCTCTGGTGTTGCAAGAGAATGTGGGCGGCAGTGATCACTAAACACCAGGTGACCTGTACGCTCGTTTGTCCTCCTATTCCATAAAAAAAAAATTAAAGCATTTTATATATATATATATAGTCTCACCATGGAGCCCCAGGTTCGATCCCCGCTCCCCACGTGCACGTACCAATGTGTTTAATCTGTATAGATATGTTTGTTCTGATAGAATATAACATTATATTGTCATTGGTAAATAATACAATAATTTTGAAATATATATAATGATGTAATAATGTTACATTAATATGTAATTACAAAAGAAAACCCAAAATATTTCAATAAATCCATTCAAGTCAGCTATATGTAGGTACCTACATGCTCACAGACAATACCAGCACTTTGGTTTATCCAAGCGCTAATACTGGAGGAAAATATGTTAATTTACATACAATATAATCTGTGCGAAGTTTGGTAAAGCATTACTCGTTGGCCAGACGTTACAGCTTGAACAATACATCGACTATTATAACTCAACCTCACGTTCAATATGAAACTGTCAGGTTTGTTTGTATTGATAATGGCGGTGCTCTCAATATTTGTTGGATCCAACGAGGCAGCTCCCAAAATTAGTGGAAGTGCTATCAAGAAAGGTGGTAAAGTCATTGTAAGTAGTAATAATTATGTCATAATATATAAGTGTATAATATAGTATGTATTAATAGTAGATTCTGTTGTGTTGCAAAAAAATTTTGAGAATTATATTCCAGATGTTTTTTTTACAATTACCGTTAATTACAGTAAATTGCAATTTGAAATTTAAATATTATTTTGATATTTTATGATTTAAATTCTGAAGAACTTTCATTTCTACATATCTAATGATACTTGTTACATAATTAAGTGATCAAAAACATAACTTTAAAAAATACCAAGTCTCGCAACTCAGTTCATCTACCGTAAATAGTTGGGAGATTCATGTAATATTAAGTCGGTTAATTTATTCATTCCCTACTTAAGGTTCCTTCTGCCTTAAGTTATTACGTAATTAGCAAACTTAGCAACATCTTATACCAACCATATCAATATTAAAAATCTGATATAAAATATGACACTGAGTAAAATATGTTTTGTTTTAAATCACAAAATGTGGACCTTTTTATTCATATTTTTCAGAGAAAGGGATTTGGTATCGCCAGTGCGGCGGGAACAGCTCACGAAGTCTACGAACATATCAAAAATAGGAGACATTAAAGTTATAAGCCGTAATAAGTGAAACCGACAGACAGCTACCTGATATTATCTGATGAATTAACTACCTCTATTATTTACTTTTTTTTAAATAATTAACAAGCCAGAATGAATCTAAAAGCTTACAAAAGTAGGACTAATAAATTATTAATATAAAATTTGTTTGAATTCATATCATTCATTCCCTTTGAAATTAATTAATAATAATAATATTAATATAGCCTTTTATTCTGATCTCTTAGTACAATGAATTTTTAAACTTATGTAAAGGATAAAAATCTTAAACTAAATAGATATGAATAAATTTAAACTAGTATTTGTTACTTGGTTATCTTTCCTACATCTGTTTGCCATTCGGCAAAGGCCTCCTCCAACCTTTTCCATTCCTTTCTTTCTTGAGCCACTCTGTTCCATGTGACTCCTGCCACTTGTCTTAAGTCATCGTCCCATATTTTCTGTGGTCGGCCTCTTTTCCTTTTGCCTTCCCTTGGGTACCACCATGTCACCCTTTTTTGAAATTAATTACAGTGGGAATAATAATTAAACAAATTAATTACAGTGGGAAAACTATAGCAACTGTCTACTAAAATCTGATGCATCATAATATGGTGATTATAATTATTTTATTCATAATTCAACATTTAACAGGAGGAATTTCTTAACTATTACATACATAAGAGCTGCTGAACTATATAATATTTATAAAGTCAGCATTCTGTGTAAAGAAGCTCAGTAGTGAAGCTAGGGAGCTCTATAACACATATGATTTAAACAATATACCCCCTTAGGGGTTGAACTTCGGGTAATCCTTTCTTATTTTTTTTTAAATAATAATAATTCTTTATTTGCATAATGTGTGTATACAAGTTAACAAAATAATTCAATACGAATCAACACATTAGCCAAAAAGGGCATGCAAATTACATTAACTCCATGTCATTATATAATAATAAAATTCTAAGATTACAGCACATAATATTTCATGGTTACATTAGCAACTACACATATATACATGTCATATACATATTATGTAGGCAAAGTTAAACACAAGATTATAAATAAGAAAATCACAAATTTAAAAAGTCGGATACAGCATAAAAATTGTAACTAATTAGCTATTGATATAATTCAGTTTTAAAAGGACCGATATTCAACATTTTAATAGCATCTGGAAGTTTATTAAATATTTGAATACACATGGAATGACAATTTTTAGTAAACAAAGTACCTAGTCCTGGGTGCTTTTTTGTAAACAAGTCTATTTGTATATCGTTGGTCGCGGTCATACATTTCCTTGGCAGTGGTGAAAAGGTATTTAAGTCTCTTTACAAAAATGCTTATTTCGTAAATTTATAGGCACGGCAAGGTTTACAATTTTAGTTTAATAAACAGCGGTCTACACGATTCGTACGGACCTCCCCACAAATCGCACGGATACATTTTTTTTGTGCAATAAATGCTTTTTGGATGTTTACGCCATTACCCAAAATTATAAGACCGTATCTCAAGATAGATGCAATATGAGCATGGTAAGCTGACAGACCTAAATCTGTAATTTTTCGTAGGCGCCTCAGGGCATAAACAAATTTATTTACTCTACCACAGACCTTATTTATGTGTGATGTCCATTTAAGTTCATTGTCTAAAATAATACCTAAAAATGAAGTTTCCTTTTTTTCATCCATAATGACGTCATCATATTCTATTTTTAAATTATTACGTAGAACATTTGAAAATGTCATGTAGTTCGATTTAGTTAGATTTATTTTAAGATTATTCACACCAAGCCATTTAATCATTTTGTCCATATTATTTATAATGTCATTGTTAAATTTCGTAATATCAAAGTTTTTAATGTCATATTCAAAAATTATCGAAATATCGTCCGCGTATAGAAATATTTTATTATTTGTAACGTGTATAATGTCATTTATATAAAACAAAAATAGAATAGGCCCCAGGACACTTCCTTGAGGTACACCACACTGGTTAAATGTATATTCAGATTTGTATGTTTCTTTCTCACTAATTTTATTAGTCCGAGTAATAATTACACTTTGTTTCCTATTTTTTAAATATGATCGGAACCAATCTAACACAAGCCCCCGTATTCCATATGCCTCTAATTTTTTTAATAATAAGTCATGGGACACTCTATCAAAAGCTTTTGACATGTCAAAGTACAATACTGTAGTCAATGTTTTTGTGTCAATATTTTGAGCAATTGAGTGTGATAAAGAATAGATTGCATCATTAGTAGATCTATTTTTCTGAAAGGCAAATTGTTCATCTTTAATTAAATGAAATTTATTACTAAACTCCTTTAACCGTAAACACATACATTTCTCATAGATTTTTGATATGATAGGTATGAGAGTAATGGGTCTGTAATTAAGTAAAAACTTAAAACTTATCTTTTAACAACACAAAAAAATTAAGTTAATCATTCCAGTACTTAGACCGTACGTGCTTGGTGCCTACAGGCAGCGGTTGTGTTTTTATAATACTGCTTTTGATTTGTTGTCTTACTATTTTCCTGTTTATTTTTATTTGTATTTCGTTTATTATATTTAGTGTTTTTTTTTTGCGTTTCTCATCATATTTTAATTTTAATAAGTTAGTAAATTGATTGATAACTTGACCAAGCTGTATCCGTGATGACACCCAAGTAAGGCTCCCACTGAAAACCAGCGCTGCAGCTTGCTGCAGCACAATGCTGAGTGAGAGACCTGTATTTGATCTCATACTACAATTATGGTTGATTTTATTTTAGATTTAGTATTGTTTTATTGTATATATATTTAAGTCAATTTTATTTTAGTGTTTTAAGCTGTGTGATCAAATAAAATAATTTTCTTTTCTTTCTTTCTTAATTTTCAATGTTATTTTTATCTCCGTTCTTGAATTATCTTCTTCATTGGATGTATACGCTATACACAAAACACACCCTCCAAGTTACGGTTCTGTACGATCGGCGGTTAAGGCTGTCCGTTGATCCGTCAGTCAATCATTCAAGACAAAGCATTTCATATGTATATTTATAATCTCACCACGGAGCCCCAGGTTCGATCCGTGCCCGCCACGTACAAGTACCAATGTGTTTTATATGTATATATATGTTTGTTCTAATAGAATAAAACATTATATTGTCATTAGTAAATATTACATTAATTGAGAAATATATAAAATGATACATTAATGTTACATTAATATGTAATTACAAAAGAAAACCCAAATTATTTCAATAATAGTCAGCTATATGTAGGTACCTACATGTTCAGAGACAATACCAGCACTTTGGTTTATCCAAGCGCTAATACTGTTGGAAAATACGTTAATTTATATTATATATATACTGTGGGAGGTTTGGTAAAGCATTACTCGTTGGCCAGACGTTACAGCTTGAGCAATACATCGACTATTATAACTCAACCACACGTTCAATATGAAACTGTCAGGTTTGTTTGTATTGATAATGGCGGTGCTCGCTATATTTGTTGGATCCAACGAGGCAGCTCCTAAAATTAGGGGAAGTTCTATCAGGAAAGGGGGCAAAGTTATTGTAAGTAGAAATAATTGTAATAATATATGTAATGCAATGTATAAGTGTATACTATAGTATGTTTTATAAGTAGTTGTTGTGTTAAAAAATAATTGTGAGAGTTATATTGCAGATTGTTTTTTTTTACAATTACAGTTAATTATAGTAAATTGCAATTTGAGATTCAAATATTTTGATATTTTATTACTGAAAGTCTGGAGAACTTTCATTTCTAGATATCTAATGTTACTTGTTAAGACATAGTTATGCGATCAAAAACATAACTTAAATCAAGTCTCGCAACTCAGTTCTTCTACCGTATATAGTTGTGAGATTCATGTAATAGTCGGTCAATTTATTCAGTCCCAACTTATGGGTCCTTCTTTCTTACGTAATTAGCAAACTTAGCAACATCTTATACTAACCATATCAATATTAAAAATCTGATATAAAATATGACACTGAGTAAAATATGTTTTGTTTTATATCACAAAATGTATATTTATATTTTATGTAATGTGGACCGATTTATTCATATTTTTCAGAAAAAGGGCTTTGGCGTCGCCAGTGCGGTGGGAACAGCTCACGATGTCTACGAACAAATAAAAAATAGGAGACATTAAAGTGATATTATCTGATAAATTAACTACCTCTATTATTTACTTTTTTTAAATAATTAACAAGCCAAAATGAATCTAAAACCTTATCTAATTAAGACTAATAAATCATTAATATAAAATTTGTTTGGACTCAAATCATTCCCTTTGATACCTACACAAATAAATTAAAATGGGAAGACTATAGCAACTGTCCACTCCGAATGTCACGAGGGTCTGCCGAAAACCAGTGTTGTGTTGGTGACTTCATCTCTAACACAACAATATACTGAGTCAGCTTCTTTTAGCAGGGAATCACGCGCAATCAGTTATTTTTTTAAATTATATTTATTACCTTGTTTAAAACAGTATTTTAAGATTTTTTTTTGATTTTTTTTTTAATTTTTCAATTTAATTAATATTGTAAATCGTTGCGTTGTGTGGTTTCTTGTTGCTAATAAAGTGTTTCTGTTCTATTCTATATTGACTCTTACATACAAAATGCTGATCCTTCAAATAATTAAAGTAATATAAATTTGCGATTCCCTTTCTAATAATAGAGGAGGCAAACAGGCAGGAGGCTCACGTCATGGACAGTGAACAACCAACAGCCCACAGACATTATTTTCAATTAAAAAATTAAATTAAATTACCAAAACATTGTCTAAAAATCATTATATTTACATTATTACTAACTGACCCAGCAAACGTTGTATTGCCGATATTAAAATCGCGATACAAAAGTAACTGTTGATTGAAGTTGTGTGTATTTGTTAATGCTGACTCATAATCAAACAAATTTAAAAAAAAACGTCACCAAATTAAAAAAAATCGTCAGGACCACCCTTACCATTTAGGGGGATGAAAAATAGATGTTGTCCGATTCTCACACCTACCCAATATGCACTCAAAATTTCATGAGAATCGGTCAAGCCGTTTCGGAGGAGTTCAAAGTTTAAGACCATGACACGAGAATTTTATATATTAAGATCACACTTCTTATTCTAAAATAACTTAATTTGTGTAGCTTTGAGTCCGATTCAATTGATCCCTCAGAGTAAGTTTGCAGCCTGCAGGCTAAAAAGTTTCATGCAAACCGCGCATCGTGGACGGTTCATATGGACGTGATGCGGGCAGTATGTCGCTTGATGACGTAATATCCGGCTCCAAGTATTTAACTAAACAACAAGCCCTCTGAGCGGTCTGAAAGAATGCAGAAATAATCCACATCTATATCTTTGATCGTTGATGATTCAATCACGATGTCTGCGGCGGGTATTACAAAAACCTGTGCCTTCACATTTTGTTAAAGTATTAACGTAGTAAAATTCAGATTAGAATACAATATGTTTATTTGCGAAATTGATTAATGTTTATAAATACAGTTATCGTCTATAACGTGATACGTATATAAAGCGATTTCAATCGCTTCAATAATACGGGAATATCCCTTATTACGCGGGGATTCCCTACATACATGTATCTGCACCTTCTATGAAATTCATGTGTGTCAATTGTTTTATTACAAAATTATTTTATTTTATTGAAGTTGTGTATTAAAAACCTTAATAAAATTGTACAACTTGAACTAAATAGTACAACAATTGGAAATACTTGTCACTAATTATGCTTAATTATTATAATTACGAATTACGAGGTAGTATTATCCCCCTATAACGCGGATCCAATCTACCGGGTTATAGCGAGGATTACCTGTATATTGTTTTTCACCAAATTATAAGTTACAACACATTTATCAATAAATCAGACATCAATAAAACAAGCCGGTGTCTAATAACAATTATCTGGGCTTCTTAATCTGAAATACGACTCTATTGGTTACGGATTCAATTATAAGAAGTTATTGGTTTCAAATTGAGTTTAAATCAATATCGATTACGACCTTTGTTTTTGTTTTTAAATATATTATATGTACCTTTTTATGAAAATAAGGGACGAGATGAGCTGGACGTTCAGCTGATGGTTGAAATGAAATGAAATTTATTTGCAGGAAACATTGTACTTAAGGTGTTAACAATATAATGGATAATCCAATATGTTTCGTCAATTGACATGCAAAATATATTACAAAATTGTCTAAACACTAATCGTACTGTTATATTGAAACATGTCGGATTTCACAATGATATCAATAATATTTATAAAATGAAATTTTAATACTTATATAATATTATAATATGAGACGTAAATAACTTAATAATTCATTTAGTACCTATGTATAATATTAACAAATTCAATGTCATAAAAGTATATTAATTTACATATATTATTATCAAATAGACTAATTCATTTTGTATTGAAAAATTCATTTAAACTATAGAAGCACTTATTTGTTAACCACTGATGCAGTCTTCTTTTAAAAACTTTGAACGGTAAATCTTTCAATTCAGTGGGCAATTTATTATATATTTTCACAGACATGCTGAAACAATTTCTACTAAAAGATGCAGTTCTACAGAAGGGCATTATGAGTTTATTTGGATACCTTGTATTTAAAACCTTCTGGCTTTTTTTTGTATAGAAATCACACATATGTTTTTGAACAAATAGGCTTATTTCATAAATGTATAGGCATGGCAGCGATAGAATTTTCAATTTTTTAAATAGCGGTCGACAAGAATCTAGGGGGCCGGCTCCACAAACCGCCCTGATACACTTCTTCTGTCCAATAAATAAATGCCCTATGCTCACCGAGTTGCCCCATATGACCAATCCATATCTTAAAGCTGAAACCACGAATGCATGATATGCCATTAGCGCTGTTTTTTCACCTATTGTTTTTGATACGCGTTTGAGGACAAATACATGTTGGTTAATTTTTTTGCTAATTTTGTCAACATGTGACTTGAAGGACAAGTTGCTGTCTAAAGAAATACCAAGAAAATTGACAAGTTGTGCTTCTTTAATATTCTCATTATGATAATTAACATTAATATCTTTTCCTTTCCCATTCTTATTATAATACTGCATATACATTGTTTTTTTTATATTTACAGTCAGGTTATTTTCAGTAAGCCATTCAATTGTGTCCTTTATTGTTTTATTAATTTCTATATCATATGTCAATTCATTGTTACATTTAATTACAATAGAGATGTCATCAGCAAAGAGAGTACAGTTATTAGTAGTAATGCTAGGTAAGTCGTTTATGTAGATTATGAATAGAAGTGGACCCAATATACTTCCTTGTGGTACACCTTTTGTTTTAAGTCTAAGTTCTGATCGATAAGGTATTACTTCTTGTTTATTATTTAATTTAGCAATTTCAACGTATTGAGTACGGTTTGAAAGATAACTTTTAAGCCAGTCATTTGCTAGACCTCGAATACCATATTGAGCGCATTTATCTAATAGTTTTTCATGACAAACATTGTCAAAAGCTTTGCTCATATCAAAAAATACTGATGTTACTGGAATTTTTGTATCCATGCATTCCGATATTTCTTTTATTAGCGAAAAACACGCTAAAGTTGTTGATTTTCCTTTTTGGAAACCATTTTGTTCCTCCGAAATGATATTATGTTTAGTTAAAAAAGATGTTAATCGCTTGTGCAGTATCTTTTCAAAAATTTTTGAGATAACAGGAATGAGTGTGATTGGTCGATAGTTGTTAATATCCTTTTTATCACTCGCTTTGAGTAAAGGTGCTACTTTTGCCTTTTTTAAATTTGATGGGAAAGTACCTTCTTCAAAAGATAGATTTATTAAGTAGGCTAGGACTGAAGCTAGTTCCTTTGCACATTCCTTTATTACCTTTGTTGCTATTACTGCACTACAATTGTGGTTATTGATACGCCCTGCCCATTACAGTGCAATGCCGCTCAGGATTCTTGTAAAACCTCAAATACTCTGAGCGGCACTACAATTGGTCTCCGCTGGTCTCCTTGAGACATAAGATGTTAAGTCTCATTTGCCCTGTAATGTCACTTCTACGGCGCCTTCCGTACATACCGAAACACAAAAATGTTTACTTGACACTGCTTCACGGCAGAAATAGGCGCTGTTGTGGTACCCATAATCCAGCCGGAATCCTGTGCAGAGGAGCCTCCCACTGGTACCTATTATGTTTATAGATTTCGAGTTCGCTATAAACCAAATTGAAAATAAATATTTAAATTTTTCGACACCAGATTTTCATGTTTATATTACACATGATTGAAGTTTGTATTTATTTATTTAAATCGGCTTTAATGACCGTTTATGGGTGTCGGTATTTCTTTGTATAATGATTTCTATTTTACTCTAAATTTACATTTTAGTAGCTTAAGTAGTTTGAACTAATGGTATCCAATTGTATCGCAAGACTTTACAATCTAAAGACGGAAAGTTTGTGTTAAGAAAATAGCACAAACACGGCCAGGAAACATCTAAACTATCAGGGAGGAGTGACGACTCCT
This sequence comes from Leptidea sinapis, assembly GCF_905404315.1. NCBI lineage: Eukaryota > Metazoa > Arthropoda > Insecta > Lepidoptera > Pieridae > Leptidea > Leptidea sinapis. The sequence goes on from NC_066289.1 coordinate 299,966, forward strand.
GCCGCATATAACACCAGATCAGTTCCATGGAACTACTTTAATTCCCTTTTTTTTTCTTTTATGGAATAGGAGGACAAACGAGCGTACGGGTCACCTGGTGTAAAGTGATCACCGCCGCCCATATTCTCTTGCAACACCAGAGGAATCACAAGAGCGTTGCCGGCCTTTAAGGAAGGTGTACGCGCTTTTTTTGAAGGTACCCATGTCGTATTGTCCCGGAAACACCGCACAAGGAAGCTCATTCCATAGCTTTGTAGTACGAGGGAGAAAGCTCCTTGAAAACCGCACTGTGGAGGACCGCCACACATCCAGATGGTGGGGATGAAATCCTAACTTGTGGCGTGTCGTGCGAAGGTGGAATTCGGCGGCAGGAATCAGGTTTAACCAGCTCTTCGGAACACTCACACACTTCGGACACACAATGAAGCGACGTCTCTACGCAACGCCAAGAGATCCAGCCGTTCACAGAGCACTGAGTCCCCGACAATTCGACCTGCTCTACGTTGCACGCGGTCAAATGGATCGAGCAGATACTGGGGTGCGCCAGACCAGAGATGACAGCAATACTCCATGTGTGGCCGGACCTGCGCTGTGTAGAGCGCTAGAATGTGGGCCGGCTTGAAGTATTGCCGTGCTCTATTGATGACGCCCAGCCTCTTCGAAGCCAATTTGGCTTTGCCCTCAGATGGCCATGGAATTAGCAATCGCTCGATATTTCGAGACCCAGTACTCCGATACTAGGCGCGGCTTTCAATTTAGTTGGTTATAGTTACTTAACTATCTTGTCGACAACCGTAAAATACTATATTATAAAACAGGCTGTACAAGGTCTTGAGTGGAAAGAAAAAAGAATGGCCGATTAGGATATCGATTTGAATATATTTTTTTTAATTACCATAAAATCACTACGCCCTATTAAAGTAAGCCCACCAGTAGTTTCAGACGAGCTATAACTGACATTCGGACACACGGGGCAGCTCGTATAGCTGTCATATTATTGAAATATTGACCTCACATCGCGGCCCCGCCGACACCCTGAATTCCATCATGTTTTCAGTGTAAATACTAAGCATAATTTAATATATATATCGGGAATATATAATTTATGAAGCAATATTTACGTTCCTCTGACATATTCTCATCAACAGAAAATGAGCCCTGTAACACAAATGCTTATATTATTATTTATTTTCCCTGTATTGAATGTAAGTCATTTATATAAATTTTATATCGAGGGTTTCAAACGGTGGAGGTATGCTCAAGAATAGAACGAACGTGTGAGTTATAGAGCAGTATAAGAGTTCAGCGTTACCTGAAATCCTTGCAAACCCAAGCATGTGTTATGCTTTAGATGTTATGTAGGATATATGAGAAGCATATGTTAGTGTGGAGTCCAGGACAACACCCAAATCCTTTACGATCGATACCCTATACAAAGGTATGTTGTATGATTTATAGTCGAAAATTTTAGGAATTTTTTTCCTAGTGGATGATAATATACTGTATTTTTTAACATTTAGTATCTAAAGTTTATTATTACAATAGTTGCAAAGATTGAAGTCAAAGTATATTATTACAAGTCATGTAATAAAAAACAGTTACCGAGAGCTTTTATTTAAATCATCAGCATTAAGTACAATTTTACTCTTTTGAAATATCGTTTATGAAAATATTGAATAAAAATGGACCTTAGTGGGAACCTCTCGCCACTAAGTCAGCCTTCCTGATGATTATTATCAATAGAAGGTATTGGAATGTTAATCCATGAATCATCCATTGGTTCTGTTCTGTTCAGTATTTCAAATATAAGTATTATATAGTGCATTTAGTTTCTTCTACTTAATTGTCTAGTGTGAATGTTTTATTGTCAATACAATAATGGATTATCTTATTAATTAATCGATTATGTCACGAAATAAACCTTCCTCGTATGTCTTTTTCTTGTTCCTTATGGAGAATTCGGCTTATTTCTATCAGTAATATTATTTTTTTAGGTTATATTATCTCAATTTACTAAATTTGGCCCCACCATTTTCTATCTTGATTATCTTTATCAATGATTTGCTATTTTCGTGAAATCATTTCATGAGAGTGCTTTGTTTTCATAATTTTCTGATATGTATGTTATTGAGTAACGGTAACTGTATGTCTGTATAATGAGCCAGATTTTTTATTTGAAATTTTACTTTGATAACATATTAATTAACCTTCAATATTCATCTATTTCAAGTTGATGTTATTGTCCAAACTATATTTTAAGACATCTACAAAACGTAATAAAACTCCATCAGCTTTCTGACTAGTAATATTACAAGCAACATAATATTAAAGAAAATATAGTATCTGGGGACAGTAAATTGACGACTCGAACATAAAATTTCACACCACGTAAAGCTTCGAACCAATTTAGAACATTTTACGATTCACTGCCAACCCTGTCCTTATTACATTTTAGGAATTCTTTCCTAAAAATATAGAAAATTTGCAAAGAATGAAAACATTACTTTTCTTAGTAGTTGTTAAACTGTACAACTAGATTTTAGTTTTAAGCTTCTAGTTTTAAGAACGATAATAAGCTTGATTAGTGCAATTTAAGACTTCTTCATTTGAGACATAGTTTTTTTTTTCAAAATCAGTAAAAACTAACTAGTTATTAGGTGATCGATATCATCTCTACCTCAGAGAAGTGATGAAATGAATAAATACTTGTAATCAGTAGATATTTACTGTACATTAAATAAATCACTTCTTTTGGCTGCTTTTCAAATGCCTATTAAACACAAGTTGTAGTGTAGCTCGGGCATGGGGCGTTCAATAAAAAGTGTAAACGCGCTTGACAGCAGTGGCTTAGTAGAAGTTGTATCTCTCCATGGTCGAGATATTCATGACCACCTCTTTGCCATCCCAGAAAAGAGAGCCCATGATTTCGGGCCGAACGCCACGCCTTAAGCTTCTTAACAGTTGGAGATGCTGGTCTCTTCTACGTCATGTATACGACCTTCCATGTTTATGAATTGAGCCATGAAATGTTGAGGATCCTGTTGTAATAGCTCCAAGGAAACTCAAGAAATGTTCAGTGTGATTTGTTTTTGTGAATGCGCACGGCAAATTTTACTATCCCTTAGCTTTCGTGTATAACGTCAAGCGTACTTGGAGTCAAAATCTACTACTATCAAACAAACAGCTACTACAAAAGCTACTATCACATGACAATCATAGTGCACTACATTCTCCTCGTACCTTTGTACATTCCGGTTTGAAGAAGCATTCCAGGTACATCTTAATGAGTATGGCTAATGATAAACACAGCGTGATGTGAAATAACATATATTACCAGGGTCGTATTACACTACGTTATGCCTTTGTTTGTGATGCGCTACAAATCAGATCATAATGTATCTAATATAATAAAAAACCTTACCTTACAACGGAGATTACACTACACTAGTTTAACATTATCAAGGTTATTGATACGAAATACAACTTTAGGTCAAACAATCCGGTCTCCCTTAATCGACTCAAGCTGACTTTACCCAACGAGCCTTAAGTACAAAGGCGAGCGCGTCAGCTCATTCTCATTCAATACTCACAAAATATCACTCCACGTGCTTTACAAGTTTACACTTGAGGTATTAAGTATACGTTTGTACAGCCCAGAAAATTTGAATTAATACAGCATTCAATTAGAAAAATTATTTCTTGCACTAGCCATCAAGCAGGCTCGAATTTGCGACCCATTCCTCGAAAACTAGAAAAGCATTACGGCTACTACGAACCATTTGACCACGTGCAACGCAGAGCTACTCAAATCGGGGATCCAGTACAATGTGACGTCGCTTCATTGTGTCTTCTACCACATTTATCACGGGGATTGTTACGAAAAGCTGTTTCACCTGATTCCTGCCATTGAATTCCACCTTCGCACAACACGATGGATGTGTGACGTCCAGCTTCAGTGCAGTTTTTCAAGAACTTTCTTCCACGTACAACTAAGTTGTGGAATAAGCTACCTTGTGCCATGTTTCCGGAACGATACGACATGGGTACATTCATAAAAAGGGCTTTAACCTTTCTAAAATACCTGCAATGCTCATGTGATTCCCCTGTTGTTGCACGATAATGTGGGCAGCGGTGATTACGTCTTAACATTAGATGACCCCGCTCGTTAGACCTCCACTTCCTTCAAAAAGGCGCAAAAGATAGTTAATTCTAAAGAACCAATGTAATATGAGCTCAAATCTATAAAGTCGAATTTATAAATAGAGAAGGGCTAGGGCTGGCTTAATGGAGTCTATTGAGCCCCAAGTATCAGAAACAAAACCCCACTAACAGTATGAACCGCGTCAAGTTTTGTTTTTAATGAAAATAAGGGACAAGACGAGCAGGAAGTTCAACTGATGGTAATTGATACGCCCTGCCCTGCCCTGCATTACAATGCAGTGCCGCTCAGGATTCTTGAAAGCCCCAAAAATTCTGAATGGCACTACAACTGCGCTCGTCGCCTTGAGACATTAGATGTGAAGTCTCATTTGCGCAGTAATTTCACTAGCTACGGCGCCCTTCAGCCCGAAACACAGTCATGCTTCCACATTACTGCTTCGTGGTACCCATAATCTAGCCTGTATCCTGTGCAAAGGAGCCTCCCACTGGTAAATGTATCCTGTGTGAAGAAGTATCGCCTGGAATATCGTATTTGTTTATCATATGCTTAGGAAGTAATTAAAATGCGATGAGATCGTGTATAAGTCACTTATTGATCGTTAAGGCGACACGAGATCCCTTAATGATCGCACGTTCACTATGGAATGTGTTCATTAAATTCTACGATGAATTACATAATTCCATGTAGTTAGAAGAATACAAGATGTTTTTCATATTGCCACGATTATTAAGGAGAATAGTCACATAATACTTCGCCAATATGGGTAAATCTAAATATCACTTGCGACATTTTGAATGCCGAACTGCAGGTATCATTTTTCTACATCTATCTATCTACTTTACAATTGATAGGTAGATGTAGCTGCTCAACCCCGATATTTTCTTATTAGGAAATTGACTTGAGATGTCGCTCTTTCAAATCTAAAAAAATTTAGTCACGGAAGTAAGGATCTCTTTAAAAAAATATATCAAATCGTTTATGTTATAGATGGTTCCTCTGCACGACATGCTGGCCAAGGTATCACACCGGGGCTTTCTTCAGCCGTTAAGCAGTAGTCATGTGAAAGCATTATTGTATTTTGTTTTGATACCGCTCAGAATATTAAGTTCAATCAAGACACCTGCACAGTGCTGTCCAAAAACTCGCTGAACTAGGACTTAAAAATGTCACTCTATGGCTCGAGAAAAACCTTCTAACCTTGAACTTAAAAAAGTCAAAATTTATAGCTTGGTGTACTCAGTAAGGCGAGACAGTACTTCACTAAAAGCCACCGCCTGCAACTTTATAAGGCGCAAATTCGGCCTCACATGGAGTACTGTTCTCACCTCTGGGCGGGTGCTCCCCAGTACCAGCTTCTTCCATTTGACCGCATACAACGAAGAGCGGCTCGAATCATCGACGATCAAGTCATCTCTGATCGGCTTGATTCTCTAGCATTGCGTAGAGATGTGGGTTCTCTCTGCATCTTCTACCGCATTTATCACGGGGAGTGCTCAGAGGAGCTGTTCGGGTTGATTCCAGCGGCCGAATTCCACCATCGGACATTACGTGCAAAGTACCATCCGCATCACGTAAACGTCTGGCATTCCACAACCGCGAGTTTTCTTCGAAATTTCTTGCCTCGCACAGCCACTTTGTGGAATCAACTACCGGCAGCGGTCTTCCCGAACAGATACGACTTGGGGACCTTCAAGAAAAAAGCATACCTTAAAGGCCGGCAACGCATTTCTTGACACACCTGTCGTTGCGGATGTCCATGGGCGGTTGCCTCACCTCTCCCCATCCCGTGAGCCTCTTGCCCGTTTGCCCCCTCTCATATAAAAAAAAAAAAAAAAAACATTCTCTGCAAGTGTCAAATCACAACCAAATAAAAACTTCTCAGTTAAAGTGCACTGTTGCTCATCTTTAGACCAATGCATTTGCATAAAACTTGAACGTGTTCATCAAATTATATATCTGGGGTTGTCATAGACAAATAGATATTTGTCTATACAACTTAGATAAGTTGGGATGAACATATTAAAACACTTTCAGGGAGAATCCGAAAACTTGGAAAGGTTTTTAAAACTATAAGGCATCTAGGTGATCTGGATTTTTGTTTTATAATTTACAATGCCTTGGTTGGTTCTCTTTTGAGGTATTGTGTAATATCCTGGGGAGGAGCAATTAAAACCCATTTAATACGTCTTGAAAGAGCTCAACGCATGCTGCTAAAAATAATAGCATATAATATTGACACACTTTTTACACAAATTATCTTCCCCCAAATAAAGCATATAAAGCCTGTGTTATGGGTTGCAAGACAACGATATATTTAATACAATATACTTACTTAAACATACATAAATACATTTAAACATCCATGACTCGGAAACAAACATCCATATTAATCATATAAATGCTTGCACCTACCGGGATTCGAACCCGGGACCTCTAGCTTAGTAGGTAGGATCACTAACCACTCGGCTATACAGGTCGTCAAACCATTCATGTACCCTTCTCACATGCTATACTATTTTTACACTGGTTAATAATAAAACAGCGCAAAAAGCCCGGTCGCCTTAAAGAAAATTTTGTTATACCTTCTCGTAGATTCAAAAATATTTACTGTGTTCCGAAGTTCAATCTTGGCATGTGTCGAAATCATGCTAGCTATCTAGAACCTTCAATATATAACCAAGTAAATAATAAAATAAAAATCGCGGACCTGTCTTCTTACATAGTAAGATCTACAGTACGAGAGTGGCTTTTACAATTAAGCTATGATGAAACCGAGAAAATTATCAACTCAAAATTAATATAACTTTAAACATTTATTTATAACTATTTGCTTTATTTATTACTATTTAATTTTATAAAGTTCTTATTATAAGATAGGTTAGTTATAGTTAGGATGCTTGAAAGACAGATATTATAATATTGTTTAGATGTCAGTCATAGTTCCATTGCATTCATTATTAACATTAAATTAAATTACATAGCAGACAGTAATCACTGGTTGGCTCTGCACAGGGTTTCCTAGTGAGCCATCCAGAGGAATTTTATACATTCTGTTTCTGGTTTTTGTGTTTGAGACCGAGACTGTAAATTGATATTAGGCATGAAGACAAATGTATGTAATTATAATTAATAACAAATAAATGAAAAGAAAAAACACCTCAGCAGCTCTGCGTTCGGCCTCCAAGGCCCCCGCCCCGCTTAGCTGTTAAAGCCTTTAGGGCTATCAGCACAGAGGAGGTTCTTAGTCGGTAGGGGGTGTTTACACCAGCTACCAACATATATGTCCTACTTCGGGGTCTATAATACGTAAATGTATTTGCCTACTCTCGGAAAAAAATAAAAAGCTCTGCGTTATGACGGACGCGGAGAATCACTCACCATACTGAACGTCTGTAGACATTATGAATGTCAACATAAATAAGTCGTAATGGTTAGTATTCAAAGCAACCCTTACACAATAATAAAAGCTTTTATACGATTGGACATATATCGTAATCCATATTAGATTACTAACAAATTTTAAAACAAAGTCCTGCGCCACGTCTTTCTGTCTGTTCGCGATAAACTCAAAAAGTACTGCATTGATTTTCATGCTGTTTTCACCAACGGATAGCATGGTTCCAGGAAGGTTTTAATATTAAATTTGTTAAGTTTTGAATTCATTTTCGTATATTTTTTGGAGGTGTTGGAAAAAAATAAGCCTTCCGGGAGCTTTCGATGAAAGCACTGTCTAAACCCTTTGAGATATAATAAAATTATGTATCGTGGAGTTGTGAATCTTATATAGGTCTACGGAAAAGTCAGCGACGGCATACGAGGGGTGGCTGATATAAAATCTACTTTGTTAAAGAAAGTTTTGAAAATCGAACTGGCCACTGCAAAATCATATTCTATATTTATTTCTTTTTCAAAATTATGACGCTTATTTTTTTTCGCTTGCTTTTGTTTTTTTGGCGCGGCTTTGATTTCACCACGTCGAAAGGAAATTGTAAATTGATGAAATTTGAGCATCGAGCAGTGATTAAATTCCTAAGTAAAGAAGGAAATACGCCTACGCAGATCAGAGAGCGCATGTTAAAGGTGTTTGGTGATTCAAGTCCTTCTGAATTCGTCATAAAGTTTTGGTCGAAGCAATTTAAACATGGCCGTGAGAGCCTGGAAGACGACCCACGTTGTGGAAGGCCAATTTCTGCTGTTACCGCAGATAATGTTGAAAAGGTGAAGAACCTGATTCTTGCAGATCGGCGAATCAAGCAGTGGGAGATAGCCAGAGATAAATTGGCAATTATAAAGCGGTAATATAAAAGCTTTTTACACAAATACGATATTAATCCTTAACATTTTCGATGTTGGTAAACTACATTATTCCCGAAAACGTCTGTCAGGTCAGCTTATTTAATATAAAGACAAGCTAGAGTCAAAATAATTGTTTATTCCTTGCATTAAATAAGATAACCCAATATGAACCGAATTATTGTGAGTATTGTAACTGTACTGTTTCGAAACTCAAACACATATGGGGTTGAAGCGAGTTTGACATAAATTTATGAATGACCATTAATTATCCATGAAGGTGCAAGCCGCGGAGTGTGTAATATGTCACATTTGACAGATATTCACATACCTACTACTCAGGCGAATCTAAATGACACCTATCTTAAACGTCGTTTGTGCAATATACAGTCAGCCTAACGAAACTCTTTAACGGCCATTCCCAATATTCAGTCTAACTCCGGTTGTGGCCTACTCGAGTTAAAAAATCGTAACTATTGTTGACTTTTCTGTCCCAATAAACTTATCGACTGTAAATCATGTTATCCGTACATGCTGTTTGTCAATGGGAGGAAGTATAGCTTACCAGGGATAGAAGTTTGTATGGAAATTGCAACAATAAACTGGCGATAAGAATGACTTATCGGGACTAATATTGGGACAGCTTCAGATTATTGACAGGTAATTACCGACAGTAGAAAGTAGTAATTTATCTCTATCAATAGATTGTATATTGAGAACAGCCGTAAGAAAAAAGCGATTCACTCGATTGTATGAAACGTGCAGTCATTGATAGATTGACAGATGACGGCTATAATCTTGTAAAAAACGAAGATAGCCGAAATCCACTTCGTTTTAAGCAACTGTTCGCATTCAAACTTAGCCGGAAAATACTTCGTCGCCAATCGCCATACTGTAATTACTACTATTTCAAAGTTATGTCAAATTATAGCACGTTTCATACTAATTTAAATTTAAATTTTGGTTTGGCAGTTCCCACCTCCTGTCACGTAGTATTTAGCATCTCTTTGTATACAGTGTGCAAAAAAGATTTCGTTTCCATTTTACTTTCTCGCACGAAACGAAAAATATTTTTATTTAGGCTGTAGTTACTTTTAATTTTAACAGTGTTATAATAATTAACGTTTTAACTTAACAATTTTAACGACTAACGGCCGTTCCCAATATTCAGTCTATCGCTTACTTGAGATAAAAATCGTAAGTATCGTTGACTTTTTTGTCCCAATAAACGTATCGACGGTAACTCACCTTATCCGTACACGGTGTATGTCAATGGGATGACGTATAGCTTACCAGCGATAGAAGGTTGCATGGAAATTTCAATTCACGCGTTCCAATATAAGGCGATAAGAATGACTTATCGGGTATATTGGGACAGCTTCAGATTATTGACTGCTAATTACTGACGGTTGAAGGTAGTAATTTATCTCTATCTGTAGATCGTATATTGGGAACGGCCGTAAACCAACTCTGCTATCGCTATTGCCCTCGCAAGGCGACTGTCACGATCGAGCGAGGTGTCATGTTAATTCGTACAAGTTATATATATACTATTCTTACTGAACACGAGTGGCCGCTCACGGAATCGGCCACGCGTCATTTATGTTTTCACACGGTTTGAATTTAGATGATGAACATCTGAAATATTGCTGTCTAAAAAGACAAATAATAGAGTTCGAATAAAGTTCTTTTCAAACTTTTATTAGTTCAACCGTGCCTTCAACACTCTCGTTCTCTTGAACGAGGATGACGATCCAAGTGAACCTGCTATTCAAATTCAAATATTTTTATTCAAAATAGAATATAATATTACTTATTGAAAGTCAAAAACTACCACCCATTCCAAAAGGTATGCCTCAGGCTTCTTCTTTTTTCATAGAAATATGGTTACAATGTAAAATCGTCGCTCCATTCCCAATCTATGACGTAATTAAGAAAGTCATTATGCCTATGAGGTTTTAAGCGAGATTATGTCATTAAAAAATAAAAAATACTAACTCCGAAGGGTACGGCGAGGTGTGTACAAAGGTTTTGAAGGCAAGTTGTGGTGGTCTATTAATTATTCTGACATTTTTGATAAACTTATCTTTCGCCGGTGGTACATTCCCAGATTTACTTAAACTATCAGTGATAAAGCTTATATTTAAGAAAGGTAATAAGTATGATATCAGCAACTATCGTCCAATAACATTAATCTCAAACTTCTCAAAGGTTTTTGAAAAATGCATTCACAAAAGATTGATTAAATTTTGTCTCAAATTTAATGTTATTAATACTGATCAGTATGGATTCCAGAAAGAGAAGTCTACGACTCAAGCAATGCTTTTTTTTTAAGGAATAGGAGGACAAACGCGCGTACGGGTCACCTGGTGTTAAGTGATCACCGCCGCCCACACTCTCTTGCAACACCAGAGGAATCACAGGAGCGTTGCCGGCCTTTAAGGAAGGTGTACGCGCTTTTCTTGAAGGTACTCATGTCGTATCGTCCCGGAAACACCGCACAAGGAAGCTCATTCCACAGCTTCGTAGTGCGAGGAAGAAAGCTCCTTGAAAACCGCACTGTGGAGGACCGCCACACATCCAGATGGTGGGAATGATATCGTAACTTGTGGCGTGTCGTGCAAAGGTGAAATTCGGCGGCAGGAATCAGGTTGAACAGCTCTTCAGAACACTCCCCGTGATAAATGCAGTAGAAGACACACAATGAAGCGACGTCTCTACGCAACGCCAAGTGATCCAGCCGTTCAGAGAGACAAGTGATCCAGCCGACAACTCGAGCTGCTCTGCGTTGCACGCGGTCAAATGGATCGAGCTGATACTGGGGTGCGCCAGACCAGAGATGACAGTAATACTCCATGTGAGGCCGGACCTGCGCTTTGTAGAGCGCTAGAATGTGGGCGGGCTTGAAGTATTGCCGTGCTCTATTTATGACACCCAGTTTTCACTACTACAGAATAAGTTATCTAATCTCAACAAGAAAAACTGGACTACTGGGCTATTTTTTGATCTTTCAAAGGTTTTCGACAGAGTATCTCATCCTATATTAATTAAAAAACTTGAAGATCATGGTATACGAGGAACCACCCTTGAATGGTTAACTTCATACCTTTCAAACAGACCCCAATATGTTAGCATCACGAAACCTGATGAAAATAACGAGATGAAATCATACGCATCTGACCATAAATTAAAATAATACGAGGTTCCTCAAGGAAGTGTTCTTGGCCCGTTTCTTTTTCTCATTTATATTAATGACATTATAAACATAACAAGAAACAAATGTGTCCTCTTTTCAGACGATATTTCCATAGTTGTGCCTTTTGACAAAAATGCCTCCATAAGTGATCATGAAGCTGACATAAACATGACGATGAATTCAATTAATCAATGGATTAGACATAATAACCTCAAGATAAGTCTGGCAAAGACAAATTATGTTCAATTTAACGCAACTAAACGCGAAACCCCAATTCTAAATGTTAATTATAATACCACCACTGTTAACACAGCAAATCAAACAAAGTTTTTGGGATTGCTCCTGGATGACACCACTAGATGAGAATCACATATTTCTAACGTTTGTAGCAAGATCAACAAATTTGTTTATGCTCTTCGGCAAATAAAAAAAGTCACTTGTTTACAAACAACATTATTAGCTTATCAAGCTTACATTCAGTCTGTTTTGCGTTACGGACTGTTCTTGTGGGGTAATTGTACAAATATTTCTAGGGTTTTTATATCACAATAAAATGTGTGAGAGCAATTTGCCACCTGATGAGTCTTGCAGACCTCTGTTTGGAATACTTGGACTATTACCACTTGCTTGTCTTTATATTTATGAACTGTGTGTATTTGTGAAATTCAATAGTGATTTATTCAAGAATGTTTGTGACACTAACCCTCAAAGAAACCGGCGGGATCCAAATCGACTAATTTTCGACGAAATCCCACTGACCTTGCAGTATGACAAGAGTTGTCTTGCTATGAGTGTCAGAATATACAATAAACTGCCCATGAATTTAAAATTATTAAATAAAAGACTTTTTAAGAAAAAACTTAAACACTGGTTAAGTGAGCGACTAAACCATACCTGTGATTCCTCTGGTGTTGTAAGAGAATGTGGGCGGCGGCGACCCGTACGCCCGTTTGTCCTGCTTATCCATAAAAAAAACAGGTTTTATGGTTCTCATGGAAATCTGGAATTAAATAAAAAACTCTAATATCATTAGAAGGCACATTTATTGGCGGACGGGATAAAAATCGAAATGAAATTTATGTTCTATACAATACTAAATTAAATATAATCAAAAAAATAATCAAGGGTAACAAACCTCTACGGGAGTAAAACTTAAATGAAATCCTATACATACTTATATCTAAATATATCACAACGTGTATATTATAATTACGCAAGTAATTCGCTAAGTAGGTGCTAAGTAGAAATGTCCTCCATATTTGTAATATATGAACAGAAAAATGAGTATTTCCTAATAAAAGTTCCATAAGACTAAAGAGTAACGGATATACAAATAAACTTGGTATAAAGTTATAACTGAGAATAAACCAAGAATATGTGACTATATCGCTGACAACAATAAACTTGGTATACAAGCGTAATACACAAACCCTGTGTGAAAGTGAGATAACGATCCTTACATAAAAACCTAGGTGTGAGAAAGAGACGGAATAGATGAAACCATTTTGAAACAATTTAGTGTCTATTATCCTCCTGTCAAATTGGAGCGCGTTTTAATTTTAGTGTTTTATCGTTATTGTTCTGTCTTTTAACGGATATCTATTAAAAAATCTAACGGTGTCGGGGTCTTTGTAGGTTGTGTGTTTACAGGTGAATACTGATTCTTCAATACTACTTCCGTGATGTTTATTTTCATAGAACATATTATGCACTAAAATACTAATTAATATTACATTTTATATTTGCCATAGAGATTGACCAAAAGCAAAGAATAACACACTTCACTAACTCACTAACACATCTGTAAAACAAGCACACATGAACATTTTAAATTTAGTCTCGCCGTAATGAGGTAGGGTTTGTCTATTACTTATTAGTTTATGCTGATAACACTGTCAATAGAATGACAATTCTGATGTTTTCCAAATGTCAAACAGCCTTGCAAATAAACGCGGGAAACGTAATTTGTCCGACTATAATCATAAGCAAAATATCTATTTGTAAACCTTTTGCATATTCTTGTTCTCAGGCTTAGATTAGGGATTGGTCTCCGCTGCGCTCCAACTAGACACCACAGGCGTAGTCGAAAAGTGCGGCAACTAATAATACGCCCAAGTGGCCGTACTCGAGGCAATCTCGAGCAGTGCAGTTGTTGCCGGGTTACGTAGTAAAACTTTGTAAACAAAAAGTAAGTATTTTGTATTTTATTAATTCCAATGTAAAATAATACGCATTGTATGTTACAAAATTTGAAAGATGCCATTGCGTGTCAAGATGCCACGCACACAAGCATCTAATAGTTGCCGTAATAAAAAAGCTATTATTCTTAAATATTGCGGTATCTAGTTTTTGGAGCGCAGCGGAGACCAATCCGTTAAAGTTCTCAGGCATATATTTATACCAAGTTTATTTGTAAGGCTGCTAGTGATAATCGCCAATATTAAGTAGCACAGCTTAATAAATCTACTATCACTTCACATCAAACATTGATAAAAAAATTACAAAACAAAGGAGAACTAATATTAATAATTATCAAGAAAAATGCCATATTGAGCAATTAGTTACATCTAATAGTTAATATTAATTAATTTTTATAGAAACTCATTACTTATTGAATTTCGCTGACGATTTTGCAAAATATCTTAATGCAGTACTCATGACCATTGATCAGCCTAGCGAAGCTCTAAGAAAAAAGCGATTCACTCGATTATATGAAACGTGCAGTCATTGGCAGATTGACAGCTATAATCTTGTATCACGGAGATAGTTATAATACGTTTTAAGCAACTGTTCGCTTCAAAACTTAGCCGGATTATATTTCGTCACCAATCGCCATATTATACTTCAAAGTTATGTCAAATCACTGCAAATTTCATACTTACTAAATTTAAATTTTTACTTTGGCAGTCCCGCCGCTTATTACTAAATAAGTTAGTGTAAGAGGAACACAGGGGAAAGAGGAACACGAGATCGTATCTCATAAACTATAGAATTTAACTCTATGGTGTATCAGTCGATAAAACAACACAGTAAAACTAATCAAACGGTTGGTAACAGATGTTGCTACGATGTTCCACAGCCGAAAAAAATAGTGTAACATTTTGGGAGTTGTAAAGTTTAAGAACACAAGTTGGCTGCATGACTTTTATTCGCGCCAAAATATTGGAAATTATAGTGCTAAGGATATTTTCAATGAAAATATACTAAGACATACCGGTGAGTTTTATTTTTACTTTGATATTCTTGACCAAAACCTGTAAATAATATAAGTTTCACCAATTTCAAAATCATAACCTCAAAATACTTTGTTAGGGTAAGAGAAACGGTACTTACGGGGAAAGATCAACAGTATTTTCCTCTTTGCCGATATCAGGGGTGATAAACATTATGATGTTTTAATAACTTCTAATAACATAATGACAAAATTGTCCCTATTGGTTTTGTTTTGAGTTGACTAATTTATTTTTCAGGGCAATTATGACGAAAAATTATATAAAAAAATCTAATAGGGCCTATACTCAAGAACATTTAAATGATGCTGTTGATAAGAAATAGACTGATTCGAAATATTGATCTCTTTAAAATAACTACATTATTAATAATAAGATTAGAAGATTCTCCTTTATAAGAAATTTTAGACATATGCAATATATGTACCAAGTAGATTTAGTTTTCGCTAAGGTCTGTCGAGATAAATTATCCATCATTAAACTAGCATTTCACGTCTTTTGTTCAATTAAAATCGCCGATTTTTTTTTAAGATGTACCAACAATAACTCAACTCAACATTAACAATTGATTTGCACTTACATACTAATTCTAGGTTGGTTAGTCTAATTAGGTACATTCAGCATTTTAATTATGAAAAAATTAAGTAACTTAGTAATAAATCTTAATTCTAGAAACTATACAATGTAAATAATTATAAAGTGGTAAGTGTGGAATTACAAAAAATAAAAGTAAGAATTAATAGGTCATTAACAATCTAATACAAACTATTATCTACCGTGCTCGTTATTTTTTCTAAAACTTTATTTCTAAATGACTTAAACGTGTCGTGAAAAATGTCAACGTCATGATCGCTGATATCATTGAATGTTGTAGATATTCTATTATAAGGACCGTATTGTTTCATATTCGTTCTAGAGTAATTATTTGAAAATATTTTATTAATCGGTTGTCTTGGTAAACATCTTGGAATTTTTCTGTATAGAAATAAAAAATTAATGCAACCATCTTATATTTTGATGGTACATCATAAATTCAATACAGCTGTTTTAGTTAGTAATTGTAGACTATACTAGCTGTTCCAAATACAATGCCTTATTTGGCAGATTTTAATATTACGTAAAAAAAGTTGATATTGTTTTCAACTGATCAGTAGGATTTTAAATATTTTTATTAAGTACCTTCTTATTTAGATTTCTATGGTTTTTATGGTATACGCGGCAAACTTTTCACAATTGATTGAACGCAATATTACGTACGTACGACCCATATTAAGTATTTTATTTGGGTCTATAAGAAAATCGTTTATTTGGGTCTATAAGAAAATCGTAAGAAATGTTGTGTAACAGTTAATGTAGACCACTCGTCTTTGACTTCGAAGCCTCGAAGCGGAAAAATCGTCTCCAAGGTATATATGTAGTATTAGAAGAGCGCAATACCATCACGTGGGTATTATAACAATATAGTCCCACAACTTCGTGCGCAACCGTCCCACGGGGTGACCGAGGGTGGCGGGGACGGGGTACTAAGAAGTCAGCGAGTAGCGGGTAGTGTTGCGGGGAAGGGCAACGCATGAGACTGCCGTAGCCCGCTTTTTTACAAGTATGATATGAAAACAAACTCAATTCTAGTAACGTTAGTCCTACAGTAATCGCCAGCTATTTACATATGGCACGCGTATTCGTAAGCACCAATCGTTGCTAAACTACAGTCGCGGTGCAAAAATAATTTCGATATGCACTGGGGTGCCTATTGCAGTATGCGCTCATAATATATATAATGGCAGTTACCCCAAGGATTGAAAAGTGTCCCATGGAAAACACAAGGACTTTGGACTAGCGGGTGGTGTTGCAGGGAAGGGCAACAAATAAGACTGCCGTATCCCGCAGAACGTCTCAGGTTCGAGCCTGGGGTTACGTCTTGATTTTTTTTAATTTCTTTATTTTTTTTAATCACGTTTTTTTAATTTTTATTATTATGACAAGCATTTTTATTTATTTTCACCTGTCCCGTTGTCTGTCTGTAATCAAATCTTGCAAGTAAAATTTTACTCACTTCCCGTTTGCTTTTTTTTAAATTAATTTTATCAAAAAAAATACTGAATAAATAAAATAAATGAAATAATTATATTTGCATAAGTTGATAAAAAATGCTATGCAATAGCTTTACCGCGGCAGTCCCCGAGTGCCACACGTCTTTTTCTTTTTTTGTTTTTTTCTTTCAATTAAAAAGTTAAGTTTATAATTTGTACTTTCATTTCTTATTGTGTTTTTATTGTAGCGATAGTATTATCTATTGTTCAGTAGTAATTAGAGAGTATTTTGTAATTTTTATGTTCATCATAAAAGGCATAAAAGGCATTTATTTTCTCAAAATTGATTCCTTTAGAATTCTTTTTGATGTCATTTCTTATACTACTAGATACTACTACCGCTTCGGAAACAAATGGCGCTCTCAGAGAGAAGAAGCGGCGCAAGAAACTCTCCCAGCATTCTGTTTTTATGCGCTGTTTTCAATAAAATATACAATATTGTACAGTCGCTATAAAATAATCACAATCTAGTCCCAGGCTGTCCGATCATTTAGATATTCAGCAGTGGAGTAATAGGATTTACGACAGAGCCATTTTTTTATAAAACATTTAAATTTATTTATAGATAATGCCTGAACCGTGGCTGGGACTTTATTGTAGAAGTGTATACATTTACCCTTAAAGCTATAATGTATCTTATGAAGCCTACTAGAATTAGTTACAAGCAATCCCTTATTTCTAGTGATATAATAATGAAAATATCATCATAATTGTCCTATACTTGAGAACTACTAATTATAAAATAAGATTAAGAAAATTATATTGTATGTAATGTGGTTTGCTTTAATAATTAAATAAATAAACGAATGATGTGTGATTTATTCTATATAAATTATGCCAAAAATTGATCTGAAATAGTAAAGCTGTTACCCAAAGAAATTTCCGAGCAGCAATAAGGTTCCCGGCAGTTCTCTGACTCGTAAAATGAGAAGCAACATCATAAAAAGTATCTGGAGACCTTAAATTGAAACACGACGCAAACATATAATTTTACACCACATCAGACTTGGAACCAATTTAAAACATTTTACGATTTACTGCTAGCGTTATCCACATTGATTTTATTACATTTCACAAAGACTATAAATATATTAAAAGGCATAAAAGGCATTTATTTTCTCAAAATTGATTCCTTTAGAATTATTTTAGATGTAATTTCTAATAACTACTAGATACTACTACCGCTTCGGAAACAAATGGCGCTCTGAGAGAGAAGAAGCGGTGCAAGAAACTCTCCCAGCATTCTTTTTTTGCGCTCTTTACAATAAAAATATACAATATTATACAATCATTTCTATCGCTATATTATAATCACAGTGTAGTCCCAGGCTGTCCGATCATTTAGATATTCAGCAGTGGAGTAATAGGATTTACGACAGAGCCATTCTTTTATATAAAACATTAAAATTTATTTATAGATAATGCCTGAACAGTGGCTGGGACTTCATTATAGAAGTGTATACATTTACCCTTAAAGCTATTATGTATCTTATGAAGCCTACTAGAATTAGTTACAAGCAATCCCTTATTTCTAGTGATATAATAATGAAAATCACTATTAAGAGCAAAAAGGTGACGATTTTTGTGAACGTACATTAAATTTTCATAAATGTACTGAGAATGAACAGTCATAATATTTATTTCTTTAAACTTTTCTTTGAGGGACTGTCTATAACCAAGCTGATATAGGAATATATTAATAAAATAAACTCCATTGAACCCAAAAAAAGGGCACTTTTGATTTATTTGAGTACTTTTTGTATTAACAGTTATAAAAGAGATCCAACAAAATAAAATAAATATTATTTATTGATATGAAACAATTTTGTTTGGTAATTAAGTCGATCTTACTATCGAATAATTTGTTTTATTTTGAATTCAGGAAATTACTCATTTTAACAGAAAATAAGGTAACATCATTTTTTTTTATGAAAATAAGGGACGAGACGAGCAGGACGTTCCGTTGATGGTTACTGATACGCCTTGCCTATTACAATGCAGTGCCACTCAGGATTCTTGAAAAACCCAAAAATTGCGCTCGTGTCCTTGAGACAAGATGTTAAGTCTCATTTGCCCAGTAATTTCACTAGCTACAGCGCCCTTTGATTGACTTTATCCTTTATTTACTAAAAGTTTTAAATCGAGTGTGGCCATCACTGGCTGAAATAACTGATTCAATACTTCGTGGTATTATTTGCACGAGGTTGTATGAGTTCTTGGAGAATACGCTCCCATTCCGCCATAATAGCAGTTTTAAGGTCTCGGATATTCTGTGGGACTGGGTAAACATCCGTAAGCTAACACGTCGTTTTAGAAAGTTCTACAGTTGATCAATGGGTTTGTAGTCGGGACTCCATGCTGGCTAATCTGAACGTATGATTCCGACTTCACTTTAGTTAACGTCTACGTCTCCCACTCGGTGTGCTCGAGCATTGTCCATAAACAGGGGGCCTACTCCTAAAATCGATATTCGATAAATCGTGGCATTAGTCGTATCGAATCCTACTCTTAGTTACATCGTAATCAATGTCGAAACGATGATTGAACGAACGAAACATTATTCGATATTATCTGTTCTAACCCTACTCTTAGTTGAAAATGTCAGAGACGAATATTCGAATTTCACAAATAATCAAACGTCACTTTTACGATAATCTCAACGACACCTCCTAGGCTGTCGATGCTATTATCGTTTCAAGTTGTATAGATATATTTGCCATACAATATACATGTAAAATCACATGTACATGTAAAATAATGTAAAATCGTCGCTCCATTCCCAATCTATGACGTAATTAAGAAAGTCATTATTAGATATTTCAAACAAATTTAATAATTATTCAAAGATTCTCAACAAGTGTATAGACCTAGATCAGAGAAGTAGTAACAACAAATATATACTTTACTCGAAAAATAAATGCAAAGCGTCGTGGAATGTGATTAAAAATAAAACTAACTCTAATGTAGGAAGTATCGATGAAATTAAATATGAAAATAAAATTATAAATAATCCAACTCAGATTGCTACTATTTTTAATAATTATTTTATAAATACAGTCACACAAAGTCAAAGTCAAAATGTAAAAAATAAAAAACCTTCATATAAATTAAAACATAACAATTCAAATATTTTCTTAATGCCAACTGATGAAATGGAGATAATAACCGTTATTAAGTCACTTAATAATTCAAATTCCACGGGCTGCGATGAAATAGCAACAAAGGTAATAAAGGAATGTGCAAAGGAACTAGCTCCAGTCCTAGCCTACTTAATAAATCTATCTTTTGAAGAAGGTACTTTCCCATCAAATATAAAAAAGGCAAAAGTAACACCTTTACTCAAAGCGGGTGATAAAAAGGATATTAACAACTATCGACCAATCACACTCATTCCTGTTATCTCAAAAATTTTTGAAAAGATACTGCACAAGCGATTAACATCTTTTTTAACTAAACATAATATCATTTTGGAGGAACAAACTGGTTTCCAAAAAGGAAAATCAACAACTTTAGCGTGTTTTTCGCTAATAAAAGAAATATCGGAATGCATGGATACAAAAATTCCAGTAACATCAGTATTTTTTGATATGAGCAAAGCTTTTGACAATGTTTGTCATGAAAAACTATTAGATAAATGCGCTCAATATGGTATTCGAGGTCTAGCAAATGACTGGCTTAAAAGTTATCTTTCAAACCGTACTCAATACGTTGAAATTGCTAAATTAAATAATAAACAAGAAGTAATACCTTATCGATCAGAACTTAGACTTAAAACAAAAGGTGTACCACAAGGAAGTATATTGGGTCCACTTCTATTCATAATCTACATAAACGACTTACCTAGCATTACTACTAATAACTGTACTCTTTTTGCTGATGACATCTCTATTGTAATTAAATGTAACAATGAATTGACATATGATATAGAAATTAATAAAAGAATAAAGGACACAATTGAATGGCTTACTGAAAATAACCTGACTGTAAATATAAAAAAAACAATGTATATGCAGTATTATAATAAGAATGGGAAAGGAAAAGATATTAATGTTAATTATCATAATGAGAATATTAAAGAAGCACAACTTGTCAATTTTCTTGGTATTTCTTTAGACAGCAACTTGTCCTTCAAGTCACATGTTGACAAAATTAGCAAAAAAATTAACCAACATGTATTTGTCCTCAAACGCGTATCAAAAACAATAGGTGAAAAAACAGCGCTAATGGCATATCATGCATTCGTGGTTTCAGCTTTAAGATATGGATTGGTCATATGGGGCAACTCGGTGAGCATAGGGCATTTATTTATTGGACAGAAGAAGTGTATCAGGGCGGTTTGTGGAGCCGGCCCCCTAGATTCTTGTCGACCGCTATTTAAAAAATTGAAAATTCTATCGCTGCCATGCCTATACATTTATGAAATAAGCCTATTTGTTCAAAAACATATGTGTGATTTCTATACAAAAAAAAGCCAGAAGGTTTTAAATACAAGGTATCCAAATAAACTCATAATGCCCTTCTGTAGAACTGCATCTTTTAGTAGAAATTGTTTCAGCATGTCTGTGAAAATATATAATAAATTGCCCACTGAATTGAAAGATTTACCGTTCAAAGTTTTTAAAAGAAGACTGCATCAGTGGTTAACAAATAAGTGCTTCTATAGTTTAAATGAATTTTTCAATACAAAATGAATTAGTCTAGTTGATAATAATATATGTAAATTAATATACTTTTATGACATTGAATTTGTTAATATTATACATAGGTACTAAATGAATTATTAAGTTATTTACGTCTCATATTATAATATTATATAAGTATTAAAATTTCATTTTATAAATATTATTGATATCATTGTGAAATCCGACATGTTTCAATATAACAGTACGATTAGTGTTTAGACAATTTTGTAACATATTTTGCATGTCAATTGACGAAACATATTGGATTATCCATTATATTGTTAACACCTTAAGTACAATGTTTCCTGCAAATAAATTTCATTTCATTTCATTTCATTTCAAGCGAGATTATGTCATTAAAAAATAAAAAAATACTAACTCCGAAGGGTACGGCGAGGTGTGTACAAAGGTTTTGAAGGCAAGTTGTGGTGGTCTATTAATTATTCTGACATTTTTGATAAACTTATCTTTCGCCGGTGGTACATTCCCAGATTTACTTAAACTATCAGTGATAAAGCCTATATTTAAGAAAGGTAATAAGTATGATATCAGCAACTATCGTCCAATAACATTAATCTCAAACTTCTCAAAGGTTTTTGAAAAATGCATTCACAAAAGATTGATTAAATTTGTCTCAAGTTTAATGTTATTAATACTAATAAGTCATTTAAGTAATTTTGTTGATCGTTTATGCGTAGAAATAATGCAAATGGCCGCCTGATAAATAGGAAGTCGACGAGAAGGGTTGAGCTACTTTTTTTTACATTTTATTATCCGCAAGCTTTGTATTATTTATTCAATTTTAAATGGTCATATTATATTCATTACATATTTTTTTATATTTACATTATGTGTAAATGATACCAAATTGGTGGTGCAGAGTGTGGCATGGTCCTTAGCGCCTAAACTATGTTTTGACTTTTGACACTTAATAGCGACATAGTTTCATTCACACTAACATCGTAAAAAAATCAAAATATTAGTCTATGGTAACGATAAACGATAAGGAATCCGAACATTTGTTAGAGTAGGATAGTTGCGATATATTCGGACTATTATCGTATCGTTCCGAATGTATCGTTGTCGATTTTGCGAGTAGACCTCCAGAGCAGCACTTCCTGTGACAGCTGGTTGTATATAATAATAATATTCACACACTTTTTACACAAATTATTTTGCCCCAAATTAGGCATATATAGCCTGTGTTATGGGTTGCAAGACAACGATATATTTTAATACAATATACTTACTTAAACATACATAATAACATATAAACATACATAAATACATATAAACATCCATGAATCGGAAACAACATCCATATTCATCGTATAAATGCTTGCAGCTACCGGGATTCGAACCCGGGACCTCTAGCTTAGTAGGTAGGATCGCTAAGGAATTAAGACTTCCGTGATGTAGCGCTGTGCATTTATAAAGCCATTTTCTATGAAAACAAAATCTGTACAATCTTCAGAAGTTATGGCAGCCCAAAACTTAAAAAAAAATGGCGTAATTTCTTCAAAACATATAATGACTCTAATAATGTACATACACAATATTCTAAATATATTTTATTATCAATAAAAGGTTCTATTACTAAATATCCATTCCTTAAATTATCATATTAATATACATAAAATTCAAGTAGTCATCTAAGCTTTTGTCAAGTAAAACAATTTCAATATTAAATAGTTCAACTTATGTTAGGTTATCACTTTTGTCGGGCGTCCCGAGACGCACATGTTTTTTTTTCTCCGACTCACTTTGCTACTACTACCATAAAAAGGTCTGTTCATTCTTCTGCTTTAAACATAGCCTAAGAAATAAAGAAATATTTTAGTTGTATAGAACAAAACTACGAGTGAGCTTGTCGTTCAAATGTTGCTGACGCGCGGCACCGATCCATTTCCAAATTTAGTTCTACTACAATGTAAAAAAGAAACTACTACTAAAAGGGTTACCTATGCTCTATTAGATAATGTTTTAAGGTATTTATAACAACCAAACGTTGAATTTTTGAAAGAATTTTGCAAAATAATCATCTTCCAACAATTGACGTTCTATCTTGTTATGAGAATACGCATCGTGCAATTTCACTTAAACGGAACGTAACTTCATCACAATCGTGTAGAGAACCGACAATTTGTGTTACAAGAATTAGAAATTAACTTTTTGATAGAAGGTCGCTTCGATCCTATTCTCGTTTTGTTACGATAATAAGCCTTCAGCTCAAGAGTATCAGAAAGTAGATAGCTCGCCTGAAACGGAAAAAGGAATTGAAAGTAGGGCGGGAGTGTGTTAGACCATTTGCAGCTCATATAGGACTGTTATGCTTGCCTCGCCTCTCCTAGACGGGCGGGACTTTACGTTTTGTATTTACAACACATTTGCCCATAACGTGCATCTTAAAACATTGCCTTATAATAAATATTATAAATTATAGCACTAGTTCAGTTACAGAGTTTTATAATCCTATAACGATTATGTTGCCTTGGTAACTCGGACCACTATTTTTTTTTTTATGGAATAGGAGGACAAACGAGCGTACGGGCCACCTGTTGTTAAGTGATCACCGCCGCCCATACTCTCTTGCTACACCAGAGGAATCACAGGAGCGTTGCCGGCCTTTAAGGAAGGTGTACGCGCTTTTTTTGAAGGTACCCATGTCGTATCGTCCCGGAAACACCGCACAAGGAAGTTCATTCCACAGCTTTGTAGTACGTGGAAGAAAGCTCCTTGTAAACCGCACTGTGGAGGAC
This sequence comes from Leptidea sinapis, assembly GCF_905404315.1. Taxonomy (NCBI): domain Eukaryota; kingdom Metazoa; phylum Arthropoda; class Insecta; order Lepidoptera; family Pieridae; genus Leptidea; species Leptidea sinapis. Next base: position 324,378 of record NC_066289.1, read on the forward strand.
CGCCACACATCCATCCAGACTATTAAACATCTTCTTGAACATAATATTGTAAATCCATAATTACGAAAATGCCTAATTTTATATGTAATATTCTCAGTAAGTTACGTTGTATGTAATAGTCCACTGCTGGACAAAGGCCTCCCCCAAAGACCTCCACGACGATCGGTCCTGCACTGCCATCATCCAACGTATTCAGGCGATCTTGACATCATCGGTCCATCTTCGGGGGTCTACCAATACTGCGTCTTCCGTTAAAATGCCATAAACTCAAATATTACAATCTCACTTCTGGGTGTGTGGCGTTCTTTCAGAGTGCGCTTTTAAATAATTTTTCTTCCTAGTACTGCAAGTCTATAGATACGGAGTGAATTTCATTGCTCGGCGTTTCAAGGACCATACAAGATGGCTACCTTTTTTAGAAAGTGTGTAATTTTTTTTTAAATAGCCACGATTCTCTGATTCCTCTGAAGTTGCACATGTTTGCAGACGGCGGTGAAAACAGAAATTATTTATTAAAAGCGCTGGTTAATAAATATTGAAGACTAGACAAACGTTCTGTGTAGCAAGAGAGAAGTGGATTAAAAAAATGAAATGACACCTCGTATAATATTACATTGATCCAGCGGTTCACACTTAGCTGCGGGATAAGCGAGCTGCAGTTAGTGCTAATGTTTGCGAGATACATCAAATAAACGAGCGTTATATCCGGCAGACACTTACCTACGTCGCATATTGTACCCTATTGGGTGACAGTATCGGAGTAATGCAGTGATGAATCCTCTTTGCCTTTGCCAGAATGTCTGTCGGTCTAGTACCGCTTATGCTTCAACCGACCAAAAATACTGGCAAAAGAGAACAACAAAGAAAAAAGTATTTTACATGAATACGTACGTAGTCTTTTCATATTCAAAAATTTTCTTAGTTGGACAAATTCTCTGTTTAATTCCATAGAATTCCGATATATTTTATTTATAAAATCACAAAGTGCTTTTACGTTGTATGAAAATGAATGTGCAGTGATTCACTCACCAGCGACAATGAAATACAGCGCATTAACGCAAAAACGAGATCTTTTAGGAAAAAGCCCGACTAATTCATAATAATTTCTAATTTGTTAGAGTAACTTGTCATTTCACCGGCGCAAAATTTGCTATATAAAAACATTACTAATTATTTTTGTTTTTAATCTATTTATTAGGGCAATTTACAAATTACACTCATCTACATGCATACTAAATATCTGTTTAAATTACTTCAGTAAAAAGTTTCCACTAATCCTTACTCCCTACTAATATTTTAAGTTTGTTTATTATGCCTTCACGACTAAACCACCGAACCGATTTTGATAAAATTTAGTACAAAGATAGACTAGAGCTCGAAAAAGGACATAGGCTACCTTTTATTGCAAAAAATAAATGGAGGGGTTGAAAAGGGGTTTGTATGGAAATTAGTCATTATCGAAGATAAAACTATGAAACTTTGTGTTTAGGCACTTGATAAGAAATAATTTATAAACATTTTTTCCAGCATTTTTGAAACTTTGACATACATGGGGATGAAATAGGATATTAAAGTTCACAAGGAAATTAAAGAGATTGTCCACAATGGCAAGAAATATGTGCTGTATCATGGAAGAGCGCTGCCAGCAGCGAAAAGAGAAGTTTGTATGTTTATTATTTGAAAAGTATCCAAAAAGATAAAAAAAAATGCTCAAATTATCTATTCAACGCGTTTGTAGTCGCGGGTAAAAGCAAGTATTTTGTAAATGTTTACAACATAGATGCTACCCATTCTGCAGTGTAAAACATTAACATTAAAATTTACTCCAATTTTAATATTATTTTGTGTGAAAGAAATGATGAATCTGGTATTCCGTTCCTCAGCTGAAATTCAGACTGACTTCTCAAAGGGGTAGAAACTGCCTCGTCATCAATCTGATACAAAAATTGCTCTTTTGATTAATTGGTCCTCGTTACCGTTATTATTAGATTTTCCACTTTAAAGTGATTATGCCACCGACCTTGTCTAAGGTACTTTTTGTATAAAACTGTGTTTGAGTATGTGTTATAATCATATTATGTTCAACAAAAGTGCTACCGGCTTAAACAGTTGAGCTTTTTCTTTTCTTTTTTTCTCAAAAATATTAATATCAAACAGTACTGTCGGCTTGTCAGGCTTCGCTCTTATAAGACTCCTTGAAATACTAACTGTTGTGTATATAATATTGGTTTCCCAAGGTTTGATTAATTAAAAAGAATGCTGGAATGTCCGAAGCAGTAGTAGTATCTAGTATATTAGAAATGACATCAGAAAGATTCTAAAAGAATCAATTTCGAGAAAATAAATGCCTTTTATGCCTTTATGAATTTCATTTGATTTGAAATCTTAAATATATTTGGGTCAGTTAAACCATTTCCTTCAGTCAGTTAAAACCTTACAAAAACTATCTATCATACAAGGAAAAATAGCAATAATTCCTAATTATACAAATTTATCTCATATATTTGCTACAACGCCAAACTTTTCTTATTCTACATTTAGTACACGGTCCATGCTAGCAACACCAGCGACTGCTCATCAAAATTTAGTGCAGTTATGCAAACAAGCTCACGCTTTGAGTTGAGATACAAAATATCCCGAAATAGCGCTGGCTTAATTAAAATAAAATGAAGTGCTATATCTCATGGTTAAACATTTGATGAATACTAATTTACAAGTTTTAATTTTGCATGAGCACACACATTATTAAATATTGTCTTATTAATGTTGATGGAAGATCCACTGGTCATCAGTCAACGATACACAAAGCAGTACATATACCGCGGATTAAATAACTTTGAAAGTTGTTCTAATTAGACCCCTCTCTCATAACCCCACGTCCCTCGTTCGCCTCGAGTGTACAGTGACTGCATGTTTGCTACCGAATTTTATTATTATATTAAATTATACATTAATCAAATTTGATATTTAAATATAGTGTTATAGTATACTAACACACATACACACACACGCACTACTACTAGCACGTACTAGTAATGTATACTAGTACAATATTTATGTTTAGGTCAATGATATTATAGTATTATTCAAAAACACTTTATTCATGTAGGTCACAGAAGTGACACTTATGAATGTCAATAAAATAAAAAAATCTTATTGAATTTACCGCTACTTCGTAAAGGGTTGAGCTAATGAGAAGAAGTAGCAAGAAACTCATCGCCACTCTTTTAAGTCAAGATTTACATTTTAATTGTTTTACAAACCATTTCAATTACAATATATGCAAAGTGACGCAACAAAAATACTCAAATCTCAAAAACTGAAAGGCTTATACGAGTAAGTCAAAAAAAGAAAAAAAAGTAAATTAATACTTATAAACACAAGAGTTATTGAGTATAGTAGATGCATCAATCCACACATACCGTAAATAAATAGAGGCATTATGTGAGTATTTCATAAAATAATATATATAATAACTTTAACTTTAAAGAAAATAATAATTAAAAAAACATGAAGCAGACCTCCCGGTAACAAGATCATCCAGCCACCACGAGTAGCACCCGTTCACGAGCATGACGCATGGACCAGCCATCGTCGACCATATTTTAGGGAAGGAAACGACCCGCCCCACGTCGCCGCCAAAAGCATTTAAGCGAGCATGACGATGCCTGTCACGAGAAATCTACCGAATAACAAAACAATGTTCCTCTTTATATTATGCAATACTTACTAAATGCCTCTACTTACAATTTTGTTTCAATTTACATAACTCATAATTTTTGATATAGGTACAACAATAAAATGCCGTCATATGTTATGGGAAGATGCACTAATTACGAAAGTAAAAACAAATGATAGAATTACATACCACAGTTAAGAAATCATGAATTATAACATTTTATTTGATTTAATTATTTCTCTAACAAAATAAATATGACGCCATGACATCGCGTGTCGAACATAAGCCAATCCAACCCGAGCGCAACTCGAGTGTCCACCGCACAGTGCGGACATAGATTAACGTACAGAAATGACGAAATATTGATGCTTTCTGATGTGAAATGATCGAGGTATTATATTTTAGAAAATGATGTAAAAAAGGCATTGTTCCAATAAATGTAATAATTTTTAATAAACAAGTGCGTGTGTAGATAGCAGAATTACTAAACTACTAAACAATCAAGTTTTAGGGTAGGTAGCGGACTAAGACAGTGGGTGATATTTGTCTAACATAGGAGTTTTTGCACCAACACTGTCCCTTTCCATGTATTTCTTGCTAACTGCAGAAGAATCAATGGAACATTTTCATCTTCTCCCATTATCTTATTGTAATAAGTCCTCAACAAAAACATATACATAAATAATTTATGAAACAAAAATAGTAATTTTAAACTTAAAACTTTTTGGGATCCGTCGTTAGTAAAATTGTAAAAATGAAAGGACCCTTACTGTAAATACATTTCGGTTTTGTTTTGGTAAGTCTATGATAAAACCAGTGATACTTTATTTTATTTTACCTAATTTAAATGCAGTTTTGCTACTATAAACTTTTACTACATGAACTCATGAATTAATCGTATTTTAGGCATAAATCACGGTGTTCGGTAAAAACCCATATCTGATGATTTTTTCTGTATTGTTTCTATTCAAATTACAAAGCAGTAGTAAGATAGATTTATCTCTTTTTCGCTTGCGATAATTGCGTTTACTATCTTTCTTTGATATGTAATCGTAATGTGGTGTGCTATTGTAATGTTTAATTATTCATGTGTGCGTTAGTGTATCATTTATAAACACACTAGCTGACCCGGCAAACGTTGTTTTGCCAAGTATAAATTGTATTGATCTTTTTCTTGCTAGTTGATAAGAGATGGCGCTAGTTGTATTCATTAGTAACAATCACACTTCTTTAATATTTTGTATGATTCGCACTATAGTTTTATAAATTTAAAAATAGCCTATTTGTTACTCTGGTGTGTAAGCTATATTATTGTAAAGTTTCATCAAAATCTATTCAGTAGATTTTGCATTAAAGAAGTTCAAATATACATCCAGACATACAAACTTTCACATTTATAATATTAGTAGGATTCTGTTGTCTATGTAACCTATCTATACTTTTAAATATCATTGTTTTAGGTATACTTGTTGAAGTTGAACTTCTTTGCGCGAATGAAGTTAAAATTTCTACGGTATAATAATATTAGTGACGCAAAATGGTGGGACGTTTTTGTCCAAGAAGAGGGACAGAGCGATTGAGAGAGATTGAGAAATAGCGAACGTAGCATGAAGCACTTAGTCATGGAGCGAAATAGGAAGAGAGCGAGTGAGAAATAACGAGAGAGAAAGGAAGATCGAGAAAATATACACGCTATTGGTCGATAATTTCTTTTATTAGTTAAATATGATCTTTTGATGGTAATTCTGTCGCTTACCGTCTTGTACTACAGTAAACGCAGATCTTTATTATTTATTTACATTATTATCAGTACGCGTACGGTAAGTTAAACTTATAAATGAACAAAGCAGTTGTTCAGAGTAAGTAATATATTTGTTATCTTTTTGTTATTATTAATTGGGATATCATAAGGCAGTTCATGGCGTTGGCAGCGCTTGTTAACACAATATCAAGTAATCAATGTAATATTATTGCTAACACCTGGTTGTAAATGTGTTCGTACACATGTTCCTGGCAAACAAGCATGGATTAAGACAGGCTGGAAACACCACAACTCGGACATAAAAAATCGCTTATCCTAAAGCTTCTGATAAGAAAAATGGGACAGATTACATAAATTATTACATTAACATCAGTCCTTAACCAGTGTGCAGTTTCAAATTATTCCGACGTTTTGAAGGGGTCGAAAATACGTTCAAGATTACGTTGCATACAAACAGACGTACATAAACTAAACTAATATAAAGCTTGTAGTGAACATATCTATAAAGTTTTGTATGGGAACTGAATATTTTTGTTCTAATAAAATTCCAGGATTTACAACCGCATGAGAAAAATAGTACAACTGGCTTTTTGCCAAAACTTTGTATGTGATTTGTGCCTTCCTGTTCGCCTTTTCACCTACACACTAATTTTACTTGCTGCATTGTTCTATCGTAGGGATAAAAAATATTCACATTTGTTCTAGGAGTATATTAAGTACATACAAGGATGTTCACGTACAACAAATAAACACGAAAACAGTATTTTAATAACGAAGCAGAGTACATACAATCTCACTTCACTTAATAAGTTTATTAAATTTTTATTTTTTTAGGTCAAGTTCTGGGGAACCCTAAATTTTGTTCATCACTGCCTGTCAAGGCAATATATCCTGAAAATAATTGCACTTGTTTTTGCAAAACTTTAGATTGTCCATTGTTATTGCATTGTTATTACTTTGAAAGTCTAGTGGGGTAACCAAATATGGGAAGCACAGCGTGTATGGAGGCAGTCACAGGCGACGAAGGCACGAGCGAGGGATTGTTCGGACGACAGACATGAATCATGCTGTATATAGTGCTGTACCTACCAGGCAAGTGTCTGTTCACTAAACATTGCCATTTCATTATCCCTGCCCTTCTATTGCCTAACAGTACTCACGTAATAGTCATTAAACCTACTTTGAATAGTTTTAGGATAAAATCTAGCTTTTGAGTTTTTTCCTTACTCAGACGATATTCATTCGAAAAATCAATATCAGCAATGTAATCTCATCAGAGAGTTTTATCAAAACTACTTTTTTTTTTCAAAAAATGTATTTTCTTATTTCTAATACTATAATTATTTCTAATTGCCTTATTTTAATATGATTTTAAAAGTGCTTAATGAGTTAATTGTCGATTTTTCTCAAAATAAACAGCTATACGAACCGGTGGCATTACAGATATAATTGACTTTTCAAATATAACTTTCATGAACCTACGTAAATAAAAACATTTTATCTATACCTATGTTTTAAATTAAATCCTCAAATAAAGATTCAAAAACAGTTAGCTTATCGCCAACATTAAAAATCCAATGTCCTAATAACCATTACATCATCCAAACGAGTGCTGTAATGAAATTCAGTACAACGCTACTGGGGCTGTCTTTTTTCCGTTTCAGAATCTTTTATAGAGGATTCATATTATGGGTGTAGATAAAGTCTTCTATGCAACTGTTGATAATTTGGTATTAAAACACGATTGTGGGTTATAAATATTATCATAATAGTATCTCGTGAGTGATATACACATTATTACACAATAGTTGCTTATATAACTATTACGTTGACTCTAAAAATCTGTGGGTCAGTTATCGTGGATCAGTTAATTGAAACTGTAAAACTTTATTAACTTTACTGAAATGGCTTTCGAAACTGCTACCAACTAATAATTACAACTTCACAGCAGGTTCTCAGGACTTTCAATTTGCAACCTATTCAGTACATTACCTATTCGGTACATTAAGCTACGTTCAGCTAAATTGAAAACTCCACTAGTAATATAGAACTTTGTACAGCGAAGATAACTTCTTGCTAGAATATTACTTTTTTTTATTAACAGTATGTGCTTGAGACATCTACTTCACTCGTTACACTTTTTTAGGTATTTTTTATCATTAATCACTTCTTTTCCTTTTTTATAAACTTACAGGATTTTTTAAAAACGTTTAAGTATTTATGGTGCATCACTTTACATACATTCTATAAAATAAAATGTAAAATGCTAAAACTGTAAATATGGCTATGACTTTTTGCCGCTTCTTCTTATTAAAGCTCAACTTTTTAGAAGTGGTGGTAAAATCTTTGACATTCAAAAGTGTTATTAAGCCTTAAGTGAACATATGATTTTCTTTTTTTACATCTGAAAAATAAGTGAGCAAGTTTTCATCCACTGGAGAACCTCTGATATAAATTTCTTTAAATTATTTATTATATTCTTAATATTCAAATGTGCTATACATTATATTTAACAATAAACAAAACAAATCTTATAACTATATTTACAATACTACGACTACATAAAATTAAAACTATCATTACGTGGAAGCGTACCAAGAATACTGGCAGCATTACCGCGTTGGATAGCAAGGCTGATCCATTGACCGAAATAGCTGCCAGCGCTTGGGTTTCCAGTAGCCTTATTGAGGCGCGAAGATAGTATTTTGAACATTCTCCGCGCCTCTGGGTCCCACGGGCCAAGTGTCTCGACACCAAACGGCACAAAGATGTATGACTCACTGAGACCAACATATTTGCGACGTTTGCCGTCTTCGGCAGTCGAAGCAGCAGCCCCAGCACCAACTGACGTAACTTGGACATGAGAAGGAGCCAGAGTGTCGACGCAAGTAGCGTCCCACACCAGCGCCCTTCCCTGTGCCCAAGCCACCAGCGTCATTCCATCAAGACGCTTGCCATCGCGGCGGGTAATACCATTTGGCTCTAAAACAGCTGGTATATTAAGAGCGGCAAATGCCCTTCGGATGACTTCATTAATGCTGGCGTGACGACTGATACGGCCTGCCGATTTTAGGCAGGATAACCCGTGACGTCCAAGAACATCTACCTGAACGCCACATCTACATTGATGTGGTTCATTTAGTTTTATACCTAGCCGGAGTAATACGCATATTGACAATGTCATATTGTCAAGTAGCGTTCCAATCGGCGCAGAAGGCAAGGCTTGTAACCAAAAGCCCGACTTATTTTGTGTCACGGCCAAAAGACGAGCACGCTCTGTTATGTCAGTAGATGAGATCAAAAGATCATCAAAGGCTGACATACAAAGAAGTGCGTCTCATGCTTTTTGACACTTTAAATCGTCTGGAAAATTTTGAATGTTTGCAATATTTAGCCAAGCATTGTTAGCTTTGTTCAAATACACAATCTCTGAGTTACCTGGTACATGATTTACAATTCTAGTAACCAAAGGCTGCGCACTATGAACTGAAGATGAAATGCTGGTAAGGCCACGCCCGAAACTTTGCGAGTACCCAAACCACCAAGCCGTATCGGTAAAGAGGCTTGAGACCATGCACGATCTGTAAACGCGCAATTCAAAACGGTTTCTAAAATATTTTTAAGTGAAATATCAATCACATCAAGCAAATTTGGAAATTTCCATAACGGGCTAGACCTTAAGAAGTACGTAAATTTTGGAACAAATAAACAAGACCGAATAATAGTTAAGGCCATATGAGAATTAATTTTCAATGATCAATACAATGTTCAATGTATGTTCTAAGGAGCATGACCTATGGACCAGCCGCAAACGGGCGCTGCATGTGGTGCCTGGTCGGTAAGCTGTCTTGTCAGGGATTTTATCTTTTTTTATTTAAATTATTTAAGTATCATTCTAAATTATTACATCATTATATCTTTACCTATTTACTCTGTATTAATTTATCTACTGCACTCGTTGCTCTTTTGAGTTTTTTTTATTTTCATGATTAATCACTTTTTTCCCTTTATTTGTATATTAAATACACAAGTAAGTCAACACGTCTAAGTCCCATGAAAATTTCGGCACGTCCCAGTCGAAAAAATGAACTATAACTAAACCAAATTATTCTGCATATTACATTCCATGGCGTCCCACATTAAACAATCTATATTTTCAGAAGATATTGCGTTTACCCCGCCATGCGCACTTTACAAATCCTCACCATTAGCCACTAAACCTTTCTTTTATGTTAAAATAGCATTTAACCGATTTAATTATTTTCAACAAGTTCAACAATCATTTATTTTTCTTACGATCTGCTTTTTCTATCAATTTAATTGTTATGTACGATTTATGCGACAATACGTGGGAGTTTTGATTAGGCCCTAGTAGAACATACCTACGCGCCTCGCGCTTAAAGCATCCAATATGCTGAAACTGTAGATATAGATTAACAAGTGGCAATGAGTTTCTTGCCACTAATTATTCTTTTTAAAGGTCAATTTTTCCGAATATATATAATATATAACACCGGAATCAAGCCCTTATTTTTTTTTATTGAGTGGCATGGGATGCAAGTCCATAGGCCAATCAAGCCCTTATGAGGCCGAGTGTTGGTATGCTGTGGCATAGACAAACAACACTCGGCCAAATTAAAAGTACCTAATGATAATTACTTGGTTAAATTTTTTTTAATTATAATAACGTAGCAAACTTTAATTATTTATGCCAAAAGCTTCAAAGTCATTAGATATTATTTTAGCCAGCGCTAGTTTGTCTCCAAACTCTCAAATGGGAGCTAGTTTACATAACTGCAATAAATTTTCATAATTTGACAGCCGCATTACACAAACATGGGCCACGTAACGGACGTGGCAACTGTAGACCATTTTACGTGAGGATTTTTCAATTCAAATATGTATCTGATTATATATGTAAAATAGAATTACTATGATGTGTCTTTGCATGTAATAACTTTTCATAGATACAATACGAGGGTCAAACTGAAAGTTATTTTAAAATCAAACTGTTTTCAAAATAGTATCCATTCCGGTCAAAACAGCACTGCATACGATGGAACCTCTGAGGAATAGTAGATTGTTAACCGAGGGTAGAAAATCAAATCCCGAGGTATTTAGACGCCCGAGCGCAGCAAGGGCGGCTATAGTCCGAGAAGTATTTCGCTCAAAGTAGTTTGCGCTAAGTTCACACTGGCTGTTTAGAAAGTCACATGGTCGCAGCTTATTTTTTAATTAGTTTTTTTTACATAAAACTCTCCACAACTGACAGCAGTTCTATTTTATAAGTTTAATCAGATCAAAACAACATTACTTTCCGAGTATGAGAAATGAAAAAGCACTTTTCCCACTCGTCCTTAAGTTCGTCGGCGTCCAAAACCATTTTCCACGTACCTAAGGTACGAGAATTTATGAAAGATGCAGGACCCGAACCTGCATCTTTCATGAAGTATGAACTACTAATGATGTTCTGTGGTCTGTGTTTTAACCGCGCTTTGATTAACGATACATTTCAATTGTTAAAACAAAATACATTGCCAACGAAATGTACCTATGCACCACAATCAATGAGCTTTTTGTGAGCGTATACAATAGATTTTGAACACTAGTGCCACGAAATAAGGTGTTAATTTGAATGAATGTTTTAATGTAAACAATTAATACGTTGTTGTACACAACATTACTCGAACATTTGATAGGCGCACAGAGTAATTTTAGTTATACTTGATAGGTACCTACCTAACCTATACCTAAGTCTAGTTGTTAACGTCAATGGTCCAAACTAAAAATAATTAAAATACATATGAATTTCCACACCTTTCTTGTGCAGTAAATAGCCCAAACAGTGTTTGTTGACAAACGGTTCGAAATTTATTTCTAGCCCATACTTTCTGTGTGTAGACAAACGGTTTGAAATATATTTCAAATTACTAGAACAACATAATTTTGTTTTGGTTTTGGTTATAATGAAAATACAGAAGAGAAAATTATTAAATAAGGTTACAGTAGAAGGTATTTCTTTTGTTTTATTTCCTTGAATTAATTTAGGTCAAATGAATGACACAATTAAAACCTTTTTATAACAATTATTATTTCTCTTAAGCATATATTGTTATATCTAATAATTATCAAGGAAGATTATTGTTTTCCTTAAACTGTTCTAGAAAGAAGTGCTTAGATGTTTGTTTTTTAAAAGATATGATTTTTTAAAGTAAATCATTGTTTATGTGACAATTTTCCTAAGAGACTGGTTAGATAGAATTCTATCCTATACTCGGAAGAAATTTGAATATTCTATGGAGTTCTCTCTTGAGAAAGAAGCGCAATGGGTTTAAATGGACCTTGTTCAATTTAACCCCAAGAATAAAAAAATACACTCTAAAATACACGCGTAAAACCCCATATGTCGTATCATCGCTCTTCGACAACACTCCCGTAGTACCCCGCCTAGTATCGGCATATTGTAAGGCAAAATGCCAAATTGCCTTCGAAGAAGCTGGGAATCACCAAAACAAGGAAACATTACTTTAAGTTGACCCAGAGCTTTATAAGATGCACGTCCACCAACCAACCACATAACATGGCAAATTGTTCTCACCTCCGGGTCTGGTACGCTTCAATACCTCCTCGAACTACTTGACCACGTGCAACACAGAACTGCTCGAATCGTTGGAAATCCAGTACTCTACGAACGGCACGATCACTTGGCGCTGTGTAGTAACATTTCCTTATTGTGTCTTCTACCACAGTTCTTCGGAACTGTGGCTGTCGGACCTATGATTTCTACCGCCGAATTCTGTCTTCGCATCGTTATCAGTACTCAGATATCATTCGCATCATTTGGAAGTGTCCTCCAAGGTGTGGTATCCAAAGATTTATCTTCCACGAACCACTAATTGTGGAACGAAATTCGTTGCGCGGTGTTTCCTCTGTGATTCTTCTGTGATTCCTCTAGACTTGTAAGAGAGTGTACCTAGGCGGACGTGATCATTTACCCTTAGGTTCCGTATAGATACTTGATGAATTAATATAAATCATACTCAAATACTACTTTCTAAGATATTGATGTTATAGAGATCTCCACAAACAATTAGTTTTGAACGAACCTTTTGTACGGACGTTTCACGCCGCTCGCCGCGCGGGCTGTCTACGCGAGCTTAGCGTCAGTTTAAGCATTACACTAAAGCGTCAGATTTATTAGCGTTACACGGGATCGTCAGATTTAGGGCCATTACACGACATATATATAAGTATACAGAGTGGTAGGTTTATCTTATAAAGCTTCACTTCTTTTGGGCGTTCCTAGACGGCATTGTTTTTTTTATTTGATTTTGTTGAATAGATTTTTGATTTGATTTTTGAATATACCTTTATCTTTATACCCTTTCAACATTTAAAGTAAGCGTACCGTGCTCTGTAAACCACAATTAAATACCCTAAAGTCACAATATTATCATTTCGATTCTTATATCTAATAATTAAATTTCTTACTCAACAAGATAATAATCCTCGATGAATATATTATCCAATATTATATACCTAACTTGTTTATATAAAACCTTAGCTTCGTATTACAATTCCTAAGTGTAAACACATCTTGAACAAAGTAAATACCTAAGTAGGTAGTAGCTTCACTTCGATATGCATTCAGGAAATTCGAATATCAATCATGGAGCCACTAATTGCATTTCCTGGATTCCAACGGTGACCGAGTTTCTAATTCTACGGCGATTCAGAACTATAATTTATGTATTTCGGGGCTTACAATCCGCAGGTCAATATATTCATGAATTGTGTGAGTAAATTCTGTGTAGTAAAGTTGTTTACTATGTTTGCGGTTGTTGGATATAACTAATAGAAATAAGTGATGCAGGTAGCGTCATTTTGAAAAACACAAAAACATGAACATTTTTTCTGACAATTTAAAGCAATGCCTTTATTTTATTTCCGGTTTGTGTGGATTGACGCATCCACTGTATTGTACTTTAAGTATGTACTCAATAACTTTAACTATGTTGTTACTTATTAATTTACATTTTTTTTTACTTACTCGTGTAAGGAATTGAGTAATTGATGTTTGTGTATTTTGTTGCATCACTTTGCATATATTGTAATTGAAATGATTTGTAAAAATAATTTAAAAAGTAAGTTAAGAATCTGTAATATCATTCAGTTTTGAAAAGAGCAACCTTAGACTTTCCGGCTCGTTCTTCTCTAAGGAAATCTGCCTTCCGAACGAGCTGTAAGAAAAAAAAATGACATATTTCAAGTGTAATGCAATTTAATACATAAATAATTATAATATGTTTCATATGATAATTATTTATGTAAGACGGAGCAAACGGGCAAGAGGCTTCCTTGATGGTGGAGAGTGGTGAGAGTGGTGGAGTGGTGAGTGGTGGAGAGTGGTGAGACAACATCCCGTGGACATCAGCAACACCCGGGGTCAAGAGATGCGTTGTCGGCTTTTAAATTGAAAGTATGTCTATAAAATTGTAAGTCCGTTTTTCTCATCATCCTCGAAAATGACTGATGCTAATGGATTTCCACCGCCGACTATCCCGCAGTATCAGAGGTGTATACCGGAAGTACGTTTCACGCAGAAAATTGTTCGACAAGTTCCATGGCCATAAAAAAATCAAATAAAAATATGTATACCACCTTGAGCATATCCAAGTAGCCCTCGTAATATCAATGAATATATTTCCAGGTATAACAGGTAAGGAAATGGCTGGTAAGACTGCATAATATGAAAGTATTAATAGTATATTCTGCAACAAGAACGACAAGTTGTCGATTGCCCACGAAATCGAAGTTGAACGCACGTGGGAAGAATACTGAATTATTCAGTTAAATATAAGTATTCCTATGACTGCCTCCAATACGACGGCGACTTCAACATGGGAATGATTACATGGAACACTGTCAAAGATATCCCGTACACAATTCCCCAGGTTAATGAAAAAGATAAAAACTTAGCATCTATATTACTTGATTTTCTATCTACAAACTTAAGTCAGCATAATTACATTTTAAACAACGATTCTAAAATTCTTGACTTAGTTCTCAGTAATGTCTTAATAACTTATATCAAAGCAAGCAATAGTCCACTTAGTACAGTAGATTCCCATTATCCTCCACTTGAATTCGGTCTGTCACTTTAATAAACGACACTCTTGCAACTAATCATGTACTCAATCCAAACTTTTTCGCTGCTGACTATGAAAAGATCATATCTTTTTTGAGAGAAATAAATTGGGAACATATTTTTCAAGATTGTGATAGTGTCGAAGACATGGTTCCAAATTTTATGGTAAGCTTCATACCTTCATAAGCAAATATGTCCCATTTAAAAAATTAGGCTACAGAAAACATCTTGTGTGGTATTCTAAAAAAATAATTGCTCTTATTAATTCAAAATATAAACTTCACCAGAACGTCAAAAAATATGGTAACCTTAGGGATAAGCTGCAATTCGACAATCAACGGGAAAGGTGTAAAAGTTTAGAAAAAATGTGCTACGAAAATTACATTTACAAAATCGAAATATCCATCTCAAATGTACAACAGTACAACGGTCGTCACCAACGCAACCGATGCATGTAATTTAACACCTTCGCGGAGGCTTACACATTAACAAATATTAATACTTATGGAAACCGAAACACTACTCCCCTTTTTAGTTTAAGCACTGATGTGTCACCAGCTATGTCGATGTGCTCTTTATTGCTTACCTAATCGGATGTCCGTAAAGTATTAGATTCTGTAGATGACAAAAAGGGTGCAGGTAGTGATGGCATTCCAGCGGAATTTAAGATGCAGTAATGTCTTAGCTTCGCCTCTTAGACTTATATTTAATAAATCTCTAAATACAGGGGAATTCCCGAAAAAATTGAAAAACGCTTTAATTGTACCTGTGTATAAATTCGGGGATAAATGCCAAGTCTCCTACTATCGGCCTATATCAATCTTAGTGAACTTTGGTAAGGTCCTTGAAAAACTTATAACTTCTAAATTAACATGGTATCTAAAATAAACCATGACTAATGAACAACATGGGTTTGTAAAGTCGTGTTCCACTGTCTTTAATTTAGTATCATTTTCAAATATTTTGGTTGAATCACTAGACAATCGGATTCCCGTGGACGTGCTCTACACAGATATCAGCAAAACGTTTGATCGCGTTAATCATATATTACTGATTGAAAAATTTAAGAAAATAGGACTTTCCGATTTTATTTTGAAATGGTTTTGCTCTTACCTTCAATATAGACACTCTACGGTTTCGTATTTAATTCTTACAAAAATATATCAGGCGTCCCACAGGGGTCCATCTAGGTCCAATATTATTTAATATATTTATAAATGACATAACACACTGTTTTAATTTTTTTAAATATTTTCTATATGCTGACGATCTCAAAATATTAAGGCTAATATCATCATTTGAAGAAACCAAATTACTTCAACAAGATCTTAACCTGATCTGATCTAAAATACCAAAGAATATAAATCTCATTCAACCAAAACATTATTTAACTCTTTTGTACGGTCCATCTTAGAATACTTGGAATGGTGGGTAGAAGCGTACCTTGGAGTCCATAGTATGATGCATTTATTAAGCGTATTAAGAGTGTGCAAAGACGCTTTATGTATCATATATCTTTTAATGACTTCTTAGCGAAACAGCTCTCAAGCTACCAAAAAAGGGTTAAAACGTTACGGTGTGATCCCACTGGCGGATGGAAGGAAAATGTTAGATCCATTGTTTTAACACATTTTTTTTTGCGGTAAAATAGATTCAGCATACTTGCTATCAAAATTCAAAATAAACGTTCCTCCAAAATTAATAAGAAGAAATGCCATTCGTTGTTTGTAGTACCATAATCTAGGTCTAATCTGGGTCAAAACGCAACTATTTCTAGGCTCTGTAGGTCATATAACTCACTGGCCAAATCGCAGAACATTGATTTATTCATTCCGCTTACTCAATACAAAAAGAAAATACTTAATTTACACACGTGACTTAGAAACCTTGTTTTCATGTTTCATTTTTATTTTTCTATTATATATTACAATATATTTTAGTTTTTAAATTGTTAAAATTACTGTCTTATAAACGTAGTAAAAATTATGAATGCTTTAGTATTATAAGTAGTATATAAGTACTTATAAGCATAAGTGAATTAATTCTTATCCATATTATTATTATATTTTAAGTTTAAGCATGTAAAGAGTGTAATTTGTTAGTTACCCAAATAAATAAATAAATAAATACATTGATTAAAAATTGAATAAAAATAAAAGTTATGGATAGAAATGTGGATCAATTTAATATAGGAAAATGGTATGGCCGCATACAACAAAGCATACCTGTCTGACCATACACCAGACTAGCTGGTAGGTGATACCTTTCAACTTTGCCATTGTCAAATTGTTAATGATTAAATTGAAACTATTCCTTGCTTATTGGTTCACAGTATTTTGAGGAGAAGTATACATGAAATCATCAAAGCAAATTAATTTGAAAACTTTCAATGAAAATACCACAGAAGTGAACAGTTAAAACTTTTCAAACAATTTTTTAATTATAAAGTAAATAACGTTAACGCCTCATTTTTTGACGAATGCTGCGCCATCAAAGAGGTTCGACCGCAACCTGATTACACTACACATGGACAAATACGTAAAATAGAAGGTGTTGTAACCGGTCACTGTCCCTTAAACAAGCATCTATCTAATAAAGGTTTAACAGACAGCCCTTTGTGCATAGGATGCATGGAGGCAGGAGAAACGCCATAACAGGTTCATGGTATGCAGGAGTATGGCTGGATAAAGGGGACAAATCGTCCGATATCCAGCATCACTCCCGAATGCTTGCAACAATTTTAAAAGACTGTTAGACTTGATGACTTGGCTGGTGACTAAGATGATCTGGGCTGGTTATAGAGATTTTATTACAACGATAAATGTAAAACTGTTTGTATCATTTACAAGTACCCTATCGCACTAACAAATCTTCGTGTCAGATTGTGTGATATATATATATTGATGTTGGTACTCTCTAAATTTAATTATAACGACACTACTATTGCCCTAGACTACGACCCCGCACCAAAACTACTATACAGCGAGTGCAAAATGCCTGCACCTGGTTTTGTTGGTATATTCCATACAGAAATCATGTGATTCCGTATCTTAGAGAAGCCAATATTCTGAAGATGGGAAGCCGGAGACAGCTACACTTCGCTTGTATGGTTTTTGGAATTATATTAATGACAAAAACGCCAGCATATCTCTATTCGAAACTGTCATTGCCAAATTAAGGCAGGGTGTTGAATTATTTTACAAGGAACATTGCACACGCTAGGCTCTGTCCTTCCATGCATCACACTATGGTTTTCAGGGGAAGCTTCAATTTCAATGCCACCAACAACATTGAAACTCAGACGAAGTAACTGTGGAACACGTTATCTTTCCTGAAATATGGTCTAGGGAGGCGATGGCTGGCCCATGCGTCATGCTCGTGAACGGGTACTATCACCTACTTGTGGTGGCAGGATGAACCTATTATGACTGGTAAGGAGAAAAAACTTTTGCCATACATAATTATGTGTCATCATGAATAATGTGATTTTGGTTAGCTTCATAAAATATAAAATCAACCCAAACTAGGATTGATTTTATATAAAATTTATATATTCATATATTAAAAGTAAAATTTTAAAAATATAAAATAAAGTGAAAAGAAGTGATTGACCTGTGAAATGAAAAGAATAAAAATTAAATAATAATAACAGACTAAACTTAAAGTCCTACGTACCACGTCATTCCAAAAAAAAATTACATTAGAATATTAGGGCCAATAATAATGTATTCTAAGGTAATTGACAGAGCAGTCATTGTCAGTTGTCACTGCATTCATGCATTGAGCCGTAGGTAAATATTATATTCTCTTTGCGGCCTGCGATGCAAAATTATTACATTTACATATACTACAAAGTGCTACAAGTTTGTGAAATGTGAATATGTTTTGATTATGTTAAAATTAAGATTTCACAAAACCTTTTGAAACATTATTCAAGATAAAAGCTTAAAAGTGATACAAAATATTTTAAGTTTCCCATGGTTCACTAGCCATGGGCTGTCTAACTTGGATACGAGGTAGGATAATATTATTTGTCCATGTTTATTATATTATAAACATTTTCTAATATCCTATCAAAAGCTTTAGAATCGCAATCGAAAAAAATACTTTGTTTAAATAATTCATCCGATCCTAGTCCTCTAAACTATCCCACATAGAGTGCTGAGTTTGATTATATAGTGAGATAGTTTTTATTATTTAAACAATATTAGGATTGTTAATTTGCAAATTTAATTATGTACTTAAATAAATATTGCACTAATGCCTATTAACATGGTTATGCATGTAATTGTAACAATACCAATATAACTACTTATTGATATTCAGGTATAGAATACCCCCCAAGAGAATTGTTTCATGTTTAATACGTGGATTAAAAACGCTGTTAAATATATTAGAAAATGAGACAGTTTGGTGTATTATTACTATTAATTGCTTCTTCCAACGTAATTATAACTCATTCTGTTACATAAATTTCTTTAGTATATTATGTATTGTGTGCTGATGTCATAACAGGTAATTCTGTTAATTATTATTGTAATGTGTACTGATTAGCCTTAATGTGATTCAATTCTTATAGAATGTTAGTACTTAATTCAGTTGAAAATTAATTAATATTACTAATATGTAATAAAATAATTTATGTAAAAGTTTTTTGAATAACAATATTAAAAGTAATGTAATTGAATCAGAGACACACTATAATTATACTATTTTGAACAATCATGGTGTGAACTTTAAAACAAGAGGTGAAGGCGGACTCACTGTGTGGTGATCACTTGTGTCATCCATGCTAATTATAGAATAATAAGAGAGCAAGTGCTAAAAAAGTTTAACAAAGTATCATGTAGACTCAATAAAAATTTAATAATTCATGATATATATATATAACAATATACTAGTAAAGAAAAACATCTAGTATTGTAATATTTTGATACCAAAGAGAATAAGTATCAAGCTGAATTTTAACTTCGAAATAATTAATTGTTTAATATTAAAACTTAAATGTTGCACAAATATCCACTTTGTCATTTACATGCTTTTGGAGTGTTTCTAAATATTATCTAAAACCTTAAAACTGCCTCAGTGATAGGTGACCTATGCTGTCTCACATATATATAACACACGGCTGTATAGTAACATTTGCCTCGAACTGAATATGTCATCACACGGACTATGGCACAGTTTGCCTGGCAATTGCCAATACCCTAATTATTAGTAAGTATGATACTAAAAATCATTAAATTCATCAAAATGAAAAACATTTTCTTGATAGAACAGAAAGACAAACAAACATACAAATGGGACATCTGATGGAATATGGTCACCATGGCAACAACGGAATTAGACGGGCATCTCCTACCTTAAGAGTCAAATAAACATACAGATTACTTTGAAAACTGAAACCACATTGGTATGTGCTGGGAGAGGATCCTGGGCTACAGCTGTGGTTGGACTCAATGTGTCTACCTACAGTGTCTATCAATGTACTTTAGTACCAATATCAATGCTTCAATGTATATATATTCACATATCATCCTTTAGATACACCACGGTCAAAATATGACCCTCATTGTGTTCATGAGTGCTGTCCAAAATTAATTAAATTCACTTGAAAATTATCTGGTCTCTAGTTTTGTAATTAATTAATATTTTTAAGGTCGAGCCAGTAAAACGTCGTCTTTACAATAAGCTGTTTATTAGAATTTACAATTACTTCTCATACTACTTCACTTAATGTACGAATATGGTATTAGAAGGCAACCATGCCAGGCGACTGTTGAAGCTCGACTGGCTTCCTGATCATTTGTGCTAAAAACGTTAGTAACCTATTGACAACTTACTGAACAAAGAGGAGGTTAAGTTGTCAGGAGGCAGATCAGAGAGAACCAACATTGTCTATGGAATTAAAGTAGAGTAGACTTATGGTTTTAATATTTGTAACAATATATTTTCAGGCCTGAAGATTACATTCCCGTTCAAGGACAAGGAGCTAAATAAAATTGCAGCATTTTTCAATAGCTGCACATTTCTACTGACATGTGCTGCATTAGTTCAGCCGAGTTGGTTTAGAATAAAAGGATTGCATTGTACACAGAGCCTATCACTAACACAGTTCTTCAGCTTTGATGATGATGATGACGATGACTCAGAAATAAGAATAAATCAGAACAATGGATATGATTTGAATGGTAATGTTTTAGTCAATTAATATTTTAATATTATCTATATGTTTTTTATTAGACCAGTTTTTAGTAGAGAAGCGCGGGAGAGAGCACTGGAAGGTCCTACAGGAGGCCTATGTCAGTGGACAAGCTAGATACATTGTTAAAAAATAGAGGAAATAAAAAAATAAACATGTTACTACATAACTAATATCTAGAAATAAAGGCTTTCTATATCTATATATATGTTGTTTATTTGTAAGGTTTTGTCTAAGTACATAGTAATTATAATTATAGGCCAGGATGTCTGTAGGTGGCACACTTGCATCCTTCTTCGGACTGTTGTCCGGGACTGCATCTAGATGATGTTTAGCCTATATTTTGCATTTGCACAGAGGTACATACAGACAAATGGACAAAAATTGTATATAGTATGTTTTGGATTCGCTGTTGTTCATAGAACATACATAAAGAATTCTTTAAAAACATTTGCAATGTACAGCTTTAACTCAGTTACGATTTTATTATATTTGTATGACCTATGAGTACAGAATGGCATGACAAAAAGCCCGATGTCCTGCCTGGTTAAGATGTGGGCAGACCTCAAAATAGCTGCACACTTTGATGCATTTGAAATGTGGTGCTGGAGGTAAATTGCTTCGCATACCCTGGACAGCGCACTGCACAAATGCTTCTGTCCTACATGAAGTGGATGTTAGCGTGAGCCTTTCGACCATCTGCCTTCGTAGGTTCTTTGATTTTTTCGGTCACGTCGCCACAAAGAAAAGCGACAACCTAGGACAAATGTGTTGGACCGACCAGATCCGCGATACCGCCAATAAAAACGTCCACGAAGCTATACACATTGCCGAAGATTACAAATACAAAGTGATCGTCCTGAAAATATTTCTTGGAGGTCACAACTCTAAGGAATGAGGAAAACGACACAAGGAGAAGTAGTATTAGTCCAGATGAAATCCTTTAAAATTTATTAAGTAGTAAAGTTAAACTGAAAGTAATAATTGATAAAGTATGAAATTTACAATTTAACTAATTAATATTCTAAAACAAAAGTTAACACTTGATTTTGTATTTTAGTAACACTTCGCAAAATCTTGGTTGAGGTTAAATTCATGCATAATAGTGTTAATCATTTAGCACTTATTAACAACAATTCCTGAGCAACACAGAGAATCAAAAACAGGAAATGAATAAGTCTATAGTTTACAATCATTTGCAGTATACGTAAAATATATATACCTAGTCTTGCCATAAATACTGAAACAAAAAACAAAATTTTCTATTGCAAATAACATTTATTAATTACAGTGTGATAGTTTAATACATAAATATAAAACAATTAAAAATATAAAAAGCTTATTCGAAGTGGTCTCAATTGGCTGCAATAGTTCTTAAAATATTGAGGCCAGTTATCACTCGAATCACACTCTTTCAATGGGAAAATTCTTGACTGCCAATCGTACGGATTGTTTTAGAGAATCCAAATTATCATGGCGTTTAGAGCAAGCCGTACTCTCTAAAACTGACCATAAATCATAATCTAGCGGATGAAGATCGGGACTAGGCCAGTCTTCAGCTCTGATGAAGTCCGAAACGTTCGTTTCAAACCAAGACTGTGTAGACCGAGCTCTATGACCCGGCGCGGAGTCTTGCTGGAAGGACCATTCTTGGCTATAGAACATGGTGTTGTTAAGAGGCTTCACTACCTTCTCAAGAATTGCATCTTGATACACTTGTGCCGATGTTTTGATACCTTTTTCGCAAAAGTATTGCTCATTCAGTCCTTCATAGCTAATACTCCACCGAACCATCAATGAAGTCGAATAGTGCACTCTGTCGACTAATTGGAAAGCTTCCTACTAGCTTTGAGCCTAAATACCTTCACCTCTAATAAATAACTTCGAACTTACCTACGTACTTTGCCTCGTTAGCGACATATATCGAGGTGTAATGTGTCCGTTTATTTTGGTTATCTATTAAAAACTTACTCCGTGGTTGAGAGGACATTAATTATTGCTTCAAATAAACAAAGAAGGAATAATATGATGTACATATTATGACTGGAAAAAACGGGCCGCCCGTCGCGGGAGCGATTAACATCCGATTACTTAGCTACCTCGATGATTCCGCGCATCGTAGCGTTGTATTGATTTGATAAATAGTTCTTGGTATGACAAAATATTTTTTATTGCTCATACTCGGAAAGTAATGTTGTTTTGATCTGATTATTGGGTGGAAAATGCTGCTTCCCTCCATAGAGAGGGAAAAACTCATACAAATTACTTTCCACCTAAGGGCCGCAATGAACTTTAAAAATAGAACTGCTGTGAAGAGTTTTATGTAAAAAATAACTATTAAAAAAATGCTGCGGCCATGTGACCTTCTAAACAGCCAGTGTGAACTTAGCGCAAACTTCTTTGAGCGGAATAAACCGCAACAATCACGCGGTAAGTTCCATATTTGAAATTTAAAAAGTCGACATAAATTGGCGGGATACTAATGTGTGCTTAGATAAACAACTAGTTTTATTTTCCTCATATTCGAAATGAAAAGTAGAGTGTTTAACTCGGATAAAAGTATCAATTCCTACTCGGACTATAGCCGAGCTAATACCTCGGGAATTGATTATTTCGACCCTCGGCTAACAATCTACTATTACCCATTAAAAAAAGAGAAGGTACACAGTAATATAGTGGTAGAAATAAGTAAAGGCTCGAATAATTGCGATCTCGTAATTTTTTCAATAAATCTCTCTCTTGCGGATACTCCAGAAGGGGAGAGGAGGGATCTCACAGTATCTCCATCTTGATCAATCCTGGACATCTTTTTTGCTTTTGCCAATTGCTTTTACTTCATAAATGACTGTTCGCTATCAGATCTGTTTAGGACCCCACATTTTAATTTTTTAGAAAATTGAAACAATACATATACAATAATTAACATAAAAATTTGCTTCAGTATATGACAAAATGTATTAACTCATGTGCCTTGTGTGTGAGTCGAGGTATATAATTAGTAAGTCACTTAATTTAGTAAATAATATATATTTTATTTGTAGACCTACCTCCGTGCACTACACCAGAAGTTATAACCCTGATGCGAGTCCTGATACTGCTGTGCTTCATGGTGTTGCTGTGTTCCTGTGTGGGAGTGGTCATCAACATAACTAGTCTCAACAACAGGACAATCAAAATGCTGAGAAGGAATGCTGTTCCGAGCATCATATGTGTGTTCTGGGTCATCGCTATAGTTGGCGTGTGCTACCTCACGACTGTTGTGTTGGGAAGTGTTAGTGGTAGCGATCCTAATACCATACAAGTTGATTATGAATACGAGTTCTACACTATTACAGGAGCCGGTAAGTTTGTTTTTTTATGAAAATAAGGAACGAGACGAGCAGGACGTTCAACTGATGGCAATTGATACGCCCTGCCCATTACAATGCAGTGCCGCTCAGGATTCTTGAAAATCCCCAAAAATTCTGAGTGGCACTAAGTTACTGTTAAGTCTAATTTGCCCAGTAATTTAACTAGCTACGGCGCACTTCAGACCGAAACACAGTAATGCTTACACATTAGAATAGGCATTAGGCAGAAACAGGCGCCGTTGTGGTACCCATAATCTAGACGGCATCCTATGCAAAGGAGCCTCCCACTGATAATCGTGCCGCCGCCACGACACAACTCTGAAAAGTATTTATTTATCAAAAGGGTCGAAGGTCTTAGGCTCCAAATCCTCCACAAATTCCTCCACCACATAAGGGGCCAAGGGCTTACAGATCGGACAAAGCGGCTGGAATTCTCCATCGCCTAAATGAAACACAAATCAAATTTAAAAAATTATATTTCTGTCGCATAAATCTCTTATCTCTCTACGTCGAATTTTACGAGCCTCTCGCTCTTCGTATACGGATAAATATTGTTGTAATAAGGGACTGCTATCGCAGTTACTTGAAAATATCTTCGACAAACGATCTCCTTCAAAAGATTGTAGGACGACAAATCACTTGATATGATAGAGTTCGTAGAGATTTTTCTTATGTGCCTGACCATAGGTATTATGTCAACATAATATGTCAAAATTACTTTTATCTCCACTTTTTTTTTATGGAATAGGAGGACAAACGAGCGTACGGGTCACCTGGTGTTAAGTGATCACCGCCGCCCACATTCTCTTGCAACACCAGAGGAATCACAAGAGCGTTGCCGGCCTTTAAGGAAGGTGTACGCGCTTTTTTTGAAGGTACCCATGTCGTATCGTCCCGGAAACACCGCACAAGGAAGCTCATTCCACAGCTTTGTAGTACGAGGGAGAAAGCTTCTTGAAAACCGCACTGTGGAGGACCGCCACACATCCAGATGGTGGGGATGATATCCTAACTTGTGGCGTGTCGTGCGATGGTGAAATTCGGCGGCAGGAATCAGGTTAAACAGCTCTTCGGAACACTCCCCGTGATAAATGCGGTAGAAGACACACAATGAAGCGACGTCTCTACGCAACGCCAAGTGATCCAGCCGTTCACAGAGGACTGAGTCCCCGACAATTCGAGCTGCTCTACGTTGCCGTTTTCGTCGTCGATCTCCACTTTTTAAGTAATGAGACGAAATAAGTATCCAACCATGTTATAACTTCAATAACGTAGAGAAAGAGGTATAAAATGCTCAAATGACATAACAAGCACATAAATTAATTAAAAGTACTTACTAATGCATTACATTAATTCATTCAAATCAAATCAAAATATTTTATTGCAAGTTACATTTTACAGTAGGGTGGTACATTAATGGATAGCCAATATGTGATGCCCTGCAAGGGCACGGCAATGTTATACATAAAATAAATAAAGTCTTATACATTTTATACATCCTTTTATTATATTGTAACTAATTCTCACACTTAGTGTAATTAAAAAATTCGGATAAATCGTAGAAGCATTTTGAAACCAAAAATTTTTTAAGATGTCTTAAATAGAGAAGGCTTCTCTTTATTTTTAATATCGTTTGGGATGTGATTATAAATTTTTATTGCCATGTGGTGAGGGCTCGATGACACTAATGACATACTTGTTTGGGGAATTTTTAATTTGTTTAAATTTCTATTATTTCGCTTGTTATTTGGTAGTGTTCAGTATAAGTCCGAATGTTTTTTAACAAATTTACATGCTTCTAGGATGTAAATTGAAGTAAGAGTTTATATTTTGTGTTTAATAAAATATGGTCTACATGAATCTATCTGCTGAATATTTTCTAAAATTCTGATACATTTTTTCTGTTGAATAAATATATCTTTTATTTCACTACAGGTTCCCCATAATATTCCAAATGATAATCTAGAATGGGCATATGCATAATAAGCAGCAAGGGCAGATTTAAAATCTGTTACGCGTTTTAGTTGGTAAAGAGCATAAGTAAAAGAAGACATTTTGCTTTTTAATTTCTGTAGATATGGCTTCCATGTCAAGTGTGAGTCTTCATTAGTCGGTCGCTCAAAATTATTTACCTTATCGATGTTCCTTCGTTTTGTTGTGACAACTGGGGCGAAACCGCGTCATTTGGTACGAATATGTAGGCAGAAAAGTATGAAAATGCATCTCTAACGCGATTTGGCGACTGGAAAAAATGTATGAGAATCCATAATCATTTTGTTTTGTTTAGTGTGTTTCAAATATGTTGATGGAAAACAATACTGGCCCATTAATTAAATTTAATCTGTGTTCTAAGATCTGAATCTGTGTTAAGAGACTTAATTAATTTACAATTTAATTTTTTTATTGGTAATTAGTTTGAGAATAAGTCGTGATGACTTTGATCCGTTAGGTTTTGCTGATTTTTAATGTCAAAGAAATAAATATTATAATATATGACAGTAAATACTTACTTATCTGTATATTAACATGTGATGCGGAACTTTGAATCCCTTTTAAAGCAATTTGCGCTCAAGAGCAAAGTACCAAATCAAATTAGATTTCACCAAGTTTCCAAATAAATAAGTTAAATACTTATAAATCGTTGTTTACGTTCGTATTAACAATGACAAACAAGAGTGAGAATGGCAGGTCATTTTTCTATCTTAATTATTTTATAAGTTATGGACTCGTGGACGCCCATAGGACTCGATCCTAGTCCACTAGTTGCTGCTCAGCTTGCCCAGCTGATCCCTAGAACAGGTAGACGGTCAAATCTAACAAACTTCAGGTCTATAAAAAACAGTTGCTGTCAAATATTATGGAGAGTATCGTAAACCGCCATCTCTTGGCAGAAAAATTTAATATAAATATGTGCCGTTCATCAACAGGCGCTCTGTTACGACGGACTAATGTTATTAGTGAATGAATTTCTTTGCGCGATGTTTCTAGAAGGATATGACATGGTTACCTTCAAAAAGAGCTCGTTCACCAATCTAAAAGGCCGCTAACACAAAGAGTATGAGTGTCACTAATGACTTACCATCAGATGCCCTAGTACACTTGTCTTACTATTCCGAAAAAAAAAAACAGTACTCTCAATATTACTTCCAGGTTGTATGGCGCTCCTAGCATCTGCTGCTAATTTATGGGGAGCTCCGTTAGCCAGCGACGATGACGTTCAAAGACGAAACCTTATGGAAGACTGGGATGGATATGAAGCCCATAGTGTTGGACCCACGCCTTCTGTTCCAACTCTCCCGCCTTACACACCTAGCGACAACTACCTGCCTACAAACCCACCCTTCACGACGCCAGTACTTGGTGCTCAGCAATACTTTCCATTCGATGATCTTTCTGTGTTACCTCCCCCGCCTCCCTATACGCCATGAGCTAAGTTCCAAATACGAAGGTTAATGACAATAAGTCTCTTAAAATATAAACGTTATTCATTAAGTTTCAGTTATATGCCATTTATAGCAACTTGAATTTTATTATATAATTACATTTAAGGTGAGATAGTAACACCGCAAGTATAGCGTAATAGTCCATTATGCTTCATATAAGAGTGCTATATCGGACATTACACATGTGTACTACCTGATCCGCGCGATAAGGGAGCCGAGAGTGTAAAAATTAATACACGTCTGACGTATGACGATTTACAAATAACAGATGAGAAAAGGTTATTGAGACCAGGGCACTTCGATATACAGCCAATAAAATATTGGTTAAAAAAGTATGAAGTAATTTCATGAAATTTTTATTGTTATTTATATTTTCAAGAAAATTTATACAATTTGAAGCCACTTTTTGTTGGTTTAAATACACCATTAAAAGATCAACTTGATCGGCACATCTTGAAACACGATTATGTACTCGCGTATTTAAAGCGATGTAATACAAAATAATTGTGTTAGCTAAAGCAAGTGTGATGAAAATGTATGTTGTATAAATGTTAAGTCATGTTAATATTGTTTCGCCAACTAGATTACGCAACACAGGCTTGCCATTTATGAGAAATGTTAAAATAGCCACAATTTGTGACCGATAATAATAAAAACCAAAATATTGTTGTACTTGCTGTCTCGACAGACATTGTTCTGATCAAAAAAAAATAAATATCTAAACGTGGCAGTGTGCGACCTGTCTCTTATTGCCAAGCAACTGACAGTTACCTATTTCAAATAACACAGGGGCTAAGGTTACATTAAAAAATTTTGTAAAAAAGGTACTCGCTAAGTTTTAATTTTTTTATGTTACTGCGCAATTTTCGTATTTTTTTTTTTGATGTAAGAACCTTTTACGAAGTGTTAGAAAAAATTAAAAAAAAACGAAAGATATCGGTAAAACATTTCTCAAGTTATACCGTGACCAGAAGAAATAAGGTTACATTTATATTATATAGATTTTATATATACAGATGTATATTTCACTTCAGTTATGTTTAACCAAAAATTAACTGAGGTGAATAAAGAAACGAATAATTGTCTGGTAATGACTTTATAACTGCGGTGGATAAGTATCGTACTACGAAGGAGTTCAATTTCGTAGTATAATACCTATATAACAGCTACTCGTAAGGCCCGTTATACACTAAAGCGGAGAGGAGAGGAGACGAAAAGAGATAAGCCGCGAAGTTGTCAAGTTATTTCCACCAAAGCGGAGAGCTGTGCATAGCGGAGATTTGAGCTGTGAGAGCTGGCAATTCCACAAAAAAATGAGACATCTCTCCTCTCCTTTCAACTGAAACTAAGCGGAGAGGATATGTGGAAATAAGGAAATCGGAAACGGTTTGTTTAGCAAAATACATCTCCTCTCCGCTTGAGTGGACACCGGGCCTAAGTGTGTCGTGTAAAGAGGACGAGTGGTGATCGGAGCAATCAGCAGGTTTGTGGCTTGCATCGCCAACGGTCTATGTGACGATCTCTAGTTGTACGCAGGGTGCATATATCCCAGGCCCTAAATTTCCTTGCTTGAGGCTATATAATAAAAATAATAACTTAACTGAATATATTAATTATAATTCCACTGAGCAATAATAAGCCTTATAGTGGTAGCATGTTAATAATTATTGTGATTAGCTTAGCTAGAATCTCGTTGTGATGAATCTGCGGTCGGTGTGACCGGCATACTTCATTGACTCGAGGCTCACTCGGTCACCCCAAAGTTTATTTAAAATTAATGCGCTAATCTCGCAGCATGTTGTCATTTATTAATTCAATTTCATTGGTGCATCAATTTCAAGTATTTTTATTCAAGGTCGCACCACTTCATATTTACAATTACTAACACCCCTTATTCATAATGGTCCGCTAACTTTAAACAGCCGCTTAGGAGTGTTTTTTCTCATTCTGACTTAGGTCAATAGAATAAGACAGTGAGAATTAGCAATGCTTTAAGTAAGCAGACTATTATGAATAATAAATCTTTATAAATTACAAAGCAATATATCGTTTTTA
Source organism: Leptidea sinapis (assembly GCF_905404315.1). Taxonomy (NCBI): domain Eukaryota; kingdom Metazoa; phylum Arthropoda; class Insecta; order Lepidoptera; family Pieridae; genus Leptidea; species Leptidea sinapis. Next base: position 354,017 of record NC_066289.1, read on the forward strand.
CTTTCAGTTCGCCTTCGGCATTATACTTGTGATATTTGCTTAATAATAAGAGCTATAACACAAGTAGATATGACAATGAACAAGTAATGATATACGTCGCACGCACGCAACGAATCGTAAATTGTCACCCGCAGAGTGTACGTAGTAGTCGTACGTACATCGTACACCGAACTGCCTCGATATTACGTGCATCGGCGGAATATGTGACTTTATAATATTAAATGGTGCTTCGGCCGAAATTATGGTTTAATGTCCAGTGGTTCGGCTGAGAGTGTGTTAACGTTTTTAATTGAATGGTTAATCCTGTTTAGATTCTAACTAATTTATATATTTTTTTAAAGTAATTAAATATACCCAAATTCTTTATTTAATACTATGCCCTAACGGGACACGAATCCTCTAATATTAAATAATATGTATATAAATGGTTGTGAGACTGCTTGTGAATTAAATATTATTGGCCATTACAGGAGAAAACACAAGTTACGACATTGCAAGCCAACTGCTAAAACTAGCAAACTATTCAGTAGTATGTGTTATAAATTTACAACACACGTGACTGTTAATAGATCGCTTACAACTTTGGGCTAAAGTAACCCTTACTACATATTACTGATACGGAGGAAAACTTTAACAATTCCTTGCATATTATGTTCATAGTGGAAATTTAAAATAATAGAAGACACCTTAAAGTGTTGGCTGAAATGTTAGAAAATTAAAATACCAGTCGAGTATCAAACGTCATAATTTATACAAAAAAAAATATAATAATTATATTTATGGATTTAAATATTTCTTAATAAAAATTGGCTATGTAGAGGTTGATAAAATATGATCTGCATCGAATATTTATAAATCTGCTGTATATTTCGTGTTACCAAAAACTTGTTAAACATTACTTATAAAGTAGTTAGTATTATTTGTAAATTACATTTATGTAATAATGAGTTGTTCTAGCTAGTAAATAAAACAATATTTTTACAATCGAGAGAGTAGAATTTTATTTTATGTAAGACCAATGTATAATACATATCGAATAATAAATATGTTGTATTTTATTTAAACTCTAAGTGTACCTATGCATTACCCCATACAGCTTGATCGCCCACACTCTGGGTGTGTGGCACTCCCCCCCCCCCCCCCACACACGGGTGGGGGGTGACGAGCAAGTTGATACACTTGACGATACCGGAGCGCTGCAAAGCACTTGTAAGGTTTATAATTTATAATATTAACATTATCTATTTATGTAAAGAAGAACAGAATAGTAGGCATTGTTAGCGGACGACACTGAAAATAAACCAACTAGTTAGGTAGGATGAAGTAAACACTAGTCTATCTTACACTGTGTACTGGCTGTGGCTGGCAAGAATCAATATAATATGTTAATATGTGCCCGTGGTCCTCCAAAGGGTCGGTATTAGTTTCTAATATGCCATTCAGTCTATCAAGTACCATGTGCCATTAAAACGAAAATCACACACTTATTAAACAGCATAAAATAATAATTTCCTATTTACAACAAATTTTATCGAAGTGTTAATTCTTCGTCTCACATTTGGTAGGTAGGTAATTTATTTAAATAAAAAATTGTCGACATGCATTCTAGGTGCATAATATGAAAAACACTCCGGTGAATCAGATTGATTGCAGCTGTAAATAGTGCCGAGAGCGTAAAAAAATGTGTGGCAACCCTATGGTCATTGGCCATGCTTCTAAAGCGGTGTCGATTTGCTCTAGTCACACAAAAAGTTTTTATTTCGCGCATTGACGAGTCGGCTATTTTCAATGCTTTTGTTTGGGAATTATCCTTCTGTAGATACTGTAGTGATTATATAATTAAATTTTAATTGTTTATTAAAAAGAATCTACAATTCTATTAATTGTAGCAATTACTTAATAATCGTTTGTATTTAAGCCAATGACCTTGTATGTCAGTCCATAATAATATAGGTACTCAGCAGTGGCGTAGCGTGCCTTAGCGGCGCCCCGTATAAAAATTTGCTTGGGAGCCAGAAGGGGATTTCTCACAAAAGAAAAAAAATGTTTGCATAAAATTAAAATAAATATTTTTTCATCATAATTATCTAGTTATCTGTCACTTTTTCCACAATTTTTACAAACAATTGTAATTACTTATACACTCCCCTTGCCTCTTTACTCGGCAACCATAAAAGTTTTTATTAATTTTTGCTCACACACGTCCTGGGCCCCCGTTGCCAGGGGGCCTAGTATAATAATTAATACGGCGGTAGCTACGCCCCTGATACTCCGTCTACGGGCTGTAGGACTTTCTGGCTCGATACTTTATCTTTGGTAGCTGGTGCTTACCTAGTGCTCCACAATAAGTCAACTGTCGAAAAATTTGTTGTAAATATCCAGTTCGATCATGTTATTGCAAATTATTATTGAAAATATTCATAGTTTACATTTTGTTCTATTCTATAAGCAGATTCAAACTCTTAAGTAAAGACCGATAAAATAAATGTCACGGTCAAAAATAAAACGTAGTTGGAGAAAGAAAGTTTCAGTCTGTTTGAAGCCCAAACTAAACGTCACACGTAAAATATTGACTTACAAGCTTTTGCTCAGACCATTGTTAACATTTAACTGGTTTCAAGCCGATGAAAATTTAAAAGAAATGGAAGTCTTTGTTCTTCGAAAAATATTTGGTAAAATGGACACTTATCATTTGTACAAACAATTCTCTGATCTAAATATAGACACCTATATTCGATTAGAGAGGATCAGATGGAAAAGAGCAACTGGAATACGTGCGAGGGAATTACACAAAATGATTGGTCGATATTGCAGACAAAAACTACAAGACCCTACTCTTTATCTCAAATGAGAAACTATTATTAAAGGTGATGCATCTTATTTAAATCTTTTATTTTATACTTATATACCTACTGCGTACAGAAGTAAACGTCTGAATAACACAACCAGATGAGTTGGTTTATTTACCTAAGTAGGTTGGTTTTATTAAGAAACGGTAAGGCAAATAAGAAATCAGCCGACAAAAATAAGAAATAATAAATAAGACGGAATTAATGTAGCATACGTATGTCATACAGTTTTTACTTTAATAACAAATTTGCCTTTTGTAAAAATTAAAATCAAGTACTTACCTTTAATGAACAAAAACTACTGCAATGTTATATGAAGTGTGTAGTTATTTGAATTAAGTACCTATTAAAAATACCTACATAACAAAATATATTCAGCACGAAACAAAAAACTTAAACTTTTTTTCACATGTAACTTTCATTCATCATACAAATTGAAATCTAACTCTGTATTAAAACCGACAACAACCCGTCTGGTACGACCACTATTCATATTTTTTACTCAAAATGTACCTCTTATAGATCCTTTTATTGTAGGTTTGAGTTGTACCTAGGGCTTCCAATCTCGGTATTGTGGGATCTCGGAATACCCGGAGATCCTGCGTAATGCACGACCATTCTTGAGCGCGATTGCTCGCAGATGGCACACCCGCAATGTCTGTGTGCGAGCACTGCAATAACTACACTGTTCAATCTATCTTCAAAATCCCTGTAGTTACCAAGTGTCGTGTGATGATGACACATTTCATGTACCGGCAAAAAGTGTGCTGCGCAAAAGAAATCAAAGAGTTTGTCATGAAAATGCAGTTCAGTAGTTAAAGACAAGCTGACAATGATGCTACAATTGGAATAGAAGCGTTTTGTAGGCAATTGGAATAGTAAAGTGGTTTCGCTATCAGATCTTACTCGATAGATCGGTTTTGATGTTAACAATGTCGTAGTAACTGTATCGTAGTTAACTACATCTAACATAGTTTGCACATCTCCATCGAAAGCTAATTAACTTGATCCAATAAAAAAATGGCTCTTTTTTTTATGGAATAGGAGGACAAACGTGCGTACAGGTCACCTGGTGTTAAGTGATCACCGCCGCCCACATTCTCTTGCAACACCAGAGGTATCACAAGAGCGTTGCCGGCCTTTAAGGACGGTGTACGCGCTTTTTTGAAGGTACCCATGTCGTATCGTCCCGGACACACCGCACAAGGAAGCTCATTCCACAGCTTTGTTGTACGAGAGGGAAAGCTTCTTGAAAACCGCACTGTGGAGGACCGCCACACATCCAGATGGTGGGGATGATATCCTAACTTGTGGCGTGTCGTGCGATGGTGAAATTTGGCGGCAGGAATCAGGTTAAACTGCTCTTCGGAACACTCCCCGTGATAAATGCGGTAGAAGACACACAATGAAGCGACGTCTCTACGCAACGCCAAGTGATCCAGCCGTTCACAGAGCACTGAGTCCCCGACAATTCGAGCTGCTCTACGTTGCACGCAGTCAAATGGATCGAGCAGATACTGGGGTGCACCAGACCAGAGATGACAGCAATACTCCACGTGTGGCCGGACCTGCGCTTTGTAGAGCGCTAAAATGTGGGCCGGCTTGAAGTATTGCCGTGCTCTATTGATGACGCCCAGCTTCTTCGAAGCCAATTTGGCTTTGCCCTCCAGATGGCCACGGAATTGGCAATCGCTCGAGATTTCGAGACCCAGTATTCCGATACTAGGCGCGGCTTTAAGAGAAGTGTTCTCGAAGAGCGGTGATACGACAAATGGGCTTTTTTTAGTGGTAAACGCGCAAACTTGAGTCTTCTAGGGGTTAAATTGGGCAAGGTTCAATTTACCCCATTCCGCGACCTTCTCGAGAGAGGACTCGATAGAAGACATAAGTTTCTCCCGGCACTGGTCGACGATTTCCCGAGAGAGACCTGCATGGCCCGTGTATACGGCATCACCAATGCTGTCATCTGCATAGCAATGCATGTTGGAGGTGTCCAACATATCATTGATATGCAGAAGAAACAGCGTAGGAGATAGCACACAGCCTTGGGGCACTCCAGCATTCACGGGCTTCGGTTTCGAGCAATATCCGTCGACAACGACCTGTATGCTACGCCCAGTGAGAAAGCTGGAGGTCCACTTGCACAAGCTCTCGGGAAGCCCAAATGATGGAAGTTTTGAGAGGAGCGGCCTTCGCTATATCCAGGCTAACTGCCAGGCCTTCCCCCTTGCTTTCAATAGCCGCCACCCATCTATGTGTTAGGTATACCAGAAGATCACCTGCCGACCGTCCATGGCGAAACCCGTATTGTCGGTCGTTGATCAACTGGTGACCCTCTAGGTATACTAAAAGCATCTAATTATGCTCTCCATAATTTTGGAGAGCAGGGAGCGACATATAGCGTGATAGCGATAGGCCTGTAGTTTGCCGGATCCGAACTGTCTCCTTTTTTTGGATCGGATGGACAAGGGCTGACTTCCATGAGTCAGGGACAACGCTTTGGAATAAGAGTGGCGGAATAAACGCGTTAGCACCGGCGTCAACTCAGGGGCACACGTTCTAAGCACGATTGGAGAAATGCCATCCGGCCCACTCGACTTCCTGACGTCCAACGAAAACAGAGCTCGCCTAACAGTTTTCTGTCTGAACTGTACTTCAGGCATAGAGCTCTGACACCGCGGGATGGTCGGCGGTGTTTTTCCGTTGTCGTCAAGAGTCGAGTTGGAGGCGAAAAGAGCGCACAGGAGCTCGGCTTTCTCTTTTGCCGTATGGGCCAGGGTGTCATTCCTCATGTGCAACGGTGGCATGGACGGCTGGTTGAAGTTACCAAGAGCAGCTTTCGACAACGACCAGAACTTGCGTGTTCCGGTCGGGTAACTGAAAAGCTGCTCGCCGATTTTGACGACGTGCTTAGACTTCGCACGGGCGATTTGCCGCTTAAAAAATCTGGAGGCACGGTTATATTTCCTCTTAAGAACTTTGCAGTTCGGATCCTTTGTGCCCAGCGCCGCAACCCAAGTTCGATACGCCTGTTTTTTGCAGTCAGATGCTGCTTTAACTGACGCATCGAACCAGGGCTGTGATCTGCCACCGATCGGTACTACAGAGCTTGGTATAAAAATATCCATTCCCTGCAGTATCATATCGCCTACTGCAATGGCGCAGGCACTAGGATCATCCGAAGGGAAACAAACCTTGCCCCAAGGGTAGGATGCAAAAAAGGAACGCATCCTATCCCAATCTGCTGACTTGTAGTGCCAAACGCGGCGGGTCGCTGGTGGTCTGCGACGTTGGCGTCGGATAGGCACTACACTCCTGACCAGGCAATGGTCGGACGTTCCGAGAGGGGCGTCGACAAAGACCTGGTAACCATCGGGATGTGTAGTCAGCAGAAGATCTAATAAGGACGGCATGTGGATATCCACATCCGGGAGCCGCGTTGGCGACTCAACCAATTGGGACAGACCATACGCCAATGCAAAATTATGCACAGATCGCCCTGCGTAGTCTGTGGTACGTGATCCAAGCCATTCGGCATTGTGCCCGTTGATATCACCCAAGACCACGATTTCAGCGGAGGGGATCTGTGCAAGCACGACGTCAATTGCCGCTTGAACGCAGCCAATGAGATGATCGGTTTCTGCGTTACCACTATGGGACCTGTAGACACACGCATAGATACGGACGCGGTCGCCTAAATCTACGCGGAGCCAGAGAGTAGACAAGTCCCTACCCTCAAAATTGCCGAGACGACGACAGCAGATATCCTCCCTAACGTACACACATACCCCGGCTAAGGCAAAAAGTTGTGCTCAATTTTGTACCCGGGGTACGTTAAATATGACGTATCGCTAGGTCGAGATATCTGCGTCTCCGTAAGGAAACACAAGGCCGGCTGCGCCGTCTCAAGGTGGTGGTGGACGGCGATTAAATTGGAGTGAATTCCCCTGATTGTGTCCACGTTGAGCGTGGAGCGGGGTGCCGTGGTGTTACTGCCTCGTTTGTCCTCGGTCATGCGCGGTTCTGTGCCCACCCCAGAATACGAAGGGCGGCCCGAGCGAGAGTGCTCGGGGAGGGATTCTCCAGCTCTGGTAGAGCCGGTACCCTCCTGGGGTAATATCTTTTTACGGACCGCTCTCATAATTTGTGGGGGGGGGGGAAGAGATGGTCTCCGGTCCTCGACACTAACCTATGCGAAACATAGCGGCACTAGGCCGCTACTTCACGCCGGTATTCTGTGCGAGTGTGGTAATTAACCCGGACGAGTCTGGCCCGATTGTGCTGACGTCATAAGACGGCAGCGTGACTCTCCCACTTCTAAAAAGCCCTTAGTCGCCTCTTACGACACCCATGGGCCTGGGACTCCCCTATTCTTTTTACGCCCCGGGGAAAGTACAGGGCTCTTTATGAATCTGGACGTCAATGGGGAAATATTTTATATTTGCACTAGCTGACCCGACAGACGTAATTCTGTACATAATAAATAAAATAGGTACTAATTTTTATCAATTTATCAATAATATTTCATAACATCAACAATAATTTCGCAAAATATGCTCCCTGTTGTTATAATGAAATTGATTCACAGGAGGACTGTCAAACCGTGCGTCAATAATTAATTCTATCATAGTATGTCCATACAAAACAAATAGTCTAAGAGCCCGTGAACGCCAGACCTACGTTATTTTATAAAAGCTTAAAGTTTGTCAGCGCATGCTCCCAACACAGGTAAGAACGATGGAGTTTGCGTAACAATGGCTTTGGCAGGTAAACGGTACTAAAGGTGTGTAAAATACCGATCTAAATACATAAAATAATAAAGTGCGATTTTTCAGTATAACCTTCAGAATATTAATAAAAATCACGTTATTCATTGCCAGACACTTAATATCGTGGCAGTGCCGTGCCAGACACCCTTAATGTTCATCTATATATATAAACGTAAGTCCTGACTGACTGATTCACTCACTTAAATCAAAATCAACGCCCAGCCCAAACCGTTGAACCTAGAAAGCTGATTTTTTCACAACAGGTAGTTTACATAACGCCACTAAGAAGGGATTTTTGAAAATTCTACCATTAACGGGGGTTGAAAGTTTGTATGGGGACGGAGTAAAATTTTAAGTAAGAGACTTGAAACTTTGCGTATGGACTCCTTATTACAATACAAGAGAATGAATTTCAGTATTTTAAAAAATTCACCCCTAAAGGGGTTAAAAGGGGGTGCAAAGTTTGTATGAACCGATTTAGATGAAATTTGGTGTAGAGATAGTTTGAGACCCGGGGAAGGACATAGGATAGTTTTTATCCCGGAAATCATCCCCTAAGGGGATGAAATGGGGGGTGTGGAGGTTTGTATGGTGCTACAATATTTAAAAGAGAAGCACTTGGATGGAGTCGCAGGCAGAAGCTAAATAGGGGTGTAAAGTGTGTATGGGGAAACTCTTTGTTGAGCTATAAAAATAGGGGGTTAAATAGATTTTTTTTGACATTTGTTTACATGTATGGGTATGGAGTGCCCACCTCAATTTTTTTTAGGGTTCCGTACCCAAAGGGCAAAAACGGGACAGTATTAATAAGACTCCGCTGTCCGTCCGTCTCCCTATCTGTCTGTATGTCTATCTGACTGTCCGTCACCAGGCTCATGAACCGGTGATAGTTAGAAAGTTGAAATTTTCACAGATCCTTTTGCCGCTATAACAATACCTAAATACTAAAAACAGAATAAAATTAATATTTAAGGTGGCTTCCATAAAACAAACGTGTTTTTTTGCCGTTTTTCTCGGTAGGCTCTATACGATTCATCAAAATAACACCGAGTGCTACCACCTACGCTTATTAGTACATGAGGTTAGAGGGCCGACATCCCTCGAATATTTAAAAACTGTCAACGGTATCCTGGTAACGGTAAAATATAGGGACAGTTTTTTGGATGACAATACGGCAACTTGAAGAGAATTGCAGAATGGTGCGGAGTTATTCATGAATGAGGTGTTTAACAGATGCTTGATGTTGATCGAAGATGTAGTTTTAGCACAAGCTGGAAAACATTAGGATCAATTCGGTTTACCTAAACCAAAAAGATCCGCAGTAAACCTGGATAATCGCGAATATCTACGAGAGACAAATTATGACCCTTGCGCCCTGGGAGAGGTAGTATCGCATCACGAGGAATTATTGACAGACGAACAGGCAAATGTTTATCAACAAATTCTAGCCAGCACTGAAAGAGAGATTAGGGACATTTTTTTCTTAGATGCTCTTGGTGGCACTGGAAAAACTTTTCTTATAAATTAAATATTAGCAAAAGTAAGAAATAACCGGGGTATCGCTTTGGCTGTCGCGTCATCAGGAATCGCTACCACACTACTGGAGGGAGGCAAAACTGCTCACACGGCTTTCAGGCTGCCTCTTGAATTACTTTCTTTACTTACAGACTTATTAAATCTTAATCAAACTGAAACTCCATTGTGCAATATCCCAAAACAAATCAACGCAGCACAAGTGTTGCGCGATTGCAAAATTATAGTTTGGGACGAAAGCACTATGTCGCACAAGGGGGCCTTTAAAGCGTTAAATAGAACTCTAAAAGACATCCAAGGGAACAACTTCACGTTGGGAGGGGTCACAGTTTAATTAGCTGGAGACTTCCGTCAGACTCTGCAATAGAATATTTGGCCCTTAATTAAAAAACTAAACATTACAAAAACGTATGACATCTTAAGGGCGACGTGTGCGCCGGGGAATTCTCCGATCTTTTGCATAAAATAGGGAGATGATAATGGAGAATATCCGATAACTGAGGGCAAAATTGTAATTCCACCAGGACTTGCGTCAGTTGTGCACACCGTTCAAGACCTAATATAAATATATATATATATATATATATATATATAATAGCCCGAATCTACCCAGATGTCCAAAACCCTGCCCAATAAACCCATGGAGTGGTTGTGTGAACGTGCTATTCTGAGTCCTAAGAACGACCAAGCTTCTGTCATTAATGACACTTTATTGAAGGCGTGCGAAGGCGCAGAACTTCAATACAACTCTGTGGACTCTGTAGTAAATACGGATGATGCTGTTCAGTATCCTGTGGAATTCTTGAATGCCCTCAACCCGCCTGGACTACCAACTCATAAACTCGTCCTTAAATAATGTAGTGTATAAGGAAGTACTAAAGCTAATGCAACAACAACAATAATATCATGCACTTACAATAATGCATTGTAATTTGTAATATCGCTTTGTTGGTAAACTTCAGCACAATTCTACCACCATAGCGAAAATAGCGAATAAACCTTATTCATTAACCTGCTAGAGTCAAGCGAGTCGTATCATCGTTGTAAAGAGCTATGATATAAACGAGTTCCACGCGGACGAAGTCGTGGGCAGAAGCTAGTTAAATTATAATTGTACTTACGTCATAGTATAAAAGCTGATTTTTATAAATAATACTTGGATAATAAGTACACGATGTTTCCTCATTAGCCAGACACTTGATAGTTCCAATCTAAATACATCAAATAATAAACTGCGATTTTTCGGTATTACCTTCAGAATATTATTAAAAAATCATGTTATTCATTGCCAGACACTTAACATCGTGGCAAACCCTTTGCCAGACACCCTGAATGTTCATGAAATTATAATTTTACTTACGTCATAGTATAAAAGCTGATTTTTATATATAGTACTTGGGTAATAAGTAGATGATGTTTCCTCATTAGCCAGAAACTTTTGATAGTTCCAACCGCTTGCCAGCGGTGGCTTTGGCAGATAAACGGTACTAAAGGTGTGTAAAATACCGATCTAAATACGTCAAATAATGAAGTGCGAATTTTCGGTAATGCGTGAGTGTCACGTACATACATTCGCCAACACGCACACAGACAGCCAAATAATGTTGCAAGTGAATAGACATTTCTCTAAATCAGTAAAATGTGACACATAGTAGATTATAAGTAATAAGCAAGAAGAAATAAAATATAAAATTAGGATTTTATAAAAACAACACCTATAATTTTTGTTGCAACAATTTTTGAACTGAAACTTCTTTAGAACCGTTGTGATTTGAAACTCGATGAAACGAAGAAGCGAGAGGATAGAGGCGCCGTTGCTAGCTATTATTTATATAATTATATTTTTAACTACCTCAACAGTATGGATATACTATCCGAGGTTCTCGGGTGCAGAGAACGAATTTGATATCATTTTTGAAGATGGCCACCGCGCTATATTATGATTTCAAAAATATGCATACAGATCGAAGATGGCCGCCGCTCAAAATTACTAGGATGCCGCAGTCGCTCGCCACTTCGCTGCGGCGGATATTTGAGCGAAGCGAGGTAAACTAAGTCTGTGTAAAACAATAAAAATAATATTTTTTAATTTGGCGCCATATTTAAACATGAAGAATTACTTAGCGCCGTATTTGGTCACATGAGAAACTTCAAACTTGTGCTGATTTCCAAATTCAATAAATAAGAACCTGGCAGTCGAATCACTTCTGGATTATTGCCTGAACATACATCTGGCCTTACTTATCATTTGAAAATGATGAAAGGATAGCAATAATACAATTAAAACTTATTGTGATTTGATCAATCGACTCATTTTTTTAATAAATATAAATATCGCGTGCAAATTTAGAATAATTTGTAAATCATGTTTGTTTTTAATTATAATAATTGAATCAAGTCGAAATTCAAAATTCTGTCTCGAAAATAACCTAGAAAATTTCGAAAGCTTTCTATGAGTTCAAAATTTTTTAAAATCGGTCTACAAAATAGCCGAGAAACAATTTAACACATAAATCAATTGGAGTCACCCGGTCGGAGCTCCGCTCAATGATTTCAAGCTAATGCTAATAAACACGATCACGAAATGTCAATAAATTCTCTCACAGTAAGTATGTCCATACAAAAGAAATAGTCTAAGAGCCCGTGAACCCTAGACCCACGTTATTTTATAAAAGCTGAAAGTTTGTCAGCATGCTCCCTCCACAGGTAAGAACGAGGGACCACTATGGAGATTGGGTTACATTGGCAGGTAAATGGTACTAAAGGTGTGAAATGATGTGTTCTTTTTCACTGCATAATATTAATACAACTGCTCCATCTTCACTGACTGATGATGCAAATGATAATGAAAGTGACGGTTATATACAATACATAGAAGGAAATGGAGGCGTAATGTCTCATTTACTAGATCATAATCAAAGTTGTGAATATATTATATAGCAATAGGATATATAGCTGGTTTTGTGGTGAGATCTCTATGCCACGATTTAAAATGCCACATGTCTTTCCAGTTGATGCATCCAATATACGATAATATATATTTATACAGTTTATTTTTTATTGCTTTCTATGAAATAATTTATAATATTTAAACACGACTCATATATTGGGTGCAGTACCTTATTAATTACCTATATATGTGTATTACAGTAATTGTAAAATACCGTTGAGTTTCTTGTATGTTCTTCTCACGAGCTCAACTTTTTCCGAACATATTATAGTAAATTCAGTAATTTAAAAGAAATACTTATAGTGACCATTCAAAGCGCTTAGTTTAAGCATAATTGAGTAGTTTATTTTACTTTGATTTTGAATACTTACATCATGTGGCGTCTTACATTATGGCTTCCTATCAATATCTACTAATAAACACAAAAAATATCCCAACGTAGGAACTCGGGGTAAGCAGTACTTTCATAGCTGGCAGCATATTTTTTTAGTGGCATCCATGTGGAGTGGAGTGGAGTATAATAATATATAGGGAAGTGGCATCTGTTTTGTTGACAAAATATTTTGCTGTTTTGACGAATGTTTAATTTAAATTTTAAGTTGTGAAATAGTAGTTACTTAGGTGTGAAATGTGATTTCCTTATCGTTATTTTTATTATGAGATGCGTTGGGACACCCTTTCACTGCACAGTAAGTCATTTTTTTATTAATATTATAAGGTAAAAATTTTCTACAACACATACACCAAGTCACTACACACACACACACACCTTCAGATAACCATCATCTACACTAACACCAATTACTTTCTATCTAATTAAGTTTTGTTTATCTAATTAAGTTTCGTTATAATATATTTATTTTTTGTATATTCGCTCCATCATTTTAGCCATGTGCTTTGGGGGCCCGGTGACTTGTAGCACAGGTATTTTGTTACCTATTTCAAGCGCCGGTCTCTCACAATTATATTAATGTATCAATATAGATTTTAATAAACTGTGTATTGTAAGTTTTTATTGTGAGAGAAAATAAATATATTTTGATTTTGATTTGATTTTTAGGGTTCCGTAGCCAAATGGCAAAAACGGAACCCTTATAGAGTCTGTCTGTCTGTCCGTGTAAGAACTATACTGTTGAAACTTGGTAAGTAGATGTATTCTGTGAAACGTATTAACATTTTTACACAAAAATAAATAATTTGTGGGTTTCCCATACTTAGAACAGAAACACAAAAAAATATTTTCAACAAACTCATACGTATGGATAGGTCGTCAAAAATTATATTGAGATTACTAATATCATTTTTTCCACACTGAATAGTTTGCGCGAGAGACACATCCAAAGTGGTAGAATGTATGTTCTTCTAACTTCTAAAATAAGATCATGATAAAACTAAAAAAAATTATACAGTATGGAAACAGCTTATATGAAATAAATATAGGTACATACTTGTTAGCATATTAGCTGACGATATACCAAAAATTTACGAAATCCGTGCAGTGGTTTTATCAAAAAGTAGGCTTTTCATTTTGAACAAATTTAAACGTCCTGTAAGATTTGGGTGACTGGGTCAATGATTTAATGAACTTATACACAAGTTCATTAAATCATTCAATATCATAAGGCGTTGCCGCTTTGCCTAGCTGCCTTTGAATTGCGCCGCCCGCCGCCTCCAAAGAGATACACGTGCCGGCGGTGTCTCTTTGACTGCGGCGCTATTCAAAGGCAAGGTCCAGCGTAGGGAAGGACATCTTTTATCGATAATTAGCTTTCTTTAAAGGGAGTTGTAATCGATAAATAATAAACTGTTTAAGTCTATTTTGAAATTGTTCTGTAATGATTACTAAAAATAAATACTTCACCTATTTAAAACTAAGTAGCTTCAGAATTTTTATTTTTATAAATTATGAAGTAGTTTAGAGATAATGATCGTGAATAAGGAAGAACTAAACAATAACAATTTATTACTTGTTTGTAATTTGGAAGCAACCTATCAAAAATCGTACCAACTTAATTCTTTTTTATGAAAATAAGGGACGAGACGAGCAGGACTCACACGACGGTAACGGATACGCCCTGCCCATTACAATGCAGTCCCGCTCCGGATTCTTGAAAAACCCCAAAAATTCTGAGCGGCACTACAACTGCGCTTGTCACCTTGAGACATAAGATGTTAGGTCTCATTTGCCCAGTAATTTCACTAGCTACAGTGCCCTTCAGACCGAAACACAGTAATGCTAACACATTACTGCTTCACGGCAGTAATAGGCGCCGTTGTGGTATCCATAGTCTAGCCGGCATCCTGTGCAATGGAGCCTCCCACTTGTTCGCTGCTCAGGAAATCACTCAGAAAACAGTGGTTTCGTAAGTATTGAACTTACAAAAATAAACTATTTTTTTACAAAGATTATGCATTCATTAATTGTTAAAAATATTAAAACATTCGAATAACACAAAACTATTAGTTTTTAATGCCTTGTTTAGATTATTGGTTAGTAATTGTAAATAAAGTATCGATAAACGAGAATTGTGGGGTATGCCCTATTTATTTTTGCCATTTTATTTAAGTATTTGTAATATGTTATTCAGTTTAACGCTCGTTAGAGTAAAAGTGTTCTGTGGTTTAACTCGAGCTTTCGGAATGTGTGTACGATGTCTGGAGTGTCCAAGCGAGTGCTTTACGCAGCCCGCGACTGTTTCAAGTTTTTGTTGAAAAAGTTAAAATTGTATTTATTAATTTAACCTTCTTTAAAATTTAAAGTTCTAGTGAAATGTTTCAATCAATTTTCATTTCTTCGCTATTAATTATGTTATTGTTAATTAAATTTCGCGCGCTGATTGTCATGGAACCTGACAGCGTAACACTGAGGCAGCGGGAAACCTATGTAGCCTTAGAAGGCCACATTGAACTTTGTTTACAAGGTATTGCACCTACAAGTGTGGACGCCGAGATTGCCTTTTCTTCTGCTGGGTATATCACTTCTGTGATAAGCAGTAGTTTGGCGGATAACACCCTGGGCTGGACATGTTATGTTTTTACGTAAACATTTTCAGTCATATGTTGGTGATGAAACTAAGTTTTTTAATTCGTTTAAAAAGCATTTATGTTCAAATAAAAGCAAAATTGATTCCTTTAGAATTCTTTTTGATGTCATTTCATTAGAAATGATCTAGTATATTAAGATCAATATAGAAACTGCAATGTGCTATATTTTGAAGTAATCCAATGGGGCCCAACCCCACATTAAAGGATTAGCTAATACTTTTCTACATGGTTAAAAAAATAAAATAACATTGCCAATCGAATTTCTTTTATTGTAAATTATTTATTAAATATAGGAGTGGTATGATAAAACGAAACATATTGTCTATATTTCTATTGGTTTAACAAAAAAAAATGAAGAATGAATTTCAATTATTATCTCTCTTAAAAAAAAACAAAATAATACTGACAATAAATAAATTGATAGAATTAAACAATATTGTCTCTGTCTATAACTACTTATCAATGTTTATAATTATTAAAAATGATTCATGTAATAACTGGTAAATATTTGTAAGATCAATCAATTAATGAAAAACAAAAAAGTTAATATAAGCTAAACAAGCATACTGGTTAAAGGAGTAATAATCATATACATATAAGTATTATAAAGTGCAAATAAAGATAGAGATTAAAAACACCCCCTCCAAAAAGTGTATACATATTTATAATAATATATAAAGTTGAATAGTTGCAATAAGAAATAATTTAGAGCAACAAGCTTGTGTCCTACACACAGATTCCTTGTACTCTGAGCTTATTTTATTAGAATAATAATAATCTATTGTTTGCCAATAACTCAAATGCCCCTCCACCAATAAGAATTACGCACAGTACAAAGATATAATTCAATTAAGAATATATTATGTGGTATTAAACCACAATTGAGAGGAAATGTTTAAACATCCATGTTTAAGCAATCATTTTCATTTCCAGTTCCTTTAAATGTACATAATTATCCTCCATGAGCATCTGCTATACCTATAACAATTATAATTTAAAGAATATTATGCCTTAAATTGAAAAACATTGGTAAAATTAAAAAAAAATAACATCTGTTTCATGACAAAAAGATACTACTATCATTATTAAGACTATTGACTGTAAATGAATTAAATCTATTCAATCCTCAATGCAGTAAGATCAAAATTAGGTTGAAATTGTTTAGTAATGGCCTGCGGTTTAATTTGCATATAACTAGTTGAATCGTTATTACGAGAGCAATTGGCACAAGCTTCAGTAAACAAAGGTGTTGGTCCAACCCCCATATGGTCATAAGAAGCATTCAAATATTTAACCCTCTCTTTTTCTAAATAACTAATATGCTCTTTAAGGGACAGATTATCATCTTTCAACACCTCCACTTTGAATACAAGTTGTTCAACAAGAGAATGCAAATTCTGACTCAGTATTTGTAATTCTTCAATAACATCTTTTTGACATTTTTCTTTCTTTTTGGCATTCTTAAAGTTGTCATATTTAATAAAATCACTGGTTTCAAGTGTGTAAGGAGAAAGTGTTTTAAGTAGAGATTCAGATTCATCAATATTTCTATATATTGCTATCTGAAGTTTGGAATAATCATTACCTTGTGTATTGATTTGAGGATCCTTACTGAGAGTTTTTATATTTTCCATGGCTTTTTTAACTCGAGTGTATTGTTCTTTTTTACTTTTGATCAAGTCTTTTTGTTTCAGATGGTAACTATGTTGAAGTGTTATGGATTCTAGTGCAGCAGTCGAAGAAGTAGTCTTCATAGCATCGAGGAGTAGCTCAGCAGCATTATGATGACACTGCATCGCTTCATCAAACTTACTGTTCTTTAAGTGAGCATCGGCACGTCGGTGTTGTTGATGAGCCTGAACAATAATGTAATCTCAAGTACGGTTAGGTAAAAGCACCTATTTAAAAAATTACGCATTCACATTGTAATAGGTACTAACAAGATTTAGCGGATGCGTTTCCATGTTCGTGTGTGGTTTATATTTCGTGATTTTTATAAAATTATGCTTCAACTATATTTTCAATTGCCAAATATTTCAATAAATCAAAATTTTGAAATAATAAAGTGCACAGTGAACTTTTTAAATACCAGAGTTCTAACTATTTGTATTTTGTATAACTTTTCTCAACAATTCAAGAGTCAACAGCTGGCAACTGTCAAGAGGCAAGTCACCTGTCATGTTGTTATGTAATGTAAACAAAGAAATGTCACTGTCAAAATGACAATTCAGAGATTATCAACCATTTTCTAGGCACGGACGAGTAAAATAAGAAATAAAATATTATTTTACTAGTCAGTGTTTCTAAGTAGAAAAAAATATTTTTATTTTATTCATAATACATAAATATATAAAAATAAAATATTTACAATAAGTCTCTTTAATTGGTAATGGATACCAAACATAAAATAAATAATTTCCTTAATAATATTCGGTCATTGACTCGGGGTCTGAAGAATTTGATAGCGACGAATCGGAATTGGTTGCTCTTATTATAAATTCTATTTTCCGGAGCCATTGATGAGCTATGAGCCAATCAATAATTTGCGCTTTTCGTCGGCTAGTTATGCGGTTCGTTACTAACCTTCGGGTGGGTAAGCGACATTAAAACTAATACCGAATTGGTTTTTAGCTTTGGCAATATTATGCCCTTTAACTTAATAATAATAATAGCAAGTTTAACTGCTAGATTCGTACCAGTGTTCAGTTTCCTTTAGGTGAACGGTTTGTCCTGCAGTTTCATCAACTGAAACGCACATAGAATAAAAATAAATATTTTAGAAATACATACATACATTGTTTAGACATAAGGGTAAATTAATTAAATACACAATAATATGCTTGTTACTTAGCGATACATTCTTGTATGAAATCTTGTACATACACCATATAATTTACGCGATATATATAATATTATTGAAATCAAGCATAAAAAGGCGCTCAAAAATTTACTTATTTTAAAATCCGCCAAGAATAACGTTTAAGTACCTATGAAGAACTGCTTGTTGAAGCGACGTCTGTTTTTCTTTTAACTCCGTTGTTTGTGAGTTAGAGCAGGATTATATTTATATGTTTGAGCATAATATTATTACTGTGTAATTGAATTCGCTATTTAGCCCCAGAGTTTAAAAATTTAAGTCAAGCAATTCCTTCACATTCTAGCTTCTTCTTCACATGGCAAAATTCGAATAATAAACGAAACACATTATCACAAGTTCCTTGCACATAACGGAATATATTTATAAAATAAATCAAGTGCTTCACATTGGTTATAATAAAAAAAACAGAGAATAAATAAACTGAAGTGTGATCATCATCATCATCATCAGCCGGAAGACGTCCACTGCTGGACAAAGGCCTCCTCCAAAGAGATCTCCACGATGACCGGTCCTGCGCTGCCTTCGTCCAACGTATTCCGGCGATCTTGACCAGATCGGCGGTCCATCTTGTAGGGGGCCTACCAACACTGCGTCTTGCGGTACGTGGTCACCATTCGAGGACTTTTCTGCCTCACCGGCCATCTGTCCGTCGAACTATGTGCCCTGCCCACTGCCACTTCAGTTTTGCTATCATTTGGACTATGTCAGTGACTTTGGTTCTCCTACGGATCTCCTCATTTCTGATTCGATCTTGCAGGGAAACTATATCACTCTAGATCGAATCAGAAATGAGGAGATCTCTCACTAGATCGAGCATAGCACTCTCCTCGCTCAGAGGGCAATCCCTCTGAGCGACCATGAGCTTTCTCATCAGGCCATTCCTCGGTTAAGTCGAGTTAGTAAGTCTTGTTGGGCAATATATATGCGTTTACATTATATTTCTAGTAAATGTTCAAAATGTGTTATGAAATTTAAAAAAAATATCTGCATTTCGGAATAATACCACACATTGGGAATTAAGCGACCACAATCAATGATAAATTTTATTGTAACGAAATTTTAATAAAAATACAGAAATAGGGACATGTGTACAGAATAAAAAAGTCTGAATATCCTCTCCATCAATATCAATCGATAAAAGATAAATATAATATCAATAGCTCTTTATAAAGTTTTGCAAAGGCTTCCGTCTGATTTCCGAGGTTACCAAGGTAATATTCGCGAAGATTATTATAAAATTTACGAATTCAATTGTTGCATATTTGATATTTTAATACTTTTACGGTGAGCTCACCGCTTTTTACTATCAGTAACAGTTTTACTATTATTTAATGTGTCTTATTTTACCTAATGTAAACTTCAGCTTGGGTTTAAAAGTAGGTCACGAAGGGGCAGTGTGAAAATTACCGGGCCACGGCAAAACAACGTTTAGGAAACACTGATCTAAATTATCATATTTTGCAAGTAAATCCGTGAAACAATGATCTTAAAGTTCTATCGTTCTCTATGTCTCTTGCAACAAGTTACAAGTAAGCACCTAGTCAGTTTTTAAGACTTGCATGATAAAAATTCCATCGCAACCTAGTTGAATTACATACATCTCAGAGGAATAAAAAAAGCAATTATAATGTACGTACTTATTTATATTATAAATTATAATAATCACAATTCAGTTCAGACTTATGAATCCCACCAACGAATTCTTCTAGCTATTCTTTTCTTCTTGTAAGTTCTCTTTTCATATTTTAACAATTCTTTCCATCGCATCCTTTGAAAGCGAATATGATAGACGACATTAACTTCTCTGAAATTATTATAAATATGACGCATCTTCATTTGCAACCGTTTCAAGTTTCTGTTCGGATAATTTGCCGAATAAAAAATGTTTAATAACGTCATGTTTTCAAAATGCAATAGCTTTCGTGCACTTTGTTTGTCGAATGACCAAAGCTCGCAGCCGTACGTTAGGATTGGTCTTACGAACATTTTATAGAGAGCAAACCTCACCTTAGGCCTTACCTCTGGGTCGCCCAGTAGAGACCAGTGTTGTCTGCACCATAAGTCCGCACATTTTATTCTTTCAGATACTTCCATACTTATTTTAAAATTAAGCAATGTGTCATGGACACAAACATTAATATATAATTATAATAAACAATTTTAAAGCAGCACGAATCAAATGAAATTGTTTCAAATTTCTAAGAAATATATCAAAAGGATTGTATGAAATCGTAAACCATCACATTTTACCATAATTTAATGTTTTCCTATCTGTATTATTTTTGTATTTCTTGGTACTAAATACTATGGTACTATTCAAAGAGAATTTAAACACTAATACTATTATTGCTTTTACGGCGATACTCCCAAAGACGTTTTGGACAAGGTTTTGACAACTTCAAGCCATAGATGATAAAACGCTTAAGCACAGAGTAGGGATAGATATTACCACGATATTACTTAGCTGGTATATCCATATTCAGAATAAAACTACCGTCGGGATATGGGGGAGAGATAACAATAATTTAATGGCGCTTAAAGATAAAAACGAAAAACGATTTATTTGTGTTTGTGATCGGATTTACTTGTTTATTATTATACATTTTTAGAATTAAATAAATATAATATAAATATAATACTTGGATTGGTATTCCTCAAGGTTCAATCTTAGGGCCTTTCTTATTCCTTGTCTACATTAATGATTTGCCATTTGTAACCTAAAAAGAATGTGAGATTGTTCTTTTCGCAGACGACACTTCATTAGTTTATAATATTGATCGACATTCACAGAATTTAGATTAATACACATATTTTATTGGTTTAGGGTGAAAAATTTATCACTTAACGCGAGCAAACCAAAATGAATAGAATTCTCCCTACCAAATGTAAAAAAAGTATCAAGAAGTATATAATTTAATAGGGACCATTAAAACTGTAGATTCTACTACGTTTCTTGGAATAGTAATAGATGAAAAACTTTAATGGAGCGCTCATAATATTAAAGCAATGTCAAATAAACTTGGTGCTGCTACTTTTGCTATCAGAAGAATTAAAAATCTTAGTGATACCTACTAACACAGCAAGATTGATTTATTTCAGTTATTTCATATGGAATTTTGCTATGGCGGAAAGCAGCTGTTATCGAAACAATATTTGTTTTGCAAAAAAGCGCGATTAGGGCCATCTTTAATCTGAATTCTAGAAAATCCCTTAGAAATCACTTTAAATACATAGGAATTCGAACAAAAGCATCACAATTCATTTATAATAATATATATGTATAGTTTATAATAGAAAGAATGAATACATTCAAAACAAAGATATACATACCATCAATACAAGAAATAAAAATAAAATTGCTATTTCAAAAGAGACTCGGTAAAATACAAAATACATTTGTTTGTCTCAGTGAGATCTTTAGTAAAATTTTAAGTTCGCCTGTGGCGCCACACGAGTCTACACACCTTGAGTTTCTGTGTTGCCACACGAAAAGACACCGCTAATACCCACTTGCTCGCGACCTAGTGTATGCACCGCACCGTGAGTGAGTACCAAAGAGTATAATAATATATAGGGAAAAGAGAGCCCTCTCTACGCATTATGAGCTGTCTATTTGAAAACTAGCGCCATCTGGAGATTGGCCCCGAAAATAACTATATACAAGCTCCAAATTATAAAATTCATTTTTAATGTTGTAACGGAATTAATTAACTAACTCTACTATTTAATGTAGGTATTGCAATTTTTTACCATGTTGAAATTGCGCGTAGAGTAAGTTATTTAATTTTGCCACAACATGAACATAAACGATAGAATTAGTAGTGTAAATATGCAAAATGGAACACGAGGGCTACATACATGCGCAAACGATAGAAGTAGCCGCCATTTTATGACCAGTGGGCAGTGACACAAAGAAAAGTTAAAAGGTTTCAAAGCTAGTGACAGCTGAAAAATCTTTCATTTTCGGGCCAACTAACAGATGGCACTACAGTCTTCTGAAAACGTCACTTTAAGGCGTCTGTCCCACCCCTGGTGAGTACGCAGCGATGATTCTACAATTGGTGTGTGCAGTGCATTAAATACAGTCTACCACAAAAATTACCACCGCGATCGAATGCAAGTGGAGATTAGAGGAATACCAGATATGTTGTTCCTTACATTTGCCTGCGCACTTTCTTTTCGCGAAATTCGCGTTCCTAATTGCCTTCGAGAAAACTGCTCCGCCATCACGTGGTACAATTAATTAACTAATTGTAAGTAAGAAAGTATATCTTTATTTGGAACAAACACTACAAATACAGGTAAACATTTACAAAATATAATAACAAATAACATGAAAAACTTATCTAAATAATTACGAATATAATATATATGCCTAATCTATTTAAAACTAATATACATCAAGAACCAATGAAAACACTAAAGTAAGGCTTATTCTAGATCAACATAATAAGGTGGTGTTTGCAGTGTTTTGTCCCAAATAGGTTTGCTACTCAGCATATTAGTTGAGTATAACCCAACACCGTTTTCAGTAGCTAACTTCAAGGCGGCCGTCGCGATCACAGCCACGAGTGCTTCGACTATTGAAATATGTATGTTGAATGATAATACTCAAAACAAAAGGTAATAAATAAAATTGTTGTAGACGGCTAGGTCGTAGCTATTATTACTTAGATATATATTGGTATAATTGCCTCAAGTCATTGCCATGGTAGGTTTGAACTGTATGTCATACAACCATTGTCCAACTATATATTATTTTATAGCTGATTGGAGTAGGTATTGCAGGTACCTAGCTTTCCCTGGTTTTATGTTGACCTCTGAGGCACACTGAAAAACGTATATCTAACAAATATCGCTTACCTCCGAAGGTATTAGTTGTCGATGCGATATTAAAACGGGAAGATATCCCTGTAATTTTACCGAATAAAATATTCACATAACATGTTATTTTATCTTTTGAAACGTATTTACTTATAGTATTCTATAATAGTAATATATTACGTATTCGCCTTCTTATAGAAATCTGCAGCCTTTGCCTGTAAGTTTTTTTTTGTGAAATTTTGTGATAAACTTTTCATCTTTTCATCATTCATCTCCTGAGACGAATGATGAAAAGATGAGTCCTGACTCACAAAGATTAATGCTACGATTTTTGAAATATCTTCGTGTTTGTCTGTATGTCCTTGTAATTTGAGAACGGTTTTCATGAAATTGATGTGTAGTTAGATCATTTGCCACGAATTTGCCGGTGAACAGAGTCACCAGCGGAACAGAGATTTTGACAGGTTGCTGCACAAGATAGTGGTTTGATGCCTCAAATTTATCTCATTCCTAATTTCCCATTCTGCATACCAATATCTTTTTTCAAGCTTTAAAAGCTATTGTAATTACTAAAACATAAATATGGTGCATGGGGAGACACCTCTAATTAATCTCATAGCATAAAATTTAAAATGTATGTGAGTTGACCAGGCATGGTAATAAGCAGGCAACAGGAAATTCATTCTGATATATCTACAGATAATTAGTTCGGTTTATAAAATACACCCGGTGACAGACAGACTGATGGACGATTGGATTAGCACACTAATAAGGATTCCTTTTGTTACGCTTCGTTAGTACGGAATACTAAAAATAGGGTAATTATTGTGCTAGTTTCATGATTTACGAAGCTAAAAATATACCCAAAGAGAACAAAGTTAAAATTACGTTCGACCAAAAACGTGATGTATTGTTTGTAAGCTGAAATAATTAGCGAAAAACTAACCGTAACATTTCACAAACAATGGCAATAAATTTACAAACACTAAACAGAACTGCTACTTTACCAACTTTATACTTAGTCGTTCCAACTCATGAATATGATTGAATCATACTTTATATTATTTTCGATTATTGGTAATTATGTTTTTGGTGCACAAACTCAGTGTTCTCTCAGCGATGTCAAGAATATTCTAGAAGGTTGCGACCATATATCAGGGCTAAATGTCACGAGTGTTGGAGGTACAATGGTTAATGACCACAATTGTGATGTTTTGCTGCCGAAGCAAGTGTTCATTGAAGAACCGTTGTTCCAGTATCCACTAGCAGACTCGGTGGGTTTTTTGTATTTAATTGTAGGTTACAGAATGGCATTATATTATAACGCTATTTATGAGCCTTCTTTTATAAGCTCGTCGATAGACGGAATGCGCAGTTCGATGTGCCCCGGCTGTTATAGTACTCACCATACACCTTATGTTATTTATGATACGTTGCAACTTACAAAGCTTTGTCACTGTTATGGGCAGGTGATGGTGCTTAGCATCAGGCTGGCAACTGTTTGTGCGATTGTTCTTCACATAAAATTTCAAAATTAACCCCTATTATATTATAGCTATCGCAAGTTCTAAAACTGTATGTTCTTATTTATTCTTCCGAAAATTTGGCTTGCTGGTAGAAACTAGCCATCGAACATAATAATACCCTTCAATTACTGTTTCTGTTCCTCTTTTCTTTAGGTATCTGGTACTTTTTTATCCTTCGGGTGAGAAATATATTTTTCAAATTAAAAGTAAGTCGGACTTTTTACTATTCGATGTATTGAATTCTATTTTACTATCGACTCGTGAGTTTGAGAATAGTATCTAATTATATATGTTTTCGAATTTATACAATAACAATTTAAATATAGGATGAATGATAAATAATGGGAATTGTTAAATTATTACGAATGTTGAACCATTCGATATTTTGAAAAGTTTTTTTTTTTCAGGTAATAAATAAATGTATAAATTGATTGCATGCGTAGACGATGAATGATGCTCATAATTTAATTCTAAATAAATCTAATTTTCTTAAATGTGTACGTGAAATAAAATTAATATAAACTAAAATTAAGCAGTTTTAAAGTAAAAGACAAGAATACGCACTAACTTGAACATGGTATCAAAACAAAAAGAGCTTGCATTACAGATGTTATGTCAAAAGTTTGTAAATAATTTCAGTGCGCATTTTCGTTAGCCAGACTCTACATAATATGAGAACTAGCCAAGTCAGATCCTTAGGTTTCAATATATTAACCTGATAAATGATATTTTAACTAAATTCTTTTGTAGGTACATATGTTTTATTGTTTTAAATAAATTTCAGTAACATTGAACTTAGCCCACTTCCACTAACGTTGAAGTCAATAACCAAGGCAACTTGGCTCTCATTTCACATTTATAATAAAAGACATTTATTTTCTCAACATTTATTCCTTTAGGATTTTTTTCAAGTCATTTCTAACAGTACCACCGCTTCGGAAACAAATGGCGCTCTGAGGGAGAAGAAGCGGCGCAAGAAACTCTCTATCTCAATATAGTACTGTCATTGTTATTGCTATAAATTAATCATAATCTAGTCCCAGGCTGTCCGATCACTTAAATATTAAGCTGTGGTGTAGTAGGATTTACGACAGAGCCATTTTTTATAAAACATTTAAATTTATTAATAGATAATCCCTGAACAGTGGTTGTGACTTTATTGTAAAAGTATATTCATTTACCTTTAAAGCTATGAAGTATCTTATGAAGCCTACTAGAATTAGTTGCAAGCAATCCCTTATTTCTAGTGTTATAAAAATTAAGTCCCTATTAAGAGCAAAAATCTAAAGAGAATTTAATGTTAGCCATCCCGATTAAGTTCCCAGATCGCAATTGAAAAAGTTTATTGCAGTGTACTGCAGAGTGCAGACAGTGAAGTATGATTATTACATTACCCATGTGAGGTTATCCCCGCTTAGGTTCACTCCCTTCTTAGCCTACGTGTTTTTTAAAACAACTCAAAATTCTACCACCTCGCCCAAGTTTTCTATCCAAGATAAAATGGACACCATTTTTGAAAAAGTTGAGCTAGATTTTCAGTACTTACAACATAACTGAGAACTGGGAATGAGTTTTTGCCACCGGGCATTTCATTATGGTCACTTCTGCCAACAATTGAGATTAAAACAAGAAGTTGAGAGAAAACTGCAGGAATTGATCAATAGAAAGGTTGTGGTCTTTCATCACGAAAGCTAGACACACACTTAGACCACACACATCTTTAGCCACTCAGCAAAAATTAAAAGATTTTGGCTTCAAGGTGTTAATGAATCGGCCATATAGCCCTGACTTTGCAACTATAAATTTCTGTTTCGGCCTCTTCAGAATTCTTTAGGCAGTGTCAGGTTAGCTTCAATAGGTCCTCTATTGAAAAAAGTTATAGAGCAAAGGGATCATGTTACTACCTACAAGATGGCAATAAGTCATCGAAAATATGACACATAATTTGCGAAGAAACTTTTCCAACCTACAAAATAAGCTTACTTTTTTTTTCAGAAAAAGTTTTATACCATCATAATGGTCGACCCAGATGCACCTCCACAATTGGATGGCGAATTTTTCCTGCACATGCTTAAGTCGAATATTCCCGTACGTAATAAATAAAAATCACTTCATTTATTTAGGTTAAAGAAATGACACTTATGGGTGTTAATACTGATGTATCTTACGATCACTTCGGAAAAGATTGAGCTGCAATGAGAAAGTTTAATCTTTTTCAATGGTAAGAAACTCAAATTTAATTACTAGATTTTATATAATATCATACAAATCACGAGTGTAAGACGTAGCTTGTCGCGCACACAAAACTAATAGGTATTCCAGGCCTGTTTTTATCGGCTGTCTAAAAGCCCCGATTCACGGGAACGCCATCGCTCCAAACGGCTCGTGAACTCTCAAAAATCCGCCAAATCCTCCAAATGGAGTGTTAAGAAAAAATGGAATTCCAAACGATCGAAACTCCATCGCGCCACGCCAATTGGCGCGGCTCGTCCGGTCAGTGTGGCTTGCTCGTGAGTGTGAAAACCAGGCGGTACAGCTCGCCATGCCATCGCGCCGAGCCGTTTGTCCCGCTCGTGAATGCGAAAACCCGCGCGCCATTTGTCTCATACCGCTTCGAGTTGTTGATAATACGCACGGTTGCACACTGTATCATCAGAGAGTATTATATTCTTTGCTACATAATGATGAGTAATCGGGAATTCGTAATTGAGTTTATTTCGAAATTTGGGCAATTACATAGTTTGTGGCAAAATTTTCTCTTTGTGTTTTTTTCCTTTATATACAAACAAACCGCTATGGCAGTTGTATAAAACTCATCATCAGAATCAAAACTCGTTTTTCAAAAGGGAAATTATTGATACGAAAGCACCGACCGCTATGTATACGAATTGGCAGGGCGCGTTGGCGCGCACGCGAGTGTGCTAAAATTTTTACAACGCTCCAAACGGAGTGGCGCCAAATGGCGTGCCCGTGAATGGGGGGCTTAACAGCAAGAGACTATCTAGACGTATAAATTATCGAAGGCCAAATAGATATAAATGCGCATGCGGAATTACTGGATGAATTATTCACTGAAGATAAAATAATAAAATATTTCGTTTGTTGTTTCACTGATAACATTTTATAGATTTTTAGCAAATATTTGAATAGGTCTGAATGCTAAACTTGCTAACAAAAATAAGAGAGAACATAACCAAAAAGCTAAAATAATATAATAATTAGCTTCACATACCGGTTCCAAATTAAAAATGTAATATATCAGTAATTTAATAAAACTAAAGGCTACCACTACCATTAAATTCCTAAGAAGTATAGAAGGACATACCTATTTTACTGTATAGAGCTTCGTCATTGTTCTTTAACAATTATAACGATATAGCATGTACCTACGAGCAATCATATTATAGTATTAAAAGAGGTACGTGTAAGTAATTCACTACCAGCTGACCGCCACGTCATCTGCGTGGACGCTATATGGCTCCAAAAATGGCTGCATCGTGAATTTATTTATTTAAGCTTGCAGAACCAACAGATCCTAATAAATCTTAAGATGAATCCAAATACTGGTACTCGCATAAAAACAGTAAGTATAATATTTTACAAAGGTGCAGCTTAATTGATAAAACTAATTTATACTTAATAATATGTACATGTTTTCTTGCAGGTATAAAATAATATTATCTATAATAATATATTATTTACCTACTAATTTGAATTACAGGGCTTGGCTCTGAAAGCCAAAGAAACTGTCAAAACAGTGGGAATAGACTATAGAGGTATGTTATAAAATGAATAGACTATACCTGTATTATACATTAGAATAATAAAAAAATGGAAGTTCGTTCTATAGCTTGAAAATTCACTGATTTATATATTATAAAAATCAGTAAACTTTATATTCTTTTCCTTAAGCTATCATATTTTTTTGTCATAAGCTAGCATAAGCTGTCTATGTTTTTATATTTAAAAACAGCGTTCAAACTTCAGAGTACATATTATTATTGTAACATAAGTAGTTATAATTAAAAGGCTAAATTTTTAATTCCATATATCTTATGTACCATATCCTTTTAAACATACACGCTTCAGGGCACTATTTCGTGATTTCGAAGAGACCTGAAAATAGCAAGTTTTAATGATTATTGATTAAATAAATTATTGACACTCCAGTCCCCACCTACCAGGCTACCATTGAATAGGTAACGTGTAGCATAAAAACTTTTTGATAAATAATAATTTTTATTATTAAATTACAGGTTATAAGCCACCAACGCCACCTCGCGGCACAGGTCCACATCGCTACATTAACTTATTGTACGAGCAAGCTGATGGAAACAACTTTCTTCCAACAGTACCGTCGACCCGCAGTCGATTCATGTTGTCGAACTGGCTGCGAGGTAAAAACTTGTGTGGCCCAGTCGCTGCAACGCAGTACCGAGTCCAATACTAGATGGCGCCACAAACACTCAAGGATATAAAATTGTGATAAAATAAATCAGTTTATAATAGATAATAAATAAATAGTAATTCTACAGTTATCATTATTTAAATATTTCATAAAAACGGAGGTATTCTCTTGGAGCTACCTTTCTTAAACTGTCTTTTTTATGAAAATAAGGGACGAGACGAGCAGGACGTTCAGCTGATGGTAATTGATACGCCCTGCCCTTTACAATGCAGTGCCACTCAGGATTCTTGAGAATTCCCAAAAATTCTGAGCGTTACTAGAGCTGCACTCCTCACCTGGAGACATATGATGTTAAGTCTCATTTGTACTGTACTTTCACTAGCTACGGCGCTCAGACCGAAATACAGTAATGCTTACACATTACTGCTTCACGGCAGAAATAGGCGCCGTTGTGGTACCCATAATCTAGCCGGCGTCCTGTGCAAAGGAGCCTCCCACTGTCACTAAATAAATAAAAATAATAAATTTAAGTCACTGGGTAACTGATGTGAAGATTTACAGTCTGATGTTATGAAATGTTTATAATAACCATCAAACAGAATCACATCATATTACTGCTTGACGGCAGAAAAAGTCATTAAAAAAAATCCAGTATCTACTCATATCACTCAGTCCTGAAATCGAACATCAATCTCGGATCGTCGGCTCAGACATTGGATTTAATATAGGAATCGGCCGTTAGTCCTTTTTATTAAATGTGACTCAATACGGTCCGGTCCAATCCAGAACAACGATAAAACACATTACACGCGGCCGCGGCAGCCTCACCATAGCGCTGTGGTAGATGTTCATCAAACAAACATCGTTAGTAATTTATTTATAATAACTTATAGCTGTTTATTTCCTATAAAACAATAAACGTCAATATTCCGTGATTATTACGTCTCAAAAGCAAACAAACTCGAATTCCTAAGATCAAGTTGTCATAGAAACTTGATTTTTTATCACAGGAAGCCAGAATATCGTAAATTAATCGTCTGTTCTCTAAATAATGACGACCGGTTTGGCGTGTGCTGCACCGTCGCGTCCGGAAACTGTATCTACGGGCCGTGTTCCGAGTCTGATGAAACAGCCGGTACCTACCTCCACATACGCTTCAAAATATTCCAATAAATATTTAATCAAGCCTAGAAGACACTTGGATTAACGGTATGTGTCTTTAACGAGACAGCTATGTTAATTTATAATTGATGGCCATTGTCGCTTCTCGATATATTATCGACAATGAATTATTTGGATCCTAAATTAGTTATGAAAGTTATGTTCTTGTTGGGCACAAACTATCACAGACTTAATTGGACCAAAACAGTTGCATATTGTTGTTTATTAGAAATGATATCTAGAGTTGCCAACCCACTATATACTATAGTACCCTACTGTATTAGAGGCCTGATTACTATATTTCTGAAAAAAGTATCTATATAGCAGGTGAAACTACAATGTTTCTGTCATACTAAAGATATCCCATACATATTGAAGAGTTGAAGTTCTAATGACACAATTTCACAAATAATTTAAAATAATATCATTTCTTCTCTCAATTCCGGCAACATCACAGCGTATATTTTCTGCTAAGTAACAAATGGCGAGATGAGCTAGAGCCATTCTAAAATTAATAATAAAGCTGAGCTACATAATTGTATTTTGTAATTTAATTTTTACCATAAAAGCTATGAGACATTCTTTAAAAAAAAATACTAATTGAGGCTTAAAGAAGCAAAAATTTTTTTTGAAATAAAGTATTTTACCTATTTAGGAACCTACTAAATTTTATTTTAATATTTTCGTTATCTACTATATTTTGTGGGCAGCAATTTTAGAACTACTATTTTTTGAGCGCTAAAGAGGTGGCAACCCTAATGTGTCTTACGAAAACATAATATGTATACTTCACCAACCAGAGTTCAAGAAATTATTAAAATTGGCGCTATACGGGCTTCTGTTTCTACAACTAAACCCCCCTATTGGGCTCATGTTGCGTGCAGATCTGGCCGGCTATAACCAGTTCAGCTTCAGCCTCTTCCGGAAGTTCAGAACCTTCCTTCAATCTAAGAATATCAATACATTATTCTATCAAAACGCTCCGCATATTGATTATTGAAATGCAGTAAATTTATTCACATAATACTCTTCTATCATCATTTTAGTATTAAGTGACCGGCGCCCGGCAGCGTCAATGTATAACTGCCGTTCCCAATATACTATCTACAGATAGAGATAAATTACTACCTTATTACTGTCAGTAATTATCTGTCAATAATCTGAAGCTGTCCCAATATACCCGATAAGTCATTCTTATCGCCTTATATTGGGACGCGTGAATTGCAATTTCCATACAAACTTCTATCGCTGGTAAGCTATACGTCGTCCCATTGACAGACAGCGTGCACGGATAAGTGAGTTACCGACGGTAAGCTTAATGGGACAGAAAAGTCAACGATGGTTGCAATTTTTATCTCAAGTAAGAGATAGGCTGAATATTGGGAACGGCCGTTAAGCCCGCCCTGTTCTATTGGTCGGTCAATGTCTGTTTAATAATAATAATATAATATAATATTGACACACTTTTTACACAAATTATCTTGTCCCAAGTTAAGCATATATAGCCTGTGTTATGGGTTACAAGACAATGATATATTTAATACAATATACTTACTTAAACATACATAAATTCATATAAACATGCATAAATACGTTTAAACATCCATGACTCGGAAACAAACATCCATATTCATCATATAAATGCTTGCACCTACTGGGATTCGAACCCGGGACCTCTAGCTTAGTAGATAGGATCGCTAACCACTCGGCTATACAGGTCATGTAGGGTTAATTTAAAAACATCAGTGTGACGTAGTAGGGATAGCCTACTCCCGAGAGCTACGTTTATAAATGTAATAAAGTTATCACCTTCCCCATAAAACGATATGCGTATTTAATATATTTCGCTGCACGGACACTGCACAGCAATAAATAATGCTTGTACTTACGCTATAAAATTGTAACATTAACAAATAACTTTGGTGTGAGGAATAAAATAATACCAATATAAACTTGGAGGTCTATTAGAAAGTTTATCAGCCCTGATAAACTCTATCTGCGACAACAGTATTAATGGGAATTGTAAAGATACTCGTCCAACGAGACCTTTTGACTCTTGTTTGTAAACTATGTACATATTAAACCTTTTATGGTTTTATTTTATAACAACGGATAAACACGTTAAGGTTTGTTCTTCAAAAGGTCCAACCTGTAATTATAAGCTATCAGTTATGTTAAGGACTAGTTATTTACGTTTGTATCAGTATTGTTTTCACCTCTATTTTATTTAAGTATTTTTGCTTTCTGGTTGCCATGATACTCGTATGGAATGGTGTTATTATCATCCCCGCGCGTTTAGATAGAGACATGCCGCCATCTTGATGACGTTGTGACGTAGATCAAGAATCACCAATCAAATATGACGTTTGTAAACTGACGGCACCATATGGCGTCACACAGACGTCAATATGAGAAGTTCTCGAACGGTTGGCTCAGTTGGTAAGATGGATCGACCGAGGTCTTGGGTGACATCAGAGGTTTGAAACACTACCTTGAGGTACTGGGATGGCAGGTTTAGCCGCACACTCAGTCACGCAAAATAGGCGCGCTGTAGCCGTCGAGTTGCGGATAGTAGTAGCCCGTGATAGCCTAAATAACCTATGACAAACAGTCTTCGTATTAATGTCACGACTGGGCTGAAACTGTTTCATAATTTATTACATACAGATATTCGGGTAGAATAGTTGTACGAACATCCTAATCCTAATAATAGGTATATGAAAATGAATTTTTAACTTGTTCGTCATTAATTGTTTGGTTTGTTAGTGATTTGACGAAAATAACGAATGACGAAAAGCAATACTGACAGTAACACTCCCACACCAGAGTCACAAACACAACGCCGTTTGTTCTGTTTTTAGTTAACGATTAGTGTTTTATTTTACAATGACTACCCGTTAGATATTTCTTATCATTACTTAAAAAGGTATGGAGCCAAATGCAATTTTTACAACTCTCCATACGTTTGGTATTAGTAAGGGGCCGTTCATAAAATACGTCACACTAAAATCAGCTTTTTTTGACCCCCTTATTGTCACGCTGTGTCACACTTTCTGTGACCACCCCTAGAAATATTTCGTCATAAAATCTTAACCTCCCCCCCCCCCCTGCTGAGTATGATAAATTCTAAATGATAGTAAACAAATTCTGAAAATTAAAATTATTAACTCTGAAGAGTTATAGAGAGAATAGAGAAGATGAAAAAAGCGTATGTATTAGTTTACTGCTAAATGGCGAATGAAGGAATAAAATAATAATAATAAATACATAAGAAACAGTTTTTTCATTTGTTACTGAATCGAGAGCGCAGGGTACGTAAACGTTACTCTCTCAAGTATTGGAAAAACAAAGAAACCAGTTGTGACGGATCGCAACGCCGCTAGAGTCGCGCCACGGAGCTTGCGCTCATGTCAAAAAATAATAAACGGCGAACGTCACGTTGCCGTATACCCCCCGTCCCCCCTTGTGACATCTTACCACACTCAGCCAGACCCCCCTCCCTTGTATGCGAACGTATTTTATGAACGGCCCCTAAAATGTTTGTATAACGGGCTATTAATAGGTACAATGAGACCTCTGTTTGAGACAGAAAACGATCTGGCCGTCCAAAGTTGGTCAAACCAGTAAGGGAAGGAAAAAAAAAGAATAGGGTGGTAAAATCGAAACAACTACTGAATCGGCACGCAAAGGACGGTCACAGAAAAAATTTGCATATGGATGAGATTATTTTTACAATTGAGCAACATTTTAACAAACAAAATGACCGTATTTATGCTCAAAGCTCTAAGAAAGCTTCCCAATTAATCGACAGAGTGCAACGTGGGCACTATCCGATTTCAGTGATGATTTGGTGGGGTATTAGCTATGAAGGAGTGACTGAGCCATACTATTGTGAAAGAGGTATAAAAACATCGGCGCAAGTGTATCAAGATACCATACTTGAGAAGGTAGAAGAGTAGAGAAGCAGGAGCCCCTTAACAACATTATGTTCAATAACCAAGAACGGTCCTTCCAGCAAGACTCAGCGCCGGGTCATAATGCTCGGTCTACGCAGTCTTGGTTGGAAACTAATGTTTCGGACTTCATCAGAGCTGAAGACTTTTCGTCGTCTAGTCCCGATCTTAATCCGCTGGATTATGATTTATGGTCAGTTTTAGAGAGTACGGCTTGCTCTAAACGCCACTATTATTTGGAGTCCCTAAAACAATCCGTACTATTATTGGCCGTGAAGAATTTTTCCTTGGGAAGAGTGCGTGCTTCTATTGATCACTGGCCTCAACGTTTAAAGGACTATATTGCAGCCAATAGAGACTATTTCGAATTATTTTTTATTATAGAATTTATATTTAAAATCTTTTTATATTTATGTACTAAGCTAACACACTGTAAAAGTAATAAATGTATGCAATAGAAAATTCTTATTTTTTGGGTTTCAGATGTTTATGGCAAGACAAGGTATATATAGATAGATAGATATAAGTACGGGTAGAACCTTACATCCATTTTACGGTTCTGCGAAATCACCACCTCAACGCATTTCACGTCGTAAAGTCTGAGTGACAAGCTCCAAGTGGTCATACTTTGGGACACCTTCAGAAGGTGATAATTCTTCTGATGAGATCAGGGTGAGTCTACGTGGAAAAGTTTATATCGTCGCCCCGGTATCGTTGTTATCAGACGTGTTGTATCGAGAGAACTGTTTCTTTGGGTTAGGAGGAGTTCCTGTAATGATCCGATCGGCCACGTGTACGGGTTGTCGATTGATTGCTTGGATTTACGGTCCATTACTGAAACTCTCGAAGACCATGTGGTACCTTAAGCACGATATATCTGGCAGGATATGCACTTGATGCATGGTAATACATGGCCTCATGTTCCACATGTGCTAACCCAGAATCTACGTAAGGTCGGCATTCGTACAATGGACAGGCCAATCAGACTGAATCAGTTAGAACACTTACGGGATGATGATATTTTGAGGGACTTCGGATACCAAATCCATCAAGGCTTCCAATGGAGTAGAATGAAATGCAATTCCTCAAGCTATCATCGTCAAGCACATCAGCTTGATAAATTCGAGGATACTGGCAGTAATCAGAGCCAGGAAAGGGAATTAAAAATATTGTTTAAAGTTTTTTTTTATTTTGTTTTTGGTTTTATTTTATGATTGTAAGATTAACACGACTGAAAAATATGCAAACGGAAGTACTGGCGTAGCCGTATCACGGGCCATGCAGCTCTCTCTCGGGAAAACATTGACCACTCCCGGAAAAAGCTTGTTTTCTATCGAGTCCTCTCTTGGAAATGTCGCGGAATGGGTTAAAATGAATTGTGTACATTGTAATCCCCGGAAGACTCAAATATGCCCATTTACCAATAAAAAACCCCATTTGTCGTATCACTGCTCTTCGACAATACTTCCTTAAAGCCTCACCTACCAATTCCCCGGTCGTCTGGAAGGCAAAACCAAATTGTCTTCGAAGAAGCTGGGCGTCATAAATAGAGAACGGCAATACTTCAAGCTGACCGACAGCCACATATGGAGTATTGCTGTCATCTATGGTCTGGCGCACCCCAGTATCAGCACGATCCATTTGACCGCGTGCAACGCAGAGCTGCTCGGATTGTCTGGCACCCAGTGTTCTGTGAATTTGTGTCACTTGGCGTTACGTAGAGACAGTGTGTCTTCTGACCTTATTCCAACCGCCGAAATCCATCTTTGCTCGACACGCCACAAATTAGCATATCATCCCCATTATCTGGATCGTGGTGTTACTCCAAAGAACTTTCTTCCACGTACAAAGAAGCTGTGGAATGAGCTTCCTTATGCGGACTTTAAAAAAAAAGTGATTTTCTCTTGTGAGCAAGGGAATCTGGGTGGCGGTGATCATTTAATATCAGGGGACCCGTACACTCCTTTGTGCTCCTCTTCGATAAAAAAGACTATTCTTTGTAAAATCCTTAATTAAAACTCAATCAATTGATTAATCCCATTGAGTTAACATTACTTTAATCATCATGAATCGTATTTTCTGTAGCTTAAATAGTTGTAAGTTTTATATTTTTTAAGAAAATCAAATCAGAGTTCCATATTAGTGGGCTGGCCACCCACTAATATGGAACTCTGATTTGCTCGGCTTATAGCAGTCTAGAGTATAAAAGTGATAATTATTAAATGGCTCCATCGGTTTGTTACCACACGGCCACCCACTAATATGGAACTCTGATTTGCTCGGCTTATAGCAGTCTAGAGTATAAAAGTGATAATTATTAAATGGCTCCATCGGTTTGTTACCACACGGCCACCCACTAATATGGAACTCTGATTTGCTCGGCTTATAGCAGTCTAGAGTATAAAAGTGATAATTATTAAATGGCTCCATCGGTTTGTTACCACACGGCCACCCACTAATATGGAACTCTGATTTGCTCGGCTTATAGCAGTCTAGAGTATAAAAGTGATAATTATTAAATGGCTCCATCGGTTTGTTACCACACGGCCACCCACTAATATGGAACTCTGATTTGCTCGGCTTATAGCAGTCTAGAGTATAAAAGTGATAATTATTAAATGGCTCCATCGGTTTGTTACCACACGGCCACCCACTAATATGGAACTCTGATTTGCTCGGCTTATAGCAGTCTAGAGTATAAAAGTGATAATTATTAAATGGCTCCATCGGTTTGTTACCACACGGCCACCCACTAATATGGAACTCTGATTTGCTCGGCTTATAGCAGTCTAGAGTATAAAAGTGATAATTATTAAATGGCTCCATCGGTTTGTTACCACACGGCCACCCACTAATATGGAACTCTGATTTGCTCGGCTTATAGCAGTCTAGAGTATAAAAGTGATAATTATTAAATGGCTCCATCGGTTTGTTACCACACGGCCACCCACTAATATGGAACTCTGATTTGCTCGGCTTATAGCAGTCTAGAGTATAAAAGTGATAATTATTAAATGGCTCCATCGGTTTGTTACCACACGGTCCAAAAGTCAATTGCAAAAAAATTCAAATTACGTCAGTTTTTCATCATCTTTGTAGTAAAACCTACCAAGGGCCTACTATAAAATGATATCATAGAGGATATAACATAGCTCGAACGTAACTCGCTTCAACTTAGCAACAATGTCACACTTAAGAAGACAAGTATCACAAAAAGCAAAGTGCGTTTTTTGCTGATTTGGTCGCGTCAACGGTGTGTCATAGGTACGTTTATAAATATTATTTTAAACAATTTATTATGTTTTAAAGTGATAACCCTTACTTTGTGATTAAATTTATTACACAAATAAAAATTGAAAACAAAATTTTATGAACGATGCGAGACTCGAACCCGCGATCTCTCGCGAGATGTCTCTCTCACAAATCTAAAAACAATTGTTTAGATTTGCAAGAGCGACATCTCAAGTAAATTTCCTAATTTGCAAATATTGGGGTTGAGCAGGTTATCAACTGTAAAGTAGATCCTGTAGATGAAGCCCCAACCTGAGAGTTGAACAAAGCATACAAGATTTTATCAACGATACGTCACGCGAACGGTTGACTTAGTCGGTAAGAGCGCTCGCACAGAACCCGAGAGTTCGTAGGTTCAAGTTCGCATCGTTCGTTATATTCTATGGATATTTTATTACTTTTCATATCGACGTGAACTACGGGAATATAGTATAGAACAGGGGTCGGCAAGTAGTTTTAGGTGGGGTCCAGACACTGGAACAATTTTAACGAGGTCCAGAAAATAAACAATTGATAATGTGCTACTTATTTATTGTATGGTTTCAAATAAAATTCAGAACTTATAAACCACAAGATAAAATTAATGTTAGAAACTGCACTGACGGTCTTCAGCCAGTTTTTTATAGTTTGGTTCTCGGGAAGATTAGCAAATTCAAATTGTATCTTCTAGGTGCCCACCTATCCATTAATCTTGATGTCTCATTGATCGATATTTGATGTTGATAAAGATGTTACATACGTAAGTTAGCAAGCAAGTTTTTGTTTTTATGAAAATAGGGGACGAGACGAGAAGGACGTTCAGCCGATGGTAATTGATACGCCCTGCTCATAACAATGCAATGCTGCTCAGGATTCCTGAAAAACCCATAAATTCTGAGCGGCACTACAATTGCGCTCGTCACCTTGAGACATAAGATGTAAAGTCTCATTTTCCCAATAATTTCACTAGCTACGGCGCCCTTTAGACCGAAACACAGTAATGCTTAAACATTACTGCTTCACGGCAGAAATAGGTGACATTGTGGTACCCATAGTCTAGCCAGCGTCATAGTTTTTCGCAATTTTTTTATTTATCTTTATCATATTATTTCAATGAATAAAGGTATAGTACCTATACCTCATCTACGTACGAGTATTAATTTGTACCTGGTGTCCAATATATTACAATACTTGGCGTTCTGATGTTCGACCTACGTTTGTCCCTTGGTATAGAAGCTGCTATAAATATCCTAGTTATTAAATAAAAATGGACAATCCCTCCTATAAATAAATTCTAGCTAATGTTTTACAAAGCATTCACATTTCTTGAAAATGTTTTCGCATCGTCTCTATTTTTGTATTTAAGTTGTTATTGAAAGACGACAATTGCGTAGGAATGCTATCCAGTCATTAGCGCATTTTATCAATTAAAAGAGCAAATAATTTATAATAATAATGTTTTAGTATAAAATACAGTAAATATTATACTGAAATAAAATGTAACAACCGTTCAGTAGACTGAAAATATAACGAAGAGTGCCTGCTAACTTCGTGTGGGAGTGGGGTCAGTTCGAGTAAAGCTCGACTCGAATAAGGGAGACTGAGGGTTTCACTTCTGTCACGTGGTCTTAGGCACGCATTATCTATTTTATAACAGGGGATAAGCGGTCAAGTTGTTCACAGACATCACAATAGCAGAGGGCAAAAAGTGTGTTGCCAGCACATAACATTTGCTTTAAGCTAAGTCCCTGAGTAGAAAACTTTGCTTTACATTAAAATACTATGTATTTCTCAAGTAGTGTACTACTTGATGCTATGCGATGGCCAAGTCAATCTATTCATTTAAAACATGAAAGATTTTTAATGATTTTTGATAATTGGTCACTATAAGATGTTGCTACGTTAGCTTATTGCAAATTGAGGGTATCTGTGCTTTAATACCTCCAAAATCGACATTAATTAGATGAAAGCCGCCCATACTTGTAACTATCGAAAGTGCCACTTAATCTTACCAGACAAACACAAACAGCTTATGTAACTTTGTAACCATACAAATGAAATTTGTAGCCAAAATTTATGAACGATGCGGTACTCGACCCCGCGCCTCTCGGATTACATTCGAGCACTCTTAATAACGGAGCCAACCATTCGAACTCAGTGAGGGATATCACTTATTTTTTTTTAATGAAAAAGGTGGTCACCTAGTGTTAAGTGATCACCGCCGCCCACATTCTCTTGCAACACCGGAGCGTTACCGGCCTTTAAGGAAGGTCCAGCCACACATGGAGTATTGCTGTCATCTCTGGTCTGGCGCATCCCAGTATCAGCTCGATCCATTTGACCGCGTGCAACGCAGAGCAGCTCGAATTGTCGGGGACCCAGTGCTCTGCGAACGGCTGGATCACTTGGCGTTGCGTAGAGACGTCGCTTCATTGTGTGTCTTCTACCGCATTTATCACGGGTTAGTGTTCCGAAGAGCTGTTTAACCTGATTCCTGCCGCCGAATTCTACCTTCGCACGACTCGCCACAAGTTAAGATATCATCCCCACCATCTGGATGTGTGGCGGTCCTCCACAGTGCGGTTTTCAAGGAGCTTTCTTCCGCGTACTACAACGCTATGGAATGAGCTTCCTTGTGCGGTGTTTCCGGGACGATACGACATGGGTACCTTCAAAAAAAGCGCGTACACCTTCCGTAAAAGCCGGCAACGCTCTTGTGATTCTAGACTTTGACTAGTTATAATTTTTAAACTACTGGTTCCAATTGAATGAAATTTAAAAATACCGTGTTTATACAATGCCTGCTTGGTTCTAGTTTTATCCACAACGAAGTTTTAGGGGTCGAAAATGGCTTGAACTGCTTTGTGAAGACTTGGCGCGGGCACTACGGTGCTCAAGATATAATGCTGCAAATAGACAGCGAGGTGTTATTAAAAAGTTTTTTTATGCAAATATTGACAGACTTCAAAACTGGCCACTTACAATCTACATACATACCAAGTCAAAAAAAAGAATTCGAATAGTAGTCTGCGCTCGTGTTTTAAAATTTATATTTGCAATTTATTTCTTATTATTAAAATATTTTGTCTTCCATTTTTCTCATAAGGCTACTAGTACTACTACTGGATCGACCTCGTCCCGTGTCTACAATTTTTTTTTTTGAAAATAAGGGATGAGACGAGCTGGAGGTTTAGCTGTTGGTAATTGATACAACCTGCCCATTTTAATGCAGTACCGCTCAGGATTCTTGAAAAACCAAAAAAATCTGAGCGGCACTACAATTGCACTAGTCACCTTGAGACGTAAGAATGTTAAGTATCATTTGCCCAGTTACTTCACTAGCTACGGCGCCCTTCAGACCGAAACACTAATGCTTACATTACTGCTTCACGGCAGATATATGCGCCGTTGTGGTACCCATAATCTATCCGGCATCCGTTGCATAGGAGCCTCCCATTCGTAAGTGCTTACTAATTGCACTATCGTTAACAATCCAAGGAGAGAAAACTTCCAATTTAAATTTTTTATTATTATTTGAAATCCAATATGTCCCATATCCATTCAGACAACTTGATGAAACCGTTTTGGTTTTGATATAATCAGATTTACATGTAAGATTGCAATAGCTCATGGAAAGTCAAAGTTACGATTTCCTTCCGGGCACCCACGCCACCTCCGCCTCCGCCTTCACAACGATGTTTCATCTATCAAGGGCGACACACAGACTATTTCTATGATAATATGCATAATGTTCTACAAAATTTATTATAATTATTTCAGGTCAAATTACCTTAAGATACAATTAGTACTTTATGGCGACACTAAATGCAAGCGACCTTGAGCGATATGAGTTCACGGCTGCCGGCTACCTATATATGTAACAAAGCCAATATTTTCAAAATTCTTGCGTACAAAACATAACATATTAACAGGTGTAATCAGTTTATATGCTTACAATCCTCGTTATTCATTACTAATATGAACAAATGTACCTACACAAAAAAGTACAAGCTATAAGAATAACATGTCTGAGAGTACTACTAAAAAAATTCGTCATGCCATGCCAACAAAATTGTTTAACTGCAAGGAAAAGTCGTAGTTTAAAAAGCCTCTGGAGTATTGACTATAACGAACAGCAAGCATTAGCAACCTACAAATAAGATGAAAGGGTATGTGTAACAGAATTAAGTAGTGTTCATAGCTCCAAATGCTGTATTTTTACGACAAAACTTGTCTAAAAACACCTTGTTTTTGTGTGTTTTACTTACCCTTCCCTATCCCCTATCCCCCTTAAGTCGATGTCGTTAGAGCGTCGATCACTGATCGCGCAGAAGTCCAGATAATGGTCTCACTGGTGACAGGGCGCGGGACGACATGCATGCATGTGTATAGAAAACAATCAGCGTCAGATATCATATACATAATAGCAAACGCTAAGTTATATATATTCAGATAAACTAGAATAAATCTAAAACATCAGCTAGCATTGACGACCACTCCTTAAGTTCTTTACCATTCCAAAATTTGATTTACGGAATATATTATGTTGATGAGAGTTTTATCGTCCGCTACATATCCAAAAACCTCTTAACATATGCTAAAACTTTATATATGTCAACGATTAAGGGGTGCTCTTCTGGCGGGGAATCGGTGTCATTGTTACTCTGTTTATTCACTCTTTATTCGATTTAAAAAAAAAATCTAAGATTGTTACTATACGTATTATATTATGTGGACGATTAATTTGTTATTTTTTTAAAGTGATAACCCTCACTTCTGGGATTAATTACACAAATTAAATTTGGAAAAAAAATATGAACGATGCAGGACTCGAACCCGGGACCTCTCGCGTTCCGTGCGAGCGCTCTTCCACTAACCAACCGTTCGAGTGACGTACAGTTCATAAATCTTGATATTATTCAACTTTCAGTTTGTGTCTTCATCTACAGAATCCACTTAACAGTTGATAACCTGCTGAACCCCAATATTTGTATATTAGGAAATTGACTTAAGATGTCGCTCTTTCAAACAAAACAATTTGTTATTGTTTTAAAGTGATGATGACTTCTGGTGGGTCCCGCTACGTTTATAAATTTTGTTTTCAAATATAATTTATGTAGACGATTACTTAAACAATACAATAATGATTCTGAATAGTCAAATTCAAAGTACTCTCACAAATTATAATATATTGGTGTCGAAGCTATGCAGTCATCGCCAAATACAGATTTCTCAATGTCTAAACTCGTAAATATCTTGGGACCTATTTTAACGACGTCATATCTAAATTTGTACGAAGGTAAACTGGAGGCGTTAACAGCGCCGAAGCAATTAAATAAATTGATTATTTCCTTTCAATTTTACTTGAATATTAACTGGGCTTGTCTATTGAAAGCTTTCGGTCAACAAAAACAATTAGTTATAATATTAATAATTAGTTATTTTGTTTTATATGCAGTAAAAACTCGCAATCGATTTTACTTTATATATAACAGTTAATGGCGATAGAAGAATCAGCAGCAATAGGATTCCGTCAAATATTTTCTTATTTTTCTTGCAAATTCTTAAATTATTGGTTTTCTTTTTATCTCTATTACTTATTGGAGCGAATCCCTGTTCATTAGAAGGCCCTAATAAAGATTTTGATTTATATTAGAGAAAATATCAAATAATTAATTTGGACATTTTGTATGGAGTCATTATTTTCTATAGATCTATCACATCTATACATCTACAAAAACTTCCGCATTGAATAGTTACAGTTCCAACTCCCATCCCGTTACGTTCCATTTTATTTTTCGTTATTTCGCCTCAAACGTGGTTTTATTGAATAATAACTTTGATTTATTTCGGATTCACTAAGGCATACTTACTATTAAAAGTACAATAGTGGATAGTAATGTTACACACATGTAATATTTAGATAATGGTAGATTAATTTTGAGCATTTCTGTTCCCTGTCTGTTCCATGTTTGTCTCTCTCTCTCTCTCTTTAAAATGTTTACCAGCGCACTTTACGCCAACTGTCAAATAATACAATTAAATGTGCTCCGTTGAATTTAACATAAAATATATCTAATTACTCAATACGTAACTTTTAAATAAGTTATAAACCTTC
Source organism: Leptidea sinapis (assembly GCF_905404315.1). Taxonomy (NCBI): domain Eukaryota; kingdom Metazoa; phylum Arthropoda; class Insecta; order Lepidoptera; family Pieridae; genus Leptidea; species Leptidea sinapis. Next base: position 397,301 of record NC_066289.1, read on the forward strand.
ATTGGACTATTTCTTGATGAAACTCTATAAATATTTGTTGCTGAAGTTGGCTTACATTAAGCACTTTACAATTGTCATTCCAATTTTCATTTGGCCTATGGGGCCATAGTCAGGGGGTTCTCAAGAAATTGGTATTTGCTTCCTGTCTTCGTAGTTTACGTTTGCACAACACGTCACCAACATGGGTGTCATCCTCACCATCTGATTGCACTATACTACATAGCTACCTTCATAGTCAGCATGTACAAGACAGTTGGCGGTGGTGATCAATAATTCTCTCTAAATAACTAACTCTTCCATAAGTAAATCGTTTTTTCAGAAAAAGTACCAAGAGCTTCTGAGAAGATGTTTATGTCTTTATATTTTCTGGTACGTCACACTTTACATAATTTTATGAGATTCTCAAAATTAGATGAAACGCCCGTCACAGGATTTTTGTGTACGTTAGCTTTGTAATCATTCCTTCAACCTGGAATGTATTCGTATCTAAAGTGTGGCTCAGCAAGTCCGCACCCGCACATGATACAGAACAGAGTACCAAGACGTGTATCTGAAATTAGTCTGTGTTCAAATTGGAATTTAATAATTTAATTTTCAAAATATACTTAATATTTATTAATATAATAATTTATATTTTAAGTATTAGTTTGACGATTGTTTGTATGTTTATATAATTGACTGTCCGTTTTAATATCAGCAACGTATTTAAACTTTCGTTGATGTATTGTGGCAAGCATATTATTTGAAGTTTGTTTCATTAGAAAAATTTAAAGAAATAAAATAAATATTATGTTCATTGTCAGTACATTTATGAAAATTTAACATACGTTCACAAAAATCGTCACCTTTTTGGTCTAAATAGTGATTTTCATTATTATAACACTAGGAATAAGGGATTGCTTGTAACTAATTCTAGTAGGCTTCATAAGATACATAATAGCTTTAAGGATAAATATATACACGTACAAGGCATTATCTATAAATAAATTTAAATGTTTCATTAAAAAATGTCATGTCTAAATACAAAATAAATGCTACTACTCCACAGCTGAATATCTTAGTGATCCGACAGCCCTGGGCTAGATTATGATTATATTATAGCAATAGCAATAACAGTACAGTATTGTATATTTCATTAAAAAGAGTGCAAAAAAGAATGCAGGCAGAGTTTCTTGCGCCTCTTCTTCTCTCTCAGAGCGCCATTTGTTTCCGAAGCGGTAGTAGTATAATATATTAGAAATAACATCAAAAAGAATTCTAAAGGGATTTGAGAAAATAAATGCCTTTTATGCCTTTATAACAATCGGCTCACAAAAAAATCTGTAAAGTTAACTGTAGGTAATGATACGCCGAAGACTACGCGAGCAAGGCAGCGGGCGCCAACTAGTATAGAATATCAGTTGAGATTGATATTGTGACGTAAGTCGATGTCAGTGTGCCGCGGATGTCGGCGATACTCATTAGCGATATGCAGCCGCGCGCCCATGACACGTGCGTACGACGACTTCACCGTTCATTGATAAAAAGTTCGCCCACTCGCGCTCCATTCACCGGCGCGGCGCCAACACTTGCGCAACTTACGAGCTCTCCACTCACTTCGAGAAAACCTTCGGCGGAACCTTCCGCAACTGTTGTCACTCTTTTACGTTATTTGTTTGTGGCCGTGTGCGTTGGTCATTCATTCATAAGGTAAATCACGTTTCGTAACAGACACTATGATATTATAATGAAGTAAAGTGTGTCAGTCATTTACCTTCTAAAATATTGTAGTTTCTTTTACATTTAAATGAAAATTAATGGAAAAAAGCTAAATTAAGTAGCTTAACTTAGTTATCACTGCCATCCATAGTATAATGTTCAAGATCAGAGACAAGAGCTCCAGTGGGAGGCTCCTTTTCACAGAATGCCGGCTAGATATACCACAACGGTGCCTATTTCTGCAGTAAAGCAGTAATGTGTAAGCATTAATGTGTTTCGGTCTGAAAGGCGCCGTAGCTAGTGAAATTACGAGGCAAATGAGACTTAACATCTTATATCTCAAGGTGACAAGCGCAGATTTTTTGTGTTTTTCAAGAATCCTGAGCGGCACTGCATTGTAATAGGCAGGGCGTATTAATTACCATCAATTTAACGTCCTCCTCGACTCAGCCCTTATTTTCATAAAAAAAAAAGAAAAGATCATGAACAAGTCCCATCTGAATAATTCGAATGTCAAAGAAAGTAATTAAAAATGTTTCACAGTAATAAATATTGTTTACAAAAGCTGTGACACGTATCCCGATTCTGAACCATGACTAGACACAAGATACAACATATAAATAACGATATGCAGTCGCACATTCTATGTCATGTTATCCTTGTATGTGTTTCCCTCTAACCTATTAAGGAAGGAAGTTCTTAATTCCCATCAAAAATCAACAAGCCCAAACTGATTGCTTACACTCGCCGCTAGATGAGCATAAATTATTCCTGTTCTTATAATCGATACTGAGCTTCACTATTCTCTATGATAAGGCCTGTAAGCGCAAGCGAGCAGGTGATATCGGCAATACTCCTCCCACGGCTTCTACTACGTGCGCCACATTTCACTATTTCAAAGTGAATGAATATATTATGAAAGTTCCTACTGCCAATTAAAGTCTTACGGAGTATTGCACCAATCAACTAAAGAACCTCTCGTTGCAGTTTATGTGGATTTTTAAGCCGTTCAATAAAGTTTGTGTTGATGTTGTGTTCAATAAACATGTCGAGTGCAGCAGATCGAAAATGTAATTAAAAGTATTGCATAAGCAAAAAGGATTCATAACCAATTGTGTCAAGGCGTTGTGTTGTGTGATGAAAGAAGGTTACATGAGTATTATAAACATTTTGGACAACTGTAGGGAGATATTGCATAATGGTTGAATGTGTGTATTAATTACTGTATATTAATTAATGAAAAAAATGAAATAAGTTATATGTATTTGCATGGATTTTAGATACAAACATGGTACTTAAATCGTAGTCACATTACACAATTCAGCAACGCATTTGTTAATTAATGAGTCATGGATGTTTAAATGTATTTATGTATGTTAAACTAAACTGTTGTTGTGAACTCAATTATTATTGCAGAAATGATGAAGCAATGTATTTAAAAAGAACATTTCAAATATTTTACTGATTTTGGATAATAATTAGTATGGTCAGTGATACTGCCTGATTTCAGCAGTGGAACTCCTTTTTTATGAAAGAGGAGAATAAATGCGGTAGTAGATTTAGTAGTATGTTTCATCAGGTCAGGATATTTAACAGTCTATATATTTGTTAAGTACATATCACAACTCATACGATAAAAGAAATAAGTTTCATGGCGAGATAAATAATACGTTCACCGGACGGGTCACCCTTTGACGACTTTGGCCAACGTGAGTTACTTTTTTATTATATACAAAAGAAAGTGGCCAGTGCGCCTACAGAAGGTATACACTACAAAAACAGAAAACTAGATTGAATGCAGCGAGGCGCCAAGCGCTCCATTTCCTAAGGTTCCGTGCAATAAAGCGAACCGTTAAGTCGTAATATTTAATATTCATAATAATATTAAATTAAATTCATTACTGTACTATCTACGAGTATCTTTATTACATATCAGTGGAAATTAAAGGTGATATACTTTGTAATCGCGTTAGATCATTGCATGATTATTAAGCTGATTTCACATAAATAGCTTTTCAAATCTTAACTTACTGTTTATTTTGTAAGATGTTGAATCAGTAATATTTATTCCAATCTACATTCAACAGTATAAGAACTACCTACTTTCATCCCTACTACAATTATAAATGTGAATGTTAGTTTGTTTGTTATGCTTTCACATCTAACCGATTTTTATGAAATCATTAAATAGATGACACGAAAAAGTGAGACAGCAAAAAGAGACAGGACACATAAATTTATAAGATTAACGTGGGAGAAAATGAGATAGGAAGCATTATATGCATTGTTTTGGTACCAGGCGAGTATAGCTGAAGAGTTAGTAAGAGTATAGTTGCCTTATATATGACGCGAGTATACCTATTAAGGTATACTATAAGGTATAATATATTAATATTCTGACGTCATGCGCACGACGTATTACTACATAGACACCAGGAGAACATAAATATGGTAGCGGTGATAGTAATGTCTTTCATAGCGGTTGAAATCATGTGTCATCCTAGCAATATGTACCAGGACATGTCATATGCAGTTTAGATGTTAAATATAAATTTTTCATCGAATACAACGTTTCGTTGATCGAGTTTTTGGACGCAAAAATTTATTTGAAAATGTACAGCTAATGCACTGTATTAAGACACAATAAAAACAGCAATTGTCGCAGTATTCCAAAGATATATCAGCCATATCAAGACCAAATTATTTATTTCGTACTTTAGTTACCTCTCTCTTAAGCCTCTTGTACTTATTATTTATTGAAAATGTAAGAGTCTGTTTAAATCTATCTAATATAATATACGAATAAAATGTAAAATAATTATCAAACAGTGTATTACTATGATTATTAATAAAAAACCTACAATTACCTTCCCGATATTTTACATTCGTCTCTTTATCTTGAAGCCAAAATTTTTCAAGATCTAGGTTCTATCACGTGTGAATTGCACACATTACTTTTTGTTTTATGTTATATATATTCTTCATGCGTTTCGGTTACTATGTATGTATAAAAAGTCTTAGCCATCACGAAAACTTAGAAAGAAAAAACTTTAAAATAACTTTACTTATATAAGGATCTTCAGCTTCCTGTCATACCATATTGTATCCATTTATGTAAACTGAAATATCAATCAGGAATATCTTCTGCTCGTATCATATTTGTTTACTCAAAGCAAAAACATTAATGTGATGTTAAGAGGCAAAGACGCAAAAAGTTATGGAGATTTGTGTAAAGAGGTTAATAGAGGATTATTTATGACACTAATGGATGTAGTTAGCTGTGGAACATAATAGTTATGTGTGGTGACTGGTGAAGAATCGAGTTTGAGTTATGTTAAGATAACAGTTTGTGTAACTTATGCTATTGCCAACAATATGGTTAGCATTTTAATCATATTTTTCAACATGTTACTTTCTTACTTGAAGAGTAACCATTTAAAAGAAATTTACTCGTTTTCTCTCCGATAAATTTAGAGTAACTAAATCTATAGTTAGATTAAGCAAATTTCTTTCTATTTGTGAAAGCTTGTAATTGGCAGTTAGAATAGTGTTTACTGCACTGATGTGTAGATGTTGCTATAAGCTACCCAAATAAAATAAAATAAGAAACGTTTCAGCCATATTTTCACTCTTATCAGATCACTGCCGTACCTTGACCCTGTTCGAAGTCAACACTGCAGTTAAATTGTAAATCTGACGATCAAAACCTCCTAGGACGTAATATAACCTCGACTCTCTATTATAATTGTAAAAATAACGGTGAATTACTTATATTTTTTTATACTTACATATTTTTTTTGAGTCGAATTTCAGATGAAAACATGAGAAGTGGAAGGTAAAAGCTTATAATTTAATTAGTATGACATTAGTATCGCAGGGGCTTTGCCAGGCTTTTATTCAAGCTTTAGATGGTACAAACGTTGAATTGAAAGTGAAAGAAAGTCCCTTAAAAACGGTATTGTGGAGGAACGCCTGGATGTGCCAGGTGTGGAGGATATTTAAGTTATGGCGAGTGGTGCAATAATATAATTCGTTGGCAGGAACCTGGTTTAACACTATTCCTAATAATTGCGGTAGAAGGCGCAATCAAGAGTGTATTCACAACAACAAGTACCTACTGCACCTCTACATTCATCATCATTTCATCAGTTCAGCCGGAAGACGTCCACTGCTGGACAAAGGCCTCAACCAAAGATCGCCATGACAATCGGTCCTGCGCTCCCTCATCTAACGTATTCCGGTGATCTTGACCAGATCTTCAGCTCATCTTGAGAGGGGCCTATCAACACTACGTCTTCCGGTACGTGGTCACCATTTGAGGACTTTACTGGCCCAACGGTCGTCTGTCCGTCGAGCTATGTGCCCTGCCCACTGCCACTTCAGTTTCGCAACCAACTGGGCTATGTGAGTGACTTTGGTTCTCCTACGAATAACCTCATTTCTTTCTTCCTCTCCTCTTCCTCGATCTTCCTCTTAAGGAAGTTCCTGATAAGGAGGCCTTATGAGAAAGAATCTCTACATTGCATCCGATCTAATGGTTTGAGCTGATACTAGTGTATATCAGTTAAAAGATGAAAGAAATACTCCATATACCTCCATATACCTGCATAATAGAACTCTAGAATGTAGGCGGGAATGAAATGTCAATTTTTTTCAAAGATAATTTTCTTGGCCATCCGAATTACCGTAGAATTGGCAAGTGATCAAAATTTTTAAAATAATTATAATAATAATTTATTTCGGATTCATCCATACATGAGATTACATCCATTTTATAACCTGAATCTATTCCTATAGCAGGTATTAAAAGTAGTTTTATTATAAAAATTTAAACATCAAAATAGGTTTTTAGTGGCGAACTGTCAATATGAATATTCTGGGACTTAAACTGAACAAAATGAATTTGAGCCCATTCCGCGTGCTTCATATTTGCGACCCGTTAGAAGATCCTGCGACATTGAGTCCTGGATGACAGTAGTGCGTAATAACAATTCATACAATTAGTCAAACTGTTCACCAGGCAATAAGGGACGCAGCTTAAAAAGCTGTACATAAACTATAAAAAACTGCTATGTAAACTTAATCGATATATAAAGGGCTTAACTCCATAAACCTGCTCAATCATTACAAGCTTTATATATGGGGATAAATTTGAATCACGAACGAAATCGGGGCAAATAATTATGTAAATCGTAGGCTGTTTTAAATACATCAACGGTAACCGATCACGAGAGTCACTGAACGCACCTGAAGACTGAACCAGTTTATAATTAAGAATACATTTAAATTCATTAAAAATCTTTAACTTTCCAACAGCCGCCGACACATCTAAAGCCATGTGCCAGATAACGCTTGTGACTGCTTCATTTTAAGTTTATTCTCTCGTTTTCGATACACATGTAATTTTGTTAACAGTGTGTAATTTATTGTAATATTTGAGAAATAAAATAAAGTTAAGGTTATTATTAAAGTAATTACTATGGATACTGCATTTGTTTACGACACAAGAAGTGAAAGTTAGCCTCATCATCAAATCTAGTTACTCTGCAGGTAATTGTTTATTTAAAACTCGAATAACGAAACATTCAATACCGCTGTGTCACAACAGTGAGTTGTACGAACGAGCACCCGCAAGTCATCAAACAAAATATTATAATGTCAAGGTAATATCATTCATTGTTCAGTCGTAAGACTATTGTGTAATCATCGTACCATTCAGTTTTATTATCAGTTTAGCAACAAATTGAGTATAGCAGCTATGTATGTTGAATTTGAAGCCGAAACACACTGGCTAGCTCTCAGTAAAGTACAGGTCTGGTAACATAATATGGAGTTTTTTTTTAGGAAAATAAGGGACGAGACGAGTAGGACGTTGAGCTAATGATAATTCACACGCCCTACCCATTACAATGCAGTGCCGCTTAGGATTCTTAAAAAACCCATAAATTCTGAGCGGCACTACAATTGCGTTCGTCACCTTGAGACATAAGATGTTAAGTCTAAATTGCCTAGTCATTTCACTAGCTACGGCGCTCTTCAGATCGACACATTAATGTTTACACATTACTGTTTTACGGCAGAAATAGGCGCCGTTGTGGTACCCTTAATCTAGCCGGCTTCCTGTGCAAAGGAGTCTCCCACTTGTAAGGCTTTTTCTTTGATTTCTGGTCTGGTGAACTCCAATGTTATGTCATGCAATGCAGAGCTAATGAATGATGGGAATCCAATAGGTACTCTGAAACGAATCGATCTCTTGTTAGCAAGCAAAAAAAAGTAGCAAGTACCAGCAGACGAAGTTTTTTTAATTACAATAAGTGACGAGACGGGCAGGACGTTCAGGTGATGATAATTGATTCGCCCTGCCCATTACACTGCAGTACCGCTCAGGATTCTTGAAAAATCCAATAATTCTGAGCGGCACTACACCTTGAGACTTCAGATGTTAAGTCTCATTTGCCCAGTAATTTCACTAGCTGCGGCGCCTTTCCGACCGAAACACAATAATGCTTACACATTACTGCTTCACGGCAGAAAAAAAAAGGAGGAGCCTCCCACTGCTAAAGTAGTTATATGAGTGAGACACCTGAATATAGTAATGAAACATAGTCCAGATCCCGTTGGTTGAGGTTAGGATGAATGATAAATAGCCGGTGCAGAGCGCGCAAACGGAAGTACAGGAAGGAAAAGATACAAACTGTACAAAATTTTAGTTTGTTTAATATTCACTCGGCCATTTTGGATTATAACATCTTGTTTTTACTGTTGGTTTAATTGTTGTGGCTTATTCAAGCCAGCGGACAGACAGACGAATCAACGGAAATCAGATTACCCGTTGGTTTCACAATAAAGACATTACAATAATTTACACGTGTTAAAAATACTCACAAAATCGGCCTTAAACTACTACAGAACGAAAATTGAGGGTAGTTTTCATCCAATAACTCAACTTTGTACTCACAAAGTTGAGTTATTGGATGAAAAAAAGGTATTTGATATTGTTACTGTTAAACGAATTGACGCAGTATTCAGGTGGTACGGCACACAATTCAGTTATTGACTTTTTTTTTGGGGAGGAGGAAAATACATTTACGTGTTGAAGACCCCCAAACGGGGCCATATGATATGATATACGTAGGGCTCAGGTGTAAACACCCCTTACCGACTTAAATCCCTCTGTGATGATAGCTCTAAAGGCTTTTACAGCGCAGCCGGGCGGGGAGACCTTGGAGGCCCAAAATGTAGTTCACAGGCGCGGGGCGTCTCTGAAGGAGACTCGAAGCCCGGACCGCCTGATCGCTAGGCTGGATGGAGAGAAGATCACTAACGATCTAATATATCTTTTAGTCAGAAGTTATTGACGTAATATGGTGTTGCAGTTCGGCGACTGGAATCAGCTAAAATGGCTCTTATATAACAGATGTTAATTGTAAAAGGTGCACTTATCTGTGGAATATACTCGAGCATTATGTTACGAAACGAGGTTCTATTAACAAAGGCCATAATTGACGTAAGCCTTAACAATAGCTACTAAACATGAATTAAGTCTCTCATTTTAAATTTCACGTTTAATAACAATTAGGACTGGTCGTACATTTTAAGTGAGAAATTGATAAAGCTTGTTTACGTCTCAATAATTTGGAAATACTCTGAGCTTTATTGCTTTGCGAAATATTGTTGATTATAATGAGCAGCACAGGACTCGTTAGATATAATGTGTTCATATATAGGCACTAATACATAGTTACGAGAATGACGTAATTAAATACAATATTCGGTTGAGGTTAGGATTAATGATAAATAGCTGATGCAGAGCTCGCAAACGGAAGTACAGGAGGTCAAAGAAACAAACTGTACAAGATTGTAGTTTGTTTAATATTCACTCGTCCATTTTGGATAATGCAATCTAGTTTTTATTATCTGTTGGTTTAACTGTTACAGAACGAAAATTGAGAGTAGTTATAGGATGAAAAAAAGGTATTTGATATTGTTACTGTTGATTGAATTGAATGAATTAAATGGTGGTACGGATACCAATTCAGTTATTGACGTAATATGGTGCTGGACTTGATAGCTTGTTTTAGTCATTTTGATCAGTTTACTTAGCGAAATGATTTATTTATGTTCAAGAGAGGGCAAACGTGCAAGAGTCTCACGTGAGTGGTGAGGACGTCCATGATAACCGCAACTCTGTAGGTCTACTCTAATCCAACGAAAAATGAAGTTTCGTTCCTAAGTTTCGCCCCGAACGAACATTGTTTGACATTTCTATTTTCTAAGCCTACTTTAATTCATTTACGTCGGGGACGAAAGTTTGAATATGACAGCTGTTTGTTCGGATTTATAACCTCCATTTGACGAAATTAATACTTTTTGATTTTCATTTGTGTAGATTTTGTTGCAATTTTGCTTAAAATAGCTTCAAGAATGCTTTTAATCGAAGCTGCTTTACGTGAAGAACGTAGAAGTAACCGGCACTGTCTGCGCAATTAATTTAATATTGGTTAAATTGCCCACTTAGAGTTTGTTGAAAATCACAGACTAAAATAAAATTATAGCCTGCTGTGCTTTACATAAGTTATGTGTAAGGGGTCGTATTGATATTTCCGAGTTGATAGAGGATGAACTCTAAGCTGAAAGAAAGAGCAAGCTCCCTCTCGATTTGCTGCTTCTTAAGCTCAAGCACTACAGGATCGAAGGGCATCAGCTGCATTAGTACAACTGTTAGGAAGGAAAGAGATAAAGAGAACGTTATCTTACCTATTCCTTTCTAACAGTAATGGTATTCCTATCTTTAGTGATATTTATGGTAAGTTTCATCATATTTTTCCTGCGTTCTCGGCCTTTTTTTGTTACACACATATTAAAGTTACACACTTGTATAAAAACATAATATAGTGTTTTACTAATTTAAGAATGTACTAAATATAATATTTTAAGAATAAAATACCGACGTTTTAAAATAAAGTACTTAAAAATAAATTCATATTTTAACAGTTTTGTCAAAAAAATTTAAACATCAGATTCGATAGGGTTTTTAATTGTTGTTGTGATGAGTGCATTGGACAAATGGCAAATCTAAGTGTCTTCTTATCGAGTAATACGTCATCGATTCGATGCCAACTGGGAATATGTAGTGTACATATTCTCCTTCCTCTGTATATATACTCAAGAAATGAACCAGAGAGTAATGATTAAGAACACCTATTAGTAAAAAAAAACAGCCTCATAATTTTCCGTTCATATTTTATGTAAAGTAAATTCGTATAGCAGTAGATGAAAATCAATGATAAGGTAATAAAAAACTACGTTTAAAAAAACCGACTTCAAAAACTGAAAAGTATAAAATAACTAAACCTAACCTTTACCTCCAATATGTATAGATTTGCATAAGAGTTTGCATATTTATACTTTTCAGTTTTTGAAGTTAGTTTTTTTAAACGTAGTTTATATTTGTTTTTTACTTTTTGGTGTCAGTTAATAATAATATATGCAACATCAAACTAAAGAAGAATTACTTAAATCGGATCATAAATCTCAGCGTAATCGGTGTACATACATTAAAAAAAATACCGATCGAATTAAGAACCTCCTCCTTTTTGAAGTCGGTTAACAAATTAACAATATATTCTTTATGTCGAGCTATAGTAGGTACTGTTACATGATACAAAGAGATGAATATAAGTGAAGATAGATAACCTTATTACAGGCAGGAAGTGAGAGGTAGTGGCGTAAGACAATGCGTACAGGCTCCATATTGGACAAGCAGTTGAAACGTGCGCGTGCGCCGCGGCGTGCGGAGGCGGCATCAATGGATCCGAGAATCACTGGCTCATTCACCGCGGACGCGTGCGCAGCTCACAGATTGAACAATCACTTAACTTTAATGCATATCACAGTTTGCAGATAATTGGGGTTATTTTTAAGGGATTTTAAAATATTTGTTGCATTCATACATACAAACAGTGGCTGCTAGCCCTGACTATTTCCGCGTTTAATTTAGGAAGTCGTAAATATTTCAATACACTCTCAGAATTCACTGCACCTTCTTAATATTCTGGCAACTTGCTGCTAAAGGGGACTAACCATTTTTGGGCCCAGCTGTTACCAGAAAAAAAATATAACGTAAAAATTATTTATTTTATAATGAATCAAGTTTACAAAAAAAAAAAAATCTGTTGCTTAAATATAAAAAAATGTTGGATATGTATGAGTTTTTTGTTGGAATTTATAACATAAAATGGCTGAAAAAGCAATTAGTTACTCTATGGTAAGACTTGAATTCATATCAATGTAACAGCTGGCGGTTTTTTTTGGTTTCTTCGTCCAATGTTGGGGCAGGCAAAGGGTTCGTGTAGGTTGGTACCGAATAGTGACATAGTTTTAACTTGACTATGCTATGCATTTGCAAAGAGAAACAAGAAGATATTGCAAAATATTGGATCAAATAACACATTTTCATTGACATAACCTAACTTTCGTTTAGTGCCCTTATCTTGATTATGCAGCTGTCAATAAAACTAAAATTAATGTCGTTTAATACTGATACTTATGTAATGATTCATCAAAATTTGGGCTCAATTATGTACATGGGATGGGCAGTCAACTTTCATGATAAGCATACATCTGTTGAAGAAGCTGTGGAAAGGTAAAGTATCTCACATTCATATTAATAATTAGATTCACACCCGCCTCACCACTGCTGCCATACCTTGACACTTCTACGAATCTTCTTCCGCTCTTCTCAAACGCATGTTCTTCCCGACCAGTTCTGAGCAACTCTGTTAATTTCAAGATCTTTTCAACGGTTTTCGCTCCATCAGCCTCTACGTAGTCCAGTGTCGGCTTTGCTTTGAATAGCCACGTTTGCTATTTCCTTGGAGAATTCAATGGTTTTCTTCACATCCTACACCATATCCTTACATTCTCTTCGGAGTGTGAGACCTATCCAGGTCCATTGACTTAGTTTGATCTACGACGTCACGATACGTGTTTTGCATGATAGCCAAAGCTCTCTAATTCTTAATTCTATTCACCTGACCCTTTTTAATACATTCCTTTAATTTTTGAAATAAAATACATATTATATTAAAGCTAATAAACAGAAATCTGCACATAAATAGGAACCACATTACCTATCAATAACATTAACAGAGCAACATAAACAACGAGGACTTTATCAACTGGTGCACATGCAAAATTGTTTTATACGAAATTAACAACTGTCGATGTTAATAGGTAGGTTGCCGATATGGAGGCAATAAATGATTCCAACTTGCTCTCATATGTTTTCAGGTGCCTGATAAGAAACTACTGTTGCAAGTCGTTAAGAAATGAAACGCTGAGAAATCTCTCGTTATATAAGATACGCCACATCTGATTAGATATGGCGTTGGATAATCTTGTCTTATTTATTATAACTTGTCCAAGCACAAACGCAATATTCAATAACGCAGATAAATAATAATAAACAAGTGACATTTTATTTATATTCAATACTGAGTCTATTTTAATTATTCTTGTGTGATGTTTGCTAGACATGATATTCTTTGTACGTGTAAAGAATATAAATAACAATAGAGACTTATGTTTCGATTTAAAAGGCATAAAAGGCATTTATTTTCTCAAAATTGATTCCTTTAGAATTATTTTTGATGTCACTTCTAACAAACTAACACTAGTTTGGAAACAAATGGCGATGTGAGATAGAAGAAGCAGCAAAAGAAACTCTTCCAGAATTCCTTTTTGCGCTGATTTTAATTAAATATAGAATATTGTACTGTCATTGTTATTGCTTTAAAATAATTATAATCAAGTCTAGGCTCCAACCTCTTAGATATTCAGCTGTGGAGTAGTAGGATTAACGGCAGAGCCATTTTTTAATAAGACATTTTTTATAGATAATGCCTGAACAGTGCTGGAAATTTATTATAAAAGTGTTAAACATTTACTTTTAAAGCTATTACGTATCTTATCAAGCCTACTAGAATTAGTTACAAGCAATCCCTTGTTTCTAGTGTTTTAATAATAAAAATCAAAACAGTGACGATTTTTGTGAACGTTTATTAAATTTTCATAAATATACTGACAATGAACAGTCATAATATTTATTTCTTTAAATTTTTCTTTGAGTGACTATCTATAACCAGGCTAATATATAGCACGAACAGCTCTCTTTTGCAGAACAACCACTATATCAATGTCAGCAGCATCAACTCACTCTCATGGCTATCACGTTAATATATAAGAAACAAGAAAGGACCCAGAATAGAAACCTGCGGAACGCCTATTCCTACAGATTCACCCGAAGACTGTTTACTGTTATCGTCGACTATTTGAACTCTTTCACTCAAACATGATTTTAAGAGATTTAGGGCTCTATTTTTTACTCCCTAATGCTTTAATTTGAGGAGTAGAGTTTCATGGTGTACACAGTCAAATGCTTTGGACAAATCACAAAAAATATCTTATGCATCCTGTGACTCTACCCAGGTATCAAATATGTGTTCAATGACCTTAATATCTGCATTTATTGTTGATAAGCCCCTAGTGAAACCAAATTGTTTATTGTTCAATAATTTACAAAACGTAGTGTGTTGCTTAAGACTATATGCTACTAAACTCAGCCAGCTATCGCTTAAATCTTACCTTCTTAAAGGTTACCATTTGTTATTTTAAGCTTATAATTAATGAATTTATTAATATCAAATAAAATTAAATGTCGCATTATACAAAATAGTATTTAATTTAAATATTTTTTCTATTTTCATCCTGTGTCAAATGCGAGGAGTATGGGAATGTACACATAATCGCTGTAGAAATTAGAATGTAAATTAAAACAAAACGTAATACTTTTCACACAAAAGTAAGTTATATAATATGGTACAGACTATTAACGTAAGTATTGCCGCAAAACCATATTATGCTAGTGCTTAAATATATCTTGAAGGCAACACTATCACAAATGCTATAATAGTTGTTATAATGGGCCAATAATAATGTCAGATAAGAAAACGTTAGATAAACTTTGGATTAGAGTCTACAGGAGCTGCGTACACATTTTGTATTTAATCTGAATATAATGTATTCCTAAATACACAGTGGCCGCTATTACTGATGACATATTTGGAGATGTTATACACATCGTACAATACAGAATTATTTATAAAAGCATTGATTGCCAAGTTTGTAGCATCGTTTGTTGTCATATCGAACTAACTGAGCTATAGAAATTCATAAATTTATCCCTAATCCCTCTCCATTCCATTCTATTTCTCATGAAGTCTAAAATTAGCGATTGAACTAAATTGGTTTGTATTATATACGTGTCTCAGTTTGAAAATATGTTCGCAAGCAGCCCTATAAAGAAGCACTAGTTTAGCGAGATGTTTATCTTATAGTTGGACGTGAGTTAGCTACGTACCAACTATCGACATATTATAATCTCTATTACAAAACTTGTGTTCTACTTAACATTCATAGCTTACATGCACACCTATAGTAGGTTTTCCTTAATTTCTATAAAAACAGATCGCGTTTTATATATCATAACACATATTTAAAAACATTTTTTGACGTATTTCGTTTTATTTTTAAAATATTAAAATGTATTACATCCGATCCCCGGCGAGTTTGACCGTGCTACGCAGTCAGATGAGTTTACACTGGGATGCACCAGGCGCAAGCTATTCTACGAAATTTGGCTTTTAAGTTTTTTTGCTCAATATTATAAGTGTACTCGATAGTAGGAATCTGGTGTTATAAGAAAACATGAACTGAGGTGATCGTTAACTAGGTATCTGGTGACAGACTATTTGTACTTCTTAAGGGTTAAGTATGTTGTGATTTAAGGATGTAGGACCCTTTTTTATAGGAATACGTCATCAGAAGAGCGTAGTGATATGCACTGCTCATGCCGTTTGCACCACCCGACGAGCCACGAGCTTTTTTGAGTATTTTCCAGAGATAGAAGATAACATAAATTCAACTTATGTTAAAATTGAAGCAGGTGATCGTACCATTCGATGTACGATCGTAACTTCATGCTCGTATAATGCTAGGGTCAGCCCAGTAAATGTAAAACATTGTGTTGAAATAGGACATCTTGAATATACCCATACGCGGCTATGATGATGTGGCCATTTTGGAACGAGTTACAACAATAACTTCATTCAAATGTTATCGATAATGAGCTTTGCATATTCAATGAATAATCTCGCTGTAAATATGCAGACAACACTTTTTAATACTTGCATATTCATAACAAATACTATTGTTTTATTTAATAGTGAATATAATTTGGAAATAGAAAACGTTTTAATAAGGAACGCTCGCCCACGCGGCTGGGTTTGTGAATGGATCCGAGATCAACAGAGTTAAGGCAATGCGATCGTCTGACTCGCTTGCAACAGCCGCCCACGTGTCGAACTGAGGTCGCCAACTTTCATTCATACTTGCGAACCGATTGTCACAATATAGTTTAGGAGTAAGTGAACAATTACCTCTAATTTTATTTGACCGCGAGCGGAAAGATTTTGAAACGGCTCTTTGAATTTTTGTAGGAAAGCCGTTTCATTATGGTTATCATAACTCACAGTGTTCAAGGGAACCTTCTTACACCGTCGACCAAATTATGGAATAGACTTAATTCCGCGATTTTAACAAGTTAATCGAAAAATGACGACACGAGTAAGTTGTTCTCCTGATGGTCAGTGATAGGCCCTGCCCAATACAATGTAGTGCCGCTCAGGATTATTGTAAGCCCCAAAATTTTGAGTGGTATCGTAGTTGCACTCGTCACTTTGAGACATAAGATGTTAAGTCTTACCAGCCTAGTTAGCGGTGTGGTAGCCAGGTGGTAATCTATGCGGCATCCTGTGTAAGAAGCCTCATACTGATAAATTTGTAAAAAATTATTTTTATATAAATTAATAGTTTTTTTGGCACTCCCTTTTTTATAATCAAACCCCCTTATTCATAATAGTCTGCTAACTTAAAGCATTGCTAATTCTCACTCTGTTTCCTTTTATTGACCTAAGTCAGAATGAGAAGAAACACTCCTAAGCGGCTGTTTAAAGTTAGCGGACCATTATAAATAAGGGGGGTAAGACAATAACACTAATATTTAAATACATTGCATAACTTGATTGCAACTATGATTCTCTTGATCGGGTATTAAATCAAATCAAATCAAAATCACTTTATTCATGTAGGTCACGGAAATGACACTTATGTGTGACACTAATGTCATTTTTTTTTCTTATTGAATTTACCGCTAGTTCTTAAAGGGATGAGCTAATGAGAAGAAGTAGCAAAAAACTCAGTGCCACTCTTTTAAATCAACATTTGTACATTTTCATCGTTTTACAAATCATTTCAATTACAATATATGTAAAGTGATGCAACAAAAATACTGTTGTTGTTCTGTTGTTAGCAGTACATACAGTTTTCAATAGTCTGTCACATAATATCAATCCGAACCAGATTATATCCACAAAATACCAAAACAATGTAAAGTCATAACGATTGGAATCTGACTCAACGTAGGTCAAAATGTTAACTGGCTCTTAGAGCAAAACGTTTGCTATCTAAATAAACATCACAAATTAAGGTCTCGACAATAATGTAATGGATATTCCTTGGCCATAACAGTGAAAATTACTTCAATAATTTTTGCATCTTACAGAGTTCCTATAGACATTTAGTTAAGGTTTTAGGTTCACTTTATGTTAAATATTGTCACAGAATTACTTAAAGTATAATTAAGGATTTATAAATTATGATCATAAAATATACTTATTGCACAACTTAATTAAGGTTTAAGCTACAAAATATTTGCAGGTACCTATTATAATATATTATACACTATGACGCCACTAATATGGCGGCCAGTCCCCGTTTGATCGTGTGAGGGTACATTTATAGCATGCAAACCTACCTTCATTTTCGAATTGAAGCTTGTTTTAGGTATTCCTTATAACATAAGCTATTTGCCAGTGAGTTCTCGATAAAAATCAGTCGAGTAAGATTAACTGGAATGAACAGATTTATTTAAAATAAAATTGCTTGCGTACAAAGTACACATGTCAGAAGTGATTCCTGGATTGCGCACGAACCTCTAAATTGCGTATGAACTCCTGATACATGTTGCCAGGATGGCACATGATTTCAACCGCTATGAAAGACATTACTATTACCGCTACTATATTTATGTACTCCTGGTGTCTATTGTAATACGTTAACTATTTCTGTCATCGGATCAGACTAGCTATCCAACGTGGAAATGCTGCCCGTATTCTAGGTAGATTTCCCCGTAATGATAGTTTTAATTAAAATAAATAAATAAATATTGACTCACTTTCACACAAATTATCTTGCCCCAAACTAGGCATAGCCTGTACTATGGGTATAAGACAACGATATATTTAATAAAATATACTTACCTATACATAAATACATATAAACATCCATGACTCTGAAACAAACATTCATCATATAAATGTTTGCACCTACCTCGTTTCGAACCCGGGACCTCTAGCTCAGTAGGCAGGGTCACTAACCACTGGGCTATAGGGGTTGTCAATTTAATGTTATTTTAGTATTGTAAACATAGAAGATTAATTACATTCTTGTTTCATAACAGCTACATAAAAAATTTTGGAATGATATTCCATTAAGGGTATAAAATCGCTTTATCAATCTTAATTTTATACTTGGAAAATGGGAATGATAATGGGAAATAATAAAGAATAGTAACGACACACATAATACTTAAAAATCATTTAGATTATATACACATATTAAAAAACTGAAAACAATATTTTATAAGGGTTTCATTCAATAGTCTATACACAACACGGTCAGCTAGGCGCCGCCCGACTGTCACACGACATGCAACACACAGACGAAAAAGTTTGAGACGATGTAATTAAAGTTTCACTTTAATAAACACAATAATTTAATTGACGTGTACAGACTTACAAAATATTAACATTATATCAACATAGGAACAGACTTTACGTCATAGCTGTCCTCTACATTTTCCCACACATTCAAAGTTTATACAAAGATTTCGCGTGTTAATTATCACGTCTTCTTGTGCCTACATTGATGACTATAATCCACTTCCATAGTTTGCTGGTTTCATTACTTGGCCACTAATAACTTGTGATCGCATACGATGTGGCTTCATCGGCTTTCGCAATTTAGTACTTAAATATAAAAGTGACGTCATTAACTTTATTAACGTTTACGAGATGTTCTGAATATTTCTTTATATTTATTGATGTGCCCCTTCAGCTTTTTTTTATGAAAATAAAGGACGAGACGAGCACGACGTTCGGCTGATGGTATTTGATACGCACTGCCCATTACAATGCAGTGCCACTCAGGATCATTGAAAACCCCGAAAATTCTTAGCGGCACTACAATTGCGCTCGTCACCTTGAGACATATGATGTGAAATCTCATTTGCCCAGTAATTTCACTAGCTAGAGCACCCTTCAGACTGAAATACGGCAGGAATAGGTGCCGTTGTGGTACCCATAATCTAGCCAGCATCCTGTGCAAAGGAGCCTCCCACTGGAAATAGCCGCTGCTTATTTAATTTAAGTTTAAGGATAACGAAGATGCTTTGAGCATCTCTTAAATGCTATGTCGCATTGTGAAAATGAAGTCGCAACGTAAATATTTCATTACATATAGGTCACCTTAAACTCATAGGCGTCCGCGTCGTACGCAAAAGCCATTGACCATCGAACCACTAGGATTCGATTAAATCGTGCGACAAAAGTACCTACAAGGCAAATCAAATCAAATCAAATCATCTTTATTTGCAAGATAAGGTAATAATAAGATGTTGTTGTCCTGTAATTAACAGGTGCGGTATATTAACCCATAAGGCATGCAAACTTATAGTGGAATAATACATAGTCAGTTCACGATTTAATTTCTGTAACACTTATAATATACTGTACTATACTAAAAAAAGATATACATCCCAAGCAAACTTAGATTAACATCAATCATACAATAGTTATTATTTCATAGGCTTATTCATTTTAATTTATAATATAATGTCATTAGCTACACAATGATATTGAGTTCAGTCGAAGTTAATTTTTATTATTTACTATTTTATGGTCAAGAAAATCTTTTAAAGTTAAAGTTATATTTGAGTGACTTTTTAAAGTAGAATATATTTTCGCGCTTAATATTTTCAGGTAACTTATTGTAAATTGTTGGTCCCATGCAAAAGATGCTGTTTCGATACAACTCTGTTCTGGACTTCAAAAGTCGTAATTTGTTGGCGTTTCGTTTCGAAATCATTGTTTCATATTTATTGATATTATTCTTTACCATAACTGCTACTTCATAAATCTATATTAATGGCATGCTAAGAATATTTAATTTAATTAGTAAAAGGGTTTGGACATTAAGGATGAGATCTAAAGTATGGACTTAAACATTGCTGATTGTGATAAAACGCGAACTTGACTCTTGTATTCGGCTGTCTTAGCTTAAGCTCAGTATAATTTAAGCTATCAAATGAGAATTTGATAATGATAAGTTTTCTAGAAATTTCTTGCCTCGCACAGCCACTTTGTGGGATGCATTTTTTTGGAATTTTCCGAACAGATACGACTTCGGAATCTTCAAGAAAAAAGCATACTCCCATCTTCAAAGCCGGCAACGCATTTCTTGACACCTGTTGTTGCGGATGTCCATGGGCGGTTGCTTCACCTCTCACCATCCCGTGAGCCTCTTGCCTGTTTGCCCCCTCTTATATAAAAATAAAATAAAAGACTATACTATGTTTATACTTAGCTATGTTTAACGTGAGTAGAGTCTGAGCAAAGTCTAAATACGCTCTATAGATCTAAGCCTAAGATGTTTATAATATAACTTACGCGTACGACAAAATCAGATCGCTTGTTCGAAATAGCTAAGGATAATGTCTGACCGAATATATGTCTGAAACAGGAGTAACAGATTGCTGGGCCTGAAGCAATGATATTAATAAGTAGTTGACTCGACAGACGTTGTTCTGTATGTAATAAATAAAATAATGTTTTTATATGAATTTGTCAATAATATATCATAACATCAAAAATTACTTCGTAAAATATGAACCCTGCTGTCGTAATGAAATTGTTTCACAGCAGAACTGTCAAACTGTGCGTCAATAAATTCTCTCATAGAAATTATGTATGGACACATCAAAGGAAAAAGAAATTTATTGTTTTTATTTAATTTAGCAGCATTTTCCTATTCATTCACCTTTTAAACCTTCCCTGGACTTCCACAAATAATTCGAGACCAAAATTAGCCAAATCGGTCTAGCCGTTCTCGAGTTTCAGTAGGACTAACGATCAGCAATTCATTTTTATATATAGAGATATGGACACGCTATAACGGGACTCATACTGACAGAACAACAGACACAAGCTCTACAATGTTGTAATTACAATAATTATGTGAATGACGTGTAAATATTAAATAAATAGCAGTTTTAAAAAGAAACTAAATAACACGCTTTTTATAGACAACCGAACTAATAAATTTTGGAATAATAATCCATTTAGGGTATAAAAATCGCTTTATAAATCTTAATTTTATACTTGGGAAATTGGAATGATAATGGGAAATAATAAAAGTAATAACATTTACATTAAACACTGGCAAAAACAAACAAATAGCGTGGAGTACTGGCACAAATGAGTAATAGTCTATACACTACACGGTCAGCTGCTGCGAAGTATAGGCGCCCCCCGACCGTCACGCGACATGCAACACACAGACGAAAAAGTTTGAGACGATGTAATAAAAGTTTCACTTTAAAAATAAAGACGCATATTAAAATTTTCATCAATTCCTGCCATTTCAAATATATATAGATGAAAATTATATAAAATAACAAAAATCTTTTTTTGCAAATTGAAAAATGGAATAATTTTATCAAATTATTGTATTCTCATCGGTCCTTGATAAATCTACGAAGTTTGAACGAAAATTGTATGTTTAAAGTGGGACAAAATAGCGTCCAAATGAGTCGGTTACAAACAAACATACATATAAGTGAAGCTGATAAAAAGCGTGTAAAAAGGAAGATAGCTAGTGGTTGTCACAAGCGCGCATGTTAAAAAATTCGCTTACACACGGTTAACGTCCGTAACATGTCATAGACTTTTCAATACATAAAATAATTGGATAACTCTTCACAGTTCTATTCGTTGCAAAACCACAACAAAAATTGCCACATTCCGTTGTGCGAAACCGTATATTAAGTAATATTTAAACGGTATGAAGTTGCATCGTGGCATTGTGGCCATGCCAAAAGAGAACATTATCAAATATGTTAACTATGAAATTCATATCACCTTCAATCTAATATATTTGACGAAACTAGACACTTTTTCAAAGAAGTTATGAAATGTGTCTCATAGCACACCCAATCTTTAAACACAAGAACTTAAAAACATCATTCTTATTTCATCATTTGATTATAACCTAATTATGGAAGTTTATTTCATATAATTGACGAACTTTTGATCTAAGGCATGCGACAAACTTTAATGAAATAATAGTGAAAAGAATTACTAGCTGTAGATCCAATGAAAATTACAGGTTAGCTCAAAATACCTACAATAAACAATACAATAAAATAATCATACAAAAAAGACTATAAAATACATAATAAATAAATAAATACTATTTTAATTATATTATAACATTATATCAATAATATCTTTTTAACTTTTATGAAGTTGAATTACAATAATTATCTATTACCTACAGTGTTACCAACTGTATATAACAGCGAGGTATTTTACTTAAAAGGGTATTTTATTATAAGCAAGTAAACGATCAACGATACATGATGATAATTTCTAAGTCGTAAAACTTTAATCACTCCAAAGTAACCAATCTGTCTAATAACTAATTCAATCATCCGACTCGACAGCTCTGTGGCTCCGAGCTCGCGCTGCCATCCAAATATTCGTTTCGTTCATTGACACGTGCGGCCGCGGCCGGCGTGCCAAACCTGTTCTGTGTCGAGTTTTTGTGAATGGCCGCTTCCTTTGTAAGTGTATTCAAATATTGCGATTAATTCATAGCCTCAATAGTACCTTGTTCTTATGAATGGAAACCGAATGTGTGCGTGAGTGGCAACACCGCACACACACGTAACTTATTAATGTATAATACTGGCTTTAGGCGGACACGTGCTGAGTTCACTTCCTCGCAGCAAACCCATTGTCTTCAAATAACTTTTTTTCTTCAATTTTAGACGCAGGGCCTTTTAAACTTTGCTCACGGTTATTAAAATCTTTTGATACTAATTAATCTTAGCCTCCGCGAAGTTTATCATGTGGTTAATCATTCAAAATGTCTTGATGTAAAACCAACACTTAATGTATACCTTAAGCTTACAACAGAACGTTACTGAATTAAATAATCTAAAACGATTAAGCCGTTTCTTAGATTTGTTAGGATAAACGCACAGAGAAGCAGACAAATAGACTAAATATATTAGAAGTAGTGAAGCCATAACCTGAGCGTACAAAGCAAACAAGATTTTATGACGATACGTCACTCGAACGGTTAGCTCAGTTGGCAGAGCACGGAACACCAGAGGTCGTGGGTTCGAGTCCCGCATCGTTCATAAAATTTTATTTGTGTATAAATCTTAGAAGTGAGGGTTATCACTTTAATAAAACATAAAAATTTACTAAATATATTTTTAAACTTTTATCATCGCGGAACCTTAACATTATAATTATTATGACGGGTAGGTACTCACGATATAATACATTTTATTAATTTGGTGCCGATATTTCGATCCAATTGCATGAATCGTGGTCGAGGCGGAACCCCGATGGCGGCTAGAAAGTTTTGACACATTGAAGCTTGACACTAATAGTACATCAATCTGTCCACGTGGCGCGTAATTCTTTTTGGTCTTTTATTCCCTAATTAACCACACACACTACTGACGACGTCCATACTTTTGGGTCTTTTTGTTGCATTTGTGTAAATGCAATAGTTCAGTTTTTTTGCAAATAAACATAGCCGTAATGATAGCTATGAGAATAGATTAAATACATTTCAAATGAGATCTCTGCGTAGCGTAGAAATGCTTTACTAAAATTTATAGATCTTAGATTTTAAAATATCACATGTATTTTGTATACTAATATTGTACCTGCCTATAATTTAAATACATTTAATCTGTTTTATTATATTAGTTTAATTCTCAGTGTTTAAGTTCATAAATTGTATTTAGTTGGTAAAACTTTATGAATAAATAAATAAATGGGCCCAAGCGGTGGTGGTGAAGGGAGAGTCGTAAGCGGTACATCTGGACATAGCGAAAGCTTTCAATCGAGTGTGGCACAAAGCGCTTATAACTACTAATCGTATTGACTTCGCGAGAGGTTATGCAAATGGGTCAATAGCTTGTTGCCTGATCAGAGCATTAAGTTTGATAATGACGGTGCATATTATGACTTAAAACTCATAAACACTGCCACATAACTTATTTACATGTATTGTCGAAAATTTGGCCGCGTTCGACAAGAAGCCTGGCGAATCTCGAACGTTGTAGACGGGCTGAGTACCAACTAGTCATTTCCGGTGATCTCGAGCCGAACATAATAGTGTTGTGTCACAAGAGAAGAATCGTTGGTAATTTATTACAGTCTGTTTCAAACTCTGAGTCAGGCTTTAATAATAGGCACCAGTCGAGTTGGAGCTTTAGTTACGAGCTTAGCTTGGCGGGCAAAGTTATAATGCTTTTTTTGTAACCTGTTTAATGTCATCAAAACCAGCTAGATACAAAAAATAGGCCAAAGAGATAAATTCAGAAGTATATACATAGTATATGCGATAATAGATTTTCCCTCACCTAATATATATCATAAACATTACGTGGCGGGTGAGATTGTCAAAGATATTGCGCAACTTTCTCACGACGACCAGATCAAAGAGCATGTAAATACTACGTAATAAGAGGCGACCTAGACTGCCTAAGTAAAAATTTAAATTTAGTTTAGCTTGAAACGTGCTGTGATTTGACGTAAATTTGAAATAGGAATAGTAATAGTATGGCGACGAATTATAATCGAGGTAAGTTTGAAAGCGAACAGTTGCTTAAAACGTAGTAGATTTCGGTCGGCAATCTCCGTTTTATACAAGACTAGATGTTCCCGCCCGCTTCGCTGGGCAAATTTTAAAAGGATATAAATTAATGAAGGAACGTTGGAATTCGAAAAATAAGTAGCCATAAACTTCGCATTTAGGATAAATTTCGCATCGAATGGTGGTAGTTTCATATCGATACGATCAGTGGTTTAGGCGTGATTGAGCCTCAAACAAAGACCATTTTCATTATATATATATATATATATTTATTATAGCCATAATCTATCAATTACTGCACGTTTCATGCAGTCGCTTTTTTCTCAGAGAGATTCGGTAGGCTGGCCCACGTGATAAGAGTTTCGAGAGAAGCGCCCTGTGCCACACGACCGAAGGCCGGCTCCATATTCAACTACCAATCCTTCTTCCTTGCCAGTTGCCTATAAACTGTTTAATATTTTCATTTCAGCCAGGTTGGTTAAATGGTGCTAAGTTATTGATATCTTTGTATCGCCATTCTTTACACTCGCTTTTTTACTGGCAGTGAACGATACGATCAATTTGTTTCGAGTAATATTATTCAAAAAACTTGAACTGCAGCATGGTTGTTATAACTATAATTAAAAAAAAATGCTAAACGACATCAGATGTGTCTGTGGTGGTTTTTTTATTTTTTTTGGCTATTATGTATCTGAGAGCTTTAAGTAGGTATGTATTACGTATCTAAGTTTAGGTACTAACCTACGTTGGTAGGTAAGTACTTGTTTTTGTTTGTGCCGACATAATACTAACTAATCGATTTACTTTATCTAAAAGTAAATTGTGTCAGAAAAAAATAATGCTCATTGCTCCCACAGAATCAAATTACTGATCCACAAAATATTGAAACGAACACAAAACAAGAAATTGTACCATCAATAATAAACGATACCGGCTACTTTATAATCTTATCTAATTATCTCGCCCATAAAAATTGTATTTTTATTTGGAACGGTAACTTATTAATTTAGTAATCGAATTATCCGAAACAAGCTCATTTTATTGGAAATTAGAAAACAGCACGCGACTTACGACCGCGCCGCCGCGCTGTGTCCGCGTCGTAGGCGTGTAACGGTTCTTCCGCTAGATGGCGCCAATGCGTGATTAATTCTCGTGCAATACTCGTTTTTAATTATAGTTTGAATGACGCTCAGAATTTTATGTTTGCTTGCACGTGTTGAATAATTATGATAAAAATTCTGTTACTGACGGTATGTTAACAACTCACCTGAGTTTGTATTGATTTTTCTAATTTCATATAACTGTTCTAAATTCTAATGTTAAAACCTACTTGAACATTATAATAAATTGATTTTTTTCTTTAATATCTAAATAGTCTACTGAAACGTTTTCTAAGACCAGTTTAAGTCGGACATTTGAAGGGGCAAAACTGAATTTATTTTGCTCTGATTTTTGGATATTCAACTTACTCCAATTTAGCGATACAGCAAACCTTAATGTCTGGGGGCGTTACGTAAACAATGCTTTGGGCGGACCAGCCACCGGGCGCCACCTATTCCCCCCTCTCTCGCTACACACCTGCGCCGGAGTTCAATTTCGCAATCGACACAAATTTGACAGCGCGACGTTTGGCGCCAGCCATCTAATCAATAGTCATTTTTTATTAGGTTTCATGTTAGACAACTTATTTGCATATTCTTTTTAAAAAGTTTTGATGATTTAAACATTTGGGTGATAGGCTTGGCTGTTTTATTTTCTTCTTAATTTAGATGACTACAACTTCTTATATTTAGGTAAGTATATGAAGCTTGGTTGGAAACAAAACAAATACGTATCTGTTGTTTCTCCTTACATTAATAATAAAATGAATTGCCAATAGTTAAAGGGCATAAAAGGCATTTATTTTCTGAAAATTGATTCCGTTAGATTTCTTTTTGATAACATTTCTAATATACTAGATAGAAACAAATAGCGCTCTGAGAGAGAAGAAACAGCGCAAGAAACTCTCACAGCATTCTTTTTTTGCGCTCTTTTTATAAAATATA
Organism: Leptidea sinapis; assembly: GCF_905404315.1. Classification (NCBI taxonomy): domain Eukaryota; kingdom Metazoa; phylum Arthropoda; class Insecta; order Lepidoptera; family Pieridae; genus Leptidea; species Leptidea sinapis. The sequence goes on from NC_066289.1 coordinate 424,180, forward strand.
AATTGTACTGTCATTGCTATAGCTATAAAATAAACATAATCATAATCTAGTCGCAGGCTGTCCGATCAATTAGATATTCAGCTGATGGGTCATGATAGCCATGAGATTGTATTGTTTGCTGATGATACTTCACTTATTTTTAAAGTGAAGCAACGTGCAGATATTGATGACGAGGTAAACAAGGCACTCTAAACGATAGTGCGTTGGTTTGAGACGAATAATCTGAAATGAATAATCACTTAGAGTATAAAAACAAAGTGTTTATTTATATATTATATTTCGCTTAAATAAGATTTTAACAAATTTAGTATAACTAAATTGTATTTTTTACTCCATAGTGCTTAGTTATAGGAGTAAAGTTTCATAGTGGACGCAGTCAAATGCTTTGGACAAATTACAAAATGCATCCTGTAACTCTTACCAGGCGTCAAAGATGTGTTCAATGAGTCTAATACTCGCATTAATTGTTAATAAGCCCCTAGGAATACAAAATTGATTTTTGTTTAGTAATTTAAAAAAAAATGCATTTGCAGCCACAAATTTTGAAATAATTTTTTAAGGTTAGTACAATTGATAGAAGGTGCAAGTAAGTTTATATTGAAATCTCCACACACAATAATTGACGTGCTGGTTTTGCAAAAATTTGATGGTACCTTCTCCATTCTATGTTGGAATTGTTCATATGTTGCAATGGGGGGCATAATAAAATATTTCTATATTAGAGCACCTCTAAACCAGTTCAATTTCTAATTACTTACTTGAGATACATTGTATGGTGAACAAAATTTTGGAGCTTTCTGTTATGATTATTCTTACCACTAACAGTTACATACTACTAGGTACGCCCGTCACCGACTTCAAAACCACATTCAAGATAGACTTATGTCACGTGTCTGCGTGAAATAGAAAAATAAATATATTTATTTACCATAGGGAGTGACAGTGACATTATGTTTTGCAACAACAATTGCTAAATGTCATGAAGCTGCATCAGTTGGTAAGGGGCTTTGACATGGGGAGAAGAAGTGATGAGAAACTACTAACCCATCTTTTTATTCATATAACAACCAGACTTATAATATTGAAATTTTGTTATTTAAAGCGATATTGGGATATATCTGGGATTAATGATACAAATTACAAAAGTGTGGGACTCGAACCTCTCGGGTCTGTCCGAGTTCTCTTAACAACTGAGCCAACGTTCGTTCGAGTGACGCATCTATCGTAAGTCTCGGTATGTCTTACAACAAGATATACAAAGATCCTGTAGATGGAGTCACAACCTGAGAGTTGAACGACCTTGGCTCAATGATTCCTAGTATCTGCGTGAACATAGGAGTTGATAGCCAACAAACAGAAACAACGTTATAAGTAGATACGGCGCCAATAACTGCCACAGCGTTATAGGTACTTATTATACAGTGTGTTTTGTGTTAGAGTTAAAGTTAGTGAGTTAGAGTAAACCAGACGCGCCGTATCTCAGTTAATTGTCTAATTTTTAAACCGCATATGGTGCAGAACCAAGTCTATTCACCCATCTTTCAATATTTGCCCCAATGAAATTTGGAATCAAGAGTTATGCCAAGGAGTAAGCATATTCCGTCGGTTTTATCACCTCTCCGTTTCAAAATAACATACGCGCTTGACATTTGGTGCGGTGAAATTGATATATTTAGTTTTATGACTATTTAACAATACGTTATTGGCGCATCTTTTCACTTTCAATATGAGTGTCATCCGCAACCAATTCTACCTTGTGTTTTATTTCTACAAGGTTAGGTAGACCATTTATGTAAATCAGGAAAAGGAACCCCATACCGAGAGGAGTCCCAGAAATCTCCTGCCATTCACATCGACCTTCTGAATTCTATTTTCAAGATCAAAGTCAAACGTCAAAGTTCTTAGGAAACATTTAAAGTTAAAGCAGCTAATGTTGTTATAAATTTAAGACTAGGCACATGTTTCGTGTTGTCAGACATGCAAATATTCTAATAAATTATTATAATTAATAATGTTATAAGCTAACATAAATCAATAGCCGAATACAATACATTCAAGTTCGCCAACGTAAAGCCATACCTAAAACGCTACATTGTAAAGATATAATGAAGTAAAAATAATTACAAAAAATTATTAAATACCTAGGTATCACTGAAAATGTTTAGGAAATGAAAAACAGCTTAAGGTAAAAAGTTTCCAATACTTTTATTGTCTTTCGAAGTAATCTCCGTTCCTCTCTACACATCGTCGCATCCGATGGAACCAGTGAGAAAAGCAGTGGGCCCATTCTTCCTTAGGGGTCTCTTCTAAGGCATTTTCGTACGCTTTTACCGCATCTTCAGGGCTCGTAAATACCTCTAATTTTATCTTTAGTACTTAGGAATAAACAAAAGTTGCAGGGAGCCAGGTCAGGACTGTAGATATGGCGGATGACTCATTATCTCAACACCTGCCATAGTCAAATATTGAACAGTCCGTTTTGCACAGTGCGCTGAAGCATTTGCATTGAAGGAGGATCCTGCTTCGAGGGCGCTGCTGTCGATTTTTTTCCAAAACAACAGGCAAACAGCGATTGACATACCAGTCTGCAGTAACTGTCCTTACATCTTCTAGCAGAACTGTAGCGAAATGACCTTTACGACCAAAGAATGAGGCAATCATCTTTTTTCCTTGACTTCTTCCTTTCTTTACCTTATTTGGCCGGTCCTCGAAAGGAAACACCTACTGAGCTGATTGTCTATGGGTTTCGGGTTCGTAGCAATATATCCAGCTTTCATCACCTGTGACGATGTTAAATACAGCATTTGAGTCACCGCCGTTGAACTTATCAAACATTTGGCGACACCAGTCCATTAAAAGGTGTTTCAGGTCGTCGGTTAAAGTATGGGGAATCCATCTGGTACAAAGCTTCCTGACGCCTAAATGTTCGTGTAATATTTTTTGAAATTGACTCATACTCATGCCTAGGCTTGCCCGTATCTGCTGATAGGTATCTTTTATCTTACTCTATCATGCGTCGCACAGCACTGATGTTATCTTCAATGCTTCGCTGTTTAAGGACGTCCCTCACGCGGATCATCATTGAGTTTGCTACGTTCACGCTTAAACTCGTCAAAGCAATTGTAAATAGTGGCACAAGATGGGGCTTCATTAAGAAATGCTTATCGCAGCCTATCATAGCTTTGTTGTTGAATAAGCCGACAACGAAAGTCATAATAAATAATTGACCGAAAATTTTCTCGCATTAGGTTCATTTTCACGTGTAGCAAGAGTTTTAGATTTGCCGCCAATTCACAAAAACAAATGACAAATGAATGCTATATTAGGTTACCACAGAGTTCTAAAATGGCCAGTTCTAAAAATTTTCAGTGTTACCCACGCATAATATTAAGAATTAGATTTTAATAATTATAATAAGAGAACAATAATATTTATTACAACAAAATACAATATAAACAATATCAGTGTTGGGGTCTCCTTTTAAGCAATGAGTTGCCTGTAGTAGGAGGCCCCGCATATGACATCAGAAGACCGAGCGCAGATCCTGTTAAAACATAGTGACATTGCTTAGCCTTATTAAATGGGTCAACGGGAAAGCCTAACTATCCAAAGCGGAAGTACTGCCAATAATTATCACTTCCATGTAATGATTGTTTTTCAGTATTAGGTACATGTAATTAATATTTATTATTGTAAATCATCAGTCACATCTATAATAAGAAATAAATAAAATAGGAAATATGTAAGTAGGTATACCTGGGTTCTAATTTAAAAATAAAATCATTCACTCGTCGTCGGCCGGCTGGAACATAAGAGAGATAGAGAGAGCACAAGGCACCTGCACATCTGATGTGGACTTAATAACTGTCAAACAAGTTAGAACTTGCCCGTCTCCCTCTAGTGGTGTCCTCTCACCATAAAAGGCGGTGAATTAAAGGAATAAACAGTAATGATATTCCTCCATTTGCTTTTCATATTAACAAAACAACCTTCTGAAACCTCTAATTCGAGGACCACATATGGCGTTGATTCGCCGGTAGCCACTAATTGAGAGCGACAGAAGACAAATAAATCGCCTTTTATAGTCACGGCTAGCATTAAATACACTGATTGGTAAATAAACATGCGCAGTATTGATCAACTTGCAAGCTCGATACGCCGTGATGAGGGCGATTAACATGCGGCGCAGAGCACGCATTACCGCGGGGGCGGAGTAATAACATACCCATTGTCTAACTACACTATAGACTATGTTATAGCACCGCTTCTACAAACTGTTTATGTTAATCTACTTATTTATTTAGGCAAACTTGTCTATAATTATTCACTCTGCCAATACCTCATTTCAATTCCACGTCTCGACCATTATAATGCTTTATAGTTTCATGAATGCTATTAAATCCCCGCGGTGCATTGTCTTCAGTTAATATTTATGATTTGATGTGATTGCGAAGTTTTATTATCCTTCTGTCATAACACAGGTTGGTTGAGAGAGTCAAGGGTCGCTCAGACTCCCATTTGTCGTGTATTTAGCTCGCGTCGCACAGCCCGCGGTCGGCGTTAACAGATATCAAACTTTATTGTTAACCTGTCAGGATAATGTATGATCGAAGCCTTTCAATATAGCCAGGGTCGATTATGTATGTATCGCTTTTCTTCACATTAGTGGAGCTACGCAAATGCTCCCGACTTGTCCATTGGGCCGGCACAATACAGCTCTTTTGGCACATTTTAAACCGCGTGATTCTTACAACTCATTTGTCGTAAATATCGTGTGTCAGATGGCTCAATCGAATCAGGCGTATGTCTGTGCGTGAACTGTCGTAAATTCTGTGAACAAGCTGCCACTTAACGCGGGACCGATATTCGGAGTTATTCAGGCTGTTTACTCGTTAACTCGCCGAGTGGGCACTTCTAACGAAGGCACCCAAAAACGTTCCCACAGTCGTCGATCACCGCGGAAAAAATAGTGTCTACGAATTAACACGTCGGTGCAGTGTGTGAGTACGAAAACACTCGCAGCAGAGAGCTCTCTAGATGACGGAGTGCTGTCGCCGGCCGGGCTCGCTTCCCTACACGCCACTGCGTCGTGATTGTGCGTAAGATAGTTGTTCGATGTCTTTCATTTACATTAATTTCAAACATCCATGATGGAGACGCCATTCAAGAGTCATCGACTGTTTCGAGAGGATGTTTGACAGCAAGAAACTTGTGTCAATCCCATAAGCAGTTTTTAAGTCGTACCTGTGCAGCAGTACTCAACTGACCACGAGAATGTATTGTAAACAAGTGGCGTGTCAGCATCGTGTTCGGTTGCGACTGTCTCCGTTCCTCGTTCTTACGGTTTGTCGCTAATTTCATAAACAAATACGTCACAGCAGTTTGTGTGTGAAACAGAGTTCGGTTCTTTCACTCGTGAATGAGAAGTGTACACGATTCTTAATCATTCGCTTTGTATCCCATAGAAAGAAATTAACGATTTTTTCGTTAATTGCCAATTCAACTTTAACAACAAAATAATCTTATACAACTGTGTTTTCACTATATATTAATGAAAAACATGCTTGCTTTAAATAAAATGTTTGAATTAAATTACATAAGTAATGCTTTCTAACGACAGTTGGAAGCGAAAACGGCCAGAAGGCATAAATAAATCAGTTCTTGTGGTCAGATGGAGGCTTTAATTATTGATTTATTGTGCGCAGTATGAAGCAAGGCGCCAGCTAATTGGTCGATACTGGTTCTCGCGTGACCGGTGACACGGGCTAGGCAGAAATTATTTAAAACAAAATCATCCAATATGGTGCAACATGGTCTGGTATTCGTAACCTTGTTGAACGCTTCAAAACAAATTCTACTGAAGACCAATTAAATTGAATATGTTGAGCGGAATTCATTTTGACGTTTCGACGTGGATTGATTCATTGTAAGTGTTTCAGTACTCTTATAATATCATTTATTGAGAATGGGCAACGGTGTAGATGTATAATTAATACAGTAAGTACATACGGTAGAACGGTGTACAGTGAACGATGAACTTTGGGTGCGAGATGTTGCGCTGAGGCAAACCGAGATTTCTTTGGCGAGAGAACAAATATGAGAATACTCCACGTGTGTAAGCATTGTGCACACTACAAGCGTAAAATTATATATTCTTTCTTCTTACCTTAAGACAATCTTTATAAAAGTCACAAACTTTGAATAAATTTTGTGTCAGTTTTTGTGAGGACGATGCATGACATAGTATATTGTTGCGCGAGTTGAACATACCAGTTTTGATATTTCGATTGTGTTAAATTTGCGTGTGCAAAGTATAATTTGCGTGTGAAAAGTAAACTTTTCGCACTCAAATAACAATAGTTTCAGTAACGAAAAAACTCACGCGTAATTTTAAAATGGGCAAAAGGCTCTTTTTCAACCGCAACAGCGAGGGCCAAGATGCTACTTTTCCCGCATGAGTAATACAAACGTTCTGTTTGTACTTCACGATAAACATTTTGATCGATATTTCAACCACCAGAAAGTAAATAAAATATGGGAAATGCAGTTTCTGTAAGAGAATAATAATATGTGAAAATCTAATATTATCTTTATTAGTTACTTGAATGCACACTTTTACCACACTCGAATGAAGTTGAAATCTACAACTACCAAAGTCAAAAGCTTCAAGTTGTCATATTAAGATAATCAAAATGGTTTCTTTTAGTAAACTAAAGATCTGTGATTTGTTTAGAATTAATGAATATAAAAAGTACAATTTAGAAATTTTAGAGGTTATATTTTTTAATTGTGTCATTAACACTGTTTTATTAGTTACCCAACTACTATTGACATATTTTAGCTTTCAGAGGATGACAGGCTTATAGCGTGGAGCGTGGTCACCGAGCGTACGCACTCGGCGCTCGGTTCAATATTGTGGTAGCGATCCAATACAAACAAAACTCCTTTGTTGGAGGTCAAACCTGTGTGAAGAGAGTTTCCGTGTCACTCGCGAGCCTTGCTTACACTAGCGTGGACATCGTTGACAAATACTTTTTGTTTTTCTTCAATCGCCATTAGACGGTTGGCTAGAAAATATTATTTGTACTACGCTACTTCCTGTTTAAGTTTTCAACGCATGGGGAAAGTACTAATTGTTGTTTTTTGGCAAATAATGATAAAAACCATTTACTTTCTCAAATTGATTACTTTGGAATTCTTTTTGATCTCAATTGAAGCACGAAAAATGGTGGGGAAACAAAAAGTTAAAGGTTGAAATACCAAGAGCAGGAAATGGATTAACTATTAAGCTAAGCTGGTCATTTAAAGATAAGGATTGGGGGAGAGATGAATATGAAATGAAATGAATGAAGAAGATTATCTATTTAGACCTCAAATCAAAATATGTAGTCAATAAGACATGAAGTGAGGCGAAAGTGTAGAGATACAATCAGAATGTAGGAGCTCCGATATCAATAAATATTTTGATTGGTCTGCCGCTACAGATTGCTCGCAATACAATCTTAAGCGGTGTGCGTCAGGGACGACGCCACCGCGCACTAACATACACAGTGCATGGAGGTGACATTCAGGAAACAAATATTATAAATCTACTAGCAGACCCATCAGAGGTTGTTCTGCCATATAAGTGAATAAAAAAAATCTGTTTGAAAAGACCTACCCGATGTGCACACCAAGTTTTATTAACATCGGTTCATCCGTTCTGGAGGAGTTTGGTAATAAACTCCGCGATACGAGAATTTCATATACCAGTTATTATATTTAAGAAAACACTTGTAGCAATGGCATTATTATTGTTAATAATAATTAAATAAAAAAAATCGGACATTCCGTTGCCTGCAGAGCGCTGGTAATATGTGCCCGTTATGGGCCTCTATCCCCAGTATACTGAGCTAACCCAATATTTCATCATTCTATATCAATTAATTTTCAATATCAGCCGTCAGGTTTTAATGTTAACAGGTAATCAGCATTTCCAAACCAAAGCTATAGAACTAGGTATGTTCTATGTCCAAAATCTTTCAAATTAGGATCATCTAGTGGTAGTGTTGTTTAGATACTTATTACGAGGTAAGCCACGTGTCTGTGTATCTAACTTAGATTAAGGATTGGTCTCCGCTGCGCCCCAACTAGATACCGCAGGCGTAGTCGCAAAATGCGGCAACTAATATTACGCCGAAGTGGGCGTACTCGAGCCAGTCTCGTTGTCGTGTGACGTTGACGTGCCACATGTTCTGTTAAACTTTGCTAATAATTGAAATGAAAATGTCGGATTGCGTAAAACTTTGTAAAAATAATACTACAAGAAATAAAAAAGACATTGGGATCACATATCATCAGTAAGTTCTTTGTATTTTATCAATTTCAATGTAAAATAACACGAAGCGTATGTTACATAATTTGAATGATGCCATTGAGTGTCAAGATGGCACGCACAGATGCATCTAATAGTTGCCGTAATAAAAAAGCTATTGTTTTTAGGTATTGCGGTATCTAGTTAGATCCCAGCGGAGACCAACAAAATATGGTTGACAATGGTGATGTCAATTATGTTTTTTTATTACAATAAGGGCCGAGACGAGCAGGACGTTCACCTGATGGTAATTGATACGCCCTGCCCATTACATTGCAGTACCACTCGGGATTCTTAAAAAATCCCAAAAATTCTGAGCGGCACTAAAACAGCGCTCGTCACCTTGAGTCTTATATCTCAGTAAGTCTCAGTAAGTAAGTTAAGTCTCATTTGCCCAATAATTTCACTAGCTAAGGCGCCCTTCAGACCGAAACACAGTAATGCTAACACATTACTGTTTCACGGCAGAAATAGACGCCGTTGTGGTACCCATAATCTAGTCGGCATCCTGTGCAAAGGTGCCGTCCACTGGTCTGACTGTTTTTCATTGCTTTGTCTTTTTCAACCATATCTCCATATGAGGTTTGTATGACCGAATTATTTTGCACAGTGGGTAGATTACTTTATCTATTTACTATCGGACCCCTGTCGTTCTTATAAAGAAACAGATACGTTAATAAAATCAAAGCAAGATAGTAAATTGAATATTATTATTTATTACCGGGATGCGGTGCAACGGAAGGCAGTAAATAAATAGTTCATTTAAACCTTTATGAAATTAATTACATTCAATAAAAAGGTAGATTAGCACTATCAAGAATATCGTATGTTTATTTTGTTGTAAAATAACATAATAAATGTATGTTCAATGTGACCTCCAGTCGGAGCTGGTAGAGAAAGACAGTTTTGTACCAATTTTATGTAGTTTCGATAACTTTGTAGTATCAGCGTTGTATATTTGTGTGATAATATTGTCCGGCGCAATAACAAACGTCCTAGTTAATATATTTTACTATTATTATGGCAGTGTGGGCTTGATAAATGTACATTATATTATTTTATTGATACATACTCGTACTTATAATGACACGATATATTTTAAAAAGATAGGTCATCATCATTATTATCATCACTTCAACCGGAAGACTCCCACTGCTAGAAAAAGGCCTTCCCCAAAGATCTCCACGATGATCGGTCCTGCGCTGCCCTCATCCAACCCACTCTGGGGATCTTGACCAGATTTTCGGTCCATTTTGTGTGGGACCTACCAACACTACGCCTTCCGGTACGTGGTCGCCATTTGAGGTCTTTACTGCCCCAACGGCTATCTGTCCGCTGAGCTATGATAGATGAAAGATAAATAAACATAATTAAATCTCGAATGAATTATGTGGCGACTGGGATACATACATGCCTCTCCTTTAAAGAACTGCTAGCCACTCATTTGTTGCAGGTATCCTAATCGTAAACACTGTAGAAAACTTGGGAATAACAAGGAAGCTTCTGCACTGTGACGAAAGCTACGTAATGCCACGTGGTCAGAACATTCGAATAGTCAAATCGAAGCCAATGAAACACGGTTCAAATGAAAGAATGACATTAGGTATGAAACGACTGTGGTGGAGCGCAGCCACACATCCATATGGTGGGGGTGATATCCTGATTTGTGGCGTATCGTACGAAGGTGGAATCCGGCAGCAGGACTCGGGTGAAACAGCGCTTTGGAACACTCCCCGTGATAAATGCGGTAGGAGACATACAATGAATATGTACCTTTTTAATATATGACGTAAGACCTCCAATAATATGTCCCAACTTTGAATACTTTTTTAAACCACAAACAAATCATCATCTTATTGCATCCGCCTGTTTTGCTACACAAAAAAATTGCATGCATACAAAGTACACGTGTCAGAAGTGAAACCTGCATTGTGCATGAACCTCTAAGCTGCGTATGAAGTCCTGGTACATGTTGCTTGGATGTCACATGATTTCAACCGCTATGAAAGAAATCACTATCACAGCTACCATACATATAGCATACCATACATACCATACAGCACCATAGTTCTGTTCTCCTGGTGTCTATGTATTAATACGTCGTGCGCATGACGTTAGAATATATTAAGGTATACCCGCATCATACATAAGACCATCTCTTCTTCAACTATGATCGCCTAGTACCAAACCACTGTACAATGCTTCTACAGAAGTTTTCACTTCAAGAACTATCTTACAATACAAAAGGCATTTTAACATTCCTTTATTTAATTAAATTTTTTGCTTATACACCTTTGTAATTCCTTTGAATAAGACCAAGCTGTGTTTGCCTATAATTGGATCTACATTACGATAGTGATACTTTAAATTATTTCTATGCTGAATTTTTTGTATCAATGATGTAAATCTGTTGTTGAACCATGACATAAATAAATAAATTCAATACTTTCGCTGTGATTCACTATGTACTCTACAGCACATGTAGCGTTAAACGTTTAACGCAACCTTCTTGAAAGTCGCATTAGAAGTGTAACTTCAGAAACCATTCGTAATTCTTAAACTCTATGTAATAAACTTTCAGATACCTTGTTACAGAACAACACACTTACCGCGTAACTTCAAGAATTTTGCGTACAAAGATAAAGAGGCTGATGAGACGGTCATCTTGGAACCTTGTTATCTCAACACCATAAATTTATTGATATTTTAATGTCACAAATGATACGTATGTAGCTAAATAATAATCCAATTCAATAAAATCATATGTTGCCGTTACTAATATATAATTGTCGATCATATTGTAGTTATGTTTAAGGTCGGTAATTGTATAGAAGTATGTTGCCAAGATGCTATTCGATATAACACACCAAGCAACGTGTTATTCAAGAGAGTGCCGTGTCTAGCTCGTAAGTTATCGTATGTAATAAAATTAAATGTAACACATATCTCTTTTTCATGTAATCTTCATAATTTATACACATTTTTAGCTTGCGACGGGCATCGGCGCCTCGGGCCACGTCTTGATATAAGGCTTTTTCTCTAGAATAACTACACAATATATCAATGATTTATGCGAGCTTTTACTTGCATTTTAAATTATATGTTAAAATAGCAACGAATTTAAAATTATTACCAAATCCTCAAAATCGGATTCAAATTAATTCATAGCCAATTTCATTCTAAAATAAAATCTAACTTAGGAAAGATCTTAAGATTTATGACTATTTAATTCTTGTGTTAGTAAAAATAAATCAAATATTTGATTTACGTGTAACATTAAAATGTATGTTATGGGGCAATTATAATACAAGAATGATATTTTTTTTATATTTTAGTATGAATAATAAAAGTATAAGTAGGTAAAAAATTTGCAGTGAAATAATAATTCGACAGAAATTATGTTTCTGAATGCCAGTTTTTTAACAACTACGGAATAACTAACATAACCCACTCAATGGCAGTGTTATAATAAGTAATAAATAAATAAAAATAAAATAAGCCTTGAATGCTGTTCACAAATATAATAAATGATACTTAACTAAATATAAACTTAAATCTAAATAATATGCTTAAACAGATTGTCTTTCGACAAAGGCCCCCTCTAAAGATTTCCACGCCTCTCTGTCTTTCGGGATTTGGATCCATTGAGGCCCAGCTACTACTACTATTCTTTTTACTTCATAAGTAAACAAATAAATAAATATTAATTAAAAGGCCGCTATAAATGAAACATCCGTATAACTTTCCGTGTTCTCAACCTCAACGCTACCGCCGTGCAACCTGCGGCTCATCGTATTAAATATTAGCATGATCCGTCGCTGAATGGTATCCTGTCAATATTGATGTATGGGTGAAGGGCGCGTTCCCGGGGACGCCGCGGACGGCCATAGAGCACCACCCGCAGCTAACTTCGCTCACCTCACCGCGTCTCGCCATCAGGTGGCGAGCACAAATACCGCAATAAATACCCGCTTATCGCAAATCAGCTCTTCTCACCGAGGGGCGATGTATTCGCGAGCCCTCGCATATGCTCAGCCCCGCGTCCATTTATCATGGCAGCAACCTCAGTCAATTAAATTAAACCGGAGCATCGGTGATAGCACTCGGATCCAGATATAACATTCTCCCATACAGACATTATTTATTGCGGTGTAATTTGTATTTGTATTATTATGTCGATTTAGAGTCGACTTATCGACAAATAGCGCGGCGCTAATGGCGCGGCCGCCGCTCATGTTACAAAAGAAATGATCATCTGGTGAAGAATTGCGATGTGTGTTGAGATAACATTAATGATGTGAGCCTTGTTGCATCACCGATGTAGTGCTAGGATATAAACTAGATGGACGCCACCAAAAAAAAACAAAAGTATTACGATATTCAAAGGAATTGTTAAGAAACGTTTGTGTGGTAAAGGTTACTACTATAAATGACATTTTTAATGATGTCACAGATTGGGAATGGAGCGACCGCCCTCAAGCTATATAGCTCATATTAAGTTTAATTTTACAATATTACTTTGTAAACATGTTTTTGATGAAAAAAAGTCCAACTGAGTTTGTTGCGCCAATTCTTCTCAGGTCTGATGTATTCGCTTTGGAGTGGGTGATAGTTTTTGACTTTCAATAAGTGACGTCACATCGTATTTTGAATAAAAATATTTTAATATGATAAGGCAGAGCGAGCTATTTCCTTAGAATGTGTAAAAATCACAAAAATAACAAATTCAGTGTTGTACAAGGAATCTTCATTAGGTACTTAATCAAATTACTTTTTAGATTTCTCACTTAACACAACTTGACGCGATGTCTAGTCATGTGCCTTAAAACAATGTCACCTAAACAATTTGTTATTTTTTAAAGTTATAATCCTCTCACTTCTGGGATTAATTACACAAATTAAATTTGAAAAAAAAAATAATGAACAATGCGCGACTAGGACCCGTGACCTTTCCCGTTCCGTACGTGCGCTCTTTTCACTGAGCCAATCGTTCGAGTGACGAATCGTTGATAAATCTTGTATGTCTTGTTCAACTCTGAAGCTCGCACGGAACGCGAGGGCCGCGGGTTCGAGTCCTGCATCGTTAATAAATTTTGTTTTCAAATTTAATTTGCATAATATCACCTTACTTATATAACGCACCAAAAACAACACAATACCATCAAAGATAACCCAACACGTTCCAACAGATTACGAACAGATAAATCTACCAGAATTCAAAGTCATTTAAACAACGGTGATTCAACAACATAAAATGATCATTTTTCATTATTGATCATTGACTACATGACACCAGAGGAGTCATAGGATTATTGACGGACTTAAAAGTGTGCATCCCTTCTTAACTGGTACCCACTACCAGGCCTTAACGACCTGCAAGCTCTGCACAATAAAGCTTCGAGTGCCGCATGTCCGCTTGTCACTTAAGGTGATTAAAATATAAAAACTTATTATATTCTATATAGTAAACATTTGTTCATAATCTTAACATTATATATTGATACTAGCTGACCCGACAGACTTTAAGCTGTTCATAAAAACAAAAACTTTCGTAAAAACCGTTCTTTACAGACCCCTACTCCACGAAAGGAATATTTCTACCAAATTTCAAGTTTCTGTGCTTTATGGTTCCCGAGATATCGTGATGAGTAGGTGGAAATCTCTTACATATATAATTAATAAAAAAATAAAAAAACACTATAATTAATAGTGTGTCTAAAAATAAAGTCTTCTGCATCGAAATACATAATATTATGATTTCATTTAATTATACTTTTATGGCTGTATAGATAATTTCGTGCAAGTGGAACTGATTGGTTGACACATTGTTAAAATAAAATTTGAAAAACATTAACGTTATAAAATCTTGTAGGTTTGTTCAACTCTCAGGTTTTTCAAATTTTATTTGTGTACTAGCTGACCCGGCAAACGTTGTTTTGCCATATAAAGTATAATTCACGCGATAGTTTTATAAGTAATAAAATATTACCTATATTATAGCCTATAGCCTTCCTCGATAAATGGACTACCCAACACTGAAAGAATCATTCAAATCGGACCAGTAGTACCAGAGATTAGCGCGGTCAAACAAACAAACAAACAAACACTGCAGCTTTATAATATTAGTATAGATTAATCCTAGAAATGAGGGTTATCACTTTAAAAATATAACACATTGCTAAAATGTTCTGGCAAAAGAACATCTACAGTAGATTGCTAAAGTGCGTTAATAAATAAATTATAATAAAATGACGTGACATGAAACCTTTTGTCACGACTTTCATATGTGTTGAGAACGTCTGATATTGACAATTTACTTCATAAGCTCGCGTTGATGTCGTTTGTATGTCAAGAGATTAAAACAAAGTGAGCGGGCTTGAGCAGCCAATGATTGGGTAAACGGGGATCATCCGTCTCTGTAGTACTTGTTTATTGTGTTGTCCTTTGTTTAGTCTTTATTATTGAGTATTCTTCTCACCCCCTGTGTGAAGGTGGAAGGAGTGTGTCAGACCTGACCCTATACCCTGGTATTTCTTCTCCCAAGACATTGGCAGAGTTTTAGGGTATTATGGGGATCGTCGTTCTTATACTTTAAAATAAATATAAATATTTTTTTGTTTGTTGTTTATTTCTTTTTGTTGTGCCCTTGCTAATAGCTTTGTCAGTCAGTCTTTTTTAATTTTCGGGGTCTTGTGAAATTGTCGTTGTTCTCCTCTTCAATAATACAGTCCCTAGAATACGCCTTCATTTTGCGTTTACCCTCTTCGTCCGGGGGTCTTATAATATAATAAATAGGCGCCGTTGTGGTACCTAAAATCTAGCCGGCATCCTGTGCAAAGGAGCCTCTGGTGATCATTGATGTCGTTCGTGACATCTTGTTTTCGTTGTTAAGGCGTGTAACAATGGAATTTCCTTGTGCGGCTGCATTATAAATAAAAACCATTTTTAATTACAAACCTCTATAGCACTGTGTACTTTTAGCTAGCTAGCTAAGTTAAAGTTTGACTTATAGCTCTTCTCTTATCTTATATTATTAACATTGCTTACGTTTGCCTAATACCATTAAGAAAAATCCGCTGTCCATATAACTTTAGAGGTATTTTTCTCTCTTTCTCTAATACAGAAGGAGAGAACGTATGCTTTAGTAACTTACGAATTTTATTGGTATCTCCCATTCGCAGCATCATGCATTAAAGAACTTTGTACTAAAATAAAGATCCCGCTTTCCTGTTTATTATAATTATCCCTAAAAGGATTACATAAATAATACGACGAACTGTGCACATACATTTACTTTGTTGAACCGACAAGGATTCGTTCTAACTCGCTAAACGTTTTATTCGTTCATCACAACATTATCCTTTCGACACGGTAGCACTAATTGGATAAAACATCTGAACAAAAAACACCCAAGAAACAAACACTTTAATGATACGAACCCTCATCTAAGGCGCAAAGGGAGTTCCATTTAAGATGTGAATTGATGCAGGCCCGGCTTAGTTTGACGGCTGTCACTTATGACGAGAATCTGACAGGGTATTATTAAAATAAAACCGCGTAAATCTAAATCAATCTTAATATTATGACGCAGCTGACAAGTATTTGATATGTGACAGTAGAAATAAGTGTAGTCTTCAGATGTTAGTTGAGATGCTAACACCCATTTGACAGTGCACATGTTTCCCTATAATTATCACTACAATCTTTTGATGTTTTAAATGTCTTATTTTTTCGACCACTTTCTGGAACAACTTTCAAATAACCAGGATACATTTAACATGAGGCCATGTATTATGTTTATGATGTATTTATTGTATTCAAAGCATATTTCTATATTATTACCTACACATCTTTAAATTGTTTGAAACCATTGAATAAAGCAGATGTTTCCGTCATATTGGGGGATGTCTTGAATGTTCTCATGGACACATTCGCTGCCTCTTCAGGGCTGGTAAATCGTATACCTCCTAGGTAGCTTATCTTTAACTTTCGTAAATAAAATAATGCTATAAGATGCAAGGTCCGGACTGTATAGTAGACGCGTCAGTTCTATATTTAAAATCTTCAAAAAACTCAAATCAGTGGGAGGCTCCTTTGCACCAGTGGGACGCTTCTTTGTAAAGGGTGCCGGCTAGATTATGGGTACCACAACGGTGCCTATTTCAGCATAAAAAATAACTTAACAGTCTCTCGTTGTAACTCCACGCTTACTTTGTATTATGAGTCTATCAATCACGCTCAATTGAGTTCCGAGTCGTAACTGTTAGTTAAACACTACCATCGTTCAACACAACATACGACGCCCATCAATCAGACGTTGACGATGGCTTCGGCCTTTTGCCGTTCACTGTGCTTTTTTTATGACAATAAGGGATGAGAGGAGCAGGACGTTCAGCTGATGATAATCGATACGCACTGCCCATGACAATGCAGTGCCACTCAGGATTCTTGAAAAACCCAAAAATTCTGTGCGGCACTACAACTGCACCCGTCACCTGGAGACATAAGATGTTAAGACTCATTTGCCCAGTAATTTCACTAGCTACGGCACCCTTTAGACTGAAACACAGTAATGCTAATACATTACTGCTTCACTGCAGAAATAGGCGCCGTTATGGTACCCATAATCTAGCCTGCTTCTTGTGCAAACGAGCCACACACTAGTGGTTATTGGTAGGTACATGAACTGAGTACTCGAAATATAGAGATACTGGGTCGTAGGATAGCCTAAGAAAATATTTTTGAAGTGATAACTTGTTATAGGAAGGTAAACCGATTCGTAACGTAACGCGTTACAGCGCCAGTCTGTCTGGCTTCCCTTTCTCTCACCCATACGGTAGCGGTAGGCAGGCTCCTTATCTCTCACTGTAACCAATTGTTACACCACAAAATTCTAATGTCAAGTCATGTGTGTTAAGCCTTAATCCTAAATTGCTGATTACAATTGATAATACTAAGGGCTATCTTTCTTTGCAGCGCTAATATTACGTTTGTGTGGAAGCAGTAAAGGAATATAAACTTTAATATATTTCAATATATCAAGCTATAAGTTTTCGAAAAGATACGCGATTCAAATTCCTTAACTCTATATATTCTAGAATTGTAACTAAAAATAAAATGTTTTTTTATAATCGATAAAAGATTTTATAAATAACATCTCCTTACATTTTCATATTAATGGACATAAAATTTAAGTGATAAGCTAAGCTTTTCTTAAGTTAAACAATTTCAACATTAAATATGTAGTTCAACTTAGATTAGTTAAAGTTATCACTTCCCGCGGGAGTCCCGAGACGCAATCATTTTTTTTAGATTCCTATGGATTATTCAAATGTAATGGGCCTTCTTGAGTGTGAATTCCGCTAAGATTCGTCTTCAATCAATTCGACACGTGTTTCGCCTCTACACGAGGCATCCTCATGAGATGTTGACGCGCCAAATACTGGCACGAGACTATTGATTGTAGACGAATCTTAGCGGAATTTTCACTCAAAAAGGCTTACAATATTTGAATAATTATTGATTTCCGCAAAATAACGCCCATTTCAATAAAAAGATTCCTATGGAAGCAATATGCGTGTAGTATTAAAGTGTTGTGCTAGTCTGCTGTAACTATTTATATTAAGTAATAATTTAACGATCTTAGAGAGATATCATCGCGACCTATCCTACGCAGAGCATCACTGAACGCCTCAAAGGTTCGCCAGTTAATTGAGATAACATCTCACACCTATTATTTCCGGTCGAGGAGAGGTCCGAGCGACGCCCGCTTTCCTTACAATATTATAAGCTATTAGGCGCTTGGCCGAGCCTCCATTACTGTGTCCATATCATAACACGGCGTTGTCTGCCGCGGTAACATTTACTTTTTACTCTCGGTAATACAAAAAGGATGAGACGTCGGCGCCGGCCATTGTTCTCCGCGGCTATTCGTCGCACTTCATGCTATTCACATTCAAATTAAATGCGTTGGGTACAAAATTAATTTGTCTTTTGTCTTAGCTCGGGTTCGGGTCGGTGTCGCGCCCCAGCGGGACACAGCCACTCGGACTGGTACTACGATACAATATTCATACACATTATTATTAACTTAGTCAAAACGTTGTGTGTATTCTGTTTCTTTATCTATAAGTATTATCGTAATGTACACAACTCCTACCAGCGTCGTAAAATATCACAAGTTTTGGTTTGTTACGTCTTAATTAAAAAGATAAGTTGTACGTTATACAGGTTTGAAACGCTGAATATATTTATTAATATTATAAGATTTGTTTTTATGGAAAAGGAGGACCTAGTCACCTGGTGTTAAGTGATCACCGCCACCCACATTCATCACACAAAGTAATCACAGGCCTTTAAGGAAGGTGTAAGCGCTTTCGAAAGTCGAAGGTGTAACACCGCACAAGGTAGCTCATTCTACAACTTTGTAGTATGTGGAAGGAAGCTACTTGAAAACTGCACTGTGTAGGACCGTCACATATCCATATGATGTTAGATTAGATAATTATGTAAACTCAATAAATTGACAGACTTTCAGATCTCACAACTTTGTGCGGTAGAAGAACTGAGTTGCGAAACTTGGTTTTTTTTGTAGGTACATATTTTTTTTTATGGCATTTCATTTCTTTTTGTAGATAATCCAACTTCATTCCTTCAGGTACCTTCTATTCCTTGAATACCAACAACAGGATTATCTTAAAGCCCACTGTCTATCTTGTGAGCTTTTCTTATTTTTAACCGACTTCAAAAAGGAGTAGGTTATCAATTCGATCGGCATTTTTTTTATAAATGTACACCGATTACTCTGAGATTTATGATCTGATTTACGTAATTCTTCTTTTAGATGCCATTTGGTCCCATTTAAATTTTACATAGTTTGTCCCAGCAGTTTTCACATTATGAACATTTATATGAAAATTATATTCTACCTGGATGACATAATTGTTTTCTGTGTATGGCTTATGGCTATAACTGACACTAAAATGTAAAAAAAAAACTACGTTTAAAAAAACCGACTTCAAAAACTGAAAAGAATCAAATAACTAAAAAATGATGTGGTGTCGTGGGACACCAGGTAGGAACGAAGTTCATTTGGCTAATGTAGAATCGACAAAAAGAGGGAGAAAGAGAAAGGTATTATACACTAGTCGCTTGTGTATGCGACTGTCGCGCCTGCGCACGTCTCATTTAACGGTTTTATTCCACGCACTTTTCCACGCACTTTTTTCCACGGATTTTTTCTTACGGTTTTACTATCACATTTTTTTCAGTTCGGTCGCGCAGCAAAATCCCTATCAATATCCAAGGCTGCCGTAAGGAACTTCGTTCCAAAAATTTAATTTAACACATCTCTTATGCAAACCTATACCTTTAATATTAATAATAAAAATAAAATTTGATGACTTAAAGTCAACTTTAAAATCCACTAAAAAAAGAAACAAAAGCGCAGAATATTTTGTAATTCCCAACGAAAAAAGAAATACCACACATTAAGAAATCATAATTCCATCAATGCCTGTAACACTTACAAATAATTACTCCAAAACACCAGTACCGATACCCTTCAGATCAGAAAGGGCCCCGAATGTATTATTCATATCTGGTTATTCACAATGATTGATGGCGTCGTGGTGTCAGTGGCTAATTTAATACACTTACAGTCCGAGCATTCGATGTTTTTATGCGATTTGTTATTTAATACACCGTACATCAATGTCAAATTAGATAAACTTGAATAATTCACGATCTGAAATTGAGGCCGCGGTGAAGAATCCGAATTTTGTACTTAATTTTTTTTATGAAAATGAGAGACAAGACGAGCGGGACGTTCAAACTTATGGTAATTGATAATAAAGCCAATACAATGAAGTGCCGCTCAGGATTATTGAAAAACCCAAAAATTCTGAGCGGCACTACTACTACTAGTAGTAGTGCCGCTCAGTAGGCAGTAGGTCAAGAGGACGCTCCTCTATGCGCTGGACAGACCAGATCAAAGCCCTAACCAATACTCCCCTCAACACATGTGCCAGAGAAGCAAAAGCCAGGAATAACTGGCGTAGAATCGTTCGTCGTTCGACGTGACCACGACTGCTCTGCTCTAGCGGTCAGCGCTCGTCACAGATAGAGATAGATAGATAGAGACATAAGATGTCAAGTCTCATTTTCCCAGTAATTTCACTAGCTACGACGAAAGAAACACAGTAATGCTTACACATTACTGCTTCACGGTAGAAATAAGCGCCGTTGCGGTACCCATAATCTTGCCGGCATCATGTGCAGAGGAGCCTCCCACTGGTGTGGGAATATGCAGGTGTTAGTAGAAATGATCTTGACATTGTCTGTGCTAGATCAAATAGAATTTAAGCTCTATGTTCACTATATTGAAAAGTATGACAGAGTTCTAATCATTAACTTATTTAACACTGTCTCGTCTCTTATTTCTTTTGGTAATTTACTTAAAATTTTTACCCATGACAGTTTGGTATAAAGTAGTTCTAATGTGGGCTACTCGCTGTCTACTAGGATCACGCGATGAAAACAAAGAACAGTCACCTATTTTCTTTGTAAAATATTTTTCTATAATTTTCGGTATTTTAGAAGCTTGAAGCTTAAATTAAAAAGGGAGAGGGGGTAGATTTTCAATTTTCGTTCTCGACAAACCCCCAATGACCTATGAATTTTGCAAACCCCATCATACACAAATAACAACCAAACTGGGTATCGTCCACCACTTTTACTTAAACCGAACTCTCATTATTGTTGCAAGTCTATAAATTTAGATATATTATGAACGCTTACAATCAAATATTACAGTTTACTATTATATATAATAGCTTAATTAAGTAAGTTAAGAAGTTTATATTTTAATCACCTTGTTTATTAAATACTGTATAATATATTATTTTTAAAGGTTTTTATCTGAATTATTTTAAATTCTGTGTCAATTTTTTATAATAATTTACATTATTTTAGTAGCTTGAAGCGTAAATTAAAAAGGGAGAGGGGGGAAATTATTACAGTTTTAAAAAAAAATAACATAATAGGTTTTTTTTAAATCATTTATTCAACAACAACAGTAACAGTCACGCTCTTCGAAGTTCGGGACGAGGGCCGGCGTGACGAACCGCGCCCGCCTTCCCGAACACACGTGTTTAGTCACGTATAATTAAAAACTCAAACATCGACGGATCACAACACATGACCCGCGAGCGGAGCGCTCAATGAATCACCGAGCCCGTCAATTAAGCTATTATTAAGACGAGATATATTAATAAAAATCACAATAATGTCTCGCGTTCTTAGAAATTAAAATTACAAGTGAATCATAGTATGGACACACCTCTGACAGCTCACTCGTGAGATTATAATCTCGATATCTCGACTACGCTCTCGACAAAACAACAATGACTTTCGAATTTTGCAAACCCCGTCAACAAATACGAGTAACCCAACTAGGTCCACCTTACTTACTAAAATCGAACTCTCATAATTGTCACAAGACTATTAATTTAGATATCGTTACATACGCTTTTTTTTAATGAAAATAAGGGACAAGCATGACGTTCAGCTGATGGTAATTAATACGTCCTGCCCATTACAATGCAGTGCCGTTCAGGATTCTTGAAAAACCCCTAAATTCTGAGAGGTACTACTATTGCGCTAGTCACCTTGAGACATAAGATATTAAGTCTGATTTGTCCAATGATTTCACTAGCTACGGCGCCCTTTAGACCGAAACACAATTATGATTATACATTACTGATTCACGGCAGAAATAGACGCCGTTGTGGTACACATAATCTGGCCGGCATCCTGTGCAAAGGAGTCTCCCACTGGTAACAATCAAATATTATACTGTACTATTATATAAATAGAATTGCTTAAGCTGTAAAAATAAGTAGGCAGGTAATTAAATTTACGTTTGAATTAATTGAATCTAAAAAGCAGTTGTGTCAAAAACATAGATACTTAAATAATTATTTTTCATAAAACATAGACAATAAGAGCATTTTTTCGTTTCAGTGTCATTTAAAGCTTTATTTGAAAGGTCTAAGACATCAGGATAAAGTTATAAAATAAAAAGAAATAAAGTTAGTGGCATATGATGGTGGTGATAATAATGTTGAAAATAGAATATTAATGTATGCAGTAAATGCAATGATTGTTATGTTTGAAGAATTAATTGTATGACTAATTAATTATGTGATTATTTATTAAGTGAAAGTGTAGTAGTAAGTAAGTGTGTAGTGTAGTAAGTGAATTAAGTGAATATTTCTACACCATCAATTGATTGATACGCAGTTTACTTCAAATTTAAAAAACTACTATCAAAATATTAATTTAAATCTCATTGAGAGCCAGAAATAAATATGAGTATAATTTTCGCAGACGCTGGCGTGGGGTTTAAGCTATCTATAATATATATCTTATTATTACACTAATTGTTGTTTTCGGAGCACAAACAAAAGGCGATCTCGACCTAGACCCCCCCCCCAACTCTCACCCCATACTTCGACACTTAATTAATATTTAGTGACGTAGCAATATTCAACGACTAATTTATTCCGATTGTTAACGTATGCGTCTGTATGTGTCCCGCATTGTGCACAAATCCATTATTGTAAGTGGGTATTATTTAAATTAACATGTTATTGTTTTACAATTGTCTGTGTGTATGTATTTATATACCACTCAACGCTTGAGTAACTTCAAGTGCAAGTGTACGTTACCAGTTTTTAACTGACTTCAAAAATTAGGAGGTTCTCAATTCGATTGGTTTTTTTTATGTATGTCCACTGACTACGCTGAGATCTATGATCCAATTTACGTGATTCTTCTTTAGTTTGATGCGGAATAGTTGCCATTTAGTCCCAAAAAAAATTCGCAAAGTTTGAAAAAGGAGGAGGTTCTCAATTCGATTGGTATTTTTTATGTGTGTACACTGATTAAGCTGAGATTTATGAACCGATTTACGTGATTATTTTCTAGCTTGATGCGAAATAGGTGCGATATAGTTCCATTCCAAATTAGGCACAGTTTGGCCCAGTAGTTATCATTTTATCATAATTTTATATGAATATTCATGTTTACGTGGTTGATGTTATTATTTACGGGAACAATGCAGTTTAATTTTGTGTACAGCTTTTGAGGAGTTTTAATATAGGTTGATTATTTTTTATTACTAGCTGACCCAGCAAACGTTGTATTGCCGTTATTAAAATCGCGATACAAAAGTAACTGTTGATCATAGATGGGTGAAAATTTGAAGTTGTATGTATTTTTTAATGCTGACTCATAATCAAACAAATTAAAAATAAAATTACAAAAAAAAAATTGGCATGGACTTATTTGGCTTGGACCGCCCTTAAAATTTAGGGGGATGAAAAATAGATGTTGTCCGATTCTCAGATCTACCCAATATGCACTCAAAATTTCATGAGAATCGGTCAAGCCGTTTCGAAGGAGTTTAACTACAAACACCGCGACATTAGAATTTTATATATTAGATTCGCCCGTGTCCCGATAGGTGGGTCTTAGGCTACCTGTTATTCATAGCTAACAAAAGTTCTTCACGATATTTAATTATCCCACAAGTACGTGAAATAGTCGCGCGCACCTTTCGTAGGCCAATAGCTACATAAAAAAATGACTAATGAGCAGCTAGTCATCAATAATGCAGCGCCTATTAAGTTTTTATTTAATTTCAATACGATATCCAAAAACTTTGGTTTGAAACGTACAATCGGTACTTCATTGTACTAACATTTGCAAACGGTGTGGCCATGATGTGCCTTGATATAGGTATAATCTATATATATAAAAGAGAATGTATGTTTGTATGTTCCCTAATAACTCCTAAACTCTTCGACCGATCTCAATGAAATCTTCTTGAATTCGCTGAAGCTCAACATACATAATTTATATGGAAAAACAACGTTTGGCAGGTCAGCTAGTCTATAATATGCGTGCCTTTCTACTGTAGTTAATTATTAATATAGCAAATATATTCACATGTAATCATTATAACTTTTATTTATCACAAAAACTGTCTAAGTACTCATAAAATTCATTAGACTTGTGGGACAACTATTCGTCTTCTATCTCAACCTTCAAATAATGGCCAGAAGTGATCACTTATCAAGTGAACTTTGGTTTCGTTCGTTGAAAACAGATAAAAAAAATATAGCGCTAAGAAAAACCTTTAAAAATATTTTTAAAACCAGTCGCAATATAATGTAAAGTTTTATAAAAAATACATTTTGTAAAATTACATTCAAGGGTTGTCCCACCCTATAATAATAGAAGGTGAGGTTAGAGTGGATCTCCTGTGGACACTTCCAGGAACGCGTAGTCAGTGTCGAGTCAACATTGCCTCCTCGGCGAGTGACACTTGAAACCTGTCTCGATCAATCCTTGTTGCTCGTTTTAAATAAAAACCACTTCTCTTAAAGTAACAACCTGAGAGAGAATGAGCTGACGCGTCGCTCCGGTCCTCAACTCTTTATGTTTGTCTTTGAAATGTGATGACAGCGCTACAAATGACGCGGACCTCGACAGATCTGTTCGTTCATACGGTCGCGGCGCTATCCGGCGAGTGATGGATGCGGTGCCTCGCTCCATCGCGCCGGAATTGATGCGGACAAGATCACGGGACCGAAGGCTTACCCTCCGTGCTACAGACACTTTCATCACCATTTGTTACTTAAGTGCTAAGTGACAATTTCTTTGAGCTGTCACACAATTACGATGACATAAAAGGTGGACGATGAGTTGTATTCGATTAGGCTTACATCGTAACGTAACCTGTAAACATTATTTGTAGATAACGAGAGACTCGTAAAAGTCTTGAGTCTTGTAAAGAGGAGCTGGTTGGTGCCGAGGGCTGGTTGCGGTCTCGAGCTATTGTTGTTCGCAATTTACCGCCGCTTCAATCGTTGAAATATTTCGAGCAACGGCCATGTCCAATTGCTAACGAGCCAACTGCGACGGACAAATGAATAAGCACCTCACACAAAGATTAATATACAACAGATATGGATAAGAGATTTAAAAATAAATTATACCTTTTATTTGTAGGTCGGAAAATATGATGGCAAAATGAACGTTTAATATACTTAATAGGAAAGTTTATAATTGCCAACAATGGTTCTCATGAAGACAATACTTATTTACGGCTTATTGACAGCAGATTGAATTAATATATTTTTTTACTGAAGTTAGTTATTTTAAAGCTCCCTGTTCACTTTTTTTTAGGTCAGCTAGTTATATATATTTATTGTGAACTTTTTTCTGTACGAATAAAGAATAAAAAAATTGCGTTTGTCTTAATAACCTCGCCTTAATGAAGTGTTCACTTTTGTCTGGTCTTAAACATACACCGTATATTTTGAAAATGGGACACTGATTGATATTGTTTGGATAACCAAATACACTTCATTAAACTCAACATTAAAATGATAAACTACTCTGATAAAATACTATAATTTTTCGCTTGACACCTCTGCGATGTTACTCTTTGGCATTTAGTCTGACGTGAAGGTTAAGATTAACTGCACTTATCCTATCTAATGGGTACCGACGTGTGTGCAAGGATTTACTAAAGTCTGTGATTATTATTATGTTATACTACATACATAATATAATTATATTTAAGTAGATATATAATATTATTATAGTATACAACATAGGTACATAATTTATTTTCTTGCACTCTTTTTGTATACTGAACTCAATATCTACTCTTAGTAAAGTAGGTATTTTATTTCAGTCACACTACTATTTTCTTAGTATGTACTGTACTAAGAATAAAGACATATTTATATTTTAATTGTGCCTAAAAACATAAATCAAATTAAAATAGAGCCTAGGTTAAGCTTTGAAACCTGTATAAATAATAAATGTATAATTTGTTTATTTGATGCAACACTTTAAACCGCATAACTGATCCCTCGCCCGAGTGGTGCAGGTAGTTTTTTTTATGAAAATAAGGGACGAAACGAGCAGGACGTTCAGCTGATGGTAATTGATACGCCCTGCCCATTACAGTGCAGTGCCGCTCAAGATTCTTGAAAAACCCCAATAATTCTGAGTGGCACTACAACTGCGCTCGTCACCTTGAGACATAAGATGCTAAGTCTCATTTGCCCAGTAATTTCACTAGCTACGGCGCCCTTCAGACCGAAACACAATAAATGCTTACACATTACTGCTTTACGGCAGAAATAGGTGCCGTTGTGGTACTCATAATCTAGCCGGCATCCTGTGCAAATTAGCCTCCCACTAGTAGTAAGTCCCCGATGGGGGAGGGGGCGGCAGATTGATTAGAGTAAGAATTGTCGTTATACCCCCACATCCTTCACCGAATGGTCCTACAAAAGGTAACCCAACCTTCTATCCATTCTATAACATAAAAAGAAACCACGTTACTAATGGATTTTCTGACAACTTTTAACGTTAACGTTATTATTGACGCACTATCACTCGTCACGTCAATACGAACGCACTATTCCGAAGTGTATTTTTTTTTAATTTTCAATAAGACATGTTATGTAGATTATATCGGCAGTGACATCAGCGGTCACCTTACCTTACAAAGAAGTGCCTTTAAAGAACACCTCTTCGAAAATTGCCCTGGTATTGATGTAACAGAACAAATCCAACATAACGGACATTCCTTTGACCATCAATATGGATAGCCCTAAGTGCAGAGGCTGCCTTCCGAGAAGTTTGCGAACATCCCAGAGAGATTGGCATCATTGATGCAAAATAGTCTACTGGTCCCATTCATACACCACGGCTCTAAGCATCTTTGAACAAAGATTATTTAAGTTTGAGTTTCAGATTATTTCTCAACATTGATAAAACTAATCAATACAACCCGACTATAAATATTTGATCGCGGTATCAATATTTCAATCTGTTGTACAAATATAATTAAGCAGTTGATAAAAATCTATGAAACGCGTGTGCGTTAACCCTTAGATTCTCATACGAATGCTCATTTCGAATGCCCCCAGGGGAACCACTCAGCCACGTCATATTTCTAACATACGCTTTGTTTAGCCAACAATTATCTTCGCTAGTAATCAACGTATTACATATTTTTATTTAATTCCCTTTTTTAACTATAGATAGATATAGAACTGTTAGTTATCCGCTTAGAGCAGATAAAATAAAGATTATATTTTTTTTGTTATACTTTTGGGTATGTCAGTACATGCCTCTCTGTATAACGCCTCCCTCACACACTCGCTCGTGTACCATTGAGCTAACCGTAACTATATGTAGTTATTGAAGTAGGACTTACTAATTCCTTTGTGATATACGTATTGATTACAACAAAGAAATACTCTGAACGCAATCAACAACGATATGATTATTTCCATACCGACGTGGACGAGGCAACAAACCACCGCACCAGGAACTCAACACGTACGACAATATAAATGAAGGCATAAATGGCACTTATTTTCTCGATATTGATACTTTTAGAATTCTCTTTGATGTCACTTCAAACACGACCACCGCTTTTTTGCGCTCTTTTTTATTGTACTGTCATCTTTATATCTGCTATAAAATAATCATAATCTAGGCTGTCCGATCACTTAAATTCAGCTGTGGAGTAGTAGGACTTACGACAGAGCCATTTTATAATAGAACATTTAAATTTATTTATAGATAATGCCTGAACACTGACTGGGACTTTATTTTAAATTTTATACCCTAAAAGCTATTGTGTATCTAATGACTAGATGTTCCGTGCGATACAAAAGTAACATGCTATAAGTGTTCTTTCAACTTCTTATGCGAGTGCTAGGTGTACGTTTTTGAATCATCCATCTCACAGCGTCCAACACAAATGTCACATGCGGCCCCCGTCCATCCCCCGTCATTATTATTATAACTACAAACGCTTTTTGCATATTGTTTCCAATTCCGAAAGTGGTCACCACACTTAATTGTTAACAGCAAACAATTTGATGTATGGCGCAACATTTATATTGGGCTAAGCCCGACCACACTTAAATGTGGTGCCTTTAATATTGGCGAGACGCCTGTATGCACTTTGAAACCATGATACCAATATACGTCTTACCAGAAACATACATACAACATCTGAATTCCATGCAAACATTTATACCTTATATATGTCGTTATTGTCAAAGATCTCAATATTACAATTTCACTAGTATTAGTCACTTATAATTTACCGGTAGATTGTCAATCGACTTCATTTCTTACAATTTAACGGCCTGGTCTAAGTGACATTGTAATGTCCCAAAAACCAGGCCGCCACAATAAATACAAGAAACAGATCAATCAGAGACGGCCTCATAAACTAACGACCAGTAAAAATGACATTATATTATCACCTTACAATATGACTATAGAGTACCCGTGACATTACAATGTCGCTAAAACCAGGCCGTTAAATTGTAAGAAATGAAGTCGATTAATAATCTACCGGTAAATTATAATATCACGGCTTTGACAATATACCTGCGACAGATATACCATTAGGGGTGACATTTTCAAAAATCTCTCTGTGACTCAAGTAGTATATTTAATTCATAACATGACTATTAACATACTGCACACAGAAAATTTATCGAAATTGGCGTTACTTTGCGGAAATCCATAATTATCCAAGTGTTTTGAGTTTTCATTAGTGTTAATTCCGCCAATATTTCTCTGACTCAAGTCTCGCAGACACTCAGTCTCGTGCCAGAGTTTGGCGAGTCAACATCTCCTGAGGATGCCTCGTGTAGAGGCGAAACACGTGTCGAATAGTTTAAGCAACACTAAACACTAAAGAAAACTCAAAACACTTGGATAATAATAATAATAAAATTCTTTATCGCCATACAAATCATTACAAATATAAAATAAACAATTAGGAAACGCGATGAAACAAAAGGCAAAAGGAAAAGGCTCAGCTTCACCTGAGATAGAATCATGGATTTATGTTTCCATGCAGCGCTGTTTTTCAGCCATCCCCTCCTCCCTAAGGTGTTGAGCGGGAGTGAATGTATTTTGGCTCCCCGATTACCTACTTAAGCTATATTTTTTTATAAAATGTGATATTACAAAAAAAAAGGTGTTCTGACTACCCTACTATAATACTGCACACATATGATTGTACTTGGTTAGCTTCATTTACATTAAATGCAAACCTTGCGTTTCGCTGTACAACGAGCCGCGCTAGATCTCCACAACAACCGACACTCATTATGTAACTACCCTCATTTTCACACCTCCAACTAGGAAACACCTCACCTAACACTGAACTGCCAGCGGCAAATTGTTATATTTGAACTCTATTTTAGTTGAATTAACCTCTGTTATTATGAATAGGCTGACTCGATTTAAGATAAGATTTTTGAAGGGCACACCTTCATTTTTCTCCTCTGTTTATTCCTTTTCCGTTGTCTATATTTCTCATCATATCATCTGCTGACAGTTCTGGATTCTAAATAAATGTTTTTTTACTATATCATAAAAAATTGAACGACACATCCGTATCCAGTCTTTGAGAAAATTTACTAATAGGCACCTAAATTAATCTGACACTTTGTGTAAAATGTAAACAGGAATGTTTAATTGTTCTGTTAATATGTGTTTTATAAATATACCTACATAAAAAATATTTTAAATAATCACACTATTTCAGAAAAACAAGTAATAAAAAATATAATTATGTATATTCGTAGGCCATCAAGGTTCTCTATCAAGTTGTAAACTGTCGTGGTCGCTTGTTTCCACAGCGGCGTATCAATTTAAGCCGTGCTCGTAACAATTTCTTCACAATAAGTGCGAGCGCACGCTTTCATTTGTCCTCTCGACCCGTCTATACCGGCCGGCTGCCCAACCCGACAATCCATTACCTGCGACTGTTTTAGTGTCTATAAACTTCTAAGTGTCAACGATCTTCATTTCAATTGCATCATCCTTTTATGTAACCGCACAATTAAATTATATTTCAGTTCGTTAACAGATTTGTCACAATAAAAGGTGTAAGGAATTGTGAAAACACCACAATGGCCCATTTACGACGTCGCACCTCATTCACGATCTAATGATAAAATATTATGACACTGTTCCAAGCTACGCAATATATTACTGACAGAGACTTGTCAAATTTCTCAAAAGATAGCTGAGGTACTTTAAAGCGTTGTGTTTCAGCGTAGTAAGCTAATACTAAAGGGTATAACACACTACGCATATACGGTAATATTATATCTGCGTATAAAAACTTAATTATCTGAAAGCGTCACACACTAAACACATACGACAATATACGAGATGGTACATTCGTTCATACATGGGTTCAAATCCCGGTAGGTGCAAGCATTTATATGATGAATATGGATGTTTGTTTCCGAGTCATGGATGTTTATATGTATTTATGTATATTTAAGTAAGTATATTGTATTAAATATATCGTTGTCTTGCAACCCATAACACAGGCTATATATGCCTAATTTGAGGCAAGATAATTTGTGTATTAGAGTGTGTCAATATTATTATTATTATACATTCACTCGGAATCCTTCAGACTGAGTAGACTTGTTATTTGGTAAGTATTTTATACAGAGTGTTACAATGAATTCGCGTTTTACAGAAAAAAACGCGCTTATTGCATCTGGGTTTCTTAGACAGCACAACAGAATGATTCTGAATTTGAATTTGATGCACGTCCTGATTTACATACTAAAACGCGAATCCATCCTGTATCTACAGGCAGATAAAATTTGTATCGGCATATATTATCTGCACATATATTTGTATACGCAGATAAAAATCTCACCATCATTCAATATATGTCGGTCGCTATGTGTGTTAGTTCATACAAATTACATTGAGAGCGATATTGAAAGATATATGCTCAGATCTTACCGTATCTGCGTAGTGTGTGATTCGCTCTAGCCGGACGTGTGAACACGCTCGTGTAACCGAATCGTCCACAAAAGCTGGTAATTTGACGTTGATTTAAAGCTGAATCTCTCGTGCTTTCATCGCGTCGGTCAGATTGTCTTACGTCGCAGCGTTTTGTCCGAGGCTACAGCTCTTAAAGCCACAATAATGTTCTAATTTATTATAGTTAACGTTAATAAATAGTAAACTGAGAATGTTATCTCAACGCGGCTATTAATACTGATTAAAGAATCGTGAGCTTGAGTGCGTGATGGATGCCTCGTCGTGCTGCTTCATAGTTTGGGTTCCGTATATTAACAGTCATAATGCTACTGCCACGGAACATCTATGTTTATGTTTCGCTATTCAAAACGTGCCCGTGGAGTATCAGTACTAATCCTGTGTTGTTATTCAATAGTGCGTTGTTATAGTACCGCTCTTTTGTGACAATAATGGATGAGGTGAGCAGGACGTTCAGCTGATGCTAATTGATATGCCATGCCCAATACAATGCAGTGCCGCTCAGGATTCTTGTAAAACCCAAAAAATCTGAGCGGCACTGCAACTGCCCTCGTCACCTTGAGACAGAAGATGTAAATCTCATTTGCACCGTAATTTCACTAGCTACAGCGCCCTTTTAGACCGAAACAAAGTAATACTTACACTTACTTACTAATTCACGGCAGAAATAGGCGCCGTCGTGGCACTGGTAAAATTTTAATTTTTTGCTTTATTAATAAATGTTATATATAAGTATTTAATATTGGATGATCGTACAGAACTCTTAAAATATATGTCCGGCTTACAATTGGCCTGTTTGTCACCTGCGCCTATCAAAGCCTGATCGAGTTTACAAATAGTTTAATAAGCGGGATACTAAATCCACTCAAAGATCTTTGATATTAGTAAGGAACTTTCTGCGTGTAAGTTCTATTCTGCCTTGACCACTTTTTTATGAATGGTCGTGTACGGTGGGAGTCGGGTAGGGCTCCGCAGGGCGCGTGCGACACACCGGTAGCGGGCGCGCCGCTGGTGATGTCATCAGTTAAGACTTATGTTATTTTCCGCTGCTCAAAATCGCGTGGGCGATCTAAGCGATTTAGGCTGTGTTCATACAGGCGACATTATAATTTATGAAAAGACAAACACGTGTCCCTTGTTTGTTCCAATTGTATTAATTCTTCAAAGTCAAAGTTCTTTATTTGCCAGAATCATTCGCAAGTAAATTTGTTACAATTTTAAGAGAAGGCACACGTTTCGTCATTCGTCTTATAATATTATAACTGCTACATATTACTGCTACATTTAATGTGACCAACGTTAATAAAATGTTAAGAGATAATGTAGTAAAAATAAACACAAAAAATTATAATATTAGGGACAGTATTGAGGCCTTGAGGATTGTAGTTGGTTTTTATTAAAAACTTTGGTAATTCAAAGTGAAAGAAATGTGTCGAAAT
This sequence comes from Leptidea sinapis, assembly GCF_905404315.1. Classification (NCBI taxonomy): domain Eukaryota; kingdom Metazoa; phylum Arthropoda; class Insecta; order Lepidoptera; family Pieridae; genus Leptidea; species Leptidea sinapis. Next base: position 456,907 of record NC_066289.1, read on the forward strand.
TTCGTAGTATTTTAATGAAAGCAGTGACACAAACCAGGCGTTTTATAAATTACATGTATTCTGCATTTATTACAAAAAAGATTGTCGCAGAAGCCTCTAAAAACATAATTAAAAAGAATGTTTGCCCTTTCTAAAAAGTTAGCTTAAATATGTGTAAATTATTATAATATAAGATCATTTATTTATTTATTTATAAGCCCGCGACTATAAAGCATGGATTGGCTATATTACCATTCCAAGAAAAATATAAAAAAAATATCAAGAAGGCCAAGGCAGAAGTGAAAACTTGAGCATTAACGTTGGGCATTTTTGAATATTTTGGAATTTAGTTAGGGAATACTTTCGCGTGAATTGCTTTATTTATCAGTATAAAAGTACTAACATTTATGTGGTTAAATATAATATTCTTTATTGCCCGCGCTATCGTAGATAAAAATGACAACTTATATTACATAAAAAAATTACTACATCAGAACTATTACAATTACTTTACATTAAAATGTTCATTTTTCAGAAAAATCAACTCGCACCCATATTAAACCGTAAAAATATTTCACGGCTGAGATTCGATCCCTCGACCTTGCTGTGTTCCGACTTCGCAATCACAATGATTCAAACACTGGCCCAATGAGCATATGATCATTGAGTAGAAATAGCCGAAATATAATTAGTTAGAAGTATAAATCTTTCATCCACAATTTCAAGCCATTATAATTTCCCAGCGACTCTGTTAATTCATCTTCCAAACATTAACGGCCTTACAAATAAACTTAGCATAAATTTATACCTGAGCATAAATCAAGAATATGCAAAATGTTACTAAATAGATATTTGCTTATGATTGATTTCTTCGGACGTATATCCCGCGTTTATTTGCAAGGCTGCCTCCAGTCGATAAACTTCATAATTATTATTGTATTGACAGGGTTGTTAACGATATAGTCAACATTTTTCATATTCTTGGTTTATTCTCAGTTATAATTTTATACCAAGTTTATTTGTAAGGCCGTTAGTTTCTTCTACTACCATCTCTTGGAAACCAATTTGTTATAATTTTAGTCCATTTTTCTTGTTTACCTCGTAACATGTGTACTATATCGCCATTTCAGTGTTCAGCATATTGATTTTTCGTCTCTGAATTTCGTCATACTTTCTATTGTTAAAAATATGACTATATATCAGGTTTAACAGAGTTTAAATTCAGTTTAAACCTATGATATTTGCGTTAACATGACCAAGAATTTCATTAAAAAATCGAATTAATTGTCATTTGACAATTTTAAGCTATACGATGTGTATAAGGCCTTAGTTAAGTTATGAATGAAACGTTTCGCAAGAGCGGATGTTGCGAGGTTATACTATACTTGTGTCGAATTAACTTAGATCTTTACGAGACCTGATTAATGAACTCTAACATTTGTCTAAAGCTATATATATATATATATATATATACTATAAGCTATATATACTTAGGCCACATCATTTCGCATGACTTAAGAGATGACTATGACATATATATGGCAGGTTTGCTCGAAGCACAAATAATGTTAAAGCGTTATTATTCAAAGCATTCTGCCTGTCTTTTTACTCGAGCGGCTTGTGGGTGTCATATTCGCGCGGGGCTTATAGCGTTCTACGTGTCACATATAATAATGCGTTTAGGAGGCTGTTGGGGCTACCATGGCGTTGCAGCGCTTCTGGAATGTTTGTTGAGGCATCTGTGGATGGTTTCCATGCCATAATGCGCAAAAAAGCGGTTTCCATGTAACAGCATCCTAAAGATGATTGCTGCCAGAGCTGACTGTTCCTTTCAGAAACACTGGATACAGTTAGCTCTAGGTTTATAAATACACTAGCTGACCCGGCAAACGTTGTTTTGCCATATAAAGTTTAATTCACGCGATAGTTTTATAAGTAATAAAATATTGCCTATATTATAGCCTGTACATCATTTTGTTCTATTGCCAATAGTTTTTGCAGCGCACGCAAAAATAGGTTTTCGATTTTACACCTTGTGTTACAAAATAGCAATTTTATTATGGATCCCTAATTTTGAAAAAAAAAACATAGCCTATAGCCTTCCTCGATAAATGGACTACCCAACACTGAAAGAATCATTCAAATCGAACCAGTAGTACCAGAGATTAGCGCGTTCAAACAAACAAACAAACAAACAAACAAACACTGCAGCTTTATAATATTAGTATAGATTCCACTAATAATAAAATTCCTGGACATCATTGACCTCAATACAATGTAGATACCTAAATATTTTTTTTGTCTGAAGTGGCCAGTAACTGTCGAGATAATTAATTGTTCTTAACTTGTTTCTATTTAAAGAAAATACCGCCTTGGAGTATTTTTTTATCAAAGGCATTGAGAAATTAAAAAGATCCATAGTTTATCTGTAGGAAATGCAACCAATAATACACTTAGGTATAGATAGACTCATAGTATAACCATCTTTATACTATTAACTTTTGCATTATAAATATAAACCGACTATAGATATATAGACAAGAGAAGTACTAGAGAATAGAAAGGTTGAAACAGAATTTAATCCAGCTTAGATAATATCAATATATTTTATTAATGACTGTTTGTTACAAAAACAACATACCTACTAATATTATAAATGTGAATGTAAGTTTGTTTGTTACGTTTTTACGCCGGAGCTACTGAACCGATTTTGATGAAAGTTGGTACAGCGATATACTAGAGCTTGGGAAGGACATAGGCTACATGTAATCCCGGAAAAATCTATGTTTCCCTCGGGATTCGTGAAAAACTGTAATTCACGTCGATTAACTATAACTATACCGATAGTAGGTTTAGTTTGCCATAGCAGTCTTCCTCGAAATAAAATTTATATAATATGTTAGGAACGGGAGCGAAAACGGGAACCGGAACTGGAATAGGACATGAGATAATCTTCAATACCCAACTTGTTTATTATTTTTTAAAAACCTTTTATCTACGCGAACGAAGTCGCGGGCATCAGCTAGTAAATAATAAGCAAACCAGGTTTGTCACCGATATTTCTCGTGTGGCTATGTCACTCACATATCCACAATGTTATATTGAAGGAGAGTATTTGTAACAACAATAAAACTGAAAGAATGACAATCAATACAACACAGTGTATATTATCAACTAGCTGATACCCGCGACTTCGTCCGCATAAACACATGACTAAACACGTAGTACTTATAAAGATCTTTATTTCTTAAAACTTTGTTAACTTTATATTAAGTGAAGATATCGCCATATTTTATAAATTTATAAAAATAATCTGATATTTAGTTTACAACTGTAAGTAATCTACTAAATATAGTAAGCTAAAATTAAGTTTTTTTTTACCTTCTGAGAAAGTTGGAAATATATTAAAATTCTAATAGTTATTCATTTTAAACTATTCTTTCTATTTGATTTCTGAACGACCGGGGATACATCAAAGGAATAATATTTTTTTTTTGTTTTTATTTAATTCCGAGCATTTTCATATTTATTCACACTTTGAACCTTCTCTGGACTTCCACAAATAATTCAAGACCAAAATTAGCCAAATTGGTCCAGCCGATCTCGAGTTTTAGCGAGACTAACGAACAGCAATTCATTTATATATATATTACGTAAAGCGAAGGCTAAAAAATAATCAAATAAGTGACTACTAGCACTTCGTTTTGAAACTGCAAAGGTTATTCGCTTTAGTCATATTATATTATGTTAATGTATATGTTCTCACAGGCCGTTACTAAAACCAGTGAAAATAAAGAATGGTCATAATGTCGTATTAGTGCAATATATCGACATTGCTCAAATTTTTCACGCAGATTTCAACGTTTCCGTCTTATTTACACACTTAAGCAGCCGATAAAAGATGCTTGAATTAATTCGGCTTAGCTTAATTCAAGCTTAACTGATTAACGTATAAACTGTGTCCAAATGGATTAAACTTTATTACGGCGGTACCAAAAGAGATATTTTAACATGTCTCTGCCGCCCGTCTTTGTTTGTCTATTTGGTTTTGTCGATATAATTATTGATGATAGCCCTTTTTGTTAAGGCAATTTCAGAAGTGATCAGATTTTGTTCCTTAATATTGGACCTGAATACCTGAAATACCAGGGCGCGTATTAATGTCACAGTTATGAAGACAGTGGACACAATTTCTTCCCAGTTGTCGTAATACATGGCGTGTCGTGTATCGCCAGCTGCTGTTTCAACAGATGTTTTTTTTGACAGTAAGGGACGGATGAGCAGAACATTCAGCTGATGGTGATTGATACACCCAGCCCATTACAATGCAGTGCCGCTCAGGATTTATGAGATACCCAAAAATTCAGAGCGGCACCTTGAGACATAAGATGTTAAGTCTCATTTGCCAAGTAGTTTTACTAGCTAGACCGAAACACAACAATGCTTACACATTACTGCTTCATGGCAGAAATAGGCACCGTTGTGGTACCCATAATCTTACAGGCATCCTCTGCAAAGGAGCCTTCCACTGCTAAATGGATGGTAACTGGTCGTGGTAATCCTGACACAGCATGCAGGCTGGATGGCAGTCACCAAGTGGTAGTGTGTGCACTCACAATTTTGGAGAAAGTCAAGAATCCTGAGCAGAACTGTATCATTCATCAGGTGAACGTGTTGTTTGCTTCGTTACTTATTATCATATGAAGTATATATAAATCACTTTAAATTCTACAAATACACCGCTAGCACAGAATAAGTTTTGAAAACCTCTAAAATTTTATTAGAAATAAAAGTTATTCCACAGTCATAATCGTCAAATTTAAATCAATAAGCAATACATGACTGAGCAACGAAAATTCCAACATTTAAACCTCTATACAGATTTTGGCATTAACATCAATATGGAATATGTAATATATTAAATGTAATGAGAGCTTAGTGAAATGATATTCGCCTAATAAAAACATAATAGCGACATAAATTTCAATCAGGAACTTTTATCCATTACGCCCGATTAATTCGTTACATAAGACCCTTGATAGGGCGTATTAAAATGCAATGAAGTAATTTAACGTCGTAAATTGTAATATTGCGAGGCAATAACGAGTCAGAGTGGTTCCATGAATAAACATTACACTTGATATGAGCTTGAAGCAGATAGCACGAGACATTCTGACGACGGCTCACGTAAGTGCACCTAATGTAAGGCTAGGCCTATACCTATATCAATGATTTTCTGTCAATGAAATTAAAAAGAAATGAAATTAGATGAATTTGAGAGAGTTTAACTCACGCTGATGGGTCCATACAACTTTTTTTAAACAAACATCCAACTAAGGCAAAAGAAAACAAGAATATATAAGCTCAACTTTATTTGAGGCGGCGTATAGATATATACATTTTTTATGATTTTATTTTTATCGATTCATGCATGCTTGCGGTTTTCCTAAGACCAATCTAACCAATATTAGTTACTTCACTTTCTTCCGACCACTATTACTTACTTCACTTTCTTCTGAACAATATTTCTTACTTCACTTTCTTCTGACCAATATTACTTACTTCACTTTCTTCTGACCAATATTACTTACTTCACTTTCTTCCTACCAATATTACTTACTTCAATTTCTTCCGACCACTATTACTTACTTAACTTTCTTCCGAACAATATTACTTACTTCACTTTCTTCTCACCAATATTGCGTACTTCTCTTTCTTCTGACCAATATTACTTAGTTCACTTTCTTACGAGCAATGTTACTTACTTCTTATTCTGACGACCAATATTACTTACTTCACTTTCTTCCGAACAATATAGTAATATTTTACTTTCTTCTGACCATTATTACTTACTTCACTTTCTACCGACCAATATTACTTACTTCTGTTTCTTCTGACCAATATTACGAACTTCTCTTTCTTGTGACCAATAATACTTACTTCACTTTCTTCTGACCAATATTACTTACTTCACTTTCTTCCTACCAATATTACTTACTTCACTTTCTTCCGACCACTATTACTTAATTAACTTTCTTCCGAACAATATTACTTACTTCACTTTCTTCTGACCAATATTGCGTACTTCTCTTTCTTCTGACCAATATTACTTACTTCACTTTCTTACGACCAATATTACTAACTTCTTTTTCTTATGACCAATATTACTTACTTCACTTTCTTCCGAACAATATTACTCACTTTACTTTCTTCTGACCAATATTACTTACTTCACTTTCTACCGACCAATATTACTTACTTCTGTTTCTTCTGACCAATATTACTTACTTCACTTTCTTCTGGCCAATATTGTGTACTTCTCTTTCTTCTGACAAATATTACTTACTTTACTTTCTTACGACCAATATTACTTACTTCACTTTCTTCCGAACAATATTACTTACTTCACTTTCTTCTGACCAATATTACTTATTTCACTTTCTTCCCACCACTATTACTTACTTCACTCTCTGCTGAACAATATTACTTACTTCACTTTCTTCCGACCAATATTACTTACTTCAGTTTCTTCGGAACAATATTACTTACTTCACTTTTACCGACCAATATTACTTACTTCTGTTTCTTCTGACCAATATTACGTACTTCACTTTCTTCCGAACAATATAGTAATATTTTACTTTCTTCTGACCATTATTACTTACTTCACTTTCTACCGACCAATATTACTTACTTCTGTTTCTTCTGACCAATATTACGAACTTCTCTTTCATGTGACCAATAATACTTACTTCACTTTCTTCTGACCAATATTACTTACTTCACTTTCTTCCTACCAATATTACTTACTTCACTATCTTCCGACCACTATTACTTAATTAACTTTCTTCCGAACAATATTACTTACTTCACTTTCTTCTGACCAATATTGCGTACTTCTCTTTCTTCTGACCAATATTACTTACTTCACTTTCTTACGACCAATATTACTAACTTCTTTTTCTTACGACCAATATTACTTACTTCACTTTCTTCCGAACTATATTACTTACTTTACTTTCTTCTGACCAATATTACTTACTTCACTTTCTACCGACCAATAATACTTACTTCACTTTCTGCTGAACAATATTACTTACTTCACTTTCTTCCGACCAATATTACTTACTTCAGTTTCTTCGGAACAATATTACTTACTTCACTTTTACCGGCCAATATTACTTACTTCTGTTTCTTCTGACCAATATTACGTACTTCTCTTTCTTGTGACCAATATTAATTATTTCATATTCTTGAGGCAAGTATCCCTCTTTTTATTTTTATTAGACTTTAGATTTTAATTTAACTGCGTACTAGCTTAAAGCTTATGTATCGGCTATAATTTTCTGTTGATTTGACACAATTACTCAATTTTTTACAGCTTCGAAAGACCGCAGACGTTACTATTAAATCTCTTATTATCTTTCACACATTTCTAGGAAAACTGTTGCGACAGAAGAGCGGATGATAGAGTGACGCTGTAATTTATTTTTCGGTAGATATTGAGAAATTATATTTTTATAAATATTTACTTCTAAAATGTTCTTATTAAAAGTCTGTGAAACCGTTAAGAAACTTTTGCCTTATTGTGGCCATGCGCTGTTAAATGGAATATTTTGATGATTTTGGTGAAGATTTAAAATGAGACGATGAATGCTTGGTAAAAGCCTTTTATAAGTTGTGAAATGTGTTGTAGAATAATTCATAGTAATCATCATAAGTAAATCCGATATTTGTCCATTGATTACTAATAGAAATGTTTATATGATACGATAATATTATCAAACATGACATGTCAATAAAAAACAAGCTTAACGAATAATAGAAGTATTCGAAGTGAACATCAGATTGACACCTATAGTCAAGCGCTTCGTAAATATATTGGCGTTTAATTAAATTAAATGAAAGAAGCTTGCTATTACAATTTGGTATTAAAGTTAAATGAATTCCGCGACCTCGGGTCACGTTGTCTCGTAAAGTTCTACATTTGCGACCGCTTGTCGACACTTGGCAGCCCAACAAGGCATCGTTTTGCGACCTGTTATAAAATTATATTTGACACCTCCTACTATTTATGACAATTTGAAAGGCCGACTAGTTCCTGACTTATGAGTAATTGCGCCCGCGAACGCTATTTCTGTGCGGCGATCAATTTTATTATGTAACTATTATTTCTAGCCGCCGGCGAAACTACTGTTAATATTGCATTGCAAGAGTCGTATTTGTGTGATAAATTAAACACTGCTTATGAAAAATCACACTTGAAATGTACGTGCTTTACAGAAAATGACTTTTGACGACGGCATGAGAAAATAGTAAAATGTGTTAGTTTAGAATTAAATAGAAAACTGTGTGAGTTTTCGTATATTGCGACTTGTACGGGAGGTAAATACGGTGTATTGGGGACCAACACTGAAGTAGCAAATATATTTACAAAAACCATAACAGTTAGATTTAGTATTGACTTTTGGCTGACAAGTTTATAATGTTGGCTTGACGTAGGAATCTTTATGGTTCTCTAAAGTTTAGATTGCAAAGAGGATGTAAATACTACGTAATATATGGATATATACATATTTATTTATTTATAATCGCTTATAAAATGCTCACAGAATACCTTTATTTATTTATTTATGGATGTGTATATATGTGGATGATGCAGCTACTGTACTCAATAACTTTTGTATTAATTTACATTTACTTTTTTGACTTACTCGTGTAAGACATTGACTATTTGACGTTTCAGTATGTTTGTTGCATCATTTTACATTTTACATATTATATTGTTATTGAAATGATTTGTAAATCGATGTAAATGTAAATCTTGATATAATAGAGTGGCAATGAGTTTCTTGCTACTTCTTCTCATTAGCTCAACCCTTTACGAAGTAGCGGTAGATTCAATAAGATTTTTTTTTTTGACATTCATAAGTGTCATTTCCGTGACCTACGTGAATAAACTGATTTTGATTTGATTTGATTTAATAAACGGATTAAGGCGGGACTGCCTAAGTAAAACTTGAAATTTAGTTTATATTCAGTGAGATTTGACATAAGTCTGAATTAGTAATTACAATTGGGCGATGAAGTGTATATAATTCGGCTAGGTTTGAAAGCGACCAGATGCTTAAAACGTAGTGGATTTCGACTATCTCCGTTTTTTACACGTTTCATTCAAACGCGTGTAGCGTTTTTTTAGAGAGTTTCACTAGGCTGTTAGATGAGCGCACTGGATGTCAAAGATGACTCGTTTGCCTGTATTAGTGTCATTGATCTTACTCGTTACACCTTACAAATATAGTATTGGTATAACGTATAGCTATATAATCTCGATCAGATCACACTGCAGCTCTTAAAATAATACTTATTTATAGTTCATTTTTACATCGAATTAAAAAAGAACTAAAACTTTGGGATTAAATAGAGAAATTAACGACGCAAAATAAGATTGGCCGTTACAACAGCGGGGCACACATTCCCTTCAAACAAATGATGCAATAACCAAGAAAGGAAATGGAAATAAGAAAAATTATTTATTCATCTACGTCAAGATGGCACTTATGTTGGTCAAAATTTTTTACCATTTTTGGATTTGTTAATATGATTTTACCAGTGGGAGGCTTCTTTGCACAGGAAGCCGGCTAGATTATGGGAAGCACAACGGCGCCTATTTCTGCCGTGAAGCAGTAATGTGTAAACATTACTGTGTTTCAGTCTGAAGGGCGCCGTAGCTAGTGAAATTACTGGTCAAATCAGACTTAACATCTTATATCTCAATGTGACGACCGCTCAGAAGTTTTGGATTTTTCAAGAATCCTGAGAGGCACTGCATTGTTATGGGTAGGGCGTATCAATTACCATCAGCTGAACGTCCTGCTCGTCTCGTCCCATATTTTCATCAAAAAAATTAATGAATGCTAGATTTGTTAATATTATGAATCGTGACTTAAAAACCTAAATCTATCCGAAAAATTATGCTGCCACCCATTAACAGGGTAAATAAAGCCTACAAAGTTAAATTCAACACGTCACTCGCAAAAATATGTCGTCCAAGACAGTCATGGATGCGGGCCGTTGCCTCGTGAGCTTAACATAAAACTCCAATTTGCATAATGCAAGCGGAATATGTAAACTTATCTGAGGCGCACCCTTGAGGAGTGCCTGGATAACATTATTCTCGCTGCGACGATATCCAAGTCAAAACAGACCGCATTTGCAATTCACTGTCTAACAAGATATATTATTGGCGCTTAGAACTGGTTCGTCAAAGATAGCACGAATATTTTGGAGGGAAAACTTCATTAGCGTGCTGTCAAGTTCTCTTATGGAGCGTATGTGTCATACTTGTATTTCACTTATTCAAATTTTATCCACTGTACTTGTGGTTTTAAGGCCGCTATCCCAAGAAATCACTAAAATAGCGCATAATTGAATCCATTCCTTGACGGCTTATGTAAAGCTTTTACAAAACATGAGAAGAGAAATCATTTTTTTTTTGCTCTTCTAATTCGAATTCTATTTTTTATAGACAGTGTGGATATTTACAGTAGTTTAATTTACAGTTTACGGAGCCATGCTAATCATTCAAATCTAGATAAAAAGTGTACGAAAATTTATCAATTGTACATCAATATTATTTAACATGACATAGCTTTGATAATTTATAAGGAAAATAGTATTATGTTTGTAATAAATTAAAAATGCTTCTAATTCGGAACTTATTTATTAAGAACTCAACGTATTTTTTATTTATATAATATGTTATAATCGATATGTGTATTTGTATGTATGTTCTCTACTGATTTCAAAGGCGTTGGAACGATTTTGATGAAACCTTTAGGCCATCTGCAGATACTTGCAGTGATTTTGTGAACTTTGATACCGACAGTTTTGTTGATCGTTCGTTCGTGATGTTCCTATAACCGTGTTTTCGCACTGGCCGCTAAAATGGACCCTCCACTTTACCCTTATATCAAAATATATAAGTATAATTAGTTACAAATCATCCAATTCATTACTTAATTATCGCGTCTCGAATATTAACAGAATCGTACTGCATCTAAAAATATGACTGTGAGCGACCGACACCTCACTCTCCCAACAAAAGTCTTTAAACAAGTGATTATTTATTTATTTAATTAAAGGTGCTCCAACAGCACATAAACAATACACTCTTTTACTTAAATATTGCACAAAAATAGTTCTAGTGAATTACGGGTGCACAAAACATAAATGAGAATAATTTCCATTAGGCACTTATATTTTACACAAAGACTTATACAGTATATTAAAAATATGATAATAATTTAAGAATCATTGTATTATAGTTGCAAATGAAATAAATTCTAAATAAATGAAATACACGATATAGTGGCGCGTTGCTACCAACATTAGTTCTTACGGTGGGTAGATAGAAAAGTTTGCGTTTTTTTCATTATCCCTAATCTCGGTATTTTAAATGTTATTTTACTGTTAATATTGGGTGTATTTAGAATGTTTTTAAAGCTTTATATAGAAACGAGTGCTAAAAATAATAAAAAATTTCACTTGTTAAATGCAAGGACCATAAAACATCAATGATGCATCAGCTTTATCACTTCGTGTCTTCTTCGAACTAATCTTCTGTAAAAATATACGAAAAAGAGAAATTGTAATATAATCCCTATAACGAGAATCACAGTACAATAAAGAATTACTTGAACTATAAAACCAAACAGATATGTAAATAAAATTACAGGCACTCCATAAAAGTGTTTATTTGAGTTTAAGAATTCATAAAGTCTTATGAAGCCTTATAGCCCACTCATTTGTGTGCGATTCTTAAACTAAGGATATACCAGCAAGTCAAATGTACCATCGACATACACGGAGGTCTCTGATAACTGGAATATTAGAATATTTTAGTCGGGTCAAAACCAGGGAATATAATCTATCTTCAGTTGAGATAAACTTTACGGCTATATAGATCATACTCAGTTAAAAAAACTCAGCAGACCTCTTTTAGCGGTCCAAATATAGAAAATAAAACTGGAACATACAATAATATACTAATAAATATTCGAATTTTCACTTATTATATAATATATATTTACATATACATGATAAACATGTTTTATTTTATTTATTAGGAAAACCAACAGCTTTAAAAACTTAAATTATACTTAAGATAATTACAGGGAGCCAATTATAGGCTTCCATAATTAGTGCTAGAGTAGAAAAATTAAACTAAAAATGTGAAAAAAATAATTTACATGATCAATAAGGTAAATAAAGTAAAGCGCGTACGCCTTCCTTAAAGGCCGCAACGCTTCTGTGATTCTTCTGGTGTTGCAAGAGATTGTGGGCGGCGGTGATCACTTAACGTACGTTTGGCATCCTATTCCATAAAAAAAAAAGTTGTGTGACAACAATTAAGACTATGTAGGGTTATTAGTAAAGAATTTGTTGGCTAAGATACGTCTTGCACAGTTGAACAGAAGATATCTAGATTATTGTCGCTATTTAACAGATTGTTAAAGTTATTGCTTGCTCGCCAATAGTATTTCTTTTATTGTTTAGGTTAGTTTGGGGAAGTCTTAGTAAATCATGCTGCTGTCGCAGTGATCTAACAAAACATTACCATTTACATTCTACATGTAGGTAGATGTCCTTGGAAGAATAAGGATCTTTCAAAAGAAAAGATAAATATTTTTATTCAAGTAGGTTTTTAGGAACAATTCTGAATCGCCAATTATTTTAACACTACCACCGATTCATAAAGCGTATGTTAAAAAGAAGCGGAATTTACTTCATCAGTTCGTGATTTAAAATCATAATAAATATGTATTATATAGTCAATAACAATAATATAAGCATAAGATCAAAACAATAACAACTAAATAGAGTTAAAAAATCTTTTACTAGCAGCTAAGTGAATAAAATACAATTGATGTACAGTTATTAATTATTAATATTTATTTTAGACAACAAAAGGTCCATATATAAATGTTAATGAAACAGTCTTAACCTTTGTTAGTAAATACAATAATAAATAACATATATATTTAGTTGATATAATTAATAAACTTACAAACTAAAGCAGACATCCAGTGCGCTTTGTATGTGCTATTCTGTCTGTATAGGGACTCTCTCTACAAGCTATTTTTCTTTAATTTTTTCTCAATCTTGCAATTTGGTCGAGATCCGACAATGGCATCCATGAGAAAGCAATGAATTAACATTAAGTATGTGCGCGACAAATAGATGAATAACTCAATATCACGCCAACCGTTTCGATTATTGTTTTTATTGGAAAGGAAGTACTTCAAGCGTACTTTGATGAGAGTTTGGTTAGATTCTGACTATGGGATCCATGAGAAAGTACCGGAACTCTTCTTTCTTAGCAGCAAATTAACGATACTCAGCCGAATCTTTGATATGCTATCCGGATATTTGAGTCACCTACCGTAACGTCGTTATGGTCGAGTAATTGTCGTGGTCGACGACTAACAGTAAGGGCAATCTGTGGCAGAATTTAAAGGCGATTCTTTTCCGTATGATTGCAGAGAAACCATTGACACGGTTCTCCACAAACATACCGGACAGCTTGTAGCCAACACCGAGGCAGTCCCATCATTTGACGACCTGTATAGCCGAGTGGTTAGCGATCCTACCTACTAAGCTAGAGGTCTTGTGTTCGAATCCCGGTAGGTGCAAGCATTTATATGATGAATATGGATGTTTCTTTCCGAGTCATGGATGTTTATATGTATTTATGTATGTTTAAGTAAGCATATTGTATTAAATATATCATTGTCTTGCAGCCCATAACACAGGCTATACATGCCAAATTTGGGGCAAGATAATATGTGTTAAAAATGTGTCAATATTACATTATAAATTATAATCATTGATGGTATCATAATTATATTATTAAGAGTCTGGGTAGAAAGCGAAATGTTGGGTTCTCAGTATTTTTCCTACCCGATAGATAGATGTTTTCGTGACTCTATTTTTCGATAATTCTGAATAACAAAAACATCTGCAATTACAAAAACAGGCGAGTATCTCCAACATGCCGCAAAATTACATTTGATTCTTACAGTTCGTAATTACTTATGCAAAGAGAAAAAGTTTTTAGCTCACCACGACTATTTCATTCAATACAACCCGTGAAATGACACTCGTATGAGAATGCTTTAAAAAATAAAAGCTTTAGAACTATAAAGAACTCGTTTATTGCTTTTTGTTGGGGTTTTAAAGACTATGTTGATTGGTTTGAAAACCATTTGATGTGAGGTGCGAGATTGAAACAAACAAACAAACAAAAATATTTTTATTTCGTTGGTAAATTGCATTACACTTGAAATTTGTCATTTTTTACTTACAGCTCGTTCGGAAGGCAGATTCCTTCGTGAAGAACAAGCAAGAAACTGTAAGGTTACTCTTTTCAAAACTGAATGGTATTTACATATTCTTATTTTCAATTTAATTTTACAAATCATTTCAATTACAATATATGCAAAGTGATGCAACAAAATACACAAACGTCAATTAATAAATGCCTCACACGAGTAAGTCAAAAAATGTAAATTAATAAGTAAAAACATAGTTATAGTGATTGAGTACATACTTAAAGTACAATACTGCAGATGCATCAATCCACACATACTGGAAATAAAATAAAGGCATTTTATTAGCTACTATATAAAAAATATATATAATAACTTTAATTTAAAAAACATAAAAGATAAAAAAACCATAAATCAGATTTCCCGGTGAGAGGATCCACAAGCAGCACCCGTTCACGAGCATGATGCGACGCACCTCGTCGGCTGTTCTACTTGGTAATCGATGGTCTGTTGGTGCAGTTTTATAGCAGCAATATATCGTGTAACTGGTACCTCGGCCGCAATGTAAAATAGCTATGTCGCACGTGCGTGTATAACTGATGGCTCGGATCATATAATTTAATCACTTGAATGCGAATAGCGGCTCCGCAACGCGCACCTGAGCAGTTCGTATTCCTAGATTGAACCTTAGATTGAGTTAAAAATATCTCCACGATATCTTTATAATACATTCATATCGATTGTCGACTGTCCCTAGGAGATTCCAATTAAGAGATTTAGATACGGCGCTATAGTGACCAGACATTACAACGATGTAAGACAACGTGTATCGAAATGATTATTATTCGGTGATGTAAATAACAATAAAGTTATCAGAGAAGGCAGGTCGTATGGGTTTTGACAATAAAATGTGTCGTGTAGAGTATGGAGCGGGCACGACCCGCCGCGCGGTAGGTTTTAGGATGAATTTACGATCGCGCTCACAGACTCACCTCGACATACACCAAGAGATAGTTAACTTTTTGTTTTTAATAAATATTAAGCTTTTAATTATACTTACATCATAAGGATAACATTTCTTATGTTATTTTGTCAGATGAAAATAAATGATAAGTGGTAACGGCCATTAATGCTATCTACCACCAGAATAACAAGAACTTTTTACTGTACTAGCTGTTTGAAAATATCAGTTACAAAAAAGAAAGCGAAAACTATATGCGTAAATTTACAATGTCCTGGGCTTAAGATTTTTTTTATCTTACGTTTTTCGTATCTATCAGATCTGAAATCATTCAAATCTAAACAAGTATAAATCTAGAATTACCATACCTTTTTTTTGCGCCGTTATTGCACCGCTTCTTTTCTGTCATAGTGCCATTTGTTTCCGGACCTGTAGTATTATTAGAAATAACATCAAAAAGAATTCTAAAGGAATCAATTTTGAGAAAATAAATGCTTTTTATGACTTTTGAAAGCCAATTATGGAATGATACTTTATTTAATTACATACCATTCCACCTTCGCACGACACGTCAGAAATTAGGATATCATCCCCACCATCTGGATGTGTGGTGGTCCTCCACAGTGCGGTTTTCAAGGAGCTTTCTTCCACGTACTACAAAGCTGTGGAATGAGCGTCCTTGTGCGGTGTTTCCGGGACGATACAACATGGGTACCTTCAAAAAAAGCGCGTACCTCTACCTTAAAGGCAGGCAACGCTCTTGTGATTCCTCTGGTGTTGCAAGAGAATGTGGGTGGCGGTGATCACTTAACACCAGGTGACCCGTACGCTCGTTTATCCTCCTATTAAAAAAAAATAACATAAAGCTACTTGAAAATGTTATCATCCGTCATGCCAGAAGATCGCTAACAATCTTTATTCTTATTTACTATTATTTCTATAGACAATGCCAAGTTAATTAAATATTAATAATTTTAATAATGTTTCATCAATGTGCTCTTTTTAACATGGTGTTGATGAAAGGTTTGCTGAATAATCTTATTATAATTTCTCAGTAATTATAAACATTACTAGCTCTTAAACTAAAATCACTTGTAACTTACAAGGGCTAGATATCTCGCGCCGCGTTGTCCAGCGCCTGTCCTTCGATCAAACTCGTGATTTACCCTTGCCTCGCTTGATTTACCTGTACCTGCTAGAAATAACAGAGCTCTACGAACAATGTGTGCGCTGCTTTATGTATTCACAGTACTTACAGTTACAGTATTCCTAGTCCAGTTTTATATTTTAAAATCAGATATAGTGATCTCATCATAGAAGATCTATGTTTGCAGCTTTTCTATCTGTTAATATGCTTGCAGTTGAAATAATAACCAGTGAACCGGGAAATAACTTCAATAAACATAGATGAATGGACCTTACAAAACAATAATAGTTTGCACGTCCTAAAATCGTCGATAACAACACTCGTAAATTTGATTATTTTCTATAATCTATTTTTAGATATCTATAATTTATGATTTTAAAGCATTTGTCTATTGTTCTTTAATTGCGAACATTAGTTTCAAACTCATGAAATAAAGCCTTTTGAACACTTTTAGCCCACTATTATGGGTACCACAACGGCGCCTTTTTCTGCCGTGAGGTAGTAATGTGTAAGCATTATTGTGTTTAGGTCTGAAGGGCCGTAGCTAGTGAAATTACTGGGCAAATAATACTTAACATCTTGTGTTTCAAGGTGACGAGCGCAATCATGGTGCCGCTCAGAATTTTTGGGGTTTTCAAGAATCCTGAGGGGCACTGCATTGTAATGGGCAGGGCGAATCAATTACTATCAGTTGAACGTCCTGCTCGTCTCGTCCCTTATTTTCATAAAAAAAACTATTTATTATGATGAATTGGCAAGCCAAATTTATAGTTTTAAACCTATTTTTCTATCGTCGTTAACATGGGCTTAGCATTAGGTTTTTTTTCTATGTACCTACAATTAATCATGGAATAATCCTCAATCTGCCGTGTTTCCATCTCAATATTCCTTGGAACGTGCGATAACTAACGGCCAACAGCGGTGCTGCAAGAACATATTTAGCCAATAGACTTCACGTAATATGTTCTAGTAAACAGTAGGTATGCACCTATGTAAAAACAATATCGTTTACTACTTATTTAAGAGAAGAACAAACGAAAGTATGGGCTGCTTGATGATAAATATAAGGCATAAAAGGCATTTATTTTCTCAAAGTTGATTCCTTTAGAATTCTATTTGATGTCATTTCTAATACTACTACCGCTTTGGAAACAAATTCCGCTCTGAGTGATAAGTCGGGGCGCAAGAAACTCTCGCAGGATTCTTTTTTTGCGCTCTTTTTACTAACATATACAATATTGTAATGTCATTGTTATTGCTATAAAATAATCACATGTAGTCCCAGGCTGTGCGATCATTTAGATATTCAGCAGTAGGATTTACGACAGTGCCATTTTTTAATTAAACATTTAAATTTATTTATAGATAATACCTGAACAGAGGCTGAGACTTTATTACCCTTAAAGCTATTACGTATCTTATGAAGCCTACTAGAATCTAGAGCAATCCCTTATTTCTAGTGTTATAATAATGAAAATCACTATTAAGAGCAAAAAGGTTACGATTTTTATGAACGTATATTAAACATTCATAAATGTACTGACAATGAACAGTCATAATATTTATTGCTTTAAATTTCTCCTTGAGTGACTGTGTATAAATAACTTGATATATAGCACGAAAGCTCTCTTTTGCAAAGCAAACACTATATCAATGTCAGCAGCATGACCTCATCTAATCTCATGTAATTTCACAAACTTGAGAAAAAAGAGTAGTGTAACCAACCATTTTGTTCCTCAGTTCGGCTGTTTGTGTGAGAACGTTCCTTGAATACCGTATTGCAGAGGAGTGCCCTGCGCCGTACTTCCAGATGTATTGATATCTGACTACGATGAAGACATACCCATCAATAAGTACTCTCTGTGACTGAGCAACTAGTACTTGACAGATCTTTAATGCATCATCATCATCATTTCAGCCGAAAGACCACTGCCACGGACAAAACCTCTCCCAAAGATCCATCCCGTCATCCAACGTGTTCGAACGATCTTGACCAGATCGTCGGTCCATCTTGTGGGGGGCATACCAACAATACGTCTTCCGGTACGTGGTCGCCATTCGAGGTCTTTACTGCCCCAACGGCCATCTGTCCGTCGAGCTATGTGCCCTGCCGACTGCCACTTCAGTAGATATCTGAGTAACTATCGTTTATTTTAACTTTTATACGTGTACATCGACAGAACACAGTACCTAATACAATTATGTATATGCAATATTCAACTCAGTATAGACTCAATTACAGTACAAAAAAGTAAATAGTCAAGATTAACATACAAAAGTTAATTATGCTCGATTGTAATGTAACACCACAAATCGGCGTGCATAATCTATTGATACTCGTATTAAGGCTGCAAGTAATGAACTGTAGCGGGTTTTCCAAGAAATATTTATGCTTTATCACAAAAAAATAATTAAAACACTGCTTAGACATGTGTTTTGTTAAACAGAGACCTAACTATAGTTATAACAACGTCAGTGACCTAACAATAACGTCATGTAAAATGGAGTTTTTATTTTCTATTCAACAAAAACAGTGTTTAACTTGTGTCTATTTAAAGCGTCGTGAAGCACAACATAAACTATAGTGTACAGGAACAATAATTAAAGGAACGGAACGCAATTTTTGACAGCTGTCATCTATCTGTCATAATATAATTAATATAAAAATTCTGAAATAACCGTAGACTAGTATAACCTTAGACAACCTTCGAATTGAGTTTAAATATAACGAATGTCTAAAGAATGTTGAACGCTAAACAACAGAAACACACAGTTATTTAATAGAACTTTTTTAAAACAAGTATTGACTTGTTGACTTTTTTGTAATAACACAGTTAATGTTTTATCTAACTAGTATTTGGATAGTGTTGTAAAAGCACCAGACGCTCTTTAAAATTAAATATATTTTTTTCACATTTACACTATTCTTAATTTAAAAATATTTAAATTTATTTTCTATTTTCAGTTCGGTTTTCTATAAAAAACATGTTTTTTTTTGTATTTTTAACTAGTTATTTTTTATATATTGTTCTATATAAATATGTAATAGAGTACATAGTCGATATGCCTGGACATGACGGCATAAGAAATAAGGTAAGAGCCCTCCACCTGTCACCTTATTAAGTATTTTACTACTGAATTAATGCGAAAAATTTTATAAGCCGAAGGAACTCCCAACAAAAATTACACGCCTCAGTCCATAGCATAGGCCATACAAGAGAAGATTCAATAATGGCACAACACAAGGGTGAACCCGATTGACATCCTGGAGGTACAAACCAGTTTCAGATGCTCTAATTAAGAATACACAAATCGTAGCTTGTATGCAAATGAGAGAGTAGAGGTTGAACGCGCTGAGGCGTGTTTCTGTTTTGTTCTATTTGTTTTATAGGCTCCTAATAATTCCTGTTAATGTTTATTTTTGTTTGACAAATAGTGGTTGATAAATTCTAAAGAGAATTTCTATCAAATTAAATGATTATTAAAAGATTCATTAACGTATCAGGCCGTCCAGATTGCCATTGATTGAATCACAAAATTAAAATCATAATTTAACGTGATAATTTTTTCTTAATCCCAAACAAATTTGGTCATCGGACGTCATCGGAAATAGAATCCGCGTTGCTTACCTGGCCGATACCAACAAACTCCACTATTCAGTATTTTAATATATTAGATTCAGAATAGTATCAGGAATAAAAGATAAAGCTTGGAAATAAAAAAGATAATAAGAGGTTCGCGTCGTAATTCTGTCGCGCGACATCGCACCACATTTTTTTTTCGAGAGCTCGCGTGTGGCGACCGAAGCGGCGAGGAGGGTTCGTACCACCTAATCGTGTCACTTTCGGTTCGTTCCACTTCGATCCAAACCATTATATTATTTATATACACTAGCCATTCCCACCCGCTTCGTTGGGCGAATTTTATAAAGAAGAGACGTTGGAATTCGATAAATAAGAAGCCATAAACCATCTAGGATACATTTCGCATCGAATGGTGGTAGTTTCATGTCGATTCGATCAGTGGTTTATATATATATATATATATATATAGATATATAGATATATAGATTATTGTTATATGTTGTCAGTTAATTGTTATGCTATTTACTCGACTTTTTGCTCGACGGTATTGGTTAAACTAGTATAAATATTAAGAAAATATGTTTTCTATGAAAATATATTTCTATAGTCCTCAACTTCTATTTTTATTCTATAAAAATATATAACAACATCATATGTTTTTCATATGAATATTTTAAAGTTCATGCTATATTAACGTTAAATCACGTTAAATTCTATATAACTGTTAATTAAAATTCAAAATTTATTTTTTAAAGTACCAATGTAATAATTTTGAATGGCCTGACCATTTAAAACTTACGTGCTAAGTTTACTGTGGTTTCACTTCATTATAAGAGTCTAAAAACATGATGTGTCGAGAGCGTTTTCTCTGCAAAATAAGGTTAATTAAAAAAATAAATAAAAATTAATGCTCCGTTTAACACATCCTCAGATCATATTACATTACTAAGCAATCATTCTCATAATCCCACTAAATGCCATTTCATATAATACTCAATTATGGTAAACTGAATAGTGTAACAATAGAAAATTTTGAAATATGTATATATAAATATTTGTGACAACTTATGATAATTCTTTCTTGCTTTTACAGTTTTATACACATTATTTATAATTGTAGGAATGTTATTTAATTATCATGTTTTTACAAAGAGCGGGGGTACAAGCGGAACAAATCAAACATTATGGAACGCGGCATTGTTGGGCTATCTTTTATTTATACTCGTCGAGTTGCTCGCACCTCGCGCTTCAAGGATCCTCTTCAAGACTATTCCGAGTCCAGAACAGTAGATATAATATATTTGTTTTGAAATACCTTTACGACTTGAAACCTTTGCTTAAAATAAATCACTACTCTTTTCAAAGGTTATTACTATTAATAATTGGAGAGGGTGGCTATTTGACTAGTCCTAATGAGTCCTAGTAACACCGCGTCCAGAATTGAACTATTGTGTTCACCACTCATACATATAGCCAGGTTAATCGGCAATACAGAACTCAGTTTCAAACAATTCAACAATTATTTTACCTCTACATGAGGCTTCATCATGAGATGTTGGCTCGCTGAACTCTGGAGCGAGAGCCGTTTTAAACTTACAGCCTTCACCCATTTACGTTAGCACGAAGCAGAACCTACAAACACCGTCTTAAATGAAATAAGACGTGGTCAATAGCAATAATCATGATACCTTTAAGGAAGCTTCACAATCTCATAAATAATACATGGCGTTTATTTTATGATCATTTGTGAAATGTCAAATATTGGAAATAAAGTCTTGTCGCAAATTATCTATATCGCTTTTTTACGTTTTGGATATACAGTGTCGAGCAGTTAGGTGGAAATTTATTAAAATAAATATATTTATCTTTCGAAAGGCAACGTAAAGCTTGGTCAATAAACTTTTAGGACTAATAAATTATTTTTCCTTTGATTCAGGAATATGTTTATTGAGCTCATTTCTAAAGTTTAATGTATTGATTTTAAATAAAAATACAACTTTTTACAATTAAAAGTTAAAATTAAAATCGTCGAGTGCGAATCGGACTTACTGAAAGTTTTGTAAAAATATATATAATAATGTATTAATGTTAAAAAACGTTTGTGTGGTAAAGGTTACTATAACATAAATGACTTTCTTAATGATACCACAGATTGGGAATGGATTGACCGCCCTCAGGCTATAAAATAATAAGTTTAATTGTACAATATTACTTTGTAAACATATTTACGGATTTTCTTAAAGCCCCCTCCCTGTCTAGGAGTTTTTCTCGGAGGCTTTGATGATATAATTTTTGACAAGACTGGACGATAAATGTTTCTAAGTCTATTTTATTCACAAATTGAGGATTCCCGCATTTTAAAACTTCTAAAGTCGATATTAATAAGATGTAAGCCGCCAGACAAGTCACTCTTGAAAGTGCCAAGTATACGGGATTAAAAAGTTATGTATGCAGTTGGTGTATCTAGATAACTGGACCGAAATTGCGAGATATTTAATTGATACACTAAACGCTATTGTGTTCTAAATTTGAAGCTTGAAGTTAGTGAGTGATAAATTTAAGAAAATTGCCTAGTTATAATTCTGAAACTACTGGTTAAAATTGAATGAGATTGTAAATAAATCGTGTTTATACAATGTCTGCTTCCTTACTGAAAATTCAGTAAGCAAAAAACCTACTAATTTTATCCACAATGAAGTTAGTTATAGGGGGTTGAATGGCCTGAACTGCTTCGAGAAAAGGATGGTCCGGCCGTGATGCTTGTTTTTGCTCGACTTGGCGGGGGTACTACCACAGCAACAGGTAGATATACCTAACTAACTTGAATAATCAGCTACCCTTCTCGATAATAAGCTTATATATTTTGTAGACTGACTTGAAAATACTTTCAGTGATATTAATTAAAAATATAAGCGTGAATATGCTACAAATTTAAGATTTCTAACGAAAACATATAAAGATGGATTTGGTGAGATAGTTGTCGCACTTAAAACATGTAAAATAACATTGAACAAGGTATTGATGCGACAATAACAGGCGACGTTGTTTTTATTGAAGTGTAAGATCAGAAGCGCATTCAATAACATTTGTCGTACGACGGACTATGTCCGAGCCGACTTGTAATTCCAAGTGTTTACCCGTTGCGCCCAGCGGGAAGCCTCCCAACAATGCCGATATCCTTTTCTCATAAAATATATAGAAGTCCTGGCTACCACAGTCTTGGATCAACGGACAGATATAGCTGTCGTATTATAAAACTAGCTACCGAGAGCTTTTTATGAGGGAGCAAATTGATTGGTTCGTCGATAGTATCGGAGTGGCGTATTGTGCTCGAGAATGATCCTGCAGAGCTAACGTACTGTCTGATATCGCTTCGGATATTTGAACTTGCTCACACCTTTTCACTCAATGATTTTAGATACACTCTATAAGTCTCAGGTTTTTGTTGGGTTCAATATTCTCTTTGGAATCTTTTGAAAATAATGTCAATCGTCTATAGAATACACCTACTGCAAATTGAAAACTGAGTCGCAAGCAGATGTATTTTAATTCTTTATTTTATCTCTTATGTTTTGTCTCTATTCGCCAATCTTTCTCTCCCTCTCTGCCTCTACAATCTGTACATTTACCTTCAACTTCCTTCCATGGTATTTTGTTTTTGACTGCGTTTGTTGCTTGTTTGCTTCCGGTATGGAAAGTTATACGACTAGAATTACTTTCCAAAGTTTTAAGTCGGAATACCCTGTGCCCAGAAATTTTCCAGATCAAATTATTAGTAGGTAGACATATTTCTTTAAAATTAAATTAGGACTCAGAATCACAGACATGGGGGCAATGTTGCTACTCGTATTAGAATAATCTTTGTTTTGTTATAGTTCAAATCATTCTTTTTTCTAGATCCCAGGGTGATCTATCAATCAGGATAGTTATGTTAGAAAACCGATATGGCTTAAGCATTGATGAAATATCCATATTTTCCTTTTTTTATGGGATAGGAGGACAAACGAGCGTACGTGTCACCTGGTGTTAAGTGATCACCGCCTCCCACATTCTCTTGCAACACCAGAGGAATCAAAGAGCGTTGCCGGCCTTTAAAGGGCTGTCCTTAAGGAAGGTGTACGCGCTTTTTTTGAAGGTACCCATGTCGTATCGTCCCGGAAACACCGCACAAGGAAGCTCATTCCACAGCTTAGTAGTACGAGGAAGAAAGCTCCTTGAAAACCGCACTGTGGAGGATCGCCACACATCCAGATGGTGGGGATGATATCCTAATTTGTGGCGTGTCGTGCGAAGGTGGAATTCGGCGGCAGGAATCAGGTTAAATCATTTTCAATTACAATTTCATCCATCTTTCCACTTAATTTTTCCAAATACTATTTGGACAATCGCTTTTAAGAGTACTGATAAAAGAAAACTTGAAGCCGCTTACTCAACAGATAACCATACGCAGCTTCATTAACAATTGTTTTACATCTGCATCCAAATATAATTAAAATGATGCTTATGAATTATGATATAATGAGAACCTTCTATATTTTCAAAAAACTAATAATAATAGACATCCACCATACCAGACGTCTTGCAGATGCTCTGCTAGCCTTTGAGGAAAATGTATCTGTGCTCGAAAGGCCGATTTAAGTTAATCAAATCTTAACGGTTCTTAATTAGCTTTCATCTAATCGCATCAAGATTTATTAATGACATACTTTTATATTTGTCTGAATGTTCTATATTATGTTTTCAGTTGAATTAGTTTGATGTTAATTTTTTGGGACACTACTGGAGCCTTATTACCAAAATCGAAATACCAAGTTTCGGTGGACGGATTTTACATTTTCCTATTACGAAAGTGTTTTGGATCCGAAGATTGATTCGAAGTTTGCGCACAGATATTTTATCGTTTGTTTTGCCTTATTCCAAAATTTTTAGTCTATGGCTCCGACACGAAATCCGTCTGCACTATTCGGATTCAAAGTACTTTGGTAATAGGATTTAGTTTGAAGCATGTCATTCTTTCGTTTCGGACTGAAACTTCGGATTTCGATTTTGGTAATAGACCTCCCGGGATCTTTAACTATCGACTGCCACGTACAAAACTATAGACTTTTAATATATTCTTATAAAAAAAATATATGACTCTATCATACAATCGTACAAATAGCTTTTAAAGCGTCTCTACAATATCTAAATAAACTATTTCGGCGTCAGTAAAGTTTTCTTTGTATATCCGGTTCACCATATATAATCATAAACTTAAATATTAAGTTATCGAACTTACCGTTTCAATAATGTGAACGTAATGTCTTATTCAATCCCCAAACCGACCAATTTCAAATCTTTGAATGCTTTTTGACTCATAACGCATACTCTGTGGCCAAAACAGGACGTGATCCGAAACAGAAACCACGAAGATAAAAATATATCACGAGATGAGGTCCACTTTGTGTTTTGAAATTACAATCGAATAAATTACATTTTATTGCTCAATCTCGTTGGATTTTATTAAGGTTTCGGCGCTGAATGTTTGGTATAAAAGATGGTGGGTTTACGCGACATAAACGATGTTTTGTACAAGTGTGGTCTGATAAGGGAAGGAAATAAGACTTAATGTATAGACACCGGCCGCAGCGTCCGTTCCCCAAGGACTCCAAACGATCACTGTTACTGATCTAATACGGGTAGTCTTTTCATGGGAATATGTGAAGGAGTGTGTAGATGTCCCACCTGTTTTTATATGTCATAGACACCACTATACGCTAACGCATCATAAAACAATCTGTGGAGAAGCATATCACGATGAAGCCCAAGCAAAATTTGTCTCGTCTTTATCTTACTTAATAAAAAAAGCATACTTCTCATTAAAAGATTTTCTTGACGATAGAATAGTAAATAATAAAAATTAACTTCGACTGAACTCAATATCATTGTGTAGCTTATGACATTATATTATAAATTAAAATGAATAATCCTATGAAATAATAACTATTGTATGACTGATGTTAATTTACTTGCTTATTTGCTTGAGATGTATATCTTTTTTTAGTATAGTACAGTATATTATAATTGTTACAGAAATTAAAACGTGAACTGACTATGTATTCCACCATAAGCTCGCATGCCTTATGGGTTAATATAAGAGCACCTGTTAATTATAAGCCAACAAAATCTTATTCATCTTATACACCTTATCTTGCAAATAAAGATCATTTGATTTGATCTTGTTTCTGACGGGCGCATAATCACACCAGCATTTAAATGCTACAAACTTTTTTTAAATGGAAATAAGGGACAACGACACGAGCAGGACGTTCAGCTGATGGTTATTGATACGCCTTGCCCATTACAATAAAGTGCCGCTCAGGATTCTTGAAATATCCAACCAAGCAATTTATATAAATATCCTTCGGACTAAAACACAGCAATGCTTACACATTACTGCTTCACGGCAGAAATAGGGGCCGTTGTGGTACTCATAATCTAGCCGGCATCCTGTGCAAAGGAGCCTCCCACTGGTAAAGCTTCAAACTGCAACACATAGCTGGGTTGCTGACTTTAACATAGACTGCGGAATGTGTTGCATTGTTTTCCTTGCTAAGTAAAAGTTAAAGTGAAATATCAAGTAAAAATCGAATATTTATTTTCGGCGACATTGTGGTGGAGGCGAAGATTGGACAGTTTCGGTTAATAGTTGAAGTTATGACGGCATCTAAAAATTGTTGTATGGTGGAACACATTTTTGCCTAACCGATATTTTAATATATTTGTTATTGCTGAAGTTAGGTGGTGCTACCCCGTGGTGGTGCCTTAAGTTTTGATCTGATTCCTACCGCTAAATAACACCATCAAATCATACAGCCATAAAACTCAAACAAAATCCTTATCTTCTGGATGTATGGCATGTATGAACGCAATTGATGGCAAAGGCATTGTCCCTCGTTTCCGACATAGCTGTTCTTATTTCTGTAATCATACATCTAGCCTAAATTTGAGTCTCACAAGAGACGCCATATTGTTGTGCACAATACACCCAATTAAGCTGGCGAAACTATTTTGAGCTGCCAGCCAGAGAGTCCGTCACAAATAATAACTTGAGTCAAGTGTGAATGTGACCGGCACGTGAAGACTTTTAATACCATCATATTATATATAATAGACATTATATAAGTTTTCGTGGCGGCCATTTTGAAATTCACCATCTTGGTTTTTATTATGCAACAATTTGTCAAAATTTTGTTGAGAATTTTATACAGAATATTGTCCCTAATGGTTATCCTACAGATACCAACAGATAAACCGCATTATCCTTTGTCCTTTGTCCATGATTCCTATCCCATGAAAAACGGAACCTAAATACTTTTTGCATACTTGAACTACTCCATTATGCCATAACCTAAATAAAGTCAACATCATAATAATAATAGTTGTGCAAGCAATTCCTGTGTGAACGAACCCTTACGTGAGCCTTAAGGTTCAGAGATAAGACATCACATCGTGTTGTCCGCTGTCCGTCCACACCAATAAAGATGTGTACTCTGTCTGACCCCAGCAACGATTAAGTTAAGGGTAAAGAACGCGTGCCATGTAGATATCACAAGTGAATAACTAATAAATGCTCTATTTGAAATAATAAATATCTTAACGATCATTTTGTTTTGTATGCATAATTGAGAAGACGCTTCTTATAATCATTTTCGTAATTAACCATCTGTGTAAGAAGAGTAAAAAGTAATTTGATATTGGCAGTTAGTACAACACTCGCCAAATTTATTGTTAGCTCTGAAGTACGCAGCAGATGCGCGTGCCAACTTAAAATCGAATAAGGATTTTGACGTAGGATATGTATGACAGTGTTCATGGTTCAAAGTTATTTTAACTTTAGTTATTCTAAAAAATTTATATTAAACTTGCTGGCCTGACAGACACTGTGCTGGGTTAATAAAAATACTGTTTATATTATTTTATATTTTTTTAAAGGCCTTCGTAAAATAAAACAAACGTTATGTCGGAATGATCATTTGTTGACTTGGTCAATAAATTTAAAGCCATCTTTACAATTTGTAGTGACCCCTGAGTCACTTTACGAGTCTTTTCCTTTAAAATGTTGTATCTTCACATCAGCATCTCTCGTAAAATTAATTATGTGTTTCGTTATATGTAAATTATGTGGTCTGGTAGACTCTCGGTCATAAGTTTAACAATTAACTCGTCATCGTTCCCTGATCGCTGCTGTATCACGTCATAGCAGAACTGTCAAACTATTAAAACATTCGTAGAAAGTTATTTTCATAGCAATTTCGGATGGATTTAAATCCAATCGAGCATAATCATCATCATCAAAATCAGCCGTAAGACGTCCGTTTCTGGACAAAGGCCTCGCCCGAAGATTTCCACGACCATCGGTCCTGCGATGCACTCATGGCAGTAGGCAGGGCACATAGCTGGGCGGACTGATGGCTGTTGGGGCAGTAAAGTCCTCGAATTGCGACCACTTACCGGAAGACGCAGTGTTGGTAAGTCCCCCAAAAAGTGGACGGACGATCTGGTAAAAATCGCCGAAGTGCGTTGGATGAGAGCGGCGCAGGATCGAGCATAATATGTGGGACCAATTGATACGATGGGTAAGAGAGACTGAGCGAGGGGTTTACCACCAATAGTAGCTGATTTACGCTTTAACACATATCTGGGATGAGATGCCAGATGAAAACCTGAGGAATTTGAACCAGAGTATGCATGCGAGGCTTGTGGAGTGCAATGCTAAGGACATATTCGTTACTAAAGAGAAGAAAAATAATTAACAAGATCCGTTTTTTACTTTTTCGAGTGATTATCTTTTGTTCATCTTTTCCGTTCAAAATAGCCAATTTATGGAGTTAAATAATGCATATCTTGAACATTATTTTAAACAATTGTTGATATAAAATGTAAACAATAAAATTGTTTTGTAGTTACATAAGTTAAATAATGTAATAATAATAAATGATTATTAAGTTTTAATTTTATTCAATATTTTATTAAAATTAATTGAAGTGTGCTACATACAGATGAAATGTAATACCATTCCATTTCTTCGCATACGTGGTAGCATTTTTTTAAGTGAGAATGTCACACTACGCCGTTATGGCGTAGTTAACAACACCTTAAGGTGACGAGCGCAACTGTAGTGCCGCTCAGAATTTTTAGGTTTTTCAAGAATCCTGAGTGGCGCTGCATTGTAATGGGTAATGTCTTTACTGTTTCCGTGGTATGTACAGCAACACATCTTAGTGACCCTTATTTTGAGTAGAATATTTTTGAATTGTCACTTTTCATACATAAACGAGATATAAGCAATTTATTCAAAAGCAAATGAAATATTACATAACCTACCAAGAGAAATCACAAAATAAGAATTATATATTATGTGCTTACAATTTAACTCGCGTTAAAAACTATTATTGCAAAATGTCAGTGTGAATATAAATAAATCAATGAGATCTTTGACTGGGAAGACACAAGCATGATGAATGCTGATTGCTAAAGCTCGTTGCATGTATAAGTAATGCGGGCTACGGTAGGTAACCCTTGCAACCGGTCAGAGAACAATGTGCTCAAACAAATTTACTTGCTCACCATGCAGCTCAAAGTATCCCTTGACATTATAAATCTTATTGTTCGCATTTGTGGCTAGCGTTTAGCCTTCCCGTCGAATATTCAAGTGTTTCATTGCATTTCAACAGTATAATATAATTTATTAAGCTCCTCACACGCTGGAGTAAATAGAAACTAGAAAGTCTGAAAACTGTAACAAATGAAGAGCTTGATGAACAAAGATCAAACAAAAGAGAAGAATTAATTATTGGCTATGGGCAGAGGATATCTGATAAGAGGACAAGACAAATGGAGTGAAATAGTTTTTTCTTTTTTTATAAAAAATAAGGGACGAGACGAGCAGAACGTTCATCTGGTCGTAATTGATACGCCTTGCCCATTACAACGAAGTGCCATGTAGGATTCTTGAAAATCCCCAAAAAATTCTGGGCGGCATAACAATAGCGCCCGTCACCTTGAGACATAAGATGTTGTCTTATTTGCCCAGTAATTTCACTAGCTACGGCGCCCTTCAGACCGAAATAAAATAATGTGTACACATTACTGCTTCATGGCAGAAATAGGCGCTGTTGTGGTACCCATAATCTAGCCGGCATCCTGGGCAAAGGAGTCTCCCATTGGTATTGTATACATGGAATATAAGGAAAATGGAATGAGAGTAGACCTTAGGAAATGTGATATTACATCCAAATTTAAATATTTGTATCAATTATTAAAAGTCTGCACCAATCTACCAACCATTCGAAATGAAATGCCTCAAACTTAATAAGAACGGATGAAGTGCGAGATTTAGCATAGTTAAAGTTTATACGGACACCAAAAATGAATTGCAAAATATAAATTATATTTGAATTATAGATAACTTATGTATTAATATAAATAATTAATTTCAGTTTTTACCAAAAATATTAACCTATTATGACAGATTATAGATATTGTTGGAAACTTAGATCATTTACCCTTTCAAAAAATTGAGGTTGACAGTGAAATTCTATTTTGAGTAATGCACGCGCACTAACACAAAGTGACATACAAATCGCGTGTGTATTGGTATGCTTACGTATGATATAGCTGGCCTGTTTACTTCGGTTGACTAGCAGCAAGAGGCTTAATCTAGACGTATAAATTATTATCAAAGGTTAGAAAATAAATTAAAATTACAAAATTCAGTAACAACCTCCTCCTACCCATTGATATCTGGTAGATCATTAGTAATGTAAACTCAATCTGTCCATTATTATCGAAGTAGTCCATTATTATTGTATATTGAAATATTTACTTTCAGTTTTTATTTATTTTAGGAAACAAAAAGATATATCACTATAGTAAAAAATGAAGTTAAATTAAATATAAAAATTACAATATTGGATATATCCTAGAATAGTTTCACTGTTAACACAAAGAATACAAATACACAGACATGCCAACAGAATGTTAATATAAGTTAACAGTAGAATATTTAGGCGAATACACAATATTATTTTTCTGCTTCTTCTCTCTCAGAGCGCCATTTGTTTCTGAAGCGGTAGTAGTATCTAGTATACTAGAATTGACATCAAAAAGAATTCTAAATAAATCAATTTTGAGAAAATAAAAACCTTTTATGCCTTTTATAAGAATCAAGACAACGACAGACATTCTAGTTGATATAATAATGAATAAAGATACGAGGCTTCAGGTAAAGACAATAATTGTTGTTTTAACTTATTCTTAAATGAATCCAATGAAGAATACATTGTATGAAGAGGCGCGCGAAACCCAATATAACCAATATTGGGTTTTGGTAGTTTGAAACAAGGAGTCAGTAGGTTGAAAGTTCCGTGCGCGCGTATAGATAGTTTTGATAGCAATAACTCGTGCAGCGACAAACAACACAATAATCATATTTCATAACCATTTTAATTAGACAATGAGTGCCAAGAGAGCCCTTGTGCGTACCATTAAAGGTCATTTATCATCGTCACCCCGCACTGGACTTGTAATTGTGCGCCATATTGTTACATTGAGTTATGACCCATCGCGAATACAGCCTCTTCCGGCTATTTCACACCTCCAGCTAACCTTTAAGTCGTGCTTAAATTTGTAAGCAGTTTGCTGCGACCCTTATTTATGAAAATTTATGAAAGTGTGCAACAAAGTTTTCCATAAATTGTTAGCCATAAATATTGGTTAAACGCCTTGTTAAGTCCCAAGACAGAGTATTTAGATTGGCCATTAGCTGTTATCACTTCAAGCTATTTGATTTTCCTAATGTAGTATTTTGATGCGAGGCAAATAATTACCACTATTGTTCTGAACGTGGATCTGTCATTTCTAATTAACTCTTAAAAATTTGTGGAAATACAACAATAATAATTAATAAAATGTATGTTTTAAATACTTTTATCAAAAAACTTGATGAATTTCAAACCCTTAAAAATTTTCTTGGAGACCTTGAAGTCTGCAATTTGTTATTGAGGCTTTAGCCCAAGCCCTGGGTTAATAGAATCATGGTTCATATGTAAGTAGAATATCCAATAGAGACCTGTAACAATTTTACAGTCTTTTCACTATGAAAAAAGGTAATATGGAGATAAAGGAAATTACCAGACAGCCTTTTGATATATTAAAATCAATCCTTGAACAGAGAAGTCATTAAATCATTTCACTATTGATGGAGAGAAATAGCCCAAAAGAATACAATCGATAGAAGAACCACTTTTTTTTAACTCGAATTAAAAGTACCCTTCTAAAAATTTTGTAATTTATATTTTGTGTGGTAATACAGGATCGAAAAAGTAAGCGTAAAACAACACACGCGCTTCGAACGTCGATCGGGACATCAGCATTGTGTTGTGACACTGATAGCTTAAGAGACTGTATAACATCCAACTATGATTCTATTGATATGTAAACATATATCTTCAAAAGGACCTTACTTGCTAAATCCATATAATATCCAATAAAACGTAAGGTAATATTAAAAAATACAGATATAAAACTATTTTTTTAACACATTGAAATGTACCAAAAACACTGGTCTCGTGTCAGTGTCTCATCGATATATTTGCCACACATATTTTGCTTTTTACGACATATGATCACGTGCACAAATTAAATTTAAAAACAAAATTTATGAACGATGCGGGCCTCGAACCCGCGACCTCTCGCGTTCCGTGCGAGTCCGTGTTCATAAGTGTAATTTAATGAGCATTAATATATATCGCTTTAAAAAAAAGATAACAAATTATTTTATCACGTAAGCAGCACCAACTGAAAAAGCCTGAAGATCAGATGGCGTCATTCTATAGAGAGATATATCATATTCATGTGAAATTATTATAATATATGCAGATGGATACTTGATAAACATATAACGTCAAATAATTGGTGGCTCTTACACTATATTCGCTGTACATTGCGATCGCGCTGCGATTTGTCGCTATTATGCGCATGCAGCGGCGACGAACGAACTTATGATGCTTCTTATCCACCATCGAAGCAGACACTCACCACCTCGTATATCTAGCCACCACTACCCACAGTATTTCACACTTAAACAATAAGCTTTGCAAATTTATTGCCGTATTACTATAATGTATTTACATGTCGATGCGTCACGGTGATTTTAGCTTGAGTTATTTTGTGTACGCGCCCATTACTGTTTTGTAGAAACTCCGTCGATAAAATACACGTTTAAGAACAATGTCGTTCTAATGTTGAGTGAGTACGTACAAAATACAAAGCTGAAGTTAATATTGATATACCAGTCATTACTGGATGGACTTTGCTTTTGGCCATTTTTCATATTGAATACAAAATTGGGAAATTCACAAATAATGCAATGTCTTAATTCACAATCGTTCAAATGTGTGTAGTAATCGTACCTACGACTAAAATACACGCTGAACTGAACGCGAAACACACAATCGTCCAATATGTCGCTGAGTGTACTGTAGTTATCAACAAAATTTCTCAAGTTCCTACATTTTTCGGCAAATCACGAGATGCAATCAACAATTATTATGACAACTGAACGATGATTCGTTGCCCAGTGGGAATTTATTAAATAAACCCTCCCCAAGGAGCATCAAATCAAATCAACATCACTTTAATGCATGTAGCTCAATGAAATGACACAAAAGTTTCCCTTTCCTTTTACATGTACCACCACTTCAGAAAAGGTTGAGCTTTTATGAGAATAAGTGGAAATAAAGTCTTTCTTTTAAATTAACATTTACAGCTTCATCGTCTTACTAATCATTTCAATAACAATATATGTTATATAGTTAACTTATATGACGTAGAAGTATTTTCGAGAGTAAACTATCGAAATCTCCTTCCATAACAAAAATAAAAGACCCCCGAGTCAAAAGTGTCGGACATTGTTCGTCGGTGCTCGCTCTGAAACACGATGCTCGTTCGCCGAATCTATGGAATGCCAAGAAGTTCGTCTCTCTTCTAGTTATCAATTGGAATATTAATTTTATAATATTTATTAAGAACCAACTGTCTATCTATAAATTCGACTTGTACTGTAATAGATCCTGTATCACTTCTTCAAATCCCTCCGCTGCCTCCTGTATCACTTCTTCTTCAAAGCCCTCCGCCGGGTCTGTTTGTCTGTCTGTTCGCGATAAACTCAAAAATTACTATACCGATTGTCGTGCTGTTTTCACCAATGGAAAGCGTGATTCTCGAGAAAGGATTAGGTACATAATTTGTTTAGATTTTGTATACTTTAACGATATTTGTTGGAGGCATCGGAAAAAAATAAGCCGTCTGAGAGCTTTCAACGAAAACGCTGTCTGATCCCATTGAGATATAATAAAATAATGTATGGTGGAATTGTGTATCTTACATTGTTCTACAGAAAAGTCCGATGGCATATGCCTATTTTATAACATAGTATATCCATTTTGATACTTTAAAAATATTAGCAATTACATATAAAGCGGTAATGTAAAAGCTGTTTACGATATTAATCCTTATCAGTTTATTACTAAATATTATAAAACTATTAATTTCCGATGGCTTTAGACTACATTATTCCTGAATACTTAGGTACATATATTTTTTTTCTATTGACAGAACAGCGTATGTCGGGTCAGCTAACTAATTATAAGACTGTCTTACTAATAAAATAAAATAGCCTTTATTATTATTACTAACTTAATTTTTCGTATCAATAAAACTTAAATTAACTTAACTAGTAATTTGTATCTCGACAAAGGCTTCCTCTAAGTACTTCCACTTATTCGGTCTACAGATCGGAATGGATGAGAGTAGCTACAGCTACTCTCATCCATTCCGATCCTGGCATCCTTTTATAATCGTCCACCCATCTTTTAATCTACGTTTTCTTCGTTTCCCGTCTTAAGGATACCATTCTGTAACGGTTTTTGTCTATTTCTCATTCTTTTCCCTCAGAATTCGACATCCAGTCAAATAACGTCTAGTAAGTAGTAGTAGGTATATTGCGTAAATTAACGTCAATAACAATTTGGTAACAGTTTTGTCTCGAGCGCTGCGAGCTACATACAACCTATAATAAAGTGAGTCCACGAGGCTATCGAGCCAACAATCAATGCCGGAATCAATTTTAAACAAACTCAAGCCACCTACAATTATCATTAAGTCGAACAATGCACCCACTAAATATTGGACTGGTGTTAGAGGTCACAAAACCTGCACCTAAATATAAGAGACGCCATTGTGATCAAAGGAGATACAATCGTGATGATTTGTTGATCGCGCGCAACTTAAATATTGATATTAACATTCATTTATGATGACTATCGCTTTCTGACCGCCGGTCAAATGAAAATTGTGAATTATTGAATTGTTATGGGAATTCAATCAATTCATATTTTTGATTAGATAACTTAATATATGGGAGTGTTATACTGTATGGCATGTATTTAAGTTCTGACTTAGACGCTGGAGCAAATCAATAGGTTCAAAACATTCCAAAGCACTGATAAAGGCATTCAATAACAGAAACGCGAATGAAGCCCTAACATTGAGAAGAAAAACCTAAGCATACTTACCAAGATGCTAACTAGGCACTGTCGCCTAAACAAGCACCTCAGTGTGGTCGGAATAAAAAACGAGAGATTTGCAGACTTTGCCTTGCGGCCGATGGAACGCCTCTTTATCTCCTCTGCGATTACGTCCCGTTAATGCATAAGCGTAACACAATCCTTGGCAACTACACCCAGGTGCTGTTTGTAATACTCGCGGAAGATCTTGCGGTTCGTAAATTCGGCATGGCTTGATGACGAGCTATAAGTATGAGTGTCGAATAGCACAATAGTACAATTCTGGACGCGGACTTATTAGGACTGCACAAATAGCCACCCTCTCCAAATAATAATAATAATGTATCTAAATAAATTTACCAAGCTGACCAGCTGCTGCCAATTTCTGCCGTGAAGCAGTAATGTATTAGCATTATTGTGTTTCGGTCTGAAGGGCGCCGTAGCTAGTAAAATCACTGGGAAATTAGACTTAACATCTTATGTCACGAGGTGACGAGCGCTATTGTATTGCCGCTCAGAATTTTTGTGTTTTTCAAGAAACCTGAGCGGCACTGCATTGTAATGGTATTTGATACGAACTGAACCAAATAAAAAAAAGCTTGTCGAAGACGAAAGATCGTGATTCAATACAAGTATACGTGTCGTAGACCTAACATTCGAGCAAGATTACCACTCACTTTAAATTACTAAGGCTTCTTTATAAATCTTTGACCAAGTCGTTGTGAAGCTCAAAACACTTTAATAAAAACACACGCATTCTAATTGATAGTTAACAAGGCAGACAAAATAAAGTGTTATGAAGGGTGCTCGCTGATTTATCTGAGAGTCCGACCGGCAGCCCGCGGCTCAAGTCGCGAATAATAAAATTGAAATTAATGATCACGAAAAGTTTATTAGCGGTCCAGTAAAATGATAGGTAAATGAAACTGGGTGCCAATACCATCGCATGACAGGCCGCGGCGCCCGGCTATTTATACCACTCTACTATTTTATCACTTTACGGCCCTTGCACCATTCCGTGAAAGTAAATTATCTAGCGTGACCATAAAATTAAAACCTTATACGGTAATTCGAGTACTCTTTGACAATTTTTATTATACTTGCTCGATATAACGACGTGTTGGAAATGTAATTAATCGTACTTACGCACTTCG
Source organism: Leptidea sinapis (assembly GCF_905404315.1). Lineage (NCBI taxonomy): Eukaryota > Metazoa > Arthropoda > Insecta > Lepidoptera > Pieridae > Leptidea > Leptidea sinapis. The sequence continues at coordinate 493,670 of NC_066289.1, forward strand.
TATGGAATTACATATTTTATGTTTGTTCTATTTAAACAGCTGATAAAACAAAAACATAATAAGGAAATATTAAAAATATAATAGTTGCATGTTACTTGTACTTGTTACATGCACGTGTAACGCATCTCAATTATGTCTATAATTTCAATTTCGATGTGATACGAGATTTATACCACCTTTAAATTATAATGTTATAAACGTTACATGCCTTTATGGTTTTTTGAAGTGGAAACTTCTTCTTCTCTCTTCTTTCGAAAAAGCGAGATGGTAAACATAGACAGACACAATAAATTCATTAAATTTAACGTGGGAGAAAATGAGATAGGAAGCATTATACAGATTTTTTGGTACCAGGCGATCATAGTGAAGAAGAGATAGACTTATGTATGGCGTGAGTATACCTTAATATATTCTGACATTTTGACTCACCAGACATTCGTTCTAAATAAAGTATCAATAAATGTACTAAAGCGAAACTGATGTGGCAGTGGGCAGGGCAAATAGTTCGACGGATAGATGTCCGGTGGGGCAGAAAAGTTCCCGAATGGCAACCACCGGAACAACTACCGGAAAACGCAGTGTTAGTAGGTCCCCCACAAGATGGACCGACGATCTGTTCATGATCGCCGGAATACGTTAGATGAGGGCAGCGCAGGACCGATCGTCATGGAGATTTATTGATGAGGCCTTTGTCCAGCAGTGGTCGACTTCCAGCTGATGTAAAATCGAAACATCTTCTGAAGCGATACGCAAAGGGAGGTCACAGAAAGATTTTGTTTACAAATGAGATTTTTTTTACAATTGAACAATATTTAAACAAACAAAATGACCGCTCTTATGCTCAAAGCTCTATGAAAGTTTCACAATTAGTCGACAGAGTGCAACGTGGGCACTATCCGACTTTAGTGAGGGTTTGGTGGGGTATTCGATATGAAGGACTGACTGAGCCATACATTTGTGAAAAAGGTATCAAAACATCGGCACAAGTGTATCAAGATAACATTCTAGAGAAGATAATGAAGCCGCTTAACAACACCATGTTAAATAAACAAGAATGGTCAGGTAACCAGCAAGACTCGGTGGGGTCATAAGGCTCGGTCTTCGCAGTCTTGCTTGGAAACGAACGTTTCAGACTTAAAGTTTAAAGAGCTGAACACTGGCCGTCGTCTAGTCTTGATCTTAATCCGCAGGATTATGATTTATGGTCAGTTTTAGAGAGTACGGCTTGCTCCTAATGCCATGATAATTTGGAGTCCCTAAAACAATCCGTACGATTGGTAGTGAAGAATTTTCCCATGGAAAAGAGTGCGTGCTTCTATTGATAATATAACTGGCCTCAACGTTTTAAGGACTGTATTGCAGCTAATGGAGACCAGTTCGAATACTCTCTTAATATTTTAAATTGTTTTATATTTATGTATTAAACTAACACACTGTAAAATTAATAAATGTAATTTTCAATAGATTTTTTGTTTTCTTTGTTTCAGTATTTTTGGCAAGATACCTAATGAATGATTTAAATACATTTTAGCTCTCCAAGTCGTGCCCGTTATTGAGCATACAAATTTTTCACATAAAGAAACAAAAAATTCAATAATAATTATCACAAAATAAAATTGATTACATCATTAAATAAAGTCAAATTGACAATTGCACCATGAAGGTAAAAATGAGAGTTCCTGGATACATATTTCTCATTATTGCTTCAAAGCTTCAAAGTCATTTTCTTATAAAATCTATCTAAAAAAATCACTTATCTAAAAACCGCTTAACGTGTGTATTTTGCAAGACCTTGCAAAGCTTACATCGCATCTTTTACACTTTTGGAATTATAGATTTTTGGGTTTTTACTATTAATATTATCCTGAATTTGTAAATAATATAACTTCTTCGTATTAGTTCAATAATAATAGTAATAATAGTTTTAAATAATAAGTTGTACACGAGGGAAAGACTCTCACTATCCCAGTTACACTACATGTAAAATACGATAAGAATTACGAAAATAATAAACACGACAGGATCTTACAATTACTAAAGTTACAAAATGTAAAATAAATTAATAATCTTGTTTCTGCTCTTAGATTTAGTTAGTCCTCAGTATCGATTATAAACACCGTTATCGGATGCACGTTGCATGATCGTGTTAACATAACTTATATTTTCCATATAAATTTATGTTTGTTGTGAATGCATTAATTTGTAGTGTTATTAATAGTTGTTATACACGGCTACACCAACTGCGGTAAGACTGACGAATGTACACTGCATGAACGAAGCCCTAGGGCGGCAGCAATAAGTGCACAGATAAGCCAACCTCATGCGAAATCATTCAACTTGCCGAGATTATTTCATGAAGCCCGCAACAAGAGCATTACCGCATATTACCCCCATTAATCCTTCTTGTGTAATTAAGACACGAGCGCATTCGAGCTTCAGTCTTAACACACACATTTGAAACCTTATCACACCAAGTATATTACCACTTTTTAGATATACGTGTCGTTAATTCGGGGCAAGAGTTCTTCAAATTTGCAACTTTAATTGAGTCGTTCAGTGTTCACGCTCGTAAATTCGACACTATCATTGGATCATTATGGTCTTATTGAGCTTGCAACATTAATAATAGTAAATTACTGTTAATTTCAAGTCAAGTGAAGGCAATAAGATCCGAGTTGTGGCCTGCTGTTAAATGTGCTTGAGACCTTTATTAGCGTAGTTTCGCGTTTATTTATGTCGTCTCGGAAGCTGCCGACTGGCAAGGAGTGACGTGTCGCGATCGCATGTCCAGCGGGAATATATCAATCGCGGGACAAAGTAATGGCTGCAATCTTTCCTCGGAGCGGCTCCTCGTCGCTAAATGAAGCGATGCCTGCCGCTCGGGGTCCTCACTCTTGAATCTTAAGTAGTTTTAATTATATCGCATGCGCCTTCGGCTTAATTCTGTGCGCACAATCACGTATATTACCCAAGTATATGCGTTTATTTATGTTCAATCCCGCTCTTACTATCCTGATTTGTTTATAAATAGCTTACAACAAAACAAACATTACGAGTAATAGGTTCAGGTAATATTAAACTCAAACGTATCAGACTGCAGTGCTCGTAAAGGCTTTACCGTTTACAAGCAGTTTGATGTTATTTATCATACCGGTAGTGTGGCGTGGCGTTTGGTCCCGTGTCCCGCACCCGTCTTCATTTTGGTATGCAGCTTCTTTATACAGAAGCCATTATAAGTATCACTTTCAGATCATAGATCATAAAGGCATTTATTTGAGAGGCAAACCTGTGCTTGGGAGGTCCTGTCGGATGGCCCTCTCCATTCATTGTTCACTCTTTATTGTGTTACGTATGTCACAATTTCATAGAGCTCACTCATAAATAACAAATAAGAATGTAAAGTTTTCGTTTCTGTGAGTATTTATATTGATAGAGCCTGTAAATCATATAAATGTACTTCGATGTGGTAGCGTAATCTGAATTTTATGATTATCGTAAATTTCAATTTGATTTTAATAACTTATTCATTTTTTGTATTTTACATGTCATGTAATTGTAATTAATCTTACAAATCTCATTGTACACTCAACGTGAATAGAATTTATAATTACATTATTAGTGTTCATGTGATAAGGATTACGAAGCCTCACTTACGTACAATTGAGTAATGGATTATATTATCCAGAAGAATTGGGTATTTCAAATTTATCGAATGTGAGTGACGCTTTTGGTTTTTTGGGATCAATTTAATGCATTAATAATTTATTACTTTACTAATACTAAATACATGTAAATAAAACACTTTTTAAAGGGTTAAAACGCGTGGAATTGTAACTGTTTTTACATTAGTTATATTTTTATTAATATTTTAGAAACCCCCTGAGGATGAGTCCCCCTGAAAACGACCGAAACGATCTAAAACGTCGGGTTAACTAAAGTAATATAAATAATAATAAAAATGTAACATGTAAAATGTAATGTGCATAGTTGGTGAGATCTGTACATTTACTAGACAGAGACATTTGGTCAGATTTGACCGAACGGAACATGACACGATGTTAAACTACATATTGTTTACATTTTTATTGAATTTTACTAAATAAGTTTTGATGATATTTTTACCACAGGCTCAGAGTGCTACTAAGTGGAAACTGCATTTGCTGCTTAGCCTCGCATGATGCGTAGCATCTACGCAAGAGGCGTGGACCATCGACAGGCAGGAAGTGTGCTGATTTTTCCATCGCGGCTTCTCCTCTTGACGTTGCGGTGTGGTGCTGTAGGGTGGCAGTTGTACATGCTTATTTACGTTTTTGTGCTGATAGAGGCGCATACTTTGGTATGTTCTCGTGGTTTGTCATGGCAACGTGTACAGTTAGAAATTTTAATTTTGTTACGATAGAGGAGCACAGTGCTCATATGAAATTAAATAACTTAAAGGACGTTCAAAGTTACATTTTCAATGACAATCAACAAATCGCAGGGACGCAGCAGACATAGGTGGCTTGCTCACGCGTTTCTAAATCGCAAAATTTGCATGTTAATGCTGACCGAAATAAATCGTTTAACATAGTTTATTACGGTTGCTACCAATAACTTTTGCATCATATACATTCGTCCATATCTATCCTTACAAACTACAGCGTTTATAGTTATCGTATTATTAGTGAGATCATCATAAAGAATGCTTAGTTCCAAATTACATTCATTAAACAATATATATGTTCGAACATTTAAAACTGAAGAACGGCTGGACTGATTTTTATAATTTTTGATTTGTTGGATTTTTCTCCGTCCCAAATAGCAAAATAAATATATTGAAATATTGACGAAAAAATTAAATATTTTCTAATAATGATAATCTGCGGATCTACTGAACCGATTTTATAATTTCTGTTACTGATACAGTTTGTGTTAGTGTCATAGGGTATATTATAGTAACCCAAAAAATTTAAAGGCTTTTCGTGGTAGTCGGCAAAAAGTAAGTCGGAGAAAAAATTTGCGAACACTCAAAATAATTTATATGACAAAACAACGTTTTGGTCTGCTAGTATTGAATAAAAATCAGTAGGTTTTAATATTTTCATCAGGTTGTTAATAACATCAAGAGACAGTGGAAATGGCATAGAACAAGAAACACAAATTACCTACCCATAATGTTTATTTTATATTATATCATTAAATTAAAGCTATGTATTGTGTATTAATAACGTATAAATATAAAATTACCAATACTGACACTCAAATATTTGTGTGCCGATATATTGGCGAATTGTGCTGTACATGTATCAATTGTTAAGAACTATGTTACCACGATGTATACAAATAAATAAATTTCATTTCATTAAAAAAAATTTTTTGTATAAGAGGAGGCAAGAGACTCACCTGATGGGGAGTGGTGAGGACCGCCCATGAAGATCCGCAACTACAAGTGTCAGACTTATATAACCTGAATTAAGAAAAGTCACGACAAAATTGGAAGACATAAACACACATACACATTTCTTAAGATTTCCAGTATAATTATATGTACAGTTTTCTTTAGCTTTTGTTACGCAGTAATCATAAAAATAAAAACAGAGTTAAAGTGATTGCCTTGCACAAAGTGGGAGTGGAGCCGTCAGTCATTTTAAAGACGCTTTAAAAGCTTGAGTATCAGTCGTATACTGATAAGTATATCGTACCATAGATACATTAACCAACACATCTGTCGAAAACTATAAATATTGCGGTGGCCGCGTGCTGTTCTTTATTGTATTCTAGAACAAGGCAATGAGCTGCCTATGAAAAATCTTTCAGGATCCAGTCTACTGGTTGATGTAGCTTGCATAATCTGAGAGAATGAGCCAGCAGTAGCCTATTGCTACGCCACGGAGTGTCTGAGTGTGGTGACACGGAAGACCTTAGACGTGTCTACGGCAGACCTGGTCTGTTCCACCTCAACCAGCAGCTTTATTATCCGGACTTCCTGGACTTCACAATCCTGGCACCCCTATGGTTGTACTCTATTTAAATATCTCACCAAACCTTTAGTAAAGTGTAAATTAAAAGAACTAAAGTGTCATTAGTAAAGTAGGTAAGTATTAAGTAAGTAAAGTAACATTATGTTACTCTATGCTTATAATTGTAATTCTTAAAATTAACTTTAGGTTTATAAGCCTGTGATTCTGAATGTTGAATGCAACAACCTTTGTATATCTTAATATATGTAGAGGTCACATAAGTTTAGGAAGGAACACATTTTTCTATTATTATTTACTCGTTTTTTAAACCTATGACACTCTGGAATCTTTTATTTGAGATCCTGGAGCATAAGCATTTATCATCAGAAATTTTGTTACTGTAATATGTAAGTAAATAAAACACCACAAGAACTAAAAAGGCTCTTAGGGTTTAAAAAACAGAATTCCCCGAAATCTTTAAAGGAACCAAACATTTTTATCGCGGGATTTGAATATTGCCGCTCGTAATAATATGAAAGAAGTCTTGAAGCTTGTATCTTATCGTAGAAATACAGCACATGCCCTAGATAAATCCCTACAGTTAATAGAGTCATCGTTTGTCCTCCTATTCCATAAAAAAAAAGAATATGAATTTCTTCTGTTACGCCCCCTATATCTGTAGAAGAGTAGAAAAACATTGCACTAACCTAAAAAAGAATAAAAAATGTTTCATAAAAGATTGCAATAGTAACTCAACCAAGTCAAACATTCCTACACGAGTCCTTAGCAAAGTTATATTAGATAAACTCGTTCCATTTAGTAATAAAATGTTAATAAAGTACGTAAATCAAGATAACGTCAATAGTTACGAGACATAAGGGACAGTCCCCGGGTCACTCCGCACCACGTAAGCCTTAGCGTTCGCTCGCGATCCAAATGTTTCCTTAATTGCTCTTTCTCACATTAAATGTGTTAAATGGGAAACTATTACGTCATTTGAATTTTTTAATTACAAATTTATGCTTATAAGGTATTAATTGACAAGTTAGTTTGAGGCCTGTGGCTCTTAAGTTGGATGAGATGCAATCTAATTGACACTCGATCTCAAGTGTCGATTAATTGGTAATACACAGTTATTTAATCAATTCCTTTAGTTTCCACAATGCTAATAAATTTAAAGTGACGTCCCTGCAGTTGACATTTATTTTCGATATCAAACCGATAACAACACTATCGCTCGGTGATAAGGGACAACTCAGATCAGTCGCTCGACCGATCGGCGTATTGTATAAGAGCGAGCAATCCGAGAAATCTGAAACGAATCGATCGTATTTATTGTAATAACTTTAAAAAATAGTAAATAATAATAATATAATTAATAATTATTTTCATTTGAAAGGTAAGTCTCACTACATAAGATAAAAACATCATCAGTATCTGGATGTAAGGAGTTACGCAATTTTAATGACATTTGTGTCGATAGGCACTGAGGAAGATAGAATGAAGAGTTCTATACCTTGTTATACTATATCACCGATGTAGTTCCACGGGTAGGATGCAAAAAAATACCCCATCTCATCCCTGTCTGCTGACCTATAGTGCCACAAGCGGCGGCAACCTTAAAAACAGGCCAGTGTTGGTGCGAAATTAGAACGGTGCTCCGGATCAAAGGTCCAAAATTTAAAGTATATGAGCCTCCACATCTAGATATCGTGTCGAAATAGTATCCAATTGTGACAGACATATGGTCTGTCTTGCTAAATACTAAAACGATGTCGGAAACAGTTTTACCCACTTGATTGGTGATACGTGAGCCACTATGGGACCTATACATGCGTATCCTCAGGATACTCAGATCTCGAGAACAGACATCATCGGTGACCTAGACGAGCATACACCAGCCCGTGGTATAAAGGAGTGTTCCAGTTTATACCCCGGATTGGAAATGTAAGACTTATCAGGCAGAGAGGGTATGTGTGTCTAATCAAAAAACCAGGGCCGGCTTTGCCGTCCCCAGATTAAGGTTGACGACATTTTAAATTGAAAAAACAAATATTGCTGTAGTTCACGGCGAATTTGGAGGATGGGTGGTTTGATACTCTTGCTCTATTTGCCCGGAGTCAGCACTCTTTTGCACCCTCGAGAGTATGGGGGGAGGCCGGGCATACACCATTGGCTACAGCTCCCAATTTTTGACGTCCAGGGGCGGACTCTCCAAGACTACTTAGTCTGGTACCATCCTGGAGTAGTAGTAGTATTTAAAATTCCTAAATTCAGTTCTATCCCTTAGGATGAAACATGGCACTATCATAGGTTTAAGAATGTTTTTTGCTGTTTAATTCATATAATGAATTAGAGAAACGGGAACAAAATCAAAAATTGATACCAGAAAGAATCCCACGTATTCCAAATGTGTGCGGACAATGTCGCGGTCTGTTCGTGTTTGAGAGGTTTATTCTCCAAGCCGACCAGCCGGTCGTATTATACTTTATAATGACATTCGTTGAACATAGCACGTATTGTTTTTATTCATGTACACATAAATACAGGGGGCGGATCATTTTGTTTCACTCGACACAACACTGGGCGAAAATGTGTATTTATTCAGTAGGTACATTATCTTGTTGCGATGATGCTTTAGATATCGCTTATTTGTATCATGGACTGCAGTAATTCAAATCCTTCTTTTTGTCATAATACAATGTATGTATATATGAAATTCTGAAGGTGTTGCGATGGGACCAGACAATGTGGTATTTTTCGTATATTATAGGCATATAAAGGCTATTTTTTTTCGGACTCCATTGACACTCTACTATTTATTTAATTAATTATGCAATTTCTTCTTAAATACTATACAATTTATTCTTAGCTTAGGTTTGAGCCACAACAGCGTTTGGCTGGTGCGAGGAAGTATATTTCGACCAAAAAAAATTGTATTCGCTGATAATTATTCAATAACTTCCAAACGTGCACTTGCTCTTTAAAATTTCAATGTAAACATACATGTACAATTTTGATTATTCAGAACCAAATTAAAAATTTAAATGTAATGTACTAACGACATCATAATAATTATAAAACAAATTTTATAAGTTAACCATTTCTTAGAGTTCTCATTGAAACAGGAGAAGATACAACCTTAAAATTACATTTTGATATCAGACATTCTCTCATGCACTTCATAATATAAATGACAGCTCAGTAATATTTAGAGCGTCATTTGGAAACGACCACAAAGCGATGCGACAAGGTACTACGAAGGATTGCTCCAAGATTGTATTAAATTGAGCCATAATAAATCTTGCGTCACCTATAAAACATAAATCAGCCGTGACATAAAACACATTTATATTGTTTTCACTTCGAAATGACAATAAAACATTTTAAAATCATGATTGATTTAATATATGAAGGTAGATAATACCAAAGTTTTATACGCACAAAATTATTCTGAACACCAAATTTTATTGACAATTACGTATTTTTACGTTCACAGCACTCAAGTGCTCAGGTAACTTGAATTTATATTGTGTAGTAAGATTGTCGTGAAATTGTCTATAATTCTTATTTATATACGGAATGGGGTAATAAATTGGAGAAATAATAAAATTTGTCCGGCTCTACAGCATTTTATTTGAAAGCTTCTCAGTACAACAAAGCGATTTAACTCTACACAGGTACTTAAGCATTCGTTTGTAGGGTACCTTTCGTTGCCTTTCGCTTCAATAATATTTTAATTACCTGCTAATAAATTATATTCCACCTAAAAATACAAAAAAAAAATATACCAAATTTCTAGTAGTTTTTTTTTTGTAATTTCTTAGATGTTATTGTTGACAAATCATTCATATATAATTAAAATGTTTTTGTTAATATGTAATGAGAAAAAGAAAGAGAGAGAAAAGAAGCAAGTATGTCGCGTAATAGTAGTGCTGATGCTTCCTTAGGATTCCAGTGAGAAAAATAGTGTAGAAGTGAAGAAGTTCCAAAGATATATCTCTGTGTATCTTCTACCGCATTTATCACGGAGAGTGCTCAGAGCAGTTGTTCGGGTTGACATCAGCAGCCGAATTCCACCACCAGACATTACCTTAATGCACAATTTAGTTCACGTCAGGCCTCATTTCTTGCCTCACAATTAATTACCCGCTTCAGTTTTCCCGAACCGATACGGCTTAGGGACCTTCAAACTTAGAGCACATACTTCCAACTTAAAATCCGGTAATGCATCTCTTGACACCTGGTATTGGGGATGTCCTTGGGCGGCTGCCTCACAATTTTCAATCACATGAGCCTCTTGCCCGTTTGCCCCCTCTTATATATATGAAAAAACAAATAATCAGGCCTTTTAAGGATCTTCACTTTTTACCATTCTCCGGATTAAACCATATCAAGCTTATAGTTATTTTTGTTTTGTTTTTTTTTGGTATCAAATTGACTGAATTTATAAACACCGGAGTCAAATTCAATATCATTTGTCTACTTTTAAAGGGATTCACGAAATTATGTGCACTTGTAGACTGCTTAGGGTTTATTTTTTGTTTGCAATTCGAGACTAGCTTGAAATCCCGTGCTGTCAAAAGCATGTTGTAACAAGATACATAGTGCCGATGATTACGTGTGTGTTTTGTTTTATTTGTGAGTTCGTTTTGTGCACTCGTGAACACCAATAGTGACACAATAGTTACAATGCTTTCGTGCAGGTAATCACCGCCGGCGCAACCCCCGCCTTGTCAAACTGCGCAATGCGAAAACAAATCCGCATTTTGTGACGGGACATCACTACGATCTCACTGCACTCACCCTGATGAAGGATCTCCGAATGGTCCGCTACTAGTCAGTACCCACAACAATAAAACGTGAGTAAAGCCGTGTTAGTACATAAAGTTACAATCTCTCACTTTTAATTATTTAGGAACAAATCCTTTCCTCCAAAACCAGAAAATTACCATTTTTACCAAGTATATTGAGGATCTTAGACCAATGCTGGAAGGAACTTATGTCTTCTATCGAGTCTTCTCTTGAGAAGTTCGCGGAAATGGGGTAAAATAAACAAACACAAATTTCCGCGTTTACCACTAAAAATCCCATTTTTTGTATCACCTCAATTCGACAGCACTTCACTTAAAGCGTCGCCTAGTATCGTAATACTCGAAATCTCTAGCAATGGCCAATTCCGCAGTCATCTAGTTGGCAAAGCCAAATTGCCTTCGAAGAAGCTGGGTGTCATAAATAGAGCACGGCATTACTTCAAGCTGGCCCGCTACCACTCTAAAAAGCACAGGTCCGGCCACATTTGCAGTATTTCTGTCATCTTTGGTCTTACGCATCCCAGTATCAGCTCGAACCAATTGAACGCGTGCAACGCACAGCGGAATGGTTAGATCACCTGGCGTTGTGTAGAGATGTCACTTTATTGTGGGTCTTCTACCGCATCTATTTTGGGAGTTTTCCGATGAGCTGTTTGACCTGAGTCCAGCCGCTGAATTCCATTATCGCACGATACGCCACAACTTAGAATATCATCCCCACCATCTGAATGTAAGGTGTTCCTCCATAGTGCGTTTTTCAAAGAACTTTCGTCCACGTACAGTCGAGCTGTGGAATGAGCTTCCTTACGCGTTGTTTCCGGAACGATACAAATTTAAATGAACATGAAAATGTAGATGAACATTATTTTTTGTTATTTCGTGGAGTTTTCGTGATAGGTTTCAACATGCTCTTTTAAATGTCACTGCTTGTGGTGGTGACGCGAGATGGGCCCTTTCCTAAAATATGGTCGAGGGAGGCGATGGCTGGCCCATGCGTCATCACATGCTCGTGACCGACGCCTACTTGTAGTGGCAGGATAATTCTGTAACTAGACACTCTGCTTTATATTTTTAAAATTAAGTTAATTATATTTTTATAATCGCCAATAAAATGCAAATACCTTTATTAATTCTCAGTGTGTGTAGATTGAAGCATCTGCTGCGCTCTAAAAGCTCTTGTATACGTTACTACAAAAGCTATAAACAATTATAAGAATAGCCATTAACAACATTTTGTAACATTCTATTTGTGGTAAGAATTTTTATCGAAAAGAATAACAAGCCAAAAATAATACTATCGAAAAGAATATGGAAACATTAAATTATTCTCGAACTTAGCTTATATAAACTTAGGTCAAATTAAATTAAAAGCGTATTAAAAACGTACTCCTTCCTTAAAGGCCGGCAACTGTGATTCCTCTGGTGTTGCAATAGATTGTGGGCGGCGGTGATCACTTAACACCAGGTGACCCGTATGCTCGTTTGTCCTCCTATTCTATAAAAAAAAATAACAACTTCGTGATAAATATATTATAAGCTTTTTTTACAATTCAATATCATTTATTCCTACAAGAATATCAAAAATCAGTTCTACTTTATTGTATCACAACAAGTTGTACGTTCTTCTAAATATTCATATTTAATTGTAATGACCCGGGCATACCTTGCGGTGTTTCACATACTTATAACTTGATCTTCATCATGATACATTAGTTATATAAGTTATACTCAAGCGGGAATATGTAATAACTAATGAGAAATGTCGACCAAAATATATTTTAAATGAAAAAAGATTTCTCGATAAGGCACCTTTAACTATATATATTAATATTATATTATTATATATATATATATATATATTAATATTAAATTAACTATATATATATATATATTGATATGTAAATTATATGTAACAGGTCTTATAATCTAAATATTATCCTGGGGAATAGGGCGGATAAACTGTGTATAGGAGAAGCGATACTTGAAATCTCGAAAAATACTACACGATAGTAAAATTTAATTGTATACTAAAAATAGTAAAATATATAGGTTTTTACAAAATGCATAAAGGTAATAACACGGTACCTACCTATAAATACTAGGGTACCTATAAGAAATTCTAAATTTCTGTCGGTCGTTCTCTTTGTTTGTTCCTGATATATTGCTGGCTGATTAAAATCAATAATTAAATTAATTGTGAGCGTCTGCCACGTATATCAAAGGTTCCACAACAAACTCCATAAATATAATATAATAAATATCTCTCTATTTTATTTGTAAGCTTATCTTAATACACCAGCTGCTCCTAGTCTATGGAAACAATTTCGAAATTTACGGAAACAGACGAAAATTTCAAAAAACTGTGGCAATGCGATTTTTATAGAGATTACGTCAATATTTGTTTAACTATGAGATACCAGATCTATTCAAAATATTCTCAAATATTTTCCCAAGCTTCGGCCGGCGCTTATCCGCTCTTAATAAAATATCTCGGACTTTTGCAATGAACAATATTTTTGTACTGTAGGATATTGTGTTTATGTATCCATGAGGCATGTGTTTACTTTGTCATCTGACTTGCATTGCATCACAACATCGATTTTTAAAAAAAATTGACACACAATAATTTCAACTGCTATGAAAGACATTACTATCACCGCTACCATATTTATGTTCTTCTGGTGTCTATGTAGAATGGTGTCTACGTCGTGCAAATGACGTCAGAATATATTAAGGTATACTAGCGTCATACATAAGACAATATCTTTTTAAACTATGATCGACTGGTACCAAAACACTGTGTAATGCTTCCTATCTCATTTTCTCCCACGTTAAATCGTGTCTGTCTCTTTTTACTGTCTCGCTTTTTCGTTTTATCGACTTTCAAATTAAAACGATGCTAAAGAACTTTTCACTTCAAAAAAGCCAATAAACATTTCTCTATATATTCTTTCTAATCTATTATTTCTAATCTATTTTATATTACGTTTACATGTATCAGTTGCACTTTTCCTATATCATGTGTACTGTATAGTCGTTTATGTTCTGTGGCAAGTCCGGAACCCTGGGTGGGCGCTACTCGTCTTACGATAAACTTATCTTCACAATCGATCCCTTCGATAAAAATAAACAGCAATGTTCCCGATGTCGGTATCTTGACGCGCTGCGCGGCCGTAACCTTTGGAATTTTATCGCAGCGGCTCCACATTTGCATCTCTATACGATCCAATACGTTTCCTCAACTTATTATCATCGTTCCTGTCACTTGACTACTAGGAATCCGGTAAAAATACTCCACTTGTCGTATTGCATTATATTACGTTCCGTTAAAGATCTCATTTGAGACTGTTTATAATTCACTGTCTTGTGCTAACATTATGGATACGCATTTTACGAGTACAGTTGATATTTTAACGTGTAGACTGAGATAATTTGATGGAAATATTTATGAAATCATTTATAAAATTAACCCAAATTAATTGAAGTTGTATTGGGTGTGGAAGAATGATGAGTTAATTATAATAAAAATAACTTATTAACACACTTTTACACAAATTGTTTTGCCCCAAACTAGGCAAACCAGTAAAATAAGTACAAGAATAATATTTTATATTTAATACAATAAACTTTTACATACATGATAATACAAACAAATGCACCATATAAATGTTTGCACCGACTGGGTTTCGAACCCGGGATTTCTAGATTAGTGGGCAAAGTAAAAACTAAAAACGTTAATGATTCAGTGTTATAATATCCTTTTATTACCTATAACTTTGCTATATAACTTTTTTCCATAAGACTTATAATTTCGCCGGAAATCAAGATAAACCGTTTTTTACCCTTAAACACGTTAATTATGTTTCATTTCATTTTTGTTATATTTTCAACGTACTATTTTTTTTTGGTTACAAATATTTTCGTGTAAGTTAAGGTCCTATTTGAGTCTTACTACGTCATCTGTGATGTAGGGTCTTCTATCACTGTCTTCATAACTTGCATAAAAGAGACAAAACACACTTGATCATGAAATACGCATTGAGTACCGCGTGGAACATTAGAACTATTTCCGTAATATAACACGAGATACGAGTACGGACGGACAGTGCCGTCTCAGTAATGTCTCAGTACGGTTGCGGTACGGAACCCTAAAATTATGAAGCAAAACATACTCGTAAATATTTTAGTCACACGTCCACAACAAATGAGGCCACAGTCCAAAATCTAGTGAACAATATTTATTTAAACTCCAATCTGATCCATAAATCAACGCGAGTGCTTACTTCTCAAATGTTGCTCCTCATTGTTCCGTATAATCACACAAGAACACTCGATGTCTTAGATCGAGTTCATTGTTGTTCCAATATTGTGAATGGCTAATGTCATAGTACACTTGTAACAGTATACTAAGAGATACCATAACGGTGTATGTCGAACATTTAAACTAATGATAGGGTTGTATACGCTAAGGGTTACCTAAGATTTTTACTAAACGTCTAAATTAAAATTATTCTAAATTGTTTTTCCGCCATTCACCGCTATGTCGCAAATAATTGAAAACCGAAAAGAAAAAGTTTACACAAAGTTTGTTAAGCTTTGTACTTCCTTAATAATCTTGTTATAGAAACCCTTTAAATTAAATGCCATGTCATGAAAAAGAGAAGGTTTTTCTATAACATACACACACTACACATATTTTATACTATTTTATAAGTCCGACTCTGACTTGTCCGAATTACATCTTATGTGATAGGAAAACAAACTAACCTGTTGGTTGATTGATAGTAAATGATCAACAGACGGTTTTGTAAAGTACTCGTGATATATATTATGAACATATATAAACTAAAAGCACCGCCACTATAGTAAGTTCCACGGTTTGGATGGTGCGATTTTATTCAACTTATAATAAATATAATGTCATCAAATACACTTATTAACAAATTGTCGTTGCAATAAGTGTGATAATTAAGTACGTGACGTAATTATTTTGAAGAAAAATACGACAATTATAGAAATTATTATTTCAATACAATTATTTAACAATTTAAAAACCTTCAAAAAGCTTGAACAAACATAAGTTTAAATAATAATGTGTACTTTATGTGGCGATAAAAAAGTATCAATATGATATCAAAAACATTCAACAGAAAATGATAAATGAAAAAATATTTTTAGTAGTTTGCTAATAGAACCAACTGTTGTAATTGAACTGTGGTTGTTCGGTCCGTATAACGCAATGTCCTATATATCAGAGTGAGTGAGTTGCACGGGTCAACGGCTGGGACGGCGATCACGAACGCACTAAATGTCAAGGCTAGTGCCGTGTTATTAAGGATTAGATACTTGTATATACTACTTGTATGTACACGCTCGATTATTATTGATCGATTATTAATTTACATTTTTTAGACTTATTCGTGTAAGGCATTTAGTAATTGAAGTTTGAGTATTTAGATGCATCACTTTGCATATATTGTAATTGAAATGATTTGTAAATTTAATTGAAAATAAGAACCTGTAATACCATTCTGTTTTGGAAAGAGCAACCTTAGAGTTTCTTGCTCGTTTTTCTTTAAGAATATCTGCCTTCCTGCATTTTGAAGGTACCCAGGTCGTATCTTCTCTGAACACTGCATAAGGACGCTCATTTCACAGCTTTTTAGTACGTAGAAGAAAGCTCCTTATACACCTCAATATGGAGAATTGCCACAAATCCATATGGTGGGGTAGATAACCTAATTTGTGGCGTGTTGTGGAAAGGTGAAATTTGGTGGCAGAAATCAGGTGAAACAGCTCCTCGGAACACTCCCTGTGATTAATGCGTTAGAAGACACACAATGAAGCGACGTCACTACGCAACACCAAATGATCTAGTGTAGTAAGTAGTAATCTAGTGTTCACAGAGCACTGCGTCCGACAATTCGAGCTGCATTGCAAGTGGTCAAATGGATCGGGCTGATCTTGATGAATGAGTGAACTACTGTGAAAGAAGTTTATATTTAAGAAAAACAAGTATGTGGCTAACCTAACGAAAAGTGATCACCACAGTGTTATGACTCGCTATACTCTAAACAATTTATGTTTTTTTTAAAGTAATAACCCTCACTCTTTTAATCACAAGGGCGTTTTCTTGAAGTACATCCAAGTACGCGCTTTATCAAACAGTAAACTTGTTTACATATGATATAATCACGGGCGAGCATATTATTATGGTAGCCCGTAGTCTCGCACCGTGATACTATTAATTATTTTACTATTTTTACTAAGAAAGTACATTCAAACTTGACCCGGTTTCTGATAATGCACTACTAAATCAGAATATCCCGTTTATTACAGTCTTGATTAGTTTTATACTGTAGCTTACTAGTTAATCATATAGCATATAAAAATAAGCTATATTAATCAGCTATGAGCCTTTACCTTGGTCAGCATGAAAAATTTGAGCGCGTTGAAGTCTTTTGTATCGCCAAATTTATATGCGTAGCAAAGCACGTGTTGCTAAACATACTTCAAACGTATTTTTAATTCCTAAGTAACTGCTATATATTTCCACATGAATAATAGGACTTTATAAGATTTCTTTAGATTGTGCGTTTAATTATAAATATTACTCTTTACTCCGTCATCTTAACATTCGGCAGTCTTAGTAAGGTTAAGTCTAAGGCTTACCAGAATAGATTGAAACAAACACGCATCTAAATTTAATTTATTTCTGTCAAATAGGATGTCGTTATACAACAGCTGGCTTCTGTTCAACAATTAAACAATGGATTTGGCAGTAGTCTCGCTGTTATCATCAGTCAGTAGTCCACTATCCGGTTACAATCTCACGAAAACGCCATTGAGAGCTGCACCTGTCATAAAGGCACGAGTTCAGTGAACTGTTGAGTTTCAATTAGCCGCTTTGTTACATTAACAAGCGTTAGATAAGTAAACAAACGTGGTCCCCGGGCGGTTGTGTCCCGTGGACTCTCATCAATAATACTTCGAAAGCGATAGTATCGTAGACGCGTGTCTGAGTGGAGGACCTCTAACACCGTTATTAAGCTCGCGATAGTGATCGAGACCGCGAGATCATTTAGTGATACGCTTTATATTAAATTACTCGGTCGTGCCTTGATAAAATATTCCACGTATTCTATTACCGAAAACGAGATAAACACCGCCGGAGGTATTAAAAGTTATTGTTGAACGTTATGGAAAGTTGGGAACTGACGACAACATTCATGTGTCAGCGCTCAGAATAGACTGAGTCGTTTGGTTAATTTACTTTGACCTAGTCATGTTTTGTAATTATCGTTGTCCATATTGTTGTAAGCGCTTTTTATGTTTGTACTTATACTTAAGATTACAAAGCTTGTTAACAGTATTTTGCGCTCATATTCATTTAAGTGATTTGTCACTTTTAATTTTTTTCTATGAAAATAAGGGAAGAGACGTGCAGGTCGATCTGCTGATGGTAACTACCCATTACAATGCAGTGCCGCTCAGGATTCTTGAGAAACCCCAAAAATTCTGAGCGGCACTACAATTGCGTTTATCACCTTGAGACATATGATGTTTAGTCTCATTTGCCCAGTAATTTCATTAGCTACGGCACATTTCAGACTGAAACACAGTAATGCTTACACATTACTGCTTCACGGCAGAAATAAGCGCCGTTGTGGTACCCATTATCTATTCGGCATCCTGTGCAAAGGAGCCTCTCACTGGTAACAATTATTTGTTGACAGTGCAAAATCACTGCATACAGTTAGTAATACAGTTTTGTTCTGTTGTCTTACATGTACAGTACAGCTACACCACTGACTTAGCTCTAATTACTTCTATCAGCCTTCAATGGCCGAGCTCGATGTCAATGATGCTTCGTTGCTCTGCCTTTTTTTTTATTAATTAAGATGAAAGAATAGCACCTAAGCATGCGCCTAAACACTAGTGAATATATCATTTGCATCATGATAGTGCAGAAGTTTCCAAATCGCTGCCAGCAGTACCTCGTCCTATTCACACAAATAATCCTTATTCAGTGTTTGTCATCGTAACACTATCACAACGTAACGTAACACAGTATAAAAAACTATGAAAGTAAGTAAGTAAGTGCTTTCATAACTTTTTCAAAAATAAAGTTAGATATCTTTGGAAGAGATTATATTTTCAATGTTTTGTCGCAAGCTAAGCACAAATTCTAGGATTTGATTTATCAGAAAACATTAATTTCTGTTTTGGATGTTATCAAATGCCATTAAACGTTATTAAATTGCAATTTCTGCAAGAAACCTTCAAATATGTTTAGCAATAGCAGATATGCTTAATTGATACTGTTACAATTAATTGAGTTAAATGGGACAAATATCTCCGAGAACGAAGGTACACGTTTCACTTGGAAAGTACAAACTTCTACATTTAGTCCATATGTTTATAACCTGTAATTACGTGTTCCCAAAGTAATAATAATGTCGAAAATATCAAAGAATTTGCCGTTTTACGACTCTCATACATTAAAAACCATGTAATCAACTAAAGAACATAAAATAACATTGAAATTACTTTCATTAGGGCATCATTAATTTCAAAATGTTCGCTTAAGGGCACGCTTCTCCAATATGTTTGATTTAGAGTGGAATCAACTCGTCTTGCGCGCCAGTTACAAAAGCAACGTCAGACATAATTTACTTTTCTCGACAATACTTCTAATTAAGATCATTCGTGAGAGCAATGAAGGCACAGACTATGTACTGCTCACCGCGACTGGACGTTATAAATAACTCAAATCGTAACTCATGCCTTTTTCCTGCTACTCTCGATAAAGCTCGTCCTGCGTTGTAACTTTATAAAATATGAACCTTTTTCGAACAAGATTAGAACGGAAATTGCTCGGTAGAGTCGTTTTAATATTGGACAAAGCGCGACAGAGTTTACGCTATTGTATCGCTACATAAATAAATTAAGACAGAGGTTTTTGTACTCTTAAAAGAGGACGCATGGGACACTTCTGCAGATTAAATGAGCACTCAAACGAACTTATTGTTACGACAATATACATAACTATAACTAACAATAACAACTTTATTTTGTTTTACTCATGTTATTTTGCCGAATAAGTTAGCTAAGCTATACAAGCATCTTATCCTGGGTTGTTATACATAGATAAAAGGCCAACTTAGGACAAATAATCAACTTACTCGGCACTATTTTATTAAATATTGTCTATTCTGTTTTGCTTAATGGAACATTATTACTTTTTCTATAATCCGCATTATCTGTAACTAACCATTGTTTTTTTCTAATAACGCTTTTAGGTTATTTGTTTTAAGTTATAAGCTAATCTCCATATTTTTAGCATATAGATACACGAATATGGACAAACGCAAAAACGTCAATGAAATTACAATTTATATTTTATTTAATTACCTGGCCGGCATTTTGTCATAAGTACAAGCACTCAACGCAACAGAAGCATAATATTGACCATGATGATAAACTAACTGACTCATTATTACATATTTTGTTATGAAGAGAGGACAAACGAGCATACATGCAGTTTACCTAATAGTTACCTAATATTTGAACACCACAGAAATCACGAAAATCTTGCCTGATGAAGCGTCGATTAATACCTATGGATGAATTTTAAAGAGGTGGTCGAGTAAAGAACCGAGGTGTCCGTATTAAGTCAACGGTTGTACCAATTCGCAAAAAAACCTTGTTTTAGCATTATTTAGTAACCAAATTGAAATTAAATGGATATGGATTCTATATTAATTATTCCTCTATGATACTAGACTATATATTACTTATTAGTAGAAAAAAAGTATCGCAAAATAAACTAGAACGATAAACCGAGTTGCTGCGCAAGATGTAGACATGTTTGCTATACTAACAGCGAGCGGTAAGAGGTATATAAAGTAGTGTTGTTATTGGAAGAGGAAACGAATTTAACATTACTGCGAAGCTGTCAGTAGGTCTGGGCGCGCGAGGAATTTAATGATGTCATTTGAATGAGGGTTTTGCAAATGAGATATGAATAGCACATCAGACTCTTTATGGATCGAAACTTTATTTTGCTCTTTCTATTAACATAATAAGTATGTGTATTTTCAACAAATATATATTTTCATTTATTATTGTCATGTCAGCAACGATAAGTTTGTAGCTACATACATAGTTATAGGTGAGATGTGCTTGAGTCGCACGCGTCATCTCTCGTCAGCAACGTACGTAACTGAGGTGAGGGGTGTGTCCTAGTGGACACCTTAGTATCGGAACGTCAGAGGCCAGATGCTTGACTTCTTCGTGGAGAAGAAGGATCAAGACTCCATTTTCATGATGCCAGAACAATGTAAATGGATTTGGATCAGCCCCGATGATGCCACCAAAAAAGAGTACTATTAATAAAATTTACTTAAAACAAAAAATTGCTAAAAATACACATTTTTATGGATATTTACTAAATAAAAATAAGAATACACGGTATTTTTGTCCCTTTAAGAAGGTACAAGTACTTAAAGAAGACAGTAGTTGTTATTTGTTTTCATAATAAATTTATGTTTCATTATTAATTAGTGTCACTTATATTTTGTTTTTTTACTAGAATAGTATTATCTCAATAGGTACGTTTGTAATTGTTTTTGAGATAAATAAAGTTTCTGAAATCTGAAATATTTTCAGATCAGCTTATAAGCGAAACGAGAATATGGGTAGCCTGATATTTATGTTCATAGTCCATGGGGAGTCTATACCAACTATTAATAGGTTTTTTATATGAGCTTATTTCTATTTCCCTTTCGATCTATTTATTTATTTAAGCCCTTTACAAGAAAAATTTACTTATTCTATTTTATATTATAAGTGAATTAATTAGTAATTGTTTTTGTTTTTCATCCCACTGCTGGGCAAAGGCCTCCCCCTACTTCTTCCATTCATCCTTATTGTTTACTGTGTGGGACCAAAGCACTCCTTAGTAATTTACTACATCGTCTCTCAATCTACGTCTTCCTGTTCTTCTTTTGGCATCTAATGGGCAGTTTGTGGCTATACTGCTCCATCTCTCGTTACTGGCTCTTGATATGTATCTTGCCCTGTAGTTTTTGCGATTCTTATTATGTCTTGTAGTTTACTTTTTTTCTGTATTTCATTCTTCGTTATGTTGTTAGTTTTCTTTTAGTCTCTTCGCCTGGTATTTATTGAGCGCCCAAGTTTGGCAGCCATATGTAAGCGAGGGAGTGATACAGTTGTTAAATGTTTTTGATTTAAGGCTGATTGGCACGTCCTTGTTGTTGAGTTTATGTTTCAGTCCCCAAAATTTGTTTCATCCTAGTTGTATCCTCTTTTCTATCTGTATGTCATGCCAAACTTGAAATGCTACTGTTTGATCGAGGTATTACTACGATTCGATCTAAAATTCAATATCCACCTGAAACTATTAACATTATATTAAAAATAATCCAATTAAATGTAAATTCAAGTTGCAGCGTTATCAATCCCTAGAAAGTTCTTAATTTGTCCGGTTGTGTAATGTAATGTTTATCGATTGATCTCTTTATCTGGCCATTAGAGGTTGATACTAAAAACTTCTACTGATTAAGCGGTACGATACTGTAACTACATATTTAATGAGACGGAATAACGAAATAAACAAACTTGTTTAGCAGGACTGACATTCCTTGTGAGGCTGTCAGCGGAGTCAATAGAGTACAATAAGATTGCTCCTTCCAATGCCTCGTAGTTAGTTCTAAATGAGGTTTGAGTAATGCGTCAGGTACACGAAAGGCTCCCGTGATACAAGCCATTCTACAGTCTCACTCTAGGTTCTGGTCTTAGAAATGTCACCGTATATTGATTCCTTCGCTTCTTATAAGATGCCGAAGTATGTTTGTTAAACTTAAATACGCCATCCTACGATTTTTTTTCAATATGAGTGTAATCTGCGTTATTATTTTTATTATATAATATATTATGTACGTGTGAATGAATGTCCCTGAACTTGTTTTAAATGGCGTGAGTATCTGGATGGTTTTGTATGTACAATTAAACCCAGTATTACTTTATATTTATTATTTACTTAGTCTCTTTGCATATGAGTACATAATATAATCAGGAACTTTCCCCAAATCATCACTACTATACCATTATAAATTCTATTATTTAATTGTAAAGAAATGTACATTATAAGTGCTGGAGAATGTTTTAATTACAAAAGGAAGTTGGTGGAAGTCTTCGTGGATTTGATTAAAAGAATTAGGCTGTTGTTTAAAAATGTTTATATTTTAATAGAACACTGAATCTTTAACGAAAATTTGAGTTGTTTTATTTTTCAATATTAATGTTTTTTTTTTTCAATTCTAAATAATATGCAAGTTGTACATTAGATACATACATACTCTTTACTAGGAATTGTTATTATAATAATTTATGCCGCATAATAAGAATATATTTGTTAATGTTCAACTTATTTGGGGCGGTTTTTCAATTTCGGTTGAGGTTAGCGATGACTGGTCATGCGGCGTAGGGCGCTATTGTGGTGGCTGGATGATCCTGTCGTTTGTTGATAAAATTAAATCTATAATTTATTTAAATTTTTAAATGGTTTTATAATGTTCCTAAAATATCTTTATTTATTACAGTGAGTTGGTGTATTTTCTGTACAAAATAACTCTTGAGGATTTTTAAATGGTTTATTTACATTTTTTTTCCACATATTCCAATAAGTCGTAAATTTTTAGTATTTATTGCATGAATTTACTTAGATTGTATTTAGAAAAACTTATAAAATGATGCTGAAGCTGTAAATATTACCAGTGGGAGGCTTCTTTGCACAGGATGTCGGCTAGATTATGGGTACCACATCGGTGCCTATTACTGCCGTGAAGCAGTGTGTAACCATTATTGTGTTGCGGTCTGAAGGGCGCCGTAGCTAGTGAAATTACTGGGCAATCGAGACTAATTATGTCTCATGGAGACGAGCGCAATTGTGGTGCTGACCAGTATTTTTGGGATTTTCAAGAATCCTGAGCTGAATATTGTAATGAGCAGGGCGTATCAATTACCATCAGCGAAACGTCCTGCTCGTCTCGTCCCTTAATATCATAAAAAAATTGATTAAACAAAGTATCTTGCCACGTACCGAACTTGAACTACGTTCAATTACCGTTCGAACTCAAGTACGAACCGTATATGAGTTAATTGCGTAATCCTAAATTAACATAACTAAATTATTTTGTATATAAAATAATAATATTAACTTTTAAAATCGAGTTTCAATGAAGTGTTCCGGTTAAAAATACCTTAGAGAAATAAATGTATAGATTATTTGTATCGTTCAAAACATCATACAATAGTCTTGGGCTCTGTTTGTATATAATGTCTCAACTTTCAATTGTCGTTTGTTTTTATCACATTGGTACTAGTTAATACTCTTACATGCGCCACTTTAGTTTTCTTAACACATGCAGAGAAATGCGCCTGTGAAATATAGATATATTTCGTATTATATTACATTATTGTTTTTATATGTTTTGCTTATGTTATCTTCACATAAATAGGGAAATACAATTAATTCGGTCCATTTAAAAGCGTATTGTGCGTATAATGTGTATAAGTTAATTATTAGCATAGTTAAAGATCTATTAGAGCAGATTTTTACTTAGCTAGTTATTAGAAATGTATTTTTTTTTATGTTAACAAGGGAGGATACGAGTAGGACGTTCCGCTGATGGTAATTAATACGCCCTTCCCATTACAATGCAGTGCTGCACATTATTCTTGAAAAGCCCAATAATGATGAGCGGTACTATAATTGAGCTCGTCACCACGAGACATAAGATTTTAAGTCAAATTTGCCCAGTAATTTCACTAACTACGGCACCCTTCAGACCATAACACAATTATGCTTACATATTACTGCTTCACGTCAGAAATAGGAGCTGTATGGTACCCATAATCTGGCCGGCATCCTGTGCAAAGGAGCCTCCCACTGGTAAAATTATATCAAGCAGTGTAATTCATAGTTTATGTCACGCTGATGTCACGCTGCTTATGAGTACCAGGAAACATACTGTAAGGTGCGGTATCCGCGACTTCGCTTTAATTCACGAAAAATTCAAAGTAGCAATGGCAATGATTGTCTTTAATATGATTTTATTTACAATTGGAATTGAACAAGCAACAAATGTTACGATCAACGTCACTAATAGCAAAATAAACCCGCATTCAAATCGAATCAGAGAATCGTTTCTGAGGTAAGCGTACACGAACATATAGAAATACAGAGAAACAGACAAAAACCTTTAAAATATATTTATTGGCCTCAGATACATAAATAAGTACAACGTGTTTAAATTGTTCTCTTTGACACAAACCAGAATTTTCAAAGGACAGATTGCCGTCAAAAACAAATTATATTTCAGGTGCCAAATTTTATCTTGAAATAGGTACTGATCTTTGTAAAATATAAATTAGGTCTTTACATTATACCCCCGCAAGTCTGGAATAGTGACTAGAAGTTAATTATTTATTTAACCAACGTATCTTGAAGCAAATATTAATAACATCTCAATTAATGTTTAGCCCTAAGATATGTAATAATGAGCTCTAGATCAAGAGTGCGTAAGCCAAGTGAGCGGGCAGCGAGCGATTAATATGATGAAGTGAAGTTATCTATCTCCTGCCTGCCGGAGACCACACGCCCTCATCTCGCAGACACAACTGGCACTTGGCAGCCACTAATCCGGCCAAGTTCGTGATCGCTCGACCGAATGACGCAGGTTACCATATTAACATTAAAGCGATCATCGTTTCATAATTTCATGTGAGAAGGGATTAACAACCGGACCGCTGATCCAAGCTGTGTAGCTCGGAGATTGATTCCCGAAGTGTTGAAGTTATTCGTAAATGATTGATGTGTGTGTCGGACGGTGAGCTTCATCGTAATCTTCGACTCGTAATATCAGTTCTACTTTAATTATAATCTGAACCTGATTAGTTTATTGAACGGTCGGCTATAAACTGAATTTATGATAGAAAATAACACGTAAATTGAAATGGTATAAATTTATAAGGTGTTGTTTGCATACACATAAAATGGGCACCAAGTTGGGCCGCTTGTAATGTTAAAGTAAACTTACTCGGACCTATTAAGGGAACGGGACTCGCACGTTATAAGCGATGCCACTTCAACTCAAAAAGATGTTATCGCGTCGATTTATCGCCGATCGAAAGCAGTTACATGCGTTAGCTTTTCTCACTTTACTAATTTAGACATTTCTAAAGTAGCTCAAACTTTAAACGGAGGTTAAGCGGTTGCTAGGCAAATACGACCAGTTTATATGACTAGCAAACAACGACGTGAACTGTACACAAGATGATTTGTGTTTGCTTAGAGCTGCTTGCTTAAATACCCGTGAGAAGACGGACGCCTCCCGGAGTGGCGTGCACGAGGAAATAGTAATCTTGAATGACACCGCGTGACTAGCACATAGGTGACAGGTTAGCCGTTCACCGCACATGTCATGCCTCCGCGAAATACAAGCGGGTCTTGCATGTGTTTGATGTATTGAAGGATGCATAATATGAAACAGCTCGCAACGTTCCGGTGGTTGTGATGAATAGTGTTAAACTCATACACTGATTACGTAGCGTAAAAGATACATAAATAATGTAGTCACAAGTTATTTAACTAGATTGAGATACGAATAATTCTGTAATAACAACTGCTCCCGCATAATAGGGTTAAAATAGCAGGGCAGCTCATAAACACTTTACAGTTTTAAGAACTTTACATGTTTGGTAACACTTCACATATTTGGTGCATGCTCAGTTTAAATTTTGATTAAACAATATCCCCAATATGTTGTTCTTGAATATATGCCCGGGTTACCGTGTCTAATTCTTCCATCCCGATTTGTTCTTTATACTGTCTATAATATTTAGTATAATATGTCTTTGATTGGTACATGTCGAAGCAAAATAAAGTTACTATATTTATAAACATAGATTCAGTGTTCTGATGTTTGTTCCCAGTGAACTCTTAAACCAATGAACGGATAAAATTTATTAAAGGAGGCGTTACTTTGCGGAAATCCATAATCATCCAAATGTTTTGAGTTTTCTTTAGTGTTAATTCCGCCAATATTTGTCTTTTAAACAATTCAACTCGTGTTTCGCCTCTTCACAAGGCATCCTCAGGACATTTTGACTCGCCAAATCTGGCGCGAGACTCAAATGTTGTGTCTCGACAAATATTGGCGAAATTAACCCTAAAGAAAACTCAAAACATTTGGATAATGAACGGATTTAAATGGGGATTACTTCATGGAGTGCAGTTTAGTCCAACATGAGAGGTAGTATTCTATTATGTTAGTTTTATTTCGATTAACTATGAGAGAATTTATTGACGCATGGTTTGACAGTTCTGCTGTGAAACAATTTCATTATAACAACATAGGAGCATATTTTCCAAATAATTTTTGATGTTATGAAATATTATTGACAAATTAACAAAGTCTGTCGAGTCAGCTAGTAGTGTTATAAAGAATCTCGTGGGCAATATATTCTACTTCTGAATCTTTTCCCAGCACATTAAAAGCACATCATTATGTTCTGGTTAATGCCAAATTTACAGTAAAAGGCCTCACACTTGACATCATTAGGTGAGGATTGTGGTAATTCCGATGAGTGAGAATTTCTTTAGCCTCTCAGCGAATGACATTTGAATCTAAATTGTCGCGCACGCCGACGGTCTATGTTCCTCTCATTGTGCGTATAACAAGATCAGTATCGACTTAATGACAATATATTGGTAATAAAATTAGATAGGCCACGGCGTCACTTCGAGAGCATCATCGGCCGCACTCTGAACTGACTCTCATATTTATTGGTACACAATTAGAGACATTATCGAATGACAGCTAGGTCGCTCTCGACAGCTGTACTGTCAATTCGCCTCAATAATTCATCTTTACTATTAAAAGACCTCAACCCAGAGCACTTTAACTTCGTATTTATAACAGAAATATAAATAAAGTATGTTTGATCTTACGACACTAGGTCATAACGAATGAAACTTATTGAGTAAATATTATGTTATTGTTATCTTTAAATGCGTTGGAAAAGTAAATATCAGTGTTATAATGAAGAACACATCGTTGAATTATACATAATAGTGCTTATTTCAAAAGCTGACTTTAAACGGACATTTTTAAAATCGAATAAAATACATGACATACACGACACTTAACATTTATTTTAAATTAAAGTGCACTCACATTTCGACAAGTTACTTATTAAATTCAAGATGGCACTGGATTGAATTAATCATTTTTGAAATATTATCGAAGACGATGTTACAAGGAAAAGGCATTAGTAAGTGTTTTAATACTGGAGTATGAGGTCAATGTGATGCAGTTTACTTGTTCTGGTAACATTAGGTAGTTAGTGCATTCAGAATATTATTATATTATATACTAGCTGATGCCCGCGACTACGTCCGCGTAGATAAAGGGTTTTTAAGAATAATAAGCATGGAATTAAAGATTATCTCATGTCCTATTCCAGTTCTGGTTCCCGTTTTCTCTCCCGTTCCCAACATATTATATGAATGTTATTTCGAGGAAGACTGCTATGGCCAACTAAACCTAACTATTGGTATAGTTACAGCTCATCGACGTGAATTTCAGTGTTTCACAAATTCCGCGGGAAAAATAGATTTCTCCGGAAAAAAATGTAGCCTATTTTCTTTCCCAAGCTCTAGTCTATCGCTGTACCAAATTTCATCAAAATCGGTTCAGTAGCTCCGCCGTAAAAGCGTAACAAACAAACTTACATTCACTTTTATACTATTAGTAGGCATATACGAACGGAGTACTGTGATGTCTACATTAGCTATCTAATTAATAAAAATATATTTCTTAGTTTAATCTGATATATTTAAATTAAGTTATATATACAAGTAAGCTGCGTAATTATATAAACAATTTTAAAATTATATAATTATAAAACTCTCGTTATAATAATATAGGGATTATACGTGAATAATCCCTACTAATATTATAAATGCGAAAGTAAATTGTTTGTTACGCTTTCACGCCTAAAGCACTGAACCGATTTTGATAAAGATTAATACAGAGATAGACTAGAGCTAAAAAAAGGACATAGACTATCTTTAATTGCAAAAAATAAATGGTGAGGTTGATATAGGGGATGGCAGCTTGTATGGAAATTCTTTATTATCGAAGATAAAACCACGAATCTTTGTTTTTAGGCACTTGATAAGAAATAATTTATAAACATTTGTTCGAGTATTTTTGAAACTTTGACCTACATGGGGATGAAATAGGAGATTAAGGTTCGCAGGGAAATACTAATCAAGAGTCCACAATGACAAGCGATGTAGGCTATATCATGGAAGAGCAGTATATTGTGTATTATTTGAAATGTATCCTTAAAAAGTTAAAAAAAAACTTCCCAAAATAACTATTCAACGCGGACGAATTCGCGGGTAAACGCTAGTAATAATATTCATTATATTTTAACCGGGTTTGTATATGCAGAACTTGTTTTCGGAGGTTTTTTATTCATAATATACAACTATTTTTAGACAAATATAAAAAAAAGTACAGTTGTTACTAATAATTTATCATCAATTGCGGTACGAAATAACTATCGACTATCAATATGTGATCATGTCTCTTGCAACAGTGCTGAAATATCGGAAGCTCATCGAAATCTTGATTATATTCCATGACTTGAATAACAGTGACAGCTTATGACAATAATATATTTGTTATAATCTTAAAACATTTTTTTAAAGGTTTGGCCCACAAATATAGAAGGGGTTGGTAATTTAAGGGCACATAATAAAACTGTTACATCGGTATTTTAAGGTTTGGACTTAGAATTACAATATACACTTACCTCCTTATTCATAATAGTCTGCTAACTTAAAGCATTGCTAATTCTCATTCTG
Organism: Leptidea sinapis; assembly: GCF_905404315.1. NCBI lineage: Eukaryota > Metazoa > Arthropoda > Insecta > Lepidoptera > Pieridae > Leptidea > Leptidea sinapis. The sequence continues at coordinate 523,387 of NC_066289.1, forward strand.
TCGCCTTCTATTGACCTAAGTCAGAATGAGAAAAAACACTCCTAAGTGGCTGTTTAAAGTTGGCGTTAAACCATTATGAATAAGGGGGTTATTATTAAAAATTGAAACACAATTAGGGCATAGTGTCCAATTACAATTCAAAATAAGTAAAGCCTACTCGAACTTTGGACTCTGGCTCATATAGGACTCGACCGTCTACCGTGATGATGCTACCAACTGTTAGCTAGCACTGCTGTAGTGCCAACTAACTGACACAAATCAAGTTAACTAAAGATCTGAATATTATTTTCTAATTATAATGATAATTATATAAAATAATATTACTAACACAGTAAGTAGTTAATTAAATGTAATGATTAATTCAAATATCTTATGGCAGTTCATGACGTTGGTAGCGCTTGTTAACATATCAAGTAATCAATATAATAAAATTGCTGACACTAATTTCCAAGAAATTTCATTACCTGTATTACTGCGATCTTTGTATAATATGAAATATCTCAGTTTGTATCTTTGGTTTAATTTGAAGTGTGCTCTTCCTATAATGCACAGAGTCTGCAATATACGACAGTGTGAGTGCGACACGCGATCAGCGATGGATAGCGATCTCAGAGATTAACTGGCTGCGCTCTGACACCGGGCGCTGTAATTACTCACATAATGATCCTTATCAACTGATTTTATTGTCCTTATTTGAACACCAATCGCGGTTTTATATAATTTAATATTTGAGAAACTATTAAGGGTTTCGTGCAGTCGTAAAGGTTTGTGTTTATATAGTATTCTCGGTGTGTTGACACATCATTAAAGTACGCGTATTAAATTGAAATTGATGACCTTTACACGTTCTAAGTCGAAATAGCGTCACCAGAAAAGCAATAACGTTCTCAATGAAATTTGTAGAGAGGATGCTGGGTTATCAACGGAGTCTTTAAAAGTGTGATAAACTCATTGTTACTCGTTTAAACCAATATGTTGATATTTTCATTGATAGCTTCATCATTAGACAAAAATTGTGTTGCAACAAAAATATCCAAACGTCGCGACTTACTCGAGTACCTCAGTAAAGAAACATTAATTATTTTATTAAAAACTATAAGAGTTATTCAATTCAGTAGATGTATCATTTACACACACTATAAATATATAAATAAATTTATGAATCCCACGAAATCCCTTAACAAAAGTATAAGTAAAGTATTCAACACAAGTATGTTACCCTGCTTGTCATTTGGCTGCCAATCATCGGTCCTAAGCGAAAAACAAAGAAACTCTCTAAAATATGATTGAAGCGTGGGGATATAATGTGTTAAGTCGAGGGAAACGATGGCTAGTAAATGATTCATGCTCGTGAACGAGTCCTACTAGTAATTCTGGTGGGCAGACGATCATGCCATCGAGGACCCTGCTTTTGTCGGTAAATTTAAACCTTTCTGAAGTGATAACTTCATATGGGAGGATAAACCGCTTCGTTACGGAATACATCCGTCAGAAAAAATAAGTCTTAACCGTTATAATATAATGGTTTTAAAAAAAATGTTTCAAATTACTTAATAATAATGTTTGAGAATCTCCATGTGTATTTATTACTACTTTGCGACATTCATTAATTTTTTTTAAGTGAAAACTTGCTTAGCGACGTTGAGTACTTTTCTTGGGATGGGTATAAAATGTTAAACTCGCGTCAGGACACGTGACCTGATCGTAAATTCGTAAGACAGTCGTTAAAATTATTGATGAAAGTTGATTTTTCTGAGAGATAAACTTTTAAATGTAAAATAATTGTGATATTTCTGAAGTGTAAAATTTTTAATGCAATATAAATTGTCTTTTTTATGTATATGATGAATGTTGTATTTAACCAGATAAATGCTAGCTGTTTTATACTGAAAAATATAACACTTCATGCAAAATTATACCTTAAACATTGCAAAATATTTAATATACAGCAATATTGGTTTAAATTTAATAATTAATTGTCAAAGCCGTCTTTTCAAGATTTTTAGATGGCATACAATGGAAAAATTACGTTGCTTGTTATAGCTACCATAAGACAATTGTTACTTTTATAGGATTAAATAATGATTCTAATAATGTACATAAACAAAATTATAATGTAAATATTTAAGAATTGTAACTAGGATTAAAGTATATCTTATAATCAATAAAATATTTTATTATTAAATCACCTTTCCTTACATTATCATATTAATAAACATAAAATTTAAGTAATAACCTAAACTTTTTGATTACTTTAAGTTATCACTTCTGTCAAGCGTACCTAGACACATACGTTTTTTTTCTTCAGTTTTTCTTTATAAATTTTTAAGAAATGCCCCTAATACTGGATTTTTTAATGAGCAGGGCATTTGATAGTAATTGATACGCCCTGCCCATTACAATGCAGCGCCACCCAGGATTCTTTTTAAACAAAATATTCTGAGCGGTACTACAATTGCGCTCGTCGTCTTGAAACATAAAATGTCAAGTAATTTTACAAGCTACGGCGCCCTTCAGTCCGAAACACAATAATGCTTACACATTGCTGCTTCACGGCAGAAATAGGTGCCGTTGTGGTACCCATAGCTGGCATCCTGTGCAAAGGAGCCTCCCACTGGATTGATGCATCCACTTAACAACTTCTGAAGTTTTATTATTAAGACTTAAATTTTTATTTTTTACTTAAGTTGAAACATTTGTGTATTTTGTAAAATAAATTTGCATTGATTGTTTTTAAAATATTTTTTAAGGATTTATCTAATATCAACTTAAGAGAGTGGCAATAATTTCTTACCACTTTTACCCATTTGTTTCTTTTGTGAAACAGATAAATTATTATTATTAATTCTTGTGAAAGCTTCACTTTTAAGAAGTGCTTGTAGAGATAAAATCTATGAGTGACTTTCGATCTTGATTTTATATTTTATACCGACTACCGTGTCAACTCATATGGCTAGCGGTCGTAATATTATGTAATGTACAAACACACTGTTTTTGTGTTAAACCACTTCGAAAGTTATAATAAATCATCGCTCTAGAATTTTCTCAAGTCAATTCCATTTTCTCAACGACTAATCAAGTTTGACAAAGCCTTGTGACAAGACCGAGAATCTTTTTTTAAATAAATAAATGGTATTCCATTGGAGTTTTCAACTAAAAATATTTTAGTATGACAGGAACAATGGAAATTTAGTGCAGCCTATGTACCACACAATATAATGATAACTGAACAGCTGTTGAATCATTGAACCATTCCATCAATATGTTCCAAGACGTTTTTTCAATTGAAACAATTGAGGTCATTGTGACGTAACCTTGCAGAGCAGCATCTACGAAACTTATGGTTTTGTTCAAATGAAGTGTAAAATATATTTATTTAATAGTATTTCTTATATTGAGAATTGGTCTCCAACTTGGTACCGGACTACCTAAGAACAATAGCTTTTTTATTACTTCAACTATTAGATGCTTGTGTGCGTGGCTTCTCGACACTCAATGGCATCTTTAAAATTTTGTAAAATATGCTTCGTGTTATTTTAAATTGAAATTAATAACATACAAAATTCTTACTGATGCTATGTGATCCCAGTGTCTTTATTATATCTTGTGGTATTATTTTTACAAAGTTTTACTTCTCAACCCGGCATTTTAGTTTTTGTTATTAGTAAAGTTTAAGAGAACATGTGGTACGTCAATGCTACACATTGTTCGAGTATAGTATTAGTTGCCCCAATTTGCGACTACGCCTGCGGTATCTAGTTGGAGCGCAGCGGTGACCAATCCTTAATCTAAGTAGTGTTTATTGTTTTCAAATAATTCGTTCTGCTCTAACAACAGTAACAAATAATAAAGTATTTTTCTATTTATTTTTCTTTTTCTTTTTTCTTTAAGTATTATTATTATTAGTAGGTTATGTTTTAGCGCCCAATAATTTTATACATTCCACCATTTCGTTATGTTGTATATTCTAATTTTCTTTCAAAATTTTGTATAACGCGGAAAATTCCAATTGGCCCTCAGAATTCAGTAAGATGTTTTCCAAATAAACATTGAAGCGGCAATTTGACGAAAAAGTGGTTCGTGAGCTAGGCGAATACTCGCTCGAATTCAATATGAACTCATCAATGACACACCACGAAGCGCCTTTCAAAATTCGCAATAATTGATATAAATGAGTATCCTGTTATAAATTCAGTAAATTCTACAAAAGTCGATATAAAAACAAGCAGGCTTAACGCCTAACATTATAAAATAGTTCAAATTCCTCTCAAAATTAATGACCACAAATGACCTACAAGACCATAAACATGGGACACAACTTAACCATCCAATCAGATCTCGGAAAGTAATATACAAATATGAAACTAAAGTTTAAGTTATGGAGATCCATAAGTCACACAGCCTGCCCAGAGGCCATAGTACTGGCCACACTGAGAAGGCTATTACAGCACGTGTGCTTGATAATCAATAGTGAACGACCAGTTTCACCATTCATTCTAATTATCCGAGCAGTATCGGGTTGTTCCTGAATTATCATTAGCATTCATAATGCGTCCAATCTGTTTATTTCATCATTTATAACGAGAGTGTATGTTGAACAAGACACATCGGTAATAAATTAAAAAGGCAATGATGGAGAATATAAAAATTATTTTTAGTTTGCAGTTGCAGGAAAACTATAATGGGGCTATGGGGCTTATCTTCAGCTATGGGGTTGAGACATGGACACTAAAGAAGGCTGACAGAGATCGGATTGATGCCTTTGAGATGTGGTGCTGGAGAAATATGTTTTAAATCTCTTGGACAGCATTCCGCACCAACCAAACCATCTCTAACTCTAGGTTTTAAAACCAGACTCTTATCCATCTGCCTCCGTAGAATCTTAGACTTCTTTAGACATATCGCCAGAAAAGATGGCCACAACCTCGAACAACTGATGGTTACTGGGAAGTTAGACGGACGACGCCTCAGAGGTCGCAGCCCTATAAGATGGTCTGACCAAATCCGCACATTTTTGGATACCGGACTTCATGACGAACTGCACGTAGCCAAAGACAGACACAGATGGCGAACTATTGTCAAATAGTTGAATCCTCAGAGAAATAACGACCCTCAGTAATGAGGCATACGACACGAGGAGGAGGAGGTTTGATGTTTTAGGGATCACTAACGGGAACCGTGTTATTAAGACTACTGCCCGTCTGTCAGTAGGTAAATGATACTTTAATTTCTTCTAGATTTTCATTCTCCAATTCACTTGGATAGTGTTATGTTCGACATCTGTAATCGTTAAGAGATAATCGCGACAATTTATCTGTTAGTGAACGCGTGTTGATGTAGATTAATGAGGCGATCTAGGCGATGGAGGCGCCGGAGATATCTAACGATAGAGTTTGTTTCTCTTGAAATGTGTCTTGTGATGAGGAACTGGCGCAGTTGCGTTGCCCTTTGCACGCGACTACCTCCTTACCACGTTTGAAAGTGAAAAGACAAAAACTACTGCTGATATGATTGCACCCGTTCTTCTATATCATTCTCGAAAGAGTTGTAGAACAAAGATTAAGACTTTAACGGTGTTATAACAAAAAAAAAATAAATAGGGCTTGGACTCGTGTTTTATTAAACAATGACCTAACAATAACAACGTCTAAAATGCAGTTTACCTTTTTCAGTATTTAGCTTGTATTAAACTAAAACGTCGTTAAAAGGCCTAAAATTCATTTATTTTTTTCAAAATTGATTCCTTTAGAATAGATTTTATTTCTAATATACTAGATACTAGTGAAATAAAACACTTTTAAAGGATTAAAACGCGTGTAATTATAACGGTTTTACATTACATGTTTGCGTAAAAGTTACATTTTTATTTTAGGTAACCCGACGTTTCAAGCGATAAAAGAAATAAGCAATCAAAGTAAATACTACTACCGCTTCGGAAACGAATGGCGCTCGGAGAGAGAAGAAGCGGCGCAAGAAACTCTCCCAGCATTCCTTTTTGCACTCTTTTTAATAAAAATATACAATATTGTACTGTCATTGCTATTGCTATAAAATAATCATAATCTAGTCCCAGGCTGTCCGACCACTTAGATATTCAGCTGTGGAGTAATAGGATTTACGACAGAGCCATTTTTAATAAAACATTTAAATTTATTTATAGATAATGCCTGAACAGTGGCTGGGACTTTATTATAAAAGTGTACACATTTACTCTTAAAGCTATAATGTATCTTATGTAGCCTACTAGAATTAGTTACAAGCAACCCCTTATTTCTAGTGTTATAATAATGAAAATCACTATTAAGGGCAAAAAGGGGACGATTTTTGTGAACGTATATTAAGTTATCAGTTAAGCACAACATAAACAGATGTTTACAGGAACAAATTAATTAATATAACCTAAATCTTCATTGTAAATATGATCTCTCCGTTAGTCACACCTTAGACAAGCTCCGTCTCGTGTTTAAGTACAAGCAATGTCTAAAGATTGTTGAACGCAAAACACCAGAAAGATACAGATTCGTAACAGAACTTTTTTAAAACAAGTGTTCAACAAATGGTTAACTTTTTTGTAATAACACAGCTAACATCTATAAATTGAAAAGCCTGCAGTTAAAAAAAGCTTAAAGTTACAGGTGATTCCTATTAAAAGCTACGAAAACATTAATTAAAACAACATAATATTACTATTCCTACATTTACTAAACTCATAACTGGATTGCATGTTAATAACTTGTTAGAAATTGTGTTATTTTTATACGAGCTTAGTCATACTTTTTTAGAATTTTAGAACTGTCAAAGATTATAATAAAGTTAAGAAACATCTTAATTTGAATTCAAATTCAAATTCAAATATTTTTATTCAAAATAGGATGTGATATCACTTATTGAAAGTCAAAAAAAATACCACCCATTCCAAAATGAATGACTCAGGCCTGAAAAGAACGGGCGCAACAAACTCAGTGGGCTTTTTTTTCATCAAAAAATTGTTTACAAAGTAACATTGTACAATTAAACTTATTATTTTATAGCCTGAGGGCGGTCGCTCCATTCCCAATCGGTGGTATCATTAAAAAAGTCATTTATGTTATAGTAACCTTTACCAGACAAACGTTTTTTAACAATTCTTTTGAATAACGTAATACTTTTGTTTTGAACATTTTCTGGGATCCTGTTGTAAAAGCATATACCACCCCACAAAAGACTTGCTAACTCGACTTAGCCGAGTAGTAGGCATTATAAGCTTATGTCTGTTCCTGGTGTTAACATTATGGTTATGACAGTTTCTAGCAAATTCACTTATGTGCCTATGAACAAACACAAAATTATCAAGAATATATTGATCATAATCTTATTATACAAGCGTAATAGACAAACACTCTCATCATTACGGCGAGACTAAATTTAAAATATTCATGTGTGCTAGTTTTACAGATGTCTTAGTGAGTTAGGGAAGTGTGTAGTATTTTGCTTTTAGGCAACCCCTTAGACAAATATTGATAAACGGCGTCATATTCAAGTATACAATATCTTATTATCTAACAAATATTTTTTTTAAATTTATATTATCTTTACTGCGTATATAAAATGTAATACTTTTGTATTAACAATTTTGTAGTAACATAAATAAAAATATGTTCTGCGAAAATAAGCACCACGAAAGCAGTGTAGAAGAGCTAGTATTTATCTGTGAAATGTTTCTTTATTTGAATTATTGCTGTAAATAACAACACAATCTTACACATAACATGATATACAGCATTATATAACTTAATTAATTTTATTATTAATTACAAATATTATTTTATAAAGAGATAAGAAAGACACTAGGATCACATCAGATCGTGTATCATCAGTAAAGTAGGAAATTTGTATTTTTTATTAAAGATATAAAAGGCATTTATTTTTTCAAAATTGATTCCTTTAGAATTCTTTTCTGTCATTTCTAATAACTACTAGATACTACTACCTATAATTTCAATGTCAAATAACACGAAGCGTATGTTACAAAACTTTAAAGATGCAATTGAGTGTTAAGGTGCCACGACACGCACACAAGCAACTAATAGTTAGCTATTGTTCTTAGGTGGTACGGTATCTAGTTGGAGCGCAGCGAATCGCGATCTAACAAACACACTTACATTTATATTATGTTTTTGTGTCAAAGACTACACCAATTTAATTAGCAACTAAAGGCTTTACGTTCTAATCTAAACATTGAATACTTACAATATTTATCCTGATAATCAAATACAGCTGTACCGTGATTTATCTGGCCGTGATAAGATTTTAATGAAGTACTGTGATTGGGCGCACATGAATAGGAAAGACGTCATTATCGAAGCCAGATAGCACGCGCATCACTCTCTCCCCTATATCTTATCCCCGTATAGAGTTATTAAATTTAAAATAAGCATGCATCGGTCGACATAGGAATGTATAACTTATTCCTGCGCCACAGAGAGCACTTTGGATTGTTATGACTAATTAACGAGGTGCATCATTGAGATTAGAAATTGGAAGATATCAGCACGTCATTGTGAAACTAGTCCCGATAGCACCGCGTGATAAGATAACTCCGCCGTTACGTTTTTATTGATAGATGCGGGACGGAGTGGGGCAGACGTTCAAGATGCTTCTAAGCAAAATGTCAATAGAATTTTTAATTCTTAGTAAAAAAAATGGAAGAAATGAGCAGGAAGTTCGGCTAATGGTAATTGGTAATTGATACGCCCTGCCCATTACAATGCACTGCCGTTCAGGATTCTTGAAAATCCCCAAAACTTCTGAGCGGCACTACAACTGCGCTCGTCACCTTGAGACATAAGATGTAAAGTCTCATTTGTCCAGTAATTCACTAGCTACGGCTCCCATCAGATTGAAACACAGAAGTGCTTACACATTACTGCTTCACGGCAGAAATAGGTGCTGTTGTAGCAAAAAGTAGCCTCCCACTGGCTTATTTTACTGTCGAGTACATTTTTAGTAGAGCAACATTTGAAAAAGCAGAATTTTTCAATAAGAGAGCTTATGCGCAAAGCTTTATAGATTCTTCTTCTCTTCAACAGCTTTCAGTGGTGGTGGGCTGAGCCATATTTTTGTGGTGCTGTGTCAGCTCATCCGCTCCAGATACAGACCTGATGCTGACCACGATTCACAGACATGAGAGATCGACTCCAGAGAGTATCATACAATATTGGCACCAGTGGGTATACCAAGATTCTATTCTTGAGAAGGTGGTGAAGCCTCTCAATAACACCATGTTGACTAACTTAAAATAATGCATTCTGCAAGTGACTCTTGCTCTCGGTCACAAAGTTTGATGCTTACAAGCATCATCCGTAACTGTAAAAAATTCCGCAATCCAACAACTAAAATAACCATAATGCTTATGTGCGCAGTAATCTAGAATACTGTAGCATCGTTTGGTCTCCTCAATACAACATTCACCAATTAAGAGTTGAACGCATTCAAAAACGGTTCTTATGGCACCTTGCTTTTTCTTGTGGGGTACATAAGCAATTGCCATCGTACTGCGATAAGTTGAGACACTTTAACTTGAAAAGTCTTTCTGTTCGACGACAAATGCTAGATCTAATATTTTTATACAAAATAATTAGAAATCAGCTCGACAGTCCATCACTCGTGCACTCCATCAGCTTACGAGTTCCCCGCCGAGTACCAAGGCGTGCGCAGGTCGGAGCTGGCCTGTTCCATCAGCCATTTGCCAAAACTAACCTTAAGCAATTTTCTCCCATACCACGTCTATCAAGAACTTATAACTCCATCTGTGGTGAAGTAGATATTTTTAAAGATTCTTTACCTGCTTTTAAAAAAAAATATTACGAGATTGTTAGGCGCCAAAATATGATTAATATTCTTCTTCTTCTTTCTTTTTCTTTTCCTTCTTTTCAAATTCGTATCTTGATTTTATAATTTTTGCTTTATTTTATATAATTGTTTTCTTGTTGTCACGGAAGCAAAGACTGTGCATGTTGTGACACCTTAATTTGTTGTACATTCAACTCATTATTTGTTAATATTTGATATATTAAGCGTATTAGAATGTAACAACTGCTGGTTGTCCTATAAATAAATAAATAAATGGCTGGAAACGACCATATTGTGTGACGTCATATGAGCTTAAACCTCATCTAGTCTCGTTCTTAAACCTCTGATTGGTTTATGGTCATTTATAGCTAGTAAACTCTATGCGCCATGATAATTAATAGTCCCTAAAACATCCCATAAGATTGACAGTGAAAAAAACTGCCGTTGAGAAAGTGCATATTTAAATTGATAACGGCCAACTATATAAATTGCATTTGATGAAAAACCTCAGGGAGTATAAGTAAACTGCGAACAGCGATAAAAAATAGCATTAGATATATAAGAATTTTGCTCTTATTCTCCATTCAAGCATTACTAATTAAGTAACACAATTAAATAAAGATAACATTGAGTACAATTTATTCTGTATATCTTGATAACTAAATGAGGCAGGCCGCGCAGTAATAGTGTTAGACGTAAAGTTTAATTAACGAAAAGTATATCTAGTTGAACGTGTACTGACTAATGATCGAGAATCCAGTTCATTTGCATTAAACTGGCCAAGCAGCTCTTAATTACTAAGGAAGTTACGAATGTAAGAAAAGTCATGCAACATCATTATGTTTACGAAATTTCCAAAATTAATGGGAATTGCTACAGTCTTGAAATAATTTAACGGTACAGATTTTATTAAAAAAAAATCTAAACGGGCTTCAAACATATATTTAAGATAATCCTGGAAACGATGTCTATATTGCTTCAATCATAATTTGCGTTTGCTTTCCCAAAATCCTTTATATTTTATCAAATAATAATAAATTTGTTCTACACTTTTGAGAACCTCCGATATGTTTATCTTTCCCATTATAGCTTTCTTTCGCTGTCATAACTTATATGTGGACCTTCCCAATATTGCACTCTCTCCTGAATTTAGGATATTTTGGCATGAAATTACCCCTATATTATAATTATCAGTTCAGCATTTAAAGTCATATTCGAATCTTTAATATTTGTAAAGATTAAAAAGTATAATTGTATGAGAAAGTGTGCATAGCTACATCTATAGAATTTAAGGAGTTTGCCGCTATTTCACATCGGTTTAGTGGGAGAATGGTACGCTGGTTTATCCTCCTTTTCCATTAAATAAATATCTGGCTGGCGATCGAGTCACTTAGTATTTTCACTTTATTGTTTCATCTTCATGAAATTAGCGGAGAATTATTTTGTGGGTATGGAATGAGACTGAGCTGTCACGTTATTATTATGTAGCGCTTTTTAGAGTAAATAGCTAGGGTTGATTAAGGGATTACGATCAGTAAGAGCATAATTAACTAGAGAAAATTTGTACGGATATCAATTGGAGTTGTTATTTATTACCTAATGAATAAAAAAGAATATAATACTTGTATTTTGTATTATTAAGCTTGCTTTGATGAAGGATTCACTTCTGTCGTTAGCTCTTAAATACCCGTTGTAGTGTTGCCACACAATATAAGCACTGGACCAATAATCAACACCTCAAAAAAGATCTGAACTTCTTAAATAAATTTGGCGGCGCCTATTTTTGAAGCAGTAATGTTTCTGCATTACTGTGTTTCGGTGTGAAGGACGCCGTAGCTAGGGAAATTACTGGGCAGATGAACCTTGACAGGTAATGTCCCAAGGTGACGAGCGTAGCTGTAGTGCCTCTCAGAATTTTCGAGTTTTCCAATAATCCTAAGCGGCACTGCATTGTAATGGGCAGGGTGTATCAATTACCATCAGCTGAACGTCCTGCTCGTCTCGTCCCTGATTATGGATATTAAAATTAGATATAACTGTACCTCTAAATGCATTTTCTTTATTTTCTCAATACTGACATGCAAAAACCAGATTGAACGATATCTTAGCGTTACAAACAAATCAGAAGTAATCTTCGTAAACTTAAATTATAATGTAATTAGCACTCCCGAGTTCAGTCGTTAATATTTTAATTAATCGAATCAAGATAACCAGACCCGGTCTGAGGTAGGAAATCAATAAAAAGCCAACACTTTATTATAAAATACTTTATTCAGCACTTGTCTTGATGTGTCTTAAATAAAACGATCCTTAACCAAGTGGCCTATGAATTTAAAGAGTGTTTGTTAATATGTAATACTAGCTGATGCCCGCGACTGCGTCCGCGTAGATTAAGTGTTTTCAAAAATAATAAGCAAGTTCTGAATTGAAGATAATCTCATGTCCTATTCTAGTTCCGTTTTCCCGTTTTCACTCCCGTTCCCAACATATTATATGAATCTTATTTCGAGGAAGATTGCTATGGCAAACTAAACCTACTATTGGTATTGTTATAGCTCATCGACGTGATTCTAAGCTTTTCAGGAAATCCCGCGGGATCCAGGGATTTTTCGGGATAATATAGCCTATGTCCTTTTCCAAGCTCTAGTCTATCGCTGTACCAAATTTCATCAAAATCGGTTCAGTAGCTCCGGCGTGAAAGCGTAACAAACTTACATTCACATTTATAATATTAGTAGGGATATAAAGGGTAATATATTTAATACGATCAAGTGTTCAGATAAAAATACAAAGCACAGATCTTTTAGATCGCCATCCAATAAATCATTTTATCTCCGCATTAAATCGGATATAAGTCGGCTTTCTGTCGAGGAATATTATTTCGTGGTCATAAATTAATCATGTTGCCTGTCGCTGAAATATCGCGAGGTGTAGTAGACCCCAGATGACGTCACAGCTATATTTAATTCTCCACGACAACAAAATCATCCACAACGGCGCCTTTTTCTGCTGTGAAGCAGTAACGTGTAAACATTACTGAGTTTTTGGCGCCGTAGCTGGTGAAATTACTGGGCAAATGAGACTTAACATCTTATGTCTCAAGGTGACGAGCACAGTTGTAGAACCACTCAGATTTTTTTTTCAATAATCCTGAGTGGCACTGCATTGTAACGGGCAGTGCGTATCAATTACCATCAGCTGAACGTCCTGCCCGTCTCCTCCTTAATTTCATAAAAAAAACATCAAATAGATGTTAGCTTAGCACTTCCTGGCGACAAAATGTATCGATAAAATCAACGCCTCATGTTCTTTAACGTCCCGATATAAATCAACCTAACTTACCTCAAATACGAACGCTTTAAAGTTTATTCAAATAAGTTATCAACGTGCCGCTGCATTTAACGAACACGAAACTCCAATAAACCACGAGAAAATAATAATAGCACACAACTAAAACCACTTTACGGACACCTCATTTGAATAATGAAAACTATGTTTCAATAGAGAAAAGATGGCGCCGATTAATTAAACGAACCTTCTTAATTATTGATTTAAGGAAAGGATTAATTGCAAGCTATGGACATCGACGATTACACTGTGGGGAATTGAGTGAGCTTTTATTGAAATAATCCAATTATATAAATAGCCATTTATAAGTAATTATTTCTTTTTTTTTTCAATCAAATTTATAAACACTTACCCACTTATTCATAATAGTCTGCTTACTTAAAGCATTGCTAATTCTCACTCTGTCTTCTTCTGTTGACCTAAGTCAGAATGAGAAAAAACACTCCTAAGCGGCTGATTAAAGTTAGCGGACCATTATGAATAAGGGCGTTAAGATATTATAGTTCATCGCGTGATCAGATCACATTGTAATCGATATGGGTGATAACTACGAATGGAGAACCTGCAACAAAGGCTTAAGAAGCAGACTGCGACTCCGCTTGAAACATCGTCTCTTCACTTCTCTTCTCTCATAATTCTTTTCTTATTAATCTCTTTTCTTTATTCTTATAATCTCTTTCATTACCCTAACTATTTACTCCTCCGCAAATGGTAAGATTAGATTAGCGTTTATTTCGAGAAACTATTAAATAATGACAAATTACAACTAATTTATGTCTTCTACTGTATTTATAACGGGAAGTGATCCGAAGTGTTTAACCTGAATTCCACCTTCGCACGACACGCCACAAGTTAGGATATCATCCCCACCATCTCGGTGTGTGGCGGTCCTCCACAGTGCGGTTTTCAAGGAGCTTTCTTCCTCGTACTACAACCCTGTGGAATGAGCTTCCTTGTGCGGTGTTTCCGGGACGATACGACATGGGTAACTTCAAAAAAAGCGCGTACACCTTCCTTAAAGGCCGGCAACGCTCTTGTGATTCCTCTGGTGTTGCAAGAGAATGTGGGCGGCGGTGATCACTTAACACCAGGTACGCTCGTTTGTCCTCCTATTCCATAACAAAAAAATAAGAACCTTTTCTTCGTTACTAGATAGATTGGTTGGGCTTTATTGAAAAAAAATTACGGGTTGCACTCCGAGAGTGCCGGCAGAAGTGAAAACTTGAACATTAACGTTGTGCATTTTTGAATATTTTTGAATGGTTTGAGACTAATTTCGCACGAATTGCTTTATTTATCACTATAAAAATACTAGTATTTATGTGATTTATTACAATATTCATTTATTGCGCTATCGTACACAAAAATGACTATTTATATTACATAAAAAGTTTAACACTACAGAACTATCACAATTATTTTACATTAAAACTTTCATCCATAATTTCAGGTCATCTGACTTACCATCAGATTAATTTTTTGATCGTAACGTCACTTTTCATAAGAAAAACACTTGGATTAGTCGTATTATATTCAGCTACTCACATTCTATGCTTGCCTTAAATTTTCTTTATAAACGATTTTATGTGAATTATTTTAATTTAGTAATATGATAAAAATTATTGTGTCTTCACAATACGTACGCATCATATTAACAGATAATCGCATATCTAAGAAAGAACGATTGCATTTCAAACCGAAAATATATTTGTAAGAACATAGTACCTATAAGAACGACGATAATAATTTAAAACTGACTTATATGATGTAGGTATATAAATAGCTAATAAATATTATATCTTCTATAAATTACTAATAAACATATCTCCCTAACCCAAGTTTGAAACATGTTTAATTACATTTTAAAACGGGCAAAAATTTATTCGATAATCATCAATTGATGACCCGACATTCGTGTAGGTACCATAAAGTCATAAGTAGCTGGCTAATTAGAATTTTATTGATTAAGTCGACGATTCAACTAAATTATTAAATTACTATATCTTATTAAAAACCCGATGGTTTCCTATTAGATATATAGCAAAACTCTTACGGGCTTACAAATAAACTTGGTATAGAGTTATACCTGATGATAAACAAAGAAAATGCAAAATGCTTACAATATCGTTGACAGCACTGTCAATACAATGATAATTCTGAAGATTTCCAAATGACAAGCTGCCTTACAAATAAACTTGGTATAAAATTATACCTGAGAATAAACCAAGAATATGCAAAATATTGACTTTATCGGTGACAACACTGTCAATACAATGATCATTCTGATGTTTTCTGAATGTCACGCAGCTTTGTAAAAACGCGGGAAACGTTATACGTCCGAAATAACCAATCATAAGCAAACTGTCTTTTTGTAAACATTTTGCATATTCTTGGTTTGTTTTGAGGACCATTGTTTACCAGTGGAAGGCTCCTTTGCACAGGATGCCGGCTAGATTATGAGTATGCCGTACGTGCCGTGAAGCAGTAGTGTGTAAACGTTACTGTGTTTCGGTCTGAAGGGCACCGTAGCTAGTGAAATTACTGGGCACATAAGACTCAACATATTATGTCTTAAGGTGACGAGCGCAGTTGTAGTGCCGCTCAGACTTTTGTGATTTTCAAGAATCCTGAGTGGCACTTCATTGTAATCGGCAGGGCGTATCAATTACCATCAGCTCAACGTCCTGCTTGTCTCGTCCGTTATTGTCATAAAAAAAAGGTATGACTTAATACCAAGTTTATTTGTAAGGCCGTTATTGTTTGCACCTAATAAACAATACGACGGTATTATAGTAAAAGCTAATGTTAATGGTACCACCCATGGTTGATTTTTAAAATTGCTGAAATTATACATTCTATAGTCGAGATGTTGAGTTATCACAGTGATTAGTTTAATCGTTGTCTGCTCGGACTTGTCTGTTTGGTGGCCAATGGTGGCCTTTGGTGGGCTGATACAACTTAGCTTGTAGCTATTAGCTATATCGCTTTCTATTGTCGTCATTAATAAACTTGTAACGTAGAAGGTCAATAGCTTCATTACCCAAGACAACGAGAATCACGTAACATATTAATTATACTATCAGCTATTTTGAAATCAAATTCGTCTTGTTTATTTCTGACAATAAAAAAAAAATAAGATGTTACCTATTCGATTATTAGAGGACACGGAAATATAGTGTTTTTTTATTGGATTTAGTAAAGTTTTTAATCGCAGTAGACGTCCTACCATTACACCTATTTCTTACAAACTTGTATTACCATTTTCTATTGAAAGTTGTTTGTTCCGACATTATTACAGACATATGATACATTTCAGCTTAAGCGGATAGAAGATACGACTGCCCGCAAGAGTTGGACAAGTTAACCATTCATGAGCAGGAAGGGGAGAGGTCGTCAGAGTTACAAAACCCCGATAGCGGTACCCCATTCTCTCAGATGCAGCTTCCTACAAATAAACCTCGACCGTAACCAAACGGCGATTGCTCAGTCCAGAAATGACGAAAAAACCAGAAATCGAATCAGGCGAGTGGATTTTGTCATTAAGTCGATCGAGTCGATCGACTTATTCAGTATTTCGTGCGTATTTCTAAATATAGTTGATCGACTAACTCAGTACTCAAAAGGGGATAAACATACATTACATAGCCACGTACGCTTGCAACGCTCCGGATATTGAGGGACCTGTACAGTAATAGTGTGCGAAGAATCTTATAGTCAACAATGATCGCCGATAAATTTTATATGAAAAATATCAGTTGATGCACCAATGACATTATTTTGATGAGTGTGGTGGAGGTTCTGAAAGAGTTTCCGCAGCTTCAATTTATATATTTGTAGAGATACTGGACAGTTTGAAAAGTTATCCTACTTGATACAATTTTATGCAATCAATGCATTTTATAGTTTAAAACAAAGAAACATATTTATTTTAATTTGATGGATGAAGAGATATTGGGTTGCTCCTTACAAGATGGTAAGTTTCCTAACATGGCAAATAAAATATGTGCTACATTAAATAATTTTTTCATAAGTTATTGCCTGACTTTGTACTTCTTTATATTTGTTAAGTAAATAAAAAACAATTCATTCCTTAAAAGCTAAAATGCTGTTTTAAACTTATTAATTTGGAATCTGTTATGGAAGTTTCAACTAAGTTGCGATATTTACTTAGTTATATCAAGCACCGTTATGATAAATTTATTAATACCACTCAATCAGTTACTTATCTTAGAACACCAATTAAGTTATCTTATTTATAAACGCAATAAATAATCGACATTATTTGAACAATAAAAAGTCAGTTGGCTTTAAGAAATATCATAAAAGGCACACTTATTTAACGTCTCAGTTTAAAATCTTACTTCAAAGCTTAATACGTCGTAAGTGGAAATGTGATTAGTTAATACTTTTAACGACTTTTCAAATACACGTTACTCTCCGGAGATAATAATGTCAATAATAGAGTTGTACTATGATCCCTCTCATTATATTCAGCTCCGGTAATTGTTCAAATATTTTCTCTTGCTATTTTAATACGAGATTACTAATAATAAAACTGACCTCGCTTCAGTAATCATATTTTAATATTACTATAATTATTTTGTTACTGTTGTTAACTATAATATACTTAATGAAATGCTTCAAATGATGCAATGCAATACGACACTATTATTTAAATAAAGTGAAGTTAAAAAGAAACACAAAATCTCATTACAGATCCTTGTCTTGTTGATCATTCTATTTTATAACGACGATAGAATAAATAAATATTAAGGGTTCAGTTGATAAAATAAAGGTTTTAACTTTGAGAATCAGGTAATTTCTCAAACTGACGAACTGGTGGTCACTGCCCGGCGGTACCAATACATCAAATTAATATTGTGGTATCAGCGAAGTAAACAAACTGAAGGAATTCATTACATTTTAGTAAATTGAAAATAATGTGTTATTTAATATTTTCACCATCTAGAAATTAATTGTTGAACCCTTAGAATAAGGATTCGTCTCCGCTGCGCTCCAAACAGATACCATAGGCGTAGTCGCAAAGCGCGGTAACTTTTACTACGCCCAAATGGGTGTACTCGAGCCAGTCTCGAACAATGTGTGACGTTATCGTGTCACATGTTCTGTTAAACTTTGCTTATAATTGATACTAAAATGCCTGGTTGTGAAGTAAAACTTTGTGAAAATAATACTACAAGAAATAACAAAAAAGACATTGGGATCACATAATATCATCAGTAAGCAATTTATATTTTATTAATTTCAATGTAAAATAACACGAAGCGTATGTTACAAAATTTCAAAGATGCCATTGAGTGTCAAGATGCCACGCACACAAGCATCTAATAGTTGCCGCAATGAAGAAGCTATTGTTCTTAGGTAGTGCGGTATCTAGTTGTAGCTTAGCGGAGACCAATCCTTAATCTAAAGTTGAACCATTAATCGTTGGACAATTCGATGTTAAAACAAAGCACCATTACAGTGCAGGGATTCAAAATATATTTTCATTGACGTCCATACAAATGACATTAGTGTGCATTGTATCGCTAACCGCGTGACTGTTGGGTGTGCGGCCTTCATTAGGGATCCGGTTATTCAGTTCAATATGCTTTGATCCTTAATGATTCCGCGGCAACAGCGCTTGTATTCTACTTAATTCCATTTTTAAGGAGCGGCCTCTTTGAACTTGGCTCATGTAAGCAATACAAAAATTCGAATTCAATCTTTTTGATTTGCATGACAGAGTAATGAATATTTATGTTTAAACAAACTACATCGGATTTGTGTTTCGATTTAAAACAAACACGCAAAAGAGATTTTAAATTATTTTTTATATTATATTCAATGTGAAATAATTTTAATTTATGCTTATGCTTCAAAATTGTCAAAAATAAATAATTCAAAGTTTATAGCGTACATTCTAAACATATTTGACAACATCGGTAGAATGCCTGCCGCTGAATTCCACCATCGCACGATACGCCACAAATTAGGATATCATCCCCATCTAGATGTGTGGCGGTCCTCCACAGTGCTATTTTCAAGGCGCTTTCTTCCACGCAATACAAAGCTGTGGAATGAGCTTCACCTTCGCGTACACCTTCCTTAAAGGCCGGCAATGCTCGTGTGATTCTTCTGGTGTTGCAGGAGAATGTGAGCGGCGGTAATCACTTAACACCACCTTTTTCATTAAAAATAAAAGCATTTAAACTATCACAACAATATTTTATAATAGTTTAAACAATATAATAAGTTGATGAATTAGGATTCAGCAATTTGCATATATTTATTTTTAATTTCTAAATCATGAAAATTTTATTCTCTATAAATAAGAACAGACACAACCTACATCTCTACGAATAAAGGTATGTAGGTACATGCTGCAAATTTACAGTCACGATATTAAACTCGACAGTAGCAGAACCTTAGTCAGTTCAAGTGGCGCGCATCGTCAGGCCTCGTAAGCTGAGATAGCCACTATCCCGGCAATTAATATGGCTAATGCTAACATCATTATTACTGGCCAGAGCGCTCTTAACATACTATCCATTTACAATTTGATTTGTGTGCAGCTCGCGCGCGATTAATCGACAGGCACTGAGCATTGAGCATTGCGCAGGCGACGCTTGTTCATTTACATTAAGTTCAAAAATATTCACGTAGTTTAATTCCGAATCAATATTGACACACAAGGTCGCTATTAAAACTTAAGAAGAATTTATACAAATATTTATCGCAACACTAAAACTAAAAAATATTAAAAACATTCGTTACTTTTTAATTGTACTCAATAAACACTTTGAAATTGTAATTTAACATTAGTAAACTAACAATAGTTGGGCTCAAATAAAATTTGAAAAACAAAATTTTATGAACGATGCGGGATTCGAACCCACGACTACCGACGTTCCGTGCTGGTGCTCTAACCAACTGAGCCAACCGTTCGAGTACCGCCTCGTTACAAAATTCTATTTGCTGTGTTCAACTCTCACCGGCACGGAACGCTGGAGGTCGTGGGTTCGAATCCCGCATCGATCATAAATTTTTGTTTTTCAAATTTTATTTGTGTTTTGATCCTAGAAGTGAGGGTTATCACTTTAAAAATATAACATATTGAATAGTTGGCTACATATATATATATATATATATATATATATATATATATATATATATATATAAATGTAGCCTATATATAGCCTATATATATATATATATATTTAACAATAGAGAGAGATTAAGATATAAACTTATAATATTGGTGGTAAAGGTAATTTAATTGGTAGTGTATAGAAGTATGCTATGCCAATAACTCTTCTGATGCATCACTGTAGTGTTATTTAAGTTCGTTGTCTATCTATTTTGAGATACCTCTGCATGGACCCAAGCTTGATAGCTCTCTTGGTTTTGGGGAGAGTGCATTTTGCAGGAGCGGTCATCCCATGATGGAGGGCTGCCAAGTGGATGGTATTTAGGTTAGATCAAGGCCCCCTGATATAACAGAAGTCCACGCTAAACGTGAAGGAGAGTGGTTTGAGTGTCTCTTGTTTGCCCTGAGCCAGCATAGTTTTGCCTACTCCAGATTAGGCGGGTTTTGGTATCGAACTCGCCACCAATTCACTATACCAACGGGGTCATCAAATTATATTAATGTGTAAGTTTATTTTTAGACACATTTTCCTGGCGATGAGTTTCTTAATCTTCCGTCTAGGTGGCGCACTTAACTTTGATTGTTTAGCCTTTTAAGCGGAGAAAGCCGCTTTATGGTTACGGAAATACAATAAAATTAAAGCAACTTACTGTACTCACATTTAAATAGAATACTTCATTTCTTAACTGTACTTGACAGTAGTAATGATGAATAGTCTTTAAATAAATGCAATATTTATTACTACCTTTTGAAGTAAATTTTGTTGGAGTTTCACCCAAAAACTTCTGCTGAGTATTTTAGATATGTTGAAATAATATGACACTAGCTAGGAGGACAGAATAAAAGATTGTTCACATTTAATGGTATGCCATATATATTAATATGATACCGTATATATTATTTTACTAATTCAAATTCAAATTCAAATATTTTTATTCAAAATAGGATTTAAAATCACTTATTGAACGTCAAAATCTACCACCCATTCAAAAGAGACTGCCTCAGACCTGAAAAGAATGGACGCAAGAAACTCAGCGGGCTTTTTTTTTTTGATATAAATACATATACATATACAGTGTAATATCTTACAATAAACATTTATAATTAAAGAGCCCGAGGGTGTTCGCTTTATTCCCAGTCCGTGGTGTCATTAAGAAAATCGTTTATGCTATAATAACCTTTCCCACACAAACGTTATTCAACAATTCTTTTAAATTTCGTAACACATTTGTTTTGTACATTTTCTGGGATCATATTGTAGAAGCATATCCATCGCCCAACAAAAGACTTACTAACTCGACCAAACCGAGTTGTAGGCATAACAAGTTTATGTTTGTTCCTCGTGTTAACATTATGAATGTCACAGTTTCTAGAAAATTCCTCAATGTGCTTATGAACATACAAAACATTATCAAAAATGTATTGAGAAGCAACAGTCAAAATGTTTATTTCTTCAAATTTTTCTCTTAATGATTCTTTAGGACCTAGGTTATAAATCGCGCGAAAAGCCCTCTTCTGCAGCACAAAGATAGTATTAATATCGGCCGCACTGTCCCATAACAATATACCATAGGACATAATACTATGAAAATAACTAAAGTATACTAATCTCGCCGTATTTATGTCAGTTAATCGTCTAATTTTCTTAACCGCATATGCTGCAGAACTAAGCCTATTCGCCAATCCTTCAATATTGTCACACACCAATAGGAAGCGACCTCCAGCTATTTGCTTCATTAATGAAATGTGATATGAATTTGCATTTTGTGTTTGATACTTTAGATCGGTTTGTTAAATTCAACTTAAGGCGAAGGGTAAGCATTAAATACATAAACAAGGTGTTTTTAGACAAATTTGATGGTTAAAATATAGCATTTGGAGCTATGAACACTACTTAATCCTGTTGTAAATACCCATAAGTCTTATTTGTAGGTTTCTAATGCTTGCTGTTGGTTATAGTTAACACTCGAGAGCCTTTTTGAACCACCACTTTTCTTTGCAGTTAAACAAGTTTTTTCGCATGGCATTTGTTTAGTACTACTCTCAGAAAATTTATTCTTATAGTTTGTACTTTTTTGTGTAGGTAAAGTTATTCAGATTAAACATGAATAACGAGGATTGTAGGCATATAAACTGTTAAAATGTTACGTTTTCCACGCATGAATTTCGAAAATATTGGCTTTGCCGTGTACTTATATCGCTCAAGGTCGCTGGCATTTAGTGTCACCTTAAGTGATAAGTGCAATGTTTAAAACTGGCAAAAAATTTGACATAAATTTTCTCATCAATGGACGAAAAGCAACCTTTACCTATCCATTTAATGAAAAGGTTGACTTCACATTCAGATTCCTGTTCCATATCTATTATAAGCTTTCATATTTATGAAAACGTATTTACGTAATTACGTATTTACGTAAGCATTTAAAATCCAATACATACTTTTGAAGAAATAACACGAGAGCCTTGCCACCACAATAATGCCGAATCATTAAAGCAAACTGAAAAAAAATATATCATAAATGTGTTATAATGGATCCTTTAATTTTTTTTTTATGAAAATAAGGGACAAGTGGATCAGGACGTTCATCTGATGGTAATTGATACACCCTGCTCATTACAATGCAGTGCCGCTTAGTATCGTTGAGGTACCCAAAAATTCTGAGGGGCACTAGAACTGTAGTCATCACCTTGAGACATTAGGATCTATAAGTCTCATTTGCCCAGTAATTTCACTATCTACGGCGCCCTTCAGATCGAAACACAGTAATGTTTACACATTCCTGCTTCACGGTACGAATGGGCGCCGTTGTGTACCCATAAACTAGCCGGCATCCTGTGCACAGGAGCCTCCCACTGGAGTACTTAGTATATCTTAGAAATATGTCTTTCACCCAGGTGACAAATAACATAAAAAAACACTCAGAAAGACATTTATAAAGAATTCGACATAAATTATAAATATTGTAAAGAGAAAGTACTAAGAATAGATTTTCTGAATTTAATGTAAATCAGACCGAATACCATAAATCCGTTTTAAAGATCGTTTATTTTTTCAATTAAGCGGTACCTTAGTCAAATTAACAACAAATTAAAGGTAAGTTAAATTGAATATAATGCGTCCTATTAAGGTAATTTAATTAAAAACACTCTCAGGCCGACAACAAACGAAAATCATCGTCTTAAGACCGAAATGAAAGGCGATCAATAAAATATTAACGACGATATTATATGGACGCATTAGCAACTCGATCAATGTCCATCATCACCATTTAAATGAGTGACTCGTCTTTGGCCGCTTATTATAACACTTTTATGGATTCGAATCAGTTTGAGAATTACAGCTGATGTCGGATCAGGTATTCATTTATGCCGCAGTGATTCCCAACCTTTTCTTGCCCATAGACCACTTCGATTTTTTGTTAGCAGGGACCATGATGTATAAGAAAAATAAACTGAATCAATCCGAAAATAAGCTTTAATTAAAAAGTAGAATTTAAAATTTGCATTGCATCTGCATTGTATTATTAAGGCATCTAGGAAGAGTCTTCGAAGCTAACAGTGGATGATACAAGGCATTGTTGTTGCCTTAGGATTCTTCTGTTTTACTAATATTGTCAGACCAGAGCATGATCCCAACATTGCTGGCCAGAGCGCCATCCGTACAGAAAACCAACGAGTTTCTCTCAGCTAATATTATGTTTCTGATAATATTCCGTTATCGTGTTCATACCTTTTGAAATGTTTCGATACCTTTTGAAGTTGTTTCCAGTTCTCGTGAAATCAATAATTCTTCACAATGTGCAGCGTGTATGTATTGAAATTGGTACGCGGTCCGCGGAACATAGTCTGACTCCTGCGGACCACTGCTTAGGGACCACTGAACCATAAACTTTATGGAATGGTCGTGCATTGAGTATCTGACGTTCAGAACGAACGGTAGCATTTATTTAGCTTGAACATTACGAAGGGCGATCGCACCGCCCACTGCACTGATTTACTGCACGTACAAATATCTGCAAGTCCGTGACGAAACTTGCTTCGATTCTGTCATATAAACCATTCGCATTTGCGAAATATTACTCTAATTTGTCTATGGCGGCAATTTATTGACTAATCATAACCAAACTATGGAGAGTTTGATGTAGTCATTTGTAATGCGTTATTTATATATCGTGTTTAAATTTGGTAAAGATTAAAGAACCATCACATAATCACACTTCTATAAATACTAGTATATTGACTTAATTATATCCATCACTAAAAGACCAATCCAGTAGTGTAGAAAGTGGCCGAACATTCCGTATTTTTCTCATAATTTCAAAAATATAAATGAGAAATATCTTTAATCCTTGGCTTCCATCAATACCACTTCTAAAGAGTAATCATTTAAAATTGGAATTCGAATAATTCTGTCTATTTTTCGCGGAGAAATGCAACAAATAGTTGATAGAGAATTTTTGTTCGATATTCTGCCATAATTATTCAACTAAATAAATAAAAATAAAATAAAAACTTGAAGCTTAAATAAAAATAAAATAAAAACTTGAAAGTTGAAGCTGAAAAAGGCCAGTTTTAGTAAGATGATCGTGTCATGACAATTCCAATAAGCCGGAGCACGGCTAAAGAATCTTTCAGAAGTTCCAACTCCTAATCGCTCTTAAAACGACGAAGTAATAAGTTAACAAAACAATAAAATACTCACGACTTATCGACCTTTTTGAAGTCGATTACAAAGAAGAAATTCGCGTTTACTCTCAGTAAAGAGTTAAGAAATCTCAGTATTAAGAAAAATATATCAATGCATTTATAAAAGAGGATGTAAGTACTACGTAATAACAGGACAGACTGTCGTAAAAATTAAAATTTAGTTTAGTATGAAACGTACAGTGATTTGACATAAGTTTGAAGTAGTAGTAATTACAGTATGGTGATTGGCGACGAAGTATAATCCGGCTGAGTTTGAAAGCAAACAGTTGCATAAAACGTAGTGGATTTCGACTATCTCCGTTTTTTACAAGATTATAGCCGTCAGCTGTGAATCTATCAATGACTGCACGTTTCATACAATCGAGTGAATCACTTTTTTCTTAGAGAGTTTCGCTAGGCTTGTATTTATATTCGTTATTATCTAACCTATCATTTTAGCTTCGCGCCTATCTATCGCTGTCAAATGTAAAAATAGTCAAACTATTTATCCCCAGAGGCCAGAAAGAACGTAGCATTACCTATTTACAATGTCACGAGAAACAGTTTTATTGAAGGCGTAACCATACACCGATAAATTGTCCAACGCCTTAGAAATAGCAGCTGAATTCCTTGATCTTTCGTCTCTTACTCTGCGTCAGCTTAGTAAAGAATATCATAAAGGATTGAGTGTTTAAACATTACCATACTTGACACTTTACGAGCACTTCCAGTGTTTAGGCGCCCACTCAATGCTTGCACACCATTTAAATTTATCACTATTATGGATTTCTTCACGTTGCAAATATGATTGGATAATCTTAAAGAGACTGATATGTTTTCTACTAAATTTTGTGACTATTTCAGTACTGTCACTGTTTAAAGTTTGCACAGTTTTTCACGAGTACCATCATATGTTTCATGACAATCAAAATTCATTTATTGATTTAGGTCAGAAAATGTTGCTTTTGTTAAAGTTATACTTCTAACCATATACCAACATTTCGGAAATGTTGAATTAATAGAAATGTGAAGTTTATTGTTTTCCGTCCACTTATGTACACTTATGTTCATAAGAAAAAGATATCACATCACACTACAGTAGCAGGTAGCGATTGCTTCCACACGCTGTGATTATTACCGGACCAATTACGATATTTTGTAATCGTAACTTGACCAATGAGCGTTTAGTGCCTCACTTACCTCAGACTGTTGACTGAACTGTTTGCATTGGCTTATTAGTATGATAAAATTAAAAGAGTTAAGTTGCAGATTCTATCGATATCTCATATTTAGGATTATTTTCTCAGGTATTTGTGCTTAAAATTCAAATAGCGCTGAAAAAGAACTACATATAGCCCGTTGACAGATACGAGGACAGACAGCGGTGCCTTCCTCTATTCCTCTGGTGTTGCAAGGCAGCATCAGCGGCCGTGATCACTTTCCAATTTTCCGGGTGAACACAGATTTATATTATTTATGTCCTCATATATTAATAAAACGGATTACTTTGTGCAATTGTTGTACCAAACTAAATTACTACTCAATAATAACTATAGGTTTTTAACCAATGTGTGTTGCCAGTGATGACATACGGAATACAGACGTGGTCGCTAACTATGGGCCTTATGAGGAAGCTCGCTGTTGCTCAGCGGGTAATGGAGAGGGCTATGCTCGGAGTTTCCCTGCGAGATCGAATAAGAAATGAGGAGATCCGTAGAAGAACCAAAGTCACCGACATAGCCCAAATGATTGCGAAACTGAAGTGGCAGTGAGCAGGGCACATAGCTCGGCGGACAGATAGCCGTTGGGGCAGTAAGGTCCTCCAATGGCGACCACGTACCGGAAGGCGTAGTGTTGGTAGGCCCCCCAAGATGGACCGACGATCTGGTCAAGATCGCCGGAGTAGGATGGATGAGGGCAGCGCAGGACCGATTGTCATGGCTAATTTGGGGGTGGCCTTTGTCCAGCAGTGGACGTCTTCCGGCTGAAATAATGAATAACTATAGTACTAAGCTAATTTTAAATAAGTACCAAATGAATCAAAATTTCATTTTTTTAAAACCATTGTGTAGTAATAGGCTCCGAAATATATTTATTATATTTCAATAGGTGCGGCGCGGATGTGTTATCTCGCAATTAAATCGACATTCAGAAGCCACTGTGAGTTTAATAATTGTATGTCGCGCAACAAAACTAGTTACAATGAATGTGATACGCGACAATTAATGTCTTAGTGAACACTTAACTGAAGCTTTACTTACAAACAAGCGTACGGGTCACCTGTTGTTAAGTGATCACCGCCGCCCGCAATCTCTTGCAACACCAGAGGAATCACAGGAGCGTTGCCGGCCTTTAAGGAAGGTTAAACAGCTCTTCGGAACACTCCCCGCGATAAATGCGGTAGAAGACACACAATTAAGCGACGTCTCTACGCAACGCCAAGCGATCCAGCTGTTCACAGAGCACTGGGTCCCCGACAATTCGAGCTGCTCTGCGTTGCACGCGGTCAAATGGATCGAGCTGATACTGGGGTGCGCCAGACCAGAGATGACAGCAATACTCGATGTGTGGCCGGACCTGCGCTTTGTAGAGCGCTAGTATGTGGGCCGGCTTGAAGTATTGCCGTGCACTATTAATGACGCCCAGTTTCTTTGAAGCCAATTTGGCTTTGCCTTCCAGATGACCTCGAAATTGGCAATCGCTCGAGATTTCGAGACCCAGTATTCCGATACTAGGCGAGGCTTTGAGGGAAGTGTTGTCGACTTATCACTTAATTACAACTACAAATAATACAAATACAAATATTTTATTTTGTCTCAAAAGAAAACTACAGAAAGCCATGTACAAGTTACTACAAAGTTACATACTGATAATACCTACTACACAACATTAGGTACATACATTAAGAAGAAGTTTACATAGGTACTTAAGTTTGGTAAATGAATCTAGACAAGTAGTTGTTACTGCTAGTACTTCTTAAATTAACTAGGTACATACAGCAGGTTTATGTAAAACAGACCTTTATCCACTTTTTTTTTTGTGCCTTTTTCCACAAAATAGCTATTTTGCTGGAGATTATGTTATGTAGTTTACATTATGACAACAATCTACTAGTACATGGCTGAGCTCTAACTCCTAACTAAGTTTCCCTGTGTCTAGGATATTAGTACTCCCCGTGTATCGGTCGGTTATTGCATAGTTCAAGAATGTGTAGGTTTTACTATTATAATGCACAATATGAGTATTAGTTTAAAAATTTAGAGAAGGAAAAACAAATAAATAAAATAATATAGTATTCCATGTAAGTAGGTAAGATATGATTTAAAGGTTTTTAGTAATGAGTAAATATGTAGGTAGGTAATTATACCATCAGATAATTATCTACATACTAGTGAAGGCTTAATATTGCATATTTTATTATAGGTGTGGGATATATATTATATAATATATTCTAAAGGAATATGTGATTACTGAAATGAATTAATTATGTGAAACTGTTTTGCATCATGACAGAATATCTTATTTTTGTGTAAATAGATCCAGTTTAAAAGAAAAATTCTTTCTATTAGGTAAACCATTAGCGTTACTACCACCTGGTTCAATATTTCATTAAATATTTAAGAATTAATGCGATAATTTGAATTATAAAGATGTCTATCTATCCTTAGGATTACACTCACAATATCTAGATTTATCTTTTACGAATGTTTTTTTATGATAATAAGGGACGAGACGAGCAGGACGTTCAGCTGATGGTAATAATACGCCCTGCCCTTTATAATGCAGTACCGCTCAGGATTCTTGAAAAACCCAAAAATTCTGAGCAGCAATTCAATTGCGCTCGTCACATTGAGACATAAGATGTCAAGTCTCATGTGCCCAGTAGTTTCACTAGTTACGGCGTCCTTCAGACCGAAACACAATAATGCTTACACATTACTGCTTCAAGGCAGGAATAGGCGCCGTTGTGGTACCCATAATCTAGCCGGTATACTGTGGAAAGGAGCCTCTGGTAAAATTTACGAATGATTAAATAATGTGGTAATTGTGAAGCTTTTTTCTCCAATTCATTTACATATTAATGTGTTAGTTGTTCTGTACTTTGATTAAAATTGTCATTTAGATTTAAACACCGATCCTTAATAGTATAAGGATTCACAATTGAAACGGTAATGTCTCTAGTAGAGCTATAAATAATACAGACAGAGTGAAGGTCTTATATTGATTTGAGATGACTAAACATTATATCGAAACATAATGAAAACCAGTTCAAGGAGCGATGTGGTCATATGCAGCGTCATTACGCTCGATAATAAACGCGGTTTGATGAACTTTAGTGTTGGAGGCAGCGTGACATTTGTAGCGCCGAGCGATATATCTTATAGAGCATTATAGCAAACTGATCAATATAGGTTTAAATTCAAATATTTTTATTCAAAACAGGATGTGACATCACTTATTGAAAGTCAAAAACTATTCCAAAAGAATGCCTCACACCTGAGAAGAACGGCTTTTTTTTCCATATAAATATGGTAACCAAGTAATATCGTACAATTAACTTATTATTTAACAGCCTGATGGCGGTCGCTCTGTTACCAATCTATGGTATCAATAAGAAAGTTATTTATGCTATAGTAACCTTTACCACACAAACGTTTTTAACAATTCTTTTGAATATCGTAATACTTTTGTTTTGAACATTTTCTGGGATCACAGTCAAGACAAAACTACCATAATAAAAGATCTTTTAAATAAAAAAGGTTTAAAGGATTAAAACGTGTGTAATTGTAACTGTGTTTTTACATTAGATTTTTGCGTAAATGTTAATTTTTATTATTATTTTAGTGAACCCGACATTTCAAGAACTTTCCAGATCTCGTTTTCAGGGGGACTGCAGATGAAATGACTCAAGACAATATTTGTCATAGTTGTCATTATGAAGTAAATCGCCATTTACTGCCTCGGCGATGGTATTTGCTGTAGATAGATGATTTTTGGCAGTACACTGTCAGTAAATATTGCCTTTAGTGTTTTATTTAAACATATAACACTCGCTTTAATCAAAGAAAATACTAGAAAAGATCTTGTTGATAAGCCTTATTATATACATAAATAAGTAGAATGGTATATAGCGCGTGAGTAACAACTTGTATAATGAATACAGAAACAGGGCAATCGATTTGGGTACAGTCGAATGTTCCCGGAGTCCGGACAGGACGGGGCGGGTTGCTGGGAAGGAGTCGTAAATATTCATGAAGCCAGCTGGCGACAAAACGCTTTTCGTCGGCACCGATCGACCTCCTGACGAGCGACTTATAGCAGACACAAGCATAGACGACAACTATACGTCAAGCCCACGACATAAACAAAATACTCTCTAAAACAAAGTTTTTAATCAACATGTTAAACAAGTCGACCATTAAATGATACTTTACGACTTCATTCGGGAGAGAATTCCCTTCGAATGTTTCGCCTAAGGGCACCGTAGCTAGTCAAATTACTGGCCAAATGATTCTTAACATCTTATGTCTCAAGGTGACGAGCGCAATTGTAGTGCCGCTCAGAATTTTTGGGTTTTCAAGAATTGTAATGGACAGGGCGTATTAATTACCATCAGCTGAACGTCCTGCTCGTCTCGTCCCTTATTTTCATAAAAAAAGTTGATTAAATAAAGTATAAATGTTATAACCCATAAACGCCTAATAAAGCGCTAAAACTTTCAGAAAATACTTTTTCTCGTCCCTTATTTTCTTAAAAATAGATATCACATCACACTACAGTAGCAAGAAGCGATTTTTGAAGTTGCTTCCACACGCTGTGATTATTACCGGAATAATTGCGATATTTTGTAATCGTAACTTGACCATTGAGCGTTTAGTGCCTCGCTTACCTCAGACTGTTGACTGAACTGTTTGCATTACAGAAAAATACTATGGATATTCGTCTACGTCCACGCCGACGACATAAACAAAATACTCTCTAAAACAAAGTTTTTAATCAACATGTTAAACAAGTCGACCATTAAATGATACTTTACGACTTCATTCGGGAGAGAATTCCCTTCGAATGTTTCGCGTAAGTTATAGAGTCGTGCTGGGCGAATCATGATTATTATGCGACAGCGGTCACCAATTACTCAACAGATATTCATGAGAGTGAAGCGCCGCCTTTATTGCGTGCGTCTTATTTTTTTATTTAATTTATTCAATAACAATGTTTTGGACATCATTGCAGTAATACATTAATATTAATTAAACAAAGAGGTATTTATTATTTTGAGTATTGTATGTAGTTGTTGCTTATTGACTTCCACGAGTCAATATTGAAATATAGATATGGCAATAAACCACTAGTGTGTAATTTACTAGTGGGAGGCTCCTTTGTATAAGAAGTCAGCTAGATTATGGGTACCACAACAGCGCTTATTTCTGCCGTGAAGCAGTACTGTGTAAATGTTACTATGTTTCGGTCTGAGGGGCACCGTAGCTAGTAAAATTACTGGGTAAATGAGACTTTACATCTTTTGTCTTATGTCAATTGTAGTGCCACTCAGAATTTTTGGGTTTTTCAAGAATCCTGAGCAGCACTGCATTGTAATGGATAGGGCGTATCTCGTGTCTCGTCCCTTATTATCATAAAAAAAAAATCAGTATGTGACGAGTCAGTTTGTACGTTTGTCTATCAAGGATAATATGTGAAATCGATCCCAGCTGGAAGCATTTTATGTATTTCTACGTTAAGTGTGGACATGTGTTAGTAGTCGATGACACTTAAACACCGTTTACCAAATGCAAGTTCAATACTACAAGTATTAACTTAAACGAATGTTTAGTTAAATAAAAAATTATTTATGATATAGAAACTGCGCGGAAATCCCGCGCTCGTCCCTTGGTGACTACTTTACTCCACATTAAAAGCAATATTATAAATAAATCACTGTCATCATAATGTAATATAAATTATTATTATTTATTAAAATCGTATTTTAATCTAAAACAGTATTTATTTAGTTTTTTAAGCGAGACCTTTATCTATGAATTTAATGCACATAAAATGATAATGTCGTTATTCTGATTAATGTACTAAATTAAGGCACAGATATTTTTTTATTAACAGTGATATTCCATTTCACTGACATCGACAGCCAAAATTTCATAGGTTTAACATATTTTCTATAATAACAGTAACTGGTCCATCAAAATATACATTAAAAAAAACACATTAGAAATAACTTTTCACACAATTTTTTTTCGACTAAGCGATGATTATGATTTGGCATTCATGCAACTTTTTAGCTTGCATATTTCTACGAAATAGAGACGCACATTCGGCCTAGTTGCCACATCAATAAGAATACATTTTGTATGAAATTATATTTGTGATAGACTTTCTTATAATATTTTATGTTTTTAAAGTGATAACCCTCACTTCTATGATTAATACACAAATACACAACGAAGTGGAATTCGAACCCACGAGCTCCGGCGTTCCGTGCCGGTGCTCTAACCAACTGAGCTAACCGTTCGAGTACCGCCTCGTTATAAAATTCTGTTTGCTTTGTTCAACTCTCAGGTTGTGGCTTCATCTTTCATTCATGGGGTTGAGCAGGTTATCAACTGTGAAGTAGATCCTGTAGATGATGGACGTGGGTTCGAATCCCGCATCGTTCAAAAAATTTTGGTTTTTCAAATTTTTTTGTGACTTTCTTATCATTTGTGACTCTTTATTATTCATATGCATTCATAACAACATGCTTATAATTGACAGCGTTTACAAATAAAATCAAAAGCAATGCTTTCGTCTCGAATTTGTAGACGATTGTCAAATTCAATATTCCCATGATAAATCACGGAGGCAAAGGTCAGCTCTAATTACGGCACTTAGTCGACACATCGAATGTTCCGGAACAGATTATCATTTCCAAAACATATAATTAAATTATAGTATCTACGCCCTCAACCTTGTGAACCCTGCCGACAAAACCGAGATCTTATCTCTACATTTAACAGCTTTTGGGTTTAACTGTAGGTACTTTTCTTAGATTATAGGTATGTAAAAAAATAACAATAAAAAAACGAGATAGCAAAATGAAGGCCATTATTTTTGCTTCTTTAAGAGTTTTTGGGGTGAACGTTTTATTTAATCTATCTATCTAGGAAAGTTACTTATTATAATGAAACATAATTAAATAAACAAAACTTAATTAGATAAAGAAAGCAATTGGTGTTAGTGTGGATGATGGTTATGTGAATGTGTGTGTGTAGTTGTAATTGGTTTAGGTAACTACAAAAATAAGGATCTTTGTGAATACGTTACTGATATCATTACGTCATTGGATATTTGGATGTCTTATGACCAGTGTATTTGTACTATTTGAACCTTGAAGTTTCTTTTAATGGAGAAGGAGGACAAACGAGCGTACGGGTCACCTGATGTGAAGTGATCACCACAGCACATATTCTCTTGACACCAGAGGAATCAAGGAGTACTTCCGGCCTTTTAGAATGGTGGTCTTATCGTCTTGGAATAACCGCACAAGGAAGCTCATTCCAAAGCTTTGTTTTACGTGGAAGAAAGTTTCTTGAAAACCGCACTGTGGAGGAATGGTTCGAGCTAATACTGGGGTACGACGGACCAGAGATGACAGCAATACTCAATAACAACTAGCAACAATATTCGGCCGGACCTACCCTTTTTTGAGCGCTCGAAAGTTGGCCAGCTAGAATTACCATGCGCTTTTTCCGACACTTATGGTTTTGGTTCCAGCAATAGCAGTGAGGAAGCTGGTCGTCCACTTGCATAAACACTCGGGAAGCCCAAACTGCCAGGCCTTCTCCTCTATATACCAGAAGATGACCCGCCGACCGACTAAATTTATGCACATTATTTGTTCCAAGTCGTAATAATAATCAATTTATTTATTATAGATCAGTTAGTCTAATATTTTTGTACCCGAAATATAGAACATGGAACAGGAAAGCACTGGACAGAACAGTGCGGGAAGAAACGAAAGAAACTTTTGCAGAAATAGAGCGAACACACCGAGTTTCCAATGGCTTTGACTCACTTATCTGGATGTCATGGTGAACTATAGTGCTGTGTATTGATGACTTCAATCACTGCCTTATAGTATAGTAACGCAAAAGGCCTTTTAAAAGTTACTTCAGAAGAAAGTTCGTTATGCAGGAAAAGTAACAAATATATGGTTGCGTTGACAACTATCAAATTGTTTACTTAGGCTGTAAAGAAAGAAATTAACATCTTGACTGTTGCTTCTCAATATATTCTTGATAATGTGATGTATGTTCATAGGATTCATAGGCACAAAAGTGAATTTGCTAGAAACTGTCATAACCATAATGTTAACACCAGGATCGGACAACAACTTATAATGCCTACTACTCGGCTAAGTCGAGTTAGTAAGTCTTTTGTGGGGCGATGTATATGCTTTTACAACAAGATCCCAGAAAATTTTCGAAACATAAGCATAACGTTATTAAAAATAATTGTTAAAAAAATCGTTTGTATGGTAAAGGTTTCTATAACATAAATGACTTTCTCAATGATACCACAGATTGGCAATGGATCGACCTCAGGCTATTAAATAATAAGTTTAATAAGGTATACAATATTACTTTGTAAACATATTTTTGATGTAAAAAAAGCCCGCTGAGTTTTGTTGCGCCTATTCATCTAAGGTCTGAGACATTCGTTTTGAAATGGGTGGTAGTTTTTGACTTTCAATAAGTGATGTCACTCCGATTTTGAATAAAAATATTTGAATTTGATCCCACAATCTTATCATGATCACTTGCAGTGTTGCACATCCCACAAGGCGTCAATGAATGGATAACAATCATATTATCTCAAGAACGGAAGCATTATTTACAACTGATCACAAAGACGGCAAAGGCTTTTGTGAGACAAAAGACTTTTGACAGTACACTTTAATTGACCGCTATCGAGTAATATATCGGTAGTGGCCAGATAAATAGGCAAAGCAACGCCGAAGGTTTACAGCTTCATAGTGAAGTTCATTTGGGATGGTAATGCGGTGTGCGATAGTATCGAGTGTTAGTGGCCGACGCGAACGTCGAACTGCTTGATGAATTATACAAACACCAATCAGTTAATTATTTTATTCACGTCACTCAAGCGCTTATCTCGCTTTGTGTTCGACATAATTGATACGTTAAGTCTATGGAACAATCCGCCTGCGTCAGATATAGCTTCGGATGTGCAGCTTACAAACGTTCAAACTGGAAGAATCAAAGAGTCCGCTTGACAACGTCGTTAAAGTGTTTCAC
This sequence comes from Leptidea sinapis, assembly GCF_905404315.1. NCBI lineage: Eukaryota > Metazoa > Arthropoda > Insecta > Lepidoptera > Pieridae > Leptidea > Leptidea sinapis. Next base: position 558,709 of record NC_066289.1, read on the forward strand.
GTCCGAACTCCGAACCGACCGCGACACAAAGAAACCTTACATAATACGTCATGTCTGATCCGCTATTGTCTTTAAAGCTTGTTGCTATCCCCGTGCCTATCAATCATAAGTCCTGACATTGAAAATGACTGATCTATAGAAACAGTTGATTAAAAGGCATAAAAGGCATTTATTTTCTCAATATTGATTCCTAGAATTCTTTTTGATGTCATTTCTAATATACTAGATACTACAACCGCTTCGGAAACCAATGGCGCTCTGAGAGAGAAGAAGCGGAAACTCTTCCAGCATTCCTTTTAATAAAATATACAATAGTGTGCTGTCATTGCTATTGCTATAAATTAATCATAATCTAGTCCCAGGCTGTCCAATCACTTAGATATTCAGCTGTGGAGTAGTAGGATGTTATATTATATACCTCTGCACACGTGATATCTACCTACAGAAGATATAGATGAGATCATCAATCAAGAATAGAATTGAAAAGAAATATATTAATTTACCATAGGGAGTGATAATAACATAACATATTGAAACAACACTTGGTAAACGTCATGAAGCTAAATCAGTTCGGAGGCTATAAAAGGGGCTTTGACTTGGGGATAAACACCAAAAAGAAACTCCCAGCCCATCTTTTAAATCATAATATAACAACTTGCCTACTTACTACAATATTATACAATTATAGGTGTCCGGCGCTAAACCAGACAAGAACTATGCATCATCAACCTCTATATAACCTACTATACTATGGTAAGCATTCTTTGTCAAAGAAGTCTTAATATATTTCTTATATTTGTGCTCGGTGAGTCTTAGTATACTGTCTGGTATTATATTGTAAAATTGAATATCAATACTTATGTACCTTAACTCTAGTTATGTTACTAAACGGCATGTATAGTAAATTCTTTCTTCTTGAATTGAATAAATTAAAATCACAATTCTACTTTATTCATATAATATTTGTAAGTGACTCGTTAGCTCATTTTTCTTGTTATTCCATAAAAAAATGGTATTCAGCGTGTAATTTACTATTTGTATATACGAAACATATATACCCTCTGCTTTTAACAGGATCTATTCGAGATCTATATGAAAGTACCCAAACACTGATCTAAAGAATTACTGCAAATTTTATATACACACACACACAAACACATACCCACTCCTTGTTCCCGTCGGGGTAGACAGAGTCAACAGAATGCAACTTTTTTCTATCCTTACAAACCTCACGCGCTTCCTCTACATTCATTACTCTTTTCATACACGCTCGCCGGTTGCGGGTGCTCCGGACCTTTTCTTTTCTCAAAACATCCGCAATTTGGTCGACGAATATTCTACGAGGTCTCCAGCGACCGACTTGCCCACACACACTTGTCTTATATATTTGATAAGTCATTTTTTCTTCACTCATTCGCTCCAATTTTAAAATTTAGTCTCAGCTTTTATAATTTCTTAAACTTCATCAATTTCAAGGCTTGCTTATCTGAAATGTTTTGGAATGTATTATTAGAAGCAATTAAATACATCTCAACACGCGTGTTATCAATATTTTAATACGGTAGCTACTTATGTATTTAAATTTTATGTACGCGTGTCTGATTTCATTATTGGACCTTCTCTTACGCTTTGATCTGCCGCTGGCTTCCAAAGTTTTGATAAGAATTAATCTTATATTGTTGTGTTTTATTGGACATCAATTATGAAGGAGAAATGCGTCGATTATATCAAAACTGAACTCAGTTTGTCTTTTTATATATGCCTTATAGCTTCTAGATTCTAGCTATGTTTATATTATGTGTGTAACAGATTCTTTCAACGTGATTTTTTTACATTTGAAGATGTCCACTTTAAGTGAAATTTGTTATGATTTTAAAGTGATAAGCCTCACTTGTAGGATTAATACACAAATAAAATTTTAAACACAAAATTTTATGAACGATGCGGGACTCGAACCCACGACCTCTGGCGTTCCGTGCCGGTACTCTAACCAACTGAGCTAACCGTATCGTCATAAAATCTTGTATGCTTTGTTCAACTCTCAGGTTGTGGCTTCATCTACAAGATGTACTTTACAGTACCTGCTCAACCCCAATATTTGCATATTAGGATTTTTTTTTATTTGCATATTAAAAATTGAGATGTCGCTCTTGTAAATCTAAACTCTTTGTTATGTTTTTAAAGTGATAAGCGTCACTTCTAGGATTAATACACAAACAAAATTTTCAAATTTTCAAATTTCAAAATTTTCAAATTTTATTTGTGAGCAGTGATTAGAGCACCGGCACGGAACGCCAGAGGTCGTGGATTCAAGTCCCGCATCGTACATAAAATTTTGTTTTTCAAATTTTATTTGTTTACGTGAAATGTTGCATACCTGTCCAGAATTGATTACAATATAATGTTTCGTTTCTCGTATTGGCCTTGTGTCCTGACCAGAACAACATCTTTAATAAAAAATATCAACACTCAGATAAATCTAGTCTTTTAACGTTAAGGTAGGTCACAGGACAGTAGTACTATATAGTGGATCTCACAGAAATAGTATCGATTTATTTCTGTGGTGCTTAACGTAAGGCCTGCAAGTGTGATAGCGAGTGAACACCCATCACTGTTTGCCTATATCCAACGAGCATCCAGTTTTTGACATAAGTGTTCTTGAAAAACAAAGTATTATGGTAAAATTATGGGAATATCACCTACCATACTGAAAAGCCGTCATAAATTCAAATTCAAATATTTTTATTCAAAATAGAAACCAAAATCACTTATTGAACGTCGAAAACAAGCACTAATTCAAAATAGACTGCCTCAGACCTGAGAAGAACGGGCTCAAGACACTCAGCTGGCTTTTTTAATAAAAATATGGATTACAATGTTATAACCATACAATAAATATTTATAATTAAAGAGCCTGAGGGTGTTCGCTTCATTCCCAGTCTGTGGTATCATTAAGAAAATCGTTTATGCTATAGTAACCTTTTCCACACAAACTTTTTTTAACAATTCTTTTAAGTTTCGTAACACATTTTTTTGTACATATTCTGGGATCATATTGTAGAAGCATATACATCGCCCAATAAAATACTTACTAACTCGACTTAACCGAGTAGTAGGTATAACAAGTTTTTGTTTGTTCACAAATAAAATTTGAAAAACAAAATTTTATGGACGATGCGGGATTCTTACCCACAACCTCCGCCGTTCCGTGCCGGTGCTCTAACCAACTGAGCTAACCGTTCGAGTACCGCCTCGTTGACCAACCTGAGAGTTGAACAAAGCAAACAGAATTTTATAACAAGGCGGTAATCGAACGGTTACCTCAGTTGGTTAGAGCTCCGGTACGGAACGCCGGAGGTCGTGGGTTCAAATCCCGCATCGTTCATAAAATTTTGTTTTTCAAATTTTATTTAATTAAACTATATTTGTGTATTAATCCTAGAAGTGAGGGTTATCACTTTAAAAACATAACATATTGTTTTGTTTTTTATAAATATATGATCAATATACAAAATAGAACCAAAGAAGTACAGCATTCGTAACGGAAAACAAACATAACCTTTTAACATAAATCAAGTTCGGCTCCATTTAAATATTTCAAATAACGACTCGAATTACATTCACTGAATGTTTCGTTGAAAACGTTCTTTGGTTAACAACCAGGCTCATTAAAAAGTAATAAAATTGGGCAGGCGCATTAATACGCCTCTAATTATGCGATGTAACCAAATATATCGGTCGCTTGAAGATCTGACGACAAGTGGAGATGACGATAACCAATCTTTACTTCAAGACAGTTTTAGTAAATATGCTATCTTTATAGTGTTCGACACAGTTACTGAAATAACGCGAGAACACCGTACATTCTCCTCACAGTTATTTTAACTCATTGATATAAAAGTATTTTGGGACACTTATTAATGACATCTGTACATTTATACTCAGCCATAAACAGTTCATAAGCTCTGCCTTAACAATTCAAAGTCCAAATGTTTAGAGTTTTCTTGAGTGTTAATTCCGCCAATATTCGTCTATAAACAATTCGACACATGTTTCGCCTCTACATGAGACATCCTCAGGAGATGTTGACTCGCCAAACTCTGGCGAAACTCAAACATTATATTGGAGGAATTAACACTCAAGAAAACTCTAAACAATTGAATAATTAAGGATTTCTGCAAAATAACACCTACTTCAATTAATTAAAAAAAATCATTGTCGCTTTCATGGACTGCATTGACCATCACCCTGAGTTCTTTATCCTCTTGAATACATGATATGTATAACTGTGTTTCATCTGTTGGCAGAGAAATTTTACTATTAGTATTCAGTTTATTTTTCAGATGATAGCGGTTTCTTTACACAGATGGCAGCTAGATTGGCAGCACAGCAGCGTCGTTTTCTGACTCCATCCACTATAGTGAAAGCAGTGTTGGTTAGGATTTTATTTCAATTGACTTATTTACGATAGCTACTATCTACCACCCAAAATACAAGTATTTGAATTTAAATTACGAAACCAAAGAATATTTCAGACTCTTTATAACAATTCACATGTATATAGGTATAGTTAATCATAATAATATAATAATGTAAACTTTAAAAACCATTTTTATGGAAAAGGATGACTAGTTGGGTTATATGTGACAAACACTTTACTGGTGAGGATCGCAACATACTTAGATTGTGGGGATGATATCCTAGTTTGTGGCGTGTCATGCAAAGGTGGAATAGGCGTAAGTTATCAAGTCAAACAGTTCATCGGAACACTCCCCGTGATAAATGCGGTGGAAGACCCACAATGAAGAGACGTCTCTATGCAACCCGAAGTGATTTTACTATTCACAGAAAACTGGATCTCCGACAGTTACAGAACAGTGGTCAAATTGTTCGAGCTGATACTGGGGTGTACCATATATATATTTGAACTGAACTACTGGAACTTAAGATTTATAGGGTATAAATTATCAATTTATACTCAAGCACTCTTCCTCGTCTAACTCAGAAATTTAAAACTGGAATAATAATTGTTCTGGTTTATAACCAACAGCCCTATTTCACTACCGGACATCACCACAAAAATGTGAAATCGCTCCCACACCAAGTTATTCTGTGGCATCCAACAATCACGTGATTGACAAGAAGCTGTTCAATCAGCTGATACGCTTTGGGGACCTGAAGGGCCGGTAAGGGCAAGAAGTCATGTATTGCAGGTGTCCATGAGCATGAGGTAACTTAACATCAAGTAAGTAATTTGCTCAATTACACCTTCTAATATCAAATAAAATAATCATTTTATAAAATTAACTAGTTGTATCAGCAAACGTTGTATTTCCCTATAAAGAAATAAAAACAAATCTATTATTAAAATTTTTGGGGTATAAAAATACGGATTCTCAGACCTATCAAATATATCGTACTACAATTATTGTCTTCGATTGCCATCTTGCAATCCTATAGCGGATTTGTGGATGAAACAAAATAATACGAAAATCGCGATTCAGAAATAGTTGTAGATCGTAGAAGGGCGAAATTTTGTCGTTGTATGTATTTTTAATTGCTAAATCATAATAAATTAAAAATAAAAAAATGTCAAAAAAATAAATAATACATATTTAGGGGTCAATCTTCTCATTTAGGGGTATGAAAAATAGATGTTGGCCTTGGATTCTCAGACCTAACCCGATATGCACATAAAGTTTCAGACAAGTTTGGTGACAAACAGTGTTCCCGGAACCAAAATAGAATTACTCCAGATTAAAGCTATATTTATTGATTCCATATAATAAAGATGGATAAATGCAAACCAATATTTCTGTTCTGATGTGAACGGGTGTCGTGGTTATTGTTTACTAATAAGAGTGAAGTGTTTGTGGTAATGGTTTGGTTGACGGTCGTGGTGTAAGGCCGGCTAATGAAGTGTGTGGGCGGGATGTTATGACCGGCTACTGAACAACGATCAAACATTCAATAATCCTACGTCGTATTGTGTTACTATATTTTATTTGTGATATTATATTAATCCCTAATAATATTATAAATGTAAGTTTCTTTGTAACGCTTTCACGCCGGAGCTTCTGAACCGATTTTTATGAAATTTGGTACAGCGATAGACTGCAGCTTGGGAAGAGACATAGGCTACATTTTATCCCGGAAAAATCCTAAGTTCCCGCGGGATTTGTGAAAAAATTAAATTCACGTCGATGAGCTATAACTATACCAATGTTAGGTTTAGTTTGCCGTAGCAAACTTCCTCGAAATAATATTAATATAATATGTTGCGAACGGGAGCGAAAACGGGAACCGGAACTGGAATTGGACATGAGATAATGTTCAATTCCAAACTTGCTTATTATTTTTATAAGCCCTTTATCTACGCGGACGAAGTCGTGGGCATCAGCTAGTAATATATAATCTCGGAAATATTACTTCCCTTGATAGAAGTTGATAACTCCCGTCCACTATGTGGTTAATGATTTAACGACAGAGACTGAAGTCAAATCTTTTTAGGCACTTTTTTGTTGGTATTGAATGAGAGTGAGCCGTCATGCTTGGCTGTGTAATTTGGGTAAAATCAGCTTGAGTCGACAAAGCCAGAGTCACTTCATCAGAATAGGTACTTGTATTTCGTATTATTAACCTCGCCTCGATGAAGTGGTCACTTCTGTCGAGTAATCTTAAGCGTACTCCATTTATTTACTTCTTTTTTTATTTCAAATCACTTTGGAACATCTGCAGCGACCTTTTACCAGAGGGTTCGATATCAAAAATCATTGTTAATATCAATATCTTAAATGACAATTTGATTTGAGCGAATATAGAGATGACATTACCTTAAAACTCTCATGTATAGCACCAATGTCTAAATTAGAATATCTTCAGAATATATTTATGTACTACATAAAATACACCCGTTATTCATATAACTTTCTAAAGCAACTCGTAGGATTGGAATGCTAATAATTAGTACTAAGTCTTCTTAGCTTATGAATCCAGCAAATGTTATGAAAATCGCTTAAAAGGGTATGTATTTCTATCTATATATAAGAGTAGTTCTTCTCAGGTCTGAGGCATACTACATATTTCGAATGGGTAGTACTTTTTGACAATCAACAAGTGATTGACAAAATCCTATTTTGACATTTTGAATGAAAATATTTGAATTTGAACGGAGATATAACGAGATAGAAATGGAAAGCGAGTCTACCTAATCTACTCGTATCTGCCTTAAATAATGAAAAAAAGAAAAAACAAATTGCAAATAACATTTATTACTTTTACAGTGTGTTAGTTTAATACACAAATAAGAAACAATTTAAAACATAAAAAGCTTATTCGAAGTGGTCTCCATTGGCTGCAATACAGTCCGTTAATCGTTGAGGCCAGATATCAATAGAAGCAAGCACTCTTTCCATGGGAAAGTTCTACACAGTCAATCGTACAGATTGTTTTAGGGACTCCAGATTATCATGGCTTTTAGAGCAAGCCGTACTCTCTAAAACTTATCATAAATTAAGATCGGGACTAGACGACGGCCAGTCTTCAGCTCTGATTAAGTCTGAAACGTTCGCTTCCAACCAAGACTACGTAGACCGAGCTTTATGACCAGGCGCCGAGTGTTGCTGGAAGGACCATTCTTGGTTATTGAAAATGGTGTTATGAAGGGGCTTCACTTCTTTCCCAAGAATGATATCTTGATACACTTGTGCCGATGTTTTGATAGCTTTCTCACAAAAGTATGTCTCAGTCACTTCATAGCTAAATACCCCACCAAACCATCACTGAAGTCGGATAGTGCCCACGTTGCACTCTGTCGACTAATGAGGAAGCTTCCTTAGAGCATTGAGCGTAAATATGGTGATTTTGTTTGATAAATTTTGCTCATTTGTTAAAAAAAATCTCATCCGTAAACATAATTTTTCTGTGACCTCTCTTTGAGTATCACTTCAGTAGTTGTTTCGATTTAACCACCCTATTCTTTTTAAATTATCAGTTAAGAAATGATCAGTACGTCTCTTATAGGCTGCAAATTCTAAGCCATCCTTTAAAATACGCTATATGGTTTTAGGTGCTATCTTCATCTCCCGAGATAAAATCTTTTGCTTTCGGACATGATTTCCTCAACTTCTTTTCCTTATTGCTTTGACCACCTTTCTCGTACGAACACTACGTGGACGGCCAGACCTTTTTCTATCACAAACAGAGGAGGACTCATTGTACCTATCAATAAACCAGTACACAAACATTTTACTAATACCAAGCGTATGGAGAGTTTTAAAAATTGCATTTGGCTCCATACCTACTTTATGTAATGCAATCACAGCGATTCGGTTCTCTTTATCACATGTCATCTTTATTACAATGTTTTGGCGCTAAAATGATAAAACTCAATGAACAATCAAATAAAAATGACAGATTCCAAATTCAAATGCAATATTTTGTTTATTTTTAATTGTAACAGTATTTATGGCCAGACTAAGTATTTTTACTATAACAGATTTTGATTGACTAATGGCAAGGTCACCACTATAAGATTAAGTTATGGTTTTAATATAAAATGAAGTATTATGTGGAGCAATCTGGATAACATTCGTGTGTGAGAGAACAATTATTCGAATGAGTAGAGCGCCGTGTCTGTGGGCGTCGCGCGTGCCAGGAAGACGCGGCGCCTCGTGCCGTAGCCGTGTGGGAGGACACCACTACAGCGCCATCTACCACGTCTGAGTGTACTTCTTGTTTACTTTACACTTATTATACTGCGCATTAATCGATTGACTTACTGGACTTAAGGTCCTTATGAACGTCGGTGGCTCAAGGGCCGGTTCGACTCCCACCCGCCACTTACTATTTGTTTTCGATTTTCCGAATTCATAATATTATGTATGTTTGTCGACATTCTTACGGTGAGGAAACCTACAGACACCTGCGAACAATGTGTTTTTTTTTTTAATGAAAATATGGGATGAGACGAGAAGGACGTTCAGCTGATGGTTATTGATTCGCCCTGCCCATTACAATGCAGTGCTGCTAAGAATTCTCGAAAAGACCAAAAATTCTGTGCGGCACTACAATTGCGCTACATAAGATGTTAAGTCTCATTTGCCCAGGCGCCCTACAGACCGAAACACAGTAATGTTGTCACATTACTGCTTCCGGTGCTAGCCAGCATCCTGTGCAAAGGAGCGTTCCACTAGTAGAATGTGTGTGAAGTTTAAGACTTACTCGTCCGGGCTAAAAGGTCACGAACCCAGGGCGTTTTCACGCAAAATACAAGCGCAGTAGATGTCGAGTTGAGGACAATAGCCTGGGAAACCTTTTTTTAAGATCTTGTTTTCATGGAATGGGATGTATCCCATTCCATGGAAATATCCAAGACTGGAGCCCTGTAGGGCTCCAGTCTTACCAATAGTATTCGACTAGTCATTGTTCCATACTGACTTAGCTAGTCATTGTTTCATATAGACTTAGCTAGTCATTGTTTCATATAGACTTAGCTAGTCATTGTTTCATATAGACTTAGCTAGTCATTGTTTCATACAGACTCAGCTAGTTATTGTTTCATATAGACTTTGCTAGTCAGTGTTTCATACAGACTCAGCTAGTTATTGTTTCATATAGACTTTGCTAGTCAGTGTTTCATATAGACTTATCTAGTCATCGTTTCATACAGACTTAGCTAGTTATTGTTTCATATAGACTTATCTAGTCATCGTTTCATACAGACTCAGCTAGATATCGTTTCACATAGACTTATCTTGTCATCGTTTCATACAGACTCAGCTAGATATTGTTTCACATAGACTTATCTAGTCATCGTTTCATACAGACTCAGCTAGTTATTGTTTCATATAGACTTTGCTAGTCAGTGTTTCATACAGACTCAGCTAGTTATTGTTTCATATAGACTCAGCTAGTTATTGTTTCAAATAGACTTATCTAGTCATCGTTTCATACAGACTCAGCTAGATATTGTTTCACATAGACTTATCTAGTCATCGTTTCATACAGACTCAGCTAGTTATTGTTTCATATAGACTTAGCTAGTCATTGTTTCATATAGACTTAGCTAGTCATTGTTTCATATAGACTTAGCTAGTCAGTGTTTCATATAGACTTATCTAGTCATCGTTTCATACAGACTCAGCTAGTCATTGTTTCATATAGACTTAGCTAGTCATTGTTTCATATAGACTTAGCTAGTCATTGTTTCATACAGACTCAGCTAGTTATTGTTTCATATAGACTTTGCTAGTCAGTGTTTCATATAGACTTATCTAGTCATCGTTTCATACAGACTTAGCTAGTTATTGTTTCATATAGACTTATCTAGTCATCGTTTCATACAGACTCAGCTAGATATTGTTTCACATAGACTTATCTAGTCATCGTTTCATACAGACTCAGCTAGATATTGTTTCACATAGACTTATCTAGTCATCGTTTCGTACAGACTCAGCTAGTTATTGTTTCATATAGACTTTGCTAGTCAGTGTTTCATACAGACTCAGCTAGTTATTGTTTCATATAGACTCAGCTAGTTATTGTTTCAAATAGACTTATCTAGTCATCGTTTCATACAGACTCAGCTAGATATTGTTTCACATAGACTTATCTAGTCATCGTTTCATACAGACTCAGCTAGATATTGGTTCATATAGACTTATCTAGTCAGTGTTTCATACAGACTTAGCTAGTTATTGTTTCATATAGACTTAGCTAGTCAGTGTTTCATACAGACTTAGCTAGTTATTGTTTCATATAGACTTAGCTAGTCAGTGTTTCATACAGAATTAGCTAGTCATTGTTTAATATAGACTTAGCTAGTCAGTGTTTCATACAGACTCAGCTAGTTATTGTTTCAAATAGACTTATCTAGTCAGTGTTTCATACAGACTTAGCTAGTTATTGTTTCATATAGACTTAGCTAGTCATTGTTTCATATAGACTTAGCTAGTCAGTGTTTCATACAGACTTAGCTAGTTATTGTTTCATATAGACTTAGCTAGTCAGTGTTTCATACAGAATTAGCTAGTCATTGTTTAATATAGACTTAGCTAGTCATTGTTTCATACAGACTCAGCTAGATATTGTTTCACATAGACTTATCTAGTCATCGTTTCATACAGACTCAGCTAGTTATTGTTTCATATAGACTTTGCTAGTCAGTGTTTCATACAGACTCAGCTAGTTATTGTTTCATATAGACTTAGCTAGTGGGCGCTTGGGTTTCCAGTAGCCTTATTGAGGCGTGAAGATAGTATTTTGAACAATCACAGCCACGGGCCAAGAGTCTCGACACCAAACGACACAAAGATGTATGACTCACTGAGACCAACATATTTTCGAGACTTGCTGTCTTCGGCAGTCGAAGCAGCAGCCCCAGCACCAACTGACGTAACTTGGACATGAGAAGGAGCCAGAGTGTCCAGGCAAGTCGCGTCCCACACCAGCGCCCTTCTCCGAGCCTAAGCCATCAGCGTCATTCTATTAGGACGCTTGCCATCGCGGCGGGTGATACCATTTAGCTCAAAAATAGCTGATATATTAAAAGTGGCAAATAATAATATTTTTATAGATATTGATATCATTATTGGCTATTTGTTGGTTTATCCGTCAGAATATCATCATAAATTACATGCATTTAATCAAAATGCTTAGAGCTTGTCGATCGATATCTCCAACGATTGAATAAACTTCACATAGAAGCCTACAAATTCCTGAATACCTTTTATTGCTTACATATCAAAGTTATTTTAATATTCCTCATAAAACCACCATCGTAACATAACGATATTTAAGCACTGCTATAGTGAGGGGCTCACAAAGAGCGTTCTCCATCAAATCCAATAAAGTACACGATAATTACTGATACAACTCCCAAAGAAACCAACATATTTTGTTCGTGACAGTTAAATTATGTGCAGACAGTGTTAACGTATAAAAATTACATAAAATTATGAACTCTCACTGTGTCGACATGTTCCTAGAAACATTAAGTTGAGAGATATAAAGCAGAGTGAATTTCAAGCGACATCTGCTTCCCAAAAGACCACAGTCGCCCTGTGTTACGTTGACTTATAGCTATTGTAACAAATGCCAGTGCCTCTATATCTCATGAATATTTATCGAAAAAATACCTCCGTTACAAAATACAATATCAGCGGAGCTCCGTACACGAAGATTCATTTGAGCAATAAACTTATCACGATGACTATTAACATGGAGTATTACCGCGTAATTATTTATTTTTGTGTATTTAATGAGGCGCTCGTTCTAATAACCGCATCAGGGATACTATTGAAGACATCGGAAAGATTTCAAACGAATGTATCACCACAGGTTTGTTAACTCATGTGTGCGCGGACAGTTACGATTTGTAATGTATTTTAACACCAGTTAACAGTCTCGTGACTAGCGCTCAAACTATTGTGAATTTGCAGAAATGTTCAATAATATTTATGAAGTGGCATGTTAAAGTCAAGTTTTCATATTTATTTGTAGGAGTAGTACCGCGCACTACTGTTGGGTATGAATGCTCGTAAAAATGATAAAAAATGTCACAACATGAAACGTAATTTAAATTCTCATTTCCTCTACTAAAGGTACGAGATATAATGAGGCTTATATTTTTGCTCCCAATCAGGTTTTGTTTGCTTTCAATTAATTTAAACGTAGAATTAAAATACTTGAGGGCTATAAAAGAGAACTTATGAGCAATTCTTTTAATTTGTACAAAACAGACTCGGTTTTGAAGCCCCTAGTTTCGTGTCTAATAAAATACATCGAAGGCGCTCATTAAAAGTATATTTTATCGCGTTTATTTATTATGATAGTCATCTTGTGGCAAGTGAAAGCATGGCTAAGTAGAGACAATTTATTTCCAGAATCTATCGTACTACACCTTTATAACTTTTTTAAGTTGCGGTAAATAATGCTTCTTAAGTCTACGTATGATATTAATGATAATTTTAAAATGTAGAGATAAGTTATGTAGGTACGTAACTCGACGACTACAGCGCGCCTATTTTGCGTGGTGAGGTTGACGGCTAATCCTACCAGACCAGCTCCTCAAAGTAGTGTATCAAACCTCTGATGCCACCCATGACCTCGGGGAGAGCCTTCGGTGACCCCAGGTGTTTGGCCCGGTATGTGGCCACACTCCTACACTCTAGAATGATGAGTGCTGCTGTTTCTTTTGCCTCCATGCAGGCTCTGCACAGTGAACTGTCGGTGATACCTATATTAAACAGATGCTTGTTAAAAGGGCCGTGACCCGTTAATACATGAGTAACCTAGGTCGTGGAAGTTTTACCTTGCGAGAGAGCTTGGAGTCTATTTGAGGTAGAGCTTCTTTTGCTTAAAAATGTAGAGATACAAGAGTGTCGTTTGATGCTTATCTCCAAGCGAAAACAGTTATACTCAAGGCAATGGGTTGGCGTAGAGAAGTTTGTTGATTATATATTTGGCTGTGTAACGAATGTTTGTGATTGATGTCTTTTATTCTGAATAAATTTAATTATTATTAAAAAGAAATATTGTTAATACCCGAAGAATAACAAGAATGTTACCGGGCTGTCAGATGTAGGTACAGTTTTTTGGAAATATCCATGTGGAATCGAACTAGATCCAGCGTCCAAGGAAACTCGTGCCACACTTTGTATGTGGAAGAAAACACTTTGAAAACCGTAAAAATATCGATTTTTAACTTTATTATCATTTAAAATAAAATAGCTACATAAAGATGAAAATAAATATGATCTACATATACGTATAGTAATAATTTAAAGGTGGTACATGTGAACACACCCAGATCGGACAGTCACAAAACCACCATCTTATACGAATATTATGTGCACTTAAATTACTTCCACCAAACGATTTAACCAACTATAATTAAAGTTTGAAAATATAACATTAAACATTCCATACGCAAATGATATTCCATTCCATACTTGTTCCACAGTAAACATTATGGGACCAAGTCAGAGGTTAAAGCCGTTAATATATTAAATAACAGGCGTAATCAATTATTGGAAATGTAGATATCGTAGGCGAACTGGGGCTTCTGTGAGACTGTCTGTATAGAACCAGTTGCTTGCAGAGATTAAGTAGAAAAGTAAGGTTCAGCGCCGCCAATATGTCAAGCGATTGAAAATACTTTATTGATAGGAATTAATACACTTTTCCATTTAACTTAACATTCATAATGGAGGAGGCAATTGATAGTAATTATTATTCATTTGTTATATTTATTACCTGCTTTAGCCCGCGACTTCTTCCTCTAAAATTTCGATTCAATCGCGCTCCCTCAGCAATAAATTTTATTTATTTATTTATTAGCATCGCCAACACAATAATCACTAACCAATTACATTAAATATAATTCTAAATAAGTCTAAGTCTAAGTATTATTGCACTTACAGGCAACGACCACATACAAGTAAAACATACATAATTTTTGAATTTTAACAACATAAGAACTAATACTAAGATACAATATAATACAATTATATAATAAGATACAATACAATTATAAATAAAAATGAACAAAACTTATTTTACTTAAATGGCAGAACTAAAATATTACATTAATAATTTTTGTTGAGCAGCAAATTATATTCCTGTCGGGCAACATATAACAATTTTCAGAATAATACTTTACCTTCTTCTTTTTCAGTGGAGTGGGACGCGACTTCGATACAAAAAAAAAATATGATTTGTAAAAAAGAAGAGGACACTTAATTTTGCCAGTCAATTCAGCCAGAACCCATGCCCTACCAAATACTACCTACGAAGCAAAAAATGGCGCTGAACTTCACAGTAAAAACTGTGACAAATACTACTTCAGTCTTTGACTTCTATCAACCTGAATTCCCTCAAAAAATGTGATTATGCAAAATTGAAAATTTATAGAAATTTATTTCCGTAACAAAAATGGTGTAAGCATAATAGTCGATGCAATTTTCTATTAAGTGAGGAACACCTGTGCCAAAAGGCCACAAACTGAATTGGTCACGGAACTTCGACTTGAATAAAAATTTATAAAAAATGTAACACTTACGCAAAAACATATTTACAAAATACAGCTTAAATAACACGCGTTTGAAGCCTAATAAAGTATTTTACTTAAAATGTGTAACACTTTATCAATATGTCCATCAATGAAATATGAATATTTAGGAATTTTTAAAGGGCGTGTTCTGTATAGCGACTATAACGACGTCATCTTTGATGATACGAGAAAGAGTCCAGGGGGAATCTCTAATTCGCGCGATAAATGTTTTTGATTTCTTATGTCAGTCTCATGTCAGATTTTGGCGTGTCATCATGTCTTGAGGATGCCTCGTGCAGAGGCGAAACACGTGTCGAATTGTTACTAATATTGGCGAAATTGACAACTTCAAACATTTCGATTTCTTATAGGATTTCGGCGCATGCTGGCTTAACAACATTACAGGTTTTTTAGTTCTAACAAATGGCGGCTGCCCCGATATTTTATAGTCGTCGACGGTGGATATGTTCATATATCTATCGGTATTAAGTAGATATTCCTATTAACATACGACTCATAGTTGGCTTTTGAAGTGTCTTGAGAATGACCGACGCGACGGCTGCACACCGGCAATCACTGCAATTGTATTTTCATTGACATATTTAATTAGAATGATCAAAGTACATGACAGACGTGTTCCAAATTATAAAAAAAGTTTTTAAGTTGGAACAATATTTATGGTTAGACTATAATTATAATTATAGTCATTTAAGCTTAGCCATAGTATAACCAGTGGGAGGCTCCTTTGCACAGGATGAGGGCTAGATTATGGGTACCACAACGGCGCCTATTTCTGCCGTGAAGCAGTAAGCATTATTATTATGTTTTGCTGTGAAGGCCGCCGTAGCTAATGAAATTACTGGTCAAATGAGACTGAACAACTTATATCTCACGCTGACGAGCGCTGTTGTAGTGACGCTCAGAATTTTTGGGTTTTTCAAGAATCCTAAACGGCACTTAATTGTAATGGGCAGGACGTATCAATTACCATCAGCTGAACGTCCTGCTCGTCTCGTCCCTTATTCTCATAAAAAAATATTAAGTTTTTGTTTTTCCTTAGTTGGTCTACAAAAAAAAAACAACTCGCAAATAAAAACCTTGATGAGGCGAGTCACATATGACCAGTTTCTATTTGTTTTTCAATTAAACTTTGTAAATACGTTGGTTACTGGAAATAATCCGCACAGTATCCACAACGCAGATGTGTTAAGTGGCAGTAAAACAAGGTGTCTTCTAGAGTCTCATTATTAATAGCTTTATATGCAAATCGCGAATAATTTATCGCTTAGATGTCGTATATTGTAAGATAAGTACCTACTCGTTGTTAGGTGTCGCGATCGCCACTAATTGTCGATCTAGGGTCGCGGTAAAGAGAAAATATCGTTCATTCCAAATTCATTAAATGAAATTATTAATAAAATAAGATAATCTTTTTCAGGAATACAGTTCTCAACTGTTAGCGGGACATTAGACATTCTTCGTCTTGTCCATGTTCATTTTGAGACCTACTCCTTGGGAAGCTGTATTGAAGCCATCGAGCATATGGTTTAAGTCTCTACGATAACGATATCGTCTGCGAAACTAAGGTGAGTGATGTATTCACCGCTGATATTGATTCCCAAGTCGTTTCATTCCAGAAGCTTAAAGACATCTTTCAACGCAGCGGTGAACAGCTTCGACAATTGATATCGCTTTGTATGTCTCCTCGCTGCAGTCGGATAGATAGAAATACGAAAAAAAATGTCGATAATAGGCGCCTAGCTTCAGACCAAGTAGTTACTAAATTTACAATAGAAAACCGTAGATTCGTGGCCAGAGATTAGAGCTAAAGGTTGTTTCGAATAGAATTCATTTTTATTTATAGTTGAGACTTTAATAAATAAATTCATACAAGTTTTGTTTAGATAACATTATATCAAAAAATATGTCTTTTTATTTGTCACTGAAACTATGAGCAAGCTAAGTATAGCCAGGCCGGCCACTATGTTAATAGCTAATGCTAATGTTAAAGGTTGAACCCGGTCGATATGTGTTCCGACCGCGATCCGCATCTGCACGCAACATTAATTTAAGTCGTTGTGATCTTCGCTCATTTGTAGCTCACTGACGGTTGTCATGTAAGCGTATTAATATCGATGAATAAGAAATTCGTAATGGATCGTGTACAAGGCCAGCTATTACGGAGCGGCCGTGTCTTGTACCGGCCGCGGCTACCAGACTCCCGTCCCATACTTTATCTGTATCTGATGCTACTTGTACACTTCATTATTCAAGCTGTTTCTAATTTGCTTCTGAACTCGTTGGATTCATTAATTCATTTAACGCCCTTGACTCGCTTGTAATCGACAAGCAAAGATCTAGCTGATTGCGTTCAAAATATACATGAATATTGAATTTATGAACATAAGAGTCATGTAGAGTTTATTATTGAGAAAATGTTGAGTTGGTTTTGTAACTTTGTGGTCAAAGAAAATTATTTTTTACGACAAAAAGTCACGAGATTGGTGGTTGGTGATCCCCTACTTCACAGGCAGTGCTCAAGATGCTAAATTCCGGTCGTCCCTTGAACGTAACATGTTAAGATGTTCAGATAGTGCTTGAACATAACTGCTTGGTGGAAGAATACGACGCCGTCTGTACATCTGCGGCTAAAGGAGATATTATTCAAATAGAGGCTTGACTGAAATTCGATCAGAAATCTTGATGAAAGTATATATACACCTACCTAGGTGTAGGTACACCTAAAACCCGCGGCTGTGTCGAATACGTAACAATTTTTTTTTTTTTTTGATTGAGATTGAGCCACTGCGAATCTATTTTCGCTCCGGGCTCTATACTAGTATATATAATTATTGCGATAAATTAAATAATGCAGTATTCACATTTTGACACTGTCAAATAAGAGAACAGAGACTAGAGACTGTAGCCAAAAAATATTTGACGCCACAAAGAAAATTTGAAAGCAAAATTTATGAACGATGCGGGACTGGAACCCACGACCTCTCGCGTTCCGTGCGAGCGCTCTTCCAACTGAGCCCACCGTTCAAGTGACGGATCGTTGATAAATCTTGTATGCTTTGTGTTTTTGTTTGTAACTTAACTAACACTTTAAAACAGAGCAAATTGTTAGTTAATTGAGTACAAAACAATATCAATGTCTGTTTGAGTGTAATCTTAAAAACTGATTAAAGTAAACAATGTCATATTTTTTAATGTTTTTAACCGACTTCAAAAAAGGAGGAGGTTCTCAATTCGTCTTTGTTCTTTTTTTTATGTTTGTTACCTCAAAACTTTCGACTGGTTGAACCGATTTTGATAATTCTTTTTTTAATTGAAAGCTGGTGCTTCCCGTGTGGTCCCATTGCAATTTGGTCCAGATCTAACAATGGCATCTATGAGAAATCCTGTGTCCTTCTGCCGCGACCCGCTCTCGCCTCCTCACGACTCAAGCACATCTCACCTAGCTATATAGTTATAGGTGAGATGTGTCCAAGATAGGTGTGTAACTAAATTCATATGTAGTAACAAACCTATCTTGGATGACACCGACTCCAAAAATAACAATAATCGTTGCTATAATTAGATTAATTAATTAGATAGTAAAAATAGAAGATAATGAAAATACGCAATTATTTTTATAAAAATATTTTTTTTTATAATTTTTAGTGTATTTCTATTGTTTTGGAACAGTGTTTTTGAAGTCGGTTGTTTTTATGTTTAAATATTTTTCACAATGAAAATCACTATTTTCAACAAAAAAGACTGTGTTATTGTCCTGTTTTTATGAAGAGACAAACTATCATATCATACATAGGGGTCACCTGATGGTAAGTGATCACCTCAGCCCATACTCTCTTGTTACACCAGAGGAATCACAAGAGCATTGCCGACCTTGTAAAGTAAAGATAGAGATAAAGTTAGTAAAGAAAGTTTTAATTTAACGTTATCATAGTATTGTAAAAATAGTTCTAAGATTTGTTTTGTTTGAATAAATGATATTCATCACAAACAGTATTACAAAAAGTTCGTATACCTTAATAACTCATTTGTTGAAAGTTCAATAAAATGTAACGCAACATGTCGTTTCGAATGTTTTCATTCCATTACTGGTAAGTCGTAATTGTGTAAGTTGCTGATAGATTGCAGTCCAGAGTTTATATTGCGTGGCTGAGCGGGGGGTCTGTTACGTTAATCTTGAAACAAATTAAACAATTATTGTGTTTGTTCAATAAGGATAACACAGAGAGAAGGAAGCGATATTATTGTATTGTTAGTTGAGTTGGAGTTCCGTAAATAAATTGTGAATGTCTGCAAGTTACTGAATAAAATAAAACAGCTCTAGTAATCAACCTTTTTGGCTTCAGGTTCCATGTTCATCCTCGATAATATAGAACCCATTAGCAATAAATTAACCGACACTTTGCACCATGTTCCATTCGCTTTCAGTGTGTACGGCGTACCTACAGTGCCTACACTAACAAGTTACAAAAAAGATAAAAATAATTGTAAACAGGATTATCGAAAACTATATTTGTCGAAAACACACTAACTGTGCATTTAAAAACTAATTATCAAAAAGCTATACATGTTTATTATATTCTGAAAGTAAGGGAGGTAAAGTTACAAAGATAGAAAAATTGCTTGTTATGTCGTGCCGATCATATATAGTGATGAGATATGGATGACATCTCAAACTTGAAAAAATGTATTTAAATGAAAACTGAAAAAAATACCATAGCATTAATAATGTAATTTAAGCGTAAATAATTGATAGGGAAAACTGTAAAGGTTTGACAAAAGTTTGCATAAAAAGTTTACTTAATCAAATAGATAAAAAAATACTCTGCAGTTGATGCGCTTAGTATGAATTAAAAGATAAAAGATACTGAACCTTGGTTTTGTTATAAACTGTTAATATTTTAATAACTCTAAAGCTTCTCTACTTATCTATGAAAATCATAGTTATTTTTAGAATAACATCAAGAAATAACGGTTAAATAACTTAAGCATCACGAATAACACTGTCGTTTGCATTTCAATATTGTGTGACACATACAAAGATCATTATTTAACACCATAGTGGGTCTCAAACATCGCACAGAACTCGTAATGATGCCAGCGAATGGCATCAACTCGATTTATACGTGACGTCATTTTCCTATGTTGTTCACAGGTAATGGTCCGTCCATTTTACTATTATTTTGACCTAGATGCAAGAACAAGGCGGACAGCTACCAACCTATACACATACTGTAATACAATGCCTTAAGATGCGATAAACTTTGTATGATAGATGTGTTTCTGATACATACACTCAATAACAAAGTGAATGTGTGTGCATAAAAAGAAACATGAGATAGTATGATACAATTCATACATTTTGGTGGTAAGCTCACTGCTCGAGTAAGTCTTATCACATAAAAGGTTGAACAATAACACAGGAGGTCGTAACGTGTAACTTATCGTGTCGGATCGCATTTACAAACCAAGATCCCGTGTTCTATTTTCAATTATGTTCATGTATTAATTGTGACGTCAAAAAGTATAAATATTAATAGTCTTCTTATTAAAAATATAAAATACGAATGTATGATCGTTATATTTAGATAATTTATTTAATTATACAATACAATGTTATAGCATAGGGGCTCCTGGTTCCACAATTTAACCAGTATGGGTCCATTTTGCATGCCGTACTCGCCAGTTACTCCATCCAGCCCAGCTTCTTCCAGAAGTTCAGAACATTCCTGGGGTGTTGGCAGACTTCCTGGTGCGACCTCATATAAGCTAAGGTTTTTGCCTGTTGCTTGACCATTGGACATTCCAGGATTACGTGAGCGTTTCGTTGCGCCGTGCACTTAGGACTGTCCGTTACGCCGATTGTAAAAAGCTGCTTGTTTAGTGATGTGTGACTCGTTAGGGTGCCCACCATGATTAATAGATAATGATAGGATGTCATGACCAGTTTGGGTGATAGTGCAGGATTATAAAATACAATTAAATATGTGTTATTTTTTTTTTAAGTAATATCCCTTACTTTTGGGATTAATAATACAAATTTTGATTTCAAATTAATTTGTGTACTTAAAGATGTAAAGGTGCAATCAAACTTCTTAAGTAAATTGAAAATAATTTATTCCCCACGTACACCCCACTTTTATGAGAAGAGGATAAGTAATGACATTTTTGGACGGGAGCCACATGTCGACGATTAATCGTGAACACTAAACGGACGTATGTTAAAGTACGTACAGGGCAGCGCGTGTGGCCACCGTTAATGTCTCACAACAATGCACCTCTGATATAAAGAAAACATTTTTTATTTAAATTTCTCCATACACGTCGTCCATTACACATTGTATACTTGTGTTCGTTATATTTGTCTTTCACAACAATCGATAAAAATGGACATTGATGACGATGTTTTATGTACACATAAATTATAATCTGCTACATTAATACTTATAAGTTGAATAAATTTCTTGTAAGCAATATACTGGCGTCTTATAAGAGAAAATCATAATAATATTATGGTAGCTAATCAGCTTCCTTCACTGGCGTAAATCTTTTCTTATTCAATTCATAAGAATTATGTATTGTCATTTATATTAAATACATTAAGTCAAACACATTAATAATTTTATATAATTATTTCCTTTTATATTAAACTAGCTTCTACTGCGGCTCCGTTTGCGCGAGGTTCTATTGCACTTTTTTTACTTTTATTTATAAACACACAAAAAAAAGTACAATTTAAGTACAAAAATTCGAGTTTTACCGAGTACTACACTCGTCGCATGTTATAAATAAATAAATAAATAAGAGAAAATTTTAAATAAACTAAACTAATTACAATAAAACTTCGAAAATTAATTACAACATACATACATTACAACATTAAAAACTTATTATAATTTTCTACAAATTACAAACATACAAACCTAGTTCTTACCATATACTTATTTACATGTACCTTTCCATTCATTTACGTTTGTGTATTATTGTTCTACTTCCTCGGATACATTTAAAATTTTTGGGATAAAATGAACGGAAATGCAAAATTTCACGATGATCGGTTGAGTCATTAAGACATTACAGTTCTCTTTGTACATCTCTTGTTGCCATCTCTTCTTACATAGGCATCGGAACTAACATTCTAAATATATTGTAAAAGCATGGGTGTGTGTTAATCACGTGAAAACCCCGTTCATCACAATACTAGATAAGAGAGATAGCACTTGAACAAAACCGTCTGAAAGCAATTACGTAAGCGCCATATAAAACTTTTTCAATTTGTGATAAAATTAATCAATTGAGTGAAAATATATTTGTTTTTTTGTAAACTTTATTTCAATACTAATTATCGTGCTTAAAAATGACAGTTTTTCTTTCATGTGGTTTATTTTAGTCGTGTTTCGGCTCATCTATTATTTAAAATATTTAAAAATGGTATATTAAGAATTTCGACCTCTCAATGAGGAAAAGAAAATACGACGATAGAAGAAGATAAGAAAATCGACTTTTTACAACTGTGGCATGTTTTATATGATTGTTATGATAATAGTCAAATTCTTGTCCAATTATGAAGTTACGTCAGTTGGTGCTGGGGCTGCTGCTTCGACTGCCGAAGACAGCAAGCGTCGCAAATATGTCGGTCTCAGTGAGTCATACATCTATGGTTTGGCCGTTTGGTGCCGAGACACTTGGCCCATGGGGCCCAGAGGAGCGGAGAATGTTCAAAATACTATCTTCGCGCCTCAATAAGGCTACTGGAAACCAAAGCGCTGGCAGCTATTTCGGTCAACGGATCAGCCTAGCTATCCAACGCACAAATACTGTCAGTATTCTTGGTACGCTTCCACGTAATTTAAATTTTATGTAGTATTAGTATTGTAAATATAATTATAAGATTTGTTTTGTTTCAATAAATACCAATTATGAAGTATTTATTTCAGTACAATATACGAAACGAATGTTATTAATATTAATAATTAATATAGCCTCCTAGCCACAGATTAGCCGACAATATGCTTGTTTGTTTAACCTTCAATGTCACCCCACTCCAAGACGACTGTCTTACATTTATTGACAGTGACACTGACGTTCACTACAATTCCTACAAAAAAAACGGTAAAATAAACTCGATGACTTTTTAAAACTAAGTTTTTTTAATGTAAATAAGGGACTAGAAAAGCAGGATGTTCTGCAGATGGTAATTGATACGCCCTGCTCATTACAATTCAGTGCCGCTCAGGATTCTTGTAAAACCCAAAAAAGCCGAGCGGTACTACAACTGCGCTCGTTATCTCGAGACATAAGTTGTCAGGTCTCATTTGCCGAGTAATTTCACTAGCTACGGCACCCTTCAAACCGAAAGACATTACTGCTTCACGGGAGAAATAGGCGCCGTTGTAGTATGTACCCATAATCTAGCCGGCATCCGGTGCAAAGGAGCCTACGACTGGTAAAAAAATTAAGTTTAGTAGTTAATAAAAATTGAATTGAATTGAAAATATTGCCAATTATTATCCATTAATTAACGTTTTTCCTTAACGATATCAGTACTCCAAGAAACGATATTAAAGCATCTCAAATCCAGGTCTAGACAATTTATAGTTTAATTAACATCTTGTATTAAGTATTGCAGCGATCATTACAATTCACAATGCGTCAGCGTAGAATATGAAACATAATTAATGACACGTGCCTCTTATAACTCCAGATACGTTGCCTCCATAATAAATCTAGAGTCCACGCCGACATCGGCAGCAGTGATACCAATTAATAAGCAACATCAATACAGCCGACGATCACGAGCCTTATAATAAAACAGTTTTTAAATGTGGTACTCACTCTTACGTTACGGGTGGTATCCCGTTGTTTGAAACAAGAATCGTAGCTAATCCATAAGTACACGCTATTAATGCTCGAGTCATCACAAACATGGATGTGTAGATTGTTTAATGTTCTTTTGATTCAATAATTAATTTTATGTTAACAAGCACTAGTATAACTATAAGGAGAAATGCAGTAAGTTAATGTGTGTAATGTGACAACAGATGGACACACAGAAAAATAAAATGGTCCAGTCCTCCAGGCATTAGAAAGAGAGGCAGGCCTTGTGGTAGGTGGACAGATGAAATAGTGGCGGTGGAGAAAGTGTGATATAGACTGCAAAAACCAAAACTAAATGTAATTCTTTGGAGGAAGCTTCTACCAAAAAGGGGTCCATACAAAACCAGAGATAGTAACTTAGAAGTAAGATAAGTTAATTTTTATTTTAGCATGGAATCAAATAAAGCTTCATTATTATTCAAAGTCAAAGTCAGAACAGACAGTATTTTGATTCCTTTTATTTAGTATGTCCCACCAACATGACAAACTCATTCAAGTTACAAACTTAAACACATATGACACAGACGCTCACACACACACATAACACCCACATATATAAACACACATGCAAACACAAGATAGTTAGAAGTTAAGGCGTAGTATGGCGGTTTTCGCGATCCCAGGTTACAGAGGATCACAATTTTACAATACAGGGTGAAGTAAGACACCCTAATGGCAAGGACTGAAGGCGTTGAGGTAAAAAGACGCACCAAGCTCATCATCGTCCCAACCCAGGTGTATAGAAATGGCCTTAAAACCATGGCTCTGCCAGAGCGCGGACTATTATTTTCCTATGTTCAGTCAATAAGCCAGGCAGATTGTGGACAAAATCCGCAAAACAACTTTTGGACAAATGTTGCTGGGCTGAGTAAGGTGCCTGAAGTACAAGGGCAGAAATTCTTGATTCACTGTAGATGATGGTGGGGCCTGAACGTGTCATTTCACCAATTGCTATTAAGACCCTACGAAAGCATACAGCGGAACATAAATATTCGCATTTAAAATAAAAGCAGCAATCGCTTACTCATAACCTTACAGAGGATGCAAAAAAAAGAGAGAATGGGGAAGTATAAAGGCATAAAGGCATTTATTTTCTCAAAATTGATTCCTTTAGAATTCTTTTTGATGTCATTTCTAATAACTACTAGATGCTCCTACAGCAACATCACAAATTAAAGAAGGCAGATTCTCCTCTGGCCAATAACGTACTGGATCCAATAATCTCCAAAATTTAAACCCAATAATTAACACCCACATACCAAAAAGAAGAGGACACTGTCAGTAAATTTTTCCAAAAACCATCTGTCTTCAGCAAATACCACTTCCGAGGCACTTAAGTTTATAATGAAAGCTGTGATGAATACTATCTCGACCCCTGTCAGCCGCAGTTCCCCTGAAAAGGTCACGAAACATCGGGCTAGCTAAAATAATTATATAAAAGAAGCTTTTACGCAAAAACTAATGTAAAAACACAGTTACGATAACACGCGTTAAAAGTGTGTTAATTGAATGTGTCACAGCCGCGTTAATTAAAGAAAATACTAGCATTTAAATATAAAATACAGCCTTAAATTTCAACAAGATGAAGCAGAGTTCCTTATCACAGGATCATCCAGCGACCACAAATAATCCAGTCACCGATATCTAAATAACCTTAAATTTTTAATTGAAAGGATTTCCAATTTCATGAATTAAATGTAAAATACGAATAGGGATGTGTAAAAAGAAAATTTTAAATAAAAACTGTCCTATTAAAGTGTTATTTACATTGCCTCAAATGACACCAGTCCTCCAAATCGAAACTGTAATGTACTCTGAATTACATCTCCAACAAGCTTACTAAACAACTTGCAGTTTACCGCTAAGTGTTAAGCCAGCAAACCTTAAACGACAGTTTTATCATACTTGTTATACTCTTATCATGGTATAATTATAGCTAACAGCTTATTTTATAGACATATCACTAATCAATCAACATTTGACACCTTGTATAATTAAGCATGTCGTAGTTGCATATCCGCCGAGATAATCTATGAATCTTGTAATGAAAGTCATGTTATAAACAAGTGGTCGCGACAGGAATGCAACCATCTAAAGTTGGTTAAATGTAAAGCTGTGGATGCACTGATAACTAAGTTGTACAAATATTGATTCTTTCTTTTTCTAAATTTACAGTTTAATTGTAAATAAAATAATATTAAATATAAGACGCGCGTAAAAACTCTCGTTATTTTAACTGCTTAAAAATATCTTTTAAATTTCAACTAAAGATTATTTACACATATAATATTGACACACTTTTTACACGAATTATCTTGCCCCAAGTTAAGCATATTATATAGCCTGTGTTATGGGTTACAAGACAATTATATATTTAATACAATATACTTACTTAAACATACATAAATTCATATAAACATACATAAATACATTTAAACATCCATGACTCGAAAGCAAACATCCATATTCATCATATAAATGCTTGCACCGACCGGGATTCGAACCCGGGACCTCTAGCTTAGTAGGTAGGATCGCTAGCCACTCGGCTATACAGGTCGTCAAATATTACGTCACTTTTAAGATCTAATAAATAATTCGATCCCCTTATAATTAAAAAATGCCGATCAAGTGCGAGTGGTACGCTCATATGAAGGATTCCGTACCAACACGTGTACAACATTGAAATCTGAGTATTTCAAAATAGTTTTGTAATAGAACATTGTTTTCTATGCACGGCGACCATTTTGAATAATACACCATCTTGGGTTTTATTTATTGTTATAACAGCATTGCTAACAAAAACACTGAAAATTTCAGCTGTCTAAGTCGTTTTATGAGGTACATCCACTGACAGACAGACAGATGAACAGCAAAGTCCTAGTAGCGAGGTTCCCCGTTAGTTACACTCCGGGTAACTCTAAAGAAAGATCACTGATAATATTTTTTGGGTGGTTCATGATAGTTGCGAAAAATATTTTATGATATTAATTAGGTTTACTAATAAAGTATCAATATAAAATCATTTAATTTTTAGATATACTTTAGCCCACTTTGACCAGAACTGACAAGTACTAAAAAAGTCAGTACATATGGAAAAAGCAGTTCAATTGTGTTTCTTCTCGGATCCAGCTCATTAATAATTGATTAATATTTTAATATAAGTGCAAGCGTAAATAAATATATTGAGCTAATATCCTTAGTAATTTTGTACTAAAATGATAAATTTTACACCGAATAGCAGCCTCTAAGCAAACTTCTTTGATTTTTTTTATTTTCTGTTTTCGATAATGACGGGAACACTTCACATGTATTGTTACTAATATTGATATTAAATTATAAAATGCAATGTTAAGTTAAAGGAAAGTTAAATATAGTCTAGTGTGTTCAGTAATTAATTTGTAGTTTAGTCGTAAAAATATAACAAACAAACAGACTGACGCATAATAAGAGACAAAAGTAAGCAGCCGAGACGAGCTCAGCCCGCCAAAATCTCTTACCCTCATCATCAACATCTTCATCCCCTCATTTTAAGACTTTCCCAGGAACCATGACGCATAATTGAAACCATTTCTTAACTGTTTAAAAAAAGCTTAAATTTTTACCTAAAATAGTTATATGTGTACAGAATATAAGAAGTAAATTAATTTTCTTTACATTTCTATCTTTAATAGACATTGCAAAAAAAAATACCAAAGTACTCCTAACTATTACCGTTGGAGCCATGTTAATCAATCAATCTAGATAAAAATTATTAATTGTTTACCAATACTATTTAACATGACATAGTTTTGTTATTTTTGTAAAGAGAATTGTATTATGTTTAAATTGCTTCTAATTCTGAATTAAAACTATGGCGATGTTGTACGAGAGATAAACCTAGCTCCGTTCGATCCCTTAAGGCCGTATGGTTCGGTCCCCAGCCTTAATAATAAGTATATGTATGTTACGTACTAGTAAAAAAATAAGGACTCTGTGTCACCTTACATAACAGTGTAGCACCAAAACAAGCCGATTGACGTGTAAATACATAGCTCCACGCACACACTTACACTACTACAGGCCGATAGGCTGCGATTATGAGAATTGTCATCGTCTGTGACAGATCAGTTTGCGTCTCAATAAGATATTAGCGTTGTGATAAAGTGTAAAAACGATACTATTTAAGTATTTGTGGCCATATATGATTATTGAAGGGAGAAAAAATTGTGTAACTACTATCCCCCATAAACGCTTCACTTGCTAATAGCACGGCGCGGAGTCCTTCTTTTTTTTACTTGTCCGTGATGTTTGTATATGCAGTTGCAGAGAAAAGGGCGCTTAAACTCACAAGCAAAAAGGTTATAAGCTAAATATCATTAATAATGTACAGATTAAATTTTATAGATCTATTTTGTCCTCATATTATACACATGTCTTAACATGTCACATTCGACAAATATCAGATATGGGTAAGTCAAGTAACTATTTCCAAGAGACTGCTTATCAGCTCGCCCGTGGAATTATTGCAACAAAACTATCGCAAGCCACTTACAATTTATGAATGAAATATTTGAATATTAAACATTTAATAATACGGTATACTGATTTTAATTGAAATAAATTACGCTTTGGTCTGAACTGAAACTATTGCCTTATAGTTTATTTTGCCTTTTAATTGTCGAAATATGAACACTTTTGAAACACTTTTTAGAGGATTAAATCGCGTGTAATTGTAAAAAAATTGTTCTCTCGTTTTCGAAATTTCGACATGAAAAAGGGGATGAAATTTTGTATGGAAGTCCAAACAAAGACACGTTTTCATGACTAGGTAGGTATTCGATTTTGATTATATTTAGTACAAAAATAGAACTCTTAAAACTTTCAGGAGTACTTTAAAATAATTGTTTTTACTATAGGAAACTTTAAAGCTCAAGAATATCAAACTGCATTCTTACAAAATAAAATGCTGCGCAAAGTAACTATTCCACGTGGACGAAGTCGCAGGTAAAAGCTATTATTATTATATACGTTTAAGTCACGCTCGTACGATGAAGGTCAATATCGATTGGAAACTTATACTAACCTGCAAATAATTACAAAATACATAACTATTCATATATCTATCTATATATAGCTATATATCTATAATCAAATGTTATAACCCAATAATTGTATATCATGCAAAACTTCGTGAAAATCATTACTTTAATTTTGAAACCCAGATAATATATATCGGTAAATAAAAAAAAAATAAGTCATATTCTCTCCCTTTTTTTTATAGAAAAGGAGGACAAAAGAGCGTACGGGTCACCTGATGTTAAGTGATCACCTCCGCCCACATTCTCTTCAGACCACCAACACCAGAGTTATCACAGGAGCGTTGCCGGCCTTTAAGGACGGTGTTTTAATTTTTGTTTTTACTCATCGTTTTCGTAATGATACTGTTAGACCTTGCAACATATCTTGTGACCTCTGGCATCACGGACATCCACGGGGGACTGGTTCTCCCACCGCGTGAGCCCCTTGCCTATTTGCCCCCTCTCATTTAAAATTATAGATACTCTCAAATTTGATGGAATTGCAAAAGAAATCAATTAAAATTTATATTTGATTATACTTGTAGTGTAGTATACACAAAGAACAATTCCTAGTAAAAATACAACTAAGAATAATGAGAGCCACGATCGTGCTACTGAATGTTAAATCCAGATCAAAAAGTGCTGAGTTAGAACATCCATCACTTACATCGCTCTAAATATAATAAGAGTTACATAAAGCATGTGGTCCAGTTCCTTCACATAAAATATATTAGACTCCTTAGCCGTGTAATTGTACTAGCTACGACGCTTTTCAAATAATGCTTGCAGATTTGCTCCTTTACAGAAGAAAATGGTGCCGCTGTGGTCCTACTTAGCCATCATCCTGTGTTAACAATCCAAGTTACGTTGTAGTAGTTTAGTGTTTGGTTATGATGATGATGTTGACTCAGAGTATACTGTCACTGTTATGGGGCTGATCACAGATGATGATGGGGGAGGGAGTATTCCGAAGAGCTGTTTAGCGTGATCCCTGCCACCCAATTCAATCTTCGCAACACACACCACAAATTTAAATATCATCCTCATCATAATAGATGTGTAACGTTACTCAACAGAGCGATTTTCAAGGAACTTGGTGATGTTTCCTGGATAATCTGTCTCTACCTAAAAGGCCTGCATTAATTGAGTGCTTCCTTTGGTATTAGAGAGATATTAATCAAGAGAATATGGGTAGCGGTGAGCACATACCATGCGGTGACACCTACTCGTAGCCTAGTCGCTAAACATCAAGTATAACAAAACAGCCTCCGTCAGTCGACTCCAAGTAGATAGAGCACAGTGAGACCAGTATTTCAATTGACGGTGTTCTCGGCTCAGGAATATTACCAATTTTGGTGAGCCACGAGTTCCAATTCATTACTTACCCACGGTTGTTTCGCCACCTCTCCATCTGTCAGTGAGCTGTCATGTACATAGTTAGACCTGAACATCAGCTATAATTCGAGAATATCTTATCTTTAAGTGAACTGTTGGCTTTACAAACAACGGTACACGCGAGTCTCGCTAATACAAACCATCTTGTTACTAATATTGTGGTATTGTCTGATGACCGAGCTATGATACATTATTTTTATAACAATTAGTTGCCGAGTAAAGCACCGATCTCCACTCTGGTGGTCTGATTGCTTCACAACTGTATTTGAAAATCTCCTTGCTACTGGTTCGAGAGTTCTCTTTAACTGAGTTCCGTATGCATGATACGGAGACGTTCGGATTTATTCCAATAAGGCCAATCTCCTACCAATTTCTGATAATTAAATCGGATTTAGTTCATAATTATTTTTTTACTTTTAGTATAAACAAAGGATAAAGACAATAAATCAAATCAAAATCACGTTATTCATGTAGGTCACGAATATGACACTTATGAATGTCAAAAAAATATTTTTCTTATTGAATCTACCCCTAGTTCGTAAAGGGTTGAGATAATGGGAAGAAGAAGCAAGAAACTCATTGCCACTGTTTTATATCAATATTTACATTTCCATCGATTTACAAATCATTTCAATTACAATATAATATGTAAAATGATGCAACAAACATACTCAAACGTCAAATAGTCAATGCCGTACACGAGTAAGTCAAAAAAGAAAATTAAAAAAAAATATAATAATTAAGGTCTGCCCACATTATAGCACTGGGTGTTCTGAGGAGGTGTTTGGACTGATTCCTGCTGATATTAAACATCGCACCATATTCCATAATATTTAATGCCATTCCTCTGTTAATAGTGGCATAATGTATGCATCTGTAATAAATGGCTTTCCTCCACAGTCAGTGTTTAACTAGACTCCTCTGTCGTTTTAAGAGACATCAATGGTGGAGGCAACGCCTAGATTAATAAATTACATGAGCCTATATAATAATAATAATTGGTATTTATTAATTATTAATGCACATACCTATCTCCGTGTTATATGAAACATCTATAAAGCAACATCACGAAGCCAAAGTTAGTGATAGATATCGTAAAATATTTATAGCTCTCGACACCATTATTTCAATTCGTTTTTTAATTAGCCTTAGATGACTCTATGTGCTTAAGATAAACTGTGATAAGTGTTGGTTCTTATATCTGAAATGAGCTATAAATCGCTATTAACTTAAGACAGGCTTTTGATACTATCGCGCATTAAAAATATAATTATTTATGTGACTACCTCACTACTTCAGAAAGTCTTGCGATGTTAAATGTCATCGCCTTCGAAAATCTTCTTAAGGCATACGATCGTAATACTTAGCAATAAATAATACAATCTATTAAACAACAGAAGCTAATCTAACCATCTCTATCAACTTAAGTTATGTAATTTGATCATATTTATCAAAGCGATACGAAACGATACGAAATTAAGAAACCCAATAGCGTTTAATATTCTCTTAATCAAATGTCGGATTGAGTCAATTTTTACTTAATAACAGTATAAGCTGACTTAAGCCTATAATTTATCAAAGACACCAAATTGGAAATCGGTAGGGATAGTGGGGTGATCACGAGATATATCAGAGTTATATCATGTATACCGCACTCATCTACAGAGTACCGTACAGGAGATACCTCTATCGTTCCCGATCGCCACTTGATTAATGGCTGTCTATCGCGCGTTACAGTACCGGCTACGGTAACAATAAAAAAAAAATACAGGAGAAAACAGCCATGCGTTGAACATAGGCAATCATTTTTCCTAATTTTATACTACATCTAGTTACAAATCGGTTAAGAAGAATGATATTAACAATTTGCCATGAAGTTTAACCAGCTGAGGATATTCTGTTAAAAGGGAAAATACCTGGAGACAGCAGACCATTGAGCGTCTGCTGGTTTTTATTCAGTGCTTCGATTCCGGCGCACCGAATATTCAATCGCTGAATAAGATTTTTTTAGTAGTTCTTGTGATCAGTATTGATGAAGTAATCATCTATACGCATCCGCAACACTACCCAGGTCATGAGATGCTCTGCCGTTCTTTAAGTAAGGAGTATGATCAAATCTTGAAGGTACCTGAGTCGTATTAGTTGGGGAATACAACAGGCGGTAATTGATTGCTGTGAGAAGCAAAAAGTTTCTCGTCAATTTCGTGGTTATATATACATAATAATTGAATAAAGAGACTCATTAGGGTGACAGTACTTACCTGTCTTGTTCTACCAAACATCGTAAACAAATAATTCAAATTCAAATATTTTTATTCAAAATAGACTGCCTCAGAACTGAAGACACAGAAACCCTACTATTTTACATATAACACTCAAAGAAAATTAGATCAAAATGATGGTGTTGTGGTATTTGAAAAAAAAAAACATAAGAACATAGTGTCAAAGAAGTTGCTTTGGATTGAGCCTCCTGCCTTGAGATCGTATTGCTAAGCTCTGTATCTAGATTGACACTAATTTGTATATACCGGCCGCCAGGAAAAAAGAAACCTGATAATTTTCTAAATTCACTAAACGCCTATCTAGATTCATCCCATCTAAAATCTAATGTCATAATTACAGGAGATATTAACACAAATATTATTGAAAGGCACAGTGATAAGTACTCTAACTCATATTTAGATACATTGGCTTCACATAGGTTACTACTACATGGTCATAAAATTGATAACAGAAAAAAAAAATTTAGACTTAGTTCATAGTCAGAGTGGTCGCACATTCTTGAGAAGATAACAAGTGTTTTATGTAGGTATACTGTTTACAAGTCTAGTGCGAGCCACGCAAATTTTAATCTACCTTCAAATGTATAGTAAATATTGAACCCATTTTAAATTAGTTTATTTTATACTTCAGATTAGTATATTTAAGGATTTATGTTTTTGTTAAATATGTTAGCTTTCTTATCCGTTGGAAAGAGGGGTCTTCTCTAACACTGGCTCTGCGAACTCAAATGGGAAGTCTATCAAATTCTACTTACGAACATGCTAAATAATAAAAATAAATTTTCGATTTTTTTTTGAGTAGTCCGCATAATAAGTTTAAGTTTGTTCCTCGAGTTAACATTATGATTGTCACATTTTCTAGCAAAAATCCTTAATGTGCTAATGAACATACATTATCAAGAATATATTGAGATGCAACAGTCAAAATTTTTATATCTTTAAATTTTTCTCTAAGTTATTCAAAGGTCAGTGATTCTCAAGTTAAAGTAGAAAATTTAAATTAATAAATTTCCTAATATTCAAGTGTCAGATGAATTTAACTACTAAGATTATTGTAATCACCTATAAACAATAAAATGCTTTGTTTATCGTAAACAAATTAATCCGTCAAAAATAGTATCGATAATTGGCTTACGGAGGGTAAACAAATTGTATTTTAATACGGTTCGTCCAATTTCCTTATTTTTAAGAAATCTAATGATCCTATATTTTTTTTTAAAATGTCCAATAAAATGTATGATTTAATAAATAAATTTGCTATAGTTTCATTTTTTTGAATAATATTTATATTTATTTTACTACCAATAAATAACTAATAATTTTGTCTTCAAACATATTGTAGTTCCTCTCCAGGAATTATTTATACAGCGACGCCATCTTTGAAATTGGGTCATGGTTAATTTCCTAGAGGTGGTACAATGCTCTATTTATAAAAATATGTATTAAATGGGGGATAAATATATATTAAAACCATTTAAGTCTGTTATCTCTGCCAACTAAACTGAATGTTTGTTTATAAATAGCTCTGTTGAGTTTGAACCGACTGATAGCGCTCCCTGACTCGACCTGACTTTACCCGAGCGAGTGTTACATATCCGGGCGCGACGTTTTGTTCTCCTTCAATATTTATAATAAATATTTACACTTTAAAAAAAAATATTCGCAAAAAGAATGAGGCTAACGAAAAGAGTCATCATTAAACCACATTAGGTGTGACTGAGCGAAGTTACACGATGATACGAACCCTCGCGTATTACACGAGACGGTATATTTACTACTTAGTCGGCGCGTGCCACAACAGTCAGGCTAAAGTGACCTCTAGTGCGAGCCCCGCACCGACAATCTCCATACACAATACAGGCAGACCAAGATACCACTAGAGGTCACAGTTGAATGGACACGTTACACCCGACGCGCGTCGCACTTAAATAGGAAACGACACGTTTATCCAATTAGAAATTCACCATATCTTAGTGATAGCTGAGAAGGAAATTTGAGCAATCAACTTTCAGAGTTGCTCAGCGGTTCTATAACAGTTTATTCAATTGAGATATGAACAATGTGAGAACACGATCCTGTTTATTTCGTATTAAATATTTACAAGTACATAGCTCTTCTCAAAAATATAATTCTGTTGTATATATTTATTTAATAGTGATGGTTTTTATTGAGAACCCCAAACTCATAGGATATTTGTAATATCATTCACTTTAGCGTGGTTGATGCGTATTTAAGGCGACACTAAATGCCGGCGACCTTGAGCTATAAGAGTTAACGGCTCCTATGTAACAAAGCCAATCTTTTAAAAATACTTGCGTCGAAAATGTAACATTTTAACAGGCGCAAACAGTTTAATTGCTTACAGTCCTCATTATTGATAACTAATCTGAATAAATGTACCTACACAAAAAAGTTAAAGCTATAAAAACAACTTTTATGAGAGTAGTATTCTAAACAAATGCATCATGCCGAGAAAAAACTTGTTTAACTGCAAAAAAACTGTTCATAATAGTTCTGGAGCGTTAACTTTAACCAACAAGCATTAGCGACCTACAAGTAAGACTTAAGGGCATGTGTAACAGGATAAAGTAGTGTTAAATGCTATAATTTCACCACAGAACTTGTCTAAAAACACCTTGATTTCGTGTTTTCTGTTTACCCTTTGCCTTAAGCTACTAATTTCATATCGAATCCAATATACGACGTGCCCAATTAACAAATACGAAATTAACAATTTACGATACGAAATAGCGAGCACATATTATAGTATTTATGTATATAAACCTCCAAAATACCACTTTGTTTGTTAAGCTTTTATCCCTGTCATACTCAAACAAATCATAATGATATTTTGCAAGTACATGTTTAAAATATAATTTTTTTAGTGTAACATTAACTTAATACGAAGTCGCGGGCAGCACACTGTAGTCCTCGAAACACTTCACTTGCAAATCCATATGTGAAGTGCGTGTTACATAGTTTGTTGATAAGCCAGCATAGGTACTGCTAACAAACAATTCATTTGAATTCAACTGAAATGGAATAATCAAACAGCTCTTAGATTTTGCTCAGACTTTAGTTGCCTAAAACTTAGCGAAGTTTAAGCTAAGCGTATTCTTATTAAAATGTTAGTGTGTGCTCGTTTTACAGATGTGTTAGTGAGTTAGTGAAGTGTGTAGTATTTTATTTTTGGTCAATCCTTATGACAAATATTGATAAACGGCGTCAATTTTATTAAACAATATTTTATTTTCTAAAAAATATTTTTTATAATTAATACAGTCTTTAGAAAATAGAGTGTTTTCTGCGTAAATAAAAAGTAATTTTTAGTATTTTAGTGCATAATTATGGTCTATGAAAATAAGCATCACGAAAGTAGTATTGAAGAATAAGTATTTACCTATAAAATGTTTCTTTTAGTTGGACTATTCCTATATGTAACGACATAATCGAATACAGAAAACACGACACCATCATATTTTTAATAAATATCCGTTAAAACAGAGATTAATAATGATAAAACACTAACAACTAGGTCCAATTTGACAGGAGACTAATGGACACTGTTTCTAAACGGGTTCATAGTCTTCATCGATTCCGTCTCTTTCTCTCACCTATTTTTATGTGAGGATAGTTATCTTAGTTCGTGTTAGAAACCACACCACTATTCACAATGAGTACACGCACTTTACACTGCGGCTATGGAAACTTTTAATTATCGGAATTCAAAGGCATACACAAACTCATACAAAATTGTTAAAGCGTGTCACAAAATATTCATAGATTGGATGAGCGACATCTATCGGTGACTTAATAAAACACGCCTTGCTTGTTTTCTACTTAAGTTTGGACAGTTCGTCTATTACGGTGGTATAGTAAGTTTATGGTATTATGTATAAAAGCACTGAATCATTATTTTGGCACAAGACAAATTGTTTGTGTCGAGAGTCAGAAACGAGTCGCGTTCATGTACAAGGTGTAAATGTGGGTTATTATAATTTATTATAAGTTGATATTTGCAATGATCTATGTGCCGCGATACCCTTGTGTTGTTTATGTGCGCTTTACAACTCTGTGTCACATTTTATTGTGCATTATGTACACCTACTGTCCAACAATTTCGCCTCCGAAGGTGTGTTGAATTATGTTTGTAGTATTATTACAAGATTTTGAGCAACCTTTCAGGCTGGGTAAATTTATGTATGTGCTTAACAATATTATGTTTTG
This sequence comes from Leptidea sinapis, assembly GCF_905404315.1. Taxonomy (NCBI): domain Eukaryota; kingdom Metazoa; phylum Arthropoda; class Insecta; order Lepidoptera; family Pieridae; genus Leptidea; species Leptidea sinapis. Next base: position 595,617 of record NC_066289.1, read on the forward strand.
AATATATAAAAAAACATAAAGACGAATTGAGAATGTCCTCCTTTTTTGAAGTCGGTAGTAAAAATCATTTGTCGAAACTTTTTAAAACGGTATTGTGTGCATAATAGTGACAGTAATATGATTTGAGTCGAAAGGTACCACAGTCCCAATTAGAAGAAAGCAAAATAGATAATAAATAAAAACGAGATTGATTCATCGTAATTTTTATTATAAAAATAAAGGACGAGACGAGTAGAACGTTCAGGTGTTGGTAATTGATACGCCCTGCCTCAGGATTATTGAAAAACCCAAAAATTCTGAGTGGCACTACAACTGCACTCGTCACCTTGAGACATAAGTTAAGTCTCATTTGCTCAGCAATTTCACTAGCTACGGTGCCCTTCAGACCGAAGCACAGTTATGCTTACGCCGTTGTAGACGTTGCCGTCTTAGACGTTATATATATATATACCCTTAAAAATCACAAATCAACCGACGGTCCTGCCGTTTGTATAAATAAGACTCCCCGCTCACGATACGCAGATGTTAATATGACAAGGTTCCGTCCCCGTTCCAGCGCGCGGGGCTGTAGCTCCGGCGTGGTGCTCGAACATATCGAACACGATACTACAATAGTATTCGTGAGCTGAGCACGTGTCCCTATAATGCCGGGTCGACTGACCCCGGCGGCGACCTCATTCGTAAATCATTTAATCTCATTCCAAAAGAATTGAGCCCCATTACCTATAAAATTTATTTCACTTAAGATATCCAAGAACAGTGACAGCACCGCTCTCTAATGGAGATATCTAATTGTAATTTATCGCATTATTTTTAATCGAATTTATCGAATGGGCCAATTTCATTTTATTGTTTTCCTGTATATCTATATTGAGGCTACATATCATGTTCCAACAATATCCGAGGAAGTCAAATCATAAAAAAGTGTGTGTTTAAACATTAAGGCTGGGGAACAAGCCAACGGCCTTGAGGAATTGAACGATACTAGGTTACCTCTCCCGTACAAGATCGCCATAGTTTTAATTCAGAATTAGAAGCATTTTTAATTGATAACAAACAAAATTTCTTAACAAAAAAACAACCGACTTCAAAAACACTATTCCAAGACAATAGATATAATGTGCGCTAAAAAGTATAAAAATAATTGCGTATTTTTATACTTTAAAAAAAAATTAACAAAAAAACAACCGACTTCAAAAACACTAATCGGTGTCCTTCATGTCTCAAGCACATCTCACCTATAACTATGTATGTAGTAACAAACCTATCTTGGATGACACCGACTCCAAAAATTACAATAATCGTAAATAGAATAAGATTAATTAATTAGATTGTATAAAAATACGCAATTATTTTTATACTTTTTAGTGCACATTATATCTATTGTTTTGGAATAGTGTTTTTGAAGTCGGGTGTTTTTTTGTTAAATTTTTTATTATTTTATGATTTTTAGTGAATTTGAAATACACTAACTAACAATTTGTCTAAATATGTGTAGATATACTAAATTTTTCAATGCAGCAATAAACGTAAGTGCTTTGCAATTTGATTACAGACAGAAATTCTGCCACATATCGCACCATCACTTGTAAGTCGTTAAGGATCATTCAAGTCCCATTGATCATCATATTCAACTACGACAATAACTTAACCATAACTATGTTATGATAGATGATTTAAATATCCGGATAGCATAAAAAATTTTCGGCCGAGTATCGTTAATTTGCTACTAAGAATTGAAGAGTTCCGTTACTTTGTCCTGGATTCCGTAATCAGAACCTAACCAAACTCTTACCAAACTATTTTTGAAGTATATCCTTTATATCTCTTACAATAAAAAAAGAATCATCGAAATCGGTTGGCCCAATATTGAGTTATTCGTAAATTTATCATCCACTTTGCTATACATTTATATAGCAAATTTAAGACTTTTATGGTTTTCTCATGGATGCCATTGTCAGATCTGGACCAAATTACAATTGGACCACACGGGAAGCACCAGCTTTCAAATAAAAAAGAATTATCAAAATCGGTTCACCCAGTCGAAAGTTTTGAGGTGACAAACATAAAAAAAGAACAAAGACGAATTGAGAACCTCCTCCTTTTTTGAAGTGGTTAATAATACAATTTTCTTCACCAAACTAATAAAAGTATTGGTACAATTAATTAATTTTCGTTCAATTTTTATTTAGGTTAAATGATTAGCATGGCTCCAACTGTAAAAGTTAAGGATATTTTGGTGATGTTTTTTCGAACTGAAAAAGAAAAAAAGAAAAGTAATGAAAAAATTAATGTTTTTCTCATATTCTGTAGATACATAATATTTTTTTGTGAATATAAGCTTTACATAAACCGTCGAGAAATGGTTTCAACTATGCCCTATTTCTTGGGATAGCGGCCTTAAGACCGCACGGCATAAGTGAAAATTTAATCGCCAATCGGAATATATGTAGTAAATAATACTATCTATTATGTCGTATTATTTAATTTTTCAATTAATTATGTTAGGACGATAAACCACTAACTACACACAACCACCTCAGAAGTAAACCAAATAATTGATAAAATAATTATATTTACGTAAGTTATAAGTAAGAAATGAATACTGACAATTATTATTATTAAAGAAAGACAACTAAAAGTTTAAAGAATAAGTATTTGACCTAGGAAATGATGTATAGTTCAAATAATTATCAACTTTGAACATTTCTTCTCTAAGAATCTTCCTCGGAATAAAACTATTATTATTTTAATTTACAACAAATTATTCGAATTTATAAAATTCCCGTATCACAATGTTAGTTACCTAACTCCTCCGAAACGGCTTTACTAACTTTTACCAAATTTTATATGCATATTCGGAGTATGTCTGAGAATCGGCTACTATCTATTTTTCATACCCCTAAGTGATAAGGGTTGTTCACCCTTAACATTTTTTTTAAATTTTTAGACGAAATTTTTTGTTTTTTTTTAGTATGATTCAGTATTAAATAATACGTACAACTTCAAATATTCACTCATCTACGATCAACACCTATTTTAATTTCGCGATTTTTATATTATTCTGTTCCATCCACAGAGAGTATAATAATTATTGGAGTACGATAAATTTTATGTACGATATAAATATTTGGTAGATCAGAGAATCGGTCGCCATCTATTTTTTATACCCCTTATTACTTTAGATGGCAATACAACGTTTGCTGGGTCAGCTAGTCTAATATATAAAATTCTCATGTCGCGGTGTTTGTAGTTAAACTCCTTCGAAACGGCTCGACCGATTCTCATGAAATTTTGAGTGCATATTGGGTAGGTATGAGAATCGGACAACATCTATTTTTCATCCCGCTAAATGATAACGCCAAATTTTTTTTTTAATTTTTTTGACATTTATTTTTAAATTTGTTTGATTATGAGTCAGCATTATAATATAACTTCAAATTTTCACCCATCTACGATCAACAGTTACTTTTGTATCGTGATTTTAATATCGGCAACACAACGTTTGCTGGGTCAGCTAGTATACAATAAAAATCTAAATGTAACAAAAAATAATCCTACCAACACATTGAACATTCCGTTTGTTAGATTCAATTCGATGCTTCAACTCCACAACCGTTATTACTACGATTAATAAAATCTGAGCAAGGAAAAGGAAATTGTGTTAACCTGTGCCTGAACGCGGCGCATAGCCTGGACGCTGCGTCACGCCACCCGCGCTCCAAATTAATATATCCTGGCTCGCGCCGTGATTCCTAATATTATATTTAGACGTGACACGCGCTCGTTTGTCTCAATTGGCTGTCTACCGAGCTCCGTCTGCTGTGATCTGTGGCACGCGGCCCGGACGCTACTTACAACAATAACGGCACAAATTGCACGATTACAGCGCCGCGCTAACTGATACACCGACTTAAGACTTCACGGACTATCGTTATGTGTTCCGTCATAGTCCTACTGGTGCTAATAATACAATATCTACATTTGTATATTTTTTAACTTTACGCTAAAAAAATTGAAAATTTTCAATAATTCGAGATGTTATTATTGGTTTTACCGCGTTTTTTGAAAATCGAGTTTTCATCAGATCTCGACATATATGTGTGTGTATGTATATATATATGTGTGTGTGTGTGTATGGATGTATGTAAACCTCTTATAACTTTTGAACAGCTCGACCGATTTCGTCGCGGTTGGTGCCATTCGGAAGGGCTTGACCAAACTTCAAAAATTCACTAATCAGCTCTTAACATCAGAAAACCACGTTGATCGCCGGTCAAAATCGGTTGATTCGTTCGTGAGTTATCGTTGATGTAAGAAAACCGACAAAAGTGTTATTTCGGAGTTTGATCAATTGAAACTGCGCCAACCGCGTGACAATCGGTTCATTTATTCAAAAGTTATTGCCGTTTGAAAATTAAAATTTAAAAGATAGGGTTTTATCTAACTAATATCAGACTTTTGAGTTTGCAGAGCTCAAAAACATAGAAAACCTAACTGTTTGAGCTCGAAGGGCTCTAAGAAGACTATAGATTGAATGAATACTCGTACATAGGTTATTAACTTTGACTAATTCATATATAAAAATTAGTAAAATAATTTAACAATTTGTCGTGATCGAAACTACACAACAACTGTTACAAGAATGTAATTTGTAAAACAACTAAACAACATTAACACAGACAGCTCAGAAACAAGTCTAATAAGCTTGATAAATATTGTTCAATACAGATATTATCGTTTTTAACTGCTGCTAGATAAGACAAACACGTTGACGTAACTAATACCACACAAGTCACTACTAATTGTCAGTTCATCCTCTTATATTGGACTTGCAGCTTGATTACAATTCGGAATTAATAGGTTTTCGTGTGGCCGCCCTCTTGACGATGGTAATGACCGGTTTACATTGTTCCAGTCCTGTAATCCAGTAATGCTGCACTGGCATGGACCGGGCTGGAAGGATCGTCTACATGATTCCACTGTACCTTACAAAAACAAACAACACGAGTTTACTGTACAAATTGTTCTGTCAGCACTGGAATGGCACTGCTTTGGCCGTCTATATGATTCCAGTAGCGCTGGAATGGCCGTGCTGTATCCAAAAGTTGACCGCCAATCCAGTTTCTGTGCAGTGTTAATCCAATGCTGGACTGGATCGCTGGAATGGAATAATGTAAACTGGGCATTAAGAACGGGAAAAACTTTGAATCGATATCGATAATTTTTTGTCGATATCGGTGGGCCATTATTAAATAAAGAAGAAGCCATTGGCGTCGATAAGCTCGAGTCAACAGAGGTATCGAGAACGGTACAAACACTTATCTGCACCTATTAATTACGCTTCGATACGCAGAGGACAAGTTTTAATGCAACCGCTTCATTTATTGTTGCACTAATAGTGCCGTATCGGAGACATTACACAGTGATAACTTTGTATCGATGACAGCCGACGAGGCGCCTCGAATATTCTGCAAGTGAATCGCACCTTTATATAAACGCAGAAGTCCGAAGTTTTATTACATAGATTTTAAAATATTTGAATAACTTTTTTGTATGAAAATAAGGGACGAGATGAGCAGCACGTTCAGTTGATGGAAATTGATACGCCCTGCCCATTACAATGCAGTGCCGCTCAGGATTCTTGTAAAACCCAAAAATTGCGCTCGGCACCTTGAGACGTAAGATGTTAAGTCTCATTTGCCCAGTAATTTCACTAGCTACGGCGCCCTTCAGACCGAAACACAGTAATGCTTACACATTACTGCTTCACGGCAGAAATAGGCACCGTTGTGGTACCCATAATATAGCCGGCATCCTGTGCAAAGGAGTCTCCCACTGGTTTATTTTACTTTATTCACATGCTCTAATTTTGCTGAACAAAGCTTGATCCTTTCACATAGCAAAACTGTCACATAAACAACAATGTATTTTTTCTCTATTCTTAAGAAGCAGTTCTATTAGTAAATGTTTTGAAATCTTAATTATATCATACAGTATTTTCTTTCCTAAATCTTAAATCGTACCCTTATTACAACTATAGAAAAAATCCTATCAAATATCACCTCAGTGAGAGACAGCTTCCTCTACATAACTCGACCTGTTTTCCAAAGATAATATTATAATCAGAATCTAAATCAAATCCGTTTTGCAAGCATTCGCTGGAATGCTTTTGCAATTACAGTTAATATTCTTATAGAAATGAAAACCTGATAAAGAAAGGCCTCGGGCCTTACCAACCGGCCGCGGCGACTAAAACATGCCACTGCGAAAATTATAAACGTCATAACAGATCGAAATAAAATAAGTGTCACTTTAACTCTCAATCATTGGAGCACAATTATTATCGAATGTTCGATTTAGTGGAACATGGATCGCTTTAATAACATTTAGGTTCGATTGATTTATGGTCGATGGTGTCTTTTTATTTAAATTGTGTATTTAATTTAATCTTTCACTGGATTGTTATCACTGCTTATGAGTTTCAATTGAGTGTAACTTGGTGATTTTTTATAAATTTTATAATTGCATCGTTCTACTCAAGAAGTAGACTAACCTATCAGTAGAATTGTAGAACAGATTGGATATCGAGTAACGGGTTCGATCCTCACTGGGAAATAGTAGCATAATACTTTATTAATTCTTTGAGTTACTGACGTTGACCAATACATACATATAAATAATATTGACACACTTTTTACACAAATTATCTTGCACCAAATTAGGCATATATAGCCTGTGTTATGGGTTGCAAGACAACGATATATTTAATACAATATACTTACTTAAACATGCATAAATATATTTAAACATCGATGACTCGGAAACAAACATCCATATTCATCATATAAATGCTTGCACCTACCGGGATTCGAACCCGGGACCTCTAGCTTAGTAGGTAGGATCGCTAACCACTCGGCTATACAGGTCGTAATATATATATACTCAATCGACACTTCAATAGTACACCAACTATCAAGTAAACCCCATTCTCGTCAGTTGATGGCAGACACAAAAAATAACATTCACAAAGATTGTAGTTAAAAAAAAACAAAAAAGAATTCTGATTTAATAATATTTCGACATATTTTTGTATAAAATCAAACAGAATCAATCAATCAAAAAGAACGAAACTTGATTGAACATAATATATGTACCAACATATTATATTATCTACGAGTATTTCCATTCTTATATAGACTTTAACGTTAAGTTAGAAGTATTTTTTAATTTATTTATTGGACCAACAAAGTATACACTAATTCATGCAAAAAAAAATATAGACAAAAATACAAGTTGATTGCTACCTCAATTATAGGCGCAAATAACAGCAAACAAGTACATTAAAAAGTAAAAATTTCTATGTTTTAAAAATTTAATTACAACACATAAATACATAATTAAATGATTCTACAGATTTTACCTTTACAGGTGAAAAAAAACCATTTGCCAACAATAGAATAAATAAAATTGATTTATAATATATAAATTAATACAACAAACAAAAAAAATAGTAATAAAACACAAATGAATCACATTTGAGACGGACGAGTTCACGGCAGTTTTGCCTTGACCCATTATCCATGTAACTGATATCAATATAGGCTACAAGAACTTAATTATGTGGAAGTATTAATTGAGTGAAGTTTTTAAATTCACCCTTACAAATACAATAGCCACAGATTTTAAGCTTTTAGCATGTAAAAGTCCAAGCATGCTTCAAGTTTGAAATAAAAAGGAATCATGAAAGTAATTTCAAGACAACCGCCACACTCCTTCGATATTCTTATTGTATGTGATGAAATAAATTGGTTTATTATTGATCGTAGATTGCTTTTTGAGATCCACATTGTTTGGATTTCCATAAAAAGCGCCACCTACACAATACAGCGATCGCAACCATAAACAAACCCTCCGTCCACATTCACGTGCTCGTATTTATATTCTCATTACGTGCTGTACAGGTAACACAGCAATTGTTACTTCTGTCAAACAGTTATAAGCTATGGTCGTTCAACATGCTATGCCAAATTGGCGTTTATGACTTCATTGTGCGATATAAATATATAAGTATAATAATAAATCAGTAGTAAGGAGTCAAATGCGATAATTGACTGCAGTGAAGTGTTATTTTAGCTTGTGCTTGAACAAGTTGTGGGTGTATAACTGAAAATTAGTTGCTTTTATTCGCGCTACAATTCTTTCTTTCGTTACTAGTTAAGGAACGTCAGTTCCAACACATCATTAAGATAATTAATTGCTTTTAAGGAGACTTTTTTTAGACTTAGGAGTATGTTGCGAAACATGAAGATGCTCCACCTCATGTTAAGTGCCATCATCTGACCATAGCAGTAACGTCGAACGGAGGCGCACCTTATCACCTACGGACACATCAACGCATTAAAGGCATTTATTTTCTTATTCTCATAATTGGAATTCCTTTAGAATTCTTTTTGATGTCATTTCAAATATACTAGATACTACAACCGCTTCAGAAACATATGGCGCTCTGAGAGAGAAGAAGCGGCGCAAGAAACTCTTCCAGCATTCATTTTTTGCGCTCTTTTTAATCAAAATATACAATATTGTACTGTCATTTCTATTGCTATAAAATATTCATAATCTAAGGCTGTCGGATCACTTAGATATTCAGCTCTGGAGTAGTAGGATTTATGACGGAGACATTTTTTAGTAAAACATTTAAATTTGTTTATAGATAATGCCTGAACAGTGGCTGGGACTTTATTATAAAAGTGTAAACAATTATCCTTAAAGCTATTATAAAGCCTACTACAATAGGTTACAAGTAATCCCTTATTTCTAGTATTATAATAATGAAAATCACTATTTAGAACAAAAGGTGAGGTTTTTTTAATTTTCATACTGACAATGAAATCATCACATGAAAGTGCCGTAAGACTGTCTTCGCTTTTTAGGGCAACACTAGGAATGATATAGTTCAGCAAGGATGATTATTGCACATAGTTATTTCATTATAATATTATACATATCTTCTATGGTATCCTGCATTCTTCTATTGTGCAAAATGAGTTCTATCGCTTTTGCTACGTTATTGCGTTAAATAATTGGTATCTCTTTACTTGTCATATGGCAAAGTATTAATAATATATCAATATTTATTTACGTAGGTGGCACTTAAAGTACATAGCTGCAAGTAACGTTAGTATGCCTGTTAGAACATTACATTATATTAACAGCAACCCACAAATCGTGTTATATCAGATACAATTAAATAGCCAATATTTTAGGTGTTTCAATTGTAACAGACTCTAATCTGTTGCCAATTGTAACAGCACAATGAAGTAAAAGTTTATCTCGGAGGTAAAATGATTTATTTTATTGCGTCCGGCCGGGAAGTAAAGCTAGACCATAAACAAAACACGATCAAGTAAAGTTGGCAACTTAATTATTATTCCGTTACATTGGCACAACTCAAATTGAATCGAATTTCCAAATGACAGTTGGCGTTTGAGATATTTACAAAGTTGCGCAAAATAAAAGCAAACGAATTCAGTTAAGAGTTGACTGAGCAAAATAAGCATTAACATATCTGTATAATTATCATTTTCATTTTGTTTTTTTTTTAACATTCACATTGTTTGCATTTCAATAGTTTTGTGTTAAATAATGTACTTCATATATATTTCAAAATTGGAATTTGCAAAAACAAATAAGATGTGCATTCTCGACGAAATAATTTTTAACGGATTTTATTTGATATCCGCAAGCATTACATTTTCATATACGGTGTTAATGGTAATTAAAAGTTGAAGGAACACACGACCAACTAAAAAATATTTGATAAATTTGCATTTGAAGGTATCGGAAAACCTTCAGAATTTATACGATACAAATCATTTACACACATAGCTCGTAAAAATACGTAAACGATACAAGTTGCAGTATAGCTAAAATCTAATATATAAAATTCTCGTGTCATGGTGTTAAACTTTGAACTCCTCCGAAACGGCTTGACCGATTCTCATGAAATTTTGAGTGCATATTGGGTCTGAGAATCGGACAACATCTATTTTTTATCCCCCTAACACGAATTATTTTTTTTTTAAATTTGTTTGATTATGAGTCAGCATAAAAAAATACATACAACTTCAAATTTTCACCCATCTACGATCAACAGTTACTTTTGTATCGCGATTTTAATATCGGCAATACAACGTTTGCTGGGTCAGCTAGTAACTAAATAAAAATTTCATGTACTTAAGCTTATGATAGAACACATTGCTCGTAACACAAGATCTGTTTTTAACTATAAACCAAAATTACTACACGTAATAACAACCGAATATTTTATCTTAAATCGAACGACTTAGAATAAAAGTTAACTCGCCCATATACATCCAGTTCACGCAGTTGCTTCCACAGATTATATCTCCGTGTGATGATCAGGTACTAGTGAGGAGTGAAAAACTACCGCAGCTGTGATCAGCATACCACAAACTTTATCTCGTAATGTTTCCCTGTTGAAATGAGAGACGGAGGAAGGTATGGCCCGTGCCATAACTCAACACGATAACGCTACTAGCGCCTGCAGTACTGCTAATGACAAATAACAGAGATAAACCAAACGGCCACCTAAACGACCATATCTGACATTCGATAATATTTAATAATTATTTACATATTTATCAGATGGAGGCGCGTGCGCCATCGATGTCAACATGCTGACCCGAAACTTTCTTAAGGGCATGCATTCAGAATAGAATGAAATGCCATTTTACTTTTATGAACATAAGGTTCAGATGATGATAATTGATACGAATGCAGTGCCGCTCAAGATTCTTGAATAACCCCAAAAATTCTGAGCGGCACTACAACTGCGCTTGTCACCTTGAGACATAAGATTTTAAGTCTCATTTGCCCAGTAATTTCACTAGCTACGGCGCCCTTCAGATCGAAACACAGTAATGCTTACACATTACTGCTTCACGGCAGAAATAGGCGTCGTTGTGGTACCCATAACTATAGCCATATTATTAAAGTGGCCTATCCTAATACTAGGTAACACAACCTAGCAACTGCGGAAAACCATCCAGAATAATTTAAAGTAAGTGTCATATATTTTTTAATAAATTTTTTTCTTGTAATAATATTTATTAGTAAATTGGTAAAATAAATCGAGCGAGGGTCTACTTTGGTGTTTTCGCTCTTGTAATTTTATAATACTATAATCAATGTTAAGACTTAACCTGTCATAATACCACATTATGAGAATAAAGAAAAACAAACAATATTTGTTGAAGGTAGGCCCTTAAAAGTAATTTCTATTGACCGCGACCTGCCCTTGTCGTACAGAAATATGGTCGTAAATAGATTAAAATTTAAACTTTTATGTATACGTTATTTCTAGAGCTAATAAATTTAATAATGGAACATCTTTCGTGTTATGATTTATATCATGCTCAGTTATTTTATAATTTTATTGCTTGCAAGATATACATTAGAAACGTGTTTGAGAGGTATTATAATTTATTGAACCTACTTCTACATACCTTTAGGACAACATATGAAAGGTATATTTGACAGGAAATCAAAATGTTGTATTTAAATTTTCAACCACAGAACATTTTAAAGAGATTACCTGTTCTGTGATTTCAACTAAATAATGGTACTTTGTATCGTCCACGGTAACAGATAATCAGGGCCATAATGTAACTATACCATGGCAAGTCAGTAAACCTCACTGTGCTTTATTTATAATTGACAAAGTACCAATACCTGCAGAATGCCTGAACTTTTCATCAGTCCAGCCAGGAAACACAGTAGTACTGCATTGTGTATATCGAGGCTCTTTTTTACAGGATGCCGGCTTGATTATGGAGACCACAACGGCGCCTATTTCTGCTGTGAAGCAGTAAGCATTACTGTGTTTCAGTCTGAAGGGCGAACGTAGCTAGTGAAATTAATGGGCAAATGAGACGTAACATCTTAGGTCTCAAGGTGACGAGAGCAGTTTTAGTGCAGCTCAGAATTTTTGCGGCTTTCAAGAATCCTGATCAGCACTGCATTGTAATGGGCAGAGCATATTAATTACCATCAGCTGAATCTCCTGCTCGTCTCGAACCTTATTAACATAAAAAAGCCTTATCCTCTTTCGTCCGTCATTCACATTTGGGGCAACTTCTATTAATTTTAAAAATAGTTTTAAAAACAATAATAGTTTGTTTTATTTACTATAGTGATACTATTTCAAGCAGATGGCATGAAACGTCAAAAGTTAAGTATTTTTTTTTATTTTTATTTTAATTTTGGTGCTTTTAATTGTAATAGTAAAGTAATCTACGCGCGACACGCACGTGTATCTTATGGCGACAAAGTAGAAACGGATCGCGTTATGACTCTCGTTGCAATGGTTTTTAAAAGTAAGTTGTTTTCTCCTGTTTCAATCACGTTCTTTAGAAGGGCAAAGCCAAATTTCTGGTTTGATGAAAAAGTGTCATAAAATCAACTAGACAACTACAAGGTTTTTTTCGTCTAGGGAACATAACAGTATTGTTATTATAATGTTGCCCCACTTGTATTACAATCTAGCCTTAAGTAAAGCTAATAAGTAATCCTAATATTACGTAAACTGCTTGATAGACTTTTTACTACAGACTATTAACTATTCTTAATGTCTTTATTAAGGAGAGGTGACTTTGTTCATATGTCTTTTATAATATCAGTATATTTATAGTACAAGATATTTTTGTAACCAAAATCTATGAACGATACGGGACTCGAACCCGCGACCTCTCGGCTTCCGTCTGAGCGCTCCTACCAACTGAACCAATGGACTTTCAGGTTGTGTCTCCATCTACAAGATCTACTACTACTTTTTGTACTAATTTTGGTACTAATTACAATTTATATTTTTACTGTTTTACACTACTTCACTAGCACTTCACTAAATCAAGTGTATTTGTTTGTTTTAGTCTTCTTACAATATTAGTGTGGTCAGGGAGCTGGATTGCCTCTCTCTCTCTCTCTCTCTCTGTGTGTTGACGAGCTTCAGCGCATTTATGTATAACTTTGTGAACGAACTCTATGTAAAGGTTCCGATCGAGATCGCTGTTTTGAATGTGCCAAGGTGCATTCACAATTTCCCTTAATACTTTATTGTGAAAACGTTGCATTATTTGAATATTAAATTGTTTGGTGCTGTGGGGAGCAGAATCCCATAAGTCCATGTCACGTGAGCCTTCCAGCGGAGCTTTTTGTCAAGTGTTATGATCAGATATTTAGCTGTATTTTCATATGGTTAATTTTTTTTATTAATGTAAACCGACTTCTTATCTCATTTCTTAAAACTAAAGTTTACATTAATAGATTAACTTGTATTATGTTTTATGCTTCATTTTTAAGTCCAATTAACTACTGCCTTTTTATGATTGCTACCCACGCCTATTCGAGTAGTATCATCAGCAAAAGTCGCAACAGCTTTGTTTTCTATTTCAGGAATATAATTTGTGTATAGAAGGTACAGAACCGGACTAAAACCCTTCCCTGGGGCACACTAGCATTAATCTCCTTTTCTGAACAGATATTGTCGAATCCTAAAAAAAAACTCAACCATTTGAGTAAACTTCTCTATTGAGGCTGAAATCTAGAATAAGTCAACTAATTGCCATCTGTTCGATTTATCTCTTTTTTATTTTCTAGCCTGTACTTTACAACTGGGTAGGAAACACATTGACCATTTTTAGGTATTCTTCAATACTTATAAATACAACTAATATATCTTGATTTAGATAAAAACATTACTTCAGAGGAATGTTTAATAAAATCTGCAATGTGAATGAATCTGTAAGACTTGCATGTCATTGAGACACTCTTACCACCAAACACTTTATACCAGAAGTTAGCTATCACCCTGACCTTGCCGGAAATATGTTCTTACAACAAAGAACATATTTGTGTGTAACTTAAACTTGGAACAATCTAAAAGGCACAATCGACAAGCGGTCACTTTAAGTAAGGTACAGTGAATATCATAAATAACTTTGTCAATCTGCTAACTTAACAGCATAACTTATCCGAGGCAGGACAACATAACGAGCAATGCTGATAATAAACCAGAAAATCCATGAGGTGATAATAGCTGTCCGTAAATAATGATTCCTGATTACCAGACCCCAGTCCACACTTCCACTGATAATCAGACATAGTACCGTTTTGAGTACAGTTGTTACCCAAACATTGGCTTGTTTTATTAAATTTTTAATTTTTTTTTCATTTATGAAATTATTATTGCTATTTACAATATCTTTTATAAGCATTAAGATAAATACTTGTTCAATCAAATCATTAAAAGCCCATATATTAAAATAGTGCAAAAAATTTAATACCTGTTCTACCAAGGACAGTTTTTCAGATATATTTTTTTTTATTTGACGAACTGTACTCATACGATTTTTTCATATTTTGAATGGTCAATTATTTTAGTATTCACCACCAAAATATCAAAAATGTATATATCATACTTACAATTATTTTAATAATTAAAACGAAAAAAGCCAGCACTATGGTGTACTAGTAATTGGGGGTAATTTATGGAAAATACTACTATTCTTAACTAAAACCGTTTAAAAATAACTCATAAATTCTGTACAAAATCAAGATGATATTCATAGTTTTTGTTTTCTAATGAGACACAGCTTAAATATTTTACTAGGATAATAATTTACTACGTGAATGTGAAATAATAAAAAAAAAATCTCCTGGCCAGAGTACAACATCTTAATGTACCACTGACCGGTGCAATTGATTGACAGGGACCGAGGATCAACACTACTCCAACTTCAACAAAACGGTGGATTTTAAATAATTTGGGGTGACATCGTTCTTTCCATTAAAGGTAGGTACAGCGTAAATCTTATAAATGACATTTTAAATTTACATTTTACATTAAAACATATCATTTTAGTATACTACTAGCTGACCCAGCTAACGCATGTATTGCCGATATTAAAATCAAAGATAAAATAAAAGATATAAAATTTGAAGTTGTATGTATTTTTAATGCTGACTCATAACCAAACAAATTTAAAAAAATGTCAAAAAAATAAAAAAAATAATAAAAAAAAATATTCGTGTGGACCACCCTTAACATTTAGGGGGATGAAAAATAGATGTTGTCCGATTCTCAGACCTACCCAATATGCACTCAAAGTTTCATGAGAATCGGTCAAGCCGTTGCGGAGGAGTTCAAAGTTTAACACCATGACAAGAGAATTTTATATATTAAATTTAATTTAATATATACTAGGCATCACAGACTTTACTTTTTTTTATTCACTTAAGTTCACTTTTAGCTCATCAAGACAAGCTTGGCTTGATGTTATCTTAAAGTATATTTCTTTAACCAATGTGAATGTTACTTAAAATTTATTTCCATTGCAATAACAATTGGAATGATATTCCGCTGAAAATAACTAAATTATTAATATTAAACGACCTAAAAGGGGGCGATCTGTGAAACTTATTTTTGTAAGATCCATACTTATTGACTATTGAACTATTTAGTACATAAGCTCCACTTGATGGTAAATAAATACCACTTCGGTTACTGTTTTGCTAAAACTAAAATTAAAATTGAAAATACAACTGACTAAAGAGAAAGTGTCACGCATGTATAACAACACTAACACCGCCTCCCAACCCACAAGTTGGAATTACTGGAAAAATCCTTTCAAAGCTAAACCAGTGGGAGGCTCCTTTGCACAGGATGCCTGCTAGATTATGGGAACCACAACGGCGCCTATTTCTGCCGTGAAGCAGTAATGTGTAAACATGACTGTGGTCCCAAGGGCGCCGTCCCTAGTGAAATTACCAGTAATTTCACTAGGTACGGCGCTAAGAGAAAGTAAGATGTTAAGTGTCATTTGCCTGGGCAACACTTAACATCTTATGGCTCAAGGTGACGAGCGCAGTTGTAGTGCCGCTCAGAAGTTTTGGGGTTTTTCTATAATCCTGAGCGGCACTGCATTGTAATGGGCAGGGCGTATCAATTACCATCAGCTGAACGTCCTGCACGTCTCGTCCCTTATTATCATAAAAAAAAACAATATTGATTTGAAATCTCTACAACTATGTTACGTCTCTCTGTTTTATCAGCAAGGTTTTACTTGTAACGCTACAGCAGATAACTCTTGTATTTCCTACAAGCTCTGACCTCTTAAATCGTGTCTTCTGCTCCAAAGAATGCATAGAGTCTAATTAACGGGCACTGAGACACGGTAACTAGGGATGTTCCGATTAGAACAGTTCGCCTATTGTGGCGAAACAATCAGAAATCCTACAAGGGATACGCGGGAGTACTCGCTTCCCACTTGCTATTGTTAATCGTAAATCAATGTTGTATCGAGTGAATAACTAACAATTGCAAATCTATTGACAGTGAATTTATTACATTATTTAAAACTTATTATATTGTATAAATGCTCCTAATGCGGAATAAAATAAGTATAATTCACATTCAATATTATTTTTATACTCTTCATATTTATATATACAGGTTGTCCCAAAGTTATGGGACATGAAGGGAAAGTACCTTAAATATCGAAGATAGGCTATTTTACTGAAAGAAGACTTTATGTTATTTTTAAAAGTTAGTAATTCTGCATTCAAAGATTTTCTAAAAATTACTTGCCTCGTCTGGAAATGGATCTGGATCTGGCCGGCCATCTAATCGGTCCATTCGTACCAATCCAAGTAGGAAAACATTCATTTTACGTTGTTCCTTTCTTTTAAAATACTATGTTACTTAAGAAGAGTTATTAGTTTTTGGACATTCTTTCGATTGGCATCAAGAGTAGGGGTGTTTTTTTTACATTTAAGTCGGTTCGATTCCCAGGCGAGGCAAGTAATTTTTAGAAAATCTTTGAATGCAGAATTACTAACTTTTAAAAATAACATAAAGTCTTCTTTCAGTAAAATAGCCTATCTTCGATATTTAAGGTACATCCTTTGGGACATCCTGTATATACAATATATATATATGGCTCATTGAGCGCTCGTTTTACTCATATAATGAATTTATAAATTAATAATTGAATTATTATGTTAAGTATGATATAATTATAGTATGACGTGTAATAGTATTTACGAATAAAAACTTGAACTTGAACGTGAACTTATAGTTTACAACAGGGAGCAATGACGTTCCATACATAATATAGTCTCGTTCTCGTCATTGACAGGGAGCATATTTTACAAAATAATTGTTGGTGTGACAAATTCATAATAAAACAGTATTTTATTTATTATGCACAGAACAACGTTTGTCGCGTCAGCTAGCATAAATATAAAAAATAGAGACCCGCCGGCGTTGGTTCACGACAATTCCGCCAGTGGTTTGAGCGACAGACTGAGGAACTTTCCTCTGGACAACAGTGTACGTTCAAGTTATAGTGCTAAGTCTACCAGTAGTTATATATCATTACCAAAACATTATCTATTAGTGACATGTGAATTGACAAAAGAGGTGTGCTCCTGACCAGTGAGTATTCCTTCCAAATCTTCCAGTTTTGTAGTCACTTTATTTGTTCTTATTTGAAGCCAACTAGGTTTTGATATTCTTTTTTTGGTAATCTGAAATATAACTAACATATGCACCAATCCATACAAGTGTTCATGTGCCAACATATATTATTATTATTTGGAGAGGGTGGCTATTTGTGTAGTCTTAATTAGTCCTAGTAACACCGAGTCTAGAATTGAACTATTGTATTCGATACTCATACTTATAACTAGTCGTCAAGCCCTGCCGTATTTACGAATTGGAGTATCTTCTTGATGCAAGTATTACAAACAGCACCTGGGACCAGGGTGTAGTCGCCAAGGATGGTGTTACGCTAATTCATTAGTTGGCCGCAATCGCACAGGAGATGAAGAGGCGTTTCATCGCCCTCAAGGCAAAATCTGCATTCAATCAGTAAAAAAGTGAAATGTCAAGAGAGAGAGAGAGAAAGCAGAAGCAACTACAGGAGTATGGAAGTAGTGACTTGGAGAATGGACTCCCACTGTCAATATACTCCTATGGGCGACACGCGTGGTTAGTATACATATATATATACCTCTAATGGCATTGCACTTGCCGAAAAATACATCAGACAGTCTTTACAGAGCAGCATGTTTTAAAATACTTTATGTAATAATAAAGCACATGTAATGTAAATCATTTTTAACATTTAATTCTATTAAATTTATTTTTCTTACTTTATAGTAAAAAACTATTAACCAAATACCTCTCGTGGCCTTACCTACCCACATACTCAAAATAATGAACGTAATTTAATAATGTAAGATGCCCTAGAACATATCGCTATGAGTACATACCCAAACTTATCCTATGTCAGAAGTATGCACTGAAACTCGGAGTCACATGTTATATTTATAAGGCTTCCTTGTGCGGTGTTTCCGGGACGATACGACATGGGTACCTTCAAAAAAAGCGCGTACACCTTCCTTAAAGGCCGGCAACGCTCTAGTGATTCCTCTGGTTTTGAAAGAGAATGTGGGCGGCAGTGATAACTAAACACCCGATGACCAGTACGCTCGATTGTCCTCCTATTCCATAAAAAAAAATTTACATGAAAGATTTACATGATGAGGAGATCCCGTCGCCGCACTCTTGAGATGAAGCAGGCGTGACTGCGTGTCCTGCAACAACGGCCTGTGACGACGGCGAGGAAACAACGTAATACCCTTAGACAGCTGCGAGAACGTCGAAATAATTGACTTTAGAACTAACCTAATCGCGAGTGTAAGGCCGAGTTCCCACTATGCCGGACCGGCAGATTTACCGGTTCGGTAAAACTGCCGGAAGAGCAAATGGCTAAAGAATATATATGAAGCTGTTCACATTATGCCGGATCCGAAAAAAATACCGAGCCCGGCATTTTTACCGAGCGTTTTGTCACTGCGAAGTGCCGGTAAAACCAACGGACCGGAGTAATGTGAACGAATTTGCGCCGTCATCTGTCCCCCGCTCGCCCCGCCCGTGCTCCCCTCACGTGATTCGGCTCGCATTTTCTGATAAAAGAAGACGTGTAGCATGGACATTCAAGCAGAAACTTTAATCACGCTTGTCCAAGAGATACCTGTTCTGTTGGATAAGATCGAAGAAGATCCGGGATCCGGTGTGATGTGAACATTCTGTCCGGTGTCCGGTTTCCGTCAGATCTACCGGTCCGGCAGTTATAGTGGGAACAAGGCCTAAGACGTAGCTTATCACGCACACTAAACTTATATTCCTGGCCTATTTTTATCAGTTGTGTAACAGCAAGAGACTCTATCTAGATTTATAAATGTTCTAAGGCCATACTATCAGGCCTCTTGCCATCGTCAGTAGTAATACCATTTGGCTCTCAGATAGCTAGCACGCTGACGTAACAAAGGCCCGATGATATAAAGAAATAAATATTTCATTAATCGTACATTATTTTTCATAACAACAATTTTTTCTTTATAGCGAATTAATCTGCTTTATCGAAGCGTAATATATTTCGAATTCAAATATTTTTATTCAAAAAAGGATGTGACATCACTTATTGAAAGTCAAAAACAACCACCCATTCAAAAATGAATGCCTCAGACCTGAGAAACGGGCGCAACAAACTCAGCGGACTTTTTATTTCATCGAAAAAATATGTTTATAAAGTAATATTGTACAATTAAACTTATTATTTAATAGCCTGAGGGTGGTCACTCCATTCCCAATCTGTGGTACCATTAAGAAAGTCATTTATGTTATAGTAACCTTTACCACACAAGCGTTTTTTAACAATTCTTTTGAATAACGTAATACTTTTGTTTTGAACATTTTCTGGGATCTTGTTGTGAAAGCATATACATCGCCCCACGAAAGACTTACTAACTCGACTTAGCCAAGTAGTAGGCATTATAAGTTTATGTCTGTTCCTGGTGTTAACATTTTATTCGCTTATAAAATGCTCACAGAATACCTTTATTTATTCATGGTGTATGTGGATGATGCAGCTACTGTACTCAATAATTTTTGTATTAATTTACATTTACTTTTTTTACTTACTCGTGTAAGACATTGACTATTTGACGTTTGAGTGTGTCTGTTGCATCGTTTTACATTTTACATATTATATTGTAATTTGGAATGATTTGTAAATCGATGTACTCAAATGTAAATCTTGATATAAAAGAGTGCCAATGAGTTTCTTGCTACCTTGCTTGCTCATTAGCTCAACCCTTTACGAAGTAGCGGTAGATTCAATAAGATTTTTTTTTTTGACATTCATAAGTGTCATTTCCGTGACCTATGTGAATAAATTGATTTTGATTTGATTTGATTTGATATTTCATTATATTCCATGAAAACTCTCTGTTGCATTACAATCAAGTACACAAAATGCCTGTAGCTACCGCTTTGCGCTGACCATTTCCATTTATTCACAGCGCAATAAATTTGAATTACAGCATTAGTGATACTACGGATATCACCGTCCAGTACTGATTAAAATTGATAATATGAAATATACGATCTCTACATTATCTTCCATCCATCATCATTTTGAATTAAGTATATAGCCGGTGTCTGGCCTACGAAACGTTTATTGATATTTACGCATAGTGTTTTTTTTTATGAAGATAAGGGACGAGACGAGCAGGACGTGCAGTTGCCGCTCAGGACTACTGAAAAACACAAAAATTCTGAGCGGTACTACAACTGCCCTCGTCACCTTGAGACATAAGTTGTCAAGTCTCATTTGGCCAGTAATTTCACTAGCTACGCTGCCCTTCAGACCGTAACACAGTAATGCTTACTAAATACTGCTTCACGGCAGAAATAGGTGCCGTTGTGGTACCCATAATCTAGCCGGCATCCGGTGCAAAGGAGTCTCCCACTGATAAGTGTATGGACATATTTAGAAGAAAGATAGAATAAGGAACGCGAATTTATTAATTGGCGAACTAGTATTGCCGATATATTGATCTTGTTTGCAGCCGTATACTAAATGAAAGGACACATAGCAGAGTTGAGTTCATCTGTCATCTTCCTAACACCCAAATTTAATTTTTGGCAGTCCAATAGAAAAAACAATTGACAATAATTAAAAAAATTATACAAATACATGCACTTGTATACTACTGCAGTAGGATAAATTAATAATGTTAATTTTCCAAAATAGATGACATTAAAATTAATATCCTTTATTTAAACACAAGTTAATTAAAGCAGTTCCACTAACTACACACTACATACAAAATTAAATGATTAAGAAATTATTGATATTTTATTAAACATATATTTTTTTATACTTACATACAAAGTTATATGTTTAAAAAATATCGATTTTTTATCCGAATATTAAGATTCAACAATAAAAAAAACTACGTTTAAAAAAACCGACTTCAAAAACTGAAAATATCAAATAACTAAAAATTTTATATAATATACCTCTTATGCAAACCTTTACCTTTAATATTAATAACATACTATTATTTATATGTGCTACCAATTGATAGGTTTTAAGTCAGTTTAGTTATTTGATACTTTTCCGTTTTTGAAGTCGGATTTTTTTTTATTTTTTACTTTTCAGTGTCAGCTAATAATAATAATATACCACCAACCTAAATGATAACTCCTAAAAAAGTCATACACAAAAAACCAATAATATTATCCAGGCAGACTAAAATTATTTTCATTAAAAATGTTCATAAAATGAAAACTACTGGGCCAAACTATATAAAATGGGACCAAATGGCATCTATTCCGCATCGAACTTAAGAAGAATTACGTAAATCGGATCATAAATCTCCGAGTAATCGGTGTAAACACATAAAAAAAATACCGATCGAATTGAGAACCTCCTCCTTTTTGAAGTCGGTTAAAAAGATACAATTTATAGATCAGATGGCTAAAATTCAATGCCAGCAGTTGATGTAAGCCACAGCGGCGTTAGATATTTCACATCAAAAACAGTTATCAATTTTTGAACGAATATATATTTATACAGTGAATCATCTAGTAAGGTTTAAGTTCATTCACACTTGCAATAATTGAGAAACTGCGAATAGATAAACAAACATTGAGGCAATCCAACGGCCGGTACTTGCGTAAATGATCAGTAAACAAATATATTTTTGGTAATTTCTTTCTGTCTATCAATCTAATGCACACACACACACAAACATACACACCTTCACATAATCATCATCCACCTAACACCAATTACTTTATTTTTTATTTTTTTATGAAAATAATTAGATAATCAGCTGATGGTAATTGATACGCCCTGCCCATAGCAGTGCCGCTCAAGATGATTGAAAAACCCAAAAATTCTAAGCAGCACTACAACTGCGCTCGTCACCTTGAGACATAAGATGTCAAGTCTCATTTGCCCAGTAATTTCACTAGCTACGGCACCCTTCATACCGAAACACTGTAATGCTTACAAATTACAGCTTCACGGCAGAAATAGACGCCGTTGTCACGTTGTGTACCCATTATCTAGCCGGCATCCGGTGGTGGCCTCCCACTGGTACTTTCTTTATCTAATTAAGATTTGTTTATAAAATTAAGTTTCATTATAATATATTTATTTTTTGTATATTCTCTCCATCATTATAACCATGTGCTTTGGGGGCCCGGTGACTTGTAGCATAGGTATTCATTACCTATTTCAAGCGTCGGTCTCTCACAATTAAAACAATGTTTCAATATAGATTTTAATAAACTGTGTAAACTAAGGGTATGTTCCGATATGTACTGCGAGCACTGCACATAGGGAAATATATGACGTCATAAATCGCCGCCATATTCTACTGTGAGCACTGGCGTTTTCGAGGTAAGGTATTCGCAGTACTTTGATCACGTGATCAGTCAAAACCACTCGAGTTCCTCGTGTCTTATAAACAATACCTACAGTTTAATCCCAAATATTTTTTATTTGACAGTACTCCAATAACAGTTTTTTTATGAACTAGAAAACTTTAATACACTTTACTAACACTATATACGGGATTGCGTTCCGTTTTAAATAGTAACCAGTATAAAGGAACGGCTTCACAGTATACTAAATTGACGTCACGCTGTACAGTGGTCGCAGTGCATATCGGAACATACCCTAAGTTTTTATTGTGAGAGATAATAAATATATTTTGATTTTGAATAATTTATGTAAACTATAGATAAAGTACATAGCGCTCTCCTGTGCGACTATAGCTTTGCTAATATTCAACACAAGCGTTCGATATTATGTTACAGAGGAGGTCATGAATGTCATGCCTTTATATAATATGTCCTCAAACAGAGTACTTTTATCGCGACTTGGATGCGATGCTCAATGAAATCCAATACCGAGACGAATCGAATGTTGACTTGTCTCGCTGGAAATTTCTGCAATATTTCGCCCTTTTCACACAAACATCCTCAGCTCGCGCCCATATCGCCGGACATGAAACATAATATCTCGGAGCATTCTATAATTTACACGCAGGGATAGCAACAGTATACTTCACTCTATTCTAGGTTTTTCGGTGTACATCTAGATTGCAAAAGGATATAATAATGATAAGTCGAAATAATTAACAGCTTATTAACACAATTTTTTTAAGTCATAGTTGTATAGCTTGTTCAACTTATTAGTGCACTAGCTGTGCCCGCTACTTCATCAAAAGTTACAAAAGTCCACATTAAGCGTGGAGTGGGGTACTGTAGTGTTCCTGCCTCGTTTGTCCTCGGACATGCGCGGTTCTGTGCCCTCTCCAAGATTCGACGGGCGGCCCGAGCGAGGATGCTCGGGGAGGGATTCCCCAGTTCTGGTAGAGCCGGTACCCTCCTGGGATAAAATCTTTTAAGGAACGTCCGACCAAATATATGCAGGGCAGAAAATACTGAATGCGCTCTCTATTTTGAATAATAATCAATAATCAATTCAACATCAATTAAAAAATCTCAATAACCTCAAAATGTAAACGGTTTATAGATTTATAGAACACGGGCTTAAGTCGGGCTAAAGTCAAAAAACTACCACCCATTTCTAAAAGTATGCCTAAGACCTGAGAAGAACGAGCGCAACAAACTCAGCTATAAAAATTATAGTTACAAAGTTATATCGTACAGTTAAACTTATTATTTAATAGCCTGAGGGCGATCGGTCCATTCCCAATCTGTGGTTTCATAAAAAAAGTCATTAACATTAATGGCATCAATACCAGCCAGATACAAATAATATAGCCAAAAAGATTTCACTACAATTTCATACACACATGTATTTCACCAATATATTGCTATAAAATATAGAAACTATATACAAGTTTGGTTTTTATCAGTTGCGATGATATAATTTGTATAAACTAATCTTAATACACAAGTTTTGTAACTAACTTACGACGTAGATAAGCTGAATCAGTGTTGTTAACAGCATTTAAATATTTCCTGTTTACAGCTCAAACATTATGGAACATTTGATAATCTTAAAGACTTCGTCAATTTCTCAATGTACCTTCGAGAACAAGTAAAACTGACGTAAATTGCTGGTTCGTAATCGTTGGGTCAATAACTTCTAAGTATGCAAAATCTGTATGGAAAGAAAGACAGCAATTTAGTAAAATGTTCCGTCTTTAAGCCGGTGGTCTATCGATTTATGGAAATAACCATAATGTGCCGGAGTGTCCGTATATTAATGAAAATTGACACCACATCGTGGGAGGGAGCTTTCGTCGCGTAAGGAAACATAGTATTAACTTTAATCATAATTCAATAATTCTACAGTTACGATGAAAATACCTGTTTTATCTGAGTACAGAACATTTAATATTAATGATAAACTTAAATATAATCGACTGGTGGTTCAATTATCTTTTTGTAAAGCATATTTTTTTGGACTGGCTGTTAGCTACACCCACAGTCGATTAACAACCACTTTATATTTTGTGGAGTAGAAGAAAAAGAAGCACAAATCGAGCAAAATAAAACAAAATATTTACAAGTTAAAACAGAATTTTAAATCACTTAGTCGTCAAATATTAATATTACCTATTGAGTAAAGATGCTAGTCTGACAATTAACCAAGTTGTAAGTCGAGAATGAACAATTAATGAATGAATAAAAAGCGGAAATCCATCAACGTGTCAGAGCACAATATATATATTTTTATATGCATCTTTACGGATAACTTCGTCGTGTATGAACCGATTTAGATGATTCTTTTTTTTTGTGGAAAAAAGATACCCCAAGGGTATGGTACCATGATAAGGAAATCATGGTCTGATGTCCGAAAATTGTAGTTGGGACCATTTGTTATTTTTTTTTCAGTATTTATTTCAAAGCTCTACTAATTAAAGAAGGTCTGGAATGGATATGGTGATGGATCTGAAAGAAAATTGAGGGAACTCCTCAACGGCTTACAACAGTTACCTGGTTAACCTTAACCTTAGGTTATTGAGATACCTTATTTTACTCTAGTTCAGATAAAGCAAAACTCTCAAGTATTTTTATCTCTTCAGTGCTACTAAGGAAGGTAGCAATTTGAAAAATAATAAAAAATTAAGCATGTAACTGGAACAAGATTATAACCACAAAATATTATAAAATAAAAACTTTTTAACACAAAAATTAAACCGCCGAGAAACCTGAAACCAAAAACCAAAAACTAATAAACCTTTCAATTTAACACAAATAAAACTGAAAACATAACATAAGACTGGGGTTGGGCAGGTTATCAACTGTAAAGTAGATCCTGTAGATGAAGCCACAACCTGAGAGTGTTAACCTCGTCACTCGAACGGTTAGCTCAGTTGGAAAGAGCGCTCGCACGGAACGCGAGAGGTTGCGGGTTCGAGTCCCGCATGGTTTGTAAAATTTTGTTTTCAGTTTTATTTGTGTAATTAATACCAGAAGTAAGGGTTATCTCTTTAAAACATAAAAAATTGT
The DNA here is from genome assembly GCF_905404315.1 of Leptidea sinapis. Taxonomy (NCBI): domain Eukaryota; kingdom Metazoa; phylum Arthropoda; class Insecta; order Lepidoptera; family Pieridae; genus Leptidea; species Leptidea sinapis. Next base: position 621,550 of record NC_066289.1, read on the forward strand.
CTTTCTATTTAACTTTTCTTAATAAATTCTTAAACTAATGTATGTATACCTAAGTAATTTTGATGCCTAAACAAGCAAATTAATTAATAAAGCTTTAGGTTACCTTTTATTTGTTCACACCGATATCTGTGCCTAGTGAGTTTATATGGGCAGGTTACAGGTAGTACGCATACCGTTCTACATTCTCTCTGAATGTGGTCCTTTAATGTGTAAACGTAACATCTCTATGAGAAGTACAATTCTTCAACCACTTGAGATACGACAGCTTACTGCAAAAGGTATAATAAGATTCATGAAAAGAATCAATCTTAGCAGTGAGCTAAAATTAACAGTGGCTATAACAATAGAACACATTAGTCGTAGTTAAACACTGCACTAAGCTGTACCAAAGCCACTTCACAAACCATAAACAGGTAGTAACTAAGTAACCACAACCTAAACTCTATAGTTGCTGGTCGTTCACATTTCTCCATCCGCCTATTATTCACAGGAACATGTGTCAGTTAAACTCTCAAATTTGGATTTATTGAAACATAATATTAATCCTAATAAAATGTATGATATGTTATTTAAAATAATTAAAACAGAGTTTGCTTCTATATCTACTTCAAAGACAGTCAAATCAGGTGGTCTCTTGTCATTTAATGATTGGGCAACAGCTGGCATTCATAGAAGCAGACAAAGGCTATATGAACTATACAGTGAGAGATCATTATATAATCATGATGCATCTTTTCTCGAGTATGTTAAAAATACTCAAAATTATTTAAAAGTGTTTGTTCTATTGCAAACTCTATGCATATTAGACATAATTAAAAATGCACCGAATAAAATAAAGATGACTTGGAATGTGATTAACTGGGAACCTGGAAGAGTGAAAGACCGCAACATTGAATACAATTTATCAATAAACAATACTATAATTCAATCTCAGCAGGAAGTTGCTTCTGCTTTTGAGAATTTTTTTTCTGACATTCCAGTTTCTATCACAAGCACTCTTGTCTCCTCCACCAGTGTTGCTGAGTCACTTCTTCTGGAAAATGTTAAAGAATGCCAACAAACTTTCAATTTTAGTTTTGTTAGCCCTGGAGAAATAATTAAAGCTTTTAAGTCTCTCGACATGAAAAAAACTGCTGATATATGGGGCATTTCTGTTAAAATAATAAGTTCAATAATTGATGTCATAGCACCATATCTTGCAATAGTATTTAATAATATAATCGTGGCGTGTTTCCTGACCTTCTGAAACATAGTAAAATTACACCTATATTTAAGTCGGGATGCTCTTCTGACCCGAACAACTATCGTCCAGTGTCGGTTTTGCCGACACTTAGTAAAATTTTTGAAAAAATAATTTTAAGCCAAATGCTTACTTTAACTCTCATAAGTTACTTCATTTGAAACAATTTGGCTTTACTAGGGGACGTTCAACAACAGATGCAGGTGTTGAGCTGATCAAGAATATTTTTGATGCCTGGGAGGAATCGCAGAATGCACTTGGCATCTTCTGTGATTTATCTAAGGCTTTTGCTAGTCAGGAAGCTATACCACTATGGCATAAAAGGAACTGCGCTAGATCTTCTGACTTCATATCTAAACAATAGAATTCAGAGGGTCGACGTGAACGGCAGGAGATCTCCTGGGACTCCTCTCAGTATGGGGGTACAACAAGGGTCTATTCTTGGACCGTTCCTCTTCCTAATCTTATAGAGAAAAAACATAAGGTAGTATTGTTTGCGGACGACACTTCACTGATTTTCAAAGTGAAAAGAAACCAAGCTATGTATGACGAAGTGAACGATATTTTATCTGGCATCGTGTACTGGTTTAGCGCTAATAACCTATTGTTAAATAGCAAGAAAACTAAATACATTAAATTTACCGTACCAAATGTCAAAAATGTAAATGCAAATGTTTTGTTAAACGGAGAGGTAATAGAACCGGTGGAATCTGCTATAGTTCTTGGCATAACTCTAGATTCCAAATTACAATGGGGCCCCCAAATTGAAGGATTGGCGAACAGACTTAGTTCTGCAGCATACGCGGTTAAAATGATTAGACAATTAACTGACATAGATACGGCGCGACTAGTATACTTTAGTTATTTCCATAGTATTATGTCCAATGGTATATTGCTATGGGGCAACGCTGCCGATATTAATACAATATTTGTGCTGCAGAAGAGGGCTATTCGCGCTATTTATAACCTAGGTCCTACAGAATCATTGAGAGCAAAATTCAAAGAAATTAACATCTTGACTGTTGCTTCTCAATATATTCTTGATAATGTAATGTATGTTCATAGGCACATAAGTGAATTTGCCAGAAACTGTCATAACCATAATGTTAACACCAGGAACAGACATAAACTGATGATGCCTACTACTCGGCTAAGTCGAGTTAGTAAGTCTTTTGTGGGGCGATGTATATGCTTTTCCAACAAGATCCCAGAAAGTGTTCAAAACAAAAGTATTACGTTATTCAAAAGAATTGTTAAAAAACGTTTGTGTGGTAAAGGTTACTATAACATAAATGACTTTCTTAATGATACCACAGATTGGGAATGGAGCGACCGCCCTCAAGCTATTAAATAATAAATTTAATTGTACAATGTTACTTTGTAAATGGTACTTTAATTGTAAAACATATTTTTGATGATAAAAAAAAAAGCTCGCTGAGTTTGTTGCGCCCATTCTTCTCAGGCCCGAGGCATTCATTTTGGAATGGGTGGTAGTTTTTTGACTTTCAATAAGTGATTTCACATCCTATTTTGAATAAAAATATTTGACTTTGAATTTGAATTCTTACCTGTATAGGGGACATGCACAGAAATACTTTCAGCTATTATAAAAAAACGAAGGTCTATACGTCGTTGACTCTTAGCCTCATACTAAAAGCCACTATGTACGCGCATTGTGATTTCGAAAGACAAGAAAGCCACAAGTTATAATGTATCACGACTATTGAGTGACGTTGTCGTTATAAAGGCTGCTATCTGCCACATAGAAATGTGTTCGGCTCGAGGAACAATGTTTGGGACTGTAATAAAATTTCCTGTAGGATCACTGGTTTTTGGCTCGTTTAATGAATTAATTTATGTAGGCACTTTCATTAAACCGAGAATCATGAGGAAAGAAGTAAAATGCACTCCACTAGCCCTTGAACACTCCCAGGCCACTCAGATGGCGCCAGCACAGTAGCTCCAACGGTCCTGATATTCCAAGGTGAACGTCACACTGGCGATCGCAAGCTTGCAAAGTTTTTATGAAGGATAGCGTAAAGACACTAGCATTGAACTTCAACACTGGTTGGGAGTCACGAAGCTTGTGGTGGACTTGATGACCACAGGATATCAGTCGAGGTAAACACGGCTTATAGAAGTAGTGCTAGTGACCACACCCGAGCAAAGCTCATCAGCCTCTGTCGGCTTGTCAACCCAAAAGCGACTTGTATCGTCGGCTAGCGGTGGACGTACAACCCTCATAATTCCTAAAACAATCAGAAAGTACCGTAGAAAATGTTTGTAATTCGATAGCGGTATGTGTGAGTATTCATAACAACAGATATTTCGATCCGTCTGCAGATTTAATTGATACTCAGCCTGCATCGCAGACAACCGCACGTACAGACAGACGTAATTGCTCGTTAAGGCCCGATACTCGATTGTTTGTCGATAATGGAAATAAAAGAACAAACCGCGATCGCTGAGAATATTAAATTCGCGAGAAACAATTTGCCGAAACGCTTTGTTATATCGCAACAAATGAATCATTTTATCAAAATAATAGCCGTTATTAAACTTTGTTTAAACAAAGATTATTCTTGTTATTTTAGCGGATCATGAGACTTATATATAAACAACAAAGAAGGAATGATTTTATTCTAGACGTTTCGTCGATACAAACTTCTTTTATTTACACGGAGACACTCGTGCAATTTATTGACATTGCGTTCTTGGATAGTCGGTAGGTTCGGCCCACGCTACAAGCGAGGTTAGCGATGATGATCCGGCTGCGTTCTGTACTCGACGCCTAACGTTCATGTATCGAGCTCTTCGGGAGGAATTGTGAAACCTATGCTAAATGCTGGCCATAAATAGTGCAGGTTATGGTGTCGTAAAAACAAAGTCAAGCTGCGCGAACCCAATCGCAATAAACTACAAATGTCATCGGTACACATGGCGCACACCCTTTTTACCGACTCAAAAGTTGCGAGGTTATGCTTTGTAAAATCTTTTTCGAATGTTATGACAAACGAATGTTAGAGTGAAGTGGTTACCGGTATGTCATGTTCACTTTCTGAGCTCTATTTGGACACCAGAGTAATCATAGAAAAAATCCAAACTTTATGTTACATGAATGTGGAAATACATGCGGTTTCTCGGGATGAATTTAACCTACAAACTAGGGTGAATTTGGAAACATTGAAAAACTCCACAAGTTGAAAAAATATCACGTTCTGTTTGCTGTAAACCCCACAAAGTCCATTTCTCAAAACGTAAACAAACCGTTTCAATACATATTTCCCTCCATATCTGGAAAATTTTAATAATTTAACCTCAATAACTCAGAGCGGAATATAACCCTCAGCAAGTCTAATATTTACATGATTGAAGTTTGTAACAAAGGACATAATATCTGGGTATGTATGACAATCCCAATTAATGAATGATTACTCAACTCTTTTTCAAGTTTGTATGATTACCAAACATTACCTCGAGCAATAGTTTTAATTTCAATATATTTTATCTACTATTTCTTATTTTACAGTTGGTCATAATAATAATATATTGACTTTGAACACAGAAAGGTATAGTAAAACTTCTGATAAGCCGCCGTACTCAATCTATGGGATAGGTAATAAGCGATTATTTTTTTTAATGAAAACGAGGACCAACGAGCGATTATATTTACTTAATTCGCTAAAAAATTTTCGAACACACACACAGCACTCAAATATGTATGTTTATTTTTTTAAACATGGGTCTGCAACTTTCAATGGGCCCTTTTCCCCCTTTTCCGGCCCTCAAACATTTTTTTTGCGCTATTAAGACTCTATTATGATACCATACCTAATTATAGATTCCACGTAAGCGTGGTAAGCTGCTAATGCTGCTTTTTCTGATAATGTTTATTCTATTCTTCTTATTGCAAAAACAAATGTATTAAGACGTTTGCATAATGATTCGACGTAAGCTTTCCAATTACAATTATTATGCCTAAGCATTTGGTATTATCAACCTCATCAATTTTAATATTATTATATGTTATGTTTCTAAGTGGTGGGTAAATGATATTATAATTTTTAAATTGTATTAGCATTGTTTTTATTAAATTAATATTTAAATGCCGACTTTAATGATCATTTGTGAACGAGTCCTATGGTCTTTTAGAGTTTGTGTACACACTTATTTTCTGTAATCTGTGGTAGGTCGTTGATATAAAGTAGAAATAATAATGGTCCAAGTACACTGCCCTGAGGTACCCCGGCTTTAGTTTGATTCCAACTTGATTCATATTGTACTATATTTGATCTTACATGAATCTTTTCAATCTGAGCACACTGTTCCCTATTTTTAATATAACTTTCGAGCCTATAAAAACTTTGTATTATTTTTGTCACAATAATTAATAGGAACTAACAATAAATTATGTATATGAAAAATCAAAAAAATACTCATATCACTAAAACAAACATTACTTATAAAATAATTTTACACCAGAAATAATATAAGTTATAAGAAAATACATTATAACGCATTTATTTATTTTGTATTACATTTTGTGTAGCTAAGTGTAAGCGTAAACACATAATTTACCTACATTAAAATTTTAATAACATTCGTAATGACAGTATATCAGTTATCACAAATTATTAAAACTATTAACATGAACAATATTCAATATTAGAATCATGTGAGCACAGTAACTGAGAGATCAAGTCATACGATATTATGATAATTTCCCAGCACCACTTAAGGTCTCCTCATCTCTCCTGTTACACACATTATACACGTGTAACTTATTAAGATTAGAAATTGATGTAAAAAACAAATATAAGGCGAATACCGTGTCGGACGTGTACAGTAAACTGTTTCTAATAAACATTACCAACGGCGCTGCGACACATTAAGAAGCATCTTAATGCATCGTTTACATTTGAGAGTTGCCTTCGTTCACGCTGGGTCAATCTAAATCTCATTATACCCGTGTGATTATTGTATCACAGGCTCGAAAATCATTTGAGACTGTATTCTTTTTGTTATTAATATCTGGAGCACAATGCTAAAGCTTGTCTTATGATACTCCTTTGATCAGTTATCCCCTGAATTAAAAATACTACATCAACAATACAGGAAAATCAAAGACTTACGAGATGGCATCATTATTTGCATTATGTCGTCACAAATTGCACGCCACTGATGTATGTCACGTGTGCAACCGGCTTAATAGTATTACATAAAGCTGTACATAACACATATTCGTCTATTTAATAAAAAATAAAACTTTTTCTAAACACTCTTTCAGGTTTAATAGAATTTTGTGGAATTTTATGATTTACTTTGAAGCTACCACTGGAAATCCGTGTTCGAATAAAAGTATAAACTCAGTTTCAATTCAAAATATCGATGTCCACATAAATAGTTATGTCCATATAAATAGTGATGTCCATATATAAATAGTGATGTCCATATAAATAGTGATGTCCATATAGTTATTCTACTATTTCCGGTGAGTCGAACGACTAGATTCATGCTGGCGAATTCCACTATCGCATAAGCCAGACAAACAAACATTAATAATATCTTCTATAACTATCTGGAAACAGGAAGCATGGAACCGAATCCGAAATATTGATGAAATGACATCTTAGCAACAATTAGGGAATGAGTTAAAGACGTTTTAAACAGAGAATTAGTTCTAGCCAATTATTGTATTAATGTCTAAAGTTATATAATAGTATGTATGTTTTATATTATGTTAACAATATGTTATATTTATATTTTAAAGTGATAACCCTCACTTCTAGGATTAATACACAAATAAAATTTGAAAAACAAAATTTTATGAACGATGGGATTCGAACCCACGATCTGCAGCGTTCCGTGCCGGTGCTCTAACCAACTGAGCTTATTAAATTATTATCATAAGTTTATTTTAGTTTATTTAAGAAAATAAGGGATGAGACGAGCAGGACGTTCAGCTAATGTGATTTGATACGCCCTGCCAATTACAAAGCAGTGCCGCTCAAGATTATTGAAAACCCCAAAAATTCTGAGCAGCACTACAACAGCGCGCGCCACCTTGAGACATAAAATGTAAAGTCTCATTTGCCCAGTAATTTTACTAAAACTTTTAATCTTACTTAATATTAGTACTTAGTGCTCTTTCTTAATGAAAGGAGAGGACAGACGATATAAAATATGTTTACGTGAGCGAGAGTACTCGACTTGGCAATAATTCGCACAAGAACTGCATCTTTTTGGGAGCGAATGAGACGCTCCAACAAAGAAATTCTGATGGCTGTCTCTAACAATGTGAATAATAATAATATTTACAAAAGTTGGATAAACGTCCACATTAATAAAAATAGAAAATTATTCTTTTCAATATAAGTACTTAATTGAATTTAATTTTTTAGAACCTTTTCTTTGTATTTATTTGATTGTAATTTTAATTTTAAATATAACCTTTATTTCAATTGTATTTTCTATAGGTTGGTTATGGCTGAACGTACGGGCGTACGGGTCACCTGATATTAAGTGATCACCGCCGTCCTTACTAACTTGGTACACCAGAGGATCTCTTACAAGTGTCAATGTGGGATTCGTAAAATAAATCTCCTATAGAAGCTTATTTGTTTCAATATCATTATTAAGTCATAAGGAAAATTCTAGAAAATATTGAATTGTATATTGATAGAACACCAACACACCAGCATTGAAATTGTACAAGTGAATATACATTTCCATTAAATTTCGTTTATAAGCTTGGAGTTATTAAAATGATCGTTCCATTCAGTTTGACGCACGTGGGTTTTAAGTAAAAGAAACCATTCATAAGCAAGCAATTACCTTAAATTGAATTCATATCGTGTGGTTAATATTATGTTTAGTCAATTGATGTCTAGTCAATTTTGAAACATTTTTTTTTCTTATAATTGCGAGGGTCGTATCGTATCCGTGATGGGGTACAACTTAATCGGATCATGTCATCACTACTATCTTTGAACATCACGTATCCTCTACCAGTGGCAGGCTCCTTTGCACAGGATGCCGGCTAGATTATGGGCACCACAACGGCGTCTATTTCTGCCGTGAACCAGTGATGTGTAAACATTACTGTGTTTCGGTCTGAAGGACGCCGTAGCTAGTGAAATTACTGGGCAAATGAGAGTTAACATCTAATGTCTCAAGATGACGAGCGCAATTGTAGTACCGCTCAGAATTTTTGGGTTTTTCATGAATCCTGAGCGGCACTACATTGTAATGGGCAGGGCGTATAAATTACCATGAGCTGAACGTCCTGCCCGTTTCGTCCCTTATTTTCATTAAAAACACCATCAGGTAGATCATCTACTGATTATTGATTGCGACGACTATCAATATAGCCTAGACATAAATATTGCTAGAAATAAAAAAATATTAATTTAATAATTCATAGTTTGAACGCGTTTATTATGTTAAAAACTTTGATAATTTCCCGCAATTCCACATATTTTTCAAGTTTATCTTAAAATATTATAATCAAAGAAAAGTAAATACTATGCAATAAGAGGGACTACCTAAGTAAAAATTTTAATTTTGGCTAAGTATGAAACGTGCTGTGATTTGTCATAAGTGTGAAATAGTAGTAATTACAGTATGGCGATTGGCGACGAAGTATAATCCGGCTAAGTTTGAATGTGACCAGTTGCTTAAACCATAGTGGATTTCGGCTATCCCCGTATTGTTACAGGATTATATCCATCATCTGTCAATCCATCAATGACTCCATGTTTCATACAATCGACTGAATGGTTTTTTCTTAGAGAGTTTCGCTAGGCTAATTAAAATGTTCCTACTGCTATATCATGCTATACCTATCAATTAACAAAATAAAATTATATTTTTGACTACCGAACTGTTACTAATATTTCAGGTTCACAGTTCAGTTATGACATACGAGCTGTTTTCGTCGCAATTAGACATCATGATGAAACTTACAAACTTCCAGCAATGTTTGCCGACTTCTCTGCTCGATCTCGAATCTTCGAGGTTTTTCCATTGGTACGTACATTGGATTATAATATGAATGCTCATTTTATCTTTGACCAGGTTGCACTTAATGTTCGTTACAATACGATTTGGAGGCGGTGTTTGTTTAATAGTATGTGCCCTGTGTGACGTCACTATTCGGAGATCATGCTTGCTTTAGCTGACGAGACAACTGTCGACTGTCAGCAGTTTCTGAAGATTTCCCACCGGACTTTTACGAAGCTTATTGATACGCACGTATGCACGTATTTGGCTGAGGGCTAGTGGCTGGATGGCAGTGGGCCAGCCGTCTGATTCACTGAGCACCGCTATGCTGGCGAAGATAAACCTGAAAGCACAGCCATGTTATGCGATCCCCGAGGGTAATGGTGGTGTGTGTCGGTATGTTTAGTGCCTGTGAGATGACCCTATTAGCAGTGACATTTACCAGTGGCATGCTGCTTTGCACAGGATGCCGTCTAGATTATGGGTACCACAACGGCGCCTATTTCTGCCCTAAAGCAGTACCTAATGTGTAAGTATTACTGTGTTTCGGTCTGAAGGGTGCCGTAGCTAGTGAAATTACTGGGCAAATGACACTTAACATCTTATGTCTCAAGGTGACGAGCGCAATAATTGTACTGCCGCTCAAAACTTTTGGGTTTTTCAAGAATCCTGAGCGGCACTGCATTGTAATGGGCAGGGCGTATCAATTATCATCAGCTGAACGTCCTGCCCGTCTCGTCCTTTATTGTCATAAAAAAGAAATACTTCTTGCCCTCTTGTATGAATAATATATTTTAATTTCAGATTAATTTATTTTATTATATTATGACTTAGCTTAGATTGAGATTTTTGTTATACTTAGTTGAAGGTAATTAAAACATTTATGGTTTGTTTCCCTAACTATCCGTTAAACAATTCTGTATTGATTATTGCAGACATTCAAATTTTTTATACTTTTTTTTTCACCGGTTTTAGTTTTTAACTCACTTTTAGATTTGTAATAATGTATCGATAAGCGAAATTAGCATGTAGTGTTTAAATGATGTTGCATACCCTGCACATGTAATTTAAATTGTTAATTGTTTAAGAAATATTTTTATGTAAAATTGCTGGTAGACCAATAAATAAATTGTAAGCAACCAAGGGAACCAGCTACCACTGGAAACTAGTACTAATAGAATCTCGGGCAAGGCAACGGCTGAATCAATTATCGATTTTTCGTATAGCTATGATAGTTTGCCTAATTTATAATATAAAACCTAACTGAAATTCACTCGATTTCTTCCCTGAAAACAAAAATGACAAAAGTTTAGATCAAATGTTTATATAACACATTAAAACAATATGTAGAAAGTCACGCAAAGTACACGGTCTTGTCTATGACACTATGATTTGTGCGGATTCTTTTCGCAAACTTTCTAAAATGCATATTGTGATTTTTAAGACCGGACACCCGATAATTAGCACAGCTTGAATCAACCGTGATTATATTAAGCTTGGAAAGAAGCACATGAAATTAATTGAATGAAATTGATATACAGGAAACCCCAGCTCAGAAATCACTGCCATTATATTCAAATTTTTAATTTAATTTCTTAGATTAAATTCAAATTCAAATATTTTTATTCAAAATAGGATGTGACATCACTTATTGAAAGTCAAAAAACTACCAGCCATTCCAAAATGAATGCCTCAGACCTGAGAAGAATGGGCGCAACAAACTCAGCGGGCTTTTTTTTTTTTTCATCGAATAAATATGTTTACAAAGTTATTGTAACATATTGTACAATTAAACTTATTCAATAGCCTGAGGGCGGTCACTCCATTCCCAATCTGTGGTATGGTTAACATTATGGTTATGACAGTTTCTGGCAAATTCACTCACGTGCCTATCAACATACATTACATTATCAAGAATATATTGAGAAGCAACAGTCGAGATGTTAATTTCTTTGAATTTTGCTCTCAATGATTCTCTAGGACCTAGCTTACAAATAGCGCGAATATCCCTCTTCTGCAGCACAAATATTGTATTAATATCGGCAGCGTTGCCCCATAGCAATATACCATAGGACATAATACTATGGAAATAACTAAAGTATACTAGTCGCGCCGTATCTATGTCAGTTAATTGTCTAATATTTTTAACCGGGTATGCTGCAGAACTAAGTCTGTTCGCCAATCCTTCAATATGGGGGCCCCATTGTAATTTGGAATCTAGAGTTATGCCAAGAAATATAGCAGATTCCACCGGTTCTATCACCTCTCCGTTTAACAAAACATTTGCATTTACATTTTTGACATTTGATACGGTAAATTTAATGTATTTAGTTTTCTTGCTATTTAACAATAGGTTATTAGCGCTAAACCAGTACACGATGTCAGACCAAATATCGTTCACTTCGTCATACATAGCATGGTTTCTTTTCACTTTGAAAATCAGTGAAGTGTCGTCCGCAAACAATACTACGTTGTGTTTTTTCTCTATAAGATTAGGGAGGTCATTTATATAGATAAGGAAGAGGAACGGTCCAAGAATAGACCCTTGTGGTACCCCCATACTGAGAGGAGTCCCAGGAGATCTCCTGCCATTCACGTCAACCCTCTGAATTCTATTGTTTAGATATGAAGTCAGAAGATCGAGCGCAGTTCCTTTTATGCCATATTTGAATTCTGTTTGTCAATCTCCGCAATACTCTAACATAATTATATAAGTATTATTATATGAATGGGGAAGAGGTGGTACGACTGGCCTTCATTGGTATAAAGCTCTGTTGTCTGCATACAACTTGAGCCGTGTTGCCAATGCCATAGAAATACAAAAGGCGCGCGGAGTCATGGATAGCCATTAGATAAATTGTAATATTCTTAGAAAATGAAGTTGATAAGTGATATAACTTAATGAATTTTTTAATAGCACAGAATTCCAGATGACAGGAGATCACCGCCACTCTGTCTGGCAACACCAGAGTTATTACAGGAGTGTTGGTGATACGCATTGTTCTGAGGTCCATATCACATTGGGTACCATCTACTGCAAGTTCGTTTCGTGAGCTTTACTTTGAGAATTGTACTGTGTCATCATATTTTAAAGCAAGTGCTTTGAAATTATTTCGTAACTATTGCTACTACTGCTTTTGCTTATGATTAAGGCTGATCTATCTGTTTCTCAATATCTCAGTTTAGATTACTGAAAATTAAAGTAGTTAAATTTTTAATGCTTTTAAACCTACTTCAAAAAAGGAGGAGGTTCTCAATTCGTCGGTTTTTTTATGTTTGTTACCTCAGTCAACTTTCGACTGGTTGAACCAATTTTAACTTTTTTGATTGAGCTTCTCGTGTGGTCCCATTGCACAATCGGTATCAGCCAAGCTAGGTTTGTAACTAGTTATAGGTGAGATGTGCTTGAATCGCACGCGCGACGTGAGGAGGCGAGAGGTGAGAGCAGGCCCACGACGGGAGGACACCGATTCCAAAGATAACAATAATCGTTACTAAAAGTAGATTAATTAGATTGTATAAAAATACGAAGTATTTTAATAATTTGTAGTGCATATTATATCTATTGTTTTAGAATAATGTTTTTGAAGTTTTCTTAATTTCTAAGCAAACAAAAGTTTAAACGTATAAGTTTTAATACCTCGCCATTAGCTAATGATCCATACATTTCGACATAGTTCGAGAAGCGGTTCTGACAATTATCTGTTAGCCGCAGGCATCATATCTCGCCCTACACTTGGCGCCTCCTGGCTTTTGACCTTTGACCCATAATCTTGATTCTGGTCAAAATTCATGTGCTATTGAAGACCAGATATTCTCATTTATTGGGTGTTCGTAAACTGATGAAAGTTTCAAGTTAGAAGGAAGTTTCAGTGACTCATTTATAGCTTTAGAAATTACAAACATAAATTATGTTTTAATATAGGAATTGAAACTCGTCTTAAATGGTATAATTTGTTCTTTTACGACCGACGAGTGTTATTACAGGTTCATGAAGTATTACATCTTTAAGTTTTAATTATGAGCTAGAATAATTATGTAATATAATGAAAACTACTTTGAGCAGATGAAACCTAACACACCGGGTGGGTTATTTTATTGTTACATCACTTTTTTGTGGAAGAGGTGAGTAATCGATTCCACCTTCGCACGACACGCCACAAGTTAGGATATCATCCCCACCATCTGGATGTGTGGCGATCCTCCACAGTGCGGTTTTCAAGGAGCTTTCTACCTCGTACTACAAAGTTGTGGAATGAGCTTCCTTGTGCGATGTTTGTTGGACGATACGACATGGGTACCTTCAAAAAAAGCGCGTACACCTTCCTTAAAGGCCGGCAACGCTCTTGTGATTCCTCTGGTGTTGCAAGAGAATGTGGGCGGCGGTGATCACTTACCACCAGGTGACCTGTACGCTCGTTTGTCCTCCTATTCCATAAAAAAAATAACGAGTGCACACGTTATCTGACGTTAAGTGATCACCGCTGCTCATGTGTAACTTTCGGTAATAAAAAGTCACAATTTGTGACCTTCAATAACTCATTCGTCATCGTAGCGGAAACCGAAGACGTGTTATCGAGATGAAGGACGACAGTTCTGGGAGAACGGTATTTGAAAACTTTTTTGAAACTCTGGGCGAGCACGTACTACAAACTTATCTACAGGAACTATCCTTTGTTTTCCAAGCGTTGCTGTAGATTTGCCAAAATAATAAGCAACAATTTTCTTAGGAATGCATCGACTTTCCTTATCTTTCACTGATGAATCTTCGAATGAAAAGACCTACGAGCAGGTTTCGTCACCGGTGACAATATTATATACTGTCAATGACACTCCATTATATTTTTCTATCATTATACGGCACCACTCTACACGCAGTCATTTCTTGTAATTCAATTAAAGATTGCAAGGCATCTTAGCCTTCAGATGTCTATGTAAAATCTTAGATACTCTATGCCTTATACGAGTAAGACAAAGAATTAAATCTAAATTAATAAATAAATAAAAACACAAGAGTCAATCAAAACACAGTGTAAAATAATAAAATTATTATGCAAACTTTTAAGTACAATTTTTTTAAACATATAGGAAACTGAAGCAGAGTTTCTGATAACAGCATTCACATATTCACGAGCATGACGCATGGAATATGACTATTAATGCTTTTGTGAAAAAAATATATGTTAAACTTTATTTTAATGACATCCTAATTTGCGACGTGGTAGTGGTGACGCAAATCAGGTGAAACAGCTCTTCGGAACACTCCCCGTGATAAATGCGGTAGAAGACACACACGCCAAGTGATCTAGCCGTTCACAGAGCACTAGGTCCCCGACATCTCGTGAGAAGACCATACAATAACCTCAACGGCCACTCTTTTCAATCAATAGAGTATCCAATATTTGAATCGTATTCAAGTTAAAAGCGTTTTAAATATTTTAAAAAGTAATAAATATAAATTATCGTATATTGGATGCATCAACCTTTAGAGCTTAAATTCATTGTTTATGTAAGAATGCTTCAAATCAAATCAAATCAAAAATAAATCATATTACATGATGCAGCTACTATACTCAATATCTTTTGTTTTGTATTAACATTTACTTTGAACTACTTGTGTAAGGCATTTACTATTTGACGTTTGAGTATGTTTGTTGCATGATTTAAATTAGTGGCAATGAGTTTCTTGCTACTTCTTCTCATAAGCTTTACGAAGTAGGAGTAGATTCAATAAGAAATTTATTTTTTGACATTCATAAGTGTTATTTCCGTGACCTACATGAATAAAGTGATTTTGATTTGAACAGGCACAGATATAAAGGGATTTTGAGGTGAATTGACACATGGGATGAAAAATAGATTCTATACGATAATCGCAAGCAAACATCGCAATCGCTAACTCGAGGTCGGAAATTTTCAGTACACATTAATGCTTAATAGTATGTTACATAGTTCTTTCAGATTATTCTGCGTATCCTTCACGCCATGCATTATTAGCTCATTCTTCCTGTTGGCATCATCCAAGTACTTAATTTTTCTATTTTGTAATAATTGGACATCCGCTTATAAGTCTAGATATTCTTAGAAGATACATTGTGTATTTAATTGTCTGTTGCAGGAATCAATGTGGCAGTTACAACACTCTTTCTTTTTGCTTTTCTAGTACTTACTAGACTATGATTACATAAAATTAAAAATATCACTATGGGGAAGCGTACAAGAATACTGGCAGCATCTGATCCGTTGACCGAAAAACCGCTTGGGTTGCCAGTAGCCCTATTGGAGCCAGAAGATAGTACTTTGTACATTTTTCGCGCCTCTAGTCCCCACGGGCCAAGTGTCTCGACACCAAACTGCACAAGGATGTCGCATTGATACCGACATATTTGCGACCCTTGCTGTCTTCGGCAGTCGAAGCAGCAATCCCAGTGCCAACTGACGTAATTTGGACATGGGAAGGAGCCGCAGTGTCGACGCAAGTCGCGTACCAGACCAGTGCCCTTCCCCGTGCCCAAACTACCAGAGCCATTCCGTGAGTACGCTTGCCATCACGGCGGGCCATACCATTTGGCTCCAAAATAGCTGGTATGTTAAGAGCGGCAATTACCCTGCGGATGACTTCATGAATGCTGGCATGACGACTGATACGGCCTGCCGATTTTAAAAAGAATAGCCCGTGATGCCCAAAAGCATATATAAATACATTTTAAATAGTAAGCACTATTTTTGTTCAACACCAGCATTAACCAACACAGTCCAAAAACATTAAGCAATCATGCAAATTCATATTATAGAAATTGTTTAACTATGGCGGCTTACATATAAAAGAATACAAAAAGCTTCTGTATTGATAAAAACATGGAGTCACTTAATTAAATCGTCGTCATTTTCTTATCGAGAAACATTAACGCAACTAATAAAATAAGCAGTGGCACCACAGTTTTATGGCGTGTAATCATGTTCCTAAATTGAACGTTATCGAATAAAACATTCCAGGGTTTTACTTCGGACTCATTACACCATAAACTTCAATTTGGTATTAATTGAAAAAGGAAAAGCGGAACTCGGTTACAAATTACCGACACAATATCAAGTGTTAAATGCCCCTTACGACCGCCGAATCGTCGAGAGATCATTGACTACGAAAATACACAATTTGAGGCAATAAATCAGTGTCAGACACCATCACACATCGGTAGCAACTATCTGAATACTTTACTCTGTTATTTATTACTTATAACCTGATTTTAAAAGGAAGCAGCTTGTTAATACCGCGTTACAGAGGTATGTAATCGGATCACATCTCGTACAACATATGCCCGCTATGATTTATCTCTAAATGGTGGGTTTTGATTGAAAAGCAATTAATTGTAATTATTATAAGTGTTCTGTTAGTTATAATTCATATATAAATAATCCCGCCAATTTGTTTGGATTGTATTTATTACGTTAACACCTCTCTTCTCTTACGTCGTTTTGTAATTTAAACATGTATAAAGTAAAACAAAATTAATAAAATAAATCATCATAACGAGTTCCAAACCTTAAATCTGTAGAAACAATGATTCATTTTACTTATTGGTAATTCCTAACAATGGATATTTTCTTTTTATTTTTTAGTCTAAATGTTATAATTAAAATTTATAATTTTGTTTTAGATTTTTTAATTTATAAAAGGGGTTATATCTATAAAACATGTGCAAGAGATGTTTCTGTTTCCCTTAAAATTGTTTCAGACAGACGTCCAAGAAGGGATTTCATTTCAGTTCAAAAAAAGAATTCATCTACTATTGAATTAATTTCTCCCACACTCGTTTATACATTATGTAACATACACAACTTTATACATTGACCAAGAAAGTAATGCTGCTATCTTGTACCGACTACAAATACACAGCTTATCTCAGTATCTCAACGCTTAACACCATTAGTATTCAATTCGCAGGCTCTAATACGGCGCGCGATCTACCGACACCAAGATAATTTATCTCGCTGTGGAATCGAACCCCCTTCCCTGCAGTTCCACTACTGTATCGTGACACTAAATTGCTTCAGCAAACGGTATTGAATACTGATTGTTGCTTTAATGTACTGTTACAAGCTATTGGTGCAGATGTAACCTGATCCCGTAACTGTTCGTTGTTCTATCACTTATATTGAGCTAGTAATTCGGGTAGAATAAACGAGTGTATATATTAATAGATTATTTTTAATTAACTAGCTGACCCGACACACATTGTTCTGTACATAATAAATAAAATACTGTTTTTTATGAATTTCTCAATAATATTTCATAACATCAAGGATTATTTCGTAAAATATGCTCCCTGTTGTTATAATGAAATTGTTTCACAGCAGAAGTATCAAACCGTGCGTCATCAAATTCTCTCATAGAAAATATGTCCATACAAAACAAATATTGGAAATAAAAATAATTGTGAGTCCCAAATCGAAATAAAATCTCTCACGTTGAATTAAACTGCACTCCGTTTAGTAATCCCCATTAAAATCCGCTCATTAGTTTAGGAGTTCACTGGAAACAAACATTAGGACACTGGATTTATATATATTAAGATCTAATGGCACAGGATGCAAGGCCAAATACAATAATAAACTTTATCTGCGGTATCACCAGGTCAATAATAGCATGAGTCCAGGCTGTTACTCTCCTTTTGTGGAAGCATGGTCAGCTGTAACCATTTCTTCAAAAGCGTTCAGTTTCTGTTGTCAAACAATTTCATTATAACTACAGGGAGCATATTTTACGAAATAATTCTAGTATGTTATTGACAAATTCATAAAAAACAGTATTTTATTTATTATGTACAGAACCACATCTGTCAGGTCAGCTAGAAATAACATAATATCTTTAGACAGTATAAAACAGAGTAGCTTTCTACTGTTTCATCTTCTCTAAGCGGACAGAACGTCTGTCGGGTCAGCTAGTGATAATATAAAAACTGTTGATATCGCTTATTTTACTTGCTTATTTTATTGTTCTATAAAGCGTATACAATAAGATGACGTATTAAGCAAGGAAAACACTTTTGGACTAAACAATTTGTTATATTTTTAAAGTGATAACCCTCACTTCTAGGATTAATACACAAATAAAATTTGAAAAAACAACAAAATTTTATTAACGATGCCGGAACCGAACCCACGACCTCCGGCGTTCCGTACCGGTGCTCTAACCAACTGAGCTAACCGTTCGAGTGTCGCATCGTTATAAAATCTTGTATGCTTTGTTCAACTCTCAGGTTATGGCTCCATCTACAGGATGTACTTTACAATTGATAACCTGCTCAACCCCAATATTTGCATATTAGGAAATTGACTTGAGATGTCGCTCTTGTAAATCTAAACAATTTGTTATGTTTTTAAACTGATAACCCTCACTTCTAGGATTAATACACAAATAAAATTTAAAAACAAAAGACGTGTGGCACTCGGGGACTGCCGAATTATAATTATTTATTTATTTCATTTATGCAGTATTTTTTTTTGATAAAATTAATTTAAAAAAAAGCAAACGGGAAGTGAGTAAAATTTTACTTGCAAAATTTGATTACAAACAGACAAAAAAAATAAAGAAATTAAAAAAATCAAGACGTAACCCCAGGCTCGAACCTGGGACCTTCTGCACAAAAATCATACGTGATAACCGCTGTTCCACGGCAACTGTAATGACTTTTGGACTATTCAATAAAAATGGTTACTAATTTGTATTAATCAACAAGAAAAGAAGCAAATTATGAACATGAACAAAAGCCCACAATGTACGACATTCAGTATGGCGCGTGTAAGCCGTCACAGTAATTGATGGTAGATTTGTGGCAACCCGAGTGAATAATCATAACCGGCCGCTTGTTAATTACACCTCAACACATTAAACGAGCGCATTATTCAGACTATTCATATTGGACAGCTATGCTCGTGTATTTGTCTTTGTTGCGGTCGCCATGTTGGGTCCACGTTGTTAATTGATACGGTTATATATTCTTATAACTGTATTATATTATATACAATATTTGTTATGCTACATGTAGGTAAAACGTGTAGGTTTCGAAGCTACGTGGAAGTATACTAAGAATGCTTGCAGCAATTCCGCGTTGAAATAAGTACCTGCGCTGAAAACATATTTTTTTATTTTTGCTTGTTTTGTTAGACAGTGACATAACTTTAACAACGTCAGTGACCTAACAATAACGAGAACTAAAATGGAGTTTCCGAGTTCGAATCCCTGTGGGTGCAAACATTTATATGATGAATATGGATGTTTGTTTCCGAATCATGGATGTCTTTTATGTATTTATGAATGTTTAAGTGTATATATTGTGTTAAATATTATATCGTTGTCTTGTAACCCATAACACATGCTATGCCTAATTTGAGGCAAGATAATTTGTGAAAAACTATGTCAATATAATATGATCTATCAGTTAGACACATCTTAGACAAGCTTCGACTTGCGTTTGAATATAAGCAATGTCTAAAGATTGTTGAAGACACAAATTTGTAAAAAAAAAAATTAAAAAAAGTGTTCAACATGTGTTTTATAAAGATAACACTTTTTTAATAACACAGTTATTGTTTTTGCATATCCTGAAACTATTCTTAATTAATGTAGACCAGTCATCGTCAATGATCCTTTAAATATAATTATTAAGGCTTGTAGCACTAGTGCCACTAAGTTTCTCTTTAGTTTCATGAAACAAAAAGGTCACAAGTTGTAGTCTGGGGTCTCTACGAAAGAACCATCAGGTCTATATTTACAAATTCTTCTCTGAAAATGCGCTTCCGCTACGTTATCGGAACATTGATAAAGCTTTACTGGGTCGCCGTCCACATATGGAGTATTTCTTTTCCCATCTCTAGTCTATTGCATCCCAATATCAGCTCGAACCATGATCAAATGGCAAACGCAGAGCTGACCTGCAACCGACTTCCGCCTACACACAGCACGCCACAATCTGGAATACATCCTCACCTCATCCTCATGGATGCCTGGCGTTATTTTACGGTGCGGTTTTCAACGAACTTTCTTCCACATATAACCAAACTATGGAATAAGCTTCCTTGAGCGATCAAATAAAGCTCGTATACCTTTCAGCAAGGCCGGCAACGCTCCTGTGAATCCTCTGGTGTTGCAGGGGAATCTAGGCGGCGGTGATCACTTAACAACAGATGAGCCGTACGCTTGTTAGTACTCCTGCTACATAAAAAACAGATAGTCCTGATTATTTTTCAAATTCAACCCGGTTGACAGCAATTAAATTGCGTTACGTTAATTGATTTCATATTATGTTTTATTTATTCATATAGCCTATAATTGTGTCCTATTTTGGCAATGGTGATACTTCTGATAGCGTGTCCATATAAGTACAGTTGAGTTGATATACATATATTTAGATGTGAGTTGTCTGTGGTTATTCGGGCGGTGACGCTAGTACCCACCGCAGCCTTATAAAGCAACCTTCCTAATCGCCCCCACACAGAATAAAATAATGCTGATTTTTTAACCTGGCCTTAAAAGTATGCAAATTAATTGTTAAAGGAATAAATAATACTGCTTAAAACCTTGTTTGAAAATGTTTGAAAAACAAGACGTCATAATATTTTATTACGATTTAATGGTTGTGCCTGACAAGTGCCTGGAACGTTGAAGTATCCATCGCATACGATGCGAACCCGAATGTTGTAACAAGGAGTTCTTATCCGCATATAAGAACTGCTTATTATCAGGTTGGCCGTAAAAATAAAGAACAATAAATGATTCAAATTTAAATATTGACGCGGATGAGAGGACAATAGAATAGAACGGAATAGAAATGATAAGTGAAAACGGTCGGCCTTCAGCCTAATAATTTATATTTATAAAAATGTTTAATAGAAAGTAAAAGTATAAGAATATAGAAATACCAGAGAGATTTCATTGTTTTATTCTGCAACGATCCCGCATGTGAGAGGAGGACTCACGCGCTACAATACACTATTGTGAGAGTTTATTACCGTTTTCTTTCAACTTCATTGCTTACATTCAGTTTGGGGTAAGACTAACAATCGCGGTTCACCAAGATCTTCCATAAATTTCGTACTACAAGAAGGAGTGGGATTAAATTAAGAGTGCGGATTGCGTGGTATGTACGGGACCTCCGAGCAGCTTTATTGGGCACGTTGTGTCGTGTCCCGAAGCTTTTTTATGGCAATAAGGGACGAGACGCGCAGGACGTTCAGCTGATGGTGATTGATACGCCCTGCCTATTACAATGAAATGCCGCTCAGGATTCTTGAAAAAACACAAAAAACCTTGAGATAAGATGTTAAGTCTCATTTGACCATTTATTTCACTAGGAACGGTGCCCTTTAGACCGGATAATAACACAAGCACAATAATGCTTACACACTACTGCTTCATGGCAGAAATAGGCGCCGTTGTGGTACCCATAATCTAGCCGGCTTCCTGTGCAAAGGGGCCTCCCACTGGTAGAGCTACTAAATAAATAATAAAAATAGAATAAACGAATATGATATTCGTGTAAAATAATTCTCTTGAATCTATACCAAACGACTAGTATGGAAGCAAATGAGGCTTTACGAGTTGCATTTGGGTTACTTTATGTTTTCATCTCAACCGTTGATCATCGCTATTGAGTAGAACGTTTTATTCTCGTTATGCACCTTAACATATCAAATATTTTATTTCGTAGGTAAATCACATTATACTCGATATATGTAATTTTTTCTCATACAGCTCTTTCGGAAGGCAGATTTCCTTAGAGAAGAACGAGCAAGAAACTCTAAGGTTGCTCTTTTCAAAATAGATAAGGTTTACATGTTCTTAGTTTCAATGGAACTTACAAATTATTTCAATTACAATATAAGCAAAGTGTTGCAACAAAAATACTCAAACGTTAAATATTATATGCCTTACACAATTAAGTCAAAAAATAAAGTAAATTAATAAGTAAAAAGAAAAGATTTATTAAGTACAGTAGATGCATCATTCCACACATACCGTAAGTAAATATAAGCATTATGCGAGCCTTTTATTAACAATTATAATTATAAAAATATAATAACTTATTAATAATTAATAAAAGATTAAATAAAAGACATGAAATAAATATTAAGTAGACCTTCCGGTAACAGGATCATCCAGACGCCACAATTAGCGCCCGTTCACGAGCATGACGCATGTACCAGCCACCGCCTCCCTCGGCGAGAAATTATTTTAGGGAAGGGAATGACCCACTCCACGTCACCGCCACAACCAGTGGCATTTAAGCGCGCATGACGATGCCTGTCACGAGAGCTCTACCAAATAGCAAAAAAGCATGTTCATCTACATATTATGCAAAAGGCGTTATGCATATAATGCACAGTCGAAAGGTAGATCATCGCTATTGAGTAGAAGGTTTGATTTTCGTTATATTACAGCAGGGTTGATCATCGCTTTTGAAAAGGCCGTTTCATTTTCGTTATACAATAGGTTGATGGCTCATCACTATTCAGTAGAACGCTCAGTACTCTAATTATTAACTATAAAACTTAAAAGTTTAAGCAACTATTGTATTCAAAGAAAGCAGGAAAAAAATTTGCAAATTTTTCTAGCCGATATTTTTATTTTACAGTTCCTAATGTTTTACTTTACATTTGGATCTTCGAATAAATGCAGATATTCCTTCTGAGAAGAGAAAGTTTTCATGTTTTTGTAACCTTTACCACGTTATGACCTTTGAAACAATTTCTAATTTATAAAGGATTTCAAATAGATTATTTAAATTTATTATTCTAACAGAAGAATATTAAAGGTTGAGTTGAGTTCTCGACGTGATATGTGTAGGCGCCAAAAACGTGGGAGATTTCCGTCAGTTTGTGAAAATAACATCTTTTTTAACATTCCACCAGTCGTCTCTGTGGAGGCTCAAAAGTTTAAGCATGGCTTCTCATCGTCCTCCATTGGAATTTCGCTGGTGAAATAATAATATAAATATTATTACGACAAAAACTGTCTAAGATCGTGTTGTAAAAACAAATGGACCTTGGACTTTCTAGAAAGTCTGCACACCTGGTCACAAAGCACGATTGGCTGGATGTCACCAGTGGGAGGCTCCTTTGCACAGGAAGCCGGGTAGATTATGGGTACCACAACGGCGCCTATTTCTGCCGTGAAGCAGTATGAGTAAACATTACTGTGTTTCGCCGTAGCTAGTGAAATTACTGGGCAAATGAGACTTTACATCTTATGTCTCAAGGTGACGAGCGCAGTTGTAGTGCCGTTTTTGGCTTTTTCAAGAATCCTGAGCGGCATTGCAATGTAATGGGTAGAGCGTATCAATTACCATCAGCTGAACGTCCTGCTCGTCTTGTCCCTTATTTTCATTAAAAAAAAACATTAAAAAAAGAGTCAACGTTCTGGACTTTATAAGACCTGAAGACTGGCCCTCGACTTGCCTACAAATGCTCAGTTTATAAGACTTGACCTGAGTGGCATGCCGACATTAAGTTGCTTAAGAAATATATTTCTTAATCTTGGTCGATATACTTGGTCGATACCAAGATAGACAAGCAGAAAAACAAAAAAACAGTACACAAAAAACAAGATGGCGGCCCCGCTCGTGGTAGCGACGGTAGCAGCCACATAAGCGACAGGGCAGGGGGTGCTAACGATCGTCGTGGAGATCTTTGGGGCAGGCCATTGTCTACCAGTGGATGTCTTCCGGCTGATGGTGATCCCATTGCGACCACTGTAACTTGAATAATGATTGCATATTTAATAGTGCTTTGAATTCGGGTATAACGCAATCTTGGTACTACGTTGGAGATGCTTATCTTTTGCGCTGCCAACTCTATTTTTTACTTATTACAGCATTATTTGGTCTAAGGACCAGAGACATTAATGAATTGTATTCGAGTGAAAGAAAAGTAAGAGAGATATACATGTCGAGATACATGTCAGATCGAGGAATTGGGGGAAAGGAAAGGAAGGAATGTGGCAGGTAAAGAATTCAATACCGTGCTAACTAACTGCCCGTCCATAAACTTATAATGCCTACTACTCGGCTAAGTCGAGTCAGTAAGTCTTTTGTAAGGCTCATGCTTTTATAACAATATCCTAGAAAATTTTCAAAACAAAAGTATTATGTTATTCAAATGAATTGTTAAAAAACGTTTGTGTGGTAAAGGTTACTATAACATAAATGACTTTCTTAATGATACCACAGATTGGGAATGGAGTGAACGTTCTCAGACTATTAAATAATAAGTTTAATTGTACAATATTACTTTGTAAACATATTTTTTCGATGAAAAACAAAAGCCCGCTGAGTCTCGGGTCTGAGGCATTCGTTTTGGAATGGGTGGTAGTTTTTGACTTTCAATAAGTGATGTCACATCCTATTTTGAATTAAAAATATTTGATTTTGAAATTTGAATTTGTGAGTCAACATTCGGTCTAGTTTAAGATTATTTGGGATATTATTATTTTTTGTAATCCGTCAATCAATACTGAGTCCGTATTCCAGTATAACAATCTCAGTTTGTGAATCAATTACTTAAAATACCAACGTTGATTACATCAAACCAAAATTTGCAGTCCACATAAAATCATTTTTACCATTGATTAGTTAAATAGACCTACACACAAATAGATTTAGGCAATACTGTCCTACGGCCTCATTTGTTGAGGCGCCTACTCAGTTCACTTTGACCTTTACACGTTCCAAAACTCCGAAGAGATCAACAGGTTGTTGCCATAGCAACGTGAATGTTCCGCGACCTTTCCTTGTTCATGGGGTGGGCTCTCCTCAACAGCTTAACTCGTGTATCATTTGGGACGCTCAATGTACCCGTAATCCGGTAACAGCTAGATATTTCTTGCAACATTCTTATTTTTACAAATTTAGTTATATGACACGTTATTTGATGTCGAGAACTTAAAATTAAATTTTATCGCAATTTCAAAATCTACCCTCGTTAACTTTCTATTCGTATTTTAGTTTCTTAGGGGTTTAGGTAACATCCTTATTATATCATAGAAATTTTATGTGATATGGATAAAAATGTAACTGTCTGATGTCATAAAGGTAATAAGTATTATTAGTAGTATCCTACGTATGAGCACACGTCATAACACGAGTATATAAATATATATATATATTGGAGGTCGATGGCAGGTCGGTACGATGTAGGTACTCGTCGCATCGCTCGTTACGCGAACATGATCAATGTTTTATATTTAGATAAAGATAATGATTTATTTGGTCTACGTAACAGTGTCGAGTGGGCTTCCGTGGGACGTCACGGGCCTGCCGAGCTAATTATGGCGCGACCAAAACGGTTTCGTAGAGCGGGCGCGAGTTCGAATGTGGAGCGTGATTCAGCGCCGTGACCGCGGTGCCGCAGGAGATGGCGGAGATGACGATCGTTCGCGGCGAGCCTCCACACGTGGTCGGGCGGCTTCCTCGCAGCACTTCACTTGAGCGTTCCGGAGTTTTCTCGCGCTCCGCTGCCGGCGTGCTGCGCTTGGCGATCCGCGCCATTTTCCCGCGCACGTGGGCGAACAGCGACTCGTGAGCGAGGGCGGCCGCGGCCAACGCCATTAACTGTGGCGTCGTGAATGAGCGCCGACCTCGCGCGGGCTCCGGCCGTCCATTGATAACGCGCTCCATGCACGGGGGCGTGCGGCCTGCCCTCGCGCGCTCAGTCGAGGATGTGGCGTTCTCCGCGCGGCGACTCACCGCGGCGCGTGCGAATATTGTGTTCATTTATCAGTAGACGCTCATGACCCGTGCGCTGCCGACCGCCGCACCCCGGCCGAAATGTTCTGTGATCGTGTCAGTTAGTTATCAAGTGTTAGTTAGTGAAGGGCGCGTGGTGTATGGTGCACGAGACACGACGCGGGATGCGCTCGTGCGATGCTCTCGGTGATCGCGATGCGGCGGCCGGACGACGAGCAGCCGGGCGCTCGCGCCGACGACGACGAGTTCGTGGACATCTCGCACATGCAGCTGTTGGTCGAGGCGGGCCCCAGCGGCCTGCACTACGGGGGCCCCGCGCCGCCGCTGGCGCACCCGCAGCCCTACATCACAGTACCGGCCCACTTGCCCGGGGCCCCGGCCTCCGCCACCGTCACCACAGCCGCCACAGCCTCTGTAGACGACCTGTTCGCGCTCTATCTCACGCCAACAGGACATGGTGAGGTCTTATCCGTACCTAGCCCATCCACATCCTCACAAGTACAAAGATAACCCACACCATAACTAACCAAACAAGATTGTAATATATACAACTACAATTAGTCTTATAAGAAGAGCATACTCTAGCTTCATTGACCGGCAAAGCATCTTCAAGATCCACTACAAACACTAGCTATTAGTATAATCTCTTCCCATAAATCTACATAATTCAACAGCTCAACTGCACATAATAACTGTTAAGATGACATCAAATATCAATTACCATTCATAAAGGGCGACGAGCCGACGTCACCATGGATTGCTCGAAAAGTTGTGATCAGCATTCCGTAAGTCGTTATCTGTACCGGACGAGGAGGACGGCTGCGCGAGCACATCGCCGCTATCAACCTCGCGACCCAGACTGCTTCAATGACAATTTCAAAGTACTGCTTATATTTTATTTATCTCTCAACTCTGCACTACTAAACCGGTATCTGCTATGTTTGCAAATATTTTCTTTGAATGATGTAACTGTCGAGACTCCAAATGCACTCTAAGAATGGGTCGAAATATCTTGGATAAATTAGCGTTAGTAATTAATTGCAGAATAATCAAAGAAGATTAAAACTCCAATATACCTACATACATACCGTGTATGAACGCAAGATTACTTTGCCGATGCTGTGACTATGGGCACGCTCTATGCTTTTTTTACAAATTTTATATATGATATAAAAATGCCCTCAAAATATAGTACACTAGCTTTTACCCGAACTTCGTCCGCGTGCAATAGTTACTTTGGGCAGCATTTTTTATTACAAACTGCTGTATTAACATTTATATATATAATAATATACATTTTTATAAGCTCCAAACAATAGAAGTTTAATCCCCACACAAGTGTAAAGTTAGAACAAATATTTATTTATTTTTTATCTAGTGCTTAAATACAGTATAGTATAAAGTTTCCTGGTGCTGTCTTCGATAATGACAAACTTCCATAAAAACTTCCACCCTTATTTCAACCCCGCCAAGCCTTTTATTCGCTGTAAAAGTTAGCCTATGTCCTTTCCCAAGCTCTTGTCTATCTCTGTACAAAATTTTATCAAAATCAAGTGGCTTAGGCGTGAAAGCGTAACAAACAAACTAACATTCACATTTATAATATTAGTATTGATTGTTAGTGAACAGTGACATTAATGAACAACAAGGATCAAACAATAAAATATTAAATGCAGTAGGTATATACAAACTACAAATGAAGTGAGTTAAAAGTATGTATGTAACATACAGACTTGAAAACAAATATCCATATTTACCATTTAAACATTTGAAACATTTACGTAGCAAGCAGGATTTGAAAACATATTAGTAACAAATTTAATTGGGGTTCTTTTGCATCACCTTAGTTTATATTGTGATGTGTTACATCACTCATAATATTGTAGTCAATGATGTGGTCACTATCATCACGTCCACCATTTTCTTGTTCGTCGCTAGCTCCAATTTCCGATCAAAAATGTACGAAATTTAAAGTAATTATTTTTATCACATTACGGTGTAACTTTTAACGAGAAAAGGAGGAGCAGTTCAACGGTATATTTTTTTTGTGTTTGTTACCTCAGAACTTTCGACTGGGTGAACCGATTTCTATGATTATTTTTTTGTTTGAAAGCTGGTGCTTCCCGTGTGGTCCCATTGCAATTAATCCAGATCTGACAGCGCTATTCATGAGAAAACCATAATAGTCTTAAATTTTCTACGAGTATGTGCGTGGGGAATGGATATAATAGAACTAGATATAGAAATAACTCAAAATCGCGTCAACCGATTTCGATTAGATTTTTTTTGGCAAGGATGTACTTTGATGAGAGTTTGGTGAGGTTCTGACAATGGGATCCATCACAAAATAACGGAACTTTTCAATTCTTAGGAGAAAATTAACGATACTCAGCTGAATCTTTTATATGCTATCCGCATATTTGAGTCACTTGCCGTATGGTCATCGTTATGGTCAAGTAATTGTCGTAGTCGAATATGATGATCAATGCAACTCCTTAACGGCATACAGTAAGGGTGCGATCTGTCGCCGAATATCAAACTGTGTGTAATCAAATTGCAATGTGCTTACGTTAATTGCTGCATTGCAAAATTAAGTATGTCTATACATATTCAGACAAATTAGTGTACTTCTGATTCAGTAAAAATAAAAAATCAAAAATAAATTTAACAAAAAGAACAATCGTCTTTAAGAGCTATAATAAAACAATAGATATAATTTGAATATCAGAGTTAAACTATTTTATACGATAGATAGGACATTCTAGATTAAAAAATGTACAACATTTAATTGCTTGACATTTAATTATTTTTCATTAGGCCTTAAAAGTAAAGTGAATACTTTGAAAATAAGATCAGCTAATGCAGTAGAACGAGCTGTCAATCAATGCTGTGCTTGTAGGAGATGAAAGTGCTAATGTACGCACCGTGCGTTGTCAGTTTGATATCTTTCGTAGAGGGAACCTTAGCTTGAAGAATGAGCCCCGAGAGACAACGGCCACCAACGTAAAATAATGATGAATTGAATGCTGTGGTAGAAACCGATTCGCATCGAACTACCAAGGATATAGCGGCGCGGTTTGGTGTACTACACACAGTATTGACCCATTCGCTTCTTCGGTCAGTTCAGGACTCGAACCCATGACCTCTCGCGGTCCGTGCGAGTGCTCTTCCATCTGAGCTAACCGTTCGAGTGACGTATCGTCATAAAATATTGTATGCTTTGTTCAACTCTCAGATTGTGGCTTCATCAACATAACAAATTATTCTACTCAAGAAATAATCCAAGATACATTCAATCAATCCCGGTCCCAGAGTTCTACCGCAAAGTCATAAGTGAACTCCCTGTGAGACTGCAGAAATGTATTGATATCGAGAATTACATCCGATTAATTAATTATATTTAACCCAACAAAATAATGTTAACGGCAATTTCACGCTTTTACCTTTTTTTATCTATAGATTCCAATGTATTTAATCCACTGAGGTACTCATAATTTCATTCGGCTATTTGACAGATGATAGGAATTCCGTGTGGGCAATAAATCCACAGCTGGAATGAACTGGATTGAACCTGTAATTAATTGAGCTATATCGTCTCGTGTGTTTCTGACGGATATAAAAGGTAATTTTTGAAAATGTATTAATTACGGATTCTTATTGATGTTAATTAATGAACTACTACCACTTGGGAACAAATGGTGCGCTGAAAGAGAAGAAGCGGCGCTTGAAACTCTCATGTTCATTTTTGTATTCAAATGTTATCTATTCGCAGGCTGTCGGATCAGTCAAATGTTCTGATGTTGAGTAGGTAATATTTACAGCAGTGTCTAACTAAAACCTTTTTTTTTCTTTTATGAAAATAAGGTACGAGACGAGCAGGGAGTTCAGCTGATGGTAATTGATACGCCCTGCCCATTACAATGCAGTGCCGCTTAGGATTCTTAAAAACCCAAAAGTTCTGAGCGGCACTACAATTGCGCCCGTTACCTTGAGACAAGATGTAAGTCTCATTTGCCCAGTAATTTCACTAGCTACGGCGCCCTTCAGACCGAAACACAGTAATGTTTACACATTACTGCTTCACGGCAGAAACAGGCTCCGTTGACCACAACGGATTGATTATGGGTACCAACCCATAATCTAGCCGGCTTCCTGTGCAAAGGAGCCTCCCACTGGTAAATTTATTATTATATGGTATGGTGTTTATTTGTAGATAGTATCAGCGGGATCTCTTTTTTATAAGAATGTTGACACTAACCCTCAGAGCTACTTTATATGTTATGAAGCCTGCTGAGAATAATAAGAAACAACTTCTCGCTTCTCGTGCTGTATATGTAACATTGAAAATCTTTATTTAGAGCAAGAAATGTTCAACCAATTGCCATTTTTGTAACTCTTTTGTGAGCATATATTACATTTTTCAGACAGTATTCACAAGTTATGGGCATTTATATATAAATATGCAACCGATGAAACTCTATATAAAATATTTTAAATCATCTTCAACTAGTTTGTAAGTAATAGTCTGTCTAATATATAAAACCTTTTGGCGCAGTTATTAATTCGAACGTCAATAGAAAATAGGCGTCTCCATAAATAGCACCGCCTTCTGTTATGATTGGTTGCTTTGCAATTGATTCAAATATCAATACCGTTATATTTAAGACGATATCTCATTTTGCCAAATAGCGAGTGGGTTTCCAAATTCATTTCACATAACTTAGTACAAATGACCAACTTCACACCATATAAGTAATGTTAATAGACCACAATTGGTGTAATTCGAATTTTCGTCTATTTAGTTGACCAATCCACATAGTGCCCAAATAGCAGATAGACTCAGCTCTGCTGCATACGCTGCGGTAACAAAGACCGAAGACCTGAGGAATGACACCCTGGACCATACGGCAAAAGAGGAATCCGATCTCCTAGGCGCTCTTTTCGCCTCTAACTCGACTCTTGACGACAACGGACAAACACCACCAACCATCCTGCGGTATCAGAGCTCTATGCCTGAAGTACAGTTCACACAGAAAACTGTTAGGCGAGCTCTGTTTTCGTTGGACGTCATGAAATCGAGCGGGCCGGATGGCATTTCTCCAATCGTGATTAGAACGTGTGCCCCTGAATTGACGCCGGTGGTAACGCGTTTATTCCGGCACTCTTATTCCAAAGGCGTAGTCCCTGACTCATGGAAGTCAGCCCTTGTCCATCCGATCCAAAAAAAGGAGACAGTTCGGATCCAGCAAACTACAGGCCTATTGCTATTACCTCCCTGCTCTCCAAAATTATGGAGAGCATAATTAGCCGCCAGCTTTTGGTATACCTAGAGGGTCACCAGTTGATCAACGACCGACAATACGGCTTTCGCCATGGTCGGTCGGCAGGTGATCTTCTGGTATACCTAACACATAGATGGGCGGCGACTATTGAAAGCAAGGGGGAAGACCTAACAGTTAGCCTGGATATGGCGAAGGCCTTTGATCGTGTATGGCACAAGGCGGTCCTCTCAAAACTTCCATCATTTGGGCATCCCGAGAGCTTATGCAAGTGGACCTCCAGCTTCATCACTGGGCGCAGCATACAACTCGTTGTCGACGGTTTTTGCTCGAATCCCAAGCCCATGAACGCAGTGCCCCAAGGCTGTGTGCTATCTCCCACGCTGTTTCATCTGCATATCAATGACATTTTGGACACCTCCAAGATAAATTGCTATGCAGACGACAGCACTGGTGATGCCGTATATACGGGCCATGCAGGTCTCTCTCGGAAAACGTCGACCAGTGCCGGGAGAAACTGTCTTATATCGAGTCCTCTCTCGATAAGATCGCAGAATGGGGTAAATTGAACCTTGTCCAATTCAACCCCCAGAAGACTCAAGTTTACGCGTTTACCACTTCGACAACACTTCCCTTAAAGCCTCGCCTAGTATCGGAATTCTGGGTTTCGAACCTCAAGCGATTGCCAATTCCGTGGCGATCTGGAGAGAAAAGCCAAATTGGCTTCATCAATAGAGCACGGCAATACTTCAAGCCGGCCCACATTCTAGTGCTCTACAAAGCACAGGTCCGGCCACACAGTGAGTATTGCTGTCATCTCTGGTCTGGCGCACCCCAGTATCAGCTCGATCCATTTGACCTTGTGCAACGCAGAGAAGCTCGAATTGTCGGGGACCCAGTGCTCTGTGAACGGCTGGATCATTTGGCGTTGCGTAGAGACACACAAGGAAGCGACGTTCCGTGTGTGTCTTCTACCGCATTTATCACGGGGAGTGTTCCGAAGAGTTGTTTAACCTGATTCCTGCCGCCGAATTACACATTCGCACGACACGCCACAAGTTAGCATATCATCCCCACCATCTGGATGTGTGGCGATCCTCCACAGTGCGGTTTTCAAGGAGCTTTCTTCCACGTACTACAAAGTTTTGGAATGAGCTTCCTTGTGCGGTGTTTCCGGGACCATACGACTAGGTACCTTCAAAAAAAGCGCGTACACCTTCCTTAAAGGCCGGCAACGCTCTTGTGATTCCTCTGGTGTTGCAAGATGTGGGCGGCGGTGATCACTTAACAGCAGGTGACCCGTTCGCTCGTTTGTCCTCTTATTCCATAAAAAAAAGTGTTCTTATTTGATTGGGTATTTTCCTATGGGGTTATACTGCTGAAATTGATATAGTGTTTCCTCTGCAAGATAGAGCTGTTCGTGCTATATATCAGCTTGGTTATAGACATTTCAAAGAATTATGACAGTTCATTGCCAGTACTTTTATGAAATTTTAATAACCGTTCAGGAAAATCGTCACCTTTTTGCTCTAAATAGTAATTTTCATTATTATAACACTAAAAATAAGGGATTGCTTGTAACTAATTGTAGTAGGCTTCATAAGATACATAATAGCTTTAATGGTAAATGTATACACTTTTATAATAACTGGGGCAGTCACTGTTCCCTTGACGGAAACCTTACTGTCAGTCGCTGATCAGCTGGTGCTCTTCTAGGTATCCCAAGAGCTGGCGGTTGATGATCGACTCGATTACTTTGGAGAAAATGGAGGTTATGGCAATGGGGCGAGTTGTAGTTGAACGGATCCGAGCGTACATCTTTCACGGGGATCACGTGCACTAAAGCCGCCTTTGATAATATCGGGACTAAGCCTGATGAGTAGGCAGTAGGTAGATGAGAGAGCCGGAAAAGATGGGTAAGGACCATAAGCATCATCCAGCGATAAACAGATCTGCCTCCACGGGTAGGATACAAAATACCGCATCTCAGCCCACTCTGCTGACATAGTAGATAGTGCCACACGCGACTTAGGCGACTGACTAACAACTAAGAAGCAAGGCCGTGTTAGGCACGTGATCGGCACGGTGCTCCGGGTCAGGCAGTGGTCCGACGACCCCAGAGGAAAGTCAATGGTAACTAGGTAGCCAACCTGATGTCAGGTCAACAGAAGGTCCAATGATCTGTATGATCTTCCTCATCTGGGATTCGGGTTGGCGCTATAACCAGTTGCGTCAGACCATATGCTAAGGCGAAGTCGTGAACAGATTTCCCTGCATGATTGATGGTACGTGAGCCTAGCCATTCGTCATGGTGGGCGTTAAAATCGTCAACAGATCTCTGCAGTGGGGATCGGCTCCTACGGAATCTGTAGCCATGTGGATGTGCTCTAGGAGCTGGACAGTCTCTGCGTTACGGCTATGGTACCTATACACTCGTGGCAGTCTACACGCAGCCAGATGAGAGATAGGTCCTGTCCAGTTGTTCAAGAAAAACAGGAGTCGAGAACAGACATCCCTACCATAAACGCACACGCCAGCCCGCGGTTTAAAGGAGTG
This sequence comes from Leptidea sinapis, assembly GCF_905404315.1. Classification (NCBI taxonomy): domain Eukaryota; kingdom Metazoa; phylum Arthropoda; class Insecta; order Lepidoptera; family Pieridae; genus Leptidea; species Leptidea sinapis. The sequence continues at coordinate 655,368 of NC_066289.1, forward strand.
TTCCAAATTATACCCTGGGTATGAGAGATAAGATGTATCAGCCAGAGAGGATATCTGTGTCTGGGTTAAAAAGAGCAGGGCTGGCGTCGCCGTCTCCAGGTGGAAGAGGACGGCATTTAAATTTGAGCGAAGCCCCCTGATGTTGCAAAAGTCCACAGCGAATGTGAAGAGGGTTGTTTGAGCCTCCAGAATACGCGGGGCACCCTGGGCATCCACTATTAGGTACAGGTCCTAATTGTGGACGCCCAGGGACGGTTTATCCAGGACTATCCGCTGGCACTACCACTCTTAAAATTATTTTTAGTGTGATTTTCTCCAGTAGGGGAAGTTGATACAAAACCTTTATTAGTGGCCGATGTGATCAACCAATATAACATACAATATTAAGAATAAAAATAATTTATTGGGGTTCTATATTAGTTACATAGTTGTTAGAAAATATCTGTTACAAAGTATACATTGGTACAAAGTAAGTAACTTTAATTTTACAAGTATTCCAGAGGTCCAGTCCCTTCCCCTATATAAACCTCCTGTTTGCTCTTATATATGTTTAGCACACAAGATATTAGCACAAAATAAAAATAAAAGAAATTCACGTGTGTGTGTATGGAAGTATGTGTGTGTATATATGTTTGTGTGTGTGGGCTAAGTAAGAAAAGAAAATTAGATAACGTTGGTATAATATTTTAAATTATTGTTTTTTAGTTTAGTATATTTATAAGTTTTTCTGTATCATCATAGTTTAAAACTTTTAACCATTCAAATATTACATTTTTACAACTGCATTTAAGTCTTATCTATAGAACTCCTATTTTTTTATATTATTTACTGTACAGTTAAGGAAATAATATGTTCTTCGAGCAAAGGAAGAGAACACTCTTGGGCGATCCCATATTTTTTCTAGTCGGTAGAGCGTCTCCTTATATGAACATTTACCTCTTTGGGGTATGTAAAGCTACTTTAATAAAATATTATTTTATTTTGTTTCATTATAAAGTTTAAAGGTAAAAACTTTAAGCCTGATAATAAATAGTTTATAACAGTTTAAAGTTTTGGAGCAGATCCAATAAACCTTACAATTTATGAGACAATGCCGTGAAAATGTAAGTAAATATGTTACTGTCATGAACTATAAATTCATGAGTCGCTCTTATTTCTGAATACAATCGTTAACAGTAAAAATAGTTTCCTTCTGTGATTTTCCTATGTAAATATAACCTAGACACCTTCAAAGAAAACTTAAAAGCAAAAGGCAGAATGCATAAAAGGTATTTGTTTTCTAAATTAAATCCTTTGGAATGTAATAATTTTTTCAATTATAACACTACTAAATACAGAATAGAAACAAATAGTACTCTACAGATAAGAAATGGTTCGAAACTCTGAGAGAGTCAGGAGAATCACTTTTTTATTTTGAATATAACCTTCCCATACAGTAGGAACCAAAACCAGATACTGTATTTTATTCTTTACCTAATCTATATATCTATATATATAAAAATGAATTCTGTTCGTTAGTCTCGCTAGAACTCGAGAACGGCTGGACCGATTTGGCTAATTTTGGTCTTGAATTATTTGTGGAAGTCCAGAGAAGGTTTTAAAGGTGAATAAATAGGAAAATGCTGCTAAATTAAATAATAACAACAAATTTGTTTTTCCTTTGATGTGTCCATTCATAATTTCTATGAGAGAATTTAGTGACGCACGGTTTGACAGTTCTGCTGTGAAACAATTTCATTGCGATAGCAGGGTGCAGATTTTACGAAGTAATTTTTGATGTTATGATATTTTATTGACAAATTCATATAAAAACATTATTTTATTTATTATATACAGAACAACGTCTGTCGGGTCAACTAGTATTATATAAAAATGAATTGCTGTTCGTTATTCTCGCTAAAACTCGAGAACGGCTGGACCGATTTGGATAATTTTGGTCTTGAATTATTTGTGGAAGTCCAGGGAAGGTTTAGAAGGTGAATAAATATGAAAGTGTTCGGAATTAAATAAAAACAACAATTTTGTTTTTCCTTTGATGTGTCCCCCGTCGTCCGATATTTGTTTTGTATGGACATATTTTCTATGAGAGAATTTATTGACGCACGGTTTGACAGTTCTGCTGTGAAACAATCTCATTACAACAACAGGAGCATATTTTACGAAATAATTCTTGTTATGATATATTATTGACAAATTAATAAAAACATTATTTTATTTATTATATACAGAACAACGTCTGTCGGGTCAACTAGCATTTAATAATATTACTTATGGAAAATGCATGATTTATGATGAACATGTAATGTATGGTAATCTAAGGTATAGGTAAAGTTGAAGAAATAGACAATTTCTTGTTGAGTAGGTTATAAAGTAAGGAAATTATGCAGCCTCTGTGATCAATATTATTAAAGGAAGTAAAGGTTCTTAACACACTTCAACAAGTTTGTTAAATCAGTAAGGCACATTATACCTATGACTCTACCCAATAGAATTATATATGACCTAGTTTTATATTTATTTGCCTGAGAAGATTTAAAAATATAAGCAATAAATGGACGAATTTAGTGATTAGATTGTGATTTGTACTTTTGCATCTGCTGAGAATATACTATTCTCATCATCATAGTGATATATTTGTATTATTAGACACAAAAAATTTATCGAAAAATTCACATATATAAACTCCTTTGCAAAAATACGGGCTTTTTAGTTCGAGTATTTTATTTTAGTTAGTATTAACAGTTATAGAAGGGACTTGATGGAACTCAAAAAAAATATTTGCTTTTAAAAACGCTTTACTAAGTCGGTCTTTACTACTACGTCGGTCGCTCTTATTTCTGAATGTGTAAGGATGTGTAACGGGGTTTCTTGTTTCTTGTTTTTATCTCACTTAAAAACCTTCGACTGAGTTTTATTTCTTTTAATAGAAAGAAGGCAATCCGTGGCGGTTCTCTTGTCTCGCCAACTTTTAAAATATCAGCAACGCAAGAAACATGTGAATTTATGCGTGTGGTCATCAAAGTAGCCCGTGTTGAGCTTTACAATTACATTATTCTTTGTTGTTTTCTTCCATCCGTCTTATGTAGATATTTCTAAACGAGTAATAATTTCGAAGAAGTTTTATTATTTTTGGTGCTTTTAATAAGGTCATTGCTTAGTATTATTTATTAATTTTACGAGAAAACGCGTACAGTACACACCTCAGGAACTTTTACTTATAATATTTTCTGCATAAAAAGAGCGCAAAAAAAGAATGTTGGGAGATTTTCTTGCGCCGATTCTTCTCTCTCACAGCGCCATTTGTTTCCGAAGGGGTGGTAGTGTTTGAAGTGACATCTGAAATAATTCTAAAGGAATCAATTTTCAGAAAATAAGCGCATTTTTGCCTTTTATTTTGATGTTCGTGAAAAGGCAACAGTTAATAAACTCTCATGAAACATGGCAACTTAATATTCGGAAGCAATAAATCATAGAGTCCCATCTCCCAAACATGGTGCACATTAAGATGTCAATATTGTGTAACTTGTAGTGCGCCTCAGCGTCCCACGCGGAGAGACACTGGGAGAGGCGGCTCCTCAGAGGAGCCCACAGCCCACACGGAACCATTACACCTCGCTGGATGCTCCCAGATGCCCGATAGTGCTTCAGCTTTGAACGCTCCGATGGAAGCGTCGCACGTGCCTTTGTAGAGTGCCGCGCGACCGCTATCTCGTCACTGCACGTAAATTGCCTATTTTCTCAAATGCCACTGAATTTGTAGCTTTAGAGTGTTCTATCTTAATCAAATCATTTCAATCTATTAAAAAAGTTTTTAAGTGATCACGTCATATATTTGAAAATGTAGATTTGCGTAAAACAATGTGTTAGTACTGCATGTTCGTATGCTTACAATACATAAGTAATAAGGTAACATTGATATCATATTACTTACCAATCTATATAATTTTTAAATATTTCAAAAAAGTTATTAATTAAAAAAAAGCTTTATAACCCCAGTACCAATCACAGTATGTGTTCCATACACGTTTTATTTCAAAATCCGTATATAAATATTACAGATATCAAAATAATTAATTCAATTTTCGCTGATAACCTGTATCTAAATACAATAAGATATGTAGTTAATCAAGCGTAAATAATTCTAAAACATCGACCAGTTCCAACAATCTATTGTTTTATTTGAAGAATGCCCTAACTTCCTTGGGAAGCGTGTTTGCGGCGCACCTGTGCTCATGCCCAATGACACAGAACAATTGCCATCATTACAGCCTGACCCGCTTGCCCACACACACATAATATACAAACAATCAGAAGTAATGCCACTTAATTTGCGTCAATAATTTATTATCTGGACGACATTCTAACAATAGCAGTTCCCGCCATTATTTTAAAGTATTTACGAGTGATACGATCTTCAGCGACCAACATCATTGTTTAGTACAACTACAAAGCGATTACTGCGTATCGATTAAAGCTGACTTCAACTTTAACATCTGACCGATTTAAAAGACACATCGACCTGACTCTAAAGAGACTCGTTTTTACTGATCGTAATTAGAGTTTCGGTTAAGGAAATCCAGTAATGGAACGTTTTGTCTGCGTACTTGAGAAGCATGAGTCAGAGATGAATTAAATTCAAGAAACGTGTGGCTAAACGGCTTCTGCATATCACAAAGAGCATAAAATATTCTTGTCAGTTTGCAATCTGCTTATCTCAGTGGCCGGAAGTCGGTGGCACAATGTTATGTTCCACATTAGAGCTTAGAAGACGTGGTTATTGTTACATCAAGATTTACTTTTAGACGTTATGGTCTCATTGCTTACGTGCATTCTTAACATTTGGAATATTTACCAGTGACTTATATTTCATTACAATTGTGGACATATATAACTTTTTGTTTTTTAGTTATAACAGTGGTAGGCTCCTTTGCACAGGATGCCGGCTAGTTTATGGGTACCACAACGGCGCCTATTTCCGCCGTGAACCAGTAATGTGTACACATTACTGTGTTTAGGTCTGAAGGGCGCTGTAGCTAGTAAAATTACTGGGCAAATGAGACTTAACATCTTATGTCTGAAGGTGACGATCGCAATTGTAGTGCCGTCCAGAGTTTTTGGGTTTTTCAAGAATCCTGAGCGGCACTGTATTGTAACGGGCAAGGCGTACCAATCACCATCAGCTGAACGTCCTGCTTGTCTCGTTCCTTTTTTCATAAATTAAAGTTTGTTGCCAGATTCTGCTGACTTAAACTTGTGGAGACTAACTCTTTCAAACTCCTCTGATCCAGTTGAGTGAATACGTAGTATGTCTACTTTAAAACTTCTTAACATATCTTTAAGCCAAAGCATATCAGAACGGATTGACAACTTATCCTTAATTCAGGTAGAGTAAAGTTGTCTTTCGGCGCCCATGGTCGTGGCTCTCACACCATAAATAACATTGGTACTAGCAACAAGCAACGCGGGTTTAATGCAGATGTTTGTTTTTATTTTCCTGAATCTCCAATTTCTAGTGGCAATTCTTAAAAGCCACATTAAAAATATATATTTAGCTCCAGTTTTTTTTCGCATTAAGAGAGTTTTATCAGAGCTGTGACAAAGTTACTACGAAGATAGATTTAACGTACTGGTTTAGTGCATATGTCACCAGTTACCGTTGAATGTTACAGTGATATTTTAGAAGCCCTACAGAGCAACACGTAGAGACCTCTGACGACGTTGCATATCTTTCCGTCTGTGTACATTCCAGAGAGATTGTTTGATTTGAAAAGAATAGGGTGGTAAAATCGAAACAACTACTGAAACACTACGCAAAGAGAAGTCACAGAAAAATTCTGATTACGGTTGAGAACACTTTTACAATTGAGCAACATTTTAACAATAAAATGACCGTATTTATGCTCAAAGCTCTAAGGAAGCTTCCCAATTAGTCGACAGAGTGCAACGTGGGCAGTATCCGACTTCAGTGATGGTGACTTCAGTGGGGTATTATTAGCTATGAAGGAGTGACTGAGCCATACAGTTGTGAAAAAACATCATATAAACAACATCGGAACAAGAGTAGTAATACCATTCTTGAGAAGGCAGTGAAGCCCCTTAACAATACCATGTTCAAAAACCAAGAAGGGTCCTTCCAGCAAGACTCGGCGCCGGGTCATAATGCTCGGTCTACGCAGTCTTGGTTGGAAACGAACGTTTCAGTCTTCATCAGAGCTGTAGACTGGCTGTCGTCTAGTCCCGATCTTTATCCAGTGGATTATGATTAATCATAAAACTGACCATCAATGGTCAGTTGTGGAGAGTACGGCTTGCTGTAAACGCCATGATAATTTGGAGTCCCTAAAACAATCTGTACGATTGGCAGTAAACAATTTTCCCAGTGCGTGATACTATTGAAAACTGACCTCAACGTTTAAAAGACTGTAATATAGCCAATGCAGACCAATTCGAATAAGCTTCTAATATTTTTAATTGTTTTTGTATTAAACTAACATACTGTCAAAGGAATAAATGTTATTTCTAATAGAACATTTTTTCTTTTCTTTGTTCTAGTAATTATGGCAAGACTAGGTACTTAAAAGTAAGGTAAGGTATACTTAAATCCATCAATGTTTTGAATAGAGTCACACTATACGAGAGAAAGCTCACAGTGAGGAAAACAGTGTCGCTTGGTATCGCTCACATCATACACATAATGTTTTGTTGATCCATTGAGTGTCACCACGGAGTCAGCGGAGGTTCGATCCTCGCTCGCCACGTACCAAACAATATATGTTCCAAAGAATTTTGATTACGAGTTCGCGGAACTAACGCGGCAGCTGATGTCCAGTAATGTTTTTAATTTTTTGTTATCGATCAGATAACTTTGTTTACTATTTATATCTTTGTGCATAGACCATCATTCCTTATTGTATCCGAAGAAGGTCGTTGTTAGCTGCGCTGCAGTAAAAAGTAATAAAAAGACATAAAAGGCATTTATTTTCTCAAAATTGTTTCTTTAGAATTCTTTTTGATGTCATTTCTAATGTACTAGATACTACTACCGCTTCAAAAGCAAAAGGCGCTCTGAGAGAGAAGAAGCGGCGCAAGAAACTCTCCCAAATATATATATATATATAATTTTGCAGCTACCATCGATTTTTTATGTTTTTAAAGTGATAACCCTCACTTCTAGGATTAATACACAAATAAAATTTGAAAAACAAAATTTTATTAACGATGCGGGACTCGAACCCACGACCACTGGCGTACCCTTTCAAAATTTTGTTTTTCAAATTTTATTTGTGTATTGTACCAAATATTTTTTTTATTATTATCATTATTATATTCGAATGACTACTTCCTGATAATCACTCCTTCATTGACGGCTGATATTGTAAATAATACTTGTTACGTTACGGACAACATAATAACCTAAATATTTGTCACACCGTGAGACATGAGGGCACGTGCGATGTTATCATCTCTCGGCTCTCCATACCTCGAGAATCCTGTCCTCTGCTTACGTGACGTGCGTCGCCTCGTCGTAACAATGATTCCTGAATGTTATTAACGAGTACGTCCAAGATATGCTTTGTGCCTATTTATTTATTTATTTATTTGCAAGTAGGTACAATAACAGATAACAAGATAAAACTATCATCTAATAACAAGTACTGCATATTTTTATGATCCTGAGATCCAATTAAAATTGTACACATCATTCACCAAATACAGTAAAAAAAAATAAGTGAACACAACAGTAATTACATTATAACGAAATTTAAGTTAAACATTAAATTATTTTACGTAAACTAGAGTTTTATAAAGAGTATTTTTAAAAAAGTCTATATTTGTAAAGAATATATCAAAATCAGCACACACTTCGTTAAATTCTCTACAAATTCTCATAATCGGGTTGTTATGCGATACATTATTATTTGAGGAATTGATCGAAAATAAACATGGAATACTATGCTGGTGAACAATCCATTTCCAGGTGCAAAATGTCTCTATTAACTACTAAACTTTATGCACTCATTAATTTAGCGGAAAGCATGAAAGAGGTTTGTTTTTTCTTTTTTTCTTGCTGTAATTATTGTGCGTACTGGTCATTATATAAATAAATCCTGTACAAAAATAAAGTTATAGAATATTTCTCTTTCGAATTTCATTTGTTATTTAATTGAAGTAAAACTCCTTTAGGCGCAACCTCAGATTCCGTCAGACTTTACTTAAAAAAAGATTTTGTACTGAAATTTTCTCAACTCATGATTTGAGATTAATTTTTTTTAGTTTCGTTTTGATTAATTTGTTATTATATGTTAAACATATAGTTTTCTGATAAATGGACCGATATTTAATGTTTTAATAGTATCAGAAGTTAAATATTTGAACACACATGATATGAAAATTTTTGGTATTGAAAGTAGTCTGGGTGCATTTTAAAGTGAAACTTTTATTGCATCGTCTGAAACTTTTTAGTCCGCGTATAGACTATTACTCATTTGTGCCAGTGCTCCACGCTATTTTGTTTGTTTTTGTCAGTGTTTAGTGTAAATATTATTCCAAAAATTTTTAGTTAAATGTTATTAAGGTACTAAACTGTTGGTACATGTAAGGTGACACGGAGTCCTTATTTTTTTACTAGTCCGTGGCGGTGACTAGTCGATCGAGTGATTGCGAACACTTTCTATTGTTTTAAACATTATGTATAAGCGAGGCTTACAAACATGCTTTCATATACGTTTATTTATTTATATCGTGTGTATTTTGATGGTGATAATTCTTGAGCTTATTCATTATTTATTATTATTCTAAAGACCCGAATTGATAAAATAAATATTGGTGATTTCAAAGAGCGAAAATAAGTTTCTAGTTACTTCTACTTTTTCTTCTTCTCAAGTCATGTTTAGTGAACACCGACGGCCATGCAGTTTTCGGACATCAGTTTATTTTTGACGAGGCATAATTATTTTAGGGTTTCTTATCTCAATATGTCGTCAATATATAACATCTTTATTACATATATAATATTACACTGTTTGAGAGGAATGTGTCAGCCATATTTATATAAACACTTACACTGAACATAACCTCAAAGTAAATAAATAATTGCAGCCTTCAACAACTATCACAATCCATAATTTAAACAATCTACAATTTCAAATGTCTTTTTCATAAAGCTAACGATAAAATAATATATTTATCAAATGAAACGGCGACAGTTCACATTTAGTATCTCCTCTTTCAGTTTCACGCTTATTTTAACTGAAGTATTTCTTTAATTTGTCGTCTAAATTTAATAGTTGGATTCCGTGTCGCTCGCGGCTGGACCGGCGCCAATACTCAACACATCTTAAGTTTTGTGCAATCGCCCTATTTTTCTAAACTAAAACTGTTGCACGCGACACGGTCAAACAAAACAGATCTCAGTCTCATTTGAAGTCTTAGCGCCGGTTTCACCAGTTTTTTAGGTTTCAATTAGTTATATTACTAATATTTCTATTGGATTACCTAAGGATTGACAGTATTCAGTATCAGTCTCACCACTAAACTCACTGACTATAATAAATTTTGTGATTTTTTAAAATCTTCAAAATTGTACCTCAGTAGTATTGAAACAGTTTTATGTCAAGCTTTTGCCAGCAAATCAGGGTAAATTTGAATTTGGAGTGTCCTAATGGTTACAGGTGACTTTAGACAATCTAGATAGGAAATAAAATTGAATTACTTACGTAATAATAACAAAAAAGGATTGTGTGGTTTTTATGAAACCACGGTAAAAGTGAAACATTTTTTATATATTTTTTTTCATAGCATAAAAATCGCTTTATTAATCTTAATTTTATACTTGGAAAATTGGAATGATAATGGGAAATAATAAAAGTAGACTAAGTCTTCAATTAATATTTTTATTGAACTTTGTGTCTTAGAGAGTACGACCTTCACGCGATATGCAACACACAGACGAAAAAGTTTGAGACGATGTAATAAAGTTTCACTTTAAAAGTGTTGAGAAACAGTTTATCTAATTAAGATAAAAGCATCACAGTTATAAGCTAGTTCTTTTAATTGTAAACTTAAATAGTGTTCTTTTAAACCTGAAAACACTCACGTCTATATTTCTTTTAAATTTATAGTAATTAAATAATCTGTCTCGCTACCATTTTCTTTGGCAAAGAAATCTTCTGGGCTAGACTTAGTTTAAAACAAACGACGATTATCGTCCACCAAATATAACTATGATGTCAACGAAAGACAATTGAACCGTAATTACGTTAGCTGACTTACGGCCGTGTTTACAAATGAAACTAGGTTTCGACAGACCGTTAACGAACATTATCATTTAACTCAATAGGTTATAGTTGTATTTTGAATCTTACATTGTATAGACTCCAGAAATCCTAAAAGAAAACGGGGAGGATAATTATACAGGAGATGATCAGATGAAATAAGTAGTGGCCAAGACATGATTGGATTGCTAAAGATAGAAATGTATATAAAGAGATACAGAGGTATTTATTTTGTCATATATATATAAATTTTACTATTTCAATAACGGATTATTTTGATATTATATTTTCTAGTAATCGAGGGGACAGGGGTTATGTTAACCAAAGGTTATTCGTCAAGGTTCACTGTAATTTACTTACACACACAAAAATCACGCTTGTACGCCAGAGTAGATTCCAGGTCCCAGACACGCATTTACCATGGTGCTGATAAGATGGCCGACAATTAACACTTTAATCAATCATTTTATCAAAGCTTGGTACTCTTCACAATCGACCCTATATCCTACAGACGCCTAATAACGCAGATTTCAGATTTCACGTTAGGAACTCGATCTTACATTAATTAATGGTAGCCGGTAATGATTGTCTACTATATGTTGTGAGTATTACCTAACCAATGAGAAGGGGTACAGTCATGGTAGAATGGGTTATACTATTTGTGTGAAAATGCGTCAATTCTGACTTACTATAAATGTTTCCTAAATCCTTTTTAAATAAAATATAAAAAGATTCATTCACGAAGCCTTTAATAAAATATGTCTTTTTTAACTACTAATAAGGTAAGGATGAAATTTATACCCGCAAACATTTAAGAAGACTTTGTAACAAAAAATAACAAAACCCTCTTTTTGTCTCTACTAATGCTGTGACTACGAAGAAACAAAGTGACTTAGGGAAATCTTAATGAAGTTAATGAAGAAGAATCAAACGGGTTTTGTTTCCAAAGTATATGCTTCTACAATATTATCCCAGAAAATGTATAGAAATTTAAAAGAATTGTTAAAAAACATTTGTGTGGGAAGGGTTATTATAGCATGAACGATTTTCTTAATGACACCACGGACTCGGAATAAAGTGAACACCCTCAGGCTCTTTAATTATAAATGTTTATTGTACGATATCACATTGTCATCCATATTTTATATTAAAAAAAAGCCCGCTGAAGTTCTTGCGCCTGTTCTTCTCAGGTCTGAGGCAATGTCTTTTGAATGGGTGGTAGTTTTTGACGTTAAATAAGTGATTTTGGATCCTGTTTTGAATAAAAATATTTGAATTGAAAGTAGATGAAGTTTACAAAGACGCAAAATTCACCTGTGTAGAAGTGATTCTATTCTTAACTAACACCTAAGATGTCACATATTGTACCACCAGGATTGGCAAGAATCATTTTACTTCGTCCCTTAGATGACCTCAGTCGACAAAACAGAATGACTAGTGTTTATTAATGCATTAACAATTTACAAGCGTCTCGACGCGTGCCCTCATTTCCAACTCATCAACTCCGAGGAAGACTAATGTAATAACCATCGCATAGAAAAAAAGCGGATGCTTTAATTAATGGACAAGATCAAGTCCCTGACCGAGAATGAGTACATCATACAAATTTTCAACACTTCACAAGTGTTTTAAACGTTGACCGATAGTTTAATTGTTGTATAGATCGTAAATGCTCAAGGCAAACTTGTCTTACCAACGACAGTCATCAATCTTAGACTACAACTGATATGGCATCAGATGAACATATAATGCAAGGAGAGCTCTTTAATGAATTAAAGTTTGTGAACTTGTTTTTTGTATACAGTTTAATTAAATTGGATAGTTTTATTAACACAATGTCATAATTTGAATTCTTACTTTAATAAGCCATTAAGCTCTTTTCTTTCTTTTATGAGAATAAGGGACGAGACGAGCAGGACGTTCAGCTGATGGTAATTGATACAATGCAGTGTCGCTCAGGATTCTAGAAAAACCCAGAAATTCTGAGCGGCAGTACAATTGCGTTCGTCAACTTGAGACATAAGATGTTAAGTCTCATTTGCCCAATAATTTCACCAGCTACGGCGCCCTTAAGATCGAAACACAGTAATGTTTACACATACTGCTTCACGGCAGAAATAGGCGCCGTTGTGGTACCCATAATCTACCCGGTTTCCTGTGCAAAGGAGCCTCCCACTGGTGAGGAATGTAAAAGGTAAAAACATTAAGTATTCTCCTTGAAACTTTGTACTAGTAGCAACTTATATCAGAAAGTTGCTGTTGCTAGTCCATGCTCCACGCTCGTGAATGGACGTTGCTTGCGCTTACTGGTCGATTATGTCACCACAAACACCCGTGTGCTATAACTATTGGGCTTTTATGACATTGTTTCTTCTAATTACTTCATCTGTATCGTTTATCTGTTCGTTTTGATGTGGCTAGGTCAGTGTTTTTAGTATTGTCATAATTGCATTGAATTCATTTATATACGCAGGTTACCGAATAAAGTCAAATTGCAGTTTACTATTATTATTGTAGTTTTTGTAATAAAAATGTTTTCTTTCACAATATACTCGATAATTACAAAGAATACATTTATAAACGAAAATCTGCTTTGCTAAAATAATTTTCTTAAATAATTATCAAAGATGTGATATTTTTAAATTGCTGTAATTATTTACGTTTCTTCTATTTTAATTTGATTGAGTATCTTTATTTTGACACAAGAAATATTTCTAAAAGAATCTATTTGGAAAAAAATTACTTTTATAATTTTAATTTGTCCATTCGGTGAGCGACATGTTGGTATCGTTGAGTCACACGGCACGTCCTATATCGCTGATAATTTATGGGGAGCAGTGCAGCGGTAATTGCGGTCAGGACCTCGACACGCGCCCGTTTATCTAATTATTGCTCTGGCATGAGCGTCTGCGGGACTCTAATGATTTTATAACCGCATCACGAATTACGAAACAGACCGACAGTTGCTTCTGTTCGCGGTTACAACAACTAATAAATAATTGTTCCTTAAGAGGATCCAACTCGTCATGTTTTTCATACAAACACTCGTACGCGATTATGGCGTTTTAACACATGTTTCTTAAAAAAAAATACTGAAGTTTTCTAAACATAGTAAATAAAATGAAAATAAAATTAACAAACTTATAAATGCTGTTGAATATCTTACATAGTCAATAATAAGAATTGAATTAAATTCAAGTCTAGAAGGGTGTGTAGATGCTACTATAATAATACAAAAATTACCCAATGTAAGTGCCGTTTACATCTCGTAAGAGTGAATATGTTCTTTGGTTTATGTTATGGTAATGAATTACTCATTCTAGAGTTCGTCTCACGTAAGAAGACTCGACTCACAGACGCAGCGCGTTCATGCTAAGAAATTTTGCTAGCCGCGTCATAGTTATACTCTTTGGTCTTTACCATTTTACTACAATTTTTGATATTTAGAATTGAATTGAATAGAAATAACTTTATTACCAATATAACGCTACATATAATTTTATCATTTGAAAAAACATCTTAAAATACTAAATTAAAATAAGTAGAAAAAGAAATAGTTGAAAAAAACATCTCTATTATTGAAAATAATTACTTGTATTCTAAATAATTCATATATTTCCTTAGCCTTTTAAAGTTTGTCCTCTATACATATTACTTAGATATACTTACCAATATATTTCAAATATATAATTGAGCATTGCTGCCACGCAGTAATGTGTTTCGAGCCGTAGCCATAGCTAGTAAGACTACTAGGCGTATTAGACTTAACATCTTATGTTTCAAAGTGACAGGTCATGGCAGTAATGAATTGGCTGGGAATATGGCTGAACATCAGTTGAACGTCTTGCTAATCACTTTTTCTTTTAAAATTATTTTCCAATAACTGGCCCTACACCTTCTTGACTTCATTACCTATCATTCATGGAGCGGTACACGAATGATTGATCAATTGAGAATTCGGTTGCACGTTACACTCTGCCAAATATTGGTACATAATTTGGCACAACAATTTCCGTTCAAGCATGCTGTCATCAACTATGATGCCATTTGATTCATATTCTTCCCGACAATTTATGATTCACCATTTCATTATAAATAAATTGTAATTCATTAAGAATTGCTCAGAAACATTAAGATACTAATAATGTGTTAACAAATGTAATATATTCAACACCCACAAATTAAATTGAATCGATATTCAAAAAACCTTAAACAGTGAATATTATAATGCTGTAGGATAAAGAAACAATCATTATATAATTTATTTGCCCAACGAACATTAAACTAATAAATTTATTATTTATTTACTAATCTTTACTTTGTTCTTTTTATTTCATCTTTCAATCTCTTAAGTGGTCCAACCTTTTTCTTTTAACTTTTGGGGCAGCATTTAGCCAATTTTAGAAAATTTAATTGTTATGTTTCACATTCCACAAAAATAGAATTACCTCTATAACAATCTCTTATCCAATAGGAACATCATAATATTAATGTCATATAAGTCAAAGTCAAAGTCGAATAAACTTTATTCAATTAGGCTTAAACTAAGCGCTTTTTAATAGTCACTATAAATTCCTTTTTTTAATTACTCAATATACCATATTATGTTCGGAAAAGTTGAACTCTTGAGAATAATATACAAGTAAATCAACGACCACTCTTTTCAATCAAGTAGGGTACTTTACCACGGCTGTAACATAACAAACTTGTTTGTAAGGTGCTGCATCCAATATATGAATCGTGTGTTAAAGAACATGGCAAGAAGCAATTTATTGTACTCGTAACTTTGCAATGAAGAACTATTCTGCATCAGCATTAAACACAAAACTTGTGACTATTATTAGTATAAATGTTATAAAAAATTTAGATAGATAAGTAATATTATTTATGACTTAAAATGTTGTATAAGTAAGATTTTAGCGCTTAAAGCTTTCGGTGATTCATAATAAATGAGATGTCACATCGGCTTGAGTAATATAAATTTTTAGCAATATAGGAAAGTTGAAAGGACACATGTCTTATAGTACGCTAAGAAACCTTATATCGCAACAACGCTCCTGTGTTTCCTCTGGTGTTGTAGGATAATGGGCGGCGGTGATCACTTAACATCAGATGAGCCGTATGTTTGTTTGTCCCTCCTGTTACATAAAAAAGCCGATTTTCACCACCGGCAATATCAATTTCACCCGCATCAAATTGCTATTGGCATTTCGTAACTGCGTGATTCGCTCAAGACATTGTACTATCATCAGCCCACTGCTGTACTCCCAAACCAATACGCTAGTCATAACCTCTGGTATTACATTCATTACAATCTATTAGCGGCTACTCGGGTAAGTCGGGACTTCTCAGTGATTTTGGTGCATCACTCTGCATAGATTGTATGAATATTTTGTGAAATGGTGAAGCTGCATATAAATGTGACAATGTCTGTCACTTCAACGGCAGTATGTTTCTTGTCACCTCTCATTACAACTATTACGAAGTAGTGGTGAATGGTCAAATTTAATGTAATTAATACTTTACAATTTCAGAAGTGTTTTTTTAAGAAACTTCAGTAGTTTTTAGTTACCTTAAATGCAAATTAGCCAATTAATTGGTAGTACGTACAAATGTTAAAATATAAGGCAAGTGTTAGATGCAAGTTAATATGTAAAAACTGTTGGAGATCCATACAAATAAATAAATAAGTGTCATTTTTTGACCTAAATTAATAAATTATTATTGATTTTTCTGCTGGAAGTACCTGATATTAAAATTAACTTGATACACCCGTTTTTAGATAAAATTTATGGAGAGATAGAAATGATAAGGAAATTGATATCTTGCGCCCATTCTTCTCATGTCTAAGGCAGTCTCTTTTGAATGGGTGGTAGTTTTTGACGTTCAATAAGTGATTTTAAATCTTATTTTGAATAAAAATATTTGAATTTGAATTTGATAGAGAAAGCCAAATAAGTTTAGCTTCCACTTGCATAACATTTCGAAACCTAATGATGTTAATGACACAATAGGCTGTGTTTTTGTTAGCGGATGGTTACGGCAATGACTCGGTGTGTTGGCGGAGACAATGTTTCTAAGCCAAGCCATGTAGAGTTGAAACCTGAAGACCTTACCTTGACACCTACGCTACGCTGTATTGCTCCATTCATTAGGCTTATTTCCGACCAAATTAAAATGTTCTATATGCTCAACTCCTTATCACATATTATGTCTTATTAATTATCATCATTATTGTAAATAGTCCAAAGAGTATTCTCCTTTATTATCAAAGGTTAGATAATATTTAATCAAGTTAGTAAGCAAAGTAGTATCTTCTCGCCTCAATAGGGCTACCGACAACCCAAGCGCTGGCAGCTATTTCGGTCAACGGATCAGCCTAGCTATCCAACGTGGAAATGCTGTACTATCTTCTCGCCTCAATAGGGCTACCGACAACCCAAGCACTGGCAGCTATTTCGGTCAACGGATCAGCCTAGCTATCCAGCGTGGAAATGCTGTACTATCTTCTCGCCTCAATAGGGCTACCGACAACCCAAGCGCTGGCAGCTATTTCAATCAAAGGATCAGCCTAGCTATCCAACGTGGAAATGCTGTATTATCTTCTCGCCTCAATAGGGCTACCGACAACCCAAGCGATGGCAGCTATTTCGGTCAACGGATCAGCCTAGCTATCCAACGTGGAAATGCTGTACTATCTTCTCGCCTCAATAGGGCTACCGACAACCCAAGTGCTGGCAGCTATTTCGGTCAACGGATCAGCCTAGCTAGCCAACGTGGAAATGCTGTACTATCTTCTCGCCTCAATAGGGCTACCGACAACCCAAGCACTGGCAGCTATTTCGGTCAACGGATCAGCCTAGCTATCCAGCGTGGAAATGCTGTACTATCTTCTCGCCTCAATAGGGCTACCGACAACCCAAGCGCTGGCAGCTATTTCAATCAAAGGATCAGCCTAGCTATCCAACGTGGAAATGCTGTATTATCTTCTCGCCTCAATAGGGCTACCGACAACCCAAGCGATGGCAGCTATTTCGGTCAACGGATCAGCCTAGCTATCCAACGTGGAAATGCTGTACTATCTTCTCGCCTCAATAGGGCTACCGACAACCCAAGTGCTGGCAGCTATTTCGGTCAACGGATCAGCCTAGCTAGCCAACGTGGAAATGCTGTACTATCTTCTCGCCTCAATAGGGCTACCGACAACCCAAGCGCTGGCAGCTATTTCGTGGAAATGCTGCTAGTATTCTTGGTACGATTCCCCGTAATAATAGTTTTAATTTAATGTAATCATAGTATTGTATATATAATTTTAAGGTTTATTTGTACCATGAAAAAAAACAAGTAAGTGTTTAGGACACATTACATTAACATCAGCGAGTAGTTTTAACAGTTCCGTAAGAGAAAATATTAAAAATGATGCTGCAATTAATAATGAAGATTAGTTTTAGCAGTGCTCAGATTTAGGAGTTAATCATACTCGTCCGTCAGTCCGTGAATGTCTACCCGAGGCAGTATTTAAAACTAATTTTGAATGCACAATAGTGGAGCACAGTACTGTTGTAATCTGGTTGGAAGGTTGTTGGTGGAATTACCGTCACATGAGATATTCTACTATTAAGACTCAGGGTGAAGGACGCAGTGCGATGTGATTGGGTCCGCATCAGAACATATTTCCAAAAAAAAATTATCGCTGTCCGCAGGACCGACCACTACCGGTCAAATACCTACCTACAGATTTTTGATAAAACAAAAATCAAGTGTGGGTTAGACACGACTCAAGTAAAACAAAATATTAATTTATAAAATTGTTTAAGAACGAAGTGCAATTACAAATAATGAAGAAATCACCGTTCGCGTAACGCTAGCTTTCGTTCGTAAAACTCTCGTCACGCAATCACCAGCCTACTCCACAAGTCAAGTGTGCGGATTTCAAAAACATATGTACAAGTATACTATCTCCCAGAGGTATACCACAGATTTTATTATAACAAAAAGGGACGAGACGAAAAGGATGTTCAGCTGACGGTAAATGATACGCCGTGCCTAGTAATGCAGTGCCGCTCAGGATTCTTGAAAAATCCAAAAATTATGAGCGGCACTACAATTGCGCAATTGCGTCACCTTGAGACATCAGATGTTAAGTCTCATTTGCCCAGTAATTCAAATCAAATCACGGCAGAAAAAGGAAAAAAAATGATCCTACAATTCTACTAGTGCTACTACTTCTACGATCCTGGCAAACTGCATCGGCCATTTCATGGCCTGGTCCCTTTTTAAAGCATCTGTCAAAAAATGCCCAATACATACTCTATAAGTTTGTGCTAACAATATTATAACCAAAGCAGCTCAACAGTTTTAACAATTAATGCCTGGGACAGCAAAAGGTCACAGTTAGCTTAAAGCAGCTGGGATCTAAATGAGCGTCACATTTCGTTATGTTATTCATAAGGAATGGCCTCCGATGTAATGAATGAACGGGCCACGCTCGCAGCCCACGCCGACTTCATTCATGCCGAGCCCTGCGCCATGCGCGAACAACCTCTCGTGGTGACCTACAATCAATGTTATAACATATTGATACGTGACATTCTCTGTGTATATTCAGGCTGTATGGTATACATGCCTTTGCCTTTTTTTCCTTAAGAATGAAGAGAAACAGATAATTTATGTCTATTTAAGTACACACAGGACCATTTATTTAATATATCTAATATTATATATATATATATATATATGTATGTATGTATATACCAGGGGGAGGCTCCTTTGCACAGAAAACCGGCTAGATTATGGGTACCAGAACGGCACCTATTTCTGCCGTGAGCAGTAATGTGTAAACATTACTGTGTTTCAGTCTAAAGGGCGCCGTAGCTAGTGAAATAACAATGAGACTTAACATCCTATGTTTCAAGGTGATGAGCGCAATTATAGCCGTTCAGAATTTTTAGGTTTTTCAAGAATCCTGAGCGTGACCGCATTGTAATGGGTAGGGCGTATCAACTACCATCAGCTGGACGTCGTGCTCGTCTCGTCCCTTATTCTCATAAAAACAGTTAATAAGTCTTATAATTTAAAATAGACATTCTACTTGGGTTTTTGGAACAGTGTTGTCGAAAGTAATAAGACTTATAAGTATATCTTAACAATAAGTTCAATTAAAAATGAATTAGAACATAACTGTTACTTCATAAAATTAATATACTTATAATTAACGCACTACAATTTTCATAAATTGTATCGGAAAATGTTAAAGGTTAGTTTACACGTGTGAAAGTCAAAAGGGTAAAGTTCAAGGCCACTTTGTTGAAGATTATTGTAAAAGCATTTTAGCAAACCTTTTAAGGTAATTGTAATCTCATTATGTATAATATGTCGACGCAATTTCTATGAAGGTATATCATATTTTTATAATAAGTATCGCCATTCAGTAAAAAAAATATCTTAATTAGGTGCTGAAATTGAATATACTCTTTCAATAATCGAATATTATGATTGTCTTCCCCTATTCTGTTTGAATAATATTTAATTAATTATAATAATAACGATAATTGAAAGCTAATAATATAACGTAAGCAAACTCATCCTTTTAGCAATATTAACGAAATTATTTTTGTAGAAATTTAATGCCTACGGAAGTTTATGTATCGAATTTGTTGTAACAAAACAAAACCTAAACAATTAGTTGTTGTCGTCATATTCATTCAACAGGTTTCATCGCAAGGTTGAAATCGATATTGAAATGGCAAAGTTGAGGGTCTAGCTGAACTTCACCAAGCGGACTATGAATGGAACAGCTGGGTATGAGGTAGTTGGTATGGGGAGGGTGGACGGTAGGCGCCATTTCTCGGCCATGGCCACGGTTTGACGTCTGACACTGGCGGCGCATGCGCCCTGCTCGCCACGGTTCAAGGACGTTATCGACCCGTACTGGAGTAAGCCGCTGTTTAGACTCACTGCAATGGCAATGCCAGGGTCGGCCAACAACCGAGCAATTTCACTATCGGAAGCCTTGCGTTCTGTCATACGAACAATGTTTTAATAGCAAGTTGAGCTCATTGGCATCATTATATTCATTTAATAGGACAAAATGCCAGAGTAAGTATATTATTACAAATCTTCATATAATCAATGTAATAGAAGTACTGCTAATATAATCCTGACTGTTAATATCAAATTATTTGCATCTCTTTTGCTTCCACTTTAGTTTATAGAAATTAAAACGCGTAGTTGGTAGTTTACACAATTTTGGCGCCTCTGTACAACTCGAGCTAAGTGTCTCTGAACCAAACGATGCAAACATATTTGACCCACTGTCCACTGAAACTAACATATTTATGCCGTTAGTTGTCTTTCTTAAGGTTTGATATTTAATTATTAATCAAACACGAATAATTCATTCGTTGAAACTTTAAAACGTTGAGCAAGATTGCCATTATTAAATTAATCACATATTAATTACAAAGTAAGAACTATTTCGATATCGAATAAGTATGTGTAGGTATATATTTTCGAATAATAAATAATAATTTATGGATATATCATATATTGTTAACACAACACGACTTGATTGCGCTCGTAATCCGTCGTAAATAAGGGACGCGTGCGCATCGCTGATTACGACAACACACGCACAATGAAATGCATTGAGTAGATCGGACATTAATTATTTAATATATTATTTGTCATCGAGTGTAATATGTATTAATAGAGCATGACGTATGTACATTAAGTGTCGCCTAATGTAACGAACACCCGCACAACTCAACTGTTGGTTGATGATGATTTGAATTATAAAACATAAATAATGAACTGTAGAATTTAATAGAATTTCTTTTCATTCATAGATTTTTTTCAAAACACCAAACAATTTTGAAATAGTGGACACCTAGATCTGGGTCTCGGATGCAACATATTTGAATCTATATATATATAAATTAGATAAACTGTGTATGTATTAGATTAAAAAAGTACTGAGGCTTTAAAAGACATGTTTAAAGCCATTAATAATAATATATTTAAAAAACATGTAGGTACTGTTATTGTGTTAAATTATTATTTCAATCATTTTATTAAATTCCGTTATTTATAAAGTAGATAAACAATTTTTTTTACTCTTACATAACTATGTAATAATAATTATGTATCTGCATGTTATCATATCATCATGTTCTTAATAATACATTCAAATTCTCCATTGCAAGTCACATGTAAACCAAATAAATATTTAACTATTCGTTATTTATTCGTTATCCAATTTTATTATAAGTACATATAAATAAAATATTGCATCTTCTCCAGGCTCTATTGCACGTAATGGCAGCACATGTGAACGCGCGACCATGCGACGCGTATCAAATTGTGCGCTCGCAACTGTAGTCGACAGTGTCGTTCGTATTCCGGCAGACAATTGTGATTTACTGACGTGTTGTTCGCCTCCCGATACAATTTACATTACCTTCTATCGTGCTCATATTTTCTGTGTACATTGTGGCGTAGCGTGCCTTGGCCCTGTTTAAAAAAATGTTTGGGGGCCCTTATGAAGGGTAAAGATTTCTCACAAAAGAAAAAAAATGTTTGCATAAAATTAAAAGAAATATTTATTCATTGTAATTACCAATCTGCCAATTTTTCCAAAAATTTTATCAAGTTTGTTATCTTCATTAGTATGGAAGCAATTTTAGTAATAATATTAATAATTATAAATTATTAGATTATAATAAACAGATTAATAATTAAGTATTAATTTAATAATAATTATATTTATTTAAAATTATTAATTAATAAAACGCATGACCCATTTTTAGTCGTTAGTTAGGTTTTAAGTCGCGTTTTTTGAAGGTAACTCAACATTCGATTCTCTATTGACTCTAAATATAGAAAATACTAGAATCGGAAATAATTCAAGCTATAAGTTAGATCACAATCAATCATCGGACGCAAACGAACAGCTCCGATGAACGGATACGTGTGTAAGCCATTCATGAAGGCGATTCTCCACTTCTCCCCAATGTTGGAGTATGGGGAGCTGGGGAGGCTCTGTGGGGAGAGTGGGGGTCTCCCTGTTTATGAATGAGCCCGTACGTCATTGGTATCGATCGGCACACGCGACCGTGGATAAGGTTCCCGGCTGCTCAAGGGTACCTCGACGATTCAACAGGTAGGCCCCTCACAGCTGACGTGCCAGAAACAGTTGCTCTGGTAATTATATAAGTGACGTCACTGATCATTATTGACGTATTTTAACACGCTTTTATTTTTTAAGTATACTTTTATTTATATAAAAGCTAAACAGTTCAGGGTTGCGGGTTTTATTATCGAATTTATGAGTATATTCTGCTGGCTCGTAATTCCGTTTAGACTAGTTAGTTATGTAACGAATTTTGAAATTGAATAACTATTGTATTGAATTACAAATTTTATTACATCAATAAGTGAACAAGCGCTACATAATTTAAATTTTACATAGTTTGACAGCTCGTTGTGCACGAGTTTAGTAAATGCGAATATTAAAATGTAAACTATATTACCTAGTTAAATTTTACTTTATTTTACTACTAGCTATTGCCCGTGACTTTGACCGCATGAAATATTATTAGTCAGACCAATTCTGAACAATTGCTCCTTGATTCGACGTTTCCATTGAAACGACTTGTTTTGTATCAAGTGTAATATATTAGTACCTCAAAATAGAGAAGCGTTCAATTTTGCAAACTTTCATCGCTTATAACTCAAACCGTTGAGGGCCCTTTTTTGAACAAATGGACCGTATGTCCTTTCTCAAGGTGTCTATTTTTCACCAAATATAATCAAAATCGAATTCGGAGTTAGGCATCAAAACGTGACTTTGTTTAGACTACCATATGACTTTTTATCCCCTATTTCATCCCCACTCAGGTCGATGTTTCGAAAACGCCTGAACAAATATTTATTTATTTCTTATTAATTGCCTAAATACAAAGATTTCATCGTGTATAATAACGTTGAATAACTTCCATACAAACTTCCATCCCCTAACCCCTCCAAGCCTTTATTCGCAATCACAGGTAGCCTATGTTCTAGACTATCTCTGTAATAAATTTAATCAAAGTCGGCTCTGTAGTTTCGGCGTAAAAGTGTAACAAACAAACCTACATTCACATTTATAATATTAGAAGGTATGTGTAAATAAATAAATAAATAACAAGCGAGTTATTTGCCACTGTCAAATTTTAATTACTCACCAGAAACATATCTTGTAAAAAAAAACAAGTGTATCAAGAGAAAGCAGAATGAGGGAAAATATATCAAAATACCTCAAAAATCACAAATATTTAAGCACCTGTCTGATGTTTTCATATTATTGCATCTTATAATAAAAAATCTGTAATATTAAGCTATTGCATAGCTTCTATCGCGGGCCTTGAGCATGGAGACCGAATCCAGAAATTCCGTAACGAAAATAACCTAACACTACAGTTGCCGTGGAAGAGCGGTTATCACGTATGCTTTTTGTACAGAAGGTCCCAGGTTCGAGCCTGGGGTACATCTTGATTTTTTTTAATTTCTTTATTTTTTTATCACGTTTTTTTTTAATTTTATTATTATGACAACCATTTTTATTTAGTTTCACCTGTCCCGTTGTCTGTCTGTAATCAAATCTTGCAAGTTGCTGGCAAATTTTACTCACTTCCCGTTTGCTTTTTTTTAAATTAATTTTATCAAAAAAAAATACTGCATAAATAAATAATTATAAATGCATAAGTTGGTAAAAAATGCTATGTAATAGCTTTACCGCGGCAGTCCCCGAGTGCCACATGTCTTTTTTTTAGGATAGTAACGAAATTATATCCAAATAACTAATTTGTACTTTAAAATGTGCTTCTTATAAAATATGTAGGACATATTTTATAAGCTAATATCAAGACAAATATATAGAGATGCCAACAATCCACTGAGCCAGTCAAACTAATAATAATACTCTCGCATTTACATGAGATAAACTCGACTTTCTGGCATTCAGAGAGAGTTGAAAATAAAAATGTGTACTAAAAAAAGTTTGTGAGTACATACTTCTTAGGCATAGTAAAAAGACGTTATTTCTTTATAAATATTATTATAATAGCCTTAGACCTTCCTCAGACTATGTGGCTGTGTTAATCTTGAATAAAGAGGCATTAAATGGCATTTATTTTCTCCAAATTGATTCCTTTACAAGTCTTTTTGATGTAATTTCTAATACTACTACCGCTTCAGAAACAAATGGCGCTCTGAGACAGAAGAATCGTCGCAAGAATCTCTCACAGTATTATTTTTTTGCGCTCTTTATAATAAAATCTACAATATTCAGGATAGGTAGGTAATAAATAATACTTCATGATTTATTAGAGAATGATTTATCGATTAATTTCTTGGTGTCTGATATATAGTGTCTAGTATGCGTGCTGTGGCTCACTCATGGTAATAAATTCACTTCCATAAATTTTTCCAAAACGTGCTAAAAGAACAGAAATTTGTGTGAAAATAAATTTTTCCAAAACGTGCTAAAAGAACAGAAATTTGTGTGAAAAATACAAAATATGTCGAGTGCTAGCATTAGATTTTTTGGTAATTCATATAAAACAATCATGCGTCATTCTTAACTATTGAAAGAGGTTGATCGAGTCGCCCTATGACGTCATACACCCCAAAAACCACCCGGCAAACCTCCGGTGATTCAATACTTTCAGACAAATTAAACTCCAGCAATGAAAGGTTTCTCTTCGCTGTTTCTACTCGTGCCTCATTTATACAACTTTTTCAGAACCGTATTAATAAATTATGTTTATGAGAATTAATGTAATTATTATGTAATTTAATAAATGTGTGTGTGTGTGTGTGTGTGTCTGTGTGTATATACGTGTTTGAGTGTGTATTTATTAAATTAGATGCACAGGAAACTTACCATCTTAAGTCTGGTGCCGTTATGCCGAGGTCTGGTATCTACAACGTTTGAAATTGTATCTAACTATTAATGTACTGTAAATGCTCTTACTGTCATTCCAGAAGAAATTTCTAGAAAATATCAGCTTTTGATATGAAGTCAAACACATAGTCATAAATCTGTTTGTGACTCATTTTATATTGACGTTTTCACGGCTTTTTTATGATAATAAGGGACGAGGCGACCAGTTCAGCTGATGGTAATTGATACGCCCTGCGCATTAATGTAGTGCCGCTCAGGATTAAAAATGAACAAAATCTGATCGACACTACAATTGCACTCGTCACCTTAAGATATAAGGTATTCAGTCTCGTTTGCAAAGTAATTTCACTAGCTACGGCGCCCTTCAGACCGAAACACAATAACGCTTACACATTACTGCTTTACAGCAGAAATAGGCGCCGTTGTGGTGCCCATAATCAAGCCGGCACAGGAGCAAAGGTGCCTTCCACTGGTGAAAATACAGTTCACAACTTTAGCTTCTAATATTTCAACATTGATGACTGACGCAAGGATATGGGGTTCATGTGTAGTCCATTTCTCCTATTAATTAAAGGTGTGTGCCCATTACAACATAGTGTCGTGTCAGGCAATAAAATATTGTTGACTAGATTGATCCGTCACTAACACCGTTGCCTGCCATGCACGGAGCGTTAACAGTGAAGTGGACCTTTACTTTAAATAATCACAACTCTCAGTATTTGTCAGTAGTCACCAACGTTTCAATACTTTTAAATAAGACATTTTTAAAGGATAAAACGCGTGTAATTGTAACTGGGGACTGCAGATGAAATGAGTAGAAATATACCACATCCACCACCACAATACCACCTCCGAGGCAATAAATCACGCTCAACTTCATAATGACAACTATGACAAATACTGACTTCTCATTTCATGTGCAGTCCCCGTGAAAACAAGTTCCCGAAACGTCTTGAAACGTCGGGTTAACTAAAATAATGACACGCGTTTTAATCCTGTAAAAGTGTTTTATTTAAATGTGTAAAACTCTCGTTAATCAAAGAAAATACTAGATCCAATACTTATTACAATTCAAACTCAACCAAGCGCATGTCGTCATCGTTAGTTATATTCAACAAACAATTAGTGAAAGCCCTAGAGATTTCTACGAAAAAGTCATGCACGACTGTTATTATAAATGAGCCGCGTCAAATGCTGGCATGACGTAAGGACTGCCATAAAGATACCGAGATATACGTAAACGCATTACGTTAGAACATCGATTACACACAGTCTATATGTGAAACGAGATAAACATGAAAGTTTTCAGGCGTTCAGCCATAGCGTACGTCAGCGGTGATGAGTGTACATGATATAGTCGATGGTCGGACTCGGTAATAATAGGTTGACGGAGGGCGCGCTTGCCAACATTGTTTCTTGATGAGTGCTTTTACACTATTTCTCACTTTAGCTCCTTAACGCTATCATGATATTGGCTGTATTATTGGTCATCATCAGCCGAAAGACGTCCACTGCTGGACAAAGGCCTCCCCCAAAGATTTCGATCCTGCGCTGCCCACATCCAACGTATTCCGGCGATCTCGACCAGATCGTCGGTCCATCTTGTGGTGGGCCTACCAACACGGCGTCTTCTGGTACGTAGATGCCATTCCAGAACTTTACTGCCCCAACAGCCATCTATCCGTCGAATAATGTGCCCTGCCCACTGCCACTTCAGTTTCGCAATCATTTGGTCTATGTCGGTAGGTTTTCTTCTCATACGGATCTCCTCATTTCTCTTATTATATTCTCATTTTTAGTCATCCGTTAAATTTTGCCTAAGAGTACCAGTAAGAATTCCATGTAAACCTATTACTCCACTGTGTCCTCCACTTCGTCGAACGATCCTAGGTAACAATTCCCCAGTTCGACGGTTATGTAAATTATAAATTTGCTGATTCCTTAGCCAAATTCCGCAAGACAATTTGCACCAACATTGGTAATCTTACAAAGTTATAATTATTAAATTAATGTAACTGTATGTAAATATGTAATCTACTCCTTCATTAATTTAAAAAAAAAACTGTTTAATTCTAAACTTATTATATATATTACTTAAAATTAATTATTTCGGCGCCTACTATGTTTATTTGTAAGTAATCACTACCTACATTTAATTCCTATATTTAGTTCTACTTTTTATATTTGTATGTGTATTATTGTAAGTGATTGTAAATAAAACTTATAAATAAATAAATTCTATGTATCATATCAATAAAAAATATCAAAGTTGTTCTGTACCTCATGGGAATATTTGCCATTGCTTTAGTTGCAATTGCAGTGGTTTCCAAAAGTTGTTTTACCAATTGTCTGCAATGTTTTTAGGAACATAAACTCTTGCATGAATGTCGATTAATGAGTATTTCTAGAAAAATCACGCAAAATTTCACATATTTTCCATAAGACTAATATATAACGACTAATCAAGAAGCTTTTAAAGAGTAAATAAAGTTAAAAAAAAAACAAAAGTTAAGTAAATCATTTACCTATAGAATGAATTTAGATATGTGTGGAGGAACATTGAGTATCTTTTTATATTCACATGCAATCGTCTGGTCCATTTGGCCCGACCGAGCCATTTCGTAATTTTGTATACATTTAAATGTCAGCGCTATCTATAATAATGTTTATTTATTTCATATCATTTGATGTTACACGACGTGCCAAGTATTCATGAAGTGTTACTGTTTTCATCACTCATAAATTTAATATGATGCAGGTAACTATCAGATACTTTATATTACACTCAACACTCAACTAACTGCTCAGGAATAATTAATTATAGCGCTGCAAATTGAATTACTAATTTTAATATTTATTCAGGTTTACGATTAGTTAAGTTTTTTTTATGACAATAAGGGACGAGACGAACAGGACGTTCAGCTGATGGTAATTGATACGCCTTGCCCATTACAATACAATGCCGCTCAGGATTCTTGAAAAACCTAAAAACTCTGAACGGCACTACGATTGCGCTCGTCACCTTGAGACATAAGATGTTAAGTCTCATTTGGCCAGTAATTTCACTAGTTACGGCGACCTTCAGAACGAAACACAATAATGCTTACACATTACTGCTTCACAGCAGAAATAGGCACCTATAATCTAGCCGGCATAATTTGTAACTTTTTACTATAAGTTGTGATTTTTACAGTTAAACACGAAAGACAAGGATTTGCTTGTACTAAGTTTATTAGTTCATAAAATGCACAATAAACACACTCTATATATAGTCCCAGCGTATGATCCGACGTAATCTCTAAATAGATTTAAAGTTTTATTAATAAACGGCTCTCCTGTAAATCTTATTACACAACTGCAAATTCTAGTCCCATAGATCATAATGGTCAAGCAATTACTTATGTACAACCTTATATTAATGGTACTTATTATTGCTTTATTTATTTACTGTAAAAGCGAGGGAAGAATTACTTTCCTAGTTTCTTTTCTCTCAGAGCGCCATTTGTTTCCATCCGATGGTAATCATTTATTTACATCAATTTTTTTAATAAATCCATTTTGAAAAAAAATTGCTTGTTTAACTTTAAATGACGAATGTCGCAATGCAGACAATTGAAATTGCGATGAATCGAATGAATGTCTCGACAATTTTGAGGAAAGGGTTTGATACTCTACTCCAGATTTTGAAGACCGTGACAAAATTAATAGGTCTTGAACGCAACAAGAACCATAGTGGTAACGCAGAAACGGATCATCTCATGGGTTGCGTTCAAATGGCATTTGACGTCATGCTTTCTTAGATCCCCTCCACTGAAATTGATGTTTTGGGTGACTTTAACGGGTATAATGCCGAATGGCATGCGTAGGACTGTTTGACCTGATATATGAACAACTTTGACACACCAAAAGCTTGGATATCATCTTGGATGTCTGGCGTCCCTCCACAATTCGGTTTTCAACGAAGTTTCTAGGACATAGAACCAAACTTTGAATGAGCTTCTTTGCACGGTGTTTCTCCTTCTTTTCAAAACGGTTGCAGTCTTTATTATTTGTATAAAATATAAAACGCTTTTAGTTTAAGTCTGATCACGGTTATCATCTACGCTAAATATCTCTCAATTGTTCCCAAGCGGTGATGGTAAAGATTTGATGGACGTCAGATTTCAGATGGAATCAATACATCGCTATCCAAACAAATGCTTAAAATTATAGTTAATTATAAACTAAAATTATGAAATTACTTACGTTCAATAGAGTAGTGAGTGAGTTTATTGTGTGCTATTCTCACGGGCTCTACTTTTATACTTAAGTAAATACTAAAATAACTTAGCTATGCAGCATATCTTGAATAAAGATAACATTAACATTAACATGTTGTTTTTCGGATTTTAGAAAGGTAATTTGAAAGAACGTTTCAAAATAGCTTCCGAAAATAACAAGAGCCTTTTAGAAATAAAACCTTTATTTAAGAATTATGACAAGACCAGATTACTTAGCTTATAATATACTTATTAGATATATATATATATATATTGTACTAATCTTTACATTGTTTGCAATAAAGGCTTATTCATTCATTCATTCATTCATTCACAATAGCAGCATACTTTACAACTTTCATATAATGTTTCATGCTCCAATTTTGTTGAGTGCCCATATTTATAAATAATGCGGGATTCGCACTTGTACCGCCAGAATGAACAATTCTTTCCTCTCCGATATAGTCCCAGAAGTGGAGAAAATAAAATAAAAACAAAGAATTCAAAAGAACTGAAAAAATCACGGTACCCCGGACACGCCTCCCCGCGTGTATCATAAAAAATATGTTTGTATCAACATCTTTTACGTTCTCCATCACTTTGCCAGCATTCAGGAAAGTACCAATAAATTTGGAATATCGCCCTTTTTATACGTGTAAGGTGAGGTGTTTACAAAGTGTCATGCTGTCAACAACATGCTAACAAAGCAACGGTGGAAGATTCAACAACTCGCATGTTGTTTACAAAAACAGTGTCAAATATAAAAATAAACGTGTGGCCAATTATATATATACAAACACCGATCAATTGTTGATGGGAAACACATAATTGGCTATAGCATATTGCTTTCACAGCCTATATTTTCACTTCATATTTTACCATATTTCAGATAAACAATATGTTATGTTTTTAAAGTGATAACACTCACTTCTAGGATTAATACACAAATAAACTTTAAAAACATAACATATTGTTTAGATTTACAAGAGCGACATCTCAAGTCAATTTCCTAATATGCAAATATTGGGGTTGAGCAGGTTATCAAGTGTAAAGTAGATCCTGTAGATGAAGTCCCAACCTGAGAGTTGAACAAAGCAAACAGAATTTTATAGCGAGGCGGTACTCGAACGGTTAGCTCAGTTGGTTAGAGCACCGGCACGGATCGCCAGAGGTCGTGGGTTCGAATCCCGCATCGTTCATAAAATTTGGTTTTTCAAATTTTATTTATGTATTTTTCTATCTGTAATCATTTGTGAAATGGGTTCTTTTGTATTGGTTAACTGACGTGCAAAATAAAATCAAAAATCACTTTATTCGTTTAGGTCAAGGAAATAACACACACACAGTAAATAAATAAAGGTATTTTGCGAGCATTTTATTTGCGTGTAAAGTTTTTGGTGACAAGATCATTTTGCCACCACGTACAATTTGACTATTTTGTATATTACATAATATAATTCATAATTTTTAAAAGTAATTAAAAGCTCTAATCCTTTAGGGCAATTCATATCTACGCTTTACACTTCTAATACATTAAAATATAATCCTTTGAAATGTTATAAGGTTTTCTAGAAGTTTTCGTTTAATATATCAATCAATATATAAGTATGCTTCGAACTTGTTGGCAGATATTTCCATTATGATCCAGGAAGCTGAGATAATAGCTTTATTCAATTAGGCTTAAACAAGGTTTTGGATCGTCACTACAAATATTTCTTTTTAATTACCAAACTAACGATATGTTCGTAAAAAGGAGAGCTCCTGGAAGAAGATACAAGAAACTCAACAGCCACTCTTTCCAATCGAATAGAGTATTGTTACAATGGCTGTAATATACAAAACAAATTAGTTTGTAAGGTTGGATACTCATCCAATATATGAATTGTTTAAATAATATAAATTATTTAATTAAAAATAATAAAGAATAAACTGTATAAATATAAATTATCGTATATTGGATGCATCAACCTTTAGAATTGTGTTGCTAACTCGTAATTCGTATATTCAAAAAGTAGCACATAACCCATACCACGTAACTTATTTGGTATGTTTCATCATCATCATCAGACGGAAGACGTCCACTGCAAGACAAAGGCCTCCCCCAAAGAATTCCACCACGATCGGTCCTGCGCTGCCCTCATCCAACTTATTCCGGCGATCTTGACAAGATCGTCGGTCCACCTTGTAGGGGGCCAATGTACCTATTAGTATGTTTTGTATGCCTTATTATTATTATTATTTGAAGAGGGTGGCTATTTCCTAGTCCTAAAGATTCCTAGTAACACCGCGTCCAAAATTGAACTATTGTGTTCGCCACTCATACTAAAGCTCGTCGTCAAGCCCTGCCGCCTTTACGAACCGCAGTTTTTCCTTGACGCGAGTGTTGCAAACACTATCTGGTGGCACGAAGTAGTCGCCAAAGATTGTGTTACGCTTATGCATTAGTGGGCCGCAGTCGCAGAGTAGATGAATAGGCGTTTCATCATCTTCAAGGCAGAATCTGCAAGTTTTGTCGCTTTTGATGCCGACCACACTGAGGTGCTTGTTTAGGCGACAGTGCCCGGTTAGCATCCTAATGAGTATGCATAGATTTTTCCTGTTCAAAGATAGGGCTTCATTTTGTATGCCTTGGTATGTTTTTTTAGTAGGTAACTTCAGATTATCAGCTTCAAAACATAAAATATGCTAATAAAAAAAGAAAACAAAAATGGTTCCCATGAACGAAATACTAGGCCAAGTACACACAACTTGAACGATGTATACGTTTAGTTTACACTAGGCGTCCACGGTCCACCCACCAGGCAGCCAGTGGCAGCCGACCCGGCCACAACAACTACTAAATACTTACTCTCTGTACAATGAAAACGGAATCACCAAGATTTCATTTGTCAGTATTAAGATTTACCTTTCCGTGCCCATTTTTTCCTTCTAGATATAGTTCATATTTTTATGCAAACACAATTTTATCTCTTCCATTTTGGTGATAGTAAATACTGCTGGTAAATTTCAAATTCAAAGAAAAATAAACTTTTTTTTAGGCTTAAACTAAGCGTTTTTGAAGTGTCACTATAAATATTTCTTTTAAATTACTGAATCTACCATTATGTTCGGAAAAAGTTGAGCTCGTGAGAGGAACAGAACATACAAGAAACTCAACGGCCGCTGTTTTCAATCAATAGAGTATTTTACAATGGCTGTAATATGAAAAATAAATTAGTTTGTAAGGTCCTTATAATATCAAATATTCCCAACACCTCACAAACCATTTAACAATCTGACACGATTTTCGATAGTGAAATTCAAAACTGAGTTGTATAGTAATGGTAATTTTAATTAAAGATTTAAATTACTTCAATTATTGATCTCATAATCATCAACACGGATATTGCATATACGTTTTACTAATTAACTAAACTGAGTGATGTGGACTGTATCTGTAATAGTCATAAGTCTTTTATTCTCAATTAACTAAAACTCAAATGCAGCTCAGCTATATTCAACAATAGCTCGATTACCAAAAAAAAATTAATAAACTTTGTAAAAGAAAGCACATCATATCTTTACTAAAAAGAACTGATGCAATTTTAAAGTGAAAACTTGTTTAGCGGCGCTGAACACCTTTGGATGGGTATAAAATGTTAAAATCACGCCAGGACACGTGACCTGATCAAAAATTTGTAAGACGGTTAATTTGACAAGTTATTTTTTTTTATGTAATATTTTTGTGTACGATTGCATAATAAATGAATATTGTATTTAACCACGAAAATGCTATTACTTTTATACTGATAAATAAAGCAATTCGTGCGAAATTATTCCATAACCATTCCAATATATTATTCAAAAATGCACAACGTTAATGTTCAAGTTTTCACTTCTGCCGGCACTCCCGGAGTGCAACCCGTTAATTTTTATAAGGCATTTGATGCAGTGTCTGCAATCATATTATCTTGAGTTTGACTGGCTATGTAATATAAAACGCAATAATTAATTAACTTTCATTAACACAAATTATTTCGCAATACCGAATAACACTCTACTGTACTCACTTGCGTAGGCCTACACTCGTCATGGCACAATTTTAGGCCCAAAATTGCTCCATATACACTTGCGTATTAACGAATATATATTACATAGCATACTGATTCCCATAACGATACAGCTAATTCATGTGTAGATTATTGTATTAAAATTAATGCGGCTGATAAAATCAATACTTCAACGACTTTGTATAGTTATTCCTACAAACAACAATCTATGAAGATGTAGCTCTTAGACATAACAAGCAATTGCTCTCCAGCACTAAACATGACTAGCATTTCGCAAAGTTTTGACGTCATTGTGCAGATCAACAAACGCAGGGAGATGAAACATTCGCAAATTCAAAATAGACGAACATTGAGGCAGCGTGCAGAAATAGCAGCCCGCCTCCGAACTCCAAACCAAAAGCAGTCAATATAATAATAGAAAGATTCCCGCGGTACGTTTTCATCCTGTGATTCACCTGTTGAAACCACGATTGTTCGCATTTTACGTCAATCGGTTGCGTGGTGTTTACGAGCTCGCGAGCGCCGCTGGCTCGTCAGCTGACGGCCAGGAATAGCCCTGACATCGCGGGCACGCTATGCCGCCTGCGCCCGCGCTCTCCACAAATAGCGGGCTATAATTAGACGCGGTGAAATCGTGGGTTTGTTATTTTTCTTTATCGTCTCCGTTACGCGATAATTGGGTTAGTGGTTGCATGTGGGTCTGACCAGGCGTCGGCGTGTCTCGAGCAGCAGCCACTACCACGCAGTGCACTGCCCCCTGCCCTCGTGTTCGTCCTTAACAACAACTTCAATCAATCAGACGCAAATATCAACATTCTTTATTCAAGTATTGTACCCACGTTAGCGGTGGTAGTGATTTATCTGACCGCACAAGGAATTTTAAAGCAATGGATTTATTAAATATTTTTTTTGCCCATAAACCTAAAGGCGTTCTTTCTCGTGAACGAGTATATTGAAAAATAATTTAAATATCCTTCTTTTATTGTATTTTGGTTTGAGCTGATGTCAATGTAATTAAGGACACGTACTGTACGTGTCGTTAGTTAAGTTATTCTTTCTTCTTGAATTGAATGAATTTAAATTACAATTTTTCTTGAATTCAGTAATATTATTTCTAGCATACATGAATATAACATATATATGTATTGTGAGGCTTCCCTATGAAGGGTTAGGATGTTTATCAACTTGAATGTTTCCCAAAGAAGTCTCTTGGTTGCATATTCTAAGTTGCTCTGATAGCCCTCTAGATATTTCTCCACAAAAACAAACCCTATGACATAATACTTTGGAAGTACGCAAAATAGATCAAAAGCGACTCACTCAATTATATGAAACGTGCAGTCATTGATAAATTGACCGATGACGGCTTAATAATCTGGTAAAAAACCCAGATAGCCGAAATCTCACTACACGTTTCATACTAAACTAAATTTCAATTTTTACTCTGGGGATTCCGCCTCTTATTACGTAGTATTTACATCCTCTTTGAATAGACCAAACATGCTAAATTCATGAGTCAACTGTTTGATTTTTTTAAACTGCAAAAGCTGCAGACCTCAGCCTATTTAATAAAATTTCTGATATGTGAGCCCCACTGTAATTAATATATATGTTAATATCAAGAAAAACAGTCGAGCTACAAATTCCAGAGTTTGAGAATCTAGCATTACCACCTCTGTTTAACATTTGGTAGCTTAAATCGAATAAAATTGTTTTTTTTTACTGTATAACAATAGGTTATTATTTGTGAACAAATTTAATACTTTTAACATATTTTCATCAAGCATTTTGCTATCCACCGTATTGTCTTTCCGTTTTATTTTGAATAAAAGTGACGTCTCATCAGCAAATAAAACTAAATATGTCAGTTTCGGTACTAGCATAAACGTTAAGTTCGGTAATATAGACTTAAAAGAGAAAAGGCCCAACGATCGCACCCTGTGGCACGCCTATCTCTACATCTTTATATTTCTAACTGACTAACCCTGACATAAATAGTGGTATAATTTTACTTAGTTTCATCAGGCTAGGGAACTCACCCAACACGAGTATGTTTTTTTATTTTTTTTTTATTTCATAAAATCTACAGCACATTATTTATTAGCAAGGTAATAAAGTACAAAACATTGGCAACAGTGATTATTAGTATTAGTTATAGAGTATTAAATATATTAGCTAATGTGGGGCAACCACTTCAATTAAGTACTGATGACAAGGTTTTAACTGACATACCCACAGATTTTCGGTGACTTTTAAGCCAATCGAATAAAGTTTATTTGACTTTGACTTTGAAAATAAGTCAGTGGCTAATTATTTCATTGGTAATTTCTAGATAAACAGATTACCAATAGCTTATCGAAACGATAGTCACTGCCGCCTACACGAGTCGGCCAACCCAATTATGCAGTAACATATTTACACAATCCACAAATTAGTAATAGAGCCAATGATTACCATTTAAGTTAATGCCAACTTGTACCCGCCCGTGTGGGCGACGGCCACACTTCCATGTAATTACCTATTTGCATGCTAAATGCTTTTTATTAGCGACTTGTAGTAAACTCAACCTTTGTGACGATTTCAATTTCACATGCTGCAAATAGGTGACGAGAAATGAGTTTGTAGTGCTTTTTGTTATTTATGTTTCATATAAACTCCTGCAAATAGGTGACGAGAAATGAGTTTGTAGTGCTTTTTGTTATTTATGTGTCAATAAACTCCTGCAAATAGGTGACGAGAAATGAGTTTGTAGTGCTTTTTGTTATTTATGTGTCATATAAACTCCTGCAAATAGGTGACGAGAAATGAGTTTGTAGTGCTTTTTGTTATTTATGTTTCATATAAACTCCTGCAAATAGGTGACGAGAAATGAGTTTGTAGTGCTTTTTGTTATTTATGTGTCAATAAACTCCTGCAAACAGGTGACGAGAAATGAGTTTGTAGTGCTTTTTGTTATTTATGTGTCATATAAACTCCTGCAAATAGGTGACGAGAAATGAGTTTGTAGTGCTATTTGTTATTTATGTGTCATATAAACTCCTGCAAATAGGTGACGAGAAATGAGTTTGTAGTGCTTTTTGTTATTTATGTTTCATATAAACTCCTGCAAATAGGTGACGAGAAATGAGTTTGTAGTGCTTTTTGTTATATATGTTAAATTTAAACTCCTGCAAATAGGTGACGAGAAATGAGTTTGTAGTGCTTTTTGTCATTTATGTTTCGTTTAAACTCTATATTAGGTATACAGAATTTTTAACTTCTAGGTGGGATTTCCCATAGCCTGACTAGTTGTTTCATGTTCATTTTTAACCGACTTTGTTACCTTAAAACTTTCGACTGGGTGAACCGACTTTGATAATTCTTTTTACATTTGAAAGCTGGTGCTTCCCGTGTGGTCCCATTGTAATTTGGTAGAGATCTGACAATGGCATCCATCAGAAAATTCAAAAACGTCTTAAATTTGCTGTACATACGTATAGCAAATTGGATGATAAATTTAGGAATAACTCAATATCGCGCCAACCGATTTCGATGATTCTTTTTTTATTGGAAAGGATATACTTCAAAGATAGTTTGGTGAGAGTTTGGTTAGGTTTTGATTACGGAATCCATGGCAAAATAACGGAACTCTACAATTAAGCGCTTACATTCATTACTGCATTGAAAGAATTTGTATAGCTGCACATATTTAGACAAGTTGTTAGTTAGTGTACTTCAAATTCACTAAAAATAAAAATAAAACTAATAACAAAACAATCGACGTCAAAAACACTATTCCAAAACAATAGATACATATAATATGCACTAAAAGGTAATAATAGTCGCTGTCATCCAAGATAGGCTTGTAACTACATACATAGTTATAGGTGTGATGTGCTTGAGTCGTGAGGAGGTGAGAGGCGAGAGCGGGTCGCGGCGGAAGGACAACGATTCCAAAAATTACAATAATCGTAACTAGAATTAGATTGTATAAAAATACGCAATTATTTTTATACTTTTTAGTGCATATTATATCTATTGTTTTGGAATAGTTTATTTTGAAGTCGGTTGTTTTTTGTTATTTTTTTTTAATAAGAAATTAAAGTCTCGGAAAAGAATGATAGCAATTAAAAGTAGCTTTCTCCAAGTGTGATTGTTGACAAATAACTTTAATTAGAAATACTGTTATGTAGAGAATAAGGTTCATTTTCCAAATAATCTGCCCCTTCTTACCCCCTCAGCTTCCTTACTTTCGTTTTTGTAAGATATACTTCGGCATAGAACTTTTAACTTTTAGTAGAATGTGTTTGCAGCAACATTCAAACTTCATAATAAGCTATAATTATCAAAATTATTCAAAATACTTATAAGTGTATTGTGTAATACGACCATAAGATCGAAGAATCTTTCTGTCCCTACACGATGTAAAATAATGTCAGTATACGTACAGCGTTGTGGGGCAGTGTTTGCTTTGTTATTGAGCGAACTGTTGGTTCGACGTTCATTGTCAATGGCGGCCAGTGTCGCGACTCGTCCCGAGGCCCACGACTGAGACACGAGCGCCGGGGAGGCTTCAGCGGCGAGTGATCAGCGAGGAGGGACAGGGCGGCGGGTGGGGTGGTGCGGGCGGTGGGCGGCGCCGGGTGGTGACGTCAGCCGCACGCCGCGCTCTCATTGGCCGAGGCGCGCGCCTCGCTACCGAATATGGGACCGCGGCTCCATTGATAAAACGCGATGCGGGCTCGCGCGGCGCCAGTCCCTTTCGTACCGGCCGCGTGACAGGCCGTATTCACGCTGGCGTTGTTCGTAATTCCACTCGGCCCCTGGGCCGAGGAGCAGGTGGTGCCCGACGGCATGGGCACTGATGCAGAGCCTCCCGCGGGCGCGCATCTCTTATCTCTGGCTGACATGGGAGCCTTGGGATTTGACTGCGCGCTAAAACCGATCTCAGTCCCGATATCTGGAGCACCGGCCGATCTCAACACTCCAGTGGCCACGTCGGATCTGCCGGCGTTCTTCCCGAATCTCTTGGAACCTCCGCCGATATCAGGTGCGCCTCCAACCGCCGACATTACATCTCATGCGATACCGGATAACTCTTGATGCATGCAGAGCCCCCGCCGATGCGACGCGTTTCTGATAAACTCGTAAACAAACATCGCGGCGTTTATTGTGTAGGATATCGTAGTGTGAGGACCGTGTTGTGTATTAAGTATAATGTTTTACAAATACAGAAGGACGTTTCATTGTAGAGTTAATATCTATTGAGTGTTGTGTCTGGACGTTCCCGAGAAGTTCATGGTTGATAGTTAAAGTGAAAATGAAAGTTATGCGGCGCGCTTCGTTGATGGGGATCACAATATTTACAATAATAATAACGCTAAGCCAGGAACACCGCTGAAACTTTACCGACGGTATTTATGCGTTACGTCAGATCTATCGATCGACGCGACATATTTCGATATTTTACCCATTACTGATTGATTACATTTTTTGTACTGTTATTTTTAAATTATTCTAATCAAGAGTCTGATTTTTATGGTGGCCAGTTATTATTTCCGTAGAAAAAAAAGAGTTGTCTTAGTAAAATTAAAAAAGTGGGACTCTACTATTTGTAAATTTTAAAGTTTTTTCATTACATAATGAATTAAAAATAAATTAAATAATTTCTTTTTATAAATAATAAATTCCATTAAATAGTGTAATTCAAATAAATATTAAACATTATAAACCCGGTAACTATACCGGTTCTAGTGTATTACTATTGAATATAATATGGTACCAGTAAATGTATGTAACCTAATAATTAAAAGGTAATTTTAATTCTGTGAATGTGATTCAATAAATTAAATGATTAAAATCAGTAATTAATTTGGCAACCCTTAATATGAACTTAAGTTATTTTTCCCAAAGGCCTTAAGATTTTTTTTTGTAATTGTAAAAATTAAATAAAAATATTTTATTTCAGAAAGAATAGACCGTCTATAACCAATTTTATATTAAAGTATATACATAACTTAATGTATTAGCTAACATTAATTAAAAATTGAAATGTATAAATTAAAAATTACAATTAAAAAAAAATTATCATAACTATAAGAAAAAGTTTTGGTGTAGTTACATTAAAGATGTTTAATTATTGAAATAAATAGGTACCTACCTACAATACAAAAATACAATAAAAAATAGTTTAATAAAAAAAAAACAAATATGATTAGTAAAAAATCAATGACATATTAATTGAGTTGAGTACAATTTGCAAGGTGATCATAACAGTTGGTTAGACGTAGTTTTAAAAGTGATAAGAGTATCAGCTTCCAACTGCTGTCTCTTATCTCTCCAACTCTTTTCCGTCATGCACCATAACTGAATGAAATATCAAAATTAAGCCACGCGGAATAGGGCCAATGATTTGTGGCAGCAAATATTATAATATCTTTTAATATTTTATCTTTTAGTAGATATAATTATCACATATTTTCAGGTAATGCCTTAAATTAAATTGAAAATAAGTACTACAACTGATATTTAATTTGATTTGAGAGATGATGTTAAATAAAAATTAAGTAATTAAGATAATTACGTAAAGGGCTTTATCTTTTAATATTATGGCTTTCAATATTTTAAATAAATAAAATTACAAAAGATTTTAAGGTTTTTCCTCAATTTAATATTCATATTTAATTTGATTTGAAAGATAATGTTAAATAAAATAATTAAAGGGTTATAGTGATATTTTACTTTTTATCTTTATTTATATTAGAATATCATTGTACCTATTTCTTTCGTATGTATACAGGATGTATTGCCTTTAATAAAAAATATTATTACTTATTAGTTTAGGCATAACTAAGATTTTTTTAATGAAACAAGCCGGTAATTAATTATAACTTTAACATGAAATTCTATTTTATACAATATTCTATTCAGGTAATAATTTCCACTAATTACTTATAGCTTTGTAAATACGGCTAACACGACGATATCCCGTTATAAAGAGTATTTAAATTGAGTCAAAAACAATGATATTATAGTATTTTTAAATATCATTGGTCAAAAAGACCAAATCAAATGTGACCAAATTAAATAAAATAACCTTAATATCTATTCCAATCCTAAGGTTGTATACTTACGATTATGGATCGAAAACCTGTCCGTTCGTGTTTTTTTGCTCGTTTCTAAGTTTATTACCTATTAGTTATCTAGATATTATATTCTTCAACCGCAATAGATGCAAAATTCTTAAAATATAACCGACGTATTCAAATATTTTGTGAAACTATACTAGCAGTAGTTGTTCTGAATAATTGATATAACTTATACTCTCGTGTCATTGAGCAGATATTTGAGTATTTTAATTGCATCATCATAATCTGTAAGGTACTGTTATATTGTCTCAAATTCAGAATGAGTTTTTTGAGCTTTAATTGAAAAATAAAATGTGGAACTTTGACATTCATAAGCGTAATTTTTTGAAATTAATGTTTTATTAAGAGCAGACAAATGTCTAATAGCCAATAGCACGTCGCTTGTTAGTACTACAAAGCTGTGGAATGAGCTTTCTTGTGCGGTGTTTCCTGGACGATACGACATGGGTACCGTCAATAAAAGATTCCTTAAAGGTGCTGCAAGAGAATGTGGGCGGCGGTCTTCTCGGTTTGTCCGCCTTTTTCCTGTGTTCCTCCCGTACCTGTGCTCAGAGCGTGCTGCAAGGTCTGTGTTGGTTGCAGGCTCGCTGCCGGGCGATGAGTTGTCGCTGGGCTGCTCGCCGCGGAGACACAAGCACGAGTCGTCACTGTCGCCGGGCGCACGCGCCGAGGACGCCAGCAATGCGTCTAGTGCGAGCGCCTCGCTGTACGGGCCGCCCGGCAAGCGCGCGGCCTCACCCTCGCTGCAGTGGCTGCTGCCCTCCGGCGGCCCCAACAGCGTCGACAAGTACTTCCAGCAGGAGTACGAGGAGCGCGTCGAGCTGCTGCCGCCCGAGTGCCAGCCGGCCTACTGCGCGGCGCCGCAGCAGTGCCAGCCGCAGCACTGCGAGTACCGGCCGCAGCCGCAGCACTCGTGGGAGAGCCAGGAGTACGCCAGCGTGCCGCAGCCCGCGCCCGGGCCCTCCGGCCTGCCCAAGAGGGAGCCGTACCCCGCGCCGGCCAGCGACCGCCCCGTGCAGCTGGCCGAGTACAACCCGTCCACGAGCAAGGGCCACGAGATCCTCTCGCAGGTGTACCAGCAGAGCGCGCAGCCCCTGCGGCTGGTGGCGGTCAAGCCGCGCAAGTACCCCAACCGGCCCAGCAAGACGCCCGTCCACGAGCGGCCCTACGCCTGCCCGGTCGAGGGCTGCGACCGACGGTTCTCGAGGTCGGACGAGTTGACGAGGCACATCCGAATACACACGGGGCAGAAGCCGTTCCAGTGTCGGATATGTATGCGGTCCTTCAGTCGGTCGGATCATCTGACGACACATGTCCGAACACACACGGGTGAGAAACCGTTCGCTTGTGATGTCTGTGGCCGAAAATTCGCGCGTTCGGATGAAAAAAAGCGTCATGCTAAAGTGCATCTGAAGCAGCGGCTGAAACGCGAGCGAGGGGGCGGAGGCCCGAGCCATCACCACGACTCGCTGTAGCACACGGGGACTGTCACCACCGCCGAGGACACGGCGCCGAGCACGACCCGGCCGCGGGACACTGGTGACGTCACGGGCGGCAGTGGCTCCTCCGAGCAAGATAACTGAACTGTTATATCTTCACGTTGAAGTTATAAAATAATTTCATCGCCTAGGTGTTAATCGTGTTTAACGAAGCTTTATTAACTCTACATTTGTGAATTCATTGAAATTTATATATCTTTTTATACATATTTGTAATTATTATGATAGGAGGTTATCGACTCGATGTATTTATTTTGATTAGATAGGGTAATTGAATGAAATAGACTGGGATCAAACACAGACAAAGAGGAATGGCCTACTCAATATTGTGTATCAATGTGTCTTTCCACGTATTCGTTTCTCTTTGTAGATCATAATATAGAACGGTTATCCGTGATGGTGTCTATGTATTTGCTATATTCCAGTGCAGTAAGGAGCGCAAATTATATCCGGTAATCCAGTAAGAATTTCAGGATATACCATTGACTGGAAATGAGTATTTAACATGTATACGATTGTCACATCAATTGAAAATATGGGTAGAAGTGAAAAGTTCGTTGGATAGTTGCCGTTTATATTATATTATTTGTGAATTTATATTTTAACAACGCGTTTTCAAATTAAATAGTACCTTTTCTCAGTGTTAATTTGTTAGATATAATTATATAATTTTAACGTTCTTACAAAACTAACGTGAAACTGTGCCATTTATTAACTTTACCACGTGCCACGGCATTTTAATACTAAGTATAACATGACTGTTAAATAATAATGTTGTATTAGCATGTAGCTTCATTTTGATTTTCTAGTCGTAGTTATGGGCGGGAGAGAATCCAATTCCGCCATCAAACGATTGTATACTTCGCCTTTGTTTAGCCTCTCGCATCTTTAAAACCCTTTTTTGTACAGAACTTGTACCGACAGCTCCTGCCTGTCTTTCCTTGCTCAAGAGTTTTATTTAACAAAATTTGCTCAAAACTTTTCGTTAAGGTGTTTCCTCTCTCTGTTTTCGCTAACTCAACACTTTTTCTTCCCATTCAACACTTCCCCAGTGGCATGTATTATTAAATTACGTAATTAGAGTAATTCTAGCAAATGTTTTAGTAGTAGAATTTAAATTATGATCTCTTAATCACTTTTAATTATTTACATGTAAAAGATCCTTATTTATAATACTCATAAGTTTCTGAATACAGATCTAGTTGTAATAAATAGTAACATACGTATTTTTTTTCGGATTATATTGCATAAGCCTTGTGAGAATGTCAACCATAATATGACTCGAATCGCTTATTCAATTATTGGTCGTTTTCAATAACCTATCTACCCTTAGCTTAACTTACGGATACATTGCTGTCACCGTTTACTGACAAGATCTTATCTATTCATAGTTATGTCCAATATAGGTACGGCCGTTCCCAATATTCAGTCTATCTCATACTTGAGATAAAAATCGTAACTACCGTTGACTTTTCTGTCCCAATAAACTTATCGATGGTAACTCACCTTATCCGTACACGCTGTCTGTCAATTGGACGACGTATAGCTTACCTGCGATAGAAGTTTGTATGGAAATTTCAATTCACGCGTCCCAATATAAGTCGATAAGAATGACTTATCGGGTATATTGGGACAGCTTCAGATTATTGACTGTTAATTACTGACAGTAGAAGGTAGTAATTTATCTGTATCTGTAGATAGTATATTGGGAACGGCCGTTATAGTCCAATGCTATCTGTCAATAAGCGTAAAAGGATAGATTTGTCTACGTCTAGTAAGTTAAACTAAGGATAGATAGGTTATTGAAAACGGCCGTAAATCCAGCCATGGTTATGTTTGTCATATGCAATAATGTATGTTTTAAGCACAAAATATTGTATATTTCTTACGTGAAACTTGTTAAACACTTTATCTCTCTAAATGGTTGTTCACTAGTAAGTTTATTTGTGTAAGTATTTCACACAACTTGTTAAATGTTAATAACGCTTGATCAAGGTGTTAATTATGAAAGTAAGTATTTAGATAAAGCGAACATTCTGCAGATCGAGGAGTGCTATATATGAAACAGGGTGGGCTGTATCGAATGTTCGATCTTTTCGTATTTAGGATTATCTGACAATAATATTACTAACTCTGCCACAGTTCAATCTGATACGAAGTATTAAAAGAATTAAAACATAATTAGCATTCATCACATAGAGTATTAATTACATAAAACAGCTTCATTCTTGACGAAATTGTAGTGAATACAACGATGATGTGATTCGCACTTCTTTTGAATAGTAAGAACGGCTCTACGGTTTTTACTATTTTTACTATGGTAGGCGAGACGAAGTCTCTTAGACATG
This sequence comes from Leptidea sinapis, assembly GCF_905404315.1. Lineage (NCBI taxonomy): Eukaryota > Metazoa > Arthropoda > Insecta > Lepidoptera > Pieridae > Leptidea > Leptidea sinapis. Next base: position 699,868 of record NC_066289.1, read on the forward strand.
GCTAGCGTAGGTAGGTATATGTGTAATCAATTTTAAATCATGTGTGACTATCGAAACGGAGAAGACTAAATTCTGACACTTTACATATTGTTGCATCATGTTAAACGTTAATCATTCTAGGTACAAGAAAAATAAGCTTACGTCGGATAGAATCTTCCCGAACGCAATGCAAGATCGTTATTAATATGTGTAGATATTAAAATATAACAATTATCACGCGTTTAACTATGACTTATAGCACCGTGGGCAGCGAATCTTTGACATCAGTATAACAGTTTCGAGAAATGTATATTGAAGTTTATCGAGAAAAGCGTGTTCCTATATAAAAGATTAAAATGTTAGATATATGTGTGAGTTATGACATTGCTTAGTTTCGAACGCTGGGCACTGAAGAGCGTTCTTAGACTTCGCTCAGACTAAAGTCTGTAGCTTAAATACGTAAAACATACTTACGTAAACGTTAGCTGACTATAAGCTTAGCATAATCTTTGATTACAGTTTTTCGAAGCTAAGACAGCCCAATGCAGAAATCAAGTTCACGTTTTATCACACCCAACTTAGTTTTACGGTATTAGTCTAAGCACAGTCTAAGTACCAGCGCTCTATTAGTCCCAGACTAAGTCATGACCGAAATCTGTTAGGAGTTACTGTTTTTCATAAATGTTTTTCTCGTAATTTTGTAATTTCTCTTGTTAGTGACAGCTATAAGAATAACTTTTATTGAAACCCAGATATGGTAATGAAATCTAGACTAACTTTAAGAGATATGTTATTATTGCATAGTATTTGATCAGGGAATGTTCATTGTTGTTCTGTCTGTCTGTTTTTGATTGTTTGGTGCTGCAAGACTATATATTATAACCTAGCACTGCTGTCAGCGTCATGTCAGAGTTCTATGTTTCGTTCATTGGGTAACTAAGTTCACTCTAGTGGCGAGACGTCTTACAAACTTCATGATGTTCACCATGTGAATGTGTACGAATTTTAACAATTAAAATTTAGTCTGCGTTTCATTTGAATGGAAGTTGTTGATGTTCTTAGCATAGATAGCTTTAAGTCATAAGTATTGTTAAATTTCTTCTAATTTTTACTAAAATCTATTTAATATATTTGTAAATACACCGACTAAATTTGATTTAATGTGTATATAAGAAAAGAGAAATTTTTATTTAATATAAAATCACCTAAGGTGCAAAAATACAAATTGTTGAAAACTTGAAACCTGTTTTTTATTTACGAAAAATACCATGCATTAATAATTATGATGGTACTTAGTGTTAGCATTTCCACACCTTCGAAGGTATGGAGAGGTAAGGACATGTGCTGAATCGCTAGCTAGGGGACACCAGATTCTCGGATTTAAGTGCTTCGACCCTAAACTTATTTAAATATGATATATAAGTAATTACTTCATCCTTTAGGTCAAAAAACAATTCATTCAGTAAGTATTCATTCATGTTCAAAACTCAATTAAATCATATTTAGTAATATTCTTAGCTCTAGCTAATTTTAACTACTAGCTACTGTCCAGTTCTTGGTAAGAAGTATCTACAGGCCAAAACTCATAAAAATAAATTTGGGTCTGCGGTCTACTCGAACTAAATATATATATAGAGGGGGATACTATAGTGTTATTAATATCCTCGCCTAATGGTTCATATTAACTATTTTAAATTGTTACTAGTTTTTGCTCGCGATTTCGGCCAAATTAAATGCGTGTCACGCTGAGAACCATTGAAATGATATCCATTTTGTTCAAATGATAGTTTTGCGCGGCGGCCATTATACACTCCAAAAGTTACTCCTAATGTAGGTTCTCTGCAAATATCAGAACCGTGCGGCCATCTTGTATTGCTCAAATAATGTCAATATAATTGTCTGCTATTTAAACAAGTTTGGAAATAATTGTCGTTGCTTTAAAAGTTTTCTTTCACTGTCATTCGTAACAAATGAACCCGACCACAAAACTTTTTGTACAAAAATATATACACTCCGTTCTTCTCTGTACCCCTGCCAACGTTAATGCACAATTTCATGATAATCGATTCATTAGTTAAGGCATAAAAACGTAACAAACAAACGAACTACACTGTAACACATACAGCGAACGAAAGCCAGCGAAAAGGTTATCGGTTTTGCGCGAGTAAGACCAGCAACGACATCTGGTAAGCATTTCTATAAAACTACTATTTCGTGAGCTCGATAGATGCCGCTGCCTTTGCTTCGACAAACAGTAACTAAAGCTAGTGCAGTTGCTTTACGCTAGGTGTCGTGAATCATAAGTGTGATTTTTGATTCATAGTTTTCACATTGATTACTTTCTTATTTTTCAATATCTAATCTATGAAATGTTATGGATTTCAATATCTAATCTATGGAATGTTACTATCTTTTTAATCCAATGACCCATAATTATTAATCTATCTAATAAAATACTTATTTACTATGGTTTCACTATAGCGACCTGCTGAGAAGAAGCCACAAAATACTCAGTGAAAAATATTTTCTTGGATTACCTACTTATAATAACAAAAACTTGATGGAACTTATTAACCATAAGAATGAATATAACTAATCGATTAAGTGTCATCTATTTCTCTGCCAAGCAGTTTTATTCTTGATGAATTATTAATGAAAATTGAATTGAAATAACGCTTCAGGATCAATTCAATGTGTATTAATTCTAAACTATATATTCAAAGCGTCTGTACATTTTTAATCACTGTTCCGTTAGGACCGACTCGCTATGTAATCACACCATGACCTCGACTCGCTAGGAATTACCCCGTGACCGCGACGGCTTGCTAGGAATTACCCCGTGACCGCGAAGCCTCGCTAGGAATTGTCCTGTGACGGCGATGACTCACTAGCAATCACCCCGTGACCGCGGCGGCTCGCTAGTAATTACCCCGTGTCGAAGCCTCAAGAAAAACAAATATCGTGCTTTTATTTCTCAGCATTGCTTCACAAAACCTTTCAGATTTTTCAATAATAATATGTTCAAGAATTACTCCTGTAATTAGCCCTGTACTCTCCCAGGGGCATAAAAAGAATAGTCCCAGGCCCATGGGTGTCGTAAGAGGCGACTAAGGTCTTTTTAGAAGTGGGAAAGTCACGCTGCCGTCTTTTGACGTCAGCACAATCGGGCCAGACTCGTCCGGGCTAATTACCACTCTCGCACAGAATTCCGGCGTGAAGTAACGGCTTGGTGCCGCTATGTTTCGCATGGGTTAGTGTCGAGGACCGGTGGCAATTCGTCCATGCCGCCGTTGCACATGAGGAATGACACCCTGGCCCATACGGCAAAAGAGAAAGCCGATCTCCTGTGCGCTCTTTTCGCCTCCAACTCGACTCTTGACGACAACGGAAAAACACTGCCAACCATCCCGCGGTGTCAGAGCTCTATGCCTGAAGTACAGTTCAAACAGAAAACTGTTAGGCGAGCTCTGTTTTCGTTGGACGTCAGGAAGTCGAGCGGGCCGGATGGCATTTCTCCAATCGTGCTTAGAACGTGTGCCCCTGAGTTGACGCCGGTGCTAAGATTGGCTGCGGCTATTGAAAGCAAGGGGGAAGGCCTGGCAGTTAGCCTGGATATAGCGAAGGCCTTTGATAGTGTATGGCACAAGGCGCTCCTCTCAAAACTTCCATCATTTGGGCTTCCCGAGAGCTTGTGCAAGTGGACCACCAGCTTCCTCACTGGGCGCAGCATACAGGTCGTTGTCGACGGACATTGCTCGAACCCGGAGCCCGTGAATGCTGGAGTGCCCCAAGGCTGTGTGCTATCTCCTACGCTGTTTCTTCTGCATATCAATGATATATTGGACACCTCCAACATTCATTGCTATGCAGATGGTGATGCCGTATACACGGGCCATGCAGGTGTCTCTCGGGAAATCGTCGACCAGTGCCGGGAGAAACTTGTGTCTTCTATCGAATCCTCTCTTGAGAAAGTCGCGGAATGGGGTAAATTTAACCTTGTCCAATTTAACCTCCAGAAGACTCAAGTTTGCGCGTTTACTACTAAAAAACCCCATTTGTCGTATCACCGCTCTTCGACAACACCTCCCTAAAAGCCTCGCCTAGTATCGGAATACTGGGTCTCGAAATCTCGAGCGATTGCCAATTTCGTGGCCATCTGGAGGGCAAAGCCAAATTGGCTTCAAAGAAACTGGGCGTCATTAATAGAGCACGGCAATACTTCAAGCCGGCCCACATTCTAGCGCTGTACAAAGCGCAGGTCCGGCCACACATGGAGTATTGCTGTCATCTCTGGTCTGGCGCACCCCAATATCAGCTCGATCCATTTGACCACGTGCAACGCAGAGCAGCTTGAATTGTCGGGGACCCAGTGCTCTGTGAACGGCTGGATCACTTGGCGTTGCGTAGAGACGTCGCTTCATTGTGTGTCTTCTACCGCATTTATCACGGGGAGTGTTCCGAAGAGCTGTTTAACCTGATTCCTGTCGCCGAATTCCACCTTCGCACGACACGCCACAAGTCAGGATATCATCCCCACCATCTGGATGTGTGGCGGTGCTCCACAGTGCGGTTTACAAGGAGCTTTCTTCCACGTACTACAAGGCTGTGGAATGAACTTCCTTGTGCGGTGATTCCGGGACGATACGACATGGGTACCTTCAAAAAAAGCCCGTATACCTCTCTTAAAGGCCGGCAACGCTCCTGTGATTCCTCTGGTGTTGCAAGAGATTGTGGGCGGCGGTGATCACTTAACAACCGGTGACCCGTACGCTCGTTTGTCCCCCTATTCCATAAAAATAAAATAAAAAAAATACATTGCCCGACGATTATATTGTATATTTATGTATGTTTAGGTATTATGGAGTTCAAAGGAGTTGTTCCACAACGTCCCAAGTATTTGTGTTTAATATAAAAGTAGGTATCTAATCCGGAACAGTCTGCTATTTGTCCAATCTTTCATGCAATCATTGAATTGATACCGCCAACTCTTAGGCAACTCATGATTCATTCTCTTCGTGAAACCCACGTATGGCATTTTTTATTTATTTGTCATCAAGGTTACTACATTAGTGTATTCGGTATTATTATATTATTACTGACATGCTAAAGCCTACTTTCTTTCATGCATTGTTTGGCCCAGGCTCGAGGTCGCGGTGGGCGGGACATGTTGCCCGAGTAGAAACCTGAAGCAATGAACCAGGCCTGGGCAATCAGGTGACGCAGAGAATGAATGAGAATGAAAGGAGGTTCATTTTCGACCAGACCAAGGCCTATTAGTATAACTATTATCTAATTGGGAAGAATATAAGCATTACATAGCTTTATTAAGATGAGTTATTGATGTAATAAACATTATTAAGACTACTTAATCAAAATGATGGAGTGGTGGTTTATGTAAAAAGTAACTTGCAGGTCCAAATACTAGAATTAGCTCTTTGTGAAGCAACTGGACTTCAGATTGTGACCTCTAATTATACTTTTCTTGGAATTTATCGATCCCCATCCTACAACAAAGCTGATAACTTTATTTCTTCCCTCAATTCATTTCTTGAATCTATCACGCATCACAGAAATATATTTATTCTAGGCGACATAAATATTGACCTTATACCTACTCAGACTGAAAAAGCCCATGAACGTAGGAATAGGCTTGAATATTTAAATGTACTATCTTTTCATGGTCTCTTACCGGGCCATACTACATCCACGAGAGAGAATAGCTGCATCGATCATGTCATTCTCAAGCTAGAAAAGAACGAAAATAAAGTTTATGTAGCTATACTAAATACAACAGTAACAGACCACAACATGGTGGTGTTGACTATATCGAGCACATATGAAAAAAAGTCAAAACGCAACATTAAAACTACTACTGATTTTAACAAAGCATATCGCACCCTTATATCCACTGACGTTACTAAATTAAATATATTTAATGACCCTAATTTATTTTCTACTTATTTAATAGAATTGATCAAATCTGCTATCCAAGTAAACACTAAACTCTCAGTGATATCGCACACTAAAAGAATATTGAAGCCATGGATAACGCCTGGAGTTTTGCGTTGCATCAAACTTCGACACAATATGCAAATTAAACTGAGATTAAACCCACAGAGTCTTATTCTAAAATTAACCTACAAACGTTTCCAAAATTATTGCACTAACCTCATAAAGAAGCTTAAAATAAAATACAACAAAGATCAAATAAATAAGTCCCTAAGACACCCTAGAGCTCACTGGAGTACTATAAATGAAATAACTCATTATAAGCCTCCTAAAACTAAAAACATCGAGCTACTTAATATTACTCCTGACCCACAAAACTCAGTAAATCTGATTAATAGAATCTTTGTTGAAAATGGACAAAAGCTGGCTAAAACAATTATTGAGCAAACTGGCTCCTACCAAAGTCCCTCTATACATCATTTTCATTCATCTTCTTTTGTACTACTTGATACTGATACTGAAGAGATCAACAGCATACTTATGAGTCTTGACTCTAGAAGCGCTCCTGGCTGGGACGGAATTTCAACGAAATTTCTAAAGCTCTCTAAAGATTACTTGATCCCACTTATAACAAGATTGGCTAATCTCTGCTTTAAATCAGGTATTTTTCCTTCCTCTCTAAAGCGTTCCATTGTTACTCCTGTGTACAAGAGTGGGACTAAAACTGATGTAAACAATTATAGACCTATCTCTGTATTGTCTGCTATTTCAAAAATAATAGAAAAATTAATTAACAATAGACTTCTTAAATACTTCAATAAATATAATATTATTTCTAATTGTCAATATGGCTTTAGAAAAGGTGTTTCCACACAAGACGCAATTTTAGGATTAACAAAAACTATAGTAAGAGAAGTGGACAAGGGCAATAAATGTCTCGCAGTTTTTCTAGATTTAAAAAAGGCCTTTGACACAGTTTCTATTCCCATTCTTGTGCGCAGATTGGAGGGCCTGGGCATTCGTGACAAAGCCCTCTCTCTCCTAGACAGCTACCTAAATGACCGAATACAGGAAGTTAAGTGACCTATACCACAGCACAATGGAAAATGTGAAATTTGGCGTGCCGCAGGGCAGTGTCCTTGGCCCGACACTCTTTTTAATCTATATTAACGACCTATGTAACCTCCAGATGGACGGGGCAAGTATATTCACTTATGCTGATGACACAGCCATTGTTTTCTCTGGTATCTCTTGGGAAGCCGTACAGAGGAAGGCTGAGATGAGCCTTGAAAGAGTCTCAAATTGGCTAAACCAAAATCTATTGTCACTCAATATATCAAAAACAAACTATATATGTTTCTCTCCACATGACAGATACCAGCCCGTTCAAGACTTCTATATCAGAATCCATTCATGCTCCAACCCACACGATTTGAATTGTAATTGTCCCTCCATAGAAAAGGTGAATTGTACCAAATATCTCGGCATCCTGATTGACCAAAGGTTAAGTTGGCATTCTCAAATCGAACTGGTCATAACCAGGGTGAGAAAACTTATGTGGATTTTTAAAACTCTGCGGCACGTTATAAATAGCACAGTCCTTAATAAAATATACATCGCTTTGGCTCAATCAGTGATCACCTACTGCATCCCGGTATGGGGCGGTGCAACTAAGATAAGCCTCTTAGAATTGGAAAGATCTCAAAGATCACTTCTCAAGGTCATGTACTTCAAACCTTTAAGATTTCCAACTGATTCACTCTATTTGACTTGTAATCTTTTGACAATTAGGAAACTTTATGTTCTTAACATCATTTCAGCCGTCCACAAGTCACTTCCGCTAGATCACGCCAAATTGATCAGTAGAAGAAATGATAAAGTAGCAGATACCATTACTGTTCGCACTTCTTTTGCTGAACGACAATTTAGCTGTCAATCAGTGTTCTTATATAATAAAATAAATCGTGTCCTAAATATATATCCTATGACATTACATCTATGCAGAAAAGCTTTACATAATTGGCTAACTTGTCTTGCTTATGATGAAGTGGAAAATCTTCTGATCAGTCTGACATGATAAACACACGCATTGCATAGATGGACCCAATCAATTCAAACCCACATCCACACACTCACTCACTCACTCACTCACACACACACACACACACAATTAATTGTAAATTGTAAAAATTGGTTTTTAATCATTTCTGTTTATTTCTATATTGTTTACTAAATAAAAAGTTATCTGCTAAGGAAATTGCGAGATATTCCCAATACAAGTGTCCTAAGACAACTTACTGGGAAGTCTCAACCACTAAAAAATGTATATGTAATCTTTGAAATAAACGAAATTTATTATTATTATTATTTATTATGGGGTAAATCATTGAGGTAGACTGGCGATACCTCCATAACCTACAAAAAAAATAGCGACACAATGAAACTAACAGCAGCGAACAAATAAAACAATCGTATATACTCAAAACCATGTAATAAATATCACTATATACATTAATTTCTCATCAAATAAATAATATAAATAGAATAGACAAGATTAAAAAAAAAAAACAAGTATAATAACAATGAATAGGTTTCCTGTGAAGATACATAATGACATCGACGGGACATGACAGTTGGAAAAGCACAGATTATCAGCACATTATAAATTCTAGCATTTCACAATTATCAACAACAACTATATTCAATATATGAGAGCACTCTTCAAATCTCTACATAAACAAATTAATATAAATACATTTGTTTTGTCGGACACCACAAGAATAACATTAAAATTAAGCCGAAGCACCTCAGTCTTAAAATAAAATTTAACAAACGAAACTAATAACTATGGCATTGTCTTTATTTTATTTTTTTTATGAAAATACGGGACGAGACGAGCAGGACGTTCAACGTTCAGGTAATTGATACGCCCTGCCCATTACAATACAGTGCCACTACAATTGCGCTCGTCACCTTGAGACATAAGATGTTAAGTCTCATTTGCCCAGTAATTTCACTAGCTACGGCGCCCTTCAGACCGAAACACAGTAATGTTTACACATTACTGCTACACGGCAGAAATAGGCGCCGTTGTGGTACCCATAATCTACTATCTAATGAATAGATGTATGACGCAGGCAATTAGGGGGGGGGTGAGCAAACGCGCGTTGTGGAATGCGAGACTTCAAAATGCTGCGGGAGACATTTTTATAATTTAATATTGTCAAAGATGATAGAACAAAACCTTGTTAGCAGAACAAATTTTAAACAAATCACCTCCAAAAAAAGCGCATACACCTTCCTTAACGGTTGTCAACGCTCCTGTAATTCCTCTGGTGTTACAAGAGAATGTAGGCGGCGGTGATCACTTAACACCAGGTGATGTATGAAAGATGCTCGTTTGTCCGCCTTTTCCATAATAAAACAAAGAAACACAAAAACTGGTCGTTTTTTTTAAACGTACCTCAACAACCAAGAGAACAAACCGATGTAGTGAACAGAAATCTTTTATATAGTTACCAAGAGGAATTGTACGTATGCTTCGACCGTCACTAGATATAATATAACGTAGTTATTACATTATGTACTTGGCCAGGCGCCAGGGTTTGCTTGTTTCATAAATACGAGAGGCTTTCAAACAGGCTCTGTTGATAATAAAGCACATGAGCCGGTAGCACTTCGTTGTAGTACCTATATATATACCCCCTTATTCATAAGTCTGCTAACTAAAAGCATTGCTAATTCTCACTCTGTCTTCTTCTATTGACCTAAGTCAGAATGAGAAAAACACTCCTTAGCGGCTGTTTAAAGTTAGCGGACCATTATAAATAAGGGGGATAGTATCTACGTAAAGTTGTGAGGTTGTACACGACGACCGTGCTTGTTATGTTACAGTTTTTTTAAAATAATGCATTCTCAACAGTTTTGGAATTTATTTATAATAAGAAACAAAAGTTGATCGTAAAAAATACGAGATACTATAACAATAATAATAAAGAAAATGTTTGAATTAATTACTCGAACAGTGTATCAAATATTCGTCCACAGTTATTCTAAGAATCTTTATCGTGCGGGGTTCTTCATACTATAGTGGCACATAGTATTAGAATCAAAGTTATACACATATTAAATACGTGACGACAATTTAAATCGGTGAATGAAACAATATTAGTATTATACGTCTTTTTTATAAAAAAAACATGATTTGTTGAGTCGATTTCGCCTCAGCGCCTAGATGGTCCATGAACCCTGTATGTCGCTGTATGAGCCCTACGCAGCTTCTTTTCATGAAAATAAGGGATGAGACGATCAGGACCTTCAGCTAGTGGTAATTGCCCTGCCCATTACAATGCAGTGCCGCTGAGTATTCTTGAAAAACCCAAAAATTCTGAGCGGCACTACAATTGCGCTCGTCACCTTGAGACATAGAATGTTAAGTCCCAATTGATCAGAAATTTCACTATGTACGGCGCTCTTCAGACTGAAACACAGTAATGTTTATACAATAATAATAATCTTGCCGGCATCGGAGAAAGAAGCGTTCTACTGGAGCCCCCCTTCTACGCAGCTTCGTCGTCGGCCTTCACCAGGTTCGGTTCGGACTCTGACCGCCGCTTGAGACCGTCGGGCGCGGCATCCGGCGAGTGCGGTCGCTCCACAGCCTCAGTCTCTGGCAACACTGAGGCCCGCGCCGCCTGGTTGATATCTGGCGCACTACGGCTTACGTCGACCTGCCAACACAACTACTTCATTAATATAATAATAAAAAATCTGTTTATTTCCGATCTACTATTAAATTACATTCATACAGTTATATCTATGATTACATCCATTATAATAAATATTACTTATTGTTACAATTATTTACATCGATAGAAAAAATATTAATTTTATTTGTATTAATAACTGTTGTTATGTACTGTCTTCATCATTATTGAGTGGAACCCCTTCTTGGGTACAGGCATCCAGCTTGTTCTTTTTTTTTTATATGAGAGGGGGCAAACGGGCAAAAGGCTCACGGGATGGGGAGAGGTGAGGCAACCGCCGATGGACATCCGCAACAACAGGTGTATCAAGAAATGCGTTACCAGCCTTTAAGGTGGGAGTATGCTTTTTTCTTAAAGGTCCCTTAGTCGTATCTGTTCGGGAAGACCGCTGCCGGTAGTTGATTCCACAAAGTGGCTGTGCGAGGCAAGAAATTTCGAACAAAACGCGCGGTTGTGGAATGCCAGACGTCTACGTGATGCGGATGGTACTTTGCACGTAATGTCCGATGGTGGAATTCGGCCGCTGGAATCAACCCGAACAGCTCCTCTGAGCACTCCCCGTGATAAATGCGGTAGAAGATGCAGAGAGAACCCACATCTCTACGCACGCTAGAGAATCAAGCCGATCGGAGATGACTTGATCGTCGATGATTCGAGCCGCTCTTCGTTGTATGCAGTCAAATGGAAGAAGCTGGTACTGGGGAGCACCCGCCCAGAGGTGAGAACAGTACTCCATGTGAGGCCGAATTTGCGCCTTATAAAGTTGCAGGCGGTGGCTTTTAGTGAAGTACTGTCTCGCCTTACTGAGTACACCAAGCTTTTTAGAGGCCAGTTTGGCCTTCTCTTCCAAGTGACCACGGATCTGAACGTCGCTCGATATATCGACGCCAAGTATGCCAATACAGGCTGTGGCAGTTAGAGGAGTGATCTCGAATCGAGGGAATACGACAAAGGGAGACTTTTTAGTGGTGAACACACAAATTTGTGTCTTCTTGGGGTTGAATTGGACTAAATTTTGTCGGCCCCATTCCAAGACTTTGCAAAGCATAGTCTCGATTTCAGACACAAGTTTGTTCCGGTCCTCGTCGACGCTATCCCGGGATATGTTGGCACGGCCGGTTTAGGAAGCATACCCTGTGCTGTCGTCTGCATAGCAATGAATATTGCTGATTTGCAGCATATCATTGATATGCAGAAGAAACAGCGTAGGGGATAGCACGCAGCCTTGCGGAACACCAGCGTTTATGGGTTTTAAGTCGGAGCATGCACCGTTGTTAACAACCTTGATGATCCGATCAGCCAAAAAGCTAGTGACCCATTTGCACAACTTCTCGGGAAGCCCATAGGATGGCAGTTTCGCTATAAGCGCTTTATGCCACACCCGATCGAAGGCCTTCGCTATGTCCAAACTCACCGCCAACGCCTCTCCCTTCGACTCAGCCGCTTGCGCCCATTTATGGGTGAGGTATGCATGAAGATCACCAGCTGAGCGACCCTGACGGAAACCGTACTTTCAGTCTCTGATCAGCTGGTGCCCCTCTAGGTATCCCAAGAGCTGGCGGTTGATGATCGACTCCATTACTTTGGAGAAAATGGAGGTAATGGCAATGGGGCGGTAGTTGGACGGATCTGAGCGTACACCTTTCTTAGGGGTCGGGTGCACTAAAGCCGCCTTCCATAATTTCGGGACTACGCCTGATGAGTAGGAGAGCCGGAAAAGACGGGTAAGGACCGGCGCCAGTTTCGGAGCACATGTCCGCAGCACTATCGGGGGAATGCCATCGGGCCCGCTCGATTTATGAATGTCCAAGGTGAGAAGCGCCTTAAGCACAGCACTATGCCGGATTTTTACCTCCGGCATATATGAATAGCACCGCGGAATATGCGGTGGTGGTGCACCTTGCTCATCCAGAGTCGAGTTGGACGCGAAGAGGGAGCCCAGGAGATCAGCTTTCTCTTTCGCGTCGTGGGCCAGCGAGTCATCATCCCTGTGCAGTGGCGGAATGGCTGGCTGGCAGAAGTTTCCTTGGACAGCCTTGGCGAGCGACCAGAACGCACGAGTTCCCGAGGGAAGGCGTGCAAGTCTCTCGCCAATTCTGCCAATGTGCTTCGACTTCGCGTCAGCAATAACTCTTTTGAAGGACCTGGAGGCTTGATTGAAGTGTTTTTTTAAGTTCGCTGGAATTCACATCCTTAGATACCACCGCATTGACCCAAGCCTGATAGCACTCCTGCTTTCGGCGAGAGGCCATTTTGCAGGAGCGGTCAAACCATAGTTGGGACCTGCCACCGATAGGCACAGAGGAGGCTCTTCATTCCATATGAAGAGTTCCATACCTTGCAGTACCACATCAGCAACAGCGTCAGCAGCGGCATCTGGATCTCCTAGCGAAAAACAGATCTGCCTCCACGGGTAGGATGCAAAAAAGCACCGCATCTCGTCCCACTCTGCTGAGCTATAGTGCCACACGCGGCGACAGCCTAAGAAGCGGGGCCGTGTTAGGCGCGTGATCGGCACGGTGCTCCGGATCAGGCAGTGGTCCGACGATCTCAGAGAGGGTCAACGGAAACTAGGTAGCCGTCCGGATATGAGGTCAACAGAAGGTCCAACAGTGAAGGTGTATGATCTTGCACATCTGGGATTCGCGTTGGCGCAATAACCAGTTGCGTCAGACCATATGCTAAGACGAAGTCGTGAACAGATCTTCCTGCATGATCGGTGGTACGTGAGCCTAGCCAATCGGCGTGGTGGGCGTTAAAATCGCCAAGAAACACGATCTCTGCAGTGGGGATCTGCTCCAACACGGAATCTGTAGCCATTTGGATATGTTCGAGGAGCCGGTCAGTCTCTGCGTTACCGCTATGGGACCTATACAGGCATGCGTAGATTCGCGAATGGTCATCGCAGTCTACACGCATCCAGATGATGGATAGGTCCTGTCCTTCAAGAAAACTCAGGCGTCGAGAACAGACATCCTCCCTGACGTAAACGCACACGCCAGCCCGTGGTATAAAGTAGTGTTCCAAATTATACCCCTGGTAGGAAAGGTAAGATGAATCAGCCAGGGAGGCTATCTGTGTTTCGGTTAAAAAGAGCAGGGCCGGCTTCGCTGTCTCCAGGTAAAAGTGGACGGTATTTAAATTTGATCGAAGCCCCCTGATGTTGCAAAAGTCCACAGCGAGTGTGGAGGAGGGTGATTTGAGCCTCCTGCTCAGTTTGCCCCGAGTCAGCGCAGATTTGCCCCCTCCAGAATACGCGGGACAACCTGGGCAACCACTGTTAGGTCTGGGCCTGTGCCCTAATTGTGGACGCCCAGGGACGGATTCTCCAGGGCTGCATAGCCTGGTACCGTCCTGGAGTAGTCTCTTTTTAGTTTGTGCTGCCATTTGTATTTGGGAGGGGGGGTGTAGGCCTTCGGATACATATATGACATCGTGTATTGGTTTAGCGCTAATAACCTATTGTTAAATAGCAAGAAAACTAAATACATTAAATTTACCGTACCAAATGTCAAAAATATAAATGCAAATATTTTGTTAAACGGAGAGGTGATAGAACCGGTGGAATCTGCTATATTTCTTGGCATAACTCTACATTCCAAATTACAATGGGCCCCCATATTGAAGGATTGGCGAACAGACTTAGTTCTGCAGCATACGCGGTTAAAAAGATTAGACAATTAACTGACATAGATACGGCGCGACTAGTATACTTTAGTTATTTCCATAGTATTATGTCCTATGGTATATTGCTATGGGGCAACGCTGCCGATATTAATACAATATTTGTGCTGCAGAAGAGGGCTATTCGCGCTTTTTATAACCTAGGTCCTAGAGAATCATTGAGAGCAAAATTCAAAGAAATTAACATCTTGACTGTTGCCTCTCAATATATTCTTGATAATGTAATGTATGTTCATAGGCACATAAGTGAATTTGCCAGAAACTGTCATAACCATAATGTTAACACCAGGAACAGACATAAATTGATGATGCCTACTACTCGGCTAAGTCGAGTTGGTAAGTCTTTTGTGGGGTGATGTATATGCTTTTACAACAAGATCCCAGAAATGTTCAAAACAAAAGTATTAAATTCAACACAAACGTTTTTTAACAATTCAAAAGAATTGTTAAAAAACGTTTGTGTGGTAAAGGTTACTATAACATAAATTACTTTCTTAATGATACTACAGATTGGGAATGGAGTGACCACCCTCAGGCTATTAAATAATAAGTTTAATTGTACAATGTTACTTTGTAAATGTTACTTTAATTGTAAAACATATTTTCGTTGAAAAAAAAAGCCCGCTGAGTTTGTTGCGCCCATTCTTCTCAGGCCTGGGGCATTCATTTTGGAATGGGTGGTTGGTTTTTTTTGACTTTCAATAAGTGATTTCACATCCTATTTTGAATAAAAATATTTGAATTTTAATTTTAATTTGAAAACTTGTGCGCGAGTCCTACAACACATACGCACAGTATTCTAAGAAGTAGAAGAAATCGGGAGCCAGTATTGTGGTATTTTTGGTATTGGTAAGGGAGCCCCTTACCAATGCCGCAATGTTTCGCAATTAGACCCCTCAGTTGGGTGCATTTTGCGTGCAGTGTTGGCCAGTCATTCCAACCAGCCCAGCGCCTTCGAGAAGTTCAGAACAATCCTGGGGTATTTGCAGACTTCCTGGACAGCTCGATCACTTGGCTACCTAGAGACATCGCTGGGTCGTGTCTTCCACATACATGTATCACGGGGGCGAACAGCTGTTTGACATAGTTGCTTCTCCTCTCACCACAAACTTACATCCTCACCATCTGGATGTATGGCATTCCTCCAGTGCTCGTTCACCACGTTCGACCTTAGTAATGAACTGTCTACCTTGGGGGTTCCATTTCCATACCCTTGGGCACACAAAGCTCCATCTTCCAATGTGAGTGCGTAGCCATCAAGGAAGCCGCCAGCGCTATATTAAGAAGAAAGGTACATGGCCACAGCATCAGATTTCTTTCTGACAGTATGGCGGTACTAACAGCGCTGAAGGGTACCACACACAACTCAGCACTAATACACGAATGTCACCAAACCCTGGAGCAAGTTGCCTCTTATAACCAGGTAACTCTGCAATGGATCAAGGGACATAGTGGTTCGTTGGGTAATGATGCAGCGGATGAGCTTGCAAGGCGGGCATCGGCAAATATAGTGACTGGTCCATTGCCACTTCTGCCACTGCCCTTCAGCCAAATACGCTCATGGATACGCTCTCTCACCAACGACCTACACAACACCCGATGGATGAATGTCTCAAGCTGTAGACAGTCGAAGGTGGCGATACCTGCACTATCGCCCAAACTGACACGTAGACTTATCAGCCTCAACAGACATGACATCCGTATAATGGTGGGCACCCTAACGGGTCACACATCACTAAACAAACACCTTTTTACAATCGGCGTAACGGACAGTCCTAAGTGCAGAGGTTGTCTGACCGAAGACGAAACGGTCGCTCACGTAATCCTGGAATGTGCGGGGGTGGCCAACCAACGGGCAAAAACCTTAACCAATGCGAGGTCGCTCCAAGAAGTCTGTGAACACCCCAGGAATGTTCTGAACTTCTGGAAGGAGCTGGGCTGGTTGGAGTAACTGGCCATTACTGCACGCAAATGCACCCATGCTAGTGGCTTAATTGCGGAAACAGGAGCACCTATACCATACCATACCATTGGGGGTTCCCCGAAGGTCCGGAAATACTCCTGTGACACCTATGGTCGTTTGTCCTTCTTTTCCTTAATAAAACTGCATCCATTATTTACATATAGACATCATATGACTTACGAGTTCACTGTCATGATAGTCCTGAGGCTCTGGTTTGACAGGCGCATTCATTTTGTCGTTGAGATAACACACGCCGTTCAAGTCTATGGCACTGTTGGAGAATATGGCCGCCGCGCCGACTGACGCGTCCACCAGAGGCTCGATCTGTTCAAATAAAATAAATTAATAGATTAAAATAGAAACTTATTTAATTTCACAAAATTGGTTCCTCTAGAATTCTGTTTCATCGTAGACCAGTGCCGAAAGAAACTTGTGTCTTCTACCGATGGGAATCACAGTCATCTGGAAGGCCAAGCCAAATTCGCTTCGCAGTAGCTGTAGTAGTTCTATAGCGCTCTACAAAGCGCAGTTCCGGCCACATATGGAGTATTGCTATCATCTCTGGTCTGGTGCAACCCAGTATTAGCTCGAACCATTTGACCGCGTGCAACGTAGAGCAGCTCAAATTGTCAGGGACCCAGTGCTCTGTGAACGGCTAGATCACTTGGCTTTGCGTAGGGACGTCGCTTCATTGTATGTTTTCTACCGTATTTATCAAGGGGGTGTTGCGAAGAACAGTGTGAGCTGATTTCTGCCACCTAATTCCATCTTCACACGACAAGCCAGAAATTGGGATATCATCCCCATCATCTGGATGTCTGGCATTCCTCCACAGTGCGTTTTTCAAGGAACTTTCTTGGACTTTGCGTCCAACAAGTTATAGAATGAGCTTCTTTGTTCGGTGTTTCCAGGACGAAACGACACGGGTACCTTCAAAAAAACATCCTAAGTAAACCTTTCTAAAAGGCCGGCAATGCTCCTGTGATTCCTGTTACAAGAAAAATTGGGTGGCGGTGATCACTTAACTTCATGTAACCCGTACGCTCGTTAGTCCTCCTCTTCCATAGAAAAATGTACGTCAGTTAAATAACTACGAAAGTTGTCCATATCAAATATAACACTCTAGGATAATAACAGTGAAAAGATATAAAAACTAGGTTATTTTTACATTAATCGTAAGGTTATGCCAAGGTTTGTAGAGACAGGTTCATACAAAAGGAAAACTCGAGCAACCATTCCTCGTGACGAGCGATATATTGTTTCAACAAAGTTTCAAAGAGGAGGCTTAAGAAAGCGGTAATCACCCCTTTTAGACTAACAAATGGTCCAAAGCTGTCTGCAGCTCCATATTGTTCACCTTTAAGTGTAAGACATGTTTAAATGGTGCAGACAGCCAAAGAAGAGTCTGTCGTCGACATGTGGAAAGATATTATGCTCAAAATTACATTGAGGAGCCCACGCCTCTGCACAAATTGCGAAAAGGTTGGGGATACGTACCAGGAAATGGCCAGCACGCAGCCCGGATCTTAATTCTATTGAGCATGTTTGCGACTGTTTAAAAAACACCTGTATATGTGAGAAAACAGTTGCAGCACTAAGAACAGCGAATTTACAAGAATGGAACAATATTCCACAAGACCTTTAATAACCCTAATCAAAAACATGCGGAACCGATTAGAATCATGTAATAAGGGCACGTGGAGTCAATACACCTTATTGAAAGAAAAAAAACCCATGCTTCAACTTTTTTAGTAAAAACCAAACTTTTCAATAGACCAGCCTACACGAATTTTTGTTTACATTAATCGTTTTTGTTTAAAAAATTGAATGGTCCTTTTCAGTATACGAACCTTCACTTCAGGATAAATATTACGCTATTATGAAGTTAACGAACCAAACTATAGTTTTCGATTTAAATTTGTATAACAGTATGAATACTTGGTTAAAATGTTTATAAGACATCATGAACATTGATGCAGTTTATTATTCCGTGTTTTAGTAGTTAGTAAATTACAAAATGGGAGCAGAAAAATATTTCACGATTCTTTTGAACTTCGCACCACATATTTTATATATTAGGAATCATGTCGAAGCATATGTACTTTGTCCAACAAAAGACTTACTAACTCGACCTACTTGTCAGAAGTAGGCATAGCATGTTGATATTTGAATAAACTACGGACAAACTGTGCAATCAAACTGAGCCCTCAAACTGGGCACAGATTATTTACAAAGCAAGCAAATATATGACAGAGCGGGAACCTGCGAGAGCGTTATGAACCCTCGAAACATGCACAGCGGCCACGGACTGCGCTCGCGAACGCAGGCAAAATAATGCAATGCATGGTTCGATACCCGTAATCTATTGATACTCGCCTATCACCAGGAATACCTTAAAAGCAACACATAGCGTCACCCGGACCCCACTGCGAATTTATGATGCTCGTAAACTACCCAACGGGCTCGGCAAACACTTCTATAGTTCTTCCAGGCAGGAGGGTACTTAACAGGACATCACTTCGAGTATTGCCTTTGCTAGAGCAATCTGCTCGCATCTCCGCCTCATATACCAATGAAGTAAACTGGTCTGTAGGGCTATAGCTGAACGTACTCAGGTCCAATGTTAAATCTGTGCGGCAATACAGATGCGAGGCCACTGCCATCTCACACCAAATCCAGGTCGTTAATAAACTATACACTAGCAAGGGAAAATCTGAAATATATATCTGGGGTAACAGCAAATCGAACGTCGAAAATGGAATTGGACAGGCCACACGTCGAAGTGATTGAAATCATATTTCAATGCAAGCCTTAGATTGGAATACCCAAGGTAAACGAAAACTTTTGGGAAGATATGGAGTGAAGTTAAACATGAACCTGAAGACCATCCAGAATGGTGGAGCACTTTGAACATCGAATATCCCATGATAAAGGCAAGTTAATCAATAAAATCATTTTCCAGGCTGTATGAGAAGAGGTGGCATAGTATAGCTTGAACGTTGTATCATATTAATATCATAAATATAAATTATTATAAAAAATACCATGAGATCAGCAGGAACTAAAAGCTTCAACGAAGCGGGTTTCTTGTCCATTGTTTCCGTCTCGGGTGACTTATGTACGTGTATTTCCTTGAAATCTTTGTGCTCCCTAAAATTCAGATGTTAAGATTAGACTTTATTGTATAGCAATTTAATAAAAAATATAGAAAAGGGTAGTATGTGTCGCAAAGCCTGCTTGCTATAAAATATCACCTTATTAAGATTTAAAAGCATTACAAAGATTTGAGCTGAACTTGCCCCAAGTCAAATAGCAACCTAATAATTATATATTGTTAAAAAATCAACAAAATAATAATAAAGCCAGCTTTTTTGTTCACTACTAGTTACCACTACTTACGACCGAAACGCATAAATAAACTTATATTACGGCTATAATAGTTTTAGTTGCCTTGTCGTTAGTAGGTCTACAAAACACAACACGTGGAAAAAAGGCTTGCTAAACTCTTTGGTTGAGGAAACTTTATTCTTTTATTTAAGTTCTAGCTCAAGAATATATTGTGACAATTAGGTAGAATAGAAAATGACGCTATTTTGCGGAAACCCATTGCTACAACTGCGCTAGTCACCTTGAGACATAAGATGTTGTCTCATTTGCCCAGTAATTTCACTAGCAACGGCGCCCTTCAGATCGAAACACAGTAATGCTCACACATTACTACCTCACGGCAGAAATAGGCGCCGTTGTGGTACCCATAATCTAGCCGGCATCCTGTGCAAAGGAACCTCTCACTGGTAAATTTCGTAATGTGGAATGAGATTCCTTACGGGGTGTCGTGGACACTCACCAAGGCGGCAGCGTCGTGTCATTCCTGTTTGTGAGAGCCTGGCTGGCGGTGAGTACTTACCAGCATGTGCGCTCGTATGTCCTCCTCTTTCATAAAAAAGTACAGCTGCGTGGAAGGTGCCATGATCACTCTAACACGTGCTACTGATAAGCTGATGATAATCAATAATTAGTCTAAAATCTTACCGTTTGGGCGTCGTTTGATGGCTTTCATTTTTTTCGGTCTGGTGCAGCGTTATTAAGTCACACGCTTTACCCAAAATCACAATAGATACTAATACTCTTACTGATAGCAAACATAAGTATGCGACAAAAATCAAAAACAACGCGGCAACCCTGTAAATAAAAATACACGGTCATTGAAATGTTTTTATGACGTAGGTGAGTCAAAGAATAAAACTGAAAGAATAAATTTGATTGAATGAGTTCATTCAGATGAGTTCCCTCGTTATGTGTCAACCCTGACACCTGTCACTGTCATGGTACCATAAGACTATGATTATTACATATCTAGATTCAGAGTTCGAACCTGTAAGGTGAAGAAGAACAAACACGTTGAACATCTTCTGCCAAATGAGTGTTGGCTATTTAAAAAAATATATATAATTTCACAAAAAGTATGTTTCAAAATTCGAGCCACATTTTAACCCTTTTCTCCCTAAGTATGCATTGGATGAAGTAGAAAGATATAATGTACTAATAGTATACTATACTATACAGGATGGTTTTTTGAGAAGGGTGGTGATGGCCAAGTCGGAAACTACGAGACTTAGAGGAAAGTCGTAAAAAGAGTAATGCCCTCGATTTATAAGAAACCAATAACTGCATATTTAGTTTTCTAAAATTTTTTGAACTTTTGACGGAAATCGACCCGAATGATTTTTCAAAAAATGCAGCCTGTATTTTTGTGATATGAATTTACTTATTTTTTTTATAGAATGCCAGACATCCGCATGATTCGGATGCAATTTAGCATTTTGACGTAATCCGGTGGAGAAAAATAACATTACACATTTACAGCTATGGATCTCTTTTAATTAATTCATTCCCGATCAAATGAGATATAAATGTTTTTAATTTTTGTTTTTGCCCCCTCTGAAACGGCCAAAAAAATCCACGAATCAATAATCCATATCGTTTATGGAATATAGCTGCCCATAAATAGTTCCAACAAGTGTCTGTGCAAGACAATCAGAAAGTTTTTTTATATAAGAGGGGTCTAACGGGCAAGAGGCTCACGTGATGGTGAGAGGTGAGGCAACAGCCCATGGACATCCGCAACAACAGGTGTCAAGAAATGCATTGCCGGCCTTTAAGGTGGGAGTATGCTTTTTTCTTGCAGGTCCCTAAGTCTTATCTGTTCGGGAAAACCGCAGCCGGTAGCCGGTTGATTCCACAAAGTGCCTGTTTGAGGCAAGAAATTTCTTAAAAAACGCGCGGTTGTGGAATGCGAGACGACAACGTGATGCAGGAAAAGGCCAGGCATCCACATGATTAGGGTGCAATTTTGCATTTTGACATATTATATACTGTATAAATTTGGCTACTGTTAGCTGGAGCCGAACAACTCCTATGAGCACTACACCGCCACCTTCTAGTTATATCGCAACTATAGTTACCCATCAACTTTGACAGCATGCACAAGGACTCTAGTTATGACCACGCCCAGCGGTAGCGGTATGAATCCCATCCTCCGAGCCACCAAGTCCGAATGGTCACTGAACGCGTACTTCTGTCGAGTCTGTGCTACATCGTATGCTAAGCTCACTGTATACTCCCGGTATACTCCAAATGGTATTTCGTTAAACCTGGAAATGTTGAAAAGTGTTCATTTCATGCATGCCACTTATTCTCCCACTTTTGTCAATTCGCTTATCAAGTTCAATCTGATATTGAAGTTTAAATTCTTAAAAAAACAAGAACGCTGTTCAGAACCTACAGTTTAGTTCTTGACATAGTTTAGGATCAATTGTGTGTTATTTTATTAGATTGTAGTTACTGTTTTACAGCTGGGTCCATATTTAACGAAACAGAAATACCGTGTGTGAGGAGGGGAATGAAGGAGTAGGAAAACTTTATACTGATTTTGTGTTTCTGTTTTAATTTGTATTTTTTATTGAAAACTAGGACAAATGAAGGTACTGGTCACTCGTAGGTAAGTGATCACCGCTGCCCACGCTCTCCGGCAATTAATTAAAAAGGCTGGCCTATTAACGTAGTAGGTATTTTTGAAGGTGCCCATGTCGTATCGTCCCGGGAACAGAACACAAGTTTTATCCATTATTTGGTGGGACGTGGTAAAAGGTTGTAAAAAAATCCTTGAAACCCGCATTGTGGGTGGCACGCCGCTATGGCAACCTTATTTAATAAGACTAACTGGAGTTACCGAAATAGTATTTCATAAACATAAATTTTTCACATTGCTTGTGTGTCATATTGATATCCGTAAATAACCGAAGTCAAAACAGATCGTCGCTTACATTTTGTGTCACTGGCCTGATGTTACTAAAGATTTTGGGTGACAGTGGTTGCCACTTACCATCAAGTTATCAGAAAGGTCGTTTGCCCTCCTAAGTCCTCAAATATAAAGTTTAAAATAGCAATCCACCGATGATTCAGGCCGTACAAGAGTACGTGTACCGTGGAGTAACCGCCATTTTACCGGTTCACAAACTTACGAGATCGATTCTATGAATTCACGCAAAGAAACAGACGTCATTTAGACATCATATTAAATAAACATTAAAATATCGTTTACTCTAATGTTTATTTAATATATATTAATATCTTATATATAAAATTCTCGTGTCACAATGTTCGTTCCCGTACTCCTCCGAAACGGCTTGACCGATTCTCATGAAATTTTGTGAGCATATTGAGTAGGTCTGAGAATCGGCCAACATCTATTTTTCATACCCCTAAATGTTAAGGGTGGTCCACACGAAATTTTTTTTCACCCATCTACGATCAACAGTTACTTTTGTATCGCGATTTTAATATCGGCAACACAACGTTTGCTGGGTCAGCTAGTAGTATATAATATTTTTCTTGTTATCGAAATCGGAAATTTCACACTGGGCACCAAATTATATGCAAAACAAGTTTCTTATTCTTTTAAAATTACAAATATAAATTATAACTGACCTAGTGATAAAAGCATGTTTTACCCAGTCAATAATAACTTCGAATGCCAGTACCAATACACAGTCTGGAGCGAGAATCCAAAACCTTTCCTCTTTCCATGTGAACTCTTTCATAGTCTGTAGAACAACTATAAACAACAGCACAGACAAATGCAGCCTCTCTCTAACATCACTACACGACACTTGAAATAAGTTGTTCTTGTCAAACTTCTTGAAAACACTGCCTTTGAGCTCTACAAACTGAAATGAAGATTAATAAACCTGTAAGTATTAGCAAAGAATATATAATAGTACAAATACGGAAGTCTTACTCCGCAGAATCAATTAAAGAAATAGGGACTCTTGCGGTAATACAATAAGGTGTGATTCAGATCGCACAGCGCTACTAACCTACATTTTTATTCACCTAGAAGATACCTCTCTTTCTATCGCGTGACTCTTACCTTTTCGGACGAAATTAGGGTTGACTTCTTTACGTAAAAGTGTACCTACCTAGTATACGGTAATTTTTTTAAAACTGCTCAGTTTTTTAATAATATAAATAGGAATGTAATCGTAATTTAAAATCAACATTCTGTCGTTGTCAAACTTACATTAGATACAGATAGTAATGTATGCG
The DNA here is from genome assembly GCF_905404315.1 of Leptidea sinapis. Classification (NCBI taxonomy): domain Eukaryota; kingdom Metazoa; phylum Arthropoda; class Insecta; order Lepidoptera; family Pieridae; genus Leptidea; species Leptidea sinapis. Next base: position 723,817 of record NC_066289.1, read on the forward strand.
TTGGAAGACCACGACATGGTCAAGCCTACATAATATATAGGAAATAAATAGATAAATAAGTAACTTTAAATTAGATTGTTACAGCGTCTTTAGGTAGCTTAAAAAAACATTCGAGAGCATTGACCTTTAATATGCATTGCTTTATGTTTTTTCATTTTTTAAATATCGGTAGGTGACAATACTCGCTCGTTAGTCCCGACTGGCTGGCAAACTTCTTTAGCAGCGCTTTTCTTGGTGGGTATAAAATGTTAACCTCGCGACAGGACGCGTGACTCGATCGGAAATTCCTAAGACGGTTAATTTGACATTTTAAATTTGTTATGTAATATAAATTGTCATTTTTGTTTCCGATAGCGCAATAAATGCTAGTACTTTTATAAATAAAGCAATTGATGCAAAATTATTCCCAAAATATTCAAAAAAGCACAACATTCATGTTCAAGTTTTCACTTCTGCCGGCACTTCCGGAGTGCAAACCGTTATTTTTTTTTGGTACCTACTGCGCAACTATTGGCAGAAATTTCGGAGCGAAATTGAAGTTGAGCGAAGTATATACAAATAATGGACACAACAACAGAATATATTGACGTAACGAATAGACCTAATTAGGGTAGTTTGAAATTAAAATAACTACACAAATTAAATATGAAAACAAAATTTATGAACTCTGAGGGACTCGAACCCCCGACTTAAATAACAAATGTTTAGATTTGAAAGAGTGATATCTCAAGTAAATTTCCTAATATGAAAATATGTCTATTTGTAAACATTTTGCATATTCTTGGTTTATTTTCAGGTACAAGTTTATTTGTAAGGCCATTTGTGTACAAGCACTGTTTAACTGTTTATGTTTTTTTTATGAAAATAAGGGACGAGTCGAGCAGGACGTTCAGCTGATGGAAATTGATACGCCTTGCCCATTACAATGCAGTGCCACTCAGGATTCTTGAAAAACCCAAAAATTCTGAGCGGAACTACAATTGAGTTCATCACATTGAGACATAAGATGGTAAGTCTCATTTGCCCAGTAATTTCACTAGCTATGGCGCGCTTCAGACGGAAACACAGTAATGTTACACATTACTGCTTCACGGTAGAAATAGTCACCATTGTGGTACCCATAAACTAGCCGGCATCCTGTGCAAAGGATGGTGAATGTATACATTATGTTTGTGTTCTATGTCTCACAGTGACGCGAGCAATGTGAACAAGTCCTGAATACATACAGTATGTAGTAGCATTGAGAAGGGTGTATCACTTAGTGGATTAGAACATTTATATATTAATTTATTTTAATTATCTTTGCATCCAACAAGCTACACACCCATACTTCAGTACAAAATAATTCATCATTAAGTACCTAAAACTGTGTTAGCATCAACTCTCATAACCAATGCTTATAAGATGTAACAGAGAATTAACTCCTCAACTTACATTGTTTGACATCATGATTATTAAAAGGCTTTTGTTGTTTGAATTAAAAGCCACATTAAGAGTTGTGGCTTGGAACAGAACTAGAAGGCTGTGCAAAACTGATATGATGTTAAGAAAATAATTATGACTCAATATTGTAAATATATATGAACTAGATAAAAAAAATATATAACAACATATAAAATCATTAATGAAAAAGGATACAGACATAGATCATGGCAAATATAAGATGTGGAATCACACCAAGATGCTCTCGTTTTCTATCTCGAGGTTCTGTTGCAGTCCAAAATAAAGCATCTATAGTATCTTGCCCAAACGCAGAGAACAATCTATCCCCAACCTCTAGCATATTATAAAAAATATAGAGCTTCATAACACTTTGACTTTTAACTAAATGATACATCATATTTGTATCAATATAACACATTAATATACTACATATAAGTAAAATAAACCCTTTCAGAACATCACATGTTTCAGCTGGCTTTAAAATGCTTCTATTGGTGTATGGATAAAAACTGCAATAGAAAATTTGGTAATAAATAAATACAATTAAAAATATAATAACATATTTAAAATAAATATAAATTTTAAAACATACCCAATGCATCTTCTTAGCAACCTGTCCAAGAAAGACCAAAAGGCCATTATAAATCTTATTGGAAGAAATGTGTATACAAATAGCAAAGAATCGGCACACTGGAAAAAGCCATATACCATAAACTTTTCAAGCTCTTGTGGAATTTTTATAAATGAATACACCTTCTCTCTCCTTGCTGAAAATCTTTCCTCATCATGTTCTAACAGATATCCTCTGGTAAGTTCCACATGTAAAAATGCAAAGAGGGAACTATTTTTTACACAACCTGTAAACAAATTTTATGATTAATATAGTTTAGTAGTTAAATGAATCATACTTAATATGTTTTGGAAGTATAGTTAATAATTCACATTCATAATAACACCAATTCATAAATTTGTGAGTGTATGGTACCTGTTTCCACCAAAATGAATATCGTGCATTCCTATTGCTGTAAATATGTACCTTATGTATGAGTAGGGAAAGGGTATTCCCATATATATAAGATTCATTGTTTAACATTATGATAATAATCTTAAATATTATATTATCAATTTTATTACTATACCTTTGCTTTTATTTTCGGTTCTGTCTGAAGATTGACTAACATTCTTAAAACGTAACCTTTTCGTTTGCTCCTGTATGTCTTCATTATTTAGTGTCATGTTAGACAAATTCTGAATAATGTTTAAAAGTACAACATTTCTAGATTAATCCTGAATGATAATACGGTTCTAGACTTGCCTTCGATTACTTAGAAAAACACAAACATTACCAAAACAATGTTAAAAAATCAAAATACTAATTTAGTGATTAGTCTGTACTCTGTACCTAGTACCTACTCTAGAGTGAGTAGTCTGTAACTGTCAAGTTGAAGCACAGAGATGATAGTCTAAGAGCCCGTGAACCCCAGACCTACGTTATGAAGTCTCAAAGTTTGTCAGCGCATGCTCCAACACCGGTAACCAGAGGTGTGTAATTGAAGGTTTTTAAATTAATTTAATTTAACTGTTTTTTGTCAATGGTCAACAGGTTGAAAAAACTGTTAAATCGTCAACGGGTTTTGAAAAATCGGTTAATGCATTTATTAATAATTTAGGTTTTCATTTCGTCAATATATATATTATATACTATATACTTCGTTCTATATAATAATACTATATACTATATACTTCGTTCGCAAATTCGTCAACTGTTTTGAATTAAGCTGTTTTAGTGAGACATTCAATTTCTTCATTTAGTGCGAGTTACGGGCGAAGACGTTGATTGAATTTATTAGCTTATTATGTTCAACAGGTTTTTTTCGTTGAAGAAAAACAGTTAATTCGTTAACGAATATAAAACTGTTAATAAAAACAGTTTATTGATTTAACGACCACCTCTACCGGTAACCCCTCGTTTACACCAAGAAACAAGTCAAAAACTTGTTTTATACAAAATTAGTAGAATACTTGTCAAAACATATTTATTTGTTTTTAACATGTATTGCAATTGTCTGAAATATTATTGCGTTCACACTGTGTTGAAAACAAGTTTTTATACAAGTAGAAAACACATTTTCGTTCATATATAGATCTGAGATATGTTTGAGACAGTCTCATACAAGGACAGCGTTCACACCAACATAAAACAAACATGTTTTTAACAAGTATAGTTAATTTTAATGAAATTTATGTATAATACTTATTTAAAACAGGTTTTATACTCTATCCGATATAGTTTTAGATTTTTTTGTGTAAAAGAAGAAGATAAATGGAGTGGTCAAATACAGCTTTATTCTTCTTAGTCTTAGAGTGGTCGTCGTTGCGCTGACGAGGTACATGGTGGAGTGTTCGATGGGTCAATATCCTTTCTGAGGGTAGATCTCCTGGCGATGTGCTTCCATTTCTGACGGTTAGAGGCGTTGCGAGTACACTGGACTATGGTGGACTCAGTAGCCTTTGTGATGGCGTCTATCCAGCGGGTTGGCGATCGACCGCGTGCTCTCTTGCCTTTATTTTGCCTTTGATATCCAATGCAAATACAAAGAACAATAAGAGTCACGAGTGGCTAGAAATCTCAAATAAACAGCTCACAAAAAAAAGCGCGTACGCCTTCCTTCAAGGCCGGCAACGCTTCTGTGATTCGTGTGGTGTAGCAAAAGAATGTGTGCGGCGGTGCTCGCCTATTACTAGATGACCCGTGCGTTCGCTCGTTTGTCCTCCTTTTCAATAAAAAAAATAATTGTTCTACTGGAGTGATGCCATCTCGATACTGTGAATTCTGCTAAGAAAAGTATCCTGCAATTTTTTGAAGCAAATTCTCCAAATTTACTGGTCTCATTCTAACAAAATTTCTGAATCCACTTCTGTCTTCTATTCTTAAATCATTCAATAATGAACGATAGGCCCCTTCTTGCTGTCGTCTCCTCAAAAATGATATTTTTTGATTTCCTTCATTCTGTATGAAGTACAAGTATACTGCACTCATGAAGTAAAGTTACCCAGTACCTTCATTTTCTATTGTCTGTACCAGTAGTCAATAATTGGGTAGTCAAATTCATTAACTTCTGCACTGACATGTCTTAAACAAGTTTACCTACAAGCCTACAACAACTATAAAACGTGAGAGCATATACATGTAGACAACTAATTTATAGGTGACAAACATTTTCATCAGTCAAGTTTCATACAAATATTGTCTACAACAAGTATTAAATCAAATCAAATCAAAATCAGTTTATTCACGTAGGTCACGGAAATGACACTTATGAATGTCAAAAAAAATATAAAAAATATATTATGCTTTTGTATTTTGAAAACTTTGTATACAATTTGTAATTTGCATGAAACTTGTCAAATACGTGTAAAGCCTTGGTGTAAACGAGGGGTAAGAACGATGGACCATTATGGAGTTTGGGTTACAGTGGCTTTGGCAGGTAAACGGTACTAAATGTGTGTAAAATACCGATCTAAATACATCAAATAATAAAGTGGGATTATTCATATAGAATTTTTTCGTTAGAGTAAAAATATTATTATAGCGCTGCGCAATGCAGTGCCCCGGCAAGGTGATGCGGTCCGGCTCTAATTGTTATCATAGATTTTACAAATGATTTAAGTTTTCTTTAGTGTTAATTCCGCCAATATTTGTTTTTAAAACAATTCGACACGTGTTTCGCCTCTACACGAGGCATCCTCAGGACGTGTTGTCTCACCAAAATCTGGCACGAGACTGAATCAAATGAGCCGGAAGCCGCTTTTTTATACCGTCGTCCCATGAAATGACGCGTTGTGATTGGTCGGCTGTTGTAACGTATTACCCCCGGAAGAGACACGTAACAAAGGTGATGGAACTAAATTTGTTTGTTCATTCAACAATGTAAACATGTTATTTTTGTGTTTTATTATTTCTAATTGCTCTAACACATTTAAGCGAAATCCTTTTTCACATGTATGTAAAATATTAAAATTATTATTGTTTCCGAGTGAGTGAATTGTATTAATTAAATGTTTCGCGAAGTGTGATTTTTCGGGATGATTATTCCTAAATGCGGCAATATGTTCCTTTAATCTAATTTCGAAATTTCGACCTGTTTGACCTATATATAGCCCGTTACAAGTGTCACAACTTAGTTTATAAACGCCGGATTTTTCGGAATTATTTAGTCGATCTTTGCCATTACATATTCGACTGACATTGTGATTCGTTCGGAAGGACACATTAATATTGTTTTTCCTAAATATTTTAGCTATTTTATTCGATATTGGACCAATATATGTCAAACTACCCACATATTTGGTATTTGATTGTGGTGGGACGGGATAAAGTTCTGAATTAATTAAATGTTTTTGTTTATTTTTAATTAATTTGTTCACTAATTGTTTTGTATAGCCGTTGGAAACCGCGATTTGGTATATTGTATTAAGTTCTTTCGCGAAGCTGTAACAGGACAGTGGGACTGACATTAATCTGTGAACATAGCAGCGGAAGGCCGCTAGTTTATGTTGTACGAGGTGGCAAGATGACGCGGGAATAGCAATATCTGTATATGACGGTTTTCTATAGATTTGGAATTCTAATTTATTATTTACTCTTGTTAATGTTAAATCCAAAAAATTTAGAGATTGGTTTGATTCGAATTCCAATTTAAACGTTATTTTTGGGTGGATCTTATTAATTTTATTAATGAATAGATCGATTTGACGTTCGGTGCCTGTCCAGCAAATTATTATGTCGTCAACGTATCGGTAATAAAACAGGATATGTGGGTGTCTCACCACGTAATTACACTCAAAATTATCCATAAATATTTCAGCCATAATTGGACTTAATGGTGATCCCATTGCTAATCCTTCCTTTTGGCGATAGAATTGATTTTTGAATTTAAAATAATTTTGTTTCATACATAACCTAGTAAGATTGATGATGTCATCCTTTTCACCGGGATGTAGCCTCTGTTTTTCAAAGAGGTCATCAAGGATAATTAAACTTTGTTCATATGGAACATTGGTAAATAAACTATCTACATCGAGAGACAATAATTTGGCATTTGGTGGAAGGTTGGTATTTTTTACTTTATTTATCAAATCTAGACTATTTTTCAAACTATACTGAGGATTGAGTAATGATTTGTTTTTTATTATTAGATTAAGTTTTTTGGCAAGGTCGTACGTCGGGGCACCGATACAAGACTGGACGGACAGAATTATTTTCTTTGTGAATTTTAGGTAAACCGTATAAGATGGGAGGTCGCGGGTTCATGGGAACTACGTATTTTAATTTATTTGGAGTAAAATTTTTAGCGCGGTTTCCAACGGCTATTCAAAACAGTTAGTGAACAAATTAATTAAAAATAAACAAAAACATTTAATTAATTCCGAACTTTATCCCGTCCCATCACAATCAAATACCAAATATGTGGGTAGTTTGACATATATTGGTCCAATATCGGATAAAATAGCTAAAATATTTAGGAAAAACAATATTAATGTGTCCTTCCGAACGAATCACAATGTCAGTTGAATATGTAATGGCAAAGATCGCTTAAATAATTCTGAAAAATCCGGCGTTTATAAACTAAGTTGTGACACTTGTAACGGGCTATATATAGGTCAAACAGGTCGAAATTTCGAAATTAGATTAAAGGAACATATTGCCGCATTTAGGAATAATCATCCCGAAAAATCACACTTCGCGAAACATTTAATTGATACAGGTCACTCATTCGGAAACAATAATAATTTTAATATTTTACATACATGTGAAAAAGGATTTCGCTTAAATGTGTTAGAGCAATTAGAAATAATAAAACACAAAAATAACATGTTTACAATGTTGAATGAACAAACAAATTTAGTCCCATCACCTTTGTTACGTGTCTCTTCCGGGGGTAATACGTCACAACAGCCGACCAATCACAGCGCGTCATTTCATGGGACGAGGGTATAAAAAAGCGGCTTCCAGCTCATTTGATTCAGTCTCGTGCCAGATTTTGGCGAGACAACACGTCCTGAGGATGCCTCGTGTAGAGGCGAAACACGTGTCGAATTGTTTTAAAAACAAATATTGGCGGAATTAACACTAAAGAAAACTTAAATCATTTGTATAATTATGGATTTCCGCAAAGTAACGCCTAATTCAATAAATTTTCTATCATTTTGCTATGTAGGTACTATTGTACTACCAAAATATTTCCTCTAAGAGCGCTATCGCACTACATCCGATCCGTAGCCTTGAAAACGTCGTAGAACTATTACTATGGTACTTTATGCACTAGATCCAGCTTCTCTCAACCGATTTCTTTCCGTCAACCGTTAGAAATAGTTTACGACTACACCGGACCGTATTTTCACGGATACGGATCGGATGTGGTGCGATAGCACTCTAACGAGTAACTGTTTACTGTAGTCTGTATTTTTTTTTTCTTCTTTTGGCAATAGCGTTTACTTTTTGCCAATAACGTAAATTAAAAGATTGGGAAACTAAGTTAAAAAAGGATACGGAACACGGGAAAGGATCGGATAAGTAGAAAGAGGATTGAAACGGATATTAAAAATTTCATAAATATACATATATACTTGCTACTTACACAACATTACAAATATTTAAACTTTGATATGATTCTGAAGAATGAAAGATGACAATATTTTATAAAATTTACATTGATACATAATTAGACAGGATATACAGGTAGGAAAAGGAACATTAAGAGATATTAGATCATTCAGGAATGAGGAGCGGTCGTATAGAGAACATGAAAAGAAAATGTGATCTAGATCACATTTATCGGATTCACATTCACACATGTCAGTAGATACAATGCCTAATCTGTTAAGATGAACAGGAGTGCAAACATGACCCAAACGCATTCTTATGATAGAAGAACATACTAACTTATTGCATTTGGCACGGAAAAACCATGGTTTAAATGAAATAAGTGGCTGAAGGTTAAAATATTTCCTGCCTTTTGATTGACCAGTTTCAGTCCAAAGTCTATTCCAACAATCCTGAAGGTGAACTATAGGAACAGCACCTAGATCCTGGCAAAAAACTTTATAAGGGAAAATGTCGCCATCGACCACGGCTTCATTAGCTAGTTGGTCTGCTTTTATATTACCAGAAATGTCGCTATGGCTGGGGATCCATACAAACAACACAGAAAGACCAAAGTGATTGCATTTATTTAATAGATTTCTTAATTCTATGACAACAGAAGAAATGTTTTTTGATTTAAATGGGAACCTATTGAGAGACTGTAAGGCACTTTTTGAATCAGAGAAAATTATTGTTTTTGGAAGTTTAAATAGAATAATATATTCAATAGCCTTAAAAATACCATAACATTAAACACCGATGTTTCCGGAGGTAGTTTAATTTTCTGTGATATTTTAAATTGAGCGTGATAGACACCTACACCAACGGGATCCGAGGAGGAATGTTTAGACGCGTCTGTGTAAATATGATGGTAATCAACCCAAACAGTATTTTTAAGAAGATTAAACGAAAAATTTGTACTAATATCGTGCTTATTTAAATCTGAGTTAAAATTAATTTCTGGAAGCAAAATTAATGCTTCAAAGCTAGTACTGAAAAGAGGATAATTAATGGATCGATGAATAGGAGCTTTTATGTTGATAAATTTCTTAAAACTATTGATTAGACAAGGTGGTTTTTTATTTGACCAATATACAGATGAATCTATATGATGAGAAAGTTTCTGAAGTTTGTTATAAAGAGAGTGATTAAGAAAATGAAAAGATCGAAATATAAATTTGTCTGCTAAATATTGACGACGTAGATGTAGTGGAGGATCACCACATTCTACTTGAAGAGCATTGATAGGACTTGACCGCATAGCACCAGAAACTACTCGTAAAGCTTTGGCCTGTATGAGATCTAGTTTTTTAATTGTCTTAACACTACCAGGCTCCAGCAAGAATGTACCATAATCTAATATATTTCTTATAAGAGCATTATATAACAATTTCATGCAAAAAGGGTGCGCACCCCACCAAACACCTGACAGACATCTTAAAATATTAAGAGTACGCTCACATTTAGCATTTAGGTAATCACAATGTGGGATACCAGTTAGTTTCGAATCTAAGACAATTCCCAAAAACTTAACATTATCTTTAACTGGAATCTGATAACCCTCATAAAATATAGAAATAGGAGGAGGAGTTCTTGATCTCGTGAATAAAACTATTGTACTTTTTTCAGGTGATAGATCAAGGCCATTAAAGTCCAACCAAGTTTTTAAATTTATCAGTGGTTGTGTTATAGAAGAACTAGCTTTTTCAATAGAAATATGACGACAGTAAATTAATAGATCATCAGCATACTGAAGAACATTTACACTATTAAGTGATGATTTTAAATCGTGTGTATAAATATTATACAATATTGGGCTAAGTACTGATCCCTGGGGGAGGCCCTTTGAAACAAGTCGAGTAATTGACTTCCTGTCATCTAGTTTCAGGATTATGTATCTTTCGGAAAGCATGTTTATGATAAAATTTGTTAATAGCAGAGGTATATTAAGTTGTAAAAGCTTACTCTTTAAAATACTTATTACGACATTATCATAGGCACAATTTATATCTAAGAACGCAGCTATTACTGATTTATTATTTGAAAATGATAATTGAAAATCAGAAATGAATATACTTAACCTTTCCGCATCAGCCGTGCCCGCGGGCACTGGTAATTCAAAAAACAATGAGAGCGGCTGTGCCGCGGGGCACTCTTTTACCTCATCCAGTTTTCACCCTTATTAGGTGTACAAGATGGTTTATTTGCCTACGCAGTTATGAACGAGTGAATTCCCAAACACATTTCGATCCGTTACGATTCAAGGCCACCAATATTCGACGTCATAGCTTTACGGACAAAGCACTTATGTGTCCACTTGTTCCCGGCCGGCGCAGCGAGCGGTCGTTATCAAGACTTTACACGAAGATCGTTCTTTGTGGAGATTTAAGCTTAATTTTATAATTAACATATACTATTCATTACAAAAACATAAAAGGAAATAAATAAAACAAGTAATTAACAATAATAACAATATTTATTTTAAAATATACCTATTTTTACACTTTTTTTCGAATGAAAAGTCTTTGTGAAATAAAAAAGAAAGACAATATGAATAATTTATACATGGTCTTATAGCTTGTTTCAATAGCTTTCAGTGACAGTCACTCAAATCACCCTAGTTATAAGCATTTTATAACTACACGTAAAATAATACACACGGGGAAAATGCCGCGAAAATGCCGGAAGCTTGCCGATCTATAGTGTACAGCGAGATCCGGAGCGCGCTGATGCGGAAAGGTTAAGCTATCAATAGTACTTTTCCCACGTCTGAAACCGAATTGGGATTCACATAATAGACCGTCATGCTCAACAAACCATTCTAAACGATTTTTTATAAGATGTTCTGTAATTTTCATCAAAACAGAAGAAAGTGCGATTGGGCGATAGGCAGAATGGTCTGAAGAACACCTATTAGGTTTCAGTACGGGAATTATTTCTTGACGTTTCCACGTGGAGGGGATGTTACCAGATGTCACTATGGAATTCATAAGAGATAAATAATAAAATAAAGCATCATCATCTAAATGAGAGATAAAGGAATACGGAATACCGTCCAGTCCAGGAGCAGAATCCTTAACATGAGACAATACACCTTTTAGTTCAGTGAGAGAAAATATACTGTTTAAACCAAAACAATTGTCATTATTTATATTTATTACAGGGTAACCAATTATTAAGTCTTCAGGAACGAAAGGTGGAGCCAATTTATCTAAAAAGCTATTAACTAAATGAAAAGGGATTGATTTTGGGGATGAATCTTTGTATGCAGATCTAAACCTTCTTATATTTTGCCATACAAGAGATGGTTTGACATCAGGTGATATTGAATAGCAGAAATTTTTCCAGCCATCAAATTTCTTTTTCTTTAGAAATTTTGAAGTTTCTGACATACTCTTTGTAAGTATTTCAAAATTCTCATCAGTGGAACATTGACAGTATGTAATTTCAGCATATTTTCTTCTCTTTACTGCCACAGTACATTCGTTATCCCACCAAGGAGGAGAAGGAATAAAACCCAAAGAGCTATTTTTACTTGGAAATATCTCATTGGCAACCTCAATAAAGATTCTTGCTAAAGAATCTGCACACTGAGATTCTGTACCTGGATTAATTTTTGGAAGTGTAATAATTTTGTTTTTTATTAGATCTTTATATAAATCCCAATCAACATCATTAAGCTTATATTTTAAACGAGGAGAATAAGTTTTATGTAATACTTTATTGTTATTATTGCAGGTTGGAAATGATAATAATAGTGGGAAGTGATCACTACCAAAAGTAGATCGTAATGGATCCCAGGAAAAAGAAGAAGCAAGATTAGGTGTAGTGACTGTTAAATCTGGAGCACTTGGGCCCTCGTCAGGATGAGAACGTCGTGTAGGACGACCATCATTTAATATACACAAATTCACTGAATCAAATATATCTATTAATGTGTTACCATAACTATTAGAAGATAAGTAACCCCAGGATTCATGGCGACAGTTAAAATCACCAAGGATCATAAAAGGCTTCGGAAGAATGGAAATAATATCTTTAATTTCCTTTAAGATTGCAGAAGAAGGATGAGGTATATAAATAGATACATAACAGATATTTTCAACTAAAGCAGCAATAATAGAAAAATCATTACTGTGAGAAGGAATAGAGAAGAGAGAAAAGGAAAGAGGGTGTTTCACAAGCATGGCTACTCCGCCATGCCCATCCACACGATCTTCTCTGAGACATGAATAACCACGAATCTTAAATAAATATCCTGGTTTCAACCATGTCTCTTGAAGAGCACAGATATAAGGTTTTTATTTATTTAATAAATAAATTAGATCACTTTTTTTAGGAGTGATGCTTTGACAATTCCATTGAAGAACTTTGTCCATTATTTGGTTTATAAATTTGAGTAATTGCAGAAACTAATAAGGCAGCGTTGGACGGTGAAAATTCATTCGATTGACTAAGAGATTTTATAAGAGAAATAATTAAATCAATTACTGAGGATTCCAAAGGATTTTCATTTTCTTTGTTAATTAATGCACATCCATTAGAGGGTTGGGGAATATTAAAATCCCTTAAAATTTCTTGGTGAGCAGATTTGTCATATCCTTTGCTAAGTGTAGGTGGAGGCTTTGGTTTAACAAAAACAGTTTTTTTATATGAAGTATTGTTTATAGCTTTAGGTGTTGAATGTTGATGCTGGGTTGGAAAAGTAGTAGGAGTGATGTTAGGTGATGAGAGTAATGTATCTGCATATGAAATTCGAGAGACAGATGGATGTATCTTTGAAGCTTCTGAATAGGAAATACAGTTTTTAGCCATTGATTCCTTTATAGCTCTTTGTCTTTCATATTCTAAACATTTTTTATCAGTTGCAATATGGGAACCTTTACATAAACAACAAGATATAAAATCATCTTGAACAGAGCAGTTATCACCACTATGTCCTTGACCACATCTAAAACATCTTGGTTTAGATCTGCATTGAGATTTCCCATGACCAAACCGACAACAATTGTAGCATTGAATAGTAGGATATATATACAAGTCTACAGTAAGAGAAGTGTAGCACATATATATTCGTTTAGGCAAAAACTGTCCATCAAAAGTAAATACCACAGACTCAGTACATTTAAGATGGTTTTGTCCATCAATCATCATCTTTCGTTTTATTCTCCTAATTTTTATGATTGGACCACAGCCAATAGGAACAGAAACATTATCTTTTATTTCCTCTTCAGACCACTCAGCTGGTACTCCTCTGACTATTCCTATTCTACTCACAGAAAATGATGGAATAAAAGCCATATATTTTTCATTTTCTAAATTTTTGTTTTCAACAAAGTCATTTGCATCTTGGTACTTAGAAAAAGAAATAGATAACCTATTCCGGCCTATCCTTTTTAAACTTCCATTCACAATATTTTTAATAGAATTTCTTTTGAGAAAACGACCAAATGTAACTGGATGTAAAGTAACATTATCATCGGGAGATGAATACTGTTTCTGAATGTATACAATAAAAGGAGCAGCATCTAATGAGTTATATAACAGCCTTGCAACAGGGGGCTGTGGCTGTTGTGGAGTGTCTGTGTTATTTTTTGTATTGTCTCTACTACTATAGAAGAATTATTGCAGGAATCGACTTTGGAAAGAATTTGTTTGTCAGTAATGTCTACACATTTGCAATCACTTTCCTTAATATCTTTCTTATCACCACGGTGTTTTCGTCGTCTTATATTACAGTGTCTGCATATTCTGGGTCGAGCTGACACTCTTTTACGGCCACTAGATGTCTGAAACACAGAACCATCTGTATCCATAGTGCTACCTTCGTCATTATTAGAGATTGTCACTACATGACCTATATCAGGGGCTGTCCCCCCAGGATCATCCGGGGGGTCCATCATATTATAGAAAAGTGAAGAAAAGAAGACTTACCAATAGGATGAAATTTATACAAATTAACACTTTAATAAAAACTAACTACTAAAATATATACAAACTACAACTTATCTGATCAAAACATCTAAATATTTACATGAAATTTAAAAATAAAATGAAAAATTATTAAAATTACGTGCGACCGATCTTAAGTTTCCGCCCTTTTTTACCATTACCTAGTCTGTATTGAGTATTCGACATTCGTATTGTACCAAAGAGTATAATAATGTATAGGGAAAAGAGAGCCCTCTCTACGCATTAAGAGCTGTCTATTTGAAAGCTGGCGCCATCTGGAGATTGGCCCCGAAAATAACTATATATAAGCTCGAAATTATAAAATTCATTTTTAATGTTCTGACGCAATTAAATAACTAACTCTACTTTTTAATGTAGGTATTGCAATTTTTTACCATGTTGAAATTGCGCGTAGAGTTATCTAATTTTGTCAAAACATAGAACATAAAGGATAGATTTAGTAGTGTAAATATGCAAAATGGAACACGAGAGCTACATACATGTGCAATCGCTAGGCGTAGCTGCCATTTTATGACCAGTGGGCAGCAACACAAATAAAGAAAAGTTGAAACGTTTCAAAGCGAGTGACAGCTGCCAAAGCTTTCATTTTCGGGCCAACTAACAGATGGCACTACAGTCTTCTGAAGACGTCACTGTCCCACCCCTGGTATTGTACCTACTCTCTGTCTTAGTGCTGAAACCTGAATTTATTTTACTTTGCACATTCCATTTTTTTGTTTACGTAAAATCGAATTTTAGGCGCGGATTTAAGCATACCAAAATTTATTGCAGAGAACTATGTGATAATGAAATTACAATATATCTTATAAATTCCCTAAACATTCACCTTACTTATTGCCGTTAGAAAGTGCTGCTATTTACCTACCATATTCTAGATATTATCATGGCTAGCAAAATCGAGTTGAATCTAAATAGACTGCTAGACGGATTGGGCATCGATGGAGATGAAAATGATTTCTGTGATTTTACAATAGCTGATCAAAATTCTGTTGCGGAATCTCAAGGAATAACACCTACCACGCCATCAAATTATAAACCAGTTCTTGGTAGTAATGTAACTTACGTCGTAGCCTGCGTGATATTGAATGATAATGATGAAATTTTAATGATGCAAGAAGCGAAGGAGAGCTGTGCTGGGAAATGGTATTTGCCCGCAGGTCGAATGGAGCCTAGGGAGACCATTGTTCAAGCAGCTGCTCGGGAAGTGCTTGAGGAGACTGGCTTAAACTGCCGACCGGAAACATTATTAGTCGTCGAAACAGCTGGTGGAACATGGTACAGGTTTGTTTTAACTGGCAGAATCCTTGGGGGAGAACTTAAAACACCAGCAAAGGCTGATAAAGAGTCCTTACAAGCAAAATGGATCTCAAATCTGGATGAAATCTCATTACGAGCTAATGATGTATTACATTTAATTGAAAAGGCTAAATCATACAAAAACAGCCACCCGGGTGTAAATTGGCATAAAGATATTTTACCTGCTAACGTGCCACATTCAAAGGATATGTTAAGGTTAGTTGTTCTAATAAAAAAGAGAAGTACAAATCGAATGCATGTATTATTAAGTGAAAAAACTGCCATACACTTTCCTACGTGTGAAATACATCCGGCAAAAAGTGTTCATTCAACACTAAGGAGATTTATGGTTGAAATGTTTGGAGCAGATGTTGCCCAGCACAGACCTTTGGGACTTCTTAATGTGGAAGCAGATCCATCTGCAGATGGCTGCTGTTTAACATTGTTAGTAGTGTTCAGACCACCTCTTGAAGAGGTCCCATTAATTGGTAAATGTGTATGGCATGAATTGCCTCAAAGCATTGAAAAGAATCTAATTCCTTATGTGTCACAAAAAAATTCAACCATTGAATTACATGT
Source organism: Leptidea sinapis (assembly GCF_905404315.1). NCBI lineage: Eukaryota > Metazoa > Arthropoda > Insecta > Lepidoptera > Pieridae > Leptidea > Leptidea sinapis. Next base: position 739,754 of record NC_066289.1, read on the forward strand.
TGTCCGCTAAGACAAATGAAATAATACACTTAATTACTCTTGTCATAATTATAGATGATATAATACTCATTTTTCATGATTTATTGAATCTCTGTTAACATATTATATGATATATTTATGTAAATTGTCAAAGTTCTTTGAAAAAGAATTCTTGTTGTGTTTGTATTACTTACATTAATTTAATTGTATTATCAATTAGAATGTAATGGTGTTGGAATGTAGGACAATATACATAATGTAAATGATTATTTACTTACCTTACTAACTTATTACTTGGAAGTAACTTGACATTCCACTCGTGAATATTTGTACAAATGATCTAGATTATATATTTTTTTTACTATAATATTGTTTTGAGTGTAATACTTTTTGTTACATTGAAAGTTGACATATTATGAGCTGCCATGTATATTGTTCATTTTATTTAATTGATCGAGAGTTTGATAAGTATATTGAGTAAGTATATGATCATTTGTATTATTAATGATTTTATGCTATTTTGTTAATAATAATAAAAATAATACACTATGTAGACAGAATATGCATAATTTTTCTGGTTTAGCACATGCTTCTCCTGATAAAATCATCTGGTTTTATGATTACAAAAAAATAATTGCCATTATTCCCACCAGTATTTACTTTGATCAATATACTTATTAAATATTACTTGTATTTGGTAAACGGTGCTAGCTGTTATATATTGTACTAACTGTAGTTATAAATGTTAACATACTAAATATATATATTTTATAAAAATCTGTTATTTAATTTATATTACTTAGTTTCTTATATGAGTAAAGATCATGTGTTGGTACATAGTAATGAGACTTATTTGGGACAATTTACAATCATTAAAAATATCATTGAGTATTTACCACAATCTCTCTTCTTTAGCCTGGATTTGCAATTCAACATCCATCCTGGATGAAAGTAGCAGGATGCCGCACATTAAAAGACATTGTTATGATATTTTATCTTTATTATATCACCATATCACACAAGCTTACATTACAAACTAAAAACCCTATATGTGGCACCACTCCTGTGGTTCCTCTAGTGTTCACTTAACATCTGCTGACTGGTACACTTGTTTTTCCGCATTAAACAGTGCTTCAACGACCCGCCAGAACACAGGTACGAATACCAATTATCATTCCATAGAATTATCGTGCGGGTGCCGCATTCACTGAATAACTCCGAATGGTGCCAGGGACTTGTGACTCGAGTGTTGGTTTATGGAGCCCCTTTACGATTTACTGATGATCAGCACTCGCGATGCTCCTCCTTCCAGCTGCCGCAGCTGCTCATGTGTTCATAGTGATGATCATTCTGAACTGTCGGGGACCCAGTGATCTGTGAACGGCTGGATCACTTGGCGTTGCGTAGAGACGTCGCTTCATTGTGTGTCTTTTACCGCATTTATCACGGGGAGTGTTCCGAAGAGCTGTTTCACTGATTGCTCCCGCGAATTCCACCTTCGCACAAAACGCCACAAATTAGGATATCATTACCACCATCAGGATGTCGGCGGTCCTCCATTGCGCGGTTTTTAAGGAGCTTTCTTGCACGTACTACAAAGCTGTAGAATGAGCTTCCTTGTGCGGTGTATCCAGGACGATACGACATAAGTACCTACGTTAAAAAAAAGCGCGTAACATTCGCGCACCTTCCGCTTTCACTGCTAAAAAGTCTCCGTTTGTCGTATCGGCTAATATCAGTATACTCGGCGTCGATATATCGTGCGATGTTCAGTTTCTTGTTCACTTGGAAGAGAAGGCCAAATTGGCCTTTATAAAGTTGTAGTCAGTAGAGCGCGACAGTCCTTCACTTTAAGCCACCGCCTGCAGTATGTATGTTATGTAGGGCGCACATTAAGATTCGTATGTAGCACTGTTCTCACCTCTGGGCGGGTGCTCCTAGAATAAGCTTCTTCCATTTGACAGCATACAACGAAGACTGGCTCGAATCATCGACGATCAAGGCAACTCCTATCGGCTTGATTGCGTAGAAATGTGGGATCACTCTGCATCTTCTACCGCATTTATTACGGGGAATGCTTAGAAACATTGTTCGGGTTGATATCAGCAGCCGAATTCCAACACCGGACATAGCGTAAAAATGCGAAAAACCACCCGCGTCATGTTGACGCCCTGTCAACATGACGCATGCATTTCACAACGCATTTTGTAAGGAACTTTAGTTCCAGTTTTATCAAGGCTTAGGCTACCTTCAATAAATCACGTACATCTATAAATATCATCAATACTTAAGTGATTCCTCTAATGTCACAACTCACAAGAGAAGGCGGAAATGATTATTCATGTAAGTACTATCAGGTTGCTCAATATATGTAGGGACCTACGCTCGCTTCGACTTTTATTATATTTTGCGAACGGGAGACTTGTGATGAAAAACTGTAGGTACCATCAACCGATTATAATATGAGCGAATGTCGTGTGAAATAAAACACCAGTTTCTGAAATGATTTTATTTATTGCATTACAAAACCTGCACTTGACTAGAAAAATGCTTTAAATGCAAGAGAACTTCTACTCATTGTCAACAATAATAATACCAGAAGTGGATTCAGTGTGAGTGCGCCCAAGGCAAGCAATAAGTGGGCCCAGTTTGCCTAAGGGATAATCCGCCTCTAGGATATAATATACACGAACAATAACGTGATCACACGTACATAATATGCTCAAGTTTTATAAATTTATAAGTCGATACAATATCAGCTAGAATGACTTTAAAAGTGCGCAGTAAATCAAAAACAAACTCCTACTGGATAATTCCTACCAAGCGGTTAACATACAATAATGGAATTGTACATAAAAGTAATATAAATTATTATTAATAAGCTTTGGTAGGTACATAGCTAGTTATCGACTTAAGTCGAATTACGCATTTCAACTATTTATAGATTATTTAATACAATTACTTTATTTGTCAACATTTTATGTCAATCATTCCTAGTGTTGCAATACGAAAACAATTTATTTCAAAACAATTGATAAACTATTCACTTACATATTTTTATAATTAGGAGAGAAATTACGACATTTTAAGTGCGGTCCGTGTCACAATTTTTCAGTTTAACATTTCAACCTATCTAGTATAATATTTCATATCGGGTCTTTCGTTCAAGGGCCGGATTCCTAACTACCCCAAACGTACGAGCTAGACATTTTAGAGAGCAAATTCCAGAATAGGTAGGTAGGCAAGCCTAACAACATTATAACATAATAATGCCGCCGCACCAATACACACCATAATTTGAAAATTACCAAAAATAAACATGTCAGTATATTATTTATCTCACAAAAATTACACTAATTGCTAGTGTGTGGCTATCTGCCTAGTTTCCGGCTCCGCGACACTCCCACCGGCCGCCACTGTTAGGAGTCCTACATTTATACACTTAAATAAGTGCACCTACATACAATTTTAAGGTTTTATTGAATATTATAATGTAAGAAAAGATTTGAGAGTATGATACCTATAAACTGTAGTCTATAAAATAAAATACCTAGTTTTATAATTTTGATTGTTTTTTCTTTGCTTTAGTATCTTTGTAGCGCTTTTAAATTTAGTCTAAATTGTTACATTGTATTCTAATAAATAAATAAATAAATAAAAAAATATCCATAATTTTATACCGAATTTTTGAAAAATTCATTATGTAATAATTCTACATGTACTAATAACTACACGCACTAATAACATAACTCTACCGAAAGCCACATATATGGGTTATATTTGTTCGCTTAATATTCGGGCAGTTCTGATGGACATGTAATTAAGAAGACAAGAGTAGATGACACGACATAGAATTTGTGCAGAATATGATACGCAAAAGACAAAAGAAAGACGTAAAGAGCAGGTCGAATCCTACGTTCAATCAGCGTTTATCGCGAATGCGTGAAGTCTGAATATTATAAGTCTTCTGGAATTATTTTCCATAGAATTACCTTCCTATAGTTAATGTTTAAGACTAGTAGTAGAAACGCATTTTTAAAGAAAATAAGAAAATAATATGTGGTTAGAATAATAGATAGAAAATATTAATGTCTTGGGCAAATCAAGCCTCGTCTCTTTTGCTTTCTGTTAGAATTAAGTATAGGGCGACGAATGTGTGTCAACAGTTAATTAAAAAAAAATACATAACACGAAAAAAATACATGCTAAATACACGGACGAGTAAAAAAAGAAGGACTCCGCGCGGTGATATTAGCAAGTGAAGCACCGTTGCTAGTGTGTGTGCGGTACGGGGGATACTAGTTACACAATTTTTTCTCCCTTAAATAATCATATATGGCCACAAATACTTATATAGTATCGTTTTTCCACTTTTTCACAAGGCACGACGGCATTTTTAAAATATTTTATTGAGCCGCAAGCTGATGTCACAAACGATGACATTTCTCATAATGGCGGCCTATCGGCCCGTAGTAGTGTAAGTGTGTGCGTGGGGCTATGTATTTATACGTTAATCGGCTTGTTTTGGTGCTACACTGTTATGTAAGGTGACATGGAGTCCTTATTTTTGTTACAAGTCCGTTGGTAAATAGGATGTTTCATTTTATTCCATTTGATTGCGCGCGAATTATCTGTTCTTTATGGCATTTTTCCATAATAAATAGACAGCATAATATGTTATGTAATTGTAATTTGTCAACACAGCCATAGTGTGCCCCTAGCATAATAAGGGGCTGTTTCACATGTACAAGTGAAGTTACGAATAGGCTACTTGTTACTTTACTGTCGAATAAAGATTCATTTGCGTTTCATAATATATAAATAGTGTTATCTAGCAGATAAGCGCTACTTAAATTATGCGATGGATGTAGCAGCAAATATCATAGTTATCTGCCGGGTACTGGATAGCCAGACAGTGACAAGCATTTGACAAAATAATGTAAATTTTTATCATTAGTTAAATAGATATAATATTAGTTCTAAGTCATATAGACTAATTAGGGATTTACTCGAGCGTCTATTGGATAGTGAAGGTTAGATGCTAAAAAGAAAAAAAAAAGTTTATATGCCGTGTACACTGTCGCTGGTGGAGAGAGCGTGTACAATTAATTATGTAAAGAAAAGTCACAAACTAATACTCAAGCACTTCAGAGATCAATAGTATATGCGCCCCACGTGTTTCTGATAACGGAAAAATATTAATCTGCCAGTTTGTACGGGGGAGTATCATAGAAAAGTGATGTTAAGTGAACCCCTTTTATGATGTTGAGTGAACCCTGTTGTAGCTCTTATTCAAAAGACTGACGATTCGAACGTGACCAAAAGTTATGACCTATTTTTGAAAATACAAAAAAAAACATGACCATAAACATACTGAAGGGCGTCAGATTATTATAAGTACATGGTTTGAAATTTGTGACTTTCCAATTTCCTTATGCTTAAAGCTCAAATTGTTAGATTATTGAAATGAACACTGTACTGCATATAATTAACTTAAGATAAGGTGTACCTTACCTCATCTTGAGGTAATTTATTAACTTAAGTTGAGATAAGGTACCTCAATCTCACGCACTAGAGTTTTTTCGATTGTTTTTACTAATCTGATCGGCTTCCCCAGACGGTCGTCCCTATATACAGGGTTCAACGGGAGTACTTCAGAAGGTGCAAGAGTTATCTTATGTTATTCTGACACGCTCGAATAAATCCCAAAATCCCCGTTTGGGCTCCTCTACTATAATGTTTGATACATGGTTTGTTTATGATACGACTTATGGACAATATTATGAAAGGCAAATGACAATTCATAAGTTGACATTCTCAAATTTTGTTACAAAATAAATATGTGATGATTGATTGTTACTGTGAAAATAGTGGCTTTAGTGCTATTTAGAGATAGATTAGAGATTTAAAAAATATGCACTAAAAGCTTGTGTAAAGTTATTTCGTATAAGAAACAGTTTTTGGAGTTTACTCCTTAAGAATCGATTTTCATATAAGGCACCCGGTATGAGAAAATTCATATAAGGCACCCGGTATGAGAAAATTATGGAGAGTAAAATCTGCTTATCAAATGCCATAGTAACGTTTTTGGTGCGCATCATTTCTCGCGCACCTTTCACATTCTTGTATTTTGAAGCTTCATTATATTATTGAAATTGATTTATTATTATACTTTCATAAAGTTAAGTGAAAATTCTATAAATTATGGATGACAATGGTGTAAATAATAGTGCGGGAAAATTTGATAAGCACGTGGGTATTAAGTAAGTTACAATTCATACTATATTGATATGAATATGACATGTATTGTATATATAAACGTGTGCTTTGTATTTATTAAATATTGAATTATGAATATAGTTCATAAAAATTTATATGAGATATGCACATATTTAAATGTTTAATTTAATATGGAGAGTATATTACATAGCGCATTTGACGCTAAATAGACAATTTTTAACCTAACCTATTATTTTATTTTTTAAATAATACGCTTTTATTAGCTTCTGCTGTATGTCTGTTTGTAACCGACTCCATTGGACTTGATTTTGTTTAGTACCTGTTCAAAGACAATCGTTCTTGAGGAGTAAACTCTAGGCGTGCGTCGGAGCTGACACACACACTTTTTTTTAATATTTTCATTTCGTAAAACGGAATTATAGAGCGCGAGGGTGCCAAACCGAACTGCCAGATAAGTCATCAAGTAACTAAACGAAGCGGTGAAATGATTGTGACACGCAATTATTTTATTTGGTACTTTTATGTTTTTACCCATTAATTTATCTAGCCTATGATAATCTGCTACTTTACTTGGACATTGTTAAACAGCACCAAAGAGATTTAATAACAAAGCACTTCGCTATAATTTTCTTTATTGATGAGTTTGGTACATCCTATGTATTTAGATTAGAGAGTACACGAATGTAGATTAGAGAGTACACGAATGTAGATTAGAGAGAACACGAATTTAGATTAGAGAGTACACGAATGTTGCGACCGCTAGATGAGTGTACTTTAGTTATTTTCACAGCATCATGACGTACGGTATATTACTATGGGGTCATGCTGCTAACATTGATATAGTGTTTGCACTGCAAAAGAGCGCTGTTCGTGCTATATATCAGCTTGGTTATAGACAGTCTCTCAAAGAAAAATTTAAAGAAATAAATATTATGACTGTTCATTGTCAGTACATTTATGAAAATTTAATATATGTTCACAAAAATCGTCACCTTTTTGCTCTTAATAGTGATTTTCATTATTATAACACTAGAAATAAGGGATTGCTTGTAACTAATTCTAGTAGGCTTCATTAGATACATAATAGCTTTAAGGGTAAATGTATACACTTCTACAACAAAGCCCCAGCTACTGTTCAGGCATTATCTATAAATAAATTTAAATGTTTTATAAAAAAAATGGCTCTGTGGTAAATCCTATTACTCCACTGCTGAATATCTAAATGATCGGACAGCCTGGGACTAGATTGTGATTATTTTATAGCGATAGTAATGACTGTACAATATTGTATATTTTTATTGAAAAGAGCGCAAAAAAAGAATGCTGGGAGAGTTTCTTGCGCTGCTTCCTCTCTCAGAGCGCCATTTGTTTCCGAAGCGGTAGTAGTATCTAGTAGTATAAGAAATGACATCAAAAAGAATTCTAAATGAATCAATTTTGAGAAAATAAATGCCTTTTATGTCTTCTATGTGTGTTGCCACTGTGTCATCCCGAAATTTCATCAATGATTGAAGCATATAAATATAACAGAGTAATATTCATAATATAAATTCAATAAATACATTGAAACTCCGAATCGTACATAAAGCGAAACTTTTTTTAAAGGTGTAAAACACTGGGTAAGATTTCACGCAGCCTCGATAAAGAAACTATAAATTATTGTAGGTACCTACTAAAGTAAAAAGTTTTAAGTAGGTATAGAATACGCCGTAATTTCATATTGTAAATGTTGTTTACTATTGTAAATAATAGTACACAAGTAACATTATTATTATAACCGATACATAAATATTGTCTGTATTCAAAGTATGGAGGATAAAAGGTAGAGAGAACTATCTTATACAGGTAAAAAGCTGCAATATGCCCAGTAGAAGGTATGAAATGAATTTAGCCGTTGTTGACAGCGTGAAGTGGTATGAGCAAAAACAATTGAATATTTATTGGGGACATGGTAACAATTTAAATATATTTGGCACCTTCATTTCACTAAAAAAATATGTATGGAAAGTTTTACGTTAAATAAGTAAGAATTAATTGAGAATAGTTTATTATACCGTTATTTTGAAATAATTTAAAACTGGTTAATCAGTTACAATTACTGAACAAAATTTATGAGTATGTCAAAACATTATACCATGAAAATAATCATTGGCAATACGTAAAAACTGATTGCACATTTATGATTTCGTAACTATTCTTCATAGCCGGCCGTTTATTTTTGGTAATTAAAAATATTATGTATCAATTAAAATTTGATGCTCCTTTTAACATTAACCCACTAGCGCCACGAAATGGTTCTCTCCATCTCCACCCTCCGAAATTAAATCCTGAATAGTCAAAAGGTTCGGCGTTATTCCGCGTTCGGTCTTAGTAATCTGTTATAGGTCTCCGACTAGTAAAAAAAGAAGGACTCCGCGCCGTGATATTAGCAAGTGAAGCACCTTTATGCTAGAGTGTGTGCGGTTACGGGGTATACCAGTTACACATTTTTTTCTCCCTTCAATAATCATATATGCACAAATACGTTTATATTATTGTTTTTACACTATTTCACAACGCACGACGGCATTTAAAAAAAAAAATTTCGACGTAAACTGATCTGTCACAGACGATGGCAAATCTCATAATGGCGGCTGATCGGCTTGTACTTGTGTAAGTGTATGCATGGGGCTATGTATTTACACGTTTACCGGCTTGTTTTGGTGTCTCACTGTTATGTAAGGTGACACGAAGTCCTTATTTTTTTTCTCGTCCGTGTTATAGGTACGTCATTCTAGCCTGTCAAGAGTTCTAAAGCATTATATTATCTTCATAATATTATCCCTTTGGAGTTTGGATTAACACTGTAAGATTTAAACATGATGTTTTCGACGAATTACTTTTTGTAGCTTATTTATACATATAATAAAATGACGATTTTTATAGCGTGTATTATAATATAGCGATTCAACCGCCACACGTCACTTAAATTTATACACATAAACTTGACAGTTCGTATTTCATAATTAACAATATTATTGTATCTATTCAAAGTATGATTGTTTTTTTTTAAATAGTGCATAGGTACTTGATCATGAGCTGAATAATTTGAACAATTAACTTACTAGGTTACCATTGTAATGGCAAATATTGACTTTCAAATATTATCAAACAGAAAAATCAGTGGTTCCATTATACTTTTAATACTTTAATAATATAAAAATAATATTTAGTAAAATACAAAGTTGTATTAAGTAGGTACTGTTTGCTGCGTTTATAAAGAATTATATGTGCGCTATAAAAAACTATAAATTTATTTAATACCAATGGCGCCTTTTTAATGTTTGAGTTTTGGTAAATCATATTTTAGAGACGTTTATATCATTATACATTGACAAAAAAAAATAAATATCATAATATAAAATTACAAAAAAAAACATATATAATATAATCTACATTCATCCCAATATCAAGTAAATTTTTCGCATATTTCCATTACAGACATAGACAAAACTTAAATATTTTTAAGTAAGTATATGTACAGAAGCTGGAAAAAGACACGGTAACATTTCATTCAGCCTCAATAAGCGTAAATAAATAAAACAGTTAAACTATCACATTTCAATGAACTAAAAGTTAATTCTTCAGTGGAACAGGCCTGCTCACTGCAGCATGTGAAATACTTATTGTGTTGATAAAGACAATAATTCTAACTTTTATAAAGTCTTATTTTTTACCCTTCTAGTTGAATGCCTTGGATCCATGAATTGAGGTCTGCTGTACCGGGGCATTCTAGCTCATTCTCTCCAACAAGGTCGGGAGCGACTATCCTCTTAGCTGCAATCTGACCTGATAAATAGGCACCATGTACCGTTGAATAAAAGCTGCTATGGGTATGTTCGCCCGCAAAAAGTAATGCTGGCTGAAAAAAAAAATCTGTTTATTATTTTAACACAAATTATAACAGAAGTATTATGCATTTTTATTTTTTGAGCAGATCCTCTAAAATTTAATAATAATTTGTAAATAGGTACTTGATTAGTAATTAAGTAATTAAATTGATTTAATATAACAATACAGGTATTTATGTTAATTCTTATTTCAGCAATGATTTAAAAAACAACAACATAGACTTTTATTTATAGTTTCGTTATTGTGATTTAAATATACCTAACTATATCGAGATTCAAGAATTCATTTAATTAATTCTCATATTTTTTAAATTGAAAATTTCATTATGATTATTATCTTGTGTCGTTTGAAGGAATTATTTGGAAGCCAGATGAATAGCTCTACTGCCGACAAATACAAAGTGTGCTATGGTATAAATATATACTTATGGTATAAAACTGTGAAACTAAAAAAAATTAATTCAATTCAAAAAGTCTTAAAATAATCAGGCAGTTTCGATGTTTTCCCTGCCGAAATAAACAATATGAAAACGGATTTTATCTTTGAATAAGTATATTATGGCAGAGATGATAATTAAAATGTGGCCGATTGTATTAACTGTTTCATTCTAAATTTCTATATTTTTTTTTAATTATATCAAACTTCCAAGCAATATATTATGTAAATACTTTACAAAGCTTGGTTTACTGTTGCACACTTGGCCGCAACCGCAATCATCTTTACCTCAGCCAGTTGCATTTGTACATTCATCAGGTAGATTAATCCTATTATTTATTGATATATTAAAGGAAACTTTATCTATGAGCGGTGCAAAATCTCTGCTAACATAAAAACCACACCCGCAAATAGTCATTAGTTTCTTTTTATGGCGTGGCGTGCTTTATAGCCGCCACAAAACTGGATGATGAATATGGTCGTAGTAAATAAATATCGCAATCGGACAGAAATAATTTCTCCATGATCCAGATGAAACAGAAGAAAGTTATAATCCTTGCTAATTTATTTCTAATATGAGCTTAAAAGTGAAGTTTGTTGTTAGCTTACTTAAAGAAAAACGCCTTTTTTCCGGTAATTCCTCGCCTAAATAACACTCTTAACAAAATTGAAACCTTTTAGAGTAGGTACGTGCCGGTAACAACTCTCACAACAATGACAGGCAGAACGTAATATGTTCTGTGATTTAAACTCAAACTCTTCATCTAATGTGTTGCAATGTTAATGGCAAGGTTTTCTATAGTTAAGTAGAGGCATACACTAGATTGGGTTCTCCTCGAGGTATGTGATAAAAACAACTTACAGGGAACTATATCTTGATGGACGAATTGTCGAAAGCAAGGGTGCTATCTGACTCTGGCAAAATGTTATGGCAATTGGACTAGCACTGCTGTACGGTACCAAAGTTTGACGAAGAAATGGGTGGGAGATAAGATTATAACTGAATTAAGTCTCAGATGGTCACGGCCATGCACGTACCTAATCTAAAGGCCCAGTAATTATGGTGTGACAAAGTGTATTTTTCTATACCCAATAAAAAGGCAAACAGGGCAAGTCTTCCTGTGTGACAACTGTCCACAGGGGTATCAAAAGCCTCAGTGCTAAAGTTTAGGACACCGATCACCGAGAAAAATGGCGCCACGTGGTAACGAAATCAGACCTCGTGTAACGGGACAAGGCATAATGAAGGAGAAATTATACTACCAATATTTATTTTCATGCAAAATTATTTACTTATTTAAAATCAAATTGTAATATTCCTTATAATGCCTTAGTCCGAAGTATAAGTCTCCTATTCCTAGGCTGCTAGATGGTAAACATATATAGCGATTACATTTATATTAATTTCACGACTTCTGTCCATACAGTTCGTAAATTATTTGTATATAAGTTTAGTGAATGAATGTTAAATGTAGTCATAATAATTATGTTTCTCAGTTTTATAATATATAATAATCTTAAATAATAATAATTTAAAACCAAATCATTTAACCATTATTACTTGTTAGCATATATTTTTTTTCCTCTTAAACTAATATTTACTTTGTGAAAATTATTAAAGCATGTGGTAGATACCTGTAATTGTTTGTTACATTAAGTACATTATATTTAGTCTGTATTATAAATATATAACGCATCAATGTAAACAAATGTTGGTATTTCTAAATAAATAGATAAATAAATAGAAACTCATATTAACCAAAAGAGATTATTTTACTTCAGCATAGTATTTTTATTACATGCTTGCTTGCTTTATAATCTTGTGAGACAAAAGAATAACTAAAAAAGGATTTTAAAGTACGTGAATAATAAATGTGCCATTACAGTACTATCAGCTATATATCATTAACAGATAAAAAAATAAAAATTATCAATAGATACGAGTATTTTTTATGTTATCTGCAAAATTTTAATAATGGCAAACTTAAGTAAATATTTGCCCCAATGAATGAGTACAAAATATGTACACATTTTGTAAATAGTATAGTGAATATACTTGCCTTTTTATCTCGTACATTTCTAAATAATGGTTGTGCTAAACTTTCAATATCACTCTGGCTTGAACCAACACCCAAAGCTGTATATGCTCCTCTTGTATAAGGTTGCTTTTGCCAACTGGTACTGAAAAAAAATTTCTACGTATATTTATATATCTAATAGCAACCAATATTAATGACTGGGCTATTATTAATATTATGACGACCTGTATAGCTGAGTGGTTAGCGATCCTACCTACTAAGCTAGAGGTCCCGGGTTCGAATCCCGGTAGGTGCAAGCATTTATATGATGAATATGGATGTTTGTTTCCGAGTCATGGATGTTTAAATGTATTTATGTATGTTTATATGAAGTTATGTATGTTTAAGTAAGTATATTGTATTAAATATATCATTGTCTTGTAACCCATAACACAGGCTATATATACTTAACTTGGGGCAAGATAATTTGTGGGAAAATTGTGTCAATATTATTATTAATATTATATTATATTATTGACATTTGACCCTCATTTGGTAATAAACTCCCAGCCCATCTTTTAAACCATATAACAACTTAGCCTACTTAATATAATATTTTTCAATATTAGATGGCAAAGAAGAGGACTACAAAATACATCAAGGACTGCTGTCCTTGATGTATTTTGTAGTCCTCTTTCCAACCAAAAGTAAGGCAGGCGAGAATAGTTGGTAAAAAAATGATCGCATTTTTTTCGCAGCTACGGGTCTGCACAATTACACTTGAAGATCAAAAAAGTGTTAATGCCGAGTAGTATTCTACTATTTGTTTACCCAGGGTGTTTAAAAAAATTCGCGAAAGTCGACCAAAAAGCCGCGTTCTCCTACATCATGACAACTTTTCTTCAGACACTGCCAACAAAACTAAGTCATTTTTAGCTTTCGAAAAAGTACAACTCGTCACCCATCCTGCACATAGCCCCGACCTAGCAACCTGTGATTTCTGTATTTTCTCCAAAATCAAAGATTTCATGAGAGGTTTCACTTTTAAAAATTTCGAAGAGGCAGTTATAGCTTTCAAGCAGCACGTAGAAAATATGCCTTCAGATCTGTGGTCCTCCTGTTTTAAAAAATGGTTACATCGCATGAAAAATGTTTAAAATGTAAAAGAGAGTATTTTGAAAAGCAATAAACATAATATTTTTTTTATAACATGTTGCTTTATTGAGTTACGCAAAACTTTTAGTTTGACCTACGCACCAAGAAAAACAGTCAAATCTACAAATTCCAGAGTTTCATAATTTAGCATTACCTTCACCTCTGTTTGTGTCACACATCACATTTGGTAGTTGAAATCGAATACAATTAGTTTTTTTACTATTTAATAGTAGGTTATAATTTGTGGACCAATTTGATACTTTTAACATAGTATCATTCAGTATTTTGCTATCTACCCATTTTTTGTTTTATTTTGCATAAAAATGACATGTCATCAGCGAATTAAACTATATCCGCGAGTTTCTCTACAATAAAATATGGGAGATCGCTAATAAGACTAAAAAGAGAAACGAGCCAAGGATCAAACCCTGTGCCTATGAATCCTGAAAGATGTGGCATGACTATCTCTACATCGGAGCCTTCCTACCACAATATTGTCTACATACTGTTTACGACTCTTTAAGTAAGAAGTCATTAATTTTAAGGAATTGTCGCATGACCATAAAACTTAAGCTTTTTATTTAACTTTAGAACCCTTTTACTCTATAATTCAATATAAACGTACTAAAATCCACAATAATCCATAAATCAGAAGAAACACTCCAGAATCACAGCCAAGTCGAGTAGGAATCGGAGAACAAAATAATATCGCGACTACCACCAACTCTGGAATAACAATTGCGTCGCAATTTTCGATGGCGCGGAAGGGCAGAGAGGGGAGCAGGCATGGTGATATTCGCCTTGCAATTGCAGATGTAATAATAATGACAATGTTTTATTCTTCACTTTAAACAAAATCGGTGATAGTTTGTTGGAAACAACGTTCACGGCTTACAAAATAGTGCACTGATTGGAATTCTGACGCGACAACTCGTTAACTCAACTGCGAGCAAGCGATATGACCAGTCGGAACTGAAACTCAGTGTCTAGTTGTATACATAGAAGTCTACCACGGACGAATCACATAAGCAGACTAACAATAACAAGTTAACCAAACACAAAACGGGTTGTAACCGGTTTCTGCACATAATTTTGCTCACTCACACATAATTACCTCTAAGTACAATTGGCGAGGGACTATTAAAAGTGCTCTTGCTAAGTTGGGGCTCGCAGCTAAGTTTTTTCTATGATTTTTTTTAAAACTCTAGATTGTTATGTCTGGTTGGGTAGCTGATGAAACGTAGATATTTTAAACCGACTTCAAAAAAGGACGAGGTTCTCAATTCGTCGGTATGTTCTTTTTTTATGTTTGTTACCTCAAAACTTTCAACTGGGTGAACCAATTTTGATAATTCTTTTTTATTTGAAAGCTGGTGCTTCCCGTGTCCAGATCTGACAATGGCATCCATGAGAAAACCATAAAAGTCTTAAATTTGCTTTATGTATGTGGACGATATCGCGCCAACCGATTTCAATGATTCTTTTTTTATTGAAAATGATATACTTCAAAGATAGTTTGGTTGGGTTCTGATTACGGGATCCATGACAAAGTAACGGAACTCTTCAATTTTTACGAGCAAATTAAGGATACTCGGTCGAATCTTTTTTATGCTAGTAGGATATTTAAGTCATCTACCATAACGTAGTTACAGTCAAGTTATTGTCGTAGTCGAATATGATGATCAATGGAACTCCTTAACGACTTACAGTAAGGGTGCGATCTGTGGCAGTATTTCTGTCTGTAATCAAATTGCAAAGTGCTTACGTTCATTGCTGCATTGAAAAATGTAGTATATCTACACATATTTAGACAAATTGTTAGTTATTGTCCTTCAACTTATTAGTTATTCACTAAAAATCGAACAATATTTTTTTTTTAACAAAAATATCCGAATCCAAAAACACTATTCCAAAACAATAGATATATATTATGCACTAAAAAGTATAAAATAGTTGCGTATTTTTATACAATCTAATATAGTTACGATTACTGTAATTTTTGGAGTCAGTGTCAAGATAGGTTTGTAACTATATACATAGTTATAACTATGGTGAGATGTGCTTGAGTCGTGAGGAGGCGAGAGCGGGTCGCGGCGGAAGGACACCGATTCCAAAAACAACAATACTAGTAACTAGAATTAGATTGTATAAAAATACGCAATTATTTTATACTTTTTAGTGCATATTATATCTACTGATTTGGAATAGTGTTTTTGAAGTCGGATGTTTTTTTGTTAATTTTTTTTACAATATTGGTTATTGAGGTTTTTAGTCATTCATCTTATATGTAAAAATCAAATAATTGTAATAATAAGACACATTTCAAAATATTTAAGCCAGAAATCAGAGGGCCTACCATCAACTTTTAATAAGCGATGCGATTCCGATGCAGTTCAGTTTAGGTACCTAAACTGAATCACTAAACTTCGTGCCATGAAGAGCGTTTTACTGAATGGCTTTTGGATCGTTTATGAAGAATGAACGAAATAAATTTGTCTGTGGTCCGCGGTTTGAGAAAGAGATGACGCTCTACAGTCGTTGCATAAGTTTGTCTCTCTTACTCGAACCAAATGCGTTGCGTTTCGAAACCTAAAATGATATATTTTAGCGGTTTTTTTTGCATAGAAAATACTTAAAATACATTTTAAAATCGCGCTTTATAGCGTCAAATTATAAACCATTAAGCCCTTTTTTGTACTTATTAAATAATAGTAATATAAATAAATATAGTTCTATTAATTACAAATTAAATGTTTGCTAAGGTGTTTAAAATAACGAGCTATGAACGCACCTCCATCGATGTTTGATTTGACAGGACCACAGAGTACATTTTTTTTAATTCGTTCTTGCGAACAGGCGATAGCCCTGGCCCTTACTGCCTCTTCTTTAGTATTTTCATTTATGGTATTTATTTTCAGTATTTTGTTTTACAAACAAGTCCAATAAAGTATTCTCATCTCATCTTTCTAAATAAAATTTTCCTTTTCTGCATGTTTTCACTATTTTTTAAAAGTTATTAGCAACTTATTTCTAATAGCTCACTTTGACACATAAGCTATCCAGTTTAGGTTGAAATATTACCTCATTTTATGAGTGAATGAACGAACTAAATCAGTTTGCGATTCAAATGACATTATTTTTGACATCATTGCGATTTAATCAGTTTATTTTTTTTATGGAATAGGAGGACAAACGAGCCGTGGTCACCTGGTGTTAAGTGATCACCGCCGCCCACATTCTCTTGCAACACCAGAGGAATCACAAGAGCGTTGCCGGCCTTTAAGGAAGGTGTACGCGCTTTTTTTGAAGGTACCCATGTCGTATCGTCCCGGAAACACCGCACAAGGAAGCTCATTCCACAGCTTTGTAGTACGAGGGAGAAAGCTTTTTGAAAACCGCACTGTGGAGGACCGCCACACATCCAGATGGTGGGGATGATATCCTAACTTGTGGCGTGTCGTGCGAAGGTGAAATTCGGCGGCAGGAATCAGGTTAAACAGCTCTTCGGAACACTCCCCGTGATAAATGCGGTAGAAGACACACAATGAAGCGACGTCTCTACGCAACACCAAGTGATCCAGCCGTTCACAGAGCACTGAGTCCCCGACAATTCGAGCTGCTCTACGTTGCACGCGGTCAAATGGATCGAGCAGATACTGGGGTGCACCAGACCAGAGATGACAGCAATACTCCATGTGTGGCCGGACCTGCGCTTTGTAGAGCGCTAGAATGTGGGCCGGCTTGAAGTATTGCCGTGCTCTATTGATGACGCCCAGCTTCTTCGAAGCCAATTTAGCTTTGCCCTCCAGATGGCCACGGAATTGGCAACCGCTCGAGATTTCGAGACCCAGTATTCCAATACTAGGCGCGGCTTTAAGAGAAGTGTTCTCGAAGAGCGGTGATACGACAAATGGGGTTTTTTTAGTGGTAAACGCGCAAACTTGCGTCTTCTGGGGGTTAAATTGGACAAGGTTCAATTAACCCCATTCCGCGACCTTCTCGAGAGAGGACTCGATAGAAGACACAAATTTCTCCCGGCACTGGTCGACGATTTCCCGAGAGAGACCCGCATGGCCCGTGTATACAGCATCACCAGTGCTGTCATCTGCATAGCAATGCATGTTGGAGGTGTCCAACATATCATTGATATGCAGAAGAAACAGCGTAGGAGATAGCACACAGCCTTGGGGCACTCCAGCATTCACGGGCTTCGGGTTCGAGCAATATCCGTCGACAACGACCTGTAAGCTACGCCCAGTGAGGAAGCTGGAGGTGCACTTGCACAAGCTCTCGGGAAGCCCTAATGATGGAAGTGAAATGAATCATTGAATGAATGAAATCATTTGAATGATTTCATTTCATTCCTTTCATCAATCAATGAAATCATTTGATGTCAACCTAAATGACATAGCTCTAATCACGTCGTGGTACGAAATAGCAAAGCAGTTCGTTTTAGGTTGTCAATTGAATCGTAGGCCCGCAGGTAGTTTTTATAAAAAACTTTTCCGAAAGTGCAAATATCTTAGATTTTTTGCTCAATTTTCCTTGGATAGATTCTAAAATGCTTAGGGTTACTAACTAGTATTAGTCTAAGAAACATTATGTACTATGATTCAATGATCGGCAGCACTTGGTGCAATGTCCATACATTCAGATTTCTATCACCATATAATAGGCTTAATAACAATACTAACAGTTGGATGTATTTAAAAGAATAGATTGTTTGGGTAAGACAGAAACATCCTACACCTGGCTACACCTCTACAGGTAAATTTTTTATTTGTAGAACAATAAAAATCACTTACCATACACACAATATAGGCTCTGGTACAAATGGATCATTGAGAAACTTTCTCAATATCTTAGTACATGTAACACCCACTTCTTCCATAGACAAAGTTTCCATATATTCAGCCTCTTTGCCAGACACCCAACCCAATAGCAATGTTTCTGTTACTTTTGTAAATGAATAAATTTTTTTAAACCATGACTCTGATATCTCTTCCTTTGCATTAGAATTATCCCATAGTAACATCACTTCTGTGATATCTGGATTTAGAAAAGGCCTTTCATATTCTAAAAAAATTTTATCCACAGCACTAAACAAAAGTCTTTCTATTGATTCCATCTTATATTGAGGCAATTGGGGTTCAAACAAAGTTGCTGCACAGTCTTTGAGCACACCTAGTGGTATGGTGCATATGACATGATTTGCAAAATAACTTTCACCATTTTCACACATCACTTCTATATAATTATTAGATGGTTTAATTTTATTTGGGACATCACCCCTCAATTCACTTGGTTGATTTTTGTTTTCTGTAGATATTTTGGATATATCTTCTATCACAGTTTGATCCGAGTCCTCTGATTCTTCTCCCAAGTCATCAGAATTATCATTAGAGTTCCAAATAATTTTTGTCACCGGTGTACCAGACAGTATCTTCTCAGGAGCAATATTTTTAGTCATAGGTTCTAAAATACCACTGAATCCTGATGGAATCATGATATTACCACCTTGCAGCTCTGTATAACTTCCGAGCTCCAGAAGATCAATTTCATCCATAGAATTACATCCTGCTATACATGTTTCTCTTTTTAATAAGCAATCGAAGATTAGCCGTCTCAGTTTCTTCTCCTCTGAAGATGGTAAACGTTCGAGGTATATAGCAGCTTCTAAATTAATGTGCTCACCAACACTGTTTATTTCCGGTGGTGGCAAATATTGACACAAAAAGTACTCTTCACATCGCCTCAGAAAACACACATAGGCCTCGTGTATTTCATGTAATACACCAAAAGGAACTTGCTTGCCGTCTTCAGTTGCGGCTATAACTTTATGCGGTTTCGGTACATTTATTATGTTGACCAGACCATTAGCAGTAGCTAGCTCGAATATAGGATTTCCTAACACACCGTGAATCCAGTTTGCCCCTAACTCTACTCGATGATTTTTTATTGGTATGGATATAATTCTACCACCGATTCGTTTTCTCGCTTCTATTATTATGAAATCATCTATACCATTTTTTAAAAGATGATTTGCAGCGGCTAATCCAGCAATTCCAGCGCCAATTATAATTACCTTACACTTGTTTTTATCACGTTTTCTACTAGAATTTGTTTCATCGTCACCCATAATATTAAACTATATTTTTGTTTAATTTAATACCGAGCAATCAATTTGACGCTCAGCTGTAAATCATAATATTTCATAATTTTTAAAACAAATAAAAATAATTATACTGACGTTTGACAATCGCAGGCAAAGTATTAGCCAATTTTTTTTTTATGACCTGGTAATTGAGACCTTTAAGTTAAGGTACTAAATAGAATAATCTTGCGCCACAGACTAACAATCAAAATCTTTATTTATTCATTATTTTTCTAGAACTGCTGTACTGACCATTTTTAGTTATGTAGCAAGTAGTTTTTTTGTACAATACTTACAAAATATTTAAAACTAAATCTATATAAATATAAATGTTCACTGATGTAATAAGATAAATAATTCAACGAGTGAATAAAATTTTATTAATTTATCTGTTCTCTTTGGTGATAACTAAACATTTCTCGAATAGACATTGGCATTTGCATTTCGCTGGCAGCTGACACTAGAAAATAAGAGAAAATTACTTGAAAGATCAAAAGTACGATCTAGTAAATTGACATTCGATAACAATTTGATCGGTGGGTTGCGATTATGTGGAATTTTTTAATAAGAATTTGTACTTAATAAACTATTTATTTGGGTACCTTAATCCAATACTCATCATGAAAACAATATTCTTAAAATATTTTTAAACTTTTATCTGCGTCGACTAGCGAACACAATAATTATTACTTACAACATTAGTAACTACTATATTTTTAATCGAGATATCTCGACTCTCGAGACATTTTTATAATAATTGATTTGACATCGAAGTTTTTTTTGCCGATAAACCTAAAATATATAAATATTCTTCTTTAATTTTATTTTATATATAAAGGTACTCTATAATTTGATCGAAATAATATTCTTGTTAGTTGTTACCAATGAGTCTAATTAAATAAAACAACTCCTAATAATTCCTATTTAACCCCCTCCCGCACCGCTCAGCTGGTGGCTATTTTTCCTTTTTCCTCGAACAAGATTGGCAAATAACATCTATCTTTTATCTCTTTCTAGATTACCACAACTTCCTATATCTGTTTCTTTCTAATGACCTTTGAATATGCTGAATAATAATATTATGGTAAAATCTTTGTTTACTTCTCGACTGGTCTAATCTCGTGCGAGTGTTTTTGTTTTCATAACTAGAATTTATCGTGTGATTCCATTTATTATTGTTTATTTGTGTTTTCTTATTTTCGTGGTTACTGAATATACCTAGTGTGGACAGCGTCCTTTATAGCTTCGAAAGAAAACTGCTATTGGACATATCATAATTCTATGAGTGGATGATTTGTAAAAAATAGTTAAGTTTGTGTTGTGTTATATTATGTAATAATTGAAGTGAACAGAAGATGAATTCTACTCCCATAGAAAAAATCTTAGAAGTGGATGAAATAATTGGAATATAACAATTTACGAACAAAATAAACATTGTAAGCGACACGTGGGCTTCGGTGAATTAAAATCGATAAAGACTTGCGTGCGCCAGTCTATCAACGACACGAGTCTACATCAAGGTCAAACTATATAAACACGTGCAATGTCGGATTCTATTTACAATCAAGACTTTCTTTTTGATCCTGGTTTTGAGATAAAACAGGAATCGCCCTATGAATTGGGCTCAACTATGTCTGCATCAGTGCCTATACCACAGAAGCGTTCTGATTTCGATTTGAACTCTGATTTTGACCTTTGCTTGCAAGACAACCAAGGAGGCTCATTTCACAGTGTCCCAACCCTGCCTTACAACAAATTAACTTATGATGTTGACAACACAGCTAAGCTAGACACATTTAAAATGGAAGATGATGATATATTTCAAGTAGACAAGGCTGACCTAGTCTTGGGTCCAACTTTGGCTGAATTAAATGCAAATCCTGACACCTCCTTGGATGACTTAGACTTTGCAGATCTGTTGATGCCTGAGGAGAATGAGTACTGCATCCAAATAGGTGGAGCCATGACAGGATCGCGCAGAATTGTGAATAATTATTTAAGCAATACATCTGCAGTATCAACAGGAAGTCCATCCAGTCCATATCAACATAGCCAATTAGCATTTTCGCCATCAAGTCAACAGAGCTCGGCTTCGTCAAGTTTTGCCCAACCCGTTAACCATTTTCCAGAGATGTTGATGGGTATGGATGGCTATAGTAGGGAAATTTCACTGGGACAATCAGTACCAGCATCATGTGTTTTGCCCCATTATCCACTTACTGTGAAGACACAGCCAACACAGCTTTCATCATCAGCTCCAACACAGTTAACTATGGAACAGGTATGTACTTAAATGTTTTAAATATGGCTGACAAGTTACTTTGCTGTTTGTTTTTGATCCAGCAATAACTAAGTTTTCTACTCATTTTATTGTTTTTTATTAGTATGTGTGAATTTATGTTAGAATTTGAGTAGTCTCTACATTCTTGTACCTAATGCTTTTTGAGCATATTCTGAGAATGATTTTTATTTCTACCCTGTAGTAAAGTGCAAAATGCAAAATTTCTAATTTTACAATAAATTTATACCAAAATATAAAAACATTGTATACCTACTATTACTATTAAAACAAGAGCTGTTTTCTTCTTCTTGATTACTTAATTTATATAAAATTAGTACTTAGGAACTATTTTTACCGTATATATCACACTGTTTCCGTCAAATGATGTATTCAACACTGCCCATCCAAGTTGGATACAACAAGTGACCTCTTTTGCGATTTTTTTTTCAAAATTTCGAGGTAGAAATACTCGTCAACAATATCTGAAGTACAGTTCCCATGTGCGAGTAGGTTATGGGATTATGGACATTTGACATGATCTTCGTCTTGTTCATGTTCATTTTGAGACCTACTCCTTGGGAAGCTGTATGGAGGCCATCAAGCATATAGCTTAAGTCTTTCATGGTCTCTGCCATGATTACGATATTGTCTGCGAATTGAAGGTGAGTCATGTATCAGCCATTGATATTGATGCCTAGTCCAGAACAGCTTCTTCGTTATGATATCGCCTTGTCTGACTCCCGGCTGCAGTCTGACATAGTGGCGGTTCAATACTTCGCTATATCGGTAATCAATGTGGCACCTCTGGGAGAGACTCAAGCACCGCCCAGGTCTCGATCGAATCAAAGGCTTTCTCATAGTCCACGAATGCCAATCCTAGTGGCTGGTTATACTTCTCTGTCTTCTGTATAACCTGCCACAGCATATGTATGTTGTCTATGGTGCTAAAGCCTTTTTGGAATCCGGCTTGTTCAGGAGGCTGGAAGCCGTCAAGCCTGTGCACGAGATGATTCGTGATAACCCTAGAAAACAGCTTATATACATGGCTCAGAAGTGATATGGGCCTATAGTTCTTCAAAAGCATTTTGTCGCCCCTTTTGAAGAACAGCACCACTATACCTCTGGGAATGTGAATGACTGTTGAGATGTCCTCATACATGGCCTCCACCTCCTCGTCTGAGTGTGTCGAAGTCGGAGCATAAACCTGTATAACCTTCAATGCCGTTCAGTAATTCTGAGTATTAGGTATGCTACCCCAGTCGACACCTCAGTTACGTTGTTGAAGAGAGACTAGTGAACGAGCAACCCAACACCATACTGGGACAGTTGGTCGCCCTCCCGAAAGTAGAGCATGTGTCCGGAATTTTAGATTATCAAGTACCCACCCTGTGTTCGGACCTCAGATAACCCCACGACATCCCACCATAATCTGCTCAAAGCTTCCTCCAGTTCCTCCAACTTCTCGTCGGCCTGCCCCTGCAGGCACATATAACATTACTGGCCCTGGCGACATACAATGTACAAGACCCTTCTTGACATTGTATGTCGCCAGGGTGGTCTTCGTTTATGGTAGCCTTGCCTAACCCGGGGATTCTTACCACCCCCTGCCCCGTCGCTTATGTGACCGCTACCGTGGCCACCACGAGTGGGGCCGCCGAGGACTGGAGGTTGGTTCCTTATCGTATCGGTCATGTTTGGGAGGTTTTGCAACAATCGCCACTCTCACAAAGCTCAAAAAGCGGGTTGGCGATCGCAGTATATGGTGTGCTCTTAACAAAAGATGCTGCATCCTACGTTGTTTGTAACCGTTAGTCGCATCTTACGACACCCACGGCAGGAGATGGGGTAGTGCTATTCGACACCAAACGAAAACTATTATAAGCTACATGTAAAATAATACGCATTGACAGACGCTGCGTGAGCGCCAAAATCACGTCGATCTGAGGCATACCACTCGTTTAGAGTTTTCCCGCACCGGATATAATGAATTATATATATATGAATTTTTGTTGTGCTTTATTCATAGTATCAGCAATCCTAGTATGTTTTGAATAAAATTAAGAATAATAGAATTAAAAATAATAATTGAAATAAGCCCTTTGCAAAGCTAACAGATAAAAAATATCTATGGTGAAGTTTCAACCAGTATATATATATATATATGATCCCATAATTTGTCCAGCCCAGTGACTAATTTGAGTTGATACTGTCGGAAGTGTCCATGTTGTCCTGGTGTAATGATGGTCCTGCTCATGAGCGGTACTGGAGCGTTAACCTCTACCATGAACACGGTTATTGCTAATGTAACATAAATTTTAAAGAGTTAGGTGTTTTTGTAAATGAGTAATAATAATAATAATAGTATTCGAAACATTGAACACTAATTAATTTATTGGCAAAATTCTAAATAATATGTACAATACGTGTAACAATTGTTACAATTTATCAGTACACTCAAGTCAATTACTTTTGGAATTGCAATTTTTTAAATTAAAAATCAAATTACTGCTCCCGTCTTTCTAGTGTTAAAAGATTTAACAAAAATAGTATATAGTCAGCAAGATGAGTTTAAAAAAGGCTAAAGGAATTTAATATCAAATTTGAATTTAAAGAACTATGTAGGTATATAAATTTTACTAAGGTACAATTTATTTATTATAATGCAAAATATTTTCATCAATAGATAATACAATAAGTAAAATGATTAATTAATCACAAAAGTGCTATTAGAAAAACTTGTAATATTTTATGAGACTTAAAATTTTACAGTTCTTTTTAGTTTGTTTTAATTTAATACTAGTTCATGTAGTCAGACGGTTGAGATGATAAAATATTATTTTTGTGGGCTAACAACACAGAGTTTGTAGGTCACATTGGCCGAATTGGCTGCTGGTCAAAAACAATGATATTGATTCAGCACTTGGGTATTTACATACACTTGTACTTGTCAATTGAGTTGCAGGTGGTTTAAGTGAAGCACTGTCTCGCCTCACTGAGTACACCAAGCTTTTACGAATTAAGATTGGCCTTCTCATCATAGTCACCATACTTTTACGAATCAAGATTGGCCTTCTCATCATAGTCACCATGGAACTGAACTTCGCTCGATATATCGACGCGGAGTAGGTATATATATAGTATGCCTATATAGGCTGTGGCATTTAGAGGAGTGATCTCGAATCGTTGGATTATATTTTTCCGACCCCATCCCGAGACTGGATTTCAGACACATATCCCGTGCAAGCATATATACGTGGGTGACACTGAAAGTTTTTAGAACTGGCCAGTTGGAAACAATGCTAATGAAAACTTTTAATTAATTTCAATTCTTTGGTAACCTAATGTAGTATATTGCATTCATTTGTTATTTGTTTTTGTGAATTGGCGGCAAATTGAAAACTCTTGTCACACGTGAAAATGAACCTAACGCGAGAAAATTTTCGGTCAATTCGTTGTGGGCTTACTCAACAACAAAGCTATGATAGGCTGCGATTAGAATTTCTTAATGAAGCCTCATCTTGTGCCACTATTTACAATTGGTTTAACGAGTTTAAGCGCGGACGTAGCAATCTCAATGATGATCCTTAAACAGCGACTACTGAAGATAACATCAGTGCAGTGCGACGCATTATAGAGGAAGATAAGAGAGTGACCTATCAGCAGATACGGGAGAGCCTAGGCATTGGTATGAGTCAACTTCAAAAAATATTACACGAACATTTAGATGTCAGGAAGCTTTGTACCAGATGGATTCCCCATACTTTAACCGACGAACAGAAACACCTTCGCGTGGACTGGTGTCGCCAAATGTTAGATAAGTTCAACGGCGGTGACTCAAAAGCTGTATTTGACATCGTCATAGGTGATGAAAGCTGGATAGATTGCTAGAAACCCGAAACCAAAAGACAATCAGCTCAGTGGGTGTTTCCTTTCGAGGATCGGCCAACTAAGGTAAAGAAAGGAAGAAGTCAAGAATAAAAGATAATTGCCTCATTCTTTGGTCGTAAAGGTCATTTCGCGACAGTTGTGCATGAAGATGAAGGACAGTTACTGAAGATTGGTGTGTCAATCTCTGTTTGCCTGTTTTCTTGGAAAAAATTCGACTGCAGCGCCCTCGAAGCAGGATCCTCCTTCACCACGACAATGCTTCAGCGCACTCCGCAAAACGGACTGTGGAATATTTAACTATGGCAGGTGTCGAGATAATGAGTCATCCGCCATACAGTCCTGACCTGGCGCCCTGCGACTTTTATTTATTCGCAAGAACTAAAGATAAAATTACGAACACCTCGTATTCGCTTTACGAGCCCTGAAGATTCGGTGAAAGCGTACGAAAATGCCACAGAATGCCATAACCAAGCGTAAGGAAGAATGGGCCTACTGCGTTTTCAGTGGTTCCATCGAATGCGACGATGTGTACGGACCGGAGAATACTTCGAAAAACAATAAAAGTATTGAAAACTTTCTACATTAAGCCGTTTTCTAAACATTTTCAGCGTAACCTAGGTATGCAGAAGAAACAGTATAGGGGATTCGACACAGCATAGCGCGACCAGCGTTTATGCGTTTTAAGTCAGAACATGCACCATGACACCCCCATCAAAGAACTTTGCTATGTCCAGCCTCATAACTTTGTAGATAATGGAGGCAATTTGGTGGTAGTTAGACGGATACACCTTACCTAGGGACTAAATAATTTTGGGACTACGACTACGCATAGCTGAAAAAGACGGATAAGGACCGGCTCCAATTCTGGAACACATGTCCGCAGTACTATCAGGGGAATGCCAACGGCCCCGCCCGATTTATAAATGTCTAAGATTAAAAGCACAGCGATATGTGTGAGTCGCCCCGCGGAATATGAGGTGGTGATTTGAGGACCTTGGTCATCCATAGTCTAGTTAGGTGCATGGATGGAAAGGAGCCCAAGAGATCAACTTTCTGTCACCACCGAGTCACCTGTACAGTGACGCAATAGCAGGCTAGCAGAAATTTCCTTGGACAGCTTTGGCGAGTGACCGAACACACAAGCTTCCGAGGGAAGGCGTGCAAGTCTTGCCAATTCTGCCGTGCCCTGCTTCGACTTCGCCTCCGCAACAACTCTTTAGAGAGACCTAAATGTTGTAAAAATAAAGGCATTCATTGTGTGTTTTAAGTTCGATGGTGTTTTCATCCTTAGATATCATCGTATTGACCCAAACCTTATAGCACTCCTGTTTTCGGCGAGATCAGGAGCGGTCAAACCAAGGCTACCTGCAACAGATAGGCACCAAGGATCCTCCTGAATTAAGAAATCCATACCTTGCAGTACCACTGCAAGGTCTATACCTTGACGATCAGCAGTGGCATCTGGATAGTCCAGCGAAACACAGATCTACCTCCACGGATAGGATGTAAAAAAAATACCGAATCTCATCCAACTCTGGTGCCCAGTGCCATACGCAGCGGCATCGCTACGGTGCTCCGGCAGTGGTCCAACGAAACCAAATTAGGGTCGACAACAACAAGCTGTCTGGATGTGTCCAGTAAGGTCAACCGAAGGTATAAGGTACTCTTGGTAGATCATCCACCTGTTGTTCCTTCCAGTTATGTCAGACCATATGCTTAAAGCCAAGTCGTGAATAGATGTTCTGTGTTACCATTATGCAGCGGTAACTAAATTAATTTGACCAAGTATTTACTTTAAAATCCATTTGTTACAGATATGGCAACGCCGTGAGCCAAGAAGACACCTTTTATCCACAAGCTCAATAGCTGAAGCTGGCTCTGTGTCATCTTTGTCAGGAGGTCTACTCAGTCCTGGAACTATAGACTTTTCACAAGATGAAGATGACAGGGATAATGAATCAGATGAAGACAGTGATAGATATGAAGATCTTTCATCAGATGGTAATATATAATATCCGTTTAAATTTATAGTTTACTTAAAAATCTGTATTGCCAAAATGGGCCAGTGGCTATTCAAAGTGCTCAGGCCATCCTGTACGGTCTTGAATTACACATTTAGCTTTACTCCAGGTCATCCGTATGGTTTGTTATTTACCTTGGATGTTCCAATCTATGCATGCCTTGTTCTAATAATAATTATTAGAATCCTTTCAGTTTTTGGTATAAAAAAATATAGCTAATCATATGATTGTTTTGCCTCGTAATCTTCAGCCATTCAGACTGAATCAGGGGTGGGACTGACGCCTTAAAGTGACGTTTTCAGAATACAGTAGTGCCATCTGTTAGTTGGCCCGAAAATGAAAGCTTTGTCAGCTGTCATTCGCTTTGAAACCTTTCAACTTTTCTTTGTGTCACTGCCCAGTGCCCACTGGTCATAAAATGGCGGCTACTTCTAGCGTTTGTGCATGTGTCTAGCTCTCGTGTTCCATATTGCATATTTACACTACTAAATCTATCCTTTATGTTCTATGTTGGGACAAAATTAAATAACTAACTACGCGTAATTTCAACATGGTAAAAAATTGCAATACCTACATTAAAAAGTAGAGTTAGTTATTTAATTGCGTCACAACAATAAAAGTGAATTTTGTAATTTCGAGCTTATATATAGTTATTTTCGGGGCCAATCTCCAGGTGGCGCTAGTTTTCAAATAGCCAGCTCATAATGCGTAGAGAGGGCTCTTTTTTCCCTATATATTATTATACTCTTTGGACTAAATCAAATGAGACGGAAGCCGCTCTTTTATACCCCAGTCCCATGAAATGACGCGCTGTAATTGGTCGGCTTTTGTGACGTATTACCCCCGGAAGAGATACGTAAGAAAGGTGATGGGACTAAATTTCTCATTTGATTCAGTCTTGTGCCAGATTTTGGCGAGACAACACGACCTGAGGATGCCTCGTGTAGAGGCGAAACACGTGTCGAATTTAGACAACCACAAAGACAAATTTGCTGATTTTAGGTTTATTACTTAAATAATTTTATGGTTATTACAGAATCAAATGATGAAAGTCATGAAAAGAAAGAACCACGTCGGAACATCAAAAAGGAAAGATTCTTCTGGCAATATAATGTTCAGGCAAAAGGACCTAAAGGACAGCGACTTATATTAAATAAAAAGTCTGAAGATCCTCATGTGCTAAATTCAGTTACTGACCCAGTTTTCAGTCCTAACTGTAATGTTAAAGGCATAAAACACAGGTACAAAACTCAAGAAGAGCTATTACTATAACATTTTTACATGCAACACCTTCAATAATTAATTGATATGTCATTTTCAGTGGTAAGGCAAGAAAAGGTGATGGAAATGACCTAACGCCCAACCCAAAAAAATTATACCACATTGGACTTGAATTAAATGATTTGGGAAAAGTAATCAACGATATGATTCCAGTTAGCGAGTTACCCTTTAATGTTCGACCCAAAACGAGAAAGGAGAAAAATAAACTTGCTTCCAGAGCTTGCCGATTAAAAAAGAAAGCACAACATGAAGCAAATAAATTGAAACTTTATGGCCTACAACAAGAACATAGTAGGTGTCCTGTTATATATTGTTTGAAGTATTTGGAATTTATATAGCAACACTTATTAGTTGTTGTGTAGTCAATTTATATAGCAATCCGTTCATTAGCTTAGGAGTTCACTGCAAACAAACATCAGGACACTGGATTTATATACAGGGTGTCCCAAAGTTATGGGACAAGAAGGGAAAGTACCTTAAATATCGAAGATAGGCTATTTTACTGAAAGAAGACTTTATGTTATTTTTAAAAGTTAATACTTCTGCATTCAAAGATTTTCTAAAAATTACTGGCCTCGTTTGGGAATCGATCCGACTAAAATTTAAAAAAAAAACACCCCTACTTTTATAATTCCAATCGAAAGAATGGCCAAAAACTAATAACGCTTCTTAAGTAACATAGTATTTTAAAAGAAAGTAGTCAATTAAGTGGGTATTTTTTTGTAAATTAATTAAATGCTCAAAATGTGATACTAAGATAATAATTTACTAAAATTATTTTCACCATCCGATGTCTGTATATGATCTGATTTGCTTGAAGTTTTGTAGAGTCATGTATCAAGGACCTACAATTATATTACACAAATAAAATTTGAAAAACAAAATTTTATGAATGATGCGGGATTCGAACCCACGACCTTCGGCGTTCTGTGCCGGTGCTCTAACCAACTGAGCTCCGTTCGAGTACCGCCTCGTTATAAAATTCTATTTGCTTTGTTCAACTCTCAGGTTCTTTTTTTACAATCAACAACAGAATTAAAAAATTATCAATTTCTAATTACTTATAAGTTCTTTTGATTTTATTTTGAGACGTAATAAGAGGAAAATAATTATTAAATATGGCTTATAATAATAGTTGAGGTCTAAAACCAGATGTACCAATATTTATTGATATTAGTGGATATTTTAACCGACTTCAAAACCTATTTATTAAAACCTATTTAATCGAAAACCTATTTTTGCGTGCGCTGCAAAAATAGGTTTTCGATTTTACACCTTGTGTTACAAAATAGCAATTTTATTACGGATCCCTAATTTTGAAAAAAAAACATAGCCTATAGCCTTCCTCGATAAATGGACTACCCAACACTGAAAGAATCATTCAAATCGGACCAGTAGTACCAGAGATTAGCGCGTTCAAACAAACAAACAAACAAACACTGCAGCTTTATATATTAGTATAGATTTCTTTGGTAGTTTGATGAGAGTTTGGTTATGTTCTGATTATGGGATCAATGAAATGTAACAGATCTCTTCAAATATTACGAGGATATTAACGATACTCGGGCAAATCGGTCTGTGGCAGAATTTCTGCCTATGATCAAATTCCAATACGCTTATACGTTCATTGCTGCATTGCAACATGACGCAATCGTTCTACCTGTTTTTGGGTTCTTCGCAAGTCTCTCCGTCCTCGTCTAGTCTAGTTTTCCTCTGTTTAGATTCTCCCTGAATATTGTTTTGGAATGGATTTCTTGTCCTAGTTACCAATGCATAGTAGAGATGCAGTACGTGTTTAACCATTAATCAGGCCGGTCCCAGTTACCAATAACCATTCATTCGTAGATTATCATCTAGAGTGAGTGAAATTCCTGATCTCGTATTACATTGAAATCACAAAATTTCAATTGTGTTTCTTCTTTTACGTACCAACCATATGAAAAGTGGGAGGCTCTTTTGCACAGGATGCCGGCTAGATTATGGGTACCACAGCGGCGCCTATTTCTGCCGTGAAGCAGTAATGTGTAAGCATTACTGTTTAGGTCTGAAGGGCACCGTAGCTAGTGAAATTACTGGGCAAATGAGACCTTACAATTTATCTATAAATTCACTTATATTTATAAAGTTTTGGGCCATGTCAAGAGTCTTGAGCGGCACTGCATTGTAATGGGTAGGGTGTATCACCATCAGCAGAATGTCCTGCTCGTCTCGTCCCTTATTTACATAAACAAACCCCTCACCTACAAAATTATTTATTTTAGTTCGCATTAATAATTATTAGCTATAATATAATTTGTTTTGGCACTCAAGGTCCTTAGCGATTAAGTGTTAGAAAGAACATTTTTTGTTTGTTGCCAACTTAGATAATGTATACTTACGTGTGGATAGAGCCTCTTGCAGCTAGACAACCGAAGAAAACAGGCCAGGTTTATTACTATAGTGTGCGTGACAAGCTACGTCTTACTCGCGCGGTGTATGTCACTTTGTCTGTTAACCTCAATTTTTTCGATGTTTTCACAGCTATCTAGACGTATAAATGATCTAGGGTTGCCTGAATAAAATAATATATAATATTACTAGCTGACCCAGCAAACGTTGTGTTGCCGATATTAAAATCGCGATACAAAAGTAACTGTTGATCGTAGATGGGTGAAAACTTGAAGTTGTATGTATTTTTTATGCTGACTCATAATCAAAAAAATAAAAATAAAAAAATAAAAATCGTGTGGAGCACTCTTAACATTTAGGGAGATGAAAAATAGATGTTTATTTTTTTTATTTATTCATGTATAGGAAACAAACAGTATTATGATACTTAAATAATAATAAAACTTTCACCAGTGAAGTTTCCAACAATTTCGTTTTTTTCCGATTCTCAGACCTACCCAATATGCACTCAAAATTTCATGAGAATCGGTCAAGCCGTTTCGAAGGAGTTTAACTACAAACACCGCGACATGAGAATTTTATATATTATTAGATTATTATTATATTTATCTTCTGTTTACAGAACGCCTTTTAAATGGAATAAGTCAAATGAAGCGAATATTGAGTAACCGGATTTCTATGTCTGATAATAATGTGGACTGGAGTTCACTTATCAATAAAGTAGTCGCTAAGGCAACAGGTAAAATATTATCTCTTCATTGCTTTTAATATAAAACTGAAAACAGCTTTTGTTAAATTGTGAACACCGAATATATATTATAATTAAGTTTTATATTAGGCCATCTGTTAGTCGTCTAGGATGACGCGAAAAAAAATGTCATTTGCAATATTCTACTAAAACAGCCAGTGTAAGTAATTATTATTAGAGTTGCAGTGGTGAAGATTGAAGATGGTATTGCCGATATTAAAATCGCGATATAAAAGTAACTGTTGATCGTAGATGGGTGAAAATTTGAAGTTGTATGTTATGTTATATGTATATGTTGTATTTTTAATGCTGACCCATAATCAAACAAATTTGAAAAAAAATGTAAAACAAATTAAAAAAAAATTTCGACGTGGACCACCCTTAACATTTAGGGGGATGAAAATAAGATGTTGTCCGATTCTCAGACCTACCATGCACTGAAAATTTCATGACCATCGCTCAAGCCGTTTCGAAGGAGTTTAACTACAAACACCGCGACATGATAATTTTATATATTAGATATAGGGTTTAGATGTATGTTTAGACTTTAGAGTAATGGCAGCCCTGCCGATTTTAATGTCTAAAATAACAAAAAAATCAACAATGCGGGAAATACGTAAGACCTATTTTTAATTTTCTTCTAGTTACTGTTCAGTATAGTGGTGAACGAAAGAGTTCAATAGGAGCGAGGCCTCGCGGTCTTATTTTTCCATAAAAAGCATTATTATTTTCTTAAAATTGATTCCTTTAGACTTATTTTCGATGGGTCCAGCGTCTCCCAACTTTTTGGTATTGTGAGTTGTTCATTTTCAGAGACATAACCACGATGAATATATTAAAAATCACGTTGTTTTGGTAACATGTATACGATAGAGACATATATAAGTTATCGAATGTTTAACGATAGATTTTGAATATACCACGCGTTACAAGGAACATCTGCTTGTAAAAATAGAAAATTTGTGCCTGTGCGGGAAGATTCCGCATAGGTCATGTAATCCGCGCGACACTATACACATTTTAAGGGAATGAACCACGTTTCACCATGTTTCACCTAATAAATAGTTAATAAATACTACCTACCACCAGTGGGAGGCTACTTTGCACCGGATGCCGGCTAGATTATGGGCACTAAGGCGCCTATTTCTGCCGTGAAGCAGTACCTAATGCGTAAGGCGCCTTAGCTAGTGGAATTACTGGGCAAATGAGACTTGACAACTTATGTCTCAAAGTGACGAGCGCAATTGTAATGCCGCTCAGAATTTATCTGTTTTTCAATAATCCTGAGCGGCACTGCATTGGCGTATCAATTACCATCAGTTGAACGTACTGCTCGCCTTGTCCCTTATTTTCATAAAAAAATACTACCGAACTTATCGGGAAAATATGATTCTCAAATATAATAGATTAGAGATTAAATATGAGATTGAAAACAAAATAGCGCTCAATCGTATTTTGTAGATTCATTTAAGTTGTTTATTATACTGTATAATTTATTTTATTACCAATAAGTACTTACTTACAATTGAACCGGTTTCATTGTCAGGTGTTATAACAACCTCATCTGACAATAATGCTGTAATGTTTGCATCATGTAATAACATAATGAACATGATATTGTTTTTTTTATTAGCTGATGCCCGCGACTTCGTCCGCATAGATAAAGGGTTTTTTAAAAAAAAAACAAGTTTGGTATTGAAGATTATCTCTTGTCGTATTCCAATTCCGGATCCCGTTTTCACTCCCGTTCCCAACATATTATGTATGAATCATCTTTCGAGGAAGATTGCTATGACAAACTAAACCCACTATCGGAATAGTTACAGCTCACCGACGGGAATTTCAGTTTTTCACAATTCCCGCGGGAACTTTGGATTTTTCCAGGATAAAATGTAGCCTATGTCCTTTCCATATCGCTGTACCAAATATTATCGATATCCGTAGCTCCGGCGTAAAAGCGTAACAAACTTTCTTTTATGTTAATAAGGGACGAGACGAGCGGGACGTTCAGCTGATGGTAATTGATACGCTCTGCCCATTGCAATGCAGTGCCGCTCCGGATTCTTGAAAACCCTAATTCATGTGTCATTAAGAGCGTTACCGACCTAATAAACGTTAGGTCGGTAACGCTCTTAATTCCTCTTTGTTACAAGATAGTATAGGCCGTGGTGATCACCTAGGTACCACCAGGTGACCCATATGTATGTTCTCTTCTTCCATATAATAACGTGTCGTCGTAAACGGTTTCAGTGTAGACGAGCTCGTTGCTCAACTGGAACATAAATAGCATTTATGAATTTCTAAGTTATAGGGGTGATAGGGGAGGTTTGGGCGCTCGGGAGACCCTTTAATTTTTCCACTATCAGATTCATTCATTATTGATATCATTGAGATTCAGAATACCACTTGAAAAATTATGCCTAAAGCCCGCTCTACATTCACTCGAGAATCTCCCGAGAAAGCAAGAAAAACACGTGAAACGCGAACGTGAAACCGATTCACATATTCTTCGCAGGTTCTCGCCGTGTTCTCCTATTTTTGACGGTTTTTTGGCGCGAGATAAAGGAGCTCAGAACGCAAGAACAGACGAGAACTTCTATTGACTCTACACTCACATATTTGTCAGTGTCGGAAGCGAGAGACTCGTACATTATAAGACTTTTGCGCAGTATTTACTGAGCATCGATATGAGCCGGATTTGGACGACCGAATAAGAATTGGCAATCCTAGAATATTTTCAAGCAGAACCTCAGGTTTTGTGGAATATAGGTTTAAAAGATAATAAAAATCCACGATACATAGAAACGCGTTAGCACCTTGATGGAATTACCCATTCATGAATTAAAAAACAAACAAAAAAAACTTGTCGCAGCACTTACTTCTGCGTCCGTTGTCATCGAGCGTTTTAGAATTTTATTGAGAACATTGAGAGTGTGTACTGTGTACCCAAACAAGCTCTCGCCGAGAATTTCGCTGAGATTATCGGCAAGGATCTCACTTGAATTTGGAGCGCGCATTGGGCGTGAGAACAGGCGCTTTTTCTTTACTAAAATATCAAACATTAATTAAAATATTTTAAAGTAGATTTTTCATCTTTTATAGTAGTGTTTCTCAAAGTGGGCGATAATGCCCCCTTGTGGGCGTTAGAGACCTAGAGTGGGGCGTTAAAGGGCCCATATAAAAATGGGGGGCATTGGCGTGGCTTAGGGGAGCGATGGTTTATTTGGCATTCAGCTACTTTATATTTAAATTTCAAATAACACCATTATTTGTGCACTCATCCCTGATTTTACGGATCCGTGAAAAAAATACGAATAAAATGTACGTTTTTGTATGATGACGAATTTTAAACGTATGAGTGCAGAAACGCTCTAATTAGTTCATATTTCTGCTCTTCTCTGATCTGGTATATAACTATTCTAGGACTTGTACTAGGAGTGTATAAAAATTGCTGAATAAAAATTGATTTTCAAAGGGGGCGGTACAAGAAATAAGTTTGATAATATCTGTTTTATAGGTATTTACTACCAAAAAGGGCGGCCGTTTGTTTACAGTTTTTTAATTTTTATGATAAATGAAAATGAGGGTACTATCGTGTGAAGTACCTACCTCGACTGTTTCATATCAAATTGTTTACGAAGTCAGGGCATGCTTAAGTGTTTTGAGTTCTGACCATGCTGACTCATCATCATACTTAGAGACCTCATATTATTTTAAAATTCTTTTATTCTTTTCAGAGGTGCAAATAGCTGGAACAACATCAGAATTTGTAAACAAAATATTAGAGAATGTGAAAGCTGGCCAAAGCAACGGTGGTTTGAAGGGAATCTAATTTCTATTTTATTTACAAATTTGTGTAATTATGAACGAAAGGCTGTTTTATGTACCTCCAAAGTTATTTAGAAAAGAAACATTTCTATTTTATTAAAGCTTAGTTGTTGTCCAAGACAATTTATAATTTTTGTATGAATGGATATAACTAACATCCATTGTAGTCATTAGTAATTTCATTAATTCAGGCAACTAAGGTAATGTCATATTGTATTAATTAATCAATTCATTTACGGTTTCATGCCATAATATACTAAAGGTTATATTATAATATTATTTGTAGCTTGTAGTAGATTTTAGAATAATTTATGATTTTATCTATATATGTGTATTTAGGAACTTATTTTGGCATATAATAGTGTTGTATATATATATGATGTATTAGCATTGCAATAGTATTCCGAGCATGGAAGATATAGTAGGTACTGTGTCCATCTATATGTTTAGATGTATTATAGGCACTTACAACTCAAAATGAAATGCCAAAATGTAAAATAATAAACTGTTCTGGTATAATATTAAGAGCGCTATTTTGTATTTTCCAACAGCCCATATTAATTGAAAAAAAACCAACTCTACAGTAATGAGAGTGTTCTAACATTATTAAAATATGATATTTATACGTTTTATATGTGCACATAAAAAAAACAACCCTTATTAAAAATGTAGGGATATGAATTACAGGACATAGGTGATTTGAATGTATATGAATGAAAAGTGAATTTATAATGAAAGGCAACATTAAAGGTTAAGAGTTCATTTAAATGATCTCAGTCTGATTTTAATAAGGGTTATTATTTAGACCTAAGGAGCAACCAAATAGGAATTATAGTTTTAAATAATCGATTTAACATTTTTAAAGTATCAGAATCATTTAATCCCATAGGGATTTTATATTTAGCTTAAGGTAGATAAACTTAGCATAATATTATGTTAACTTGCGTGGTAGATAATATTTTATGTAGATTTCATCAGATAATCGTTGCTTTTAAACTTAAATGTGTGCGTCTATTTCAAGGGCATATTTATCTTAAGTGCCGTCTCTTATTCAAAGATCAACTATATTTATTATAATTAAAATTATACAAAATATTAGTTTTTGACAGATTCTTTAGAGGAAGATACGATTGGTCCAAACTAGCCGATACCTACACCGATTAAACGTGAGTGAAGCCATTTTAAATATTAATATTACTAAGAATTATCACCTCACGAAAGTTCCAATACTTAAAATATTTTCTGATATTTATATAAAAGTGGAGCATAAATTTTAGGTGGTAACAAAAAGTTTTTACTCCACTAAAGAAGAAGATTGTCGCAGCACAAAATATTGTGAAAATTTGTGAAAGAATTGTTATATCGGCTTCTACTATGTAAGAGCCTGTGTACACTAACAACCTGTTATGACGGCAATTTTGATTTGACGTTTGTCTGCTCACGAATTTTCATTAGAATGATCAAAAAAAGTTAGTTTAAAA
The DNA here is from genome assembly GCF_905404315.1 of Leptidea sinapis. Lineage (NCBI taxonomy): Eukaryota > Metazoa > Arthropoda > Insecta > Lepidoptera > Pieridae > Leptidea > Leptidea sinapis. Next base: position 777,542 of record NC_066289.1, read on the forward strand.
GCAGTCTCCACATAATCTGAATAACACGGCAGTATTAACTCGCGAAGTTTATATGTCCAAAGTACGAAATATACTAGAATACTTGGTGTTATCAATTAGATGTAGGTAATAATTAAAGTAACGTGCTAAAATACTCGTTATTGGAAGTTATCAGATTTGTTATAATTTGTATATTGATTTTACGATTTATAAGTACCTGCGCTATAAATTATTGTAGATATAAATTGATAGATTTTTTTAGCTTTAATTACATTTCATAAACATACAAAAATAGGTCGCTTGTCTATAGTTATGGTGCATGGTCACCCATATTAATATCGAATATATTGATTTAGATTAGTAACTATAGGATATGAATATTTTTATATATATTTTATATAATTGGTACCTACCTACTTTATCTAAAATAGATCATTTAATAAATAATTATATTGGTGATAGACATTATTTTTAATCAACATAATTTACTTTTAAACATATTATAAGTCCGTCAACTTAACTCGGAACCTGGCAGATGACAATTCTAGGAAGTACGGTCAGCAAGAAAGACTCAACAAAAGCGTTTAAAGTCAAGTACGTCAGTAAAAATAGAATTAAATCTCGTACTAAATTTCCGATCCAATTTTTTATAGCATAAGATCACAAAATGCTGCGCGATCCAGATTCCAGGAGCTCTTGAAAAAAAAAAGTTTTTGGCCAATGTCTCGGAAAGTATGCCCTTTATTAATAAAATTCGCATCTTTTATTTCCTGTAAAACTAACGATTGTTCGGCCGAAAATTCTTAAAATATTGGATTAATCAGAAATGCATCTATCTAATTCTATAGATCAGTTTTTTCTCTACAACTTTTGTTTTAAACTTTTTTGTAATGTCCATACTTATTGAGATAAGTTTAATGTTGGACTACCGAGCGTAGTCGAAAATTTCATACAGTATAATGTTTCAAATTTAAAAAATATCCCGACCGTTTTTCCTTAAAAATTTATAGTTCATTTCCTAATGCTAAAGCCGGACCTGCGTCTATCGTAACGATGCAGATAATTCGCGCAATGGTACAATCTACGCAAATGTAACAGTAAAATAAATCAAAATCACTTTATTCATGTAGGTCACGGAAATGACACGTATGAATGTCAAAAAAAAATTTTTTTTTCTTAGTGAATCTTCTGCTACTTCGTAAAGGGTTGAGCTAAAGAGAAGAATTAGCAAGAAACTCATTGCCACTCTTTTAAATCATGATTTAAATTTTCATCGTTTTACAAGTATTCCAGCATATAACATAACATTCTATTATAGTCGCCAAAACGTTTAGGAAGTTGTGTTGTGGCGATCTTCAATTACTGCACGATAATTCATTTAAAATTACGAAGCCACTAATCTGACCACCGTTATACGCAGGTCCGGCCCTAGCATTACCTGCAATAGTAACGAATTATATATATATATTATATTTATATTGCGTTCAACTAAAATATTTAGTAATTATTATTAATTATGTTCGGATGGTGGAATAAAATGTAGGAAAACGAGCTTAACAGTGTATTAATGAATAATAATCTACTGGTGTTCAGTGTGTTAACGCTACTAACAGTACGACGGCCGCGGCGGGTTGGGGGACACGGAGAGGGAGAATGGTCGTTCCTCGACTCAGGTCCCGAGTTAACTTGTGGCTTGTACAATCTCTCATTCAACTTAGTAAATAGATTAAAGGAGTTGAAACTTGAGAAATATTTTAAGAAATTTGAATAAATACATATAAAATTTGGCTTACATTATCAATATTATAAAATATGTATTTATCTACTATATGATAGGAGTCCTAAAAAATGAGACTTCTTATTTATAAAGTTGTCAATAATATGTTGAATATATATAATATTTTAGCATTTATTTGTTGTAACTCAAATTGTTATAAATCCTTTGTGATTTTTTTTAAAATGATGATGCATGTTGTGCAATCCTTTAAATTTTTTTTTATCTATACTTGATGTTAAATTTGTATATTTTTTCTAATAATAACAGGTAGGTTATCATATATAAGTGTGAATATCAAGCTAAATCTGTTATTTTATTATATTATTATATCTGGATCACTTGTTGTACTATAAATATTTATTTGTTAACCTTTTATTTCAGCCTAAGTTTGTAACAAATCATTACAGGTTTTTTTTTCTAATAACTTTGACTGTTTGCGATTTCACAGGCTGTGCTTTGTTTTAAATTTTATATTATGTTTATAATTTTAATAAAGAATTTATGTCTAAAGATTTACTTGTTATATTAGTTACAATAAATAAGAAACAACAAATAACATGTTTTATTTTATGATTTATTATAAACATAATCTTTTCCATCACAGATCATATATATAAATTAGAGTTAACAATGTTATTTGATCCAATATTTGTTTCATAAGAAACAGAAAGATTTTCCAACAAATTATGTATTGCCTTCATTTGATGACTTTCTAGAAATTCAAGGTAGTAAAGCACTGCAGTGGCAGGTAAATTCAAATGTTCCCTTAAACTTAAAACTGGAAAGAAAAAAAACATTAATATAAACTTAGCTTTCTATTTAAACAATCAGAGGTATGGTATTTCTTTTGTAGTCATACCAATACAGTATTATTTTAAAAAGAGCATGACAAACTAGAAGCCTTGCCGCGATTTTTGGATTATTTTCGTGATTCTTTTGAAAGTACCCATGTCTTATTGTTCTGGACACTCGTCTTATTGTACTGGACACACTTGCAAGGATGCACATTCCATTATTTGGTTGTGAATGGCAGAATTTTGAAAAAAAAAAATATGTTGCTGATCAACAGACACATCAACTATTCATTGTACTAGTTTCTGAGGGGTACAGCAGGTTAGTTGTATGGTCAAGGGTTAAGAAACGACAATGGCCTGTTGTGGCTCAGTCGTGTTTTCCATCAACAGTCAACACACTTGCATTGACTGTGATATATTATTCAACACTGATCAACATTATGCAGCACTGAAGCACCACCTCCTCCTTACAAGTCAACAGTGATCATACAACACTGATGACTGTGCCTACACATATGGCGAATTAATCATAAATGTTCACACAGAACATTATTTTTGTATAAGGGACAACAAGACCTCACTTGTCGGTAGGATTTGAGAAGAGCAATTAGATAAATAGAATAATTAGAGATCAGCAAACTCTAACAAGTGCTGTTTTCTTGTGTTGCTTACTGCTTCTTGGCATAAATTTGTTTTAATATGAAGTGCTAAAACAGACAGACTTTTCTTCCTAACAAACACAAATTAAATATAAATTTTTGGTAAATTTACCTCCAGCAGTTACACCTGAAATTATGTTAGGTTGTTCCAATCTTGTAAAATGAAGTCCTTTTAAATTTGAAGATTTTATAGATGTACACAAAGACCTTATTACACATGAATGATTGCGGGTGTGTGTGGTTTGGTATTCCATTATGGGTTTATTTAATACCGACACAACATCTCTGCTTGCAATAAGAATTTCTCTTAACAGCTCAACTATTTCACTACTGTAGAGCAAATCATAGTCTTTCAGTACACAAATGTAGGAGTCGCTATATTTAACTTTATACAAGCACAAATTTATGTTCTTGATGCTGTTAATTAGTTCAACTGATTCTTGCTTCTGTAATCTTATACAGTCTGAAGTGAACTTTCCATCAAGTATAATTAGCAACTTAATATTTTTTGGAACTTCTAAAGGTGATTGCCAGACTAACCTGCAATTTATATTATAATATATCAAAATATATATCCTGGGTCCTGAAACAGAATTACTCTACAAAACTAGTATATCCCTTTATAAGTTATGTGAATGTGATTTCAGATTTACTATTACTGATTACAAAGAATCATTTGTATAGAATGTATATGTGATATATGTTGAAAATAAGAATTTAATGGGTACTTTTATATAATTTGTGTTTACCTATTATAATATTTTATTTTATTAAAATGGAACAAGAAATTATAATTATTGACAGTTTAAAAAATATTACAGTTGGAACAAGTAAACTAACTAAAGTTATAATCGCCAATTTTGATCAAGGATTTGGAAAAACGTAATAAAGTAAATTTATAAGAATTAAAGTTATATTATTAATATGATTTAAAATTAAATTACTTAGATACGTTGCTCAGCAAATCATCATCCCAGTCTTCCCATGCCGTTCTGGTAGCCGGTTCGAATATTTCTCCAAAATTCATTTTTAATTTTGAACGTTTTCCCACAATCTACCGTCAATAAAATAAGACAAATCTATATTTCGAGCTCCAGTAATATATTCGTCCCTGTCCTGTTGCGAATATAATTTCGTTTAATTGTTTTATTTATTACCGAGACGGTATTGTACCCTAGCTACATAATCGTGCTATAAATTTGTAAAAATTGTTGAAACTTGAAATGGATAACACTTGTGGGCTAACAAATAACAGATGATGTATCTTGACACAAACACACAATTTATTGTTCGTTATTTTCACTAGTCATTCTGTAGGTATAAGCCCGACGTCCGTCAACTTAACTCGGGACCTGTCACCTGGCTCGAATGACTGTTCTAGGAGGTAGGTACGGTCAGCATGTAAAAACATTGCGTGCGTACAAAGTACACATGTCAGAAGTGAAACCTGCATGGTGCATGAACCTCTAAACTGCTGCTGGTACGTGTTGCTAGGATGATACATGATTTCAACCGCTATGAAAGACATTCCTACCACCACTAATATATATAATAATATGTTCTCCTGGTGTCTATGTAGTAATACGTCGTGCGCTTGGAGTCAGAATATATCAAGGTATACCTTAATATATTTAAGTCTTCGCGCTATATTTAAGACAATCTCTTCTTTTACTATTATCGCCTGGTACCAAAACATTGTATTATGCTTCCTATCTCATTATCTCCCATGTTAAATAGTATGAATTGATGTGACTGTTCTTTTTACTGTCGCTTTTTCGTTTCATCGACTTTCAAATCACAACGATGAAAAAGAAGATTTCACTTCAATAGTATGCATATTTCTGTCTCATTCTTTGCCGGCTTCATCCTATACATTTTTGTATTTGTGTCTCTTACCTGTCGTTTTTTCCGTTGCATCCGGTCTGAAATCACAACGATTCTAAAGAAGTTTCACTTCAAAACCCATTATTTTTGTAAGTGTTGTGAAGGGTCGCCTACTGAGCATGAATTCACAAATTGCTGACAGATCTAGATGGAGCTCTTGAAAAAATGAGCCAAAAATCAACAAAAAATCAGCCAAAAAGCTGATGTTTCGGAAACGATGCACGTTAGGGCAACAATTATGGGTATCATTGTTATAGAAACTAAAGTTTCGCATCTTTTAATTCCTGTAAACTTTTTGATGTGAAACTTCTTCAGGCGCATGTGGGTAAATTTTTTACAAATGAAATGGAACCGTCACGGAAATTTGAGAGGTTTTTGTTCAAGAAGAGGAGTAGGTTTTTGTTAAAGGGAGAGAGCGATTGACACCGATTGAGGAAGAGTTTTTCTTACTCTTAGAAGAGTAGAGGGAGATTGAGACCGATTGAGATAGAATGAAAAAGGGCGAACGTAGCATGAAGGATATGGCGCCGCTAGTAAGAAGAACAACTCCGCTACGAGCGTTGTATCATACAGGTTAAGGTGGCGGTCGCGAGTATGTAGAAAACGCATTTAATCAAAAATTACATGACTTGCGTTGCTTATGGTTGGAAAGGCCGTAATGAGAAATCAGATGTCATGATCACTGTGTTTTGTTTTGAGCTATTTTTGATTTATGTGTTATAAGATATTGGATTTTGAATTTACTTTGTGAAACGCTTATGTTTATGGTTTCCGTATATAAATATTTAAACTCATATTATAGCCATTTTTTAGAAAAATATACTAAGTATTGGTTCCTCGTGTTGTGCAGTCACAATTATGCTATCGATACGATGAACATTAAAGTATACTGTAAACATGACTGCTTTGAATTAAAAATATTATATTACCCAATATAACTACCAATTTACATGTTCGTAAGACTCTAAGAGCTAAGAAAAATTGCCAGGTTCTTATGGAATAATAAGTAGGGAAATCTATTTTTGTTATTTCCATTGTATTATTGAATTTTTTGTGTAGGTTCCGGGCGGATGACAAATAAAGAAGCTTTCAAAAAATTCTCAGATTAGCAAAGCATGTTGTTTCAAGTTCTTAATTGGAAGGTAAAAGAAGAAAAGTTCGTTGCAGAGATGCCGTGCCATTCAAAAGTTATTCTACTTATTTGCGAAAAATATAATCCAAAAATAAGCAACATAAGAATAGCTCTTGTTGCCCTGTTGAAAATAAACGCCACCTATTACTTCTGTCTATTTTTTTTGTATTTATACTTTAGTTACCATTTCACCGGAAAGTCTCATCATCCGAACCGAGAATAACCAAACAGACTGCCAAAATTATTATTGAAGTGAAAACATCTATAGCGGCGCTGAGTGATTTTCTTGGTGTGTATAAAATGGTAAACTCTCGTCAGGACATGAGGCTTGATCGAAAATTCGTAAGACAATCGTTGAAATGATGGATGAAAGATTTATGCTTCTAACTAATTATAGATCAGCTATTTCACCTTAATGATCATACGGTCATTGGACCAGTAGTTGAATCATTGTGATTGCCAAGATGAAACACCGCGAGGTCGAGGGATCGAATCTCAGCCGTAAAATATTTTTCAGTTTATTATAAATGAAAGTTGATTTTTCTTAAAGATAAACTTTTTAATGTAAAGTAATTGTAATAGTTCTGAAGTGTTATTTTTTTATGTAATATTAATTGCGATTTTGTGTACGATAGCTCAATAAAATTATATTGAAAATATTGTATTTACCCACATAAATGCTAGTACTTTTATACTGATAAATAAAACAATTCGTGCTAAATGATTTCCTAACCATTAAAAAATGCACAACACATTTTTTAATGTCCCCGTGCACTTATTGAGATGGCGAAGAACTCTTGGTATTAGTGCTGGCGGTGGGAAGACCAACCCCAGTTTCAAGTTCCATGTTCGACTGAAGGCATCCGTGTATAGGCTGTTCCGGTCCGAGACATCTTCGGTTACATAATTGGATATGACTGCCGAACATTTTTAAGCGAACAGGTCTACTTGTGGAGTTCCAAACTTCTGAAAGATTTGGCCAAAAATTGCTTCGCTTAAGTGTCATTCCGGTAGAGCATTTTGCCTTGATAAGCTTTCTGCAATGCCATTTAATTTCCCTGGGAGATATCTGACTGTTATAGTGATATTCAGTTGCGCAGCTAGGTTTAGTATCTTCGAAGCTGTCTTCAGTAAGATAGTTGATTTCGTCCCCCCCTGTTTGTTGATATAGGCTATGGTTGTTCGGTTGTCGGATTGAAAAATAATCGAATCTGGTTGGAGTGCCAGGCTTTTTGTTTGTCGTTCCACCTTCCTACCAATTCTTTGCTGTTCATTAAAGCTCCCCACCCTGTGTCTGCTGCATCTGTCGTTATGAAGGCTGATGCTGGTTTCCTGTACATAGGGGAAGATTTGTGTAAATTTTGAGTTCACCATGTGAGATCTTCCCTGGCGGCTTGGTCGATGGTCACTAGTTTGCGACGGTTAGACTTTGGTAGGTGTATTGACGATTTCTGGATATTTCTGCAGTGTGGGCGACCTAAGGGTACTACTTCTGCAGCAAGATTTAGCTTCCCTGCTATTCTTTTTGTATCCCACCAGTTCCAGTGACCCACTTTGAGAAGTTTCGTTATGTGTGTGAAATGCTTTTATTTTTTCTGGTGGCAAGTACTTCAAGTTTCTCTCTGTATCCCAGATTACTCCCAAGTATTCAACGCAGCGCGTAGGTGTAGTTATAGACTTCGAATGGTTCAGACACCAACCGAGACTTTCCAAAAGCTCTATGGCGAAGCGTCCTTTGCTGGAATAAAATCTCTGAGTCTTCGTGCATCAGCAGAAAATTGTCTAAGTACACGATCACTTTTAGTTGTTTCTCTCTTAGGTACTGTGCTAACCAATTTGTGATCTTCGCAAATGCTGACGGGGCACTTGCAAGTCCGAATGGAAGACATGTCATATCGAAAAATGACTGATTGTGCTGGAATGTTAGGTACCGTTGGTGTGCATGAGCGACTGGGATGTGCTCTTTCTCCTACAGGTGATTTGGTATTGAATATACGTTTGGGAGGTGAAACCTTGGAGTGCTTACGAAATTGTTGAGTTTCTTTAAATTTATTATAATTCTGTAATCTCCATTCGGTTTCTTTCTCAAAAATATTGGAGACACAAATCCTCTTGAGTACCTTATGGGTATAGCTGCTTTCGATTTCAAAAGTTCCGATATTTGGGTCGATATAACATCTGGATTTTCGTTCGTCACTTTTGCTTGTATTTCTGTATTTTAAAGTCATTAGAGGTGGTTTTTGTAGGAAGGGTATTCTGTAATTTTGAATCATTGATAAAATTGTGCGGGGTGCTCCTATACTTTCCCATATATGGGTGAATTGGGCTAGTTGACCCGCTTGAAATGCGTCAGAGCTCTTTGGTATGATGATTGGTCGATCGTTTGTTGCAACTGTTTGAATTGTTGTATTGAGGTGTCGTAGTTTTTCTGTTGTTATTACGTGTGTTTCCACGAAATGGCTCTTTGTTGATGAAGTTCTTTCTGTTATTGTGGAAATTCTTTGATGATGCGCTTTGCTTATTTTTCGAAGGTTTTCTGGATTTTGCGGGAAACATCTTATGTGGTTCTCCGTGATCTTTCACCACTTCGCTGAGTGATTTTTCGGAAAACAAATGAGTATCAGACGGAGGGATGTCATGTAGGATTTCGTTTAGTGCTTTGTTAGAAGCTTTGTATAGTTGTCTTCTTTGATGAATAATTTAAGATCTCTTCCCGCATGTATATTGAAGTAGAGCATCTGATGTCTTTTTAAATTTAGATTCAGAACCTAAGAGCTCTTTATTGACTTGGCTTTTAAGCTCTGGATTAAGATTTTGACAACATTCTTCGAAGTGTTTACGTTGTTGTAGAAGACCATGACTTATAGCTGCCAGTGTACTGTCGATTCGTTCGAGGATTGACACGCTGTGCCAGAAAGGGGTAGCGAGTGCTAAATGGCTGATAACTTTAAGTGACGTGAATACCGAGTCACCTGAAATTGTTTCTGGACATCAGCGTAGCGTATGTTTTTCCATGTATCTTCGCCTAAACGTTGGCAGCTTGAGCCTTGTTTTGCGAGTTCTGGATCAGCTTTAGCAATTTTTACTTGAGATTCAACAACTAATAGTGAGAAATCGATATCAGTTTCGGTTGTTTGAAGCTGAGGATTTTCTTTTTGTAATTCAAGTAGTTTTCGTTGAGCATCTATTATTTGTATTCTAAGAGATTCTTCTTGGCTGATTTGTGCTCCTTTATTTTCATCAGCATCATTAGATTTAATGGGTGTCCAGATATTAGGTGGTGTTGCGTTCGACTCTGCTGATACATTGAGATCCTCTGTGGCACTGTCAGGTGATCTATGTTCTAGCTTCATTTCAATTTTAGACATCTTTTCTTCTTGATTTTGACTGAGTTGTACTATACACTCAAACATCTTATTCTGTCGTATTAGTTGTTCTACAAGAAGTGATAGTAGGTCTTCGCTTTTTGCTGATAAAGCGGGTAGGAGAGTAGGACAATGCCTCTTTGGAGAATCTGTTTGGGTTGGTGAAGGCGATCGTATTCGTTTTACACGTGCTTGTGGTGAAATCGAACGTTCTGTGGAAGTGCTTGTTCTTTTGATGCCCTGGAGGCGCTCGAAAGCACTTTGCCTCGAGAGTATAAGCGGTTTCAATTTTACAACTGTTTCCATAAAGGCGTTGTGAGATGGATTTTTTCCATAATATTATATGGCGAATATAGTAACGCGCGGCCAAAAGACCAGTTTAAAAGGTGGCGCTTCAAGTCTCTGAATGATCTTTCCGAAGCGTTTAGCGAATCAGGGTAGATCGCTTGAATAAGTTCCACTGAAGGTAGCGCAAATCGGATTTTATTTTTGATTTCTGGTGACATTCTGCCTCTAAAGAGGTTTCCGAATGAGTAATTTTGGATTTCCCATTTTTCCCAACCTGGAGGGTAGTATTTTCGTACGAGCTCTAAGACTGTTTTAAAACGCCATTCGTCTCCGTCTGTTGCAAGACTTGACAATTCGCACATCGTGATTGTCTTTGAGCAGGAAGCGGTTACGTCCATATTTCTGCAATGAGATGAATTAAGTCAGAATAGCTCATTGACTTGTATATGTCGTATGATTGTCGTATCAATTTTATGCGACATGTGTCATACTAGGCGGTTGTCGTATGAGACTAGTGCCGAATCAACTACGTTTCGGTTTCGCAGAGGAGGTTGTCGTATCAATGATACGACGTATCGAATTACGGGCTGTCGTATTACGGTCGTATGAAATTAATCGAATTGATGTTTCGTTTATCTTACATATCAGTGATACGACGTCGTACCGTGGTACTGCGACGCACGGAATTTGATTTGAGGTTAGTCGTCAACCCACGCACGTGGCACAAGGGCGCACTGCATTTCGTGTCTCAAGGGCGCACTACGACTTTCTGTACGACGGAATATTGAATAATTATAGCTTTTTTTTTAAAAAACTGTTTGTTGAAAATATTACTTACCGAGAGAAAAATATCAGCTTTTGTATATGTGTTGACTTGTAAGAATGCAAAAGCGTACTGACCAATACACCACCTGCGCTGAATGACACCCCTCAATTGGAGTGAAGTTGATACATTTAACACTTGCAACAGAGCTTCCCGCTGTTATGACGTCAGAATGTACATGCGTAGTCTCAAGGTGGATCAAGCCTTTAGGCTCGAACACCTAAATATTATTTTTGTAGAGGTACTTATTATCTGTTTTTGAATTGCAGGAATCTTCAAAGTTACTGCACTGATATGTAGCGACATTTATCTGAAATCCATGGGTTTTCAGTAGCCAAATTGAGGCGCGTAGATAGTATATCCTCCGCGCCTCTGGGCTCCACGTGCCAAGTGCCTCGACACCAAAAGGCACAAAGATGTAAGACTCACTGAGACCGACATATTTGCGACGCTTGCTGTCTTCGGCAGTCGAAGCAGCAACTGACTACAGACGTAACTTGGACATCAGGAGCCAGATTATCGACGCAAGTTGTGTCCCACACCAGCGCCCTTCCCCGTGCCCAAGATTAGCAAACTAACAACAAAATTATTCAATAATAATATAATAATTTTAAATGTATGATGCTTTCATCCTGCACTTCCACAATTTCACAAGAAATTCACAACAACGAAGTGGTTACGTTAACTGCTGCGCAGTGCAATCGAGGCGACATTCACTGATATTAGCGGTGGGACGAGGATGTCGAGAAAATAGTTTCGCGTTAGTTAATATTTTTCACACGCGAAAACAAAACAAACAAAGCGAATCTTGATTCAATAATTCATAGAACAATCTTATTAAATACTTATTATTAATTAAAATGTGTTTATTGCATTAGTTGTAAACAGGTGAATAAAGACTTTTCCCTATAATCCATACATTCAATCTTACTATTATTATAATTAATTATAATCAAGAGCTACATTAATATAACCCAACAGCATGTTTTTTTATTTCATATTTCTACACTTTTTTATTTATCGATATTTTAGTGGCAAGCACTGTCCAACTGGAATAAAAACAGCAACTTAATATGGATTTGAATTGAAGTCGTTTGCCGCATATCCTCTCTTTCTATCGCACTACTGTTTCGATCTGAAGAGTGCCGAGTTAGTGAAATTACTGAGAGAGTGCCACAGGCCACTACTTACAAAATGAGCGCTCTCCAGGCTTTTATTTTTGCTCCGAGAAATAAAGTTACCACTTTAGATTTATTAAGTGTTTTAAAAAACACTTTTAAATGTAGACCAAAGAGTAAAATAACACTTTGAATTAGACAATTTATTCTTTGAGTAAACCTATCACCTAGCTACTATAAGGTACTCTGTGACCTAGACTACATGTTCTAAGCTGTACAGTGTACAATTTAGTAGAATTATACTTTATAAGTTTTATCCGCAAATCGGATAAATAAAGAATTGATCCTTCTGCGGACTAAAAATTCATGTTACCTATGTCGAGAGTATTATGTAAATAGAAAATCATTACATTATAAGTCATGTTAAAAGTATGTAAAGTGAATATCCTTAAAATCAAATGAAAAATGTTACTCGTGTCTAATTTACATGTTTTCTTTAGGATAAGGGTGAAGTTACCTTCGAGGATAAGTGGCCGTCGATGAGGCCGATCGTTCTTAAGCTATTAAAACAGGAACCAGTCACGCAAATTGAATGGCAAGATTTGTTTGCCGCCGTTCATTCCGTATGCCTTTGGGATGAGAGAGGTCCCTACAAGTTGCGGGATGCTTTGCAACAAGACATTATGATGTATATTAAACAAGCTCAAGCTCGTGTTCTTGCACAACGCGAAGACCAAGCTCTTCTTAAAGCATACATAGCCGAATGGGGGAAATTTTTCACACAGTGCAATTATCTTCCAACACCTTTTCGCCAGTTGGAGAATTCAATTAATAATATAACTAAAGGGACTAGCTCAAATTCATCAAACCCACAAAAACAAAATAACAACAATAACATAGACGACAGCCTGGTAAGAAAGTTAATGTTAGACTCATGGAATCAAAGTATCTTCATGGATATTAAACAGAGGTTACAAGATTCAGCTATGAAACTAGTACAAGCAGAGCGTAATGGAGAATCATTTGATTCACAACTTGTGATAGGTGTTAGAGAATCATATGGTATGTTAATAAATATTAATTATTGTCTTTATTATTTTTAATGTGGTCTTTGATACCAACAGTGTACAGTATTTTATTAATGGATTTGGCTTAAGTTTTTAACACTAACAAAGAGAAATCAAACCAAAGGTTATGATCATCACTCATTTAAAATACATTTCATTGAAATTAGATTATGTAAGAAACTTGCATGACAGTGGGTTTGAAAACTTCATACAATCATACCTTTGAGGAATATGGACTCCTCATCTTCCACTAACACTTTCTAAAAAGTCTTAGTCTTTTTAGTACACATCCCTATTATAATCAAGAAAGGTAGTATAGGTCAAACTTTCCCAACACTACCATGCAGTCAATACTATGACTACATGATAAAACCTTAACATTCCATTTTCAATAACTCACTGGGTAAGACAATTTTATTTATTATAGTAGTATAATGTTATTTGTTCCTCTGGCAGGTTACCTCCCAACTTAATAAGAATTTAGAGATAGATTTAAGATAATACTTATCCATTTATAATAATAATTGTGGTAAATTATAAATAATGATCATTATTAGTGACTATTTTATTTGTTAATGTTACATGTACATATTGACAAATGAATTATTATGATGTAATTATAATATTAGTATTGAAATTATCTTTCCAGTGAATCTGTGCTCAAATTCCACTGACAAACTTCAAATATACAGGGAACATTTTGAAGCTGCTTACATGGAGGCTACAGAAGAATTCTATAATTTTAAAGCTAATGAACACCTACTCTCAAATGGTGTACAATCATACATGAAATATGCAGATTTACGTTTAAAAGAAGAAGAAGCTAGGGCTCACAGGTACTTGGAGCCAGGCAGTGGTAGTGTAGCTGCACTTACACAGTGTTGTGAAAGAGTACTTATTGGAGAACACCTTCCAACACTGCTAGCTGAGAGTGCACCCTTAATAAAAGCTGGTGAAACTGAAAAGTTACAACTAATGTTCCGACTTCTTGATAGAATCCCAGATGGTGTGATACCTATCTTAAGGGACTTAGAAGCTCATATAGTTTCTTCGGGCTTAGCAGACATGGTAGCATCTGCTGATATTATAACAACTGATTCAGAGAAGTATGTAGAAAGGTTGTTAGATCTGTTTAAACGATTTAGTACATTGGTCAAAGATGCTTTCTTGGATGATCCAAGATTCTTAACAGCTAGGGATAAGGCATACAAATGTGTTGTAAATGACACAACTGTTTTCAAATTAGAGCTTCCATCATCAGCTCTTATTCGGGGCAGTAAAGGCACAGCACCAGAAAGTAAGTGTCCTGAATTGCTGGCTAATTATTGTGATATGTTACTCCGTAAAACACCACTTAGTAAACGCTTAACAAGTGATCAGATAGAATCTCGGCTGAGGGATGTACTATTAGTACTAAAATACATTGAAAATAAGGATGTCTTTATGAGATATCATAAAGCTCACTTAACAAGAAGATTGATATTGGATTCTAGTGCAGATTCTGAAAAAGAAGAAGATATGGTTGAATGGCTCAGGGAAGTCGGAATGCCTGCAGATTATGTAAATAAGTTAGCTCGCATGTTCCAAGATATTAAAGTTAGTGAAGACCTCAATACTCAATTCCGTGGTGAAACAACTCGTCATGATGCAATTAATATTAAAATTTTAAATGCTGGCGCTTGGGCTAGAGGTTCAGAAAGAGTGACAGTTAGCTTACCTTTGGAATTAGAAGATTACATTCCAGAGGTGGAAGAATTTTATAAAAAGAAACACTCTGGAAGAAAACTTCAGTGGTACCATCACATGAGTAATGGTACAATTACTTTTGCTAATGCTGTCGGAAGATTTGACCTTGATGTCACTACTTTTCAGATGGCAGTCCTTTTTGCCTGGAATCAAAGGCCAATGGAGAAAATAACGTACGAAAATTTAAGACTCGCTACAGAATTACCTGACCCAGAGTTACGCCGAACATTATGGTCATTGGTAGCATTTCCTAAACTTAAACGGCAATTGCTATGTTACAATCCAATTGTACAAAATCCTAAAGACTTCTCCGAGAATACAATTTTTTGGGTCAATCAAGAATTTGCATTGGTAAAAAATGCAAAACCGCAAAGGAGAGGGAAGATTAATTTAATTGGGCGACTTCAATTAAGTACAGAAAGATCTCAAATAGAAGATAACCATTCAATTGTTCAGTTAAGAATACTTAGAACTCAGGAAGCTATTATTAAAATCCTGAAAATGCGCAAACGCATTACTAATACAGCTTTACAGGTAATTGGCATGAATTTATGGCATTTTGCAAAGATTTTGAAAAATCAATTCATTAAAATATTGTAGACAAATAAGAAGTTTTTTAAATCTTAGATAATTTATGTGTCTAGATAGAGTCTCTTGCTGTTAGACAACCGATAAAAACAGGCCAGGAATATTAGTTTAGAGTGCATGACAAGCTATGTCATACACTCGCGATTTCTGTCACTGTGTTAGTGTGCGCGATATATTGTTCAAAATAGGAGGTTAGTTCTAAATTCAATTTATTTTACAGCTGCCACAGTTAATGTAGACATATAAATGATATATGATCTAAATTATTCAGAATAACAAAATATATATAAATTTTACTAGGTACCTCCACATTTTACAAAAGGCATACCACTCTTGAAACTTAATATATAATTCATTTATAGATAAAACACAATTATTTTGATAATATAATTTAATTCAGTTTTAAATTACATTCTCAAATATGTGCGAAATATCAATTGATTTTATCAATCTTTTTTTCAGAGTGAATTAGTGGAAATTTTAAAGAATATGTTTCTACCTTCCAAAAAAATGATAAAGGAACAGTTGGAATGGCTGATTGAACATAAATATATGCAAAGAGACGATGATGATATAAACACATTTATATACATGGCCTAGAAATCGTATAATAATGTTCTGACATGAATGAAATTAAATAAATTATTATATTAATCAGAATTTAACTGTTTTTATTCATCCATCATAATTTTTTGGTTATAGAATATTATAGTTAATTTTAACTTATCCCAATTCATGATATCATTTAATCCTGTAATCACACAAAATATATTAAATCAGTCCATCTGTTCTGGAATTTTCCCTGGAATGTATAGCTGGAAGGAAGCCTACGTCGACAATGTGCTTATGTTATAAATACACTCTTGGACAAATTTAACGGAACACAAAAGAAAGTGTGTATAAAACAAAATATTACAGATATGTGAGAATTAAGTTAATTAATTTTATTTTTACTTACTATTTATTTATGTCAAGTTACAATGGTCGAGAAAATTATTGATCAGTTTAGAAAATCAACCAAATTAAGGTAAAAAGAAAAAAAAATTAACAATAAAACAACCGACTGCAAAATCTTATTTCAAAACAATACGATTATTGTCATTTTCGGTGTCCTTCCGCCGCGACTCGCTCTCGCCTCCTCACAACTCAAGCACATCTCACCTTTAACTATGTAGTTACAAACCTATCTTGGATGACACCGACTCCAAAAATTACAATAATCGTAACTAGAATTAGATTAATTGTATAAAAATACGCAATTATTTTTATACTTTTTAGTGTTAAGTTCTCTCATACTAGCGTGGCAGGATTTCTTTTCTTAGTTCGTCTTCCAAGCTTGTCCCAGACATGCTCTAAAAACAAAAATATCTACTAAAAGGCTTAATGAGAGAGTTGAACAAGATATACCAAAATTTACGTTCCATTCGTAGGTACTCGAACGGTTAGCTCAGTTGTAAAGAGCGCTCGGACAGAACCAGAAGAATTTTGGTTACAAATTTAATAAATGTACCTATAATTAATCTCAGAAGTGAGGGCAATCACTTTAAATATAACAAATTGTTTAGATTTGAAAGGGCGACATCTCAATCAATTTTCTAATATGCGAATATTGGGTTGAGCCGGTTATCAACTGTAAAGTAGATCCTGTAGATGGAGCCACAACTTGAGAGTTGACCAAGACACCAAAATTTACCATCGATGCAACTCAAACGATTGGCTCAGCTTTTAGGAGTGCTCGGACGGAACCCGAGAATTGGCGGGTTGGAGTCCGCATCGCTCAATAATTTGGTCAGAAATTTAATTTTTATATATAAGTACTGTAAAGATAGAATTTATTTACAGGTTGAAAATGACACACAAAATTTAGTCAAACAGATTATCGACTGGTATACTACTAGACATGCTCTGTGACTGGTCATCTCGCTTGCTCGCAGTGGTCTAAATGAGTTGCGGCGTCGGAATTCCAACCAGTGCTCTATTTTGTAAGCCGTGAACGTTGTTTTCAACAAACTAACACCGATTTTGTTTAAAGTGATCCAAAAAACATTGTCATTATTATTACATCTGCGTGTGCAAGGCATATTCACCATTCCTGGTCCGATCTCTGTTCGCATTCGCATCGAATTGTTATTCCAAACTTCTTGTCTACTAATAGGCAGAGGTGGGTTAAACTGTTATAATTTTTCAATGAATTATAGTGTTGTGTTATATTTTTCTAACTTTTGTTGTGTAAACTGTTATAATATACATTAGATGTTATAAATTTTAACCGAAATTATTTACGCTGATAGTTGTTGTTGCGGTTTGAAGTTATTTAGTGTTATAATATTACATATTTGAAGAGGAATAATTACTTTAACACTAAGTACTAGGTAGCTGGTATTTTAGTGATGTGCTTTTTAGAAAGCTTTTTTTACCTGTTTACCTACACAGAACAATCTTAACGACTAATAAGTTCCAGAAACTATTAAATAATAACCCAAGACTCAATATTATATACTAACTACACATATCCATTTAATTTACTATTCATACTATAGTTTTCACAAACGTTTTACTTCAAAATGATAATAATAATTTTCAAATCACAACTAGCAGTTTGTCAATTTAAAAACTCGCAAATAATGATTCTCATTGGAAATTTAATGAAAGTGTTGTTTTATCCAAAATGTTATTTATCTTCGTCTTATCGCAAGTAGAAATAGCTCTAATGGTTATAGCAAGAGTGTTTACAATGCTTTTCAATCTAAAACAACAATGTTATAATTTTATAGTTGTTCGTCGCAAGTAAAAATAGCTTTTATTGTGATATGCGAAGTGTTCACATTACTTTGAATACTAAGCACTTACTAAAGCGAATTAGAAAAAGGGCCATCTGTTAAAAAACATTAAATTTACAAAATTTTAATTTTATAAAATAAACGCACCACTTTCCGCTCGTGTACATAGATGGCGCTGTAATCAAATTTCAAACGAATTTTAATAGTACGGAAATCATTTATATAATTATATTATAACAGTCTAGTGGCAAATTTTATAATGTATTATACTGTTGTAAAAATATATTGTAATATATAATGTGTTGTGTGTCATAACGCCCACCTCTGCTAGTAGGTATATATGTCTTTAGGTAAGTATATCTTATAATCAATAACGATACAAATAAAACATAATTTTCATAGTTTACAATTTCGTGCCCTTGTCTGATATTATCCACCAAAATCATTTGATTTCTTCTTCTTCTAAAATAATAAAGAAGTTAATTGTTTGTTAAAAACCATACATTAATTTTACAATACGTTACCAATCAAACTGTATGGATTCAATGTACTACAATTTTAATATGGTATGGCTTAGGTGCCCCTCGTTTGTCACAATTGTGACAGTGATGGGGAGGGATCAAAAATCATGAAATTCGTGTAAAAGTATTTTATGATTGGCCCCTTACTAATCCCATGTAAGGTACGTACGTTCGGAAACGAACGTCAAATCGATCTATTCATTAATAAAATTAATAAGATCCACCCAAAAATAAAGTTTAAATTGGAATTCGAATCAAACCAATCTTTAAATTTTTTGGAGTTAACATTAACAAGAGTAAATAATAAATTGGAATTCCAAATCTATAGAAAGCCGTCATATATAGATATTGCTATTCCCGCGTCATCTTGCCACCCCGTACAACATAAACTAGCGGCCTTCCGCTGCTATGTTCACAGATTAATGTCAGTCCCACTGTCCCGTGACAGCTTCGCGAAAGAACTTAATATAATATACCAAATCGCGGTTTCCAACGGCTATACAAACCAGTTAGTGAACAAATTAATTAAAAATAAACAAAAACATCTAATAAATTCAGAACTTTATCCCGTCCCACCACAATCAAATACCAAATATGTGGGTAGTTTGACATATATTGGTCCAATATCGGATAAAATTGCTAAAATATTTAGGAAAAACAATATTAATGTGTCCTTCCGAACGAATCACAATGTCAGTCGAATATGTAATGGCAAAGATCGATCAAATAATTCCGAAAAATCCGGCGTTTATAAACTAAGTTGTGACACTTGTAACGGGGTATATATAAGTCAAACAGGTCGAAATTTCGAAATTAGATTAAAGGAACATATTGCCGTATTTAGGAATAATCATCCCGAAAAATCACACTTCGCGAAACATTTAATTGATACAGGTCACTCACTCGGAAACAATAATAATTTTAATATTTTACATACATGTGAAAAACGATTTCGCTTAAATGTGTTAGAGCAATTAGAAATAATAAAACACAAAAATAACATGTTTACATTGTTGAATGACATTTGTATAATTATGGATTTCCGCAAAGTAACGCCTAATTAAATAAATTTACCTAATTGTTCATGCAAGATTATTTGTATTTGACTCATGCTAATGTCTAAAGTTGCCT
The DNA here is from genome assembly GCF_905404315.1 of Leptidea sinapis. NCBI lineage: Eukaryota > Metazoa > Arthropoda > Insecta > Lepidoptera > Pieridae > Leptidea > Leptidea sinapis. The sequence goes on from NC_066289.1 coordinate 797,194, forward strand.
GAATTTCGCGGTATGTCACATGTCGATCTTCCTCAATCAGCTTACGCACAGCATCAACGTTTTCTTTGGTGACTGCAGTTTTTGTACGACCTTGACGGGGATCATCACTGAGCTTGACACGTCCACGTTGAAATTCAGCAATAAATTGTAGTTTTGGATGGGGCTTCATCACCAAATGCAGAAATCATCCGGTCAACATAATGTTTTTGTGTTAAACCTTTTCGAAAGTCAGTCATAATAAATCATCGCTCTAGAGTTTTCTCGAGTCAATTCCATTTTCTCAACGACTAAACAAGTTTGAAAAGACCTTGTGATAAGACCGAGAATCTTTTTTTAAATAAATAAATGATATTCGATTTTTAAAACCAAGGAGTTTTCAATTGAAAAGATTTTAATATGACAGGAACAGTGAAAAAATTCCATTCCCGATACTTTTAGTGCAACCCTCGTATTTATGGGAACTTAAATGTGTATAAAATCTAAACTAATCGGTATTTTGTAATGAAACATAGACCAGTGTATTTATATACATAATATAGACTTTATTATAAAAAAGTTCATGCGATTTCGCACCCATTAACATTCTTCATTTTACTGTTACTGCAGTTTCTTTAATAAATTTTGTTTATTTTTCATGTCTACATAAATGTACTACTCAAAACATTTACGTTAAACATTAATTAATTAAAATTAAATTAAAAATTTTGTTGAAAATTATTATAAAAATCAGTTCTGAGGAAAAAAAAACATGAATAATTATTTATTAACCGCTGCCTCTTATTAATTAAGTAGTTTCAAAATAAAACAACAAATACTATACATATATATTATTAAATATTTAAAATACAAATAAGTATATAACCTCAATTCTTCAGCGGCTCGATGGTCTCCCCTCCTTGTATTTGTCCCCAGCCAATCAATCTGTACACAATGGGAAACACCATTATACTAATGTCAACGAAATACTTGGAGCCAATAAAAAACTGTGTGTGTACACATAAGTACATATGCACGCAACAAGTTATACTTCTTTGGCCTAACGAAGCAGAAATCATGAAAATGATTTATTCCTTGTGCTATTCTACGTTTTTAGAAAGAACAATTTTGTAAAAATCTTGCAATGATGGCTTTGACAATTAATTATTAAATAATGAATACGGCTGTTTGGGCTTGAACCCTAATAATGGACGAAGAAACCAAAAAAAATACGAATGACGCAAACGTCAGAAAATTTTAAGAACCATCTTCAACCTGTTACTTTTGTGTTACGCGCGCATCTTCAAATTTCACTCTCATCATTTTTTCATAGTGCACCTAAAGAAGTATAACTTCAATAATTAGTCCATACAACAAAATATAAGAAATAATGGATAATGCTATTCATGATTACATTCATTCCATAGATAATTCCGATCTAGATAATCCCTTGCTGTTAGACAACCGATAAAAGCAGGCCAATAATATTAGTTTAGTGTGCGTGACAAGCTACGTCTTACACTCGCGATTTGTATGACACTTTGTGCTAGTGTGCGCGAATTGCTCAAAATAGAGGTTACTTCTAAACTAAATTTTTTTCGACGACTTCACAGCTATCATAGACTATCTATTCGATCATCAGCATTTTTCTATGGATTATTTTAAAATTAAGTGAGTCAGTTGTCCATTTGCTCCTTCATTATTATAATAGTATAACTATACTTTTGTGAATATCTACACTACCTTCTCATCTTGAGACATAAGATGTTAAGTCTCATTTGCCCAGAAATTTTCCTAGCTACGGCGCCCTTGAGACCGGAAGTTATATATATATAGACACTTTCATATATATGCACAACGTTGAAAGTGCGCCGTCAACAGTGAGGCATTACTCCTCAGTTACCTCCAGTGGTTCTCGACTCTCCTGCTGAGCGCCACCTTCTCCCCGACCTCGGTGCACACGGGGCTGGTGAGGCCGATCTTGGCCAAGTCAGCTTTGGTTGCAATCACCCGCCCGCCCGTACTCAGGGATCCGATGTTCACTAATAATGCCTACAAAATACACGTTTTTGTATCTATTCATTGAAATATCTAAATGTCAACTTATAATAATAAATTACACGGAAGGCTATGTACGCCTTTTTTGAAGGTACCTATGACATGTAAGTCTAGGAAACACCGCGCAAAGAAGCTCCACAGCCTGTTCGTTGACCAACTGGTGACCCTCTAGGTCATAGGTTTTCAATGTGGGCGATAACGCCCCCTTGTGGGCGTTTGAGATTTTCGGGGGGGCAAAAGAAGACCCAGAGAAAATGAGGGGGCATTGAGATGGCGCAGATGGGGCGTGGGTAGATTAAAAAATGTAGTCTAAAAAGGCAAAAAAATACATGAAAATACTCTAGAAAAAAACATATTCTCAAAGTGGACAGTGAGCAAAATAAGGTTGAGAAACTATGCTCTAGGTATAGGTACTGTAACAATGAGTTCTTATTCGCACATAAAAACTCATTGTTAATATAAAATAATATGTTTCTTATATAATAAAAGAAAAGAGACAAAGAAAATAATTGTTTGATTGTGCAATGAATCCACGTGTGAAGGAAGTACAGTACCAAAAGACTGGCGGTTAATTGGACGTAATTCCTGAAAAACATTCCAAGCCACAAACATCACATTTTAAAGGAATTCGTGTTTAAAGTTTAATAAATATTAGTGTATTCCATAAATGTTGGTTGGACTATTAAGTCATGATTTCATTTAAAGAGTGATAGTAGAACTGCGATTTTTTTGTCAGTCCATTAATATGAATTTCGTGACCAGTTATGTGTTCTTAACTCAATTTCGACATGATTGTGGTTTGAACGTTTTTCTGGAATTTCGTCCAATTATCCATGATTCTGCACAGCGGAGGTAATAGGCCTGTAAAATCAAAGTCAAATCAAAATCACTTTATTCATATCAACACTTCGTGAAAGGTTGAACTCTAATTAAAAAAAGATACAATAAACTCATTGCCACTCTTTTAAATAAACATTAACAGCTTCAACGTTTCAGAAATCATTTCAATTACAATATAATATGTAAAGTGATGCAACAAAAAACTCAGACATGTAAAATGTCTGAGTTTCATTGGTCACTCTTTTGGCTTCTTCATTTATTATGTGCCAAGTTGTTTTTAATACGTTAGAGCTTTTTTATGATAATAAGGGACGAGACGAGCAGGACGTTCAGCTGATGGTAATTGATACACCTAGCCCATTTCAATGCAGTGCCGCTCAGGATTTTTGAAAAACCCAAAAATTCTGAGCGGCACTACAGTTGCGCTCGTCACCATGAGACAAAAGATGTTGAGTCTTATTTGACCAGTAATTTCACTAGCTACGGCGTCGAAACACAGTAATGTTTATACATTACTGCTTCAAGGGAGAAATAGGCGCCGTTGTGGCACCCATAATCTAGCCGGCATCCTGTGCATAGGAGTCTCTTTAAAAGCTATTATTGTTTTTATGTTATCTACAGCCTTGGAATAACGTTCACTTTTGTTTGTATATATTCAACCATTCATAAGCTACATCTTCATATATGTTCTAACCACAAACACGTACATACATGGCAGCGCTCAGTTGCCATCATTTGCATTCGAACCCCAACCGACGTACTAAGTATTTGTAAATTTTGGGAAGATTATAATTTATGTGAGAACATTCGGTTGTTTAGAAGCAAGGAAATGAGTCCTAGCTTTTTTTACACCGTTGAACTATAGTTATATTGGGGCTCCGCATATAGGTCATACAATTTGCCTGTTTTTGTGTAATCGAAATCCATTTCTTCTGTAGGACTTTTCAGTTCGGATCATTTGTGACCAGCGCCGTAATCAAGTTCGATAAGCGTGTTTTTGCAGCCATCTCTTGCGCTAACCGACACATCAAAATTGAGCTGTGTACGGCCTCCGACCGGTACAACAGAGTTTGGTATGAAAACATCTACGCCCTGTATCACAGATTGAGGAAAAAGTATATTTAATTTCATTAGTATGGGTTGAAAGTATTTTGATTTTTGACCCAATCTTTTTTTAAACGACAATTGACAGTAACTCTGACGTATATCGTATCGTGTTTGTTTTTGAGGGTAGATAGACAAAATCTCTACATATCAAGTTAACTTAGGGTGCCGTTATTTAAAACAAATTTATAGTGATATCCTTTTTGACAAATGCAATCACTTGTTAATTACCGTAATTATCCAAAATAATAATTTTTTCTATTAATCCATGCATCAAAATTAATTTCATAGCCTTTGCTATAGCAGCGCCATTCTAGAGGGATGATCCTCCAAAAGAGATTGCTCTCCTAACCTGTACCATCCATAATGATAAAAGTAACAGTTACTGTGATATCTGTCATCATTTACAATGAGTAAATAAGGGATTTCCACCATTATATTGATATATGTTGACTCATCACGATATATCTGGAACCATAAGGCGTAGAGAATTGAAATTTGGTAGGAATATTCGTTTCGCTGAGTTTACCTCTAGGTCAGCTAAGCATATTTTACGAAAGTCCACCCGCAACAGTTTTTTTTTATTTGAACAGAACAATGTCTGTTGGCTCAGCTAGTTTACAATAAGTAATGTCTTTCCGTCGCCATATTGACTTGCATTTTGTTGCTATCGTAAGTTGTAATGTGCTTAAACAGTTAAAACAACGCATTATTTAGATTAAGATTTGTAGATTTTTAACAATGTTCAATTCAACTATTTACATTAAATGTACTCTATAAAGAACTGGCGCTTAGATTATTACGTAGATACTTTAACTATCACAAATTTTTTGAAGAACCTGATACACTGGCCTGTACATTAACTTTTTGTAGTTTATAGCTTCGAATAAAGAAAGACCTAGAACATTTTCTTATATTATGTGACAAGACCAGCGCGCAACGAGCCAACGACATACCGCAATACAGTGCCCCTCGGAATGTTGGTCGAAAGAACTCGTTACCTTAACAACAGTTAACTAGTGACTTTAAAGAACTAAAAATTTTGAAAGTAAAAGATAGCGTATTCCGGTAAATGAATGATGAGGATCAGTGAAAGCTGTCTGTTATAATTACAATAATAAAATCTACAGCACTTGATAAATCTACTATATACTTAGGTCACACTAAAAGTTCTGTCAGTTCATGAGGGATCCAACGACAACAAAGTTTCGGAACTTTCAATTCTTCGTGTAAAAGTTTCTGAATTTGGCTCATACCAATCCCCAATAGTCCTCGAATTGTCTCATAGGTAATCCGCGGGTTTTCTTCAATTAGCCGCTTAACAGTAGCCACACTATTTTCCTAGACGGCAGTTGAAGTCCGCCCTTCACGAAATTCGTCATGTAAAGAAACCCGACTCTCTCAAATTCAGCAAACCATCGCCTCACGGTTCTTCTCTCCCAAAAGCATTTTGAAGAGAGTCTTGCGAAGAGAGAGAACTTTTAAAATCATAAAAAATCATCGCCCTAAAATCTTTTCGACTTATTTCCATTTTCGTTGCGTACGTAGAACTGTGATGTGTGATTAAAAACAATTGATAAACGATTTCCAGCCAATTGTTTTTTTTTTCTTCCTAAGATATCAATGGTTGCCAGGTTTAATATAACATTCATAATTCAAGTGCAAAACTTTTAGTGTGGTCCATGTAATACAATACTGATGCTTTGCGGTGGAAAAAGGCGACGCGAATAATAGTTGGTTCAGTATAGATACCTCGTTCCTGGCCAGTTTCTGTACTTTGGCCGCTTTTTTGTCGCCTTCTGTACGCACTCCGAGCAGCCGCTTGAGGAGGTAGTATGACACCTCGAGCTTCACGAAGATAGCTGGCAGAGCACCCACTGCGCCCAGAACCTGCGACACGTAGCAACTATTTATATGAAGAGTACTATTAGATACTACCACCAGCAAAAGCTTACAACATAATGAAGAGCCTGTTGGTCGAATTCTACAAGATTTCGATTCTTTTGGTTTCAAGTCCAACATTTATTTATTTATTTACTAGTAGCGAATCCCGGCGTTGCTCGAGTTAAATTACATCGCATGTTTAATGGTATAAGAAATATTTAAGGACCCATTTTGTAAAGTAGACAGATATCATAGATTTCTTAACAGTTGCAGCGCATTTTGGAACTTTCCAGATCATTTCAGAAATTTTTAGAATTTTCTAGACCGTTTCGCATCAATTTCATCAATTGTACACAATTTGGAACTTTCTAGATCATTCCCGAGATTTTCAGAATGTTACAGAAGTTTACATTAGTTAGAGAAGTATATAATTTCACATTTTTAGCACCCACAACCACCCATCCCGACCAAACTCCCTTATTAACCAGGGGACCGAGGGGTATTTGCCATCCCAACGGGAATTTGATCGAAGTTGCGATTGATAGATAAAACCGTGGACATACGTACGAACATAAGCATTTTATATAATAAAATATATTAAGAAATATTAAGATTATAAACATAGTTTCTTCTTAAAACAATACAAAGTCCTGTTTACACAGTTTGCCTACAAGATCGAGCGAGTCTCATAAAATAAATGCTAAACATATTTTACAAATGTTACTGCAATAATAAATCAATCGTTTTTTAAATTTATTTTTGTTTGATTCCCGTCGGATGTGCTCTGGCAAACTTAAGCAGATCGCCAAAGTAATTGTTTACACTAGGTACTTCAAATTTTCCTAATGTCATCAAACGGTTGCTATGATTATGACCAATTGGACGTAGTTCCTGAAAAATGTTCCAAACCACAAACATCACATTTTAAGGAATTTGTGTTTAAAGTTGAATAAATATTAGTGTATCTCATACATGTGGGTTGGGCTACTACGTCATGATGTCATTTAAAGAGTGACTTAGGGCTGCTATTTTTTGTCAGTCCTTTAACATGGATCACGTGACCAGTTTTGTGATTGTGGTTTGGAACGTTTATCTGGAATTACGTTCAATTAAGGATGGGTTATGATCTTGAGAGTCAAGGTTATTTAAGGCTAACAGATATTTGTGCTTTTTACTACGGAAGGAACAAACATTAACTTGTTATGCTTACTACTCGGTTGGGTCGAGTTAGTAAGTCTTTTATTGGGTGATGTATATGCTTCTACAATATGATCCCAGAAAATATACAAAACAAATTTGTTGCGAAATTTAAAAGAATTGTTAAAAAACGTTTGTGTGGGAAAGGTTATTATAGCATAAACAATTTTCTTAATGACACCACGGACTGGGAATAAAGCGAACACCCTCAGGCTCTTTAATTATAAATGTTTATTGTACGATATCACATTGTAATCCATATTTTATATTTAAAAAAAAACCCACTGAGTTTCTTGCGCCCATTCTTCTCAGGTCTGAGGCAGTCTCTTTTGAATGGATGATAGTTTTGTCGTTCAATAAGTGATTTTAAATCCTATTTTGAATAAAAATATTTGAATTTGAATTGGGAGTATATTACAAACATGGAGTCGGTTGTGATAGTGAAGATGGTCTTAGTTAATATTAAGCTGGAGGCAGGCTGACCTGTCCCACGAGGCGGTCGGCGCGACACAGCGTGGGCTCGATCTTGGTGCCGACTCCGATGAGACCACCAGGCACCGCGTACTGCAGCTCGTTCTGCTCCGCGAACAGCGACACGATGCGGGAGAAGATCGGCCGGCACGTCAGCTTACCGTCCCCATCCTTGCTCACTACCCCCGGTCGCACCTGTGAAACCGGCGTAGACCTTACAAACTACAGGCTCCCAAGGTCTTGCAGCAGGCTGTTTATACACAAAGTAGGCGCGCAGTAGACTTCCAGTTGCGAAAAATAGCCCGCGAATACCTGCCCATCCAAACTATAATATTCATCATGTAAAATCATTCATAAATCAAAATTAATTCCAAATATCATGTCAATCCATAAATATTATTACAACTTTAAAAATCTGTATACGAATATTGAACGCACATTTCCAATGTTAATTTCCAATTTCGATCATTGGTCATTTTCAACACAAGTAGCCACTATGCAATATACCAACACTTCATCCATCTTTGAGATTTACCAGGGCGGCCACGTGTTGTTAATAATTCTAGAAGGAAAGGATACCTATAAGGATGCAAAAAATATATACTGAGAAATAAAAATTTCTGCTCGTGTATCATTTAATAAATGAGAAAAAAGTGAACACCTCGGCCTCTATAAAGAGAGCCAAAACCAAAATGATGTTGGTAGACCACATAACGCTCAGAAGGACACACAACCGTACAGTATTTAGGTAACTTTTAATACCGGGACACTTCTATATGCAACGATGGCTTATGCGAACTAGACGTGCGTAGGCGAATCGGCATGGCAAAAAATTGGATGTTCCGCCTGGTTAAGATGTAGGTAGATAGAGCGATCTCCATGCCTAAACTAAAATCGGCCTAGTAATGATATATATGGAGCTGAAATGTGGACCCTTAAAAGAGCTGACCGTGAACGCATTGATGCATTTGAAACGTAGTGTTAGAGGTAAATCCTACGGGCTACGCATCCTGCATGAAATGGAGGTCACCGCGAGACTATCGACTATCTGCCTCCGTAGGATCTTTGACTTCTTCGGCCACATCGCAAGAAGGAAAAGCGACAACCTAGAAAAGCTTCAGGTAACAGGGAAAACTACAAGGCAAGCGACCGAGAAGAAGGAGTCCGATGCGTTGGAGCGACCAGATCCGCGGTCCACGAAGCTGTACACATTTCCGAAGACCGTAATAAAAGGAAAGCGATCGACTGGAAAATAATTTGTGGAGGTCACGACCCTCAGCAATGACAGTAGGAGGGATCATTTCAAATGCAGGCTTGGTGCTTATATGCAATATACTGGCGTGGCTATGCCCCAGTTGAATTCAATCCACAAAACTTATAAAAGTGGATCGATGAAATCGCGCGCAGTTCTAAAATGTGTTAAATATGTTCCTTAGAGATCAAGATATTATCACCATTGAATTGCGGCCTTCATTCTCATCACTCATTGTTTGGCGAGAGTTGTCTTACCAAGGAGGCACAAAGCATCATTTTTGTGAAAATTTTTGTAAGCTTAATTTCTCAAAAGTACACTTATAAAATGTATCTTTTATACAATACAGAAAATCGTCATCTTTAAACGAAACGCCGATATTTTCTTTGAAAAATGTCTGGGGAAAGTAGTGACTGTCTGTCAGATATATTCTGATACCCATGTAGGTGGCCATTTCGAAATAGAATAAATAATTATTTACTGTCGAGATTTTAATAAATAAACATGAAAGTTTTAGATCACATCACCTACTTCATCAAAATAGACACTATATGACAATAAGTTACAAGCCAGTTTTTTTTATTTAAATAAAGTAACGGTACGAGCATTTAGCTGCCCATAACTTAACAGACACAATATGATCTGAATCGTAGTTCAGTAGTAGACCTGCAGCCGTCACTTTTAACGTTCTTTTACAATTAATTATTTGAGGCAGACCCAGTCGTTCTGCCGGTAAAACTTTATGTAACGTAGTTCTTCTTTTAATTCGCCCCACAATTATTCGCCACTTTTCCGTTTTGGCCGACAGTCTGGTACACTCAGTCTGTCTGTCCATCTGGTCAGTAATGTAGTAGGTAAACATTTACGTAAAATGTAGGTGACATGTCCTGCACCCTACAATCTCCAATTCCCACGACTTTTTTCGGTACATAAGATGTTGAATCTCCGTGGCTACGAAACTTTAACAAGCTTCGGTGGCCTATTAACTGACACACAACTAGCTCTTGCACACCATCGACCGCCGCCGCTATATGTTCTGTACCTCAATCTCCATGCCGACGGTGAGCACGCCCTGGAGGATGGAGCCCCCAGCCACGCCCCCGCGCAGGTCATCCACCTCGCAGCCCGGCTTGTTCACGTCGAAGGACCGGATCACGATCATCCGCGGCGGGGATGTGAAGTCTCGCATCGGCACCGGGATCTTCTTTGTAATGTATTCACAGAGCACCTGCAATGTTCGTGATAATCTTTAGTTTAGACTCGTCACAAAGAGGATAGAATTGATAGTTATAGCATGAAGTTTGGGAACAGTACAGCAGCCGGCGGATGATTCCACAAAAAGGCTGTGCGAGGCAAAAAGTTCGGGTATAAAAAAGGCCCCTAATTTTTTTATGTGAAGGCAACTTTTCGCAATATACGCCCCTTAATGAGATGTAAAGGCAAATTTTGCAACTTTGGGTTTATAAAATTTAAAAGAAAATTATCAATTATTATACTAAGAAAGGTAATATCTTTAGGTATGGTTTTACCTCGATATTATATTTGAGCTGAGCAGAAATGGGTATGATGGGCGCTCCTTCCGCGACGGTTCCCTGCACGAACTTCACAATCTGCTCATGCTGCTCCTTGGCCTGCCCCTCCTTTACGAGATCTATCTTGTTTTGCAGAATGAGGATGTGTTTCAACTTCATGATTTCTATCGCGGCCAGATGTTCACTCGTCTGTGGTTGGGGGCATGATTCATTTCCTGAAATATACAGACGATGGTGTCAGCATGTTTTCTCTTTCACACCAGTCCCCCAGAAGATTAAGCAGGGTAGTACTGCTCTGGCTTTTCCACCCGCACCGAGCTTTTCATACGATTGCCCTTATTCTTGGAGTTATAACTAACCGTAGAATGTAGGTACCATTTCCACCTATATTCACTGCATAACTAGATGCAGTCAACCCACTTTAGTTTGTACATAAAGCAGTCAACCCACTTTAGTTTGTACATAAAGATTGATGTATCATTGAATGAGCTTGCCTGCCAATAGTTCAGTCGCCAAGTTACTGGTTATATTTTGAATTTAGCCAAATGTTGTAGCAATTATTTAGTCCTTTTCGTTACAAAATATAAATCAAGAATTTTAATCGTTGCAATGAAAAAAGAGAGATCGGAACTTTCCAGATAAATTATTTGGGTGACTGCACAGCAACCCCGTCTATTTTCAGCAGTAGTTTCAGAACTATAGGTTTCTTTCTTAGTATGCGTAATCTACTAAATTGATCTCATCTTTTTTGATATAACAAAAAAAACTGGTTTATTAGTTACAACCACTGAACACATTTATGAAGCAGAAAATGTAAAACAATTTTAAGAAACTATCCGACAACAATAGCAAGTTTCTGACAATTTTCTATTCAATCACAACGAAGTATTCATAGATCGCTCTGCAGACACCACCTCACATCTGCGGGCCATTTGCCAACCTGGCTCCAGCGTACCATGTCATCATACCTACCTATAAAGAAACCACGGATATAAAGTTTGCGTGAATTTTTATATTTTATACGCACCAGCGATGAGTAGTAAGGCAGCGTCCATAACAGCAGCGCCGTTGAGCATAGTTGCCATGAGAATGTCGTGCCCGGGGCAGTCTACGAAACTGACGTGACGCACCAGCTGGAAGCGGCCCGTGCAGGCGGGGCGGAGACACGGGAAGTTGTCGTCCTTCGACGACCCACCAGAGATAAAACTCGTCGGTCTGGGGCATTTCGGGTTGTCGCATTTGTAAATCTTTGCATTCGCATAACCTATAGAGAGATTACTATGAAAAATAAAAGTTATTCTTAAGATTTACAGGTCAAACTTATGACTTACCTATTATTTATTCAAACCTAATGTTTTTTTTTTATTTGTATGAAAAATTTTGCCGATTACTTAGTTACGATATTATAATGTTAGATATGTTATTTTTATGTTCCTTAAATAGATAAGTGTATTACTAAATGACCTAATTTGTTTATATAAATTAATTTATTATTTTCATTGCCAATGTTTATGGTAGCAGAAGACTTGGGGGATGAGATATCTATTTTAATTAATAAATATTAAATTCTCGAAGTCTTGGTGTAGAGAATACCAGCGTTGAGAAGTGAAATTCCCAACATAATGCTGACTAGACACCATTTTGGTTCTTTAAGGCGCGGTCATACCTCACTATCCACATTGGTTTCTTAGATAGTCGATTACAACGTAACGCATTGAAAATTTTCCGACGCAAAAAATACAGTGAACAAAGAAGGACTTAACGAAATTTTTGAACCGAATAGAATATTTATATATAATTTGAAATATCCAATAAAAAATTTGGAATATGCTTTGCAAAAATAAACTTTGCAGTCTAAAATCTCCGAATTTTCAGCTATAACAACATTCTTTTTTTAAAGAATTTCATAGAATTAGTACATTTCTAAAACTTAAACCGAACAATTTTTAAATTTAATATGTTAATTTTGAATAGACTAAAGAAAAGTAAAATAAATGCCCATTTGCAGCTTAGCCACATAATCAACACAAATATTGTAGGGTTGGTTGTACCGTTTACAATCCTAGTCAGTCCGCGCCTTAATGTCCATATTGTTATTAGTTATAAGATTTCTGTAAACTTTATAAACCAAATAAACCTTTTGATTATTAATTATTATTAAACAAAGATGCGTTTACAACAAGACTAGGAATGATAGCATGATTTGATGGCATACTCACAATATTGACCCATCTGCATCAAATTGCAAAGTAAAAAGCTGGAAAAATGGGTGCCCTATGATTTAACAGACCTACATAGAGAAACACGCATTGTAGCACGAGCATATTATACCCGTGATAAATCCGATAGAAGACACACAATGAAGTGACGTCTCAATGCAACCCCAAGTAATCTAGCCATTTGTGAATGTGGAGCACCGGATCTTCGACAATTCGAGAAGCTCTAATTTACACGCGGTTAACGGTTCGAGTTGATACTGGGGTGCACTTTACATTTTTCTGAATTTTGGTCACATTCACTCATATTCATAAGGCTCCTGGACTAATGGGAGTCAGCCCGTCCATACGATCCATAACAGGAGACAGTTCGGAACCGGCTATCTACAGGCCTATTGCTATTAGCTTCCTGCTCTCCAAAATCATGGAAGGCATTGTTAACCGCCAGCTCTTGGTATACCTAGACTCTAGAAAGTAGATATTTATCGACGGTCATTGCTGAAGCCCGTAAACGCTGGAACACCCCAAGGCGGTGTACTATCTCCTACACTGTTTCTTCTACATATCAATGATATGTTGGACGCCTCCAACATGCATTGCTATGCAGACGGCGGAAGAAACTTGCGTCTTTTATCGACTCCTCTTTTGAGAAGGTCGCGGAATGGGGTAAAATGAACCCTGTCTAATTTAAACCCCAGAAGACTCAGAGTTGCAAGTTTAAAACACAAAAAATATTTGTTGTACTTTTCGACAACTTTCCCCTAAATGCTGAGTGTCGAATCTCGAGAAGTTGCCGCGCAGCCCGAATTGTCGGAGATCTAGTGCTCTGTGAACGGCTAGATCACTTGGCGTTGCGTACAGACATCGCTTCTTTGTGCGTCTTCTACAGCATTTATCAGGACCTCCTGATTCGAAGCCGGCAACGCTCCTCTGGTGTTGCAAGAGAATGTAGGCGACGGTGATCACTTAACATACTGTAACCCGTACGCTATCTACGTTATGTTCTTCTTCCATAAAAAAAACCTGAAAGCCAAAGTATCTTAATTATTGCTGAGTGCCTCTGTGTTCTAGCGTTATCGTAATGGTAGACCGCGCCATTTCTATTGATCAATTCCGGCCGCGTCTCTCAACTACTTGCATTAATCTCATCAGTTGTCGGCAGTAGAGATCCGAACAACATTATATTAAATTCTTTTTTTTTAAATTTAACCTCTTTAATGTCATCAGAACCAGCCATCTGGCTGTACAAGAAGTACAGCGAAATAAATTTTATTAAAAGTTAAACATACTCCCTACATATATATGCGAAAAGACTTTAGTCCCTGGCCTATTTGTTTTATGAACAGGGACACTGCACTACAGGATTGCTATATAAATAATAACATATTATATATTTAATTATCAAAGCTGTTTAAATCAGTAAATTATATCACAACTATGTGTAATTGACACCGCTCTATGTCACTAATGTTAATATAGGAAATAAAACCTTATAGCACACAATAAATGAATTTATTCAAAATCGAATAAAATTACATCTAACAAGCACAAACACTGACATTATACAGACACAGAATCTACTTATTTCTAAAAATACCTTATATCTCAATATATATGCTTATATCCTATTATTATGTTTATCAATACAGAAACTACTAATTTCTAGAAGTAATAAGTCAATTTTAAGTGTAAATTAATATGTAATAAACACACATATTAGCTATCGATAACCTAGATAACTCCCGCGCAATAATTATTGTGCAAAATAAGGTTTATACTTAATAGTAAAACTACATTTATTTACGAGAATACGTGATGAGCCAAGCAAACGTTACCTTAAATGCAGTCGCGCTAAGAATTCTTGACTAAACCTACAATAATTGCGTTCCTCACTTTGAGACAAGTTAAATATCGTAGAGCACTTATATCACACAGTGACTCATTAATGCGGCAATTTACTGCTCGACAACAGTTCCCCACCAGCCGGGTGCCGGCTTCGTTTGCTAGGAAGTCCGCGCTGGTCAACTTGGCGAAGGTTTAAATTACAAATGTACTTAACTTAGCTATTATATAAACACCTTAATTAAAACTACTAAGTAATAAGTAATACAAGTATGTGTAGAAATCAGTGTTGTTATGGATATCCATATCCGTAACCGAAACTATCGGATATCCGAAATAAAAAATATCCGTAACCGTAACCGAATCCGAAATAAATGTTTTGGATAGTTTCGGATAGAGCGGAGTCTAACTAAATACTACACTCGTACAAATTAACTGTGCACTCCGCTGGAATGCGACAGCTCTCCCGCTACCTAATGACGTCACAGCGCGAGGTGCACAGCTAATTCGTACGGGTTATACTTTATAGTACATATGAAACGTCGTAACAAGTTTTTGTTTTTGCCCGGCTGGCAGACTACCGCGCGCCCGTTTAGTCGTAACTTTAGAGTCTAAAATCTAGAGTTCAGAGGTTTAGAGGTATTTGTATTTAATTTTACAGTTCCTTAAAAAATTAATATCCGTAACCGAAACTATCTGATAATCCGAAATAATTTAATATCCATAGCCGTAACCGAAACCGATATTATATTTTACCAATATCCATATCCATATCCGGATCCGAAATTATAAATCCATAACAACACTGGTAGAAATCGAATGATTTACAAAACATTGTTTAAAAATAAGCTAAATACTTTTCAAAAGACAATATGATAGACAAAATGGATCGTGTACCCGCATATAAGGGCAAGGAATTAATTTTATTCTATGCCTAACACTTCTGTTACTAAATGAAATATCTAGTATATTTAATTAGTTGATACTTTAATTGTAGAGTTTCCTACAACTGAGGGTTGCTAACTAACTTATTATACATAATTTATTTTATGTGATGCTTAAATCGAAACCAACATATTTTGTAAAAAAAAAAAAAAAGTATTAATATTTCTACAAAATAGTGCTTTCAAAATTTCCAAGAAATTAAAAACCATCTTTAAAATATTGAATTAAATCTTTTAAAATAAAACAAGAAATCAACAAGAATAAAAGATCTCCGATTTACTTAAGTTACATTTAATATTTAACTTTTACTTGCTAGCCTAGCCTATTGACTGCTTACAAGCCCAATAAGATTTCATATAAATGGGATTACCAACCTACTTACATTTCCTATGAGAAATTGATAATTGAGGAAAAAAAAACTATGCATGTGCTTAACACAACGGGCAGAAGTGAGAATATATATCGGCTCATGCGGGCTAACGACAGGCAGTTCTTCCTTGTCTTACCACTTCTCTTTCTTGCCTCTCGGCGACATTTAAACAATTTCTCACTAAAAGCGTCGTGCTATTGAAATAAATGCAGGCGAAATTGAGCGACCTACGAAAGGAAGCAGTGAAGGCGGAAGAGACGAATTATCCGTACATATATTTAGGTTACTGTGTGTCGAACAAACTGGATTATGTCTGATGACTTTGTGTTCGCACGGCCATCGCTGTTAAGTTCAGTTTGTTGTCGTTCGTGGTACTCGGGTTTGAATAATGGATACATTGCACCGGCCACTACTTCTTCCTATATACATAATATATTACAGGAGCGTTTTATTTACCTACTTCAAGACGAGTTTATATACTTCTATTGAATGTTCACGACTAGGTTCCATTAGGTATATCCGAAATCATATAATAGATGCCACCATAATCCAAAATACAAATCAAAGGGCATACATGCCACCAACTAACATGACGATTTATTCATAATAGGATTCAATATCACTTATTGAACGTCAAAAACTACCACCCATTCAAAATAGACTGCCTCAAGCCAGAGAAGAACGGGCGCAAGAGACTCGGCGTATACGTATCTTAGACTCAGTCACGAGTCACTGTCAGATGCAGTATCTGGCGACAGCTATAGTAATCGTATGCATCACCATTTCAGTATTTCGTTCTCGGTAACTTAACGGCGGCCTGAAGCTCAAAATCATTAACAATAAACTTACAACTTTTATTGGTTGAAACGAAGCTTAACGTCCAAGTCTAGATAAACATATTTACTGGTATGGTTCCTAGATATTATTTTCGGTGGTTAGCGATACATTAAATTTTATGTTGGTTTTTTATTATTAAATGATCTGTATAAATATGATCTACAATGACTGAATGGATTTGTTAAAGCACCTTCAGATAATCTTCCTTAAATATAAGCAACATAAAATGCTGTTTGATGACGCATTTTTTGTGATTCAAACCCAGAGTTTATTTCTGCTGAATTTACAGGAGTGAAAGCTACAATGTAATCATATAAGTAATTTACTTTTCACCTCTCCAGCACGAAAAAGGTGCCATTGCTACGTGAAACTCGCAGCAAAACAGTTTTTGAACCCCACGTGACCATACATCCGCGAATTCTATTTTAAGTTTTTAAATTCATATTTCTCTTATAGATTTGTAAAACTAAACATAATCTATAAATGCAGGAAATAGAATTTAAATTAAATTATAATATTTTATGTTATACCTTAACATTGAGAATAATATCAATGTTAAGGTTCAGTTACATTTTCTATCTTTATATATATAATTCTTGTGTGCGTGTGTATATCACTGAACTCCTCCTAGACGGCTGGACCGATTCTAATGAAACTTTCTGTGTGTATTCAGGTGGATTCGAGAATGGTTTAGATTCACAATTGAACTACCTCCTAAACGGCTGGACCGATTTTGATGATATTTTTGTGTGTTCCAGTGAATTTGAGATTGGTGTGTGTCTTCAGGTGGATTCGAAAATGGTTTAGATTCACAATTAAACTACCTCCTAAACGGCTGGACTGATTTTGATGACTTTTTTGTTTGTTTCAGTGAATTTGAGATTGGTTTAGATTCTCAATTCCGCCCATATAATATAATTCTCCTGCTCATGTGTATGTTAGTGAAGCTCCTAACGGCTGGACCGATTTTTCAAATTTAAAACATGTGTACAGGACAACGTCTGTTGAGTCCACTAGTCTATATATATGTAATGAAAATGGTCTTTGTTTGAGGCTCTTTCACGCCTAAACCACTGATCGCATCGATATGAAACTACCACCACCATGCGAAATTTATTCTAGATGGTATATGGCTACTTATTTTTTTTTATTGAATTTGTTTGTAATAAAAGGAATAAAATTAAATTTATATCCTTTTAAAATTCGCCCAGGAAAGCGGGCGGGATCGGCTAGTCAAAGTATAAAACAACAAAATTAAAAACTAAATTATAAAAAAATAACATATTCATTAAACTCACTTCAAACGGTCTAGATAACAATATAAACCAGGTGTTGGAGATTATTTATCTCTATTTTAATTTACACCACCTTATTAGGATAGTCATGTCTCTTGGAACTAGAAAAAATACTTTATCTAGTGCACTTTTCGAAGTACATATTTTTGCACAGAGGCACCAGACAATATTTTACTTACGTTTTGATTATGGTCAATTATTTTATAATCACAAAATGTAATTAAATTGAACAAGTTTCATCAGAATTACTTATTACAAATTCGTTTATACAAAGGAATAGTGCTGACCCGGCAACACTATTCTCTTGTATAGTAGTAAGTTCCGTAGTAATAGTACTTATAGTAAAAATAGTATACCGCACGCGCTCATTGTACGATTTATCATATGTAATGAAATGTTAATACAAATGATTTAAGTTTTCTTTAGTGTTAATTCCGCCAATATTTGTCTTTAAAACAATTCGACACGTGTTTCGCCTCTAGAGCGAAGACGCCTCACGAGACATCCTCAGGACGTGTTGTCTAGCCAAAATCTGGCACGAGACTCAATGTTATTAGCCGCGGCTTAATTATAGTCAGTTTTGCATGAGACCATTTCTTTCGGAAAGCTACCGCCGTCACTGCCTTTATATTAATTCTTTCACGTCTTGACCGAGCGAGGATTTGCCTCGCGAGGCTGCTCGCTTAGTCAGTACGCGGCTTTTGACTGAATTAATATAGGTATTTCTTAGTCGACAAAAAAATTTCGTTCAAGATAAGTAACAACCAACACGCTGCATCTTATGGTATGGTAAGTATTATACCGATCCGTGCAATAGTTATCTCAAAAAACAGGCTATACATTTATTTATTATAATATAGATTGTTGACATAGACTGACGTCACGAAAACCCCGCTCAAAATGGCGCTTTTTAATAACCGAAATATATTGCACAAAAATATATATATTTTTTAATTCAATAAGAATATTCTTATCAATAATTTGATGTGTTTGATAAGTTTTAGGATGCAAATCAAATGTAATTATTTTTAAAAATCTAAATGCATATTATACCTTAAGGGCAATATTTCGGTGTTTTTTACTGAGATTTGAATAATTATAGGTTTTCACATTTTCCCTAGTTTTTCGTCAAATACCCTCCAGATTTAAATTTTGACAAAGATTATGTTAAGATGTATTCCAAGGTACCAGTTACAATTCAATACATAGTTTTCTATGGTATATCATATCATAATTCATAAATAATATATTAAGTATTGCTTTTTGTTCCTATTGCATGAAAGAACAAACTGTCTAATTGGTCATAACTTTGGCATATTGAAGGATTGGAGATAATTTTTATTTTATCATATTTGTGTAGGTACTTATTTCACTATAATAATTATAAACTACTACTCAAAATTATTACTATTTAGACATAGTATCTACTCTACTGTAACTAAGTGAAAGTCTACATTTTTCTTTTAAAACTATCTTAACATAAAGATTGCATGATTTACTATAATTAAAAAAATACGATTACTTCGTGACATAACTTTTGAAAAAGGACAAGGGATGCTATTTACTTTACCCATACAGCAGTATGACTGTATGCTGTAGTCCATTTAAGTGTACTCGCTATAAGTGTAGGGTGTTACCTGTTACCTACTGCAGAAAGCAACCAAGATGAAATGGATGCCACATAGTTATCTAGAGAGTTAGAGAAATTCTATGATGGACTCAAATTTCACTACCAAAATCCATATCTACTCTATTCAACACATACTCAATGTAAAAGAGGTATCTATACTATTAATTTTACTTAAAACAAATACTTTCTACACTTGACACTACCACATTTGCACTCAGTGCGATTTCTTAGCAGTGCTCTATTTTGTTGCTGAATCTCGAATCTTGATTTGACAGGGGAAGCGGGTGTTGTAATTGTTGTTTTCGTCTCTGATGGCAACACACCATTCTCACATACAACAGTCTCATTCGCTGCTTTTTGTGGATTTTCATCGTCATTATCAGAGCCTCTCTGGAGATAATCAAAACAAAGCTCTTCACCGGCCTCTATGTCTTTCGTTGCAAATAGTGCTAACATTGGCAAATTAGGATCAAGGCAGTCCGCCCATACTGCCCACACTCCCAGATTGGGATCACATGAGTGATTAATAAAATGGGAAACATTGCCCAAGTTACAAGCATCCACAACATAGGGATTCTCAACAGAATTGAAGTCTAGGTCAAACAAGTATGTCAAGCCATTGGCGTCATATTCCCGCCCTCGCCTCTCAGCCTCTTCAAATGTGATCACTTCTCCGACATATTGACACAGAAACTGACCTTGTTTTATTTTTTGTTCCGCCTTCACCCCCCAACCACAGCCAGTGGGAGTTCTAAATATTGTTAGTTTAATATTCCTCCCCCTCTGGACTACTCTATTATTACATTCTGATGAACACTTACAGGCTTTGTTGCATTCATAGACAGGTGTACCTGATGCAACTCTAAGTCTTTTGTTAATAGTGTATGCAAAGAAACCAGCTTGCATACCACAGCAAGACTTAGAGCGGCAATTACATGCAGTGCAGTCACATCCTATTGGTGGGTCTTTTGGAATTAACACACCAGCTCCGGGCATACATTCATTTATATAAGTAAAATTTTGTGGAGGGCCAGCCAGATCAACATCATTCTCAACACTTAGTTTTTTGCAATTATCTATTTGGTTTAGATATTCTTCCCATTCTTTCAGTGCCATTAATTGCTGGCATCTCTTTCTAACCATGACATACAATTGTAGCACATCTCTGGTCTCCTGAACTAATTCTGGCGCATAAGCTTCTTGAGTTGTATTAAGCTTAACCATAGCAAGAAGCTTGACTAAAAGCTTTATTTTTAAATCCTCAAGTGAATATTCTTGAAACTCGTCAATCCTTTTCTTTAAATTTTCCTCACTTAGTAAATCCTCAAATGACAATTCTTTTCTCAGCTTTTCAAATAATTTACAATATTTCTCTTCCTCTGTGAGTAAAAATTCTTTAAGAATGTGAGGGCAATTGTCGAGATTCTCTATTGGTTCCCATGTATTATCACTATCAGGCCATCCCTTCCATTTTATAAAAAATGCCTCCTTTCCCCATTCAAACTTGAAATCTTTTATACTTTCTATAACAAATTCTTCGAGATCCTGTTTCTCCTTCTTTTTCTTCTTGGCTGGAGGTTTACCCGGTGTTTCTTCATTTTGAATCACACACTTTTTATTGGCTCTTCTTAACTTTTCATGAAATAGATTTTCATCTATTTCAACAGTTCTCTCCCGAAACATTCTTATTGTGCAGTCAGGCAGGTACTCTGCAACATACCATGTGTTTAGATTAGTATTCAATCAATAAATATGAAGGTAATATTTACTATAAAAAAAAAAACTAACCTAAATCACATGGTATTTTGCATTGTACTTAAAGTATTTTTTTTTTCAATAAATAAGCAAAAGTAAATTCAATACAGAAGAAAATTTTACATAATATCAATATATAACTAGAAATGTGGGGGCATCAAACCCTTACAATAATAATTATTATCATGAAAGTAATAATAATATGAAAGTAAAAGTTGATACGAAATTCTGATATTCATTGTATTAAGTTTAATATTTGTATGCTAGGATAAGTGCTAGCAAAACATATAAGCTCATTATTATAATATTTTAACACCATTGTATACTATGTTTTTTGCAAATATATTATTATTAATAAAAGCCATTAAAGTGGGTATTTTGTCAAAGCGCATTTTTGTGTGAGACGCTTGAGCACATATTTTATTTTAAGTCTTTCCAAAAAAATAAAAAAAACCTTCACATTTTCCTGAGTATTCAGCAATTTTGAAAACTTAGCAAAATAAATAATTACATAATAATGGTATGTATATAAATGGTCACCATACTATAATAGTATGGTATAGTACATATTATAGTATAGTAAATTTAATAAGTATTTTTTCCTATTATCGTGCGCAAAGTTCGATTTTGCGCATGCATTTGCGTTCTACTTTCCCACACTTTGACAAGAGCGTGCGGGAATGTGGCTGAGCGTGTGGGAATGTTTGAAAATAATTATAGTGGTCGAACTTTGCGCAACTTAATATGTGCGCAAAGTAGGTCGTTCCCGCACGAACGAAGCGAGTGCAGGATAACCAACGTACGAAGGAGTATCGTATACTATTTTTCCTATTAACTTTGCGCACGATAATAGGAAAAATAGTATACGAAACTTGTGCGCACCTAGTTCATCATGCACTCGCTTTGTTCGACCTAGTTCGCACACAAATTATTTTAATGGCCTGGTACCAGAACCAATCACAACCCGGGGAGTAGTTGCTATACTGTGATTGAAGATAGTGTTCATAATGGTGATCCCATTACAGCTATCGACATTATTATGGGTTGCTAAATTTTTTAATTCACACCAGGCCAATAAATAAACACAATTATATTTTTTTGCAGGCACTTGTTAGGTATAAGATAAGGATGGATCATTAGTTTATCAAAATAAACAAACTAAATTGTATCCGTAATGAACAATATTTTAATTAAAATAGAAAGACAACTTAACATGTCTATTGATTGGTAGTTTACATTGATACACTAGCAAATTCCAGAATTTGATCTACATAGCTCTTATTCCAGCGCTGCTAGAGAACGTTTATACTAATGGGTGAAACTAAGCCTAAGGTGCCTGATATGGACCTTTAAAAACCCTCACTGGGCCTACTCAACCTGGCTTTGCACTCTTTGAAATTACATGAAAACTGGGTACGTAGCAATATGATAATAACTATGTATTATTCAGATATGATTTTGAATGAACTTATTATGTTAACAGAATATTATACATAAGTAATCATTGGTGAAAAACCATTTCAGTTCTTAGAAGCATAATATGGCAAGTCATCATTGAGCTGCTCATACTTCAGTAGTCTTCCTACTAATCTTGCAGTGCTAGCTATTGTTTAACATCTCCTTCAAGTGTGTGAACACAGAAACAGTTGGTTAGAATTTTTATTATTGTATGATCCATTCAAACCCAGGACAGCTAGACATATTATACAACCATAGACTGCATGTAAATTGTTTGCGATGTTGGAGGTTCGCACTGGCAGGGTCGCCATGCGATGTTGGAGGTTCAGGTATTGGAATGATTATAGTCTGACTGCGATAATAAGCCCCTTTATTATGCTATGCAGATCTTTTATACTAGTTGGAGAGATGAGTGTGTGTATAGGTGTTTACACACACTACAGTTAATAAGGAAGCAACTTTAAAAAAATAGCAAGATGATAAGAAAGAAGAAGTTGCTATACATAGGGTATAGCAACAATAGCCACTGTTCAGGTATTATCTATAAATAAATTTAAATGTTTTATGAAAAGATGGCGGATGACAGCCTGGGACTAGATTATGATTATTTTGCAATAACAGTACATTATTGTATATTTTATTAAAAAGAGTGCAAAAAAAGAATGCTGGGAGTTTCTTGCAGCCACTTCTTCTCTCTCAGAGCGCCATTTTTTTCCGAAGTTTTGGTAGTGTTATAAATGACATCAAAAAGAATTCTAAAGGAATCAATTTTGAGAAAGTAAATGGCTTTTTATCAGTTACCAACTTTAACATACCTGGATGTATCCTTACACTCAAATATATATTGAGGCCCACATTTTTAGTATAATAATAATCAAAAATATTAATAGAGATTAAACAGATAAAAACTAGGTTGAACATTGAAATAAATTAATTGTTTAATAATATTTATAAGTCAATGTAAACTCACCTAATTTAATGGTAATATTCCTTTCAAGCTCATTTTTAAATCTGACAGTTTGAACACCAGAAATTGCTTTTACCACCGTTGACTTGCCATGGGCTACATGTCCAATGGTACCAATATTGATAGTGGCTTGCCTTGAAATTACCTCAGGGGACAGGGCTGATAGCTTTGTGACATCCTATGAAATTTATGAATTAAATGAACTGATGAACCAACAAAATCGTACAGAACTACAGAATAGGTAGCTGGTAAGTTTATGAAACAGTCAGGTGTCAAGTTTAATTTTGTTAAATTAAAACAAAAGTGTAGCTGATGTAGTTAATGCAAAAATAAAATAATGTCCAGAGCTATGCAAGAACAAATATTAACAAATCTCTATTAATTTAGATTTGATTACAGTATAGATGTAAGAAAGTTAATAGAACCTGTATGCAGAAAAGCAAAAAACAAGCCGTACTAGAATATAAATTTATTATTCAATTTCTTATAATTGAAGCAAGTAATGGAGGTTATGATGATAGAACGTAAAGCATATTTGATATAATTATCATAATTTAAAATAAATTATCAAGGATATACCAAACAATATAAGACATATTAAACACAAAATTAAATTTTGAGTAATGAACGGATTTATTAACAACGTACCAATTTTGTTAGATCTTGCTGATGCAAGTTTGACTGTGCTCGCCCATCATTCGAAGTCATCGTACCCAAGCAGTCTTTCACTTCGAACTGGAAACCAGTATAGTTTTCGTTTAATGTACGTTGGTTTTTTATTTAAATCAATGTATTCTTAATTATAAACATTTATAATTGTTTGAATTACCAATTATTAAAACGGCGTGGCTTCAGTAACAACTAACAAGAAATTAGTTTTTTTACAATCTACAACCGCCAGGCGGCAGGTACTAATGAAACTTCAAAGCTGTACTGTCAGACCAAAATGTCAGTCGGACTCAATCAAGTAAGAACACTTTTACTCTAAACTGTCAGATTGTAAAACAAAATTTAATTCCGTGCGTGCGCTGAGTTTTTGATTGCTTTTGGATTTATACCATTGACCTCTACCACAGTAGACATATGTATCAGTACGGAAACTAAGCCTTGTTGCTAAAATACTTACTGAAATATGCGTACACTCCATTGAAGCAATAGGGTTGTCAGGTTATTTTTCTAACCGACTTAAAAAAATGAGTTTTGGAACGAAGTTCCTTAAGTAAAAAGCGTAAGATTTTTATGTAAAGTGTATGAATGATAGCTATACAGTGTATAATGCAATATTATAGTCTACATGATGACTGTTCTGTAATGTTTATAACTACTGAAACGACAACAACATTTTATTGAATATTTTCTTGGAAATATTTTTTTTTATGTTTTTTTTAAATCAAATTGGGTATCATTTTCGAGATTTTTAGGAGTGTCAAGATTTTTGGGAATGGAATTACAAATATGACACCTATTTTGTACATTTCGAACGTTTGTAGGGAGTTTCTGTACTGGTACATATGTCTACTGTGCCTCTACTATACACCTAAAACACAGTAGACATACGTATCAGTATGGAAACTAAGCCTTGTTGATAAAATGCTTGCCTTCACGTGCGTACACTCCATTGAAGCAATAGGGTTATCAGGTTATTTTTCTAACCGACTTTAAAAGGAGGAGGTTCTCAATTCGACTGTATTTTTGCAACGAAGTTCCTTATGGGCGGAGCGTAAAGTAAAAACAGTAAGCTTTTTATGTATAGTGTATGTTTGTATAATGGCTATACAGTGTCTAATGCAATATTATAGTCTACATAAGACTGTTATCTAATATTTTAAAACAACAACATTTCATTGAATGTTAATATCTTGGAAATATTTTAAATCGGTGCACTAATTACTACTTTTAATTTTGAGCGAATATCAACATGCTGTACATTGTACAATCGGGTTACGGGGTCACTGGGTCAACACTCAATATTTAAATGAACTTGAATCTTTACACATCAAAATGCGATGTTGCCATCCCGCGAGCTTCAAGTTCAAAGACGCTGGTCGTTTGTCGGATAGAACACAAGCGATGTTGCCTGTTTGCTTCTCGCGGTGACTTCAAACGTGTCGGACCGTCCTAAAGTGAAAGAACGCGGACGGGATAAGGGTAGGGCGCAACCTATCGATAAATAGCTTCTTTTAAAGGAAATAATACCCGATTCTAAAAGCTAATTAACTTTAAATAATTAGCGCACAGTGTTTCTAGAAATATCGTAAAAAACCTTAGAACACTACGCTTACTAAATTACTTCAACTTAAATAGTTAGTGTATTTAAGGTAATGAAAAGAAAATGAATTTATTTAAATTATTTTTTATATAATACTAACTGACCCAGCAAACGTCGTATTGAGCCCTGGATCCCCGACAATTCGTTGCACGCGGTCAATAGGTGATACTGATCTAACTGATACTAGGTTGCGTCTGACCAGAGATGACAAAAATACAGGCAGTATCTGGTGTTCCTCCGCTTTTGGAGAGTGATAGAATCTAGGTTACCTTGAAGTATTACCGTGATCTATTAATGACCCCCAGCTTCTTTGAATTCAATTTGGGTTCCTTGACACATTCCAGATGACCTGTAGACATGACCGGACGCGGTCTTCAAAATCTACTCACAGCCAAAGAGTACACCCTACCGTTGAAATTGCCGAAACGTTGACAGCAGATACGAGTATGCTCCCCAACGAACACACATACCCATATTATTATTCACGCCGGTTTTTTGTGCGAGTGAGAAACATAATCCGAACGAGTCTGGTCCGATCGTACTGTCGTTATAGGACGACAGCATGACTCTGCCACATTAAAAAACCCTTTTAGTCACTGACAATTCACAGAACAAGAGTTTCGTAAGTTTAATCGTAAAAAATACTTGCTAGAAGTTCATTAAATTTATAATTTGTTAAAAATATAATAACAATCGAATAACACAGAAATAGTTGTATCCTATCCTTGGATAGGTATTTGGTAATGGTTGCTAAATAATGGTATAAAAGTATCGATAAACTATAATTGTGAGGTATTAATAGTCATCACTCATCAGTGACCAGTGTATCGCGAATCTTCTGGGCGAATTAATTATGTGTGTGCCTTTCAAAGGAATCAAGCTGAAATGGACAGTTTCTCCTAATCTATGTTTGTACATGTGTAAATTGTGTTTCTAAGTTTGTTAATTGTTGTTGCTATTACGGTGAATTTGACATTTATTTTTTCTTTTGACGCTTGACTTTCATGTTTTGCGATATTTCTGTGTGTTTCATAGGTATGCAGACCATACTGTATATATATAATTAATTACTTATCGATATAAATTATCGATTTATTCCAACTAACCTATGTATTTATTATATTGGCAGCTCTGATATTACGTCATTAGTTGATTATGTTGGTATCAAGATTTAGTACAATAGAATACAAGCGACATTTCTCATTATTTTCTATGGCACAACGTAGTGTTTAAATTCTCTTTGGTGTTCTGTGCTGCTGGTTGATCGTAGTGTTTAAATTCTCTTTGCACGACAATTTCAGAGAAGCGCGGGAACTCCTGATTGCTTAGGGCGGTCTTTTTAACAATAAAATTAAATATTTCTTTTATATTGTATATAATCCTCATATTTTTGAAAAGTATTTGTATATGTTTATCATTTAATTTGTTTAGTATAAGTAAAAGTCTATATATTTAGTGATTTAGGTTTGTGCTAAGAGATGTCGAAAAGGCGGAAAAAAGCCAAGCCGGAACGAGATAAAGGTGAGTCTATTTTAGATTCCACCTCTGAAAGTAGCGAATACTCAGATTCGCGTACAGTTTTGGAAGACCACGAGGACTTTTATTTGCCATATAGGGTGGCCGACTATTGTCGCCGATATCCGGAAGACGCAGGTGCCGGTCATGAATTTATAGTCTTCATAGAGAGTGTCACTGAACAGCCACTTGGTAGTCGTGACATGCTAACTCTTAGTAGTTACTTATCGCGCTTCATTAAAGGCATTAAATATCTTAAGAAACTCAACAAATATAAGATAGGAGTAGTGTTTGAACGACCCAATTTGGCTAATACATTCCTAGACAACACGACATTTTTAAGGGAACAAAATATTAAGGCGTCCATCCCAGCTGGTGCCACTGAATTGTCTGGAGTGATTTCCTCCGTACCCATTGATATGTCCAACAAAAAAATTTTCAAATCTTTGTCAAGTACAAAAAAAAATATTTCTGTTCGGCGTATAATAAAAAAAAACAAATCCGATAGTGATTTTATATTACAATCTACACAGGCAGTCATTACTTTTGCGTCATCTACTTCACTCCCAGATTACGTTCACTTAAAGATGTGGCGTCTACCAGTGCGACCTTATGTGCCGCCAGTTAAGCAGTTTTTCCGATGCCTTAGGTTTGACCACTTGGCTAAATTCTGTAAGAATGCTCAGCGTTGCTCAATCTGCACTGAAAATCATTCATATAAAGAATGTACTATACCTATTGACAAAGCAGTATGTGTGCACTGTAAAGGTAACCTTGCAGTATCAGGTCAATGCCCTATAAAACAAAAAAAGATATTGGATAGTAAAAATAAAAGTAAAACACCATTATCAGATTTATTTAAACATCCAACAAGCTTTCCATCACTCAAGAAGACAGAGAACACACAAGACATCATTAATTTAATTTTATCCAATCCAGCAGCAATGAACCTAATCACAACTGTCACAATTCAACTGTCACAAACTTAACATAGTACAGTGGAATGCTCAAAGTCTGTTGAGTAACAGACTTGAGCTTCAAAACCTACTTTATGAGCAGGACATACACATAGCACTTATATCAGAAACTTGGCTTAAACCAAATATACAGTTTTCTATCAGAGGTTATACAATACTAAGAAATGATTATGATCACAATGGTGTAGCAATTTTCGTTAGAAATGGCATTTATTTTCAAAAGTTAGAAACATTTTCTGATAACTCCTTGCAAAATGTAGCAATCAAAATTAAATACAAACAAAAAGACATCTCAATTGTTAGCTTTTATAGTCCTGGCAACAGTGTACCTAACTTTGAAAAATCTAAATTTAATAGACTGTTGCATAGTATTCCAAAACCACTAATAATTGCTGGTGATTTTAATGCTTACCATACCATTTGGGGTTGTAATAGAACCAATTCTAGAGGTAGAGACATCATGGATGTAATGGACGATAATGACTTAATGCTCTTAAATAATGATCAACCAACTACAGTGGGTACTAATTCTTGGAGACTAAATGGACTAGATCTAACAATACTATCATCTTCATTATTCCTGTGCTGTGAATGGCAAGTTCATCAGGACTCTTTGGGCAGCTATCACTTGCCTACAATCACAAAATTTTCCATGGTAGTGTCGGAAACTGAATCTTCTTCAATTCCCTCCAACATTCCTCCACACAGTAATCTGAAAATAGTAAATTGGGACCAATATGAGAACTTAGTAAATGACTTGTTAAAACAATTTGATATAAATAATTGTAATCTACAGAAGTCTTACAATAACTTCTGTTCCATAATTCTTAGAGCGGTAGAAAATTCAGTACATAAAACCAACTACCACTGTAACAATATTACTAATCTACCTAAAAGAAAGCGACAACTTCCCTGGTGGAATGGGCATTGTACTAAAGTGGTAGAAGATTGCAAACAGGCTTATCTGTTATTCAAATCAAATTGCAATATCCAAAACTACATTCATTTTAAGCAAGCTCAAGCAAAGAAAAAATATATATTAAGACTTGAACGTCGTAAATCCTGGACAGATTTTTGCTCCACCATAAATAGGTTAACGCCAATGAAACAGATTTGGACAAAAATGAGGAAATTTAAGAACTTATATTCTAATAATAATAATTTCCCTAGCAATAATTGGATATCCAACTTTTTACACAAATATACTCCTGATACAGTACCAAATTTGACAAATATTCACAATAATCATCCTTTAAATAGCATCAACTCTTTTATGATTGCCCCTTTTACTATTGAAGAATTAAAAGCTGTATCATCAAGAAAGGACTCTGCATGCGGTTTGGATTGGCTCTCCTATAAAATGTTTAAATTCCTTAACTCTTCTAACTTAAATAAGTTTCTAAAAATATTAAATCTCCTATGGAACAACTTCACTATTCCAGAAGAATGGAAAACAGACTGTCTAATTCCAATTTTAAAGCATGGGAAAGATTCTAGTTCAGCTGATTCATATCGTCCTATCACACTAAGCTCGTGTGTTGGTAAAATTTTTGAACAATTAATAAAACAGAGATTAATATTTTATATTGAAAGTAACAACCTCTTACCTAATAATCAATTTGGATTTCGATGCGGTCGTTCTGCTTGTGAGAGTCTACGGCATTTATGTCTTGACATCCATAGTGCCCAGATTGACAATAAGATATTGGCTGGTGTTTTTTTGGATGTTGTGGGAGCATTTAATAATGTTGATTTAGAACAATTATCATCCATTCTTCTATCCTTAAATGTCCCTGAAAAAATAGTTAGTTGGATATTCAATTTCTTGCATGGTCGTAAACTTTATGTTAGAGTCAATAACCAATTAATAGGTCCTCGATATTCATATAGAGGCGTATCGCAGGGCGGAATTTTGAGTCCATTGCTCTTTATAATCTACATAAATAATCTAAATAAAAATCATAATAAAAAAAAAATATTGGCTTGGGTAATAGAGTTTCTAACCTCCAATTTGCTGATGATCTAGTAGTGTATAGTTCAGGGCTTAATTTATCAAATGTTGTGTTAGATCTTAATGTAGCACTCAAAAAATTGGAGCTTTATTTTCAATATCTTAGTCTTGAGGTCAGTATTGACAAAAGCAAAATAGTAATATTTTCAAAGCATTCTATAAGAATAAGAGATGCAAAAATATATTATGGTACTCAGGAAATTTCAATAGATAATTCAATAAAGTTTTTAGGAGTTACCTTTTTAAGTAATTTTAGATGGCACAAATATGTCGAAATATTAGAAAATCGAGCATTAAAGGCCTGCAATATTCTGAAATCATTAGCTGGTACATATTGGGGTGCAGACCATATAGTATGCTGTCAGAGTGGCAAAATTATAACCAACTTTATACTGATGGATCTTAAAGTAATTCTGCTGTCTCTATGGCAGTTTATGACATACAACTGCGGAGTGGGTTTGGTCATAGGTTAAATACCTTGGCTAGTATATCCACAGCAGAAGGTGCTGCCATATATGCTGCTCTAGAATATATTGGAGAACAGTCATATAATAATTGGATCGTTATAACAGATAGTATGAGTGTTTTAAAAGCTTTACAATATCCTAAATGTAATGTTACAACTAATTTCATCATTTACAATATTAGAGACAAATATCAATGCTTATCCCTAACAAAAGATATTGTTTTATTCTGGACTCCTTCACACATAGGCGTGGAAGGAAATGAACAAGCTGATTATCTTGCTAAATCTATTGTGAATAGTAATCAGATACATACTGCTTTGAACATTCCCATACCACACACAGATGCACTGTCTCATTTTAAAGGTACATTCTTGCAAGACTTTCAGAATTATTGGCAACAAGTTGTTCAAACAAAGGGCAAATGATTAGCCGACATTAAAAACGAAATCTCTCCTCCCTGGTTTGTTAAAAAGAAAAAATACTTACACAGAAAATTTTACACCACAATTTGTCGGTTACGTCTGGGACATTCTCGTAGTGGTGCTCATTTATTTAGGATCGGTGTTTTAGATTCTCCAACTTGTCAATTCTGTAATTAATCCATCCAAACTCTTGATCACATTTTCTTTGACTGTCCCCAATATAATCTTCAAAGATTTACATTGATAGACTGCCTCTTGGATATTTATAAGAATGCTGAAGACATCCCGCGCTCACTTCAGCAGTTATTGAAAACTTATGACTGCTTCGTGCCGCTT
The DNA here is from genome assembly GCF_905404315.1 of Leptidea sinapis. NCBI lineage: Eukaryota > Metazoa > Arthropoda > Insecta > Lepidoptera > Pieridae > Leptidea > Leptidea sinapis. The sequence continues at coordinate 828,820 of NC_066289.1, forward strand.
TACAAATTTATAGTTTCAACGGTAGGCGAAATTTGAATATACGGCTTGGCTTTTGACACAATCCCTTACACAGACTTAAAACATATTCGTCCATAAATTATTATTGGACTTGTGTTTATAATGTAAATTTTAATGTATAAATGTAAATACATATTATATTTGTAGTTATACCTTAAATTAGTTTCATATTATCTTATAATTATACTCAACTAATATTCATCATTGTTACTTATAATTCATGTATAATATATTTCTTATAACGTATATGAGATTTATATTTTAGTATTATATCATAAAAGTTTATTATTAAAAATAAGGGGCTAAGCTTGATCTTCATTGGAACAGGAATATTATCAATAAAAGACTTGGCTTCGGCCTTTCATGCGAACCTATATGTATTTTATATGTATATGAAGAAAATGAAACATTTACTACTTTTATGGGAAATTGTACTATTTATGTTTGAAGATGAAGATTATATAAATACTTAGCTTGACTTTGAACAAGCTGTGTAACGTGAAGAATAGAAAAATAAAAATGAAGACTTGGCTGTATGGGCTTTTGACCCCTTTGCCTGTCCAGATGGACGAACAGAACCAAAAAAAAATATCTTTGCACTTTGCTGCTGGTTGTCTGAGTCTAGGGAAAAGTACCTAATTCTTTATTGTTTTGTGTAAGATTTTCACGATTCACCATGTCCCTGACGAAAACGAACATGCTGGTAATTTCATGAAATACTTGTGTTTTTTTTTTAGTTATTTATATAATGTAAATAAGAAATTACGTAATCATAACAGGTGCGCACCTTCAGCACATCATCGGCTGCTGCTCAGCTTATAAAACCTCCTGTTCAAGTTTTCGGCTTGGAAGGCCGATATGCTGGTGCCTTGTACTCTGCGGCTTCAAAAAGCAAAGCGTTGGATGCGGTTGAAAAAGAGCTTATCCAATTTCAACAATCGATTAAAACTGACATTAAATTGAAGGAATTCCTTGTTAATCCAGTGCTCAAGAGGAGTATTAAATCCGATGCACTTAAACACTTGGCAGCTAAGGTGAGTTAGTTCCCTCAAGTTTTTTATATGACAAGTACAGAGTAGAAATAATAAAAATTATATTTTTTATGCAGACTAACATGTCAGCAACATCTGGTAACTTACTAGGACTGTTAGCTGATAATGGTCGCCTTGATAAACTGGAACAAATTATTAATGCATTCAAAATCATCATGGCTGCACACCGTGGAGAGGTTACATGTGAGGTTATAACTGCCAAACCTTTGGATGCAACTCAGAAGCAGAACTTGGAAGCTGCACTTAAGGTAAATATTTTTGTATTGTATTGAAGATCATATCACAGGCTCACTCACATACTTTAATGGGCTATATGTATTTATGGAAAGTGTATACCAATCCAAGCTGATATAAACCAGGAAGAAAACACCAGAAACAGCATATATCTGGGTTGTGCCATTCAACCCAAAACATTCCTCCCATGACCATATAATAACAGTCATATAAGAGACTCAGGGTTGGTTATTTCTCACTAAAAATACATATACATTACTGTTAACTATCGTTAAACAATAAAATGTGTGTTGTTGTTTTAACAATTATGGTAACAGATGCCTACACCAGCAGTTAACATCATTTTCTTTTAACATTATATAATAGATTATATTAATGCAGTTTATTTAACAATTTTAACTGAATGTTTCAAATAATCTGGAGTATGTGTGATTTTGATAGATATTTATTCATTTTTAAGTACTTATATTAGTTTAGTACTTAGTTTATTTCATGCAATCAATTCTTAAAAATATAATAATGTTATTTATTTTTAATAGGTAACTGATTTGATTATTTATGTATTTCTGTTATTTATTTAAATAAAACAACCTTGTATTTTCTGTAAGGTTCTGAAAACAAACTTTCTCATCGCTTGTAAAGTTAACAGTTTATTCTATGTAAATAAATAGCTTGTGAAATAATCTACTGCTTCATTAGGAAAAAGGAGAATACTTTTACAAAGAATATATCATCAGATATGTAGATATGTACTTTGTAGTAAAGGTATCCATTTTAACATTACAGTACTAATTAATTATAAAGCACAAAAAACATAAACACTTCCTTCAAAATGAACAACAGTAAACACAGCAACAATTTTTAAACAAACAATAGGTAATTTTATTGTTCTTACACAGTAGGTACATAGGTAGGCATAATAAATGGAATTCAATTCATTCAATTATCAAAAACAAGACAAGTTGATGCATATATACTTGATGTTGCTCCCATCAAATTTTATTGGGGAACACTACTGGTTTTTACTGACAGCCCAAATTACTTTAACAATCATGTATTTATACAATGAAACAACACTTTGTCCTTAACTATCGTTAATGTCTTTTGTGCAAACTTTATAACAGAGTACTAAACGGTGGTCTCATCTCAGCAAACAGGAGGTTAAATATTGTTTGTAGTTGTCAATATTTGACAAATGTATGTGACATTAATTAACTGTCTGAAACAACCAGGCCTTGATTGCGGGCTATTGTGAATATAATATAATTTGCTTGAAGCGAGCTTGTGTGTATGGAATCCTCATGAAGTTACCTATTCCCTTATGTTGGAAAAAGTGCAAAAAGCATTTTTGAGTTTCCTGTATATGGGGAAAATGGGTTAGTATCCATACTTTTGCCCAACATCATATCTCATCTGTTGCCTCTGTACAACACTCTAGAAACCAGACAGGCTCTCAATCTGACATAAAGTTGGCTAAAGGTTAATAAATGCTCATGATATTCATTATGAGCTGATTTAACTGTATATTTCTGACAATTACACTTGTAGCAAAAATCACCATCTTCCCATGTACCCTTGGCGCTAATGTGGCATGTCTTGAAATTGTTTAATCGGCTTGTAGAAGCCTATAGCTGATTTATTTACTGACAGATGTTGGTGTTGGTGCAGCTGCTACTCCAACTTTGAGAGTCCTCACATAATTGGAGTGGAAACTAGTAATACCAACACTTAATGAAATCAAAATTTTTCAACAGGCTATCCTACCTGCATTTTACCTATATTGTGTTTCACATGATAGTGTGTTAAACATACATTCAGAGTGATGCAGAACAGCAAATTTATAAGTTTCTGGGTACTTAGAACCGAAGTATCCATCACTGCTCTATGGTTACATGAACAATATTCACTGTTAACTATAATTAATAAATATTTTTACCACACATTTACTCCCATCCCCAGAAAGTTATTTTAAAGCTGCATGGTGTGGGACAAGCCAAACATACTTATTTTTAATAATTTTAAAAGGGTTTGGACATTGTTATTTAGAGATAAATGTGTTTAATGTAATTATTAAATACTATTTGTGGAAAAACTATCAACATCTAGTTCAATTATTAAGTAATAAATTTATTTACAGAAATTCCTGAAGGGTAACGAAACTTTACATCTGACTACTTCTGTTAACCCATCATTAATTGGTGGGATGGTAGTATCAATTGGTGATAAATATGTGGACATGAGTGTAGCCAGCAAGGTTAAGAAATACACAGAGCTCATCAGTGCAACAGCCTAACATAGTGTAGAATATTAAGCAAAGCATTGTTTGAAAATATTGTTTAATTTTGAAGTAAAAAACTGATAATCATGTAGTTTATGTATTTATTTTATTTCTAATAAAGGTGTAACATTTAATTAAAACAAATAATTCTTGGGTTTTTTTTAGAAAATATATATAATAATATTTATGAGTTCACATATTAACAGTCCGATGTACCATATGTGGTACAAGAGAACTATGCTACTCTATGGGCTCTAGAACAACGGATTAATCAAATTTGGAGTGTTCTTTGTGGACTTGTGGCCAATGATTTAATAGGATAAGTCAAAAACATGTCTTATTTTTTAAGTGCTGCCATATAACAACACAGAATAAAATAGCTTAGTAAACAAATTGAATTTTATTTATATTTTATTTCAAAAACATTAACTTATAAACAATCAATACAGTATGTTTTTTACAATTAATGCATTGATATCCTTTTGGTTTTGGCGATCTTCATCAAGGAGGTGTAGCATCATCTCAACTCATCATCTTCAGAATACTGGGTCTGGAAATCTCGAGCGATTGCCAATTCCGTGGCCATCTGGAGGGCAAAGCCAAATTGGCTTCAAAGAAGCTGGGCGTCATTAATAGAGCACGGCAATACTTCAAACCAGCCTACATTCTAGCGCTCTACAAAACGCAGGTCAGGCCACACATGGAGTATTGCTGTCATGTCTGGTCCGGACGCACCCCAGTATCAGCTCGATGCATTTGACCGCGTGCAACGCAGAGCAGCTCGAATTGTCGGCGACCCAGTGCTCTGTGAACGGCTGGATCACTTGGCGTTGCGTAGAGACGTCGCTTCATTGTGTCTTCTACCGCATTTATCACGGGGAGTGTTCCGAAGAGCTGTTTAACCTGATTCCTGCTGCCGAATTCCACCTTCGCACGACACGCCACAAGTTAGGATATCATCCCCACCATGTGAATGTTTGGCGGTCCTCCACAGTGCGGTTTGCAATGAGCTTTCTTCCTCGTACTACAAAGCTGTGGTATGAGCTTCCTTGTGCGGTGTTTCCGGGACGATACGACATGGGTACCTTCAATAAAAGCGCGTACACCTTCCTTAAAGGCCGGCAACGCTCTTGTGATTCCTCTGGTGTTTCAAGAGAATGTGGGCGGCGGTGATCACTTAACACCAGGTAGCCCGTACGCTCGTTTGTCCTCCTATTCCATAAAAAAAAAAAACAAGAAGTATGGTGTGGAGTTTAGGGTTTTGAATGTACCGGCATATGAATAAGACTATTTGGAGATCTACGGCTGAGACTAACCTGAAACATTTCCAATCTGCACTTCTCTACATAATATATTCTACTGATTCCGCAATTACTGGACTGATGTCTAAATATTCTTCCACATCTTCATAATCTTCGTCGTTTTGCTCGTTTTTGTCTTCTTGATCCAATTATCTTTTCTTCAGCATGTGAATCTATTTAGATTGTTCTTTTTTTTCAGCATCAGAATCTTTTTAGATTCTTCTTATGTCTTCGTCTCTTATCCTTCTGATAAAATAGCAAAAAATATGGAGAACGTAAATATTGTGAGTCTACGTTCTATTTGATACAAAATTGAGGGTAGGGTGATATTTTTTTATCACCCTATGTAATGTTGGCCAATTAATTGTTTATGGTCAATAAATTAATCTTATTATTATTTGGCATCAGTTGTTATTTCGACATTGAATAAAGGCCAAAAAATCATATGTACATATGGCATATGTGTGTGGGCCATGGGGACTGTCTTAGCCTACTATTATTGTGGACTGTTAACGTGAAAGAAAGAAAAGATTGAAAGCATCATTTATGTCGATGTTACTCTCTAGAGGACAGTCTTCTGTCAATGGTCCGTGTTTCTGCTCCATTGGTAAAAAAAAATTAAAACCAGTCTGAGAATTGTGAAGATAATTTGCATATCCGTCGGATCCCCTTTAGGTCTGGAATAATCTGATTTAATTATTTTATAGCAGACGGCAGTATTTGTATACTGCCAGCAAAAGTTATAAAATTTGTGTTTGTAATTCAATATACGAGGTAAACTGGTGCTCCAATAACTTAAAAAACAGATACGCAGTTTTTTTTAAATAAAAATCAGAGTCAATTAGGATGCTCAGATGATGGTATTTGATACGCCCTGCCGATTACAATTCAGTGCCGCTCAGGATTATTGAAAAACCCCAAACACTCTGAGCGACACTACAATTGCGCCCTTTAGTTGTCAGATTTGTCCACACACCCTGGATGAATAGAGTCAGTCACACGTACATATTATAGTAAAATGACGTGCAGTACTTTCTCCAGCGTTCCAACATTTACAGCTCAGTAAGAAAATGTCCGTCTTCATTGTTGGCCGCGCATGTCTGTATCATCGTTCTCGATCTTGTAAGTATGTTTGATTTTGAGTAAAGGTCTGTTGTCTCAGTTAGGAAGTACTGTTCTTAGTCCTAATAAATGTTGTTGATGTAAGAGTTAGTCTTTACACGACAAAGACAGCCGTGGTACAGCCAGAAGCAGTTTCCGTGCTCAATTGGCTATCAATATTCGACACCCATATGGCATTTGCGTCATCGCTTTCGTTGATCGTTCGGACTTCTATCTACTCCACTTTAGCTTAATATTTGATTTGAGGTTAGAAACATTTTTTTTTGTTATTTCTCAATAAATATGAATTACCTTACCTACCTAATAAGAATATAATTTACATCTCAACTCCTGCGAGACCATACTAAATCCAACCCAAAACATGTTAGTACATATTACATATTAATTTCTTAGGCAAGGCACGTCATGAACATCCTAACTGAAGTTACAAACACCAGGAGAACGGTGGTAAAGTAACATTAAACTAAGTCTGGTTCTGGTAAGAGGGATTCACCTTAAAGAAACTTTACCGACTCCGTTGACATACTTATTGAAATGATTTTTTTGTTACAATAAAATGTTTGAAGCTAAATTATCAAAACTTACAGAAGTATTAACTACCTAGTGCTTAGACTACTTACAAGAATAAATCCCTAATATTCAGATATAACCACAAAGTTTATGTTCTTGAACATGAAAATAACTTTGAAATTGCCGTGTATAAACAGCAGATCATTGAAATATTCCTTAAGTATCACCATAGGTACTTATTTCCTTTGTTTTTAAAAATATTTGTTCACCTGACCATTCCTCGGTTAAACTTTCACCTCTTAAGAGGCCTAGCAATTGTTATTGGATAAATAGATTTAAGGGTTTTATATAAATATAGTGTACCCACTTAACTGAATCGAAATACATGTTTCTCATTTCACTCAAGAAGCAGTTGTTTTATTTTAAATAGTCTCTAAATATTTTATACAGTGGACCAAGTTTACAATGTTTTAAAAAGACTTGATATTAGGAAAGGAGTTGGAGCAGACGGCATTCCATCGATGTTTACTACTGCACTAGTGGATTAGCTTTACCGCTTATACTGATTATCAACACATCGCTAAGGTCTCTAGTGTAACCTTTATTCAAAGGCAGTGACAAAAAGGAGGTAAAAAATTTTAGCCCAATTTCCATCATTTCTGTGTTTGCAAAAGTGTTCGAGCTATAATTATATGCCCTGTTATATCACGGCACTTAAAAAAATGTTACACCTGAACTGCATGGGTTTTTGTAAGCTTGATCAAGTCGTTAACCTTGTTTCCTTTGTGGAAGACATTATTGAGGCTCTTGATACTGGCAAATCTGTTGATGAAAAAAAGATAACCCTCTAGAAAATGGTGATATTGATTTTAAATATAAGAAAGTATTTTCTTGTTTCGTCAATTTTGCAACGATTTTATATTATTCTGCGATTTGGAACTAAGGCAAATTCAAAATAATGAAAATCAGACCAGCTGTTCTCCAGACATAAGTGTTCGAATAACTATATTGTGTAATGTATGTTAATAACTATGTACCTATTAAGAATTTTTATGATTTCACCAATAGGCTTTATAAACGCTATAATTTGTAAGAATAGATAGGTACGGATGTATGCATATGATGGTTGATCGTAATGCAAAAGTTAATAATATTTATAGTTAATTATAATTGTAATATATTCTTATGTCCTCCTAAATTATGTTAATCGATTTATTTCAGTAAGCAAACACATGCAGATTTTGCGATTTAAAAACGCGTGAGCAAGTCCCGCAGAGCTGGCCATAGGAAAAACATGGCATGTCCAAATGTATGCCTGCTTCTTTTAAGATTTGACCCTGCGATTAGTTGATAGTCATTGAAAATGCAAATAATAGGAACTGCAGGCGTTTAAATTAATAACCCCTCCACCCGCTGCCATCCGATCGCCCGCAAGCCCGTCGCACCGCCTGCCACCGGACCGCACTACAATATTGCGCACTCGGTTGTTTATCGTCATCGTCATAACTATCCCAATATTTGTTCAAATAATAATTAGTATAGACAGAGATTATCTACTTTAAATATGTTATGTAAGTATGATTTTGATGTAAGCTATATTATTGTAGTTTTAATAAAATGCATTTATTAGATTTCGCGTGAAAGAGCAACAAACATACATCCATACAAACTTTCGTATTTATAATATTAGTAGATACATCTTCGGAAAGCCAGAAGGTAGGTTTGATATTTTTACTGGTCCATACATCCAGACATCTACACTTACAAATTTCATATTTATAATATTAGTAGATACTTTTTTGGAAAGCCAGAAGGTAGGGCTGAGATTTTCGTAGATCCATATATCCAGACTTCCATATATTCTTACAAACTTTCGTATTTATAATATTAGTATACTTCGTTAGAAAGCCAGAAGGTAGGTCTGAGATATTTACAGGTCCATACATCCAGACGTCCATACATTCATACAAACTTTCGTATTTATAATGTGAGTAGGTATACTTCTTTGGAAAGCCGGAAGGTAGGGCTGAAATTTTATAGGGTTGTAATATTAAGTTTAGTATGTATCAATGTTTAGAGACTGAGCGTTTGGAGATTAAATAAAACAACTGCTTGAGTAGTATGAAGAATATGTGGAATATATATTTTACTTCAGTTACACGATATATATACAAAATCCTTAAAACTAGTTAACCAATTACAATTGTTACTTAAAAAATATTTACAAGTTTAGAAATTACACACCAATACTAAAGCTTACATTTTGACCAATAGTTAAACATTTAATTCAATAAGAATTGCGAACAATATTATGTGTTCTATCTCGCTCTAAAACTAATGCTATCGCAGTAAGCTGGCCAGCGAGCGCTTGTGTAAACTGGCGTCTGGCGTCGATGCTCGATCGGCGGATGTCAATGAGCACCCACTCCTGTCGCTCATTGTTAAAATTGAATGAATTATTATTCACGATTTATATTTCTACGATCTATAATGCTACGAAGGTATTACGTTACAAGTTAGATATTAGACATTTGTATTAATTGATGTTATTGGTTGTAGGTACAGCTACAGAAGTATGGGATGTTTACTTATGAGTTTTTAAAATTTTATAATACATGGGGACACTAAAAGTTTTGCACTTCTAGCTAATCGGGACTATTTGAATTTCGAATGTTATATTTTTCGAAACGTCGCAACAAAAATGGAATTAAAATCTTTCGATTTTAGAGCGATAATTTTTTATGATTTTAAAAGTTCTCTCGCTCTCCCTCCGCAAGACTGTGCCGCTCGTCTTCAAAATGCTTTTGGGAGAGAAGCACCTTGCTTGAGCACCGTGAGGCGATGGTTTGCTGAATTTGAGAGGTCGGGTTTCTTTACACGATGAATTTCGTGAAGGGCGGCCTTCAACTGCCATTAACTAAAATAATGTGGCTACTGGTAAGCGGCTAATTGAAGAAAACCCGCGGATTACCAGACATTTCACAGAACAAAGAATTGAAAGTTCGGAAACCTCGTTGTCGTTGGATCCTTCATGAATTTACAGCGGTGCAGAAGCTGGCTCGCGTGGAATGGTGCTCACAGATGCTAATGAAGTACGACCACGGACATTTTAATGCTGCTTATGACATTTTCATGGGAGATGAATCGTGGGTTTATTGTTTTGAACCCGAAACAAAACAGCAATCATGTGAATGGGTATTTGAAAATGAGAACAGGCCAACAAAAATGAGGCAGGCGAGAAACGTTGGTAAAAAAATGATCGCATTTTTTTTCTCACCTACACACACTTTCACAATTTCACTTGAAGATCCAAAGAGTGTGCCGAGTATTCTACCATTTGTTTACAAAGGTGTAAAAGTATGCTGAGATGGTTTGGACATGTCGAGAGAATGAATGAAGAACGATTGCTGAAAAAAGTGTATAAGGCCAGTGTGAATGAGAGTGTTGGAAGGGGTAGACCTAGGCGGACGTTTCAAGATCAAATCAGGGATGTCTTGAAAAAAGGCCAGGTCAAGAGTATCCTAAACCGCAGAGCATGTATGAAAGGAATAATGAAAGTGGACGAAGCGAAAGAAGTATGTAAGGATCGTAGCAAGTGGAAAGAAGTGGTCTCTGCCTACCCCTACGGGAAAGAGGCGTGATTTTATGTATGTATGTAAAAAAGTCCGCGAAAGACGACCAAACACACACAAGGCCAACAAAACTAAGTCATTTTTAGCTTCCTAAAAAGTACAACTCGTCACCCATCCTGCACATAGACCCGACCTAGCACCCTGTGATTTCTGTATTTTCCCCAAAGTCAAAGATTTGATGAAAGGTTTCACTTTTACCAATTCCGAAGAGGCAGTGATAGCGTTCAATCAGCACGTAGAAAACATATCTTCAGTTCTGTGGTCCTCCTGTTTTAAAAATGATTCGATCACATGAAAAAATGTTTAAAATGTAAAGGAGAGTATTTTGAAAAGCAATAAACGTAATATTTTGGTTATACCATGTGGTTTTTTTAAGTAACGAAAACTTTTAGTGTTACCTACGTACTTACACATTGTTTTACCGGCAATATAATGTATCAACTAAATTAGGTGAATAAGATGTTGTATACTAAGCTGTATAAGACACTATAGTATTTTATTTTTCCTACGGGAACTCGTTAGATTTCCAGGATGAAAGGTATCCAAGATGTTGACCGCAGTATAATTATGAACATGCCAAATTTTATTAAATTAGATGCATAATTTGTTGTTACTAAGCTGTATAAGAAACTATAGATTTTTTACTATCCCGCGGGACTCTTTAATTTTCTGGGATGAAAAGTATTTAAAGTGATGACTGGCAATTCATAAATTTTACTAAATTAGGTGCATAAGTTGATGTGTACTACGCAATATAAGTAAGTAGAGGTTTTTAACTATCCCACGGGAACTCTTTAATTTTATGGGCTGAAAAGTAACTAAGATGTTGATCGGTAATATAAGGTACCAACATGCCAAATTTTATTTAATTATGTGCAAATGTTGTTGAGTACTTCGCTATTTAAGTAAGGAGAGGTTTTTAACTGTCCTATGGGAACTCTTTAATTTTCTGGGATCAAAAGTATCTAAGATGTTAACAGGGGATGTAAGGTATCAACATGCAAAATTTCAATTTATAGTTCCAATAGTTTCAAAGATTAGCCCGTACAAACAGAGAAACAAAAAATTCCAAAACAAACGGGAATTGTTCTATTTCTATTCTTACATCACCCTGAGTCGGTTTTGATTATTTTTTTTCTTTGTACAGAAATTTGATTTCTACAGATTTATATTCGTAAAATAAAATTTATGGGCATAATATATTCTTTGAATTAATAAATATAAGAAAGTTTGTGTTTTAACATTGAACAATAAATTGAAAAATTGATTATATAATTGGGAAATGATGCATGTTTTAATTCTTAGAAAACATTATTGATGTTCTATTCAATCTATAATTAAAATTCTGTTTTTTATTTGAATAATTTTTGCATTCAATACTTGTATTTGTGTCTATGTTTCGGGAATGTTTGTAACACCTTTAAACCAACACTTTGATGCTTTTGTTAGTGTTAAATAAATATTAATATATAATAATTACTTTTATAATAAATTAGCTGAAAAACAATACAACAACAAATTAATTAGAATCACAAATTTGGTGCCATAATTTAGGAAAATACATGTTTAGGTACAGTATACTATGGCCTTTCAATTTTAGTTAATAATAAAGACTGAAAAAAAGCTATGAGATTGTGAACAAAATTCACTAGTAAGATCGACTTTTATTGAATAGCATGGACTGGCCTCTATTTTTAAATTAATAAATGCCATTGTAAGAGATTAGGAATTCGATTTGCATACCTTATTGCTTGAAATATGGAAACTATCTTAAAGTTTATATATATTTAGCACTTTACAAAGAAAGATAGCCCTTAGTAATTGTCATCAGCAATTTAGGCGACCATACAAGAATCAAATTCCTTGACTATACCTACAGAGTTACAACCTATGTTGAAAAACCATTGAACTCAATTGTATGAAAGCTGTACCAAATAATTAGAAGACATTTCTTGCTAAACAATTTTAATAAAAAAATAATTAGCAAACATTATTTATTTTATAAACAAGAAGAACAAAACAGTGCTTCATGCACTAACAGAAAAATATATTCTCAAATCAACATAACATTCTTATTATTAAACTTATTATTAATTGAGATCAGTTAAATCATATGAGATCAATAACAAATATTATTACGATAAGTCTGATAAATTTGAATGATTATCCTTCAGTTGGTGCTGCCTCTCCTTTAAGCAAAGCATTTTCTGCTTCGAGTTCTGCAATACGAGCCCTTGCTGCTTCTAGTTCATCATCACCACCATCTGTACCTAAGTGTTTCCTTACGTATTCCAAAGCGTCTTCTGGTTTATCTGGCTCTTCATATAAACTGACTAAAACTTTAGTAAGTGCATCCATTACTCCAGCTCTTTCTAAATATCGCCTGAACTCTTCTCTTTTAGAATCAATTGGCTGTAAATCATTATCTTATTTAACAATAAAATCTACGAAAGGGTTACCCTTATTGATACTAAATGAGTTGTTTAGCTTACCTTATATGACGACATCTTTTAAAAATTGATTAATTTTTCTTTTTATATCATGAGAAAATATATTAAAGTAGGAAGGAATAGGAGTTTTTTGATTCAGATTTCCGGCTCAATTTTTAGGCTTCCTTACAAAAATTGTTCTTAGTGTCAGCCAGTAATGTCAAAACTCAAATGTCAAACTTATTACTGACACAGAGTAATCCCTACTCAATAAAGTTATATATTTTATTACATAATATAGATCAACAAAATTAGAAGGCTATGCCCAACGTCAACGGTGTGCACTAAATGTCAATGTAGTATATGTTGCACGTAATGCAATTATATATTACTTTAAAAAACGTCACAGTTAATGGATCAGCTTTTTGTAATAGAATAACTTCATATTAAATTAAGAGTAAGTAAATCTTACAAATTACAAACATTAGAAGGTTTTTTTTTATAGAGGTTTGAAATTTTGATGTTTGAATAATATCTTTTCCGTTGTTCATGCATTAAATTCTATTTAAAAAGTAATTGATATTATTCCCCAAACGTAAGAAAAATACAAGGCATTCACAAAAACTATAAAATTAAATAATCGTAAAATTCAACTGACATGTTGATTCGTTTAAATTTTTTCCATTCAGTTTAGACAAACTTGTCAAATATTTGAAGGAAGAACAATTTCAAAATTTAAGACAAAATGTTCCAAATAATAATATTTTTTTTACGTCTTAGAAAAAAAGTATTTATCCATATGAATTTATAACACCACACGATTGCTTACAACTTTCAGCACTCCATGATCGTGATAGATTTTACAATACATTTACCGACACACATATTTCCGATGAAGATTATAAGTTAGATAATTCAAATTTATATCTTAAAATCAGTGTTTCACTTTAAACAAAATATGTATTTGAAAATTTTTGAGCTTTTATACATTACAGACATAATATGGCCTAGATCCAGCACATTATTATACAGCGCCTGGGTTAAGTTGGGGTGCTATGTTAAAATGCACAAAAATTAAATTAGAATTACTTTAGGGCTTTGAACAAATAGCTTTTATTGGATCGGGTATTTGAGACTGTATATCTCAATGTAGGAATTGTTATGAAAAAGCGAATTTAAACAAATAAGTATAGGTTCCAATATTATAAAACGAAACCACTAAAATATTTGCATGTCTCTCAAGACGAAACATGTGCCTACTCTTAAATTTGTAACAACTTTACTTGTGAATATTTCTGGCAAATAAAGAACTTTGACTTTGACTATGCGAGAACAGGACAAAGAAAAAACGAAAGTCGTTTATAACTTATTTTGATGCTAATAACCTTTCCGGATGGGTTTTGAATGGGTGGATGTCCCTACAAATTTTGATGTTCTGGATGATTTTGAATTTGGTTTTATTTTGGAAGTAGACCAAGAATATTCAATTCAACTGCATGATTAACATTCTGACCTATCCTTATGCCCCGAGAATATAAAATGTAAGTGTTGATGATACAAAAAGCATAAAATTTGTCCCAAAACTTCGTAATAAAAATACATATGTCATTTACTTCAGAAATTTAAATCAATGTCTCTCACACACACACACACAGAAAAAACAAAATATTCATAGAATTTTAAAATTCAAACAAAGCTCATGGTTAAAATATTACATAGATTAAAATACAAACACGCATAAACTAGCTACCTACATCTGATTTCGAAAAGATTTTAATAAATTAATGAATAACTCAATGTATAAAGAACAATGGACAATATTGAAAAAAGAGTAAATGTAAAATTGTACAAGATTTAATTGCCAAGATAGAATTCCATAGTTAATCTATTTTAAAATGAAAATTTGTTGCAGTTCAATTACGAAAAACTAAATTGTTTTTCAATAAACCTATTTAGTTGGGATTTTATATATTTAAAATTTCTAAAACTGTAATGCGATGACTTTCACTAGAGAAATAAGTTTCGAAATAAATTAAAATTATTGTACACTGATACTGATAGTTTAATATATATAAATTTTACACAGATATAAAACCTGATTTACATTTGCGTTTCAAAACCTCTGACTGCAGAAAAAATTTTTTTGCTACCCAAAAGTCAATAAAAAGAAGTACGGTACGATAATTATAAAGATGAAAACAAAGTTAACATATTTAATGAATTCCTAGGACTTAGATCTAAACGTATGTATTAGAGGTTGTGGAAAAATACACATTCAAATTTAATAAAAGTTTTACTAAGTAAGTATGTATATGAAAATGGAAAATTATAAGATATGCCTATTTGAAAATAAGAATTAATATTGTTCAATGCATAGATTTAAGTCAATAAAGTATAATATTTTCACTCAACGAATAAATAAATCTAGTTTGTCATACCAAACGGTATATCTAAGCAAATTATATTGATACCTACGCTTGGAGTCATCATAAAATAAAATAAATATTATATAAGTTTTATGGTTGAATAATTTTTTTGGAAAGAAAAGATTAGATATATAACTTGTGGAGTAAGTTATGATGTAGGTACTGTATATTGTTTTATTTATAAATTTTTATATTTAAATACAATCAAATAGGTGGGAGTTTAACAATAAATCGTCTCATAAAAAAATCATAGAATTTTAAAATTCAAACAAAGCGCATGGTTACAAAATTACATAGATTTAAGGTGACGCATTGATAAACAATTATTTGAAATCGGGTGCCACGCCCCCATGAGCTCCCCGCAATCAGTTCATATCCCGGTAATTTAGCAGCAGCTATCGTGCACTCGGGCCACGCGAGCGGCCCGTCTCGCGTCATAACTCGCGCGCTACTCTGTCGTGCGCTGCCGCGCTGGGACATAGACGTCGTGGAGTCGCCTTACCTCTATTTAGTTTTTTATAATGATTTGAATATTTTAAATTTTTGTAGACAAGCTGATATTTTTTGTGGTACTATGTCGATAAAAATAATTTGACGGCATGATAAACATTAAGTGATGAACAAATACCCACATACTAAACATACCTACCTACCTACAAACTTATATACATACAAACGCCGGATCTCATATTCACTGCTATATTGTTATATAAGTATATATATTTATATATATATAGATATTTATGTATTATATGTATTTTAGTAAGTATAATTATTTTCCATTTAATCCTTTGTATTCATACCTTATGTATGTACACGAACCTGCCACTAAAGGCACCTCTCTCTAGCCTCAAAAGGTTTGCTGGAAGAAAACTCTTGTTAGGGTTGTTTGCTCGCCTTTGTACATGTCCTCTATTTCTGTCTTTTTCCTATGTATTGTATTGTGTGCAATAAAGAATTAAGGACTGCTTCCGCTCTTATTAGATTTTAGTATAATTATAAAATTCTGACATAGGTAAGTATAATAATATATAAGTAAAAACCAAAATTAAGAGGTAGGTAAGAAAAATTTCGTTGTCATTTAATTTTTGTTACTTATTATAATGTAACGATTACCTAAATAAGTTATCATATTATTGAGGACATAGTAGGTAGTTTGCGGTCAATATTCAGAAAAAGCCATAATATATTCTGAACTATCTACGACAGAAACATCGTCTGCGTCAGCAACATCTTCGTCAACAAAAGCAAAATTGTCGACATCAGCAGTTTTATCCGTGTCAGCAACAGTATCATCAGAATTTTCCTTTGTTTTTGGTTCTTCTGAAATATTTACAATATTTGACGCAGCATTTTCCTTGCTTTGTGCAACCACGTACTCCGGATCACGAATTGGCTTATTCCTTATGTGTCTGGGATCGACTAACTCAGGAAGGAGACAATCGTAATAGAATTTCAGCAATTTTGGTTCCATCACGTCTGCCCAATACATTTCATCTTTTTCTATAATTTCTGTTTTTATTTTATTATCGCCAAACCAAATTCCAAACAAACATTGTGCAAGGTCAATTGCATATCTGCAAAAAACAACAATGTTTTTTGCAGATATGCAATTGACCTTGCACTTGAAAATACCAATCCGATTTTTGGTTAATCACTACTGCGCCATTTTTATTTTTTTTATAAAAATGCATCTTGTTCTGCCGAATCGCTTCTTCTAAACCAATTTTAAATGGTGCTATGGGACATTTTATTTCCACAATCATGTCGCTTGTGATGCCATCAGGCGTTGCACCCAAAAATGGGTATTTGTCATCAATAAATAAGCCACAATTTTCAATCTTAACATTTTTCATTATAGATAGTTGTTCCAGCGCGATTTTTTCATATTTTTTTCCATGGCTTATTGACGAAACATGGTCAATATTAGGTTTATACAGTAGATTTCTTACTATGTTTTGGCATGTATTTGTCTGTTTTCGTTTTACAATTTTTCCAAAATTTGAGGCTGTTAACATGTTTCGCCTTAGCTCTAACCATTCTCCAGATTCACTCTGTAATATGGTTCTCTTTTCAATGTCTCTTCGCTCTTCATCAGTTTTCATCAAATTTTGTACAAAGGTAGTTTTTGCTTTTTTCAAAGTGTCTTCGTCTAAATCTGGTTTGTCTACTATTTCACCATAATCCAAATTAAGCGTCCTTGGTACCAATAAGCGATTCTTTTTTCTTATACATTTTTTTGTCTTAGCCCTTTTATCGTTCATTGTTTGTTCATGTTTTTTAATAGACTGTTTGGGACTGTGTCCACATATATTTCGATGCACAGTAGATAATAGTTTGCCTGTATTGAAAGAAATTACAGCGGCTGAGCATCTTGCTTGATAAGATCGTCTTTGAGAATAATTTATTCTTTTTCCGCCCACTAGTTTTGCAATGACGCCATTGAATCTTTCCACAATATTGCTATCGACATCTTCAATTAGACTATGTGCTTTATCAGCTAATCGAGCAACTAGTGTTTTTATTTTCTGCCAAAGTAAACTGCCGAAAAATGTGTTGGGAGCTTCTGGATGCATATTATATTTACATAATAGCTGATTACAATTTCCATGACGATTAAAAGCATGGCAAATAGATGCATTTATGTCTTTGTACAAACCATCTTCATTCCTGCTCTCTTTGTGAAGTTTTATGGCCTCGCATATATATTTCCTTGACCGTAGTATTTTTTCTTGTGTAAGGTTTTTTCTATCCACCACTTTATAATGTGTATCAGTAGTAAGCTGTTGTAACTTGTTGCAATAATTTCTTAATAAGTGATTGCGACAGTAAATTTTTACAACTGTAATACCTGGATATGGCCGGGCATCTAATATTTTCGAATAAGTGCTGCTATCACCATCAGCAATAAAACGTGCGTAAACCAAACCATGCATATCAATAGATTGCTTGAACCCTTCGGTTATAATAGTTGACTCCATAGCAGTAGAAGCTCCATCGAAATTCTTATAGCACTCGTGTTCTTTTGGGCTTACTTGTTTCTTTTGAGCTCTGGCGCAAATACAACAATATTTGTTTTTTACACACATGTACAGGACTTGGCCGAAACGTCTGCCAATAATGGCTGCAGCTCCTGATAATGCTGCGTAATTTGTTCTGTACGAACGTTTACTCCAGCACCCATCTACAATTACATCAATCATTGGTATTCCGTCTTTCGTGACTTTTCCTTCTTTAATTGCTTCTTCTCTTTCTCTTTCACCAGCTAATTTCATTTCGTCCCAAGCAGTGTCCTCCCAATCCCTACATATATCATTTTGAGTTTTATTATAGGTATATTCTGACATAATAGGTAAACCTACTGCTGCTGAAAATTGTTTTAATTGCGCATGACCACAACCTGCGGCCATTATACCCGCAACAGCATCTTTGTTCACATCATCCAATGACGATTTTATTTTATTTTTATAATTACACATCATACATACATATGTGTATTCAGATTGCAATCCTATTCGATGTTCAGAAATTAATTTCATTGTAGATAATCCGCATTTAAACAGAGATTTGTGTTGAGAAATTTTTACAAGTTCTGATGTGAAATGATTAAAATCTATTATTCGGTGCCCCAAGTTTTGTATTTCAGGCTGCATCTGAAAGATACAGAAATATTTATTTGTTTATTGTGGGTCTTGTATGATCTTCCTACTTTTGTAAGGACATGCAATGTAAATCTTACAAAAGCAGAATGCTTACCGTTACTTCAGATGTGCCTTCAACTATATATGGAAGTGCATTACTTTCTTCACATTGATTTTCAGGTAATACGTTTGAAGCCTGGTCCTTTTCCTTATATTGATTTTCTTCTGTCTAAAAATTAAAAATGTATGATTGATTATTTACATTCTAGCCCATGACCAAAATAATCACTCTAGTAAAAATACTTTGTTCGAATAAAGCTACGATATAAAACGAATAATAAAATTTTGTTTACCATTGCTTCTGATTCGCATTGCGATATATTTGGAGGCGCATCATTATCATCTAATTCCATCTCAATCTGAAAGATAAATTAAACACTTATGATATGATGTTATGATTAATTTATGACCTTTCAGGTCATGTTATAAAATGTCGTAAAAATAAACTTACTGTTGTTTTAGGCGTTTTTTCTTCAAAATAACATGGAAGTGAGTTCTGATCCTTTTCGGCCGCCCTAAAAAAACATTAGTAAACTTGACAAGGCCTGTGATGGGTGGAAGGATTTGATGAAGAAATTTGTCCAGCAGCGGGACAACATTAAAAGAGAAAAAACCGGCCAAATGCGAGTTGGACTCGCGCATGAAGGGTCCCTTACCATTACCTATCTATAAAAACGGCAAAAACGGCACGTTTGTTGTATGGGAGCCCCCGTAAATATTTATTTTATTCTATTTTTTAGTATTTTTTGTTAAAGCGGCAACAGAAATACATCATCTGTGAAAATGTCAACTGGCTAACTATCACGGTTCATGAGATACAGCCTGATGACAGACGGTCAGACAGACAGATGGACGGACAGCGGAGTTTTAGTAATAGGGTCCCGATTTACCCTTTGGCTACGGAACTCTAAAAACAAACAACACTTTACTTTTATAAATTGACACTTATATCTATGTAGGTAATCATGAAACTTACGTGAGCGTCACATTTTGTAAATCTGCATACGACGATGACATTTCTTGTCTTCTACAAAATAAAATTCTAGTCATGTCTAGTTCATTGGAATATTATTTTCACACACGTTCAAAACTATTATTATGCAGTGATAAATATGTAGTAGATAATTACATACATACCCTTCTAAAGAATCGATTGTATTCGTTTCAGTTTCGCCTAAATCCAGAGACGACTCCATAGTTTTTCTTTGTTCGGACAATTGTTTCCTAGAATTTTCATATTAGGTTTTTACTTTTAGGTACCCATGTAGGAATAATATACAAAATAAAAATTATAACTATGATGAATGGTAGAACAGGGTTTTTCTGAAGGTAGATAGGCAAATACCTACCTTATTATGATGAAAAATATAAATATATTACCTAGCTACATACTTCAAAAATATTCTGTGAGTGATTGTCTTTGTAGCTGAGTAGGTAAGGTACCTACTAGGTACCAAAATACTGTTTTTTATGATACCAAATACACATCTTATAAAGAAACTTTATATAATTTTTAACCTACACACGCAGTGTAGGTAGGTACCTGCACACACATTACTTTGGCATGTACTTTACTGTTCATGTACCTGTTCCTTCCTATCCTAGGTATCTACCTTCTTTCTAACTAGGTAAGCAAGTACATAAGTAGGTATGTGGATTATGAATAGGAATTAGTAGGTACCTATATACTATTCATAATTCAAATAAAAGAAATATGTATCTCACGTTTACTTACCTTTTCTTGACCATATCCTTACATTTTTCAATGTACAGAGCTTTCATCTTCATTTTAGAAACTTTTAACTCTTTTTTTTCCCATTTTTAATAATTTGTAATATTTTATTCAGAATAAGATACGGTTATGGATGCTCGGGAGCTCGATTGGCACAAGTCCGACGCTGACAATGGGGGGGCCGCCTGCATACAAACAAACGCGATAGCTAGCTTGAAATTAAAAGTCGTAATCGCCAAAACAGTATATCTCGTATAAAATAAAAACTATTGGTAATTATGTAAATTCCAATTACCATTTTGAAAAGGTTGTTTATACTTCTATGTATATAAAATTAAGAGCCATAAATCGGTTCCGTTCAGTTGTAAAGTGAAAATCTATGTTTTTATTTAGCAGATTTTGAGTATTTTTTTTGTGCTGTAATAGTTGACCAATCGTGTAAAACCAATTACCAATTTGAAGTTAAGCTCATGAACAACTCAAAACATAAAATATTAATTCCGAATGTTTTGTAATTGCTGAAATAAGTTGAAATCCCTGATGCAATACCGTCAATGCGTCGTCTTAAATACAAACATGCATAAACAAGCTACCTACATCTGATTTCGAAAAGATTTTTATAAATTAATGAATACATCAAATACATCAACTCTAATACGATGACTTTTACTATAACTATATGTTAAATAAGTTTCGAAATATATTAAAATTATTGTACACTGATACTTATACTTTAATATATAAATTTTTAAGGCGAGGTTTTCCCAACACTTTAGGTAAAAATTGCGCGATCATTAGATTCGATAGGTACGCGTTCTCAGCCATGCACGGGCGTCGGGCATGGCTGAGAACGAACCGAGCGATGCGGGTCAACGACCGCCGACCCAGAAAGACCGCGTAATATTTTTTAAAACTTACAGTTGTGCTAGAGTACGGAATTACTGTGATAATATTTTTTATGCATTTTTGAAGTAAATCTTTTTATCGACGTATGAGAGAGATGCTATATTACGCGCAAAATTATGATTTCAACATTATGGATATCGTATCCGAGATTCTCGAAGGTGCAGAGAACTACACGATATGCATATTGCTGAAATCATAATTTTGTGCGGCGGCCATCTTGGATTTCAAATATGATCACACAATCGTTCTCTGCACCCTCGAGAACCTCGGACACGATATCCATATTGCTGAAATCATAATTTTGTGCGGCGGCCATCTTGGATTTCAAAAATGATCACAAAATCGTTCTCTGCACCCTCGAGAACCTCGGACACGATATCCATATTGCTGAAATCATAATTTTGTGCGGCGGCCATCCTGGATTTCAAAAATGATCCCAAAATCGTTATCTGCACCCTCGAGAACCTCGGACACGATATCCATATTGCTGAAATCATAATTTTGTGCGGCGGCCATCTTGGATTTCAAAAATGATCACAAAATCGTTATCTGCACCCTCGAGAACCTCGGACACGATATCCATATTGATGAAATCATAATTTTGTGCGGCGGCCATCCTGGATTTCAAAAATGATCCCAAAATCGTTATCTGCACCCTCGAGAACCTCGGACACGATATCCATATTGCTGAAATCATAATTTTGTGCGGCGGCCATCTTGGATTTCAAAAATGATCACAAAATCGTTATCTGCACCCTCGAGAACCTCGGACACGATATCCATATTGATGAAATCATAATTTTGTGCGACGGCCATCTTGGATTTCAAAAATTATCACAAAATCGTTATCTGCACCCTCAAGAACCTCGGACATGATATCCATATTGCTGAAATCATAATTATGTTCGGCGGTCATCTTGGATTTGTCTAACTTCCCTAAAGTACATATTATATACAAAAATCCCGCGTTGCATAATATTCAAAATAATATTACGTAAATTTTATTTTAATACTTTCCGACTTACATTTATCTTTATATTTCAACAAATACGGTGTCGCATCATTATTTTTTTACTATGATTCCCGCTTTGTACTTGTTTGCTAAAATCTTACGTAATGTGAGCCCGAGAGATACGAACACAATACATTCCTTGACAGTGGACACAGGCGTACTGCTGGCTTGAGCGAGCATGCAACCAAGGCGTCGCGTTTGGTTTGTTACGAAAAAAATTAATATAAAATAATTCACAAAGCGTATTGATAAATCCCACAATTAAAACTTATACATACTAATAAACTATCGAATAAAATAAGTTTTGTGTTTATAGCTATCATAGTCTTATGATAATATAAACAATTCAAATAAAAAAGACTATTTTTCAAAAAATAAATCTATCGAGATTTTTTTTCGTAATCGTGTTTTCGAAACAGCGATAATTTAGATAAAGAAATGAAGATAAACATGTCAAAAAATTGGAACCGTAGTATTTGTAGAAGTATTTTAAGTAGATTTTTAAAAATGTTACTTTTTAGGACTATAGCGCCTTAAAGAGATATAAAACCTGATTTAGTTTTGCGCTTCGAAACATCTGACAATGCAGAAAAAATATTTTGTTTTCTAAAACTCAATAATAAGAAGTTAGGCTATTTTAAAGATGGAAAAAAGTTAACATATTTAATGAATTCCTAGACTTAGATCTAAATATATGCGTAAGATGTTGCGGGAAAATGCAACTCCAAATTTTATAAGTGTTACTAAGTAAGTAAATGAAAATGAATAATGCCTATTTAAAAATAAGACTGTATATTGTTCAATGCATAAACTTACGTCAATAATACAATATTTTCACTCAACAAATAAATAAATCTATTTTGTCATACCAAACGGTATATTTAAGCAAATTATATTGATACCTTAGCTTGGAGTCATCATAAAATAAAATAAATGTTATGTAAGTTTTAGTTTGAATTATTTTTTTTTTGAAAAGAATTAGAGTATATACATCTTTTATTTAGATATGCACCCTGCATTGTGTGTGGGTGTGGAAAATCAGTTTTCGTAAATAATTTTATACCATACCATAACCTGATGCTTTGATGAAATGCAACCTTTATACAATCTCAACCATGTCAATTAGTTTCAAGATATAACTACCTGATCTCTATAATATGTTTGGCGGAAGAAAAATCTTAAACTAATACTAAAAATAATTAATAACCCGATGGTCGAATTGTTGATATATTCGCAAAAGGAAGTAATCACAGAAACAAAAAGTGTAATTTCTTTATCTCAAAATTTGTTACATTAAGAAAATGACAAAGAGCTTTATCACTTAAGTTACATATTTCATAAATCAAAGTTCGTTTTGAATAAGCTCTTATACAATAAAATTGATAAAAATCTTAATATTTCAGTAGATTACCGCAGTTATGTTTATGTTTGATCGTTTGTAAGGGTGTGTATTAGTTTTAGTTAAACTTACTACTATATTGCCTTATAACTTTGAAATTAAATATGTACTTAAAATGATGTTTTGTTTTATTGTAAGTTGTATTCCAATAACTTTTAAATGCATTATTCTAAGGTAATATGAATACAATCGAGATACAGAATTATTTGAAGAAAATTGATCTCAGTATTCAAAATAATGTTTACGCAGCAAACCGATTCTCGATATACGTTGTAACGCCCTATTATATTGTCAGCAATGTAGATAGTGAAAATAAGCCAGGCTCTCACTGGGTTGCAATACACGTTGGTGAGCAGGGTATTGGACAATACTTCAATTCATATGATCGTCCAGCTCAGGGATTCCAGCTGAGGTTTTACAAAGCAATTGCAGAATGTATATCTTCAATACTACAAGAGTAAAGAATTTATTTACCGCAGCATGTGTTGCGAGTACTGTTTAATGTATCTATACTTTAAGTTTAATAAGAAGAGATTGAATGATTTCATCAAATATTTTTAAAATGATACAATCTGCAACAATGTTTTATTATATACTTTATTTATATCTGTTAACTTAATAATAAACACAGCACAAAACTGTCGTTTTAATCGTAGTAACGAATGTGAGAGGTAATTTACTAATTACATCTATCACTTTCAAAGAATCGACATTGAGTCGCTCGCCAATCATTAGGTTAATTACCACTGATTAGTAATGAGTATGGATCTGTTTAACTTAAAAAGCTAATTTTGAAACTATAAGAGATATCGCAAATCGGATCAGCGCAATCGCTCGGAAATACATCAAAACCCCCAGTTTGACACCAAACTTTTTTTTTTTAGTAGGCATCACGAACAAGTGAGCCAGAACCGGCGAATCCCTACTACTCACGGGCCATGCAGGTCTCTCTCGGGAAATCGTCGACCAGTGCCGGGCGAAACTTGTGTCTTCTATCAAGTCCTCTCTTGAGAAGGTCGCGGCATGGGGTAAATTGAACCTTGTCCAATTTAACCCCCAGAAGACTCAAGTTTGCGCGTTTACCACTAAAAAATACCCCATTTGTCGTATCACTGCTCTTCGACAACACCTCCCTAAAAGCCTCGCCTAGTATCGGAATACAAGCCGGCCTGTGGGCCGGCTTGTATTCCATTCCATTGTTGTATTCCATTCTAGCGCTGTACAAAGCGCAGGTCCGGCCACACATGGTGTATTGCTGTCATCTCTGGTCTGGCGCACCCCAGTATCAGCTCGATCCATTCGACCGCGTGCAACGCAGAGCAGCTCGAATTGTCGGGGACCCAGTGCTCTGTGAACGGCTGGATTACTTGGCGTTGCGTAGAGACATCGCTTCATTGTGTGTCTTCTACCGCATTTATCACGGGGAGTGTTCCGAAGAGCTGTTTAACCTGATTCCTGCCGCCGAATTCCACCTTCGCACGACACGCCACAAGTTAGGATATCATCCCGACCATCTGGATGTGTGTCGGTCCTCCACAGTGCGTTTTACAAGGAGCTTTCTTCCACGTACTACAAAGCTGTGGAATGAACTTCCTTGTGCAGTGTTTCCGGGACGATACGACATGGGTAACTTCAAAAAAAGCGCGTACACTTTACTTAAAGGCCGGCAACTCTCCTGTGATTCCTCTGGTGTTGCAAAAGATTGTGGGCGGCGGTGATCACTTAACAACAGGTGACCCGTACGCTCGTTTGTCCTCCTATTCCATAAAAAAAACACCAGCGCGTGTGTGGAAACTTTCCGAGTCAAGTCATCAATCCGAACAGTCGCAGTTCCGTCCTCGTAGAGTCGATGTATGAGACAAACTAAATGATCTCACGTAGAACGTCCCAGAGCTTATTCCATTTCACCTGGTGCAACCGCAACATCACTAAAGCCACGAAAGTCCGCCTGATGAGAAGCTGAGTCTTCCCAATTTTCTTATATGGTGCTGAAACGTTGACGGTGCGCCTGAAAGACCGACGCACTAGAAATGTGGTGCAGGCGGCGACTGCTGCGAATTCCTTGGACTGCGTTTCGGACCAATGTTTCGATATTGGAAGAACTCAAGGTGAAGGAGAGATTATCGTCGACTGAACAAATACGAATCCTCAAGTACTTTGGGCACGTTACACGAAACCAAAACTCCATGGAACGACTCGTCGTCCAAGGACGAGTGTAAGGCAAGCGGTCACGAGGTCGGTCACCTACACGTTGGACAGACCTGATAATGGCTGCGACACAAACCACCATAGTCCAACGTTCCCGTAACGCTGAAGATCGTGGCAAGTGGAGGCGCATTGCGAGGTCTGCATCATCCACCACAAATACGTCTTGTGTGTACCTACAGTCCCATCATGCAGCCACTATGTCAAGAGTGAACGACTAAGGAGGAGGATCGAGGATGCAGAGGACGAATTTCCGATCATTTTTGAAATCCAAGATGGCCGCCGCACAAAATTATGATTTCAACAATATGGATATCGTACCGAGGTTCTCGAGGGTGCAGAGAACGAATTTGGGATCATATTTGAAATCCAAGATGGCTGCCGCGCAAAAATATGATTTCAGCATAAAGGATATCGTATCCGAGGTTATCGAGGGTGCAGAGAACGAATTTGAGATCATTTTTGAAATCCAAGATAATCATTGGATTATTATATATATTGGATTATTAGATACGTATTGACGTATGCGTGGTTATAATGAACACACAACTAAAAGGCATCTTGGAATTGTTGTGCCACATGGAACTAAAATTGTTGAAATCAGAAAACTGTGTGCTAATTTGCTATCTATATTGAACACGAAACACTAGAAAACGTCAGTATTTTGATGTGGTCTTCTTCACTGCATAATATTATAACAACTACTGCATCTTCACAAACTGCTGATGCAAATGAGAATGAAAGTGACCGTATATAATAGATAACTTAGAAGAAAATGGTGGTCTCGTTGACTAGATAAACCAAGCTTGGGAATAGATATAGCAAATAGTTGGATACATAGCTGGTTTTGTGGTGAGATCTCTATTCACCATTTAAAACGCATGGGTTGCATCGACTTGTAAACTGTGAATAGTAAGTTTGAGTACAACAAAATTAGTAAGGACATGAGATGGAGGTGGAAAAATATATGCCTTAAGCGACGTATATGAGGATTGTAAAGCTGCAGAACTTGTGTATTTAAGTAAATTGTTTACATTAAAAGATTAACTAATTTTTAAGTTTGCTGAAAAATAGTAAGCCTTACATTAATCCTGATACTCTATATCCAACTTAATCTCTCATAGCCTACCCCTAATTAAATACTCATTGAATAAGATGAGATTTGAATTGTTTTCAATAATCCTAATTCTTTTCTTATGTATATAAAAATATACAGTTGACATGAAGTCACTCTTTCCTTTTTCAATACTTTTCACAAGTTTCACTTCTACCGTGTGTGACTTGCACACACAAGACACACATATATTTTTTTTTCTTAATGTAACTTTTACACAAAGAGTAATCAATTTATAACCATAATTCATAATAAAAACCGGTCTCTCTGATGATCATCTTATAAAAAGAAGTGGCATCGAATGGGTTAATAAAGTGTCACGAAAGTGTTAATAATTTAAAATTTACCGTAATATAACATTTAAAAATATTACAGACGTAAATAAAAAATACAAATAGGTTTTACATTTTAATACTTGACAGTTTTTAAAAGCGCTTCTAGTTTTAAAGTTGCACAAACATGTTTAATGAAACAAAATACATCTTACGCTAAATTAATTAATACAATAATTATTATAGTTCAAATAAGTAAGCACAGTGCAACAAAATAAAAATTAATTAGGTATATAGATGTGAATTAACACAATTATTTGTGTAACAAAACAAATTCTTAAAGCTTCGTCATTCATTATTCTCATAAATGTAATTTCTCCACTTTTGACAAGTATTATTAGGGCCAATAGTTTATGAGAAATGAAGAAGTTATGTATTAAATAATTATGACTCATCATCACTTCCTGCAGGTGCCTTAGGTTTTGGACCACCAGCTCTCTTTGCCATTATAATCTGGTCAACTTTGAGAATGGTTGTTGCTGCACCAACAGCATATTTGAGGCCCCAATATTTCAGTAGGTATAAATCAAGAATACCTTTTTCTTTTGTGTCACAAACTCCATTGTTCTCGGATTCAATGTCAAATCCTACTGTTTTTTGATTATCCTAAAAATATATAAAAAATATTATTACACAGAAAAGATGTGCTCTTCCGTTAGTGATAGCGTCTTATTCAGTAAAATACAATTTTGAAAAATATTATGTTTTGTTAAAACAATCAATTATGCATTTGATACATATACATACTTTGTGAGCTTTGTAGATGTTATTTACAACTTCTGTTGCATTTGCTCCTGAGTTCTCAGCTAGTGCCCGAGGAATGCTTTCAAGAGCCACAGCAAACTTTCTAACTGCATACTGTTCTAGGCCTGGCAATGTATCTGCATATTGAAGTAGCTTTTGGGCTAGTTCTATCTCAGAGGCTCCTGCCCCAGGAGCAAACCTAAAATTTATTTTAATTTAACATTTAAAAGTACATTACAATATAAGAAAGAAAGAAAAATGTTTATTTGAAACATATAGTAGGTACACATAAATACAAAAGACTTGAAATAAACTTATAAAAGAAACAAACAATAAACAAAATCTGAAACATTTATACTATACATTACAAAAATGGTCCCAACTCAGCTGGTTTGAAACCAATGCTGGTCTTCCATTGGGCCATTTGGTGATGTCACTATAAATATATTATTAATAATAATAAAAACTTTTATTTGGAACAATTTAACAAAGATAATACAAACAAGTAAAAACGATGATAGCTGCAAAAGTATAAACTGCAGCGCAGCTAACAAAATGTATATGTATAAAGCAAAAGCTTATTTTAGCACAAGCTTTTTGGTTAGTTTACTAAAACTAAAACAAAGTTAAAAGTAATGTGAAATAATTAACTCTTTTTAATTTCTTCAGTGTATTGCTATGTAAGAATCGACAATGAGTTTTATGTTAAAGCTAATACTTGTATACTCAGTAATATGTAATTATATGACTGTTGTTGCATTCTATGTCAAGTGTCAATTAAAATTATGCCAAAAAGTGCAAGTATTTATCTTTTTTACTGCCAATAGTAAAAGTAACAACTGCTGAGTCCGCTCATCCTCTCGTCCATACTGGATATTGATTTTCAAAAGTTTCTGTGGAATTCGTGTAGCTCTGTCATGTAATGAGAGAGCTCACGACGCAGGTCACCGAATACCTCATCTCTGCTATAAGCTGTACCTTGGCCGGCCTCACCGCCGATGTCCTCTAACCGCGACTGGCGTATCATAGTGTAATCGATAGATTGAATTTGCGTGTCACTATTGTTTCACTTGCATTTTTATTAATACTGAGCGAAGATTGGCGAGAGACTTGCACGCCTTCCCTCGGGGATCCCTAAGAAAATGTACGTTCGGAACATGTCCCGGATTACCGTCGATTTTAGTTCAATTCAACCCAAAGAAGAAACAAGTTTGTGCGTTCACCGCTAAGAAGTCTCCCCTTGTCGTATCCCCTCGATTCGAGATCATTCCTCTAACTGCCACAGCCTGTATTGGCGTACTTGGCGTCAATATATCAAGCGACGTTCCGTCTCATGGAAGAGAAGGCCAAACTGGCCTCTAAAAAGTTTGGTGTACTCAGTAAGGCGAGACAGTACTTCACTATAAGCCACCGCCTACAACTATATAAGCAAAATTGGGCTCAAATGGAGTACTGTTCTCACCTCTGGGCGGGTGCTCCCCAGTGCCAGGTTCTTCCATCTCACCACATACAACGAAGAGCGGCTCGAATCATCGACGATCATGTCATCTCCGGCTTGATTCTATGGCACTGCGAAGAGAGGGTTCTGTCTGCGTCTTCTACCGCATTTATCACGGGGAGTGCTCAAAGGAGCTGTTCGGGTTAATTCCAGCGGCCGAATTCCACCACCAGACATTACGTGCAAAGTACCGCCCGCATCACGTTGAGGTTTGGTATTCCACAACCGCGCGTTTTGCAAGAAATTTATTGCCTCGCACAGCTACTTTGTGGAATCAATTACCGGCTACGGTTTTCCCGAACCGATACGACTTAGGGACTTTCAATAAAAGAGCATACTCCCACCTTAAAGGCCGGCAACACATTTCTTGACACCTATTGTTGTAGATGTCCACGGGCGGTTGCCTCACCTTTCCCTTGCGCCTCTTGCCCGTTTGCCCCCTCTCTTATATAAAAAAAACACTTCATCCCTTGACTGTAATTCCACTGCTGTGGAGCCCTACACACTCCTTGTTATATAGCTAGCACAGGAGACAGCAGCCGCAGGCGACAACTATGTGCCACAACCAGAACATTATTATTTGCCATTTTAAAATTGTATTAATAATTATTGTACTAATAAAATAGAGAACACCACTTGTTAAGGATGGTATAGCAGAGTTTGGATTATTATCAATTTATAATGAAATTTTTCAATAAATAATTAATACCAGAAGATTTATTGAGCCACCTTTAATATTTTAAACAAAAAATGTTTATGATAAAATAGTTTAATAGAAAATTAATTGATATTTTTAATTATTCCACGGCACTAACACAAATTAGCTATCAATGCCTTGTGTGCTAACAGAGTACTAAACAGTGGTCTCATCTCTCTCAGCAAACAGGAGGTTAATTGTATCACATTAATAGTGCACTCAGTTTCCAGAATGAAAAAGGGAAAAGTACTGTGAATGGAAACAATTACTTTTACTATTGCTGAAAGTCTTCATGACAATTCTCCAAAGCAACAGTTTCTTTGTGTTCAGTTTTACTAAATCATTAAGCAGCACATCTACCAAGTTGGTTGGTTTAAACAGAAAGAATTTTATACCCATTTAAATCTGATATGCTTATATGTAATAGGCATACATTAAGTTATTTAAAATTTAAATCATAAACCAAATAAAAATCTGATTCATGACACAGATGGTACGGTTTTGGAACAATTTTTCAAGGGTAAGTAAATATCAATGAACATGGCAACACTTGAGTACTATTTTTGTTAAAAATTGTAATTCATTATTATATCAATTAATAGGAAATGACTTATTGAAAATCAAAAACTACTACCCATTTGGAAATGAATGCCTCAGATATGAGAAAAATGAAGACAAATTTTTACAATCATAAAGGCAGAGCACTTCAACTAAAGATTTTGAGGTGTTAAAGATATTATACTCTGCCTTGAAATTAAATGGAGGCATTGTTTAAGATGTTTTGAAGAGATTTACAAAAAAAAACAGAAGAAATTGTTCTTTTAAAAGAACTTCCGGTTTTAACCACTACTGTAAGCGAAAAATTTGGATTTCTAACTACAGTGGATATAGTTT
Organism: Leptidea sinapis; assembly: GCF_905404315.1. NCBI lineage: Eukaryota > Metazoa > Arthropoda > Insecta > Lepidoptera > Pieridae > Leptidea > Leptidea sinapis. The sequence goes on from NC_066289.1 coordinate 860,056, forward strand.
GTACATAGAGTTCATCATAATGTTATAGTACAAAATACATATTATGTTTACCTTCCATCTCTGGCAATTCCTTTAAATGTATTGACACCATCATCAATGGCTCTTTCAATATCATCCATGTAGTTGTCTGTAGAACCACGGATCACAATAGTTGCAATGCGGGACTCCAAACTGTCCATGGAGAAGACAACAACACGGGTGTCACCAACTTCTTCCACCTTAACACTGTCACAGTAACCTAACTCTTGTGCTGTAGGTGTTGTAAGTCTTGGTAAAACCTAATAACATAATATTTATGTTTATCTATATACCTACTACATTGAGAGCAGTGGAAGGTGTAAGAACAAACAATCATTAATTATACAAATGATTTAAGTTTTCTTTAGTGTTAATTCCGCCAATATTTGTTTTTAAAACAATTCGACATGTGTTTTGCCTCTACACAAGGCATCCTCAGGACATTTTGTCTCGCCAAAGTCTCGTGCCAGATTTTGGCTTAAATCATTTGTATAATTATGGATTTCCGCAAAGTAACGCCTAATTCAATAAATTTTCAATCATTAATTATGTCTCAAATGAGTACTTTAGAAAAGCAACAAAAATCAACTTAAAACAAGTGTCGGTATAAAGGATGTAAATAAACATATTTTTTTTAAAAAGCTTTCTCTTTTATACCATGCACCAGTTATATAACTAATGTTGGGTTCGTTTATTTATAATGGACAATATAATGCACTTCTTTCTCTGCATCAATAATGATAATGTCACACCTATAGAACTCTACCTATCGAAATAAAAGTAATTTAGTTTACTACTTAAGAACAATGAAAACTTACAGTGGCATTCACAGTTCTTGCAAGTCTGCGAATATCAAACTTTGAGTTAAGACGGACAGCCATAATACCGTATTTATTAAGGAAATGAAGTGCCATATCACCAAATTTAGCACCAGCCACAACAACTTTGACACCAGTATCAGCTATATCTTTTATTTGTTTCTCAAGCAGTGATTCTTCCCCTTTACTAAAGTTTAGTAATTCATCAGCTGATTTTATCAAAACTGTGCCTTTTGTTTCAGTTTGTGTAATGTCGACTGGGCAGGAATAAACAGCCACTTTAGCTTTAGTTGCCTGGCTAACATCTCCCTCCACTTCTCGTTTGAACACCATACCTTGAATAACTTCAGACTGGAGTAATCCTGCCCCAAGAATCTGTAATATCATTAAATGTGTGATTAAAAATGATAATGTTTTTATAATAACCGTAGAAAAAAAAAAAAATTACCTTACAAACTCTGATATTGTCAACATTAAATGTAGTTTTTTCAGGTAGAATTGCTATGCATGCTTTTGCGACTAAAGATGCAATGAAGTCCTCATTTCCATATTGCTTTGACATTAAGGCTGGCTTGAGACCCTTGACCACTTCATCAAAGTTCTTGCAATCTTTAATTTCATGGCAGACAAGTTCAGGCAGGAGTTCCATGCATTTGTCAAGAGCCTTTTCATAACCCTCAGCTATTTCACTTGTTGTGATTCCCAGTCTCAAGAGCTCTTCAGCTGCCTCTAACAAAGCACCAGAGAGGACAATAACAAAGTTTGTACCATCACCTACTTCAGAATCTTGCATTTGACTTGCTAACACAATCAACTTAGCCGCTGGATGTTCAACATCAAGTTCCCTTATGATTGTACCAGCATCACTAGTTATAAATTGTTTCTCAATGTGATTTATAATCATCTTGTTCATTCCATTTGGACCATACGCAGACCTAACACTTTGGGCGAATTGTTTGCATGCGTTAATATTCCGATATACAGCCTCTTCTAGACCAGAAAACATCTGCAAAAAATATAGCACAAGAACAAGATTATATTTAAAGCTAGGGACAATATATATTCTTTCTTTTCAAGACTTGCCTATTGTTTGCGTGATAATTGTGCGTTATTTTATGGTAATAAAATATACGAAAGCTTTTTTTATTTGACTATTCGGGCGATGTCATGTCTGTATGAGTTAAATTTAAAACATTTTTAAATAGATCCGTAAGAATTCATGCCCCGTAATTAAATTTTAGATATATTTAGATCATTATTTCTTTATATTTACGAAGTTTTCCATATTTATGGTATATTCAGATAATTATTCAATAAAATTTTATCATATGGTCAACAACACATGACAAACTTGACTTAATATTGGTTATAATAGTGAACTCACCCGTGCCCCATCTTTAAGCATTTGGGGTACACCCGGAGCCTTTGGAATATGTAACGCCATAACTTTATCTTACTAAACTTTTACAAATTATTTGAATAAAACTTTAATATCAACCCTGAAAATTGAAATGAATCACACAGCGTTGCGGTAAAATTAAAGTTTTTTTTTTTTAATTTATTTAGTGGCACGGGAATCGGCATCAAAGAGTATACACGGGATGCAACTCCATACTCCTTTAAAGATAATAGAAGTTTAAATTTATAAGAACCTGACGGAATTTGGTGGCACAATTACGTAATACCTATGCAAGTCAAACGATTTCTTCTCTATTTACTAAAACATAAAAGTAAAGCTCTCTGTCATCTTTAAAATCATTGTACACTGCGCGCATAAGGAACAAATCGTTTATTTAGACGCACCTGCATCTGCCTGAGGCTACAAAACCCACTACAGAGTACAGGCAAGGTTTGGTTGGTCCCCGTAAGAAAATGGTGCTCGGCCATTCTGACGGGGTAAGAATGGGTGGAGGACCGGGTGGATAGGATCGATCTACTAGCCATCAAGCGGTCAACCAGCTGAACCTATATTCCCGACGTAGCCCTGATGTTTAAGTTAACCATCCACAGGTGCGGGCTTCGTGGAGGGTGGGGAGCAGAGGTAATGAATCTTTGGAGACTGAGACATTTTGACCAATAGTTAAACGTTTCATTCAATAAGAATTGAGAATATTATGTGTTCTATCTCGCTCTAAAACTAATGCTATCGCAGTAAGCCGGCCAGGGAGCGCTTGTGTAAACTCGTGTCGATGCTCGATCAGCGGATGTCAATGAGCCCCCACTCTGTCGCTCATTGATTCAAATTGAATTAATAGCGATCGACGCCGCAACGCGCTTTAGTAGAGTACGTTCGGGCTTGCTGTGAGGTTATGTAACGCGGAGCATATGACTGGTCACGTGAGTATACCTGCAGTTTTCGAGAGAACGTGACGATGCTTGTACTTCGATGAGTGGTGACTGGTGATCTGCATGATTCTATGACTTGATGTACAGCATTATGAAATGGTTCTTATAAGAGCTAATATTACGGTATATAAAATAATATGTCCTTTTAAGAACGAATCTTTTGGCATACGCTTATTACAGTTAATATGCACGATTTTTATTTCTACGATCTATAATACTACGAAGGTATTGCAAGTTAGATATTAGACATTTGTATTAATTGATGTTATTGGTTGTAGGTACAGCTACAAATCTATAATCGGTTCTAACATGGAAACTATCAGATCTAACCAACCCCCAATGGGACCTGGAGAGAAGCCAAAAGGCAACACAACTGGTTCCTCAGTGGAGAAATCCACCAAGGTTATTACGTTACGCAAGGTTACCTCACGTAATCATGTCATGATGAGAACCAATCACGTAAATCAAACTGATAAAGCACATCCTAGTGTCGACCTAGATTCAATACCAATATATTTTTAGATGTGGGAGAGTCACGCTTCCGTCGTATGACGTCAGCACAATCGGACCAGATTCGTCCGGGTTAATTACCACACTCTCACAGAATACCGGCGTGAAGTAGCGGCCTAGTGCCGCTATGTTTCGCATAGGTTAGTATCGTAGACCGGAGGCCATTCGCGGCTCCCAGATGTGGCTAGCCACATGCCGTCCTTATTAAATCATCTGCTGACTACACATCCCGATATTTACCAGGTCTCTGTCAATGCCCCTCTCGGATCTTCCGACCATTGCCTCGTCAGGAGTGAAGTGCCTATCCGACGTCCACGTCGCAGACCGCCGCGTTTGGCACTACAAGTTAGCAGATTGGAATAGGATGCTTTCCTTTTTTGCATCCTACCCTTGGGGCAAGGTTTGTTTCCCTTCGGATGATCCTAGTGCCGTTGCAGTAGCCGATGTGATACTACAGGGCATGGATATTTTTATACCAAGCCCTGTACTACCGATCGGTGGCAGATCACAGCCCTGGTTCGATGCATCAGTTAAAGCAGCATCTAACTGCAAAAAACAGGCGTATCGAACTTGAGTTGCGGCGCTGGGCTCAAAGGATACGAACTGCAAAGTTATTAAGAGGAAATATAACCGTGCCTCCAGATTTTTAAAACGGCAAATAGCCCGTGCAAAATAGAAGAGACACAAGAGTAATGACACCCTGGCCCATACGGCAAAAGTGAAAGACATTGGAGACAAAAAGATCTCCTGTGCGATCTTTTTGTCTCCAACTCGACTCTTGACGACAACGGAAATACACCGCCGACCATCCTGCGGTGTCAGAGCTCTATGCCTATAAGTATAGTTCAGACAGAAAACTGTTAGGCGGGCTCTGTTTTCGTTAGACGTTAGGAAGTCGAGCGGGCCGGATGGCATTTCTCCAATCGTGCTTAGAACGTGTTCCCCTGAGTTGACGCCGGTGCTAACGCGTTCAGATCCGACAAACTACAGGCCTATAGCTATTACCTGCCTGCTCTCCAAAATCATGGAGAGCGTAATTAACCGCCAGCTCTTGGTATACCTGGAGAGTCACCAGTTGATCAACGACCGACAGTACGGCTTTCGTCATGGTCGGTCGGCAGGTGATCTTCTGGTATACCTAACATAATATAGATGGGCGGCGGCTATCTAAAGCAAGGGAAAAGACCTGGCAGTTCGCCTGGATATAGCGAAGGCCTGTTATCGTGTATGGCACAAGGCGCTCCTCTCAAAACTTCGGCAGAAAATCGTGTCTTCTATCGAGTCCTCTCTTGAAAAGGTGTCGGAATGGGGTCAATTGAACCTTTTCCAATTTAACCCCCAGAAGACTCAAGATTGCACGTTTACCACAAAAAAAAACCCCCATTTGTCGTATCACCGCTCTTCGACAACACTTCCCTTACAGCCTCGCCTAGTATCAGAATTCTGGGTCTCGGAATCTCGAGCGATTGCCAATTCCGCGGCCATCTGGAGAGAAAAGCCAAATTGGCTTCGAAGAAACTGGGCGTCATAAATAGAGCATGGCAATACTTCAAGCCGGCCCACATTCTAGAGCTGTATAAAGCGCAGGTCCGGCCACATATGGAGCATTACTGCCATCTCTGGTCTGGCGCACCACAGTATCAGCTCGATCCATTTGACCACGTGCAACGCAGAACAGCTCGAATTGACGAGGATCCAGTACTCTGTGAACGGCTGGATCACTTTCGAGTTGCGTAGAGACATTGCTTGTGTGTCCTCTACCGCATTTCCACGGGGAGACGGTTTTCAAGGAGCTTTCTTCCACGTAATACGAAGCTGTGGAATGAACTTACTTGTGCGGTGTTCCCGGGACGATACGACACGGGTGCCTTCAAAAAAAGCGCGTTCACCTTCCTTAATGTCTTGTGTGCTAACTTCATAACATCGTACTACACGGTGGTCTCATGTCGTTACCATAATATGGCAAAGTGAGGAGACAGGAAGATAAAGGCCGTCCACGCTCCTGTGATTACTCTGGTGTTGCAAGAGAAAGTGGGCGGCGCTTTCATTTTAAACCGATTCAAAATCAAATGCAAAAACCAAAAATAAGTTGTCAAAATAGCGGCCGATTTATATCAAACCGAATTTGGGCAATAACAGTTAGTTTGCTTAAAATCCGTGAGGAGAGCTTTATTATAAAGTATATACCTACACTGGCCTTCAAAAGTAAATATCACACTTTTAAAATTAGGATAACGTTTTAAGTTCACAAGATATACTTTCGAAATAAAAAGGACTCCCAAAGAGATTTTAATTTTGTACATAAAAACTTTATAGTCGGTAACCTTCTTTTAAGAATTGGCCCAAAACTCGAGAGACAGCATCGAGTAGCGAGACTGCGATACGCCCGTGAACACATGCAGTGGGATGAAGAAGAATGGTCATTTTGTTTGCAGATGAGTCTCGATTCTCCCTTTACACTTCTGATGGAAGGCGAAGTGTTTACAGGCGACCTGGTGAGCGATATCTTCAAGCCTGCATCTCAGAAAGAGTCCAATACGGTGGAGACAGTGTACATGTATGGGCTGGCATATCTTCAGAAGGTCGCACAGAGCTAGTAGCCATAGAAAATGGCACCCTCACTGGGCAAAGATATGCTCAAGAGATTCTCAATGAGTATGCAGGGCCGTATTTAGCAAATATGGGTGATGGATCGATGCTGATGCATGATAATGCCCGGCCACACACGGCTCATATCGTACAAGAGTATATTGAGGAGGTATCAGCGTGATGGCTTGGCCATCAAGAAGTCCTGATCTCAACCCGATTGAACACGCCTGGGATGAGCTTGGGAGGCTAGTCATAAATCGCAGACCACCACCTACTACCCTCAGGGCACTAAAGCAGGCCCTGGTAGAAGAATGGGAGAATATTCCCCAACATCGGCTCCGAAACCTAGTGTTCAGTATGCCAAACCGGCTCGAAGCTGTAATCGGAGCTCGAGGAGGCAATACCAGTTATTAAAAATTAAATAACATGTAATACATTTTAGTTGTTTTTTTTTACACTAAACTAAAAATGTCTATTTTCATTGTTTTATCTTTTTCAAGTTAAAAATGTTACTAATGTATAATTTTAGTTTCTAAGAATTAAAGCCTATCAAATTTGCAACAAAACGTTTTTAATCTTAAATCTCTACCTTCTATAATTAAGAAAAAAAAATAATTTGGAAAGTGTGATACTTACTTTTGCAGACCAGTGTAGATACACGCATACAAACATTTTCAAATGAAGGAGCTTTATTAGCCATGCTTTCATTTTCATCATTTCATGTTTTCTCAAAAATAACGAGCGGTTAGCAAAATTTTTGCTTAGAATCCTTTTTGACATGCTGTATAATTAAATAATCACAAAAAAAGAAAATTGTTAATCTAAATATAAGTGCACGTGCAAATTGATGTGTAACCTTGGAAATACAGACTGTAGGTATACCTACTTGTAGATATGACTGTAGGAACTTTTCAGGAGTTTGCTTGTGACAGCGGAAAGCATATTTTCTATTCATTATCGCGTGCCACCGGCTGCGCATATGCGACTTATAACCTGGGACATAGATGAATAAAATAAAAGCTTATTTTATATAAAATTTTAATACATGGATAAAATTTGCGTTTTTTTTAGCTAAAATGAAAATTAATAGAGTAAGTATAGATAAAAGTGTACTAAAGCAATTTTATAAATTTTAATTATATATAATCAGTAATAACAAAAGGCATTTCAAATAAACTTCGTAGATAGTTTAAAACGCTTTTATTTTAAATAGATTGTGTTATAATAAATCAAGCTTCGAATTCATGTTATCAATTAATTAAGGCGATTTCTGTGCTCTCTATATAGAACTTGTTGTACACACAAGAAACAAACTAACTAATGCTAATTTTAACATATGTTATTTAAATAATGAACCACATCTTTTAAATATATATTTTATCCTTATCGTTTTATTACAAGATAATATAACATAACAGTACTCAAAATTTTCAACTGGTATGTGTAACACACACTCATGGTTTATGTTTGACAAACAATTTTGGCTTTCCACCACAGCCTCAATTATGTTTTTCTCTCAAGATAAATTTTACGTTGGCTATTTTCTATTAAAAGAAATTGTGATCCATTAAAATATTTTGAGTATGGTTGATATTTGAGATTTTTTAAGGTGTGAGTAGATTACAAACATAATTTAAGTAGCATACTAAAAATTATATGAATCACAATTTCATATTAGCTAGAAGATGCTTCTGCTTGACGTCTCTTTACATCCCAATTATAAACTCTTGCCATATTAACTTCTGTTGTAGTCCATTGGTCCCTGTAAAATATTTCTAAATGATAACTTTTACATGTATATTACTAGCTGACTCGATAGACGTTGTTCTGTAGATAATGAAAAAAAAATACTGTTTTATAGGAATTTGCCAATAATATTTCAAAACATCAAGAATTATTTCGCAAAAATGCTCCCTGTTGTTATAATGCAATTGTTTCACAGCGGAACTGTCAAAGCGTGCGTCACTAAATACTCTCATAGAAAATATGACCATACAAAAAAAACATTGAAAATAAAAATAATTATGGGTCCCAACTCGAAATAAAAACCATCCTATCTCTCAAATTGGACCAAACTGCACACCATAAAGTTATCCCCATTAAAATCCGTTCATTAGTTTAGGAGTCCATCGCGGACAAACAACGTGTCATGTAATATATATATTAAGATATACAATACAAATTGCACCCTTGTAGGAATCACAGCTATTACATATCTGTATCTACTATTTAAGCCCTACTCTAACTACTATTACCACTAACTACCATTACTAATGGTGGGATGATTGCAGCAATATGTTGCAGAACAATTAGTGGGAGCAAGGATCATCTAATGACCTTGTTTCAAATTTAAATATTTTAATTCAAAAAAGGATGTTATATCACTTATTGAAAGTCAAAAATTACCACCCATTCCAAAAGGTATTCCTCAGACCTGAGAAGAACAGGTGCAACAAACTCAGCGAGCAGCAGTTATGTAGTTAACTAAGTTTGTACAACAGTGACCAAACTCCTCATGCGACAATTCTATAAGGATCTCACTTTTAAAAAATATGGTTGTGTAGCAAAGGATTACATTGTAATGGAGTGATGGCCCCCAGACTATTTAATGGAAAATAATAATTTTAATCTAATTTTAACTAAAAATTTTTTTGTGAACGTGTGGTTTGTTGACAACGAATTATTTTCTTCCGCGTCATAGCGTTTCGACTAACATTGACAGATGAAGATGGCGTTCCGTACACCGAGTTCATTCAGGTCGTTCCGACTGTGCCATGTTGCGTCTGCATTTCGGTACTCCATCTGCTACCATTGTAGCCAACATTACGCCTGTGTAAATTCTATGCGGCAAATGCACTTTCCGACTTAACCTCGAAATACTCCGACTTAACCTGTACTCATGTCCAACAAATTTGTTTTAATGGCGTCTGTATTTTTTTTTATCTAAATAAGGGACGAGACGAGCAGGACGTTCAGCTGATAGTAATTGATACGCCCTACCCATTACAATGCAATGCCGCTCAGGATTCTTGAAAAACCCAAAAATTCTGAGCGGCACTACAATTGCGCTCGTCACCTTGAGACAAGATGTTAGGTCTCATTTGCCCAGTAATTTCACTAGCTACGGCGCCCTTCAGACCGAAACACAGTTATGTTACACATTACACTTCACGGCAGAAATAGGCGCCGTTGTGGCACCCATAATCTAGCCGGCTTCCTGTGCAAAGGAACCTCCCGCTGTATTGATATTAATACCTGAATGTTCTATTGAATGTTTTTTTCGGTAATCTAGCTAACATAAAGCCATCCACTTGACCTTGATCTCAAAGCATGTACCAATTAATTTTTGCGCTGTTTCAGTGAGCAAGCCAACACAACTGGTCATTAAAAAAAAATTATCAATTAATGGACATAAATACGCCGCGACTTGTTAACTTTAGGTATTGTTATGGGGACCCGATTTTAATACCAATTTTGTGCTGTAGAAGAGCGCAATTCACGCTATTTATAAACTAGGTCCTAAAGATTAATCAAGGGAAAAATTTAAAGAAATAAACATTTGACTGGTGCATCTCATAAAATTTTTGGTTATGTTATTTATGTTCATTAGCACATTGTTAACACAAAACTTGTTATGCTACTCTTGCTACTTCTTACGCTCGTTTTTTCGTTTTTAGTGGTAGTTTTTGACATTCAATAAGTGATTTTGAATAAAAATAATTGAATATAACCGATTGTTAAGTAACATATTCTTAAGACATCCAATACTACGAGGGCGGCACTGAAAATTTCGGGAATCAAGGAAGTGACACAACATTACTATTTAAAAATGTATTTATTGCTTTTCAAAGTATTCTCCGCGAAATTTGACACATTTTTCCAAACGATAGAAAAAATCATTGAAGCAACCATTCCATTCCGAAGTTGGGCTCTCCAAAATGGCCGTTTTGTAGGCGTCCACAGCTTCTTCAGGTGATGAAAATCTCTGACCACGCAATTTATTCTTTATTTTAGGGAAAGTATAGAAATCATTAGGGCTTAGGTCGGGGCTGTACGGCGGATGGTCTAATAATTCTATGTTTTCTTGCTCTAAAAACTCTTTTAATCTGTACGCGGTGTGAGAACTCGCATTGTCGTGATGGAGGATGATGCGGCGGTTGCAGTTCTCTTTACGGAGTTCAGAAACGACCTGTGGCAAACAAATGCTAGCATACCATTCTGCATTAACCGTTCTTTGTCCCTCAAGAGGAATAGCAACATGGCCGGTTTTGGAGACAAACGTGGACACCATTTTTTTTGCAACACTCCGTGAACGAACAATTTTTGTTGGCTTTAACTCATTTTCGAACACCCAAACTCGTGACTGTTTTTTTGTTTCGGGTTCGTACGCTTATATCCAGGATTCGTCACCTGAAACGATGTTGTATACAGCATTTGAGGATCCTGCGTGGAATCTTTCGAGAGTTCTGACGCACCAAGTAACGCGAGCCGCATTTTGCTCTTCACAGAGAAAATGCGGTATCCTTCGGGAAAACAACTTTTTTACACCTAATTGTTCATGCAAGATTATTTGTATTTGACTCATGCCAATGTCTAAAGTTGCCTGAATTTCGCGGTATGTCACATGTCGATCTTCCTCAATCAACTTACGCACAGCATCAACGTTTTTTTTAGTGACTGCAGTTTTTGGACGATCTTGACGGGGATCATCACTGAGCTTGAGCACGTCCACGTTGAAATTCAGCAAACCAGCGATAAATTGTGGTTTTGGATGGGGCTTCATCACCAAATGCAGAAATCATCCGGTCAACACACTGTTTTTGTGTTAACCAGTTCGAAAGTCATAATAAATCATCGCTCTTGAATTTTCTCGAGTCAATTCCATTTTCTCTCTCTCAAAAGTTTGAAAAGACCTTGTGACAAGACCGAGAATCTTTTTTTAAATAAATAAATGGTATTCAATTTTTAAAACCAAGGAGTTTTCAATTAAAAAGATTTTAATATGACAGGAACAGTGCAAATATTCCATTCCCGATACTTTTAGTGCAGCCCTCGTAATGGGATAATCTATTTGCCTTACTAACTAGATATATAATTTGACATAAACAAACGATAATTTAAAGTTATTCATAACAGTTATAGAGATATATATAATTTGTTATTTTTTTTAATGGATAGCCCTCACTTTTGGGATTAATTACACCACACCACAACCTGAGAGTTGAACAAAGACATCAAGATTTATGAACTTTACATCACTCGAACGTTTGGCTTAGTGGTAGAGCGCTCGCACGGAACGCTAGAGGTCGCGGGTTCGAGTCCATCATGCAGAAATTTAATTTGTTAGAGATATATATAATTATAATAAGTGGCTCCACCGACTCACCTTAAGAAGTCCAAATCATGCTCAACATGAGACAAGTTCTTTTTTGCAGTAGCCATATTTGTTGACAAAAGTTTTTCAGCATCTTCTAGAGTATACTCCAGCATCACATTAGCTCCAAGCCAAAGGTAAACATTTTTTGTAGGTGGAATATCTGCCTGAAATTAAAGTAAAATTTCTTATGATTTTAATTATATTACAATAACCATCTGCATTTACCACTATACATCCTATTTTTTAAGGTGGATGTAAAGAATCACAAAATATTGAAAAACAAAAAACCTTTCACCATATAATATATGGATATTTATTAGTACACACAAACAACTGTGCTTGTGATTAAAAATCAATATTGACTATTTTATCTTTTCTTGTCATATCAAAAAATATGTTCAAATATTTATAAATTGAATATTGGACAAACACAATGAATAGTGTCACAACTCTCTCAAAAAAGTTTTTCATCACCATTATCATATCAGCCAGAAGACGTTCACTGCTGAACAAAGGCCAAAGATCTCCACGACTATCTGTCCAGTGTTGTCCTTATCCAACCTATTCCGGCAATCCTGACCAGATCATTGGTACATCTTGTGGGGGCCCACCAACACTGCATCTTCAGGTATGTGGTCGCCATTTTAAAACTTTGCTGCCGACCCAATGGCCATCTGTCTGTCGAGCTCTGCTTTAGACACTGGTATTTTGGATGAGAATATTTTACAAAGGTTCCCCAACACTGCCCATCCGAGGTGGATTCGACGAATGACGTCTTTTGCGGCAATTGACCTTGTTTTTAAGCTGTTTTAGGGCCATACTAATTTCGTACAGGCTGACTAGGATAGCTTCGGTATAGTGTCGGGTTAATGTGGCTCTTGGGTCTTCAGCCTTGTTGGTAACAGGTGCCTGTGCGGTCTTGTATAGTTGTACATAGAACTTCTCGACTTCCCTCAAAAGTTCGGGCTTAGACGAAAGGATCTATCAGCGATATAAATCAGCGGTCTTCAGCTTTGTCGGTGGCTCTGCACAATAGACAAATCTCAAAAAGTGCCTATTTTTATGAGCTTTTGTTACACTCTATGGCCGCATTCACACAATCTACGTTATGGCAGCGTATAGTCAATGACTTGGAGATCGATTTAGTTAGCTATTTAGCTCCCTATACTGGGAAGCATTGGCCATTTGGCATATTTCATCCATCAATTTGGGAGGGTAGAGTCTGGACTGGATTGGTGTGGGTCTGATCGTAGTCTTCACCAGTTGAAACGGCTCCAGTTTTGGATTGATATTCAATGTGTCTTTTACTATGTGGTGATCACTCCCAGTTTGAGTGGTGATCCTCCACCTCCTAGCCTGAGTGTGTTGAAGTCGGAACGTACGTACACCTGAATGACCTTCAACAAATACTGTTCAGTAATTCTGAGTATTAGGTATGCCACCCTAGTTGGTATACTGCCAAAATGAGTAAGATAAGGTTTTTTTTCCTAAGGAAACCTAGGACCTGACTGGGTGAAAGCTTCCTTCAATCTATTTTTCTCTGTTGCCTGTTACCCCAAGCCAGTTTTTTCCAGCATCAGCCACAATAACTTCCATCGTTTTTTGGATCTACCTTGTCTCTTTGTTGCCCAAATTGTCCATCTATTATCTGCATATGAAATGTGGCCTGCCTATTTCTATTGTAATGACAGTGCATGTTGAAGCATTTGTAGTTGACCTGTTTGTGATTGATGCTAGGCTGTTTATACTATAGACCTACTAAGATAGTATGAATCACTTTCGCTGTCAATCATGCAGTTCTTATGAATTGATCATTTGCAACCATCACATATCTAGTGTTAAGTCATTACCAGTATACATTAGCCAGTACTCTAGCATTTACCTATAAAAACTTATATTTTTGGCAATATTTAGTGCACAGAAATACCTCATAAGAAAGGTCCAACAATCTGTACATTTTGTAATTCAGATACATTATATTAAATTTAAAAAAAACATACACATACTTCTACACATGCCAATTTACAATAGAATAATTTCAAAAGTAAGTATAGCATTAAGAAGGTATAAGATTAATTAAAAAAAAACATACTTTTACAAATACTTGATCACTAAGCAAAAACTGGGTTTCTATATTTTCCTTAAGTGATTTAAGCTTTTCAATCATATCCAAGGATCTATCTAAGTCAGGGATCTGCTGCCTAAGGCGCTTTCGCTTAGTATTTAACGTGTATTCCATAAATTTGTACTTTCCATGTTGCTCATCAAGACTTCTTAGTACTTTCTCAACACCTTCAGAATTTTCAGGTAAGTTCATAAATTCATTAACATCATCCTAAAAGAAAACAAAATTTATGAATAAGTATATCTAATATCTCATTCTTTCTCAAATAATTAATCTATATATACCAGCTGATGATTTTAACCTTTAAATTGTATCATAGGTACTAACAATCATCAAACTGAGAATAACATATTTTTATGAATCGATTTCGTACTTACCACAAATATAGCTTCAGGTATTCCAGAAAATGATTTTGTATTTTCTGCTCCTTCGCTCTCCATGTCGACGAACTTTTTGCAAAAAATAAAATTTATTTCAGTAATTTACAACTATGTAAGTACCTAACACCAAAGAGAATTTAAACAACATACATGAGAATAGAGAAATGTCGCTTGTATGAAATGCCTACTAAATCTTGATACCAACATAATGACCTAGTGACGTAATAGCAGAGCTGCCAATATAGTAAACTAATGTAAGGGTTGTAATCAATCCACATTTTTTTTCGATAATTAACTATACATCGACATCTACATTATATACAGACATCTACATATATCTACAGTTACATTAAATGTGATCTTTGTTAATTGTTTATACGTTTTAGTTATCTCAAAGAAAAAACAATTTACGTAATTAATATTTTTTAATAGTTTTATTTTGCGTTGTGTAATAGTTTCGGTTTGGTTTGGTTTTGACAGTCTTTGGTTTTCGTTTTTCATATGTTGCGAATTCTACGACTTTAGATATTATTTTATATACCGTAATATTAGCTCTGATAAGAACCATTTCATAATGCGTAAAAACATCATATTTTCGGTATCACTTGGAATTTTTTTTTTAGATATGTTTTTCTGAGCGCTGGAGAGCTGTCCCGTGCGGGGTTCAAGGATTATCCATTCTTTCTGGGATATCCTGTATATTCCTCATACTACTCAAGCAGTTGTTTTATTTACACTGCAAACGCTCAGTCTCTTAACATGCATTTGAAAGTGGGAGAGTCACGCTACCATATTTTGACGTCAGCATAATCGGGCCAGACTCGTCCGGGTTACTTACCACACTCGCACAGAATACCGGCGTGAAGTAGTGGCCTAGTGCCGCTATGTTTCAGATAATGGAATCAGATAATGATCGTTGTAAGACGCAACGGTCGAAGGAACGCGTGTGGTTACTAATTTAACGTTTTACTAATTTAATAATCAAAGTTATCCTAAGTGTTTAAAAGTGATTTAAAGTGTTTAAAAGTTTATTAAATATGAATGACAAAATTGAAATTATGTTGAACAAGCTAGAAAAGCTTGAAAAAAATTTCGAAGAATTTGTAGGTGGCAAAAAACTCTCAAATATAGAAAACGAAAATATCGTATTGAAATCGGAAGTGGAGAAGTTAAAATTTATTATTAATCGGGACATAAATAGCAAGAAACTCGTCGTTTATGGATTCCCCGAACGCATAAACCATCGGTATGATAAACAAAGTCTGTTTGATGACATTGGATACTACATTTACGAGACATATGGAAGACGAGATGTATAGAATAGGAAAATACACACATACCCGTCCAATAGTTGTAGAACTTATCAGCAAAAGGATGGTAAAGCACCTTCTCCAAACATCTCAAAACGTTACGTTACCACTATAATAACAGAATACGTCTTAGTGAGTTTTTAACGCCTGAAATATATAATCAACAGAAAGGAAACCGTTCGAATCTCGCGGACACTGAGGCGGCCCCGACACCTCAATCTAAATTGCACAATTCAACAAATACACCACAACCTATAATCAACACTTCAACAGACTTAGAACACAGCACTTCATCGCAAGAGAACGTACAGCATATTAATATAAACAATAAGAAATGCAATATTACCGATGGCGTGAAATCTAAATCTACCTTCAATAAATCGCCGGGCGAGCATTCAACTCGACGTCGTCCCGCTACAAATATAGGTGAAAATATAAGTAATGTACAACGCCGAACTGATCGTGAATTAAGAAATGAGCGTAAAATGGTAAATAGATATAACTTTCGGACCTAGTTCAGACATGAACACACAAAATATTACAAACAGATCGTCAAAACAGTTAAATATCTTTTATCAAAATATGCAAAGCATCTGCAATAAAATACATCTACTTGACCATTTAACTGTTGAATTACCTAATCTACAAGTTATGTGTATCTCGGAAACCTGGTTATCTATAGAAAAACAAAAAACATTACACATAAATAATTATATCATGGCAGCTTCCTTCTGTCGTATACATCATGATGGCGGCGGTGTTTTCATATTTGTTAAAAATAATTTAGAATATTTAGAACGTGTTGATATGTCAGTTATCTCTAACGAAATGGTATTCGAAGTATGTGCAATAGAGATACCTAAAAATAATCTACTACTGATTAATCTGTACTGGCCTAATAGTAGTAGAGAAGTAGAATTGTTTTACAACTTATTAGAAAATCTCCTCATTAACATTAATAAAAAAGAAATGAATAAAAACATTATTATTATGGGAGACATGAATGTTGATTTTCTAGATGCAAAGGAAAAAAGCAGACTCAATAACCTCTTGTTGTGTTATAACTTCCATCAAAAAGTCTCAAAGCCTACTAGAATAACTCCTACAACTAAAAGGTGCATAGACCTAATTTTTACAAATTTCTATCTAGAAGGCTCAAAAATTGAAGTATATGATTTTGGATTATCAGATCACAAGGGCATCATTTTCACATTACCTTTTACCTTCCACAATAAACAGTCTTTCATTAAATTAAAACGTAAATTTAATGACTTTAATATAAATAAATTTAAAAACGAACTCGCGAATATCAACTGGGATGATCAACTTAAGCCTAACAATAACGTTAACGAAAACTATAAGATATTTCTAAATATAATTGTTACTGCCCTGAATAAATGCATACCTAAATTACTAACAAAATTTACTCTAAACCAAAATAAACCTTATTTAACACTAGGAATTAAAAAATCATGTCAAAATAAAAGATTATTAAAACGCCTTGTATCACAAACCAAAAATAAAGTATTAACAAATTTTTATAAGAGATATTGCAAAGTTTTAAAAAGTTGTATAAATAAATCTAATAAAATTATAAATATCCGTAAATTCAGCTCAGCTGATAATAAAACACGATCCATGTGGAAAATAATAAAAAATGAAACAAATAAAAGTACTATAAGAATAAAGCAAAACATAAGTCTTAAATCTTCAGAGAATAATATTATAGTAGATCCGAAAATTATTGCTAATACATTTAATAGTTTCTATTTATCCATCTCATCAAGCCCTAAAGTAAAAAACGACAATATAGCTATAAATTCTAATAAATTAATTAATTCGTTATTTCTAAATTCGTTTGAACCCAAAGACATCTTTAACATAATAAAAAATCTTAAGAATAAAAACTCTTTCGGAATAGATGAAATCCCCCCTTTTTTAATAAAAAAATGTGCTGATATTTTAACCTACCCCTACACTAAACTTATTAATCAATCATTCTGTGAAGGATTATTTCCGGACGATCTAAAGATATCCATAATAAAACCGGTATATAAGAAAGGAAACACATCTGATGTAAATAATTACCGACCTATTGCCCTTCTACCTACATCAGCGAAGATATTTGAAACTGCAATGGCTATACGCCTAAGTAGTTTTCTGGAAAAATATTATATCCTAAATGAAAGCCAACATGGTTTCAGGAAAAACCATTCCACAACTTTAGCGATATACAAATACATACAAAAAATATTTGATTCACTTAATAATAAAAAATATTCAGTTGGCCTACTGCTTGACATGAGCAAAGCATACGATAGAGTCTCTTATGATATCTTACTAGAAAAATTATTTCTCTCAGGAATTCGAGGAATTGCCCATAAATGGTTCATTTCTTACCTTAATAATCGTTTTCAATATGTGGAAATAGAAAATACTAACTTCGAGACTGGAAAGATAGACCACATAAGATCTAATAAAGCTCACTTATCAGGATCTATTCCACAGGGCAGTGTGTTGGGTTGTATATTGTTTCTCATATACATAAATGATCTTCCTAACTTAATAGACGATGATTGTACTCTTTTTGCTGATGACATTTCTATTTTGATCCCATGCTCTAATTTAAAACAACTAGAAGAAAAATTAAATATTACAATGGACAAAATCTTTTATTGGCTAAATAATAATAATCTTGAACTTAATATTAATAAAACTAAAATTATACCTTTTAAACCTTATCAAAAATCCCCCTTAAATATATCTTATTCTTACAAAAATTCACAACTTGAAACAGTTGACACAGCTACACTACTGGGAATTGATTTAGACTCACACTTGACATGGAAGCTATATCTACAGAAATTAAAAAGCAAAATGTCATCTTTTACTTATGCTCTTTACCAACTAAAACGCGTAACAGATTTCAAATCTGCCATTGCTGCTTATTATGCATATGCACATTCTAGATTATCATATGGAATATTAATATGGGGAAACTGTAGTGAAATAAAAGATATATTTATTCAACAGAAAAAATGTATCAGAATTTTAGAAAATATTCAGCAGATGGATTCATGTAGACCATATTTTATTAAACACAAAATTTTAACCCTTACTTCAATTTACATCCTAGAAGCATGTAAATTTGTTAAAAAACATTCGGACTTATACTCAACACTACCAAATAACAAGCGAAATAATAGAAATTTAAACAAATTAAAAATTCCCCAAACAAGTATGTCATTAGTGTCATCGAGCCCTCACCACATGGCAATAAAAATTTATAATCACATCCCAAACGAGATTAAAAATAAAGAGAAGCCTTCTCTATTTAAAAGACATCTTAAAATTTTTTTAGTTTCAAAATGCTTCTACGATTTACTCGAATTTTTTAATAACAAGTGTGAGAATTAGTTACAATATAGTATAAGAATGTAAAAAATGTATATGACTTCTTTTTTTTTTATGTATAACGTTGCTGTGCCCTTGCAGGGCGTCACATATTGTCTACCTATTAATGTACCAACCATCCTACTGTAAAATGTGACTTGCAATAAAATATTTTGATTTGATTTGTTTCGCATAGGTTGTGTCGAGGACCGGAGGCCATGCATGGGATAGGATGCGTTCCTTTTTTGCATCGTACCCTTGGGGCAAGGTTTGTTTCCCTTCGGATGATCCTAGTGCCTGCGCCGTTGCAGTAGCCGATGTGATACTGCAGGGCATGGATATTTTTATACCAAGCTCTGTAGTACTGATCGGTGGCAGATCACAGACCTGGTTCGAAGCGTCAGTTAAAGCAGCATCTGACTACGAAAAACAGGCGTATTGAACTTGGGTTGCGGCGCTGGGCTCAAAGGATCCGAACTGCAAAGTTCTTAAGAGGAAATGTAACCGTGCCTCCAGATTTTTTAAGCGGCAAATCGCCCGTGCGAAGTCAAAGCACGTCGTCAAAATCGGCGAGCAGCTTTCCAGTTACCCGACCGGAACACGCAAGTTCTGGTCGTTGTCGAAAACTGCTCTCGGTAACTTCAACCAGCCGTCCATGCCGCCGTTGCACTTGAGGAATGACACCCTGGCCCATACGGCAAAAGAGAAAGCCGATCTCCTGTGCGTTCTTTTCGCCTCCAACTCGACTCTTGACGACCACGGAAAAACATCGCCGACCATCCCGCGGTGTCAGAGCTCTATGCCTGAAGTACAGTTCAGACAGAAAACTGTTAGGCGAGCTCTGTTTTCCTTGGACGTTAGGAAGTCAAGCGGGCCGGATGGCATTTTTCCAATCATGCTTAGAACGTGTACCCCTGAGTTGACACCGGTGCTAACGCGTTTATTCCGGCACTCTTATTCCGAAGGCGTAGTCCCTGACTCATGGAAGTCAGCCCTTGTCCATCCGATCCAAAAAAAAAGGAGACAGTTCGGATCCGGAAAACTACAGGTCTATTGCTATAACCTCCCTGCTCTCCAAAATCATGGAGAGCATAATTAGCCGCCAACTTTTGGTATACCTAGAGGGTCACCAGTGCCGGGAGAAACTTGTGTCTTCTATCGAGTCCTCTCTCGAGAAGGTCGCGGAATGGGGTACATGAAAAAAACCAAATTTGTCGTATCACCGCTCTCCGACAACACTTCCCATAAAGCCTCGCTCTACAAAGCGCAGGTCCGCCCACAGATGGAGTATTGCTGTCGTCTCTGGTCTGGCGCACCCCAGTATCAGCTCGATCCATTTGACCGCGTGCAACGCAGAGCAGCTCGAATTGACGGGGACCCAGTGCTCTGTGAACGTCTGGATCACTTGGCGTTGCGTAGAGACGTCGCTTCATTGTGTGTCTTCTACCGCATTTATCACGGGGAGTGTTCAGAAGAGCTGTTTAACCTGATTCCTGCCACCGAATTCCAACTTCGCATGACACGCCACAAGTTAGGATATCATCCCCACCATCTGGATGTGTGGCGGTCCTCCACAGTGCGGTTTTCAAGGAGCTTTCTTCCACGTACAACAAAGCTGTGGAATGAGCTTCCTTATGCGGTGTTTCCGGGACGATACGACATGGGTACCTTCAAAAAAAGCGCGTACACCGTCCTTAAAGGCTGGCAACGCTCTTGTGATTCCTCTCTGGTGTTGCAAGAGAGTGTGGGCGGCGGTGATCACTTAACACCAGGTGACCCGTACGCTCTATTCCATAAAAAAAATGCATTAATCTTGCACAGTGTCTTTACGACCTCAATATTATCATAGTTTTAGCATGGATTCCAGGACATTCAGGCATCCTTGGTATTGAAAATGCGGTTCTGTAAATTTAAGATTCCCAACAAAACTTTTATTTCAACTATTTTACGCCTTAACCACACGTGTACCCCAGTTTTCTTATAGGATGACCTAGGATTATAGACAATTCCCTTTATGAATGTGGCCTAGACGAGCGTAACGTGGATCATCTGTTCTTTAATTATCCCTTAATGCAACCTTCTTTGCACAATTTTATACTTGCTGAAGTACCGCACGTCTATGTGCTTCGATCTTTAATTGTTGAAGGATCCAGCCTTCACAAGTTGAATCGAACTTTGACTATCAACATGCAAATTTAATTTTATGTCCAAACCGGTTATTTCTTGTAATAGAGATTTGAAATACAATGCCTCCTTGCAACAGTCTGCTGCGGCTATGTACTCGGCTTCAGTCGACGATAGCGCTACTACAGGCTGCTTCTTGGATGCCAATGATATTGGTCCATCGGCTATCATTAACACGGAGCCAGTGCTTCTTCGCGTCAATAGCTCTCCAGCATAATTCGAGTCGCCGTAAGCATCGATGTTATCTATCGGATTGTTTCATTTGAACAAAATGCCTTTCTTGGGAATCACGGGCAGGTTTATTGTCGCCTATATATAACCATCGATGTTTTCTATCGGTCGAAATCACTATCCCATATGAATACTACCTCATGAAAGCTGAGAAGGACAAGTTCAGCAAGTACTTGGACTTGGCGAATGAGATGACCGACCAGACGTTGAGTCGACCATCATAGCCCGGATAGTCCTCAGGGCGGTCTTATATCGAAGACCCTCAATCAATCTATCAAAAGGTTCTCGCTAAGCGGTTGGCTCAAAGATCAAATACAGATAGATACCTGTGTGTGCAGCCCTGCTACCGATAGCGCAGCCCTTAGGCGTGACTCCGCTGCCGGCTGCACACCAAGCTTATGATATTTTTTTTGTATCTATCTAATAATATAATACATAGATTGTATACATATTTTAAAAACTTAGATTTATGAAAGAAAACAAATAGATGTGAGTAAAAAATAACACAATACATTTCGTGATCATTTTTGGAGTTCTGACTGTATTTAAGTGATTTTATGAAATTATAATGTTGATTATTTACATTCCCAATCGTCTATTGTGTATATGACATTATGATATCGATTTATTTCCGTGAGGGTTATTTTTGTCATAATAATAATATGACAACACCTTAAGACTACTGTCAAAACTATTGCTAGGTATCTAAAAGGGGCACCCCAGCCTGGCGCAACTCTCTAATAAACTCGAATATGCATGGCATTGCGATAAAAATATTGGCGGCAAACGCTATCTCGCTCTAACATATATTCGACTCTTTTGTTTGTTTTGTTGAGTGTCATGTGACATGTCATTCATTCAAAATATAAGTGACTGTTAACAGTTTTTGTTACGAATTTTCGTTTTCTTTTCCTTTATTCGTGTATTATTCAGGGTAATGTGCTTAATTATCTATATAAGAAATGCGTTAGACTTTCTAAGCTATACCATGAAATAAAAAATGTGTAAAATATGTGGTGTAAAATAATGCTGGTCAGATGGGAGTAAGACAATTTTCATGGCTCAATTCTGTTTGGATAAAGAAAGGTAAGCACTTATGAACAAATAATAAGCTAATAAAGATTGCTTAAGTGATTAAAAGTGAAAAAGTATTGATTTAATTCATCTAGAATAAAAATTATAATCTAATCTAATTTTTATCGATTGTCGATATTTTATTGTAAATTATAATTAAATTTATTTTTATTAATTTAGTTATTATGGTATTTATATTTTTGATTAATAAGTTTATTACCTTTGAAATACTTTTTATTACATTATATTGTGGTTATGATGTGCAAAAAAATATTTAAAGCCTAAAAATTAGGGTTAACTAACTGCTACTAATATGTATTCTGTTACAATTTCAGATTCAGGACCCTCGCCTACGATTTTATTGCAACATCTGAAAAACGAATACCAAAGACTGTCTAAAGAAAAAATACAACGCAAAAAAAACTATTAATAAAATATTAATTAGTTTAATTATTTTTTTCTTTGAGCAAACTAAAACGTATCCCTTAATTTCAACTAGTTAGACTTTGCTTAGGTCCATATTAAAATTAACAAAAGAGAACCTTAAAATTAGGCATTATTTATATTTATATATATATATATATATATATATATGTATTATTTGTGAATTATCGATATAAATTATGTATTGATTCCAACCCTATATATTTATTATATTGGCAGCTCTGATATTACGACATTAGTTGATTATGTTGGTATCAAGATTTAGTGCAACACAATACAAACGATATTTCTCATTATTTTGTATGGCACTCCCGTCTCTTGAACGTAGTGTTTAAATTCTCTTTGGGGCACGCGGGGACTACTTCTAGTCTTTTAAACTGTCAATATTATAAGGAGTAAAAGTATTCTTTGATCTTCAGAAAGTAGCTTATAGCATTTGCTATTGCTAATTTTACTGTGTACTCGACACTCGTACTGTTAATCCTCTTTGTTTTTGATTTGGCTATTGTTTTATCAACTATCAAGTATATATTAATAATAAAACTGTGGGCCGTATTAACGATATTAAGTATGTAACCAGATTATTCATAAAACGTTTTATTTTCTTGGAAAGAAAATTCACTAAATATGTTAATTCTTCAACAGGTTGAAGCTACGGTGTAGGACTACGCCCTTTTTCTTTTACAAGTGTTTCCATTTGCTGTCAACATAGGCCTCTCGGATACTGCCGTTATGGATATGATGGTGTCTACTTTACAACAGCAACGAGCTGTAACTGAGCAACTGCGCAGAGAGGCTGCGATAAAACGTATACCAGTTTCAGTTGCTGTAGCAGATATCATTCGTTTTATAAGCGAACACCATCAAGAGGATTGCCTTCTCGTTGGGTTTACCAATCAAAAAGTTAATCCATTCCGTGAAAAAAGTTCATGTACAGTTTTGTAAAAGTTTTTCTTACTGTGATCATATTTATTTCACATTGAATTATCTATTTGTGAAGAAGTTTGTAGTCCTTCGTATCATACTTTTGTTTGTTTACTAATTTCTTTTTCAAATTACTTTAACATATTGGAATTGATGTAAAATATTATAATAAAGTGCTGATATATAATAAAAAATGAATCTATAAGTACCTAATTAAAGTTTTAATTCCTTTAATAAGCACTTAAATCTGAACATCTATTCTGCCCCCTACAAGTGCTCGGATACACAGACACCATGACTATACTTGTGATGAGGTAGTTGGACAATATTTTTCCTTGAATAATCATATTTAAAAGTTATTTCTTTTAATAATAACTACTACTCACATATGCTTATAATAAATATAATATGAATATGTATATATATATTATATATACACTAGCATACCCAGCAAATGTTGTATTGCCATATAAATGAATAAAAAAACATTGGGTATGAAAAATAGATCTTGGCTGATTCTCAGACCTAGCAAAATGCACACCCAAAATTTCATATACAACGGTTCAGCCCTTAAGGAGGAGTTTGGTAACAAATACTGAGACACAAGAATTTTGTATATTAGAAGATTTTTTTTTTTTTATTAAAGTTCCACTATATTTCCAATACAGCCTTCACTTTGAGTAGCACTTGTTTATGATAGTAGTTAAATTATAATGTTCTTATATTTCAAGAATGCATGGGCAGTGGTGAATAGGTTCCATATTTAGTTCATATCATTGAAACAACTTTGTTAAAGTAAAATATGTAATACAACAAAAAATATTACAAATACACAATATTATAAGTATGTGTCTAGATAGGCATATCCTACTTAGCTTAAGTATAATTAAAACAAATAGTGCATAGATAATCATGGTTGTTTTTAATTTAATTTGAGTCATGCATAAACTGACCAGTGTATAATAACAGAATATATGGATAATATCCTTACAGGGAGTGAAATCTACTATTCAGACATTTACTGAATTATACAATATTTTAATTACAATTTATAATCACTATGAATATGACTTTATGGTTCATGCAAGCAGTGTGACTTCAATAACAATACCTAAAATACAATTCCTTAGTTGAATGTAGTCTTACCATAATTACTCATACATATTTGCTACAATGGCAGTAATGGGTAAAACTTATTAATTACTTGTAAAATGTTTGAGCAAATTGGAATTAAATGAATGTTTCTTATTCTAGGGGTAAAAACTATATAAAAAAAATTAAAATTACCAACTATCAGTCTTTTAATAGATGTTGATCATCAACCTTGTAGCATTATTACTCTCAAAAGTTTACAAAATGAAAATTTTCACTGAAAATTCAAAGTCTCTAATCTATTTTATGTAGATTCAGCAAAATCTGCACACATATACCAATAAACTAAATGCTATTATTAGGAATGGATAAATTTCACTTGTTATAGAATTGAATATTTTTTTAATAATTTTACATCTCATTTGCAGTATCAATTAAGAGTGTTTTAACTACTACTAATATAACAGTAGTACACTGAATAAAAAAATTTCAACTCATTTTCTCTCTCATTATAAATAGGACTGGGTGTTGACATATTTTGACAGCACACATTTACAACCTTAGAGTAAGGAATTGTCTCTGCTGCGCTCCCAACTAGATACTGTATGACCTAAGCGCAACAGATTTTTTATTAAGGCATGCATGTGCATGAACACATTGTTCAAGACCGGCTCGAGAACACCCACTTGGGCATAGTATTAGTTGCCGCACTACACCTGCGGTATCTAGTTGGAGCGCAGCAGAGACCAATCCCTTATCTAAGTAAACAACATTATATTATCATGTTAAACTAATAATACTACCAATAACATTTACAATGTTATCATACAATATCATTCCATTACAGCTCATATTCATAAGATTAGCTTCTTAGATTCTACACATCTAACACATTTCACCACTTAAAATATCAAAAAGTAATGCAAATCCCATTATTGTAAATTAATTTATATTAGAGCAAAATTTTTATATATTATTCTTTCATATTATAATAACTACAAAAAATTAATAACTAAAATTAGCAATTATGTAAAACAAGGCCTCTTTATATTGGTGTATATGTATTTAATATATATTTTTATTTACTTTTAGATCTAACAATATGAAGTAAGCTGAAATTTAGGACCTCTTCCTTAGTCATTCATTCTAGATGGAGTGTTTGTGGGCATTGAAGTTGTCTTTTCTGATGGCGGCTCCAATTGTGATGATGGTCTTCTGTTCTATGGAAATAGTGTTATATGTGTCTAATAAAAATTAAGGTTTGTAAACTTTTGAGAAACACCAACCTCTCAACAAAATAAAGGGGTCTTGTGAACTACAAGTTATAGTGGATACATAATTAACTAAACTCGGACTTGATTTCATGGTGTACACACTCTTGATTTGGTGGTGACACATCTTCAGCACCATTTGCTACACTTTGGTGGTAGAGTTTCAATAATTCCATGGCATCTTGAGCTTGACGCTTCTCCAAAAGTATCCTATGAAAAGATATAATTCACTATAAAAAACCCAGTTTTTTTTAATTTAGAACAAGTCAGGCATCAGGGACCTATGATATAAGAACTAAGATTATTAAAAAAAAAATATGATTTCCTCTCTTGGCAGATGCCAATATATTTTTTTTGCTTAGCCCTGGAATAGCCATCTGGCTATTCCGGCATTGCAGTCAAGAGCCCTGGAATAGCCATCTGGCTATTCCAGGGCTCTTGGCTGCCTTGATCTGTTTATCCTAATATACAAATTAAGTGAACCATAGTATTTCAAGTAGATTGCATCCAAAATGTTCTCTCAAGGCTCCAAAAGTGACCATGTTCTATTTACAATAGATTTATATTTATTATTTAAATTAGATCTTTAGTAAATTATTTTTTGACACATTCACTACTATCCCTGTAGTTATAATATAGCCTTAGGGCTTAGGACCAATTAAGCTATCTTAAAACACTTGTGTGATTTCTTGGATTTAAAAAATAAGCAATGAATATATTAAATGAATAAATTTAAAGTCATGGCCAATAAGTAATAAACAATTATAATTAAATTTAATTGTACAGCCCTCCTTAATATCAAGTGTCTGTTGAGTTAGATCAGTACTAGATATCTGGTTAACTATAATTATAACAAAATATTAAGCAAATTACCTTCCAGAGGCTTCTTTGATATGTTCTAGTATTATTTTATTATCCCTGTCTGTAACTATATCAGCCAAACTATCTGGATCCATGTCTGATAATAATTCCAAATCTTGGCCACCCAGGAGTGATATATGGCATAGATTATGCTGTAGACGTCCCACCAAATTGGCGACTTGGCTTTTATCTCCAAGAGTGACATCATCAGTCTGATCCAGGGAAACTTGACACTTCGGCATATTCGGTGCCCATTTTTCTTTACCATGTAAAATCATGAGAGACGTATCTGGGTCTAATGTATAAAAATAATCTTCATCATCTACTTCAGTACCATCACTTTCAAGAACGACTGTCAAATTTTCTGTAGGCAAACCTAATTTATCGGGTACTTTGGACAGTAAGTCTTCTAGTGAAGATGCAACAATGCCTTTCTTTTTCTCGCGATTCACGTCACAGATCTTGTAAGGTTTATTTATATCGTCCTCCATTACTTCAAACTGTAAGCAAATAACGTAGATTAAACGCAAATTAAAGCAATACAGCGTTGAAACTGTAGTCTTGTTTAGGATATACAATCAGCGGAAATCTTACTGCAGTCTATTTAATACGTTGCAAAATCTAGTAAATTTATCAGGAGAGTCGCACGGCAATATTTAATGTAAAAATTCAAAATACAAGTAGGGACTAGGGAAGTAGGTGTGACAAAAGACAAATGATTAATGACATATGACAGTTGCTGTCACTTGCTGCTAACTGACATTTTTTTTCGTTCATTATGGGTAGGCTATTACACAGTCATTAAATGACGCTACTGCCTAGCCTTTTGTAACAATTTTTAATACGACGCTAACTGAAGTGTGAACTCAGATAAGATATCAAAATATATGAATATAGGGGGGATGAAATATACATGCCATTCATTCGTTACTAATAAACTGTACTTACTATTTGTTTTTCGTTGAACTGACGCTGACAGTAGTTTACCTAATTTAGTATTATTAACTTAGCAATAATTAGCATGTAAGAATAATTAACCTTTCGAAAAACACACTAATGTTATAATAGGGAGCCCAAGAAGGGGTCTTTAGGATTTACTCAAGAGTGGCAGATGAACATTAGGAAGGACACCTTGTATCTTGCTAAAGTAAAATAGTGACAAACTATTAGCCTCTATTTTCTCCCCGCTCGCTCAGTTGTCGTCACGCATCACAACGTCGTTCGTCTTTGAATACATTGTGTTAAAAATATGACGTGTTGTACAATTGTAGTCAGTAGAAAATAGTATATGAGACTGTAAAAGTCCGTTTAAAAACAACGGAAACATTCACATATTACACTAAATTAACCAATCGAAGTATTTTACCATTTTGTTTATTAATTATTTTATTTGATGCGTGTGGTGTAGTTAGTTTATAAAGTCAAGATCTATGTACAAATTCAAATATTTTTATTCACATTAGTTTATGAACAAACTTATCGACAGTCAAAGACTATGCGGAAATGAATGACTCAGACCTGTGAAGAACGGAAGCAAGAAAGTCAGCGGCTTCCTCTTTTTTTACATAAAATTTTGATACAAACAAATTTATAATTTAAATAGCATGTCATAGCAATCTGTTTTTAGGTCAATAAAGTATTTTTTGACTTTTAATTTAACAGATTAAAATATAATAAAATAATAACGTTAATAATAATATTCTATAGATTGGCATAACTATTATGGTGATTACTATATAAATTAAATAATTTTATGATTATTATAAAAGTTATATATAACATTGTAAAAAAAGAAGAGGTCGCGAAAAATATGTGCTCATGATACATAATTATGCGTATAGTGTGTATGAATCTATGTGATGTAATTATACATGAGTGAGTATGCTAGATAGTAGTATTCTATGTGAGAGTGTTATGAGTTGTGAGTAGTGTACTTTATTATATTGTATTCTTCGGCAGTGTTCAGTCTAATGGGCATAGTCTTATATGGGCATAGTATAATACTCAACTTGGGACATGTGTTTATTTATTTTATTTATTTATTCATGTACAGGAAATAAACAGTATTATGATTATTTATATGTTATGTGTTCGATCACTGAGTTAATAAATTTATAACGGCTGAGAACAAAAATGTTAATATCTTTAAATTTGTTTAAGTATAGGTGTATGACCCTATGTAGAACAGAATGTCTGTCATAATTAGTACACGGCTGGCCAACGTCGAAAAGGCAATTCTCTTTGTTGAAAAAGCGTCTACTCTGTGTATGTTCTGCACTAGCCCACACTCTAATCCGTCGACCAGGAGTGAATAATCTATGACAGATTAGCAACATCGTATTTACGAGTATACACACTAGTAGTGTAGAACATGTGTCTAACATCAAAAAATATAGTAATATACATATAGAGAAAAGAGAGCCCTCTCTACGCATTATGAGCTGTTTATTTGAAAACTAGCGCCATCTGGAGATTGGCCCCGAAAATAACTATATACAACATGAACCAGAAAGGGTATAACATCCCTTCAATGGTACGTTATTTGGGTCATATGCAATAGTATGGTGATGTTTAAGTTTTAATAAATAAATAAAAAAAAAAAAGAAAAAGTCTTCCCTTCGAAATAAAAATATTATTTTTCAATTTCTTTTCTTAGACAACCTTAAATTTAAAAAGACTGCCACTTTTAGGCGGGGCCATTGTTTATAAACAGAATGAGTTCACCTACCTATGGACTTAAACATAAACAATAATCTATGATTAAGGAGTATGCACACTACATGAAATGTGGCTTGTGTCTATGTTATTATTCATTCATTTTTTACTTCCTGTTATTGAAACAAATAAACAAAATAAGAAATTACATAACATAACACAGTTTCACGTCTGTATTCCTGAAAGGTTAGAGGTGTATTTTTTCCACCCACGTTTCACTATGTTTAATTCCCACGTAATAGGGGGCGGGCATCTACATTTCTGAACTATGGGCTGCTAGTGAGAAATTTCCTACGAAAAACTCAATAACTGCCCCATTCCATACCCAGGCCGGGTACAAAACCCGGTCCGGGAATGGAGTACATATTATTAATACGAGGATGGTCAAAGATATCCATATTTGACAAAAAAAATCCGTGAAGAACAATTTCTTTATAGGAGTCTATTAGAATTATCTTTATTGGATAAAACATTTTTGAATTAAAATGTCAAGACTCATTTGCCCAGTAATAAGAACAGCTACAGTGCCATTCAGACCAAACCATAATAATGCTTACACATTTTTGCTTCGCGGCTGAAAAAGGTGCCGTTGTGGTACCCATAATCTACAATTACAAATTTGGAATGATTTTCAATGTAACTTGAAGAAAACTTCAAATAATTCTACATTGAAGTATGTGTATATGCCTTTAGAATAGACATTTGAACACACACAGAGCAGTAAATATCGTGTTTCAAAGCACAATTCAAAGAGTATTAACGCAGACAGGCCGATCTTTTCAACCTAATATATTTAAAAAAACACAAAATGTAAAACCACAGTAACAATTACACTAGTTTTTATCTTTTAAACGTGTTTTATTTAAATTTGTAAAACTCGCGGAAATCAGAGTAAATAATAACATAACATAGTTTCATAATAAGATTAGAATTAAAAAAATATTTATTGGGTAATACATAACTACAGTAAATACAAATTTAGAAGTATTTTCAATGTCAGCTAAAGCAAATGCACATACAAAATAATTTTGTCTTCATGGCAAAATGAGAAGACAAATTGCTTCACAGCTGCAATGAATCGTAGGCATTTTACTATTATCTGATATTATGTCATATCTACGTTTTTCATCTGTTTAAGGTCAAAGAGAGTTCAAAAAACAGCTGATTAGGGTTGAGGGAATCATAGTTTTTGCGAAAACTTAGCACTTTAAATATTGTATTAAATTATAATCCTAATTCATTTCTGACTTCACATAGTCATTAGAGATGACCTAAGGAATATCTGGTTCAAAGCATAGTATACCCATTTAGTTTCACCTTGTATAAGCTCGAAATTATAAAATTCATTATTAATGATGTTGTGAAATTAAATAACTAACTCTACTTTTTAATGTAGGTATTGCAATTTTTTTATAATAAATGTTGAAATTGCGCGTAGAGTTAGTTATTTAATTTTGTCACAACATAGAACATAAAGGATAGATTTAGTAGTGTAAATATACAAAATGGAACACGAGAGCTACATACATGCGCAAACGCTAGAAGTAGCCGCCATTTTATGACCAGTGGGCAGTGACACAAATAAAGAAAAGTTGGAAGGTTTCAAAGCGAGTGACAGCTGACAAAGCTTTCATTTTCGGGCCAACTAACAGATGGCACTACAATCTTCTGAAAACGTCACTTTAAGGCGTCTGTCCCACCCCTCTGTTTTAACATTCAGGCGACGTGTGTTTGGACTGTCTCATCAAACTTAGCGCCCCAAAAAAAAAAAATTTTCTATTTTTGAATTTTCAATATCGCATATCGTTAGTTCGTAGTTTGTTCTAAATTGTTCGCTATAAATAATTGTTTGTTCTTTTGTTGTTTATTTAAAAACAATTAATCAAAAATGGGGGGAAACGCCTACTATTTGGTTCTTGCAATCGCCGGCCGCTGCCGCGGCACGCTACGCTCGGCTCGTCAAGGTCGTCTCGTTGTTTTAACTGTTTTAACATAGCCTAACCTAACCAATTTTAATGAATTGCAAATTTAAAAAAAAATCGAGAACAAACAAATGTTTATAGAGAACAATCAAGAACAATTGGCGAACTAACGATGTAATAAAAAAAAATAGTAAAAAAAATAAATTTGGGGGGCTAACTTGCCTGAGCTGTTTGGACTCTAATTGAGCTTTAATTATCTTAGATCATTTTTGTTTGATAGACTTTGACAGCTGTGAAAACGTCGAAAAAAATACGAGTTGCACTCCGGGAATGCCACGGAACAGAAAAAAACTAGTGGAAGTGGCATGTGGGCGTTACCCTGTCGCCACTATTGTGTACAAATGTACCTACTCGAGGTTCAAGTGAGACCAGTCGTTTGATGTCAAGTGAAGCATAATTATCTTTTAAAAAAAACAAATATGCCTTATTGTGCCGTTTTTGGCTGTAGAAATCATAGCTGCAATAAAAATATGTCCAACTAAGGGATTTCCTATCATCGGTTATCATAATTTTCCGATTTAAATTCAATTAATAATTTTAATGAGTTGTGAAAAATATACAATTAAAAATGAACCATAATATTACGACGTATGATTCACTTATCTTTACGTTTAATCGATGTAACTTATGTTAGAATGATTAATGTAAACAATAAAAATATCTTGGTGCATGCATGTACATATCGATATAATTTTATCGAAATAAATTTTATCTTTATAAATTGTATTCAAGGTTTGCTCCTTTCCATGCATCATGCGATAAGAGTGTAAATAAGCATTATGGTTGTGGTAATTGTGTACAAAAAGACTACGATCAATTCAAATTAATAGTTTTAATTGTCTCTTAGGTACCTACAACTAATTATTGTTTAACAAATATGTGTAAGATTCCTGTTAAACTAAATAAGCGTTCATCACTTCAAGAATATGAGATTAGAGTAGTTAATTGTATTAAGTTCGACTTTTCGTGATTGTGAATTTAGGCCTATCATAAAGCCGGAATTGTGTGTATTACATATTTAATAGATTAATGTGTGAGTTTGGCGACATCGGTTTCCATAGTAAAATGACGTGATGCCACTTCTACTAGTTTTTTCTGTGCTGTGGGGATTGCCGGCAGAAGTGAAAACTTGAAAATTAAAGTTGTTCATTTTTGAATATTTGAAATGGTTAGGGAATAATTGCGCACGAATTGCATTATTTATCAGAATAAAAGCATTAATGTGGTTCAATACAATATTCATTTATCATACACAAAAAATGACAATTTATATTACATAAAAAATTTAACAATTCAGAACTATTATAATTATTTTACATTAAAAAGTTTATCTCTCAGTAAAATCAACTATCATCCATAATTTTAGAACACTAACGAACAATAACAACGGGTCAGAGTTTCGAGTAGGTATAAGTGACATATAAGTAACATTTAATTCTAGCCGCCTCTCATTCTCAGTCTCCAATACGTCTCTCTAGTCTTATAATGCATGTTTCTTCCCACGTCTAAATTTTTATACGAAATCTGTATTCTAATAAAAACACTTTCATGATAAAAACCTTTTTTGTATAATATAATTGACTTCTATATTACATAGGCGCATAAATAAGTTTTTATTTGCATCGCTATTTATATAGCATGAATATCTCTCATTTATTAAAAAAAAAACCTATCTGTGCCCCGTGGTTTAATAAGTTCCCTTAAGAACACAACAGTTAAAGATATTCTGTCACCAAATTTCATCTAAATCGTGTAACCCGTTCGAGCGTGTAGGTATATGTTATACGGATAAAAAAATTAAGTTAAAAAAAAACAAAATACAATTAATAGTCGTTACGTACTAAGTAAAAAAGTAATAAGTAAAATAAGTATTACTAAATAAATGCACCTTGAAATCTTTATAACTATGCTTAATGAAATTTTTAAAAATGTAGTAGTATTAATGATACTTAAGTTAAAGTAACAATATTCACCACGCCATAAACTTCTCCCCTTTTTCACTATAATTTTTCATAACTTCATTACGCACGCACACTAAAACAATGTGACTGAAGCACACTTTACTTTGAGAAACAGCAAGAGTCTCAATCTAGACGTATAAATTATGTTAGGAAAATACTAACGTTGCGCCTAATATTGTCGCCGATAGCAAACAACATCTCGTATGTCGATATCAAAGTCTAACAACAATATCAAATCACATAAATTTTAACGTGAGATTGCAATTAGAAGGATCAACGCTTAAAATTTCGAGCGAATTAAAATAAAAAAATAACACGCTCAATTCCACGAAAATAAACAATATTTTCTGTTAAAAATGGTAAAAACTCAATGATTTCAATGTTAAATTTAGGAATAGAAGAAACTCAAAATGGAAATAACATTTAATGATGTAGTGAACATGACGGGTAGAGAATGGTAGTCGTACCATCGCACTGCCACTGAAATTCGAGTGGCTGATGGTAAAAGCTTTTCCAGGTAATGTAAAAATAAAACAATGGCGTAAATTATTTGACAAAGGTAACTAACACCAGAATAAAATTTACATTCGCTTATTTGATATTTGTAATTTAATATTAGATAATATTTGGAGAATATTTGTATTTTTTTTATAATATATTGACACACTTTTTACACAAATTATCTTGCCCCAGGTATATAGCCTGTGTTATGGGTTGCAAGACAACGATATATTTAATACAATATACTTACTTAAACATACATAAATATATATATATACACACATATAAACATCCATGACTCACATACACAGGAAACAGACACCTTATTCATCATATAAATGCTTGCACCTACCGGGATTCGAAGCCGGGACCTCTAAGCTTAGTAGGTAGGATCGCTAACCACTCGGCTAAATAGGTCGTGTACCTATAATTTTGGCTTTTTAGATTATACACTTACCCCCTTATCCATAATGGTCCACTAACTTGAAACAGCCGCTAAAAAGTGTTTTTTCTCATTCTGACTTAGGCCAATAGAAGAAGACAGAGTGAGAATTAGCAATGCTTTAAGTTAGCAGACTATTATGAATAAGGGGGCTAATGTTAGTACGGAAGAGTCAACCCCCATCGAATGAATCTTCTAAATATGGTTTAAAACGTAATATAGTAGCTGGGTAGTGTTATACCACGTTTATGACAAATTAAAATAATATAATCATTTAATGAAAGTAGGTTTGTACTTATATGTATGTGTATTAATATAGTACATGAGTAGTACCGAATAGACTTACAGTGACAGTTTACCAAAACCTTCCTTATATTGTCAGTGCTTGAATTGGAATAAAAAAATGAAAGAAAAAAATTATTAAAAACTATTTATAAATTAACAAAATTTATATACCTACGTAATAAACAGTAATTCTATTATCATAAAGATATAACTTTATTATAAATAAGTATAAATTACTTATGAATTTCCACTTTTGAAAAGAATAATACCACAAATCACATTAATATGATTTTATTTAGGTAATGTATCATACTAATGTTATGATACTTGGTTAAGTACGCCGAATCATCCATTTGTAAGTATGTAAATACTGTCGAATGAAGTCTGTATACAAATTATATTAGAGAAACTGCAAGGCGTAAGTGCGTTAGATGATGTTAATATTTTATTAATTATTAATAACATATAGGATTTCTTAAAATAATAATATTATTTAGCTTGGCTGTATTTGGGTTACAACCGAATTAAACTTGATGACTCTGCAGATTAATAATTTATAGGCCAAGTATCTGACAAGCATTAAAATATTTTTGTGTACATAAATTTTACCATAGATTTACAATATATGTTTAAAGACTGAGTGTACTATCAATGGTATGAACATATCTATTAAATAGTACAACGGTTGCAATTAAATATTGATGTCTAAGAACCTTACTATGTTATAATATCTGAGTCTTACTTTTAAATATATATTGTGAATTGTAACTTGCGTCATAACATTAGTATTTTTACATATTCATATCGCTCTTGAAAAAAGAGCAAATAAATTTTAAAAATCAAATAAATCAACACAATAGTGAAAACAACTGAATAAGTGAATGAAACTTTATGAAAGAATCAAGTAGCAGTGAAACTTATTATTCCGGACATAATATTATAATAACTTAAGTCTTGTTGACAAGTGTTTTTCGGAATTTTAATATTATAAATTTTATATCCACTAAAGCGCATTCACTTGTATATTGAATAAACAAATGTCTTACTTTATGCAGCCTGCCCTCAATTCGAATAATATATTGCACGGACACTTATTGCACTAAGGCTGCGAAAGCCTCTGAAACTCCACTATTGCATCTAATAGCGCGTCAGGTTCAGTCCGCTTCTGGTGACTGAATGGTGGCGACTGACGATTGGCGACTGGCGAGTGGCGTGCTCGTTGACCCGTGTTTAAACACATTCGCACCCTTGTTATGATTTATAAGATATTTATTTATCGTATGTGAGTAGCGTGGGTAGATTCATTAAAAATTTTGATGAGCTAACTAGTATTTATATTGATAGATACACGAACATATATAATGCACATTCAATATTATTATTCGGTAGGTGCAAGCATTTATATGATTTATTTATTTATTAATTCATTCAGGAACAAAACAGTCTTTTACAATAGTGAGTTACAAATATACATAAACTAGAAGACAAAACAGTTCCATAAATTAACAGTTATAAGAGTATAGTTAAGAAAAGGACACAACAACAATGATTTTATTAAGTATTTAGAGTTATTAATTTTTTAAATTGAGTATAATATCACCTACTATTGTATATTTAATGAAAATATATCAATTTCAGTAAGATGTTTATTGTACAAACTACAAGAGCGCCTCACATATGTATTTCCTGCATAATTGCTTTTATAAGGTGATACATAAAATGTAATCTTAGAACTAGAGGAGATTCGCGGTGTTATAAATTTAATTAGATTAAACAAGAATGCTGAGTCAAGCTTATTGTTAATAATTTTAAATAGAAAAATTTGATCGATATAATTTATTCTGTTAATTAGTGGGGATATTCTGTGCCTTTGTAACGCAGTGGCATAATCGATAAGAATATGCCCAGTCCGGTATTCCAGTGATCTTAAGAACTTATTTTGTATACCTTCAATACGATATGAACCCCGTGATGAATATTAATGTTTGTCATTGTCATGTCATGGATGTTTATATGTATTTATGTATATTTAAGTAAGTATATTTTATTAAATATGTCGTTGTCTTGCAACCCATAACAAAGGCTATATGCTTCATTTGGGGAAAGATAATTTGTGTAAAAGTGTGTCTATATTATTATTATTATTTCAACAGATTTTTGTTCTCGACTTTATGTCGGTAATGAACCTAAGTACGGGCATATGCCAAGTAACTTGGTTCAAGTGTTTTGCGTATGAAGATGTGGTTGGTGTTGATGAGTTGTGTGTTAATGAATGATGAATGGTATGATTTTCGTCTTAGATTGTCAAAGAAGTTGGGTTCATAAAACGGCGGACTATAGAGCAAGTATCATTATTATTAATATACTAGGTAAGTTTCACTATCAATAAAATAGAAGAAGGGTACTTTTACATAGCGGATGAATGCATAATGTACAATCATAACAGTAGATTTTGAGTACTATTGTAAGTATACACTGGACACTGTGTGATGTTGTTTTTTATAAAAAAAAGTTAATAATAATGTCAAATTGTTTTACTGACTTTATATAGATTAATAGATATATCTTTTACTGACTCACGGCCCTGGCTTCGTTCGGGTTATCAGATCGGGTATCAAATCTAAAAAAAAAAAAATATAACGGTAATTGCATTTCTGCAACGGTCAATTTTTGTTTAACTTTTAATTTATGGTATATAAGAAGATTAAAGAAAATGATTATAGTACTTCATACAAATACACAGACAGCGTAAAGCAACTTTGCTTTATACATACTATTTACTGATTAACAGCAGCAACACAATGTTTACAAATAAACAATATTAACCAGACACGATATTATTGTAACGTTTCATTTGGCTAATCTTCTACAATTACATATTCTTTGATTATTTTTATTGCAAATACGGGACGAGACGAGCAGGACGTTCAGCTGATGGTAACTGATACACCCTGCCCATTACAATGCAGTGCAGGATTCTTGAACAACCCAAAAACTCTGAGCGGCACTACAATTGCGCTCGTCACCTTGAGACATCTTAATGTTAAGTCTCATTTGCCCAGTGCTAATTTCACTAGCTACGGCGCCCTTCAGACCGAAACACATTACTGCTTTACGGCAGAAATAGGCGCCTCCAATTCTTCTTTTAAATATCAATATATAATATGAATATTGTTAAAATCTATAAGTTATGGTAATATTGGGTACCTGAGTTTATACACAACACTCAGGTTGTTGTAGTAGATGTGGCTCATTGAAGGACACCTAATGTCATGGCGGGGGTCATATTCGGTCACGGCGTGGCGCGACGCTCTGGGCGGGAATCAATAAAATCTCCTTCCACCGCCCCCATGTCTGGGTTCCCCCTGCGCCTTCATACGTCTTTTACAATGCACTTTGCAACTTTTACATTCACCTGCTTGCGGTACAATATCTCGATGTCTATATTATCTCGAGATTATTATAATGTGAGCTAAGTCTAGATAATCTCTTGCTGGTAAACAACCTATTAAAACAGGCCAGGAATATAAGTTTCGTGTGCGTAACAGGCTACGTCTTACATTCGAGGTTTGTGTGACACTGTGTTAGTGTGCGTGAATTGCTCAAAATAAAGGTTAGTTCTAAGCTCAATTTTGATCTAAGGGAAAGTATATAGATATTTTTCGTAAAATTGAGTGTAAAATATGTTTTAATATTTGACTCGACCAAAAGGGGCATTAAAAACACTTTATTCTCAAAGCCTTAATACTGCTGTTTTCTTAAAAAATAACTTCGTTAGCTTTTTTATTATTCATTAGCAGATATAATAAGAAAACATTATATAATAGTGTAAATATATGAAAAAAATCTCTTAACGTTTGTAAGTTTTATAAACATGTCGTTGAACATTTTGTGGAGCATTCGAATAAATGTAACATGGATCCATCAGGTTTAAATATAGCAACACTGACGACTGTCGAGAGAGGTGACCTCGACCTGAAACACAGACTGATTATGACTGCAGCACGTCACGTGATACACACAGCCGGCACTAGAGTACATTATGCAGTAGGACGTAGGTGTTAGTGTGTAGTCATTACGCTCGAGATACTGCTATAGAACTGATAAGGGAACCGACGGTGTCATGATCAATGCACATTAAACACACGTCATATTTGTGTGACGTGTATATTTTTCATTATATCATGTTACTTGTTCAAAATATTTTTTTTTGCATAAGCGTGGCATACAGATTTTAGTATAAATAACTATAAAAAACACGAATAAAATTTGAAAACCAATTATTTTATTTGAAAGAGCGACATCTGAAGTCAATTTCTCAATATGCAAATATTGGGGTTGAGCAGGTTATCAACTGTAGTAGTAAAATAGATCCTGTAGAATGTAGATGAAGCTACAACATGAGAGTTGAACAAAGCATACAAGATTTTATCAACGATACGTCACTCGAACGGTTGGCTCAGTTGGACGAGTGCTCGCACGGAACGCAAGAGGTCGCGGGTTCGAGTCCCGCATCGTTCATAAATTTTTTCCCTGAAGTGAGGGTTATCACTTTAAAACAACAAATTATAAATTATAAAAAATAATATTAATTGTCCATTACAACGCAGTGTCGCTCATGATTCTTGAACCCAACACTAAGCGGTATCGTAACTGCGCTCGTCACTCTGAGATATAGAGACATTGATTTCCTCAGGTTCGGCGCCCTTCCAACCGAAACACAGTAATGTTTGCACATTATAGCTTCACGGCAGGTACCGCTGCGCACTGTGGTGGAAATCTTGTTCAAAGAAGACAGTATTGATGTAATGAAATGTATGTATATTATGTAACTATTAAACTAGTAGTAGTAGGAACAGACATAAGCTTATAACGCCTACTACTCGACTTAGTCGAGTTAGCAAGTCTTTTGTGGGGCGATGTATATGCTTTTACAACAGGATCCCAAAAAATGTTCAAAGCAAAAGTATTACGTTATTCAAAAGAATTGTTAAAAAACATTTGTGTGGTAAAGGTTACTATAACATAAATGACTTTCTTAATGATACCACAGATTGGGATTGGAGCGACCGCCCTCAGTCTATTAAATAATAAGTTTAATTGTACAATGTTACTTTGTAAATGTTACTTTAATTGTAAAACATTCTTCTCAGGCCTGAGGCATTCATTTTGGAATGGGTGGTAGTTTTTTGACTTTCAATAAGTGATTTCACATCCTATTTTGAATAAAAATATTTGAATTTGAATTGAATTTAAAATTTGAAAGTACTTATTATTTTTTTAAATATGACTGAATAAAAACTCTCTAATAGTATTACTTACATATTTTTCCAAAGGGTTTCACCCTACTATTTTTTCTCACTTTTTATAATTTTCAAAGGCTTGAGCACTGGTCTATATCTATACTAATATTATACAGCTGCAGTGTTTGTTTGTTTGTTTGTTTGTTTGTTTGTTTGAAGGCGCTAATCTCAGGTACTACTGGTCCGATTTGAATGATTCTTTCAGTGTTGGGTAGTCCATTTATCGAGGAAGGCTATAGGCTATGTTTTTTTTTCAAAATTAGGGATCCGTAATAAAATTGCTATTTTGTAACACAAGGTGTAAAATCGAAAACCTATTTTTGCGTGCGCTGCAAAAACTATTGACAATAGAACAAAATGATGTACAGGCTATAATATAGGCAATATTTTATTACTTATAAAACTATCGCGTGAATTATACTTTATATGGCAAAACAACGTTTGCCGGGTCAGGTAGTATTATATATATATTGGATTACGAGCGTAAACCGATGTCAGACGTTACGGACAATACAGCGTTTGCTGGGTCAGCTAGTAATAATATAATATTGACATACTTTAACATATATTATATGGCTCGTGGCGTCATTCATTGCGATGATCCCCTGCGGTTCACATCGCAACCCACGCCACTCGCGTTATTTCTCCCTCATTCTACAACTGTTACATAAAATACTATAGAAAAGAAAGTTTGTACAATAATGTATGTATGATTTTGATAGCCAAATAAATGAAGCATAAACATGTCAGAAATGGATATGCATTCAAATTCTGTACTCCCATATAGTACGAAATAAATGAGTTATCTGTTCAGTCGCCACAACAATTTCCAAGCAGGTGAAGTTACACAGCTTCAATGTGTAAGCAATAGACACAATGCGCTGGTCGCTGCTATCCCGAGGCGCTATCATTTGTTTACTCTCATATAATCATCCAACTTTAGATTAAGGATTGGTCTCCGCTGCACTCCAATTAGATACCACACTACATAAGAACAATAGCTTTTTTATTACGGCAATCCTGACACTCAATGGCATCTTTCAAATTTTATAACTTACTAGCTGACCCGACAGACGTTGTTCTGTTAATAATAATAAAAAAACTCCTGCCAGTGGAATTTCGTAAAATCCGTTCTTGGCTGACCTCTACTCGGCGAAAGGAATATTCCTACCGAATTTCAAGTCTCTACGGCTTATGGTTCCAGTACGTGGAAATCTCTTATATGTATATATATATATATATATATATATATATATATATATATATATATATATATATATATATATATATAGATATACGCTTCGTGTTATTTTACATTGAAGTTAATAAAATACAAAATACTTACTTACTGATAATATTTGATCCCAGAGTCTTATTTCTTGTAGTTTTATTTTTACAAAGTTTTATATTACATCCAACTTTAAACTATGACGCGCGTAGCGTATAGAGTGTTTGCTACGACACTCTTGGGACACTATGATAGCAATATATTCTTATACAGTTCACACAAATATTTCAATGAAAAATTGCAATATGAAAATTACCGACCAATCCTGTTTTAGATTTTTATATTATAGAATATCAATAGTATGAACAATATATTAGCAAATTTAAATAATATTTTTATTTTTCTAATAGTAAACTCGCCAATTGATTTCAGGATGTAATAATATTTACAACTTCATTACTTCAAAATACCATACAATCTATACAAAGTGAGGCAACAAACACTCAAACGTTTCAACTTGCTCTAGTAAGTTAAAAAACAATGTCACTACAAGCATTTTTTAATGTAAAAATAGCAATTAATCGACTAAAAAAAATTATAACTTCAACATTAAATTATCTTTTATATATCATTCATATGTTGTCATTCTTGATGACAGGATAAACCAGTCACCACAAGTAACGTTCACAAGGATGACGCATGACCAGCCATCGCTTCCCTCGACCATACTCTACTTCCTCTGTAGTGATATTTAATAAACATGCCTCAATAGGG
This sequence comes from Leptidea sinapis, assembly GCF_905404315.1. NCBI lineage: Eukaryota > Metazoa > Arthropoda > Insecta > Lepidoptera > Pieridae > Leptidea > Leptidea sinapis. The sequence continues at coordinate 902,194 of NC_066289.1, forward strand.
GAAAATTGTGAAATAACTGACAAAAAGTCCATAACCACGTTAAGTACTACTTTTCATGTTTGTTCCTATGACAATCGTTGGTACAGTTTAGTATCACAAAAACTCTCTTACACACATCAACACACCCTTTCCCTGGTACTTCTGTATATATGTTAATCCTCTATAAAGCTCTGATCTTGCACTTTCAGATTTCCACCTGTTTCCGTCTCTTCAGATTTATTTAGACAGTATTTCATATCAGTTTCATCCAGTGGGAGGCTCCTTTGCACAGATGTCGGCTAGATTATGGGTACCACAATGGCGCCTATTTCTGCCGTGAAGTAGTAATATGTAACCATTGCTGTGTTTCGGTCTGAAGGGCGCCGTAGCTAGTGAAATTACTGGGCAATGATACTTAAAATCTTATGTCTCAAGGTGACGAGCGCAGCTGTAGTACCGCCCAGAATTTTTGGGGATTTTCAAGAATCCTGCGCGGCACTGCATTGTAATGGGCAGGGCGTATCAATAACCATCAGCTGAACGTCCTGCTCGTCTCGTCCCTTATTTTCATAAAAAAAGTATGAGATTGACATTTAGAGAGGATTGCAAAAACTACTTGCGGCGTTTTTTGATCGAAATTCCCAAGATTTCCGCAGCAACAGGGTCTTGTCACTACCTACGAGCCAAAAAGTCAACGAACAAAATGTCACATATTTACTATAGTTAAATGTAAATAGACATTGAAAAAAGTTGAATTCTATGTAATATGAATATATAATGCGTAGAAATGTTTTCCCCATCCCATTATGTCAAAACTGATAGCTTCTAATGTACTGTGTAGGATTTTACTGAATTAATATTAATCAGTCCACTGTTAATAATACCAGTGGGAGGCTCCTTTGCACAGGAAGCCGGCTAGATTATGGGTACCACAACGGCGCCTATTTCTGCCGTGAAGCAGTAATATGTAACCATTACTGTGTTTCAGTCTGAAGGGCGCCGTAGCTAGTGAAATTACTGGGCAAATGATACTTAAATTTTATGTCTCAAGGTGACTAACGCAATTGTAGTGCTGCTCAGAATTTTCGGGTTTTTCAAGAATCCTGAGCGGCACTGCATTGTAATGGGTAGGGCGTATCACTTACCATCAGCTGAACGTCCTGCTCGACTCGTCCCTTATTTTCATTAAAAAAAAAAGGGTTTGGAAAATTGCTACTGTGAAGTACACTAAAAGATATTGTAGCGGCCAGTAATGTACAGTATTATTTGCATGATTAATTATCGGCAGTGAATAATTTTATCAACAAATAGATATGTAATCCAATTAAAATTTAAGAGAATCCGTAATGATTAATGAGTCATGTAGTTCATTCACTAATGTATGTATACGTAATTAAATACGAATACTTATTAATTAACTATTAACCAATATATTATAATATTGTAGAAAATAAAGAAGAGTGAGAAGATATATATGAAAGAGATAATATAGCACTGGTGTCGATCTCTTAAGAACGTGTTACTGTTACTGTTTTTCGAAACTGTTTATTTTTCTTTTAAGGTATCGTGATTAAATACTAGGTTTTTTTTACAAGTTACGCCCACGGACGAGTAAAAAAAGAAGGACTCGGCGCCGTGATATTAGCAAGTGAAGCACCGTTATGCTAGTATGTGTGTGCGGTTACGGGGGATACTAGTTACACAATTTTTTCTCCCTTAAATAATCATATATGGCCACAAAAACTTATATAGTATCGTTTTTACACTTTTTCACAACGCACGACGGCATTTTTAAAATATTTTATTGAGACGCAAACTGACCTGTCACAGTCGATGACAATTCTCATAATGGCCGCCTATCGGCCTGGAGTAGTGTAAATGTGTGCGTGGGGCTATGTATTTACACGTTAATCGGCTTGTTTTGGTGCTACACTGGTATGTAAGGTGACACAGAATCCTTGTTTTTTACTAGTCCTTCGTTACGTCATAAACGTATTACGGTAATCACTGAATAGGTAAGAGAAAACTGTTCTGTGACGGTAATAGATTGTATCTAAATTGCATTGTATCTAAGAGTTCAACGACTGAATTCTGAATATGAAAAGACCTTATGTGTATCTATGATAATTTAAATTATTATTAATTTATTTTATATTATTTCAAATTTCGAATCCTTATTCCAATATTTTGTTAGCATTATAATTTCATGTATTTTTGATGTACCAAATATTTAAAATGTATGTTTGTTATCTAATGTCTACAAAATAATTTTTTTAAAAACTACTCTGTAGTAAATACCCTACCGCGGCTGATTCGAGAAACAATTGAATGTACGGTTGATACGTCAATTTTCTTCAGAAAATAAATAATTTCCGAAAAAATATTCCTAAATACATTTCGCTGGATTTTTCGCTGAATCATTTTGTTAAATAATAAAAATAATTACCCTTTATGCCTTTATTCTATTTAAAATATATAAAAAGTAATGTGGTCAAAAACACTAACAACTTTTCTCTCCAAATAAAAAAAAAACGGAAAACGTAAAATACGTTGTTGCGGGATTATTGTTTAATTATTTAATAAAGTTATAAAAATCATATTATTTTTGAAAGGAAATAAATTTAATTCAAATAAAAACTAAACAATGTCCTTTTTTAATTGGCAACATAAAATGTATCTCTATATCTTATTTAATAAAACTTTGACTACAAATAAACCAACTTAAAATCTATTTTTCACATTAACAACGGTATCCGTATACGAGGGCTGCACTAAAAGTATCGGGAATCAAGGAAGTGACACAACATTACTATTTAAAAATGTATTTATTGCTTTTCGAAGTATTCTCCGCGAAATTTGACACATTTTTCCATACCATGGAACCAATCATTGAAGCAACCATTCCATTCGGAAGTTGGGGAAAATGGCCGTTTTGTAGGCTAGGCGTCCACAGTTTCTTCAGGTGATGAAAATCTCTGACCACGCAATTTATTCTTTATTTTAGGGAAAGTATAGAAATCATTAGGGCTTAGGTCGCGGCTGTACGGCGGATGGTCTAATAATTCTATGTTTTCTTGCTCTAAAAACTCATTTGTTCTGTGCGCGGTGTGAGAACTCGCATTGTCGTGATGGAGGATGATGCGGCGGATGCAGTTCTCTTTACGGAGTTCAGAAACGACCTGTGGCAAACAAATGCTAGCATACCATTCTGCATTAACCGTTCTTTGTCCCTCAAGAGGAATAGTCGCAACATGGCCGGTTTTGGAGACAAACGTGGCCAACATTTTTTTTGCAACACTCCGTGAACGACCAATTTTTGTTGGCTTTAACTCATTTTCGAACACCAAAACTCGTGACTGGTTTTTTGTTTCAGGTTCGTACGCGTATATCCAGGATTCGTCACCTGATACGATGTTGTAAACAGCATTTGAGGTTCCTGCGTGGAATCTTTCGAGAGTTCTGACGCAACAAGTAACGCGAGCCGCTTTTTGCTCTTCACAGAGAAAATGCGGTATCCTTCGGGAAAACAACTTTTTTACACCTAATTGTTCATGCAAGATTATTTGTATTTGACTCATGCCAATGTCTAAAGTTGCCTGAATTTCGCGGTATGTCACATGTCGATCTTCCTCAATCAGCTTACGCACAGCATCAACGTTTTCTTTGGTCACTGAGCTTGACACATCCACGTTGAAATTCAGCAAACCAGCGATAGTATGTGGTTTTGGATGGGGCTTCATCACCAAATGCAGAAATCATCCGGTCAACACACTGTTTTTGTGTTAAACTACTTCGAAAGTCATAATAAATCATCGCTTTAGAATTTTCTCGAATCAATTTCATTTTCTCAACGACTAAACAAGTTTGAAAAGACCTTGTGACAAGACCGAGAATCTTTTTTTAAATAAATAAATGGTATTCGATTTTAAAAACAAAGGAGTTTTCAATTAAAAAGATTTTAATATGACAGGAACAGTGGAAATATTCCATTCCCGGTACTTTTAGTACAGCCCTCGTAAGTATGAGTATGAACAATGAATAACGGTGTAAGGAGGTATTACAATTCAAAAATCTTTAACTAACTCTTCATTATTATTTATTAACTGTTGACATGAAATAAAAAATAGGAAATGTGTTAATAAGTTTACAAAAAAAGTTTAATTCTAATCGGACGTGTCTCGCAGTATGTAATATTCTGCGGTTAGGCTTAAAAAGAAACTTTGATATAGGGCCGGTGTAGCTTAAATTAACACAAACTATTTACCCATAATGGTCCGCTTACTTTAAACAGACGCTAAGGAGCGTTTTTTCTCATTCTGAAATAGGTCAATAGAAGAAGACCGAGTGAAAATTAGCAATACCTTAAGTTAGCAGACTATTATGAATACGGGGGTTAATCTTCTTGCAGACCCCTTGAGATAGGTAACGCACTATTACATTATGCAAGTTTTAGCTCAAGTTCATACGGTGATCCATTCGATTCACGCTTACGTCTTGATGAAGAACTATTATGTTATCTATTTGCTAGTTCGATGGGATGTTTGGTCAAAGAATGTAAGAAAAGATTTGAGAGTATGAGCCTGTAAGCTCTATAAAATGAGATAACTAGTTTATAATTTTGATTGTTTTCTTTTTTTAAGGATAGTATCTTTGTAACGCTTTAGATTTAAACTGTAATATAACATTGAATTTTAATAAATAAATTAATTATAAGTATCCAATACGCTATTTTCTTGCTCAAAATCTCATTTATAGAGCCATTTATCAGATAGACGAGAATCTGCATTTATTTCTATAAAGTGCAACAGCAAACTATTTCTTCCTTCCACGTCATTTGCCCTATTTCTATTAACTGTTGTAATAGATTAAATTTAATTATAGTTGTTGATGTCTTTATTCTATAGATAAGTAGCAAGTAGCCTATTCGTAACTTTACTTGTATGTTGTAAAAAACCCCCTAAAAAATTAATGTTAGACTGATTAACTTCACACACACATACACACACACTCACGCCTTTGATCCGTCGGGGTAGGCAGAGAGAACAGGATGCCATTTGCTTTTATCCTTACAAACATCTTCGAAAACATTCATTTAATTTACATGCTGTAAAGGGCCATATTAATATATATTAAATGCACAATGTAGTTAAGGTACTTAATAGGATAAGAAATAATGCTGTATTGCTTAAAATCGCTTCCCAAATAACACATTAATTCTCGTAAGCAGTAAATGATAAAAAATGGTTATTGTGGGTTATCCTTAAGAGATAGACATAATACCATCGCGGACCCTTTTGTAGTTCAGTCAGCGTTTGCAATGTAAGCGCAAAAAAATAATTGTTTTATGACATTACATTAGAAACCTCCAAAATTATCAGTGTTTCTCCATATTATGCATGTATTATACATATTATAGAACTTCTTCTTGAATCACACTAAATATTAAAAAACCTCATCAAAATCCGTTGCGTAGTTTCAAAGACCCAAGCATACATAGGGTCTGACAGCGGGAAGCGACTTTTTATACTGTGTAGTGAAGCAAAGATTAGCGTATCCTACTATAGCATGATCTATGTTTTTCTGGTTTAGGGATGACATATTGGTGTTATTTACTGAAAACCAAGGCTATGTGTATGAATCTAGCACATTCTGTTTCGAAAGTTTGCCTTGTTTCCTATTATCTAACCCGACAAGCCGGCAAAGTTTGTAACTCTCAGGAATTTCTATGCATAAACGGAACTTTGTCAACTTAAATTAGTATCCGGCTCAATCACTAACTCTCAAAGATCCCGAAGTAATATATCAATATACCCCTAACCATAATATACCACTAACCCATAACGAAGTAGCGGTATATTCAATAAGAAAAATATTTTTTTTGACATGCATAAGTGTCATTTCCGTGACCTACATGAATAAAGTGATTTTGATTTGATTTGATAACTTATTAATCGACTTCTTTCCCTCTCTTTACCGAAGGATAATGTGCATGGATATGATAAAATCATAAATGCTTCTGTCTCTGACTTTATAAAGCTTTTAATTCTATTAATAATAAGAACTTGGACGAGGAGGTGGAGGACATCTCAAAGTTATACTTCTTTGGCGTAAGAAAACAAAAAAATTATTAAATCGTCTAGCTATTCTACGTTTGTAGAAAGAACAATATTGTAAAAATCATGAAATAAATTATTGAACATTAACGAATACGGCTGCATTGGCTTGAACCCTTTGCCTGTCCTAATAATGGACGAAGAAACCAAAAAAATTGATAGAATATGGCGGCGATTTATGACGTCATATATTTCCCTAGGGTCCTGCGGCAGTATACTGGCAGTATACTGCCGCCTGCCACAGTAGTGAGCACTGGCGTTTTCGAGGTAAGGTACTCGCAGTACTTTCATCACGTGATCAGTCAAAACCACTCGAGTGCCTAACGTGTTATAAACAATACCTACAGTTTAATCTCAAATATTTTTATTTTGACTGTACTCCAACAACAGTTTTTTTTAATGAACTAGAAAACTAATACACTCATTTGAATGCTGCGTCAAAAAATGCGGCTGACATTATACGGGATTGCGTTCCGTTTTAAATAGTAACCAGTATATCTGGCTATAAAGGTATCTACTGCTTCACAGTATACTAAATTGACGTCACATTGTACAGTGGTCGTAGTGTATATCGGACCATACCCTCAATAATAATTAGTAAGATATTGACGCATAGCAACGCTTCGACGTACATGAAGAGAGTTGTCCAACTTCATGTCTTACGTTCCGAATGTTTTTTCCCGGTTAGGGTACCCCTCCGCAACGTCCCATAAGGAACTTCGTTCCAACATACTCGTACCGGCGAATTGAGAACCTCCTCTTTTTTTAAAGTCGGTTAAAAGCGCTTACTATAGCAAAACAAACAAATTTTCTAGTAGTGACCTCGACCTGGAAACAACGCGGACACATTGTATGACGTCATTTAATACACATAGCTGGTATTTATAATACACCAGCTCGTGAATATAGCACCTCGTGACCGCGGAAAGCTCTCACGACTCGCCTGGGACGTTTTCATTTGTTTACCCAAATACTCTTACATCATTCAACTGACACTATGACGCGCATTTTAAAAGTTGCCTGCAATACTCGTGGGCATACACTTGCATTATTATATTTTGGAATATTATAATGGCAATACTTACAAGTAATTGAAATAAATGCGTCTTAGTACAGTTTACATTTTGATATAGGAACTTAACTACAAACTCAAACGTTCCTAAAAATAATCATTACATTTTTAATTTTATGAGTCTACCGAATGTTTGTAAAAAAGTAGAGCCCGACAGAATTATATACATGAAACATATTGGTCAGTTCTTTTGAAGTTAAAACTGGTTAAGTGCGCTGAGAACTTTATTTTGTGAATATTCAATGAGACTGGGCAGTCTTTCGGATGTTATGTGAAGATTATATTATACTAGCTGACCCAGCAAACGTTGTATTGCCACATAAATTAATAAATTTTTGGGGTATTAAAAATAGACGACGACCAATTCTTAGACCTACCAAATATATCGTACATTAAATTTATCGCACAACAATAATCGTTATATTCGATTGCCATCTTGCAACTCTATTTCGTATCTGTGGATGTAATAGAATAATATGAAAATCGATACAAAAATAGGTGTTGATCGTAGACGCGTGAAAATTTGAAAAAATCTTTAGGGGTGGGTGTAAAAATAGATGTTGGCCGATTCTCAGATCTACCCGATATACACACACATTTTCAAATTAATTGGTTTAGCCGTTTCGGAGGAGTTTGGTAACAATCACCGGGACAAGAGAATTTTATATATAAGATTTATATTTTTAAATATCATATTGTTTTAAAGCAGCTAGTCCTTAGCCTGGTGAATATATGAGGGGTCCTGGAGTCAGTGTACATATCTGTACACCCTAATAAACAATAGAACACCTAAGGAAATAGTATTATGTCTAACTGCTAATTTGAGTATAAAGTCCACTTGTATTATTCATACAGTGGGTACCGCGGAGCTTGTAGGTTGAAAAGAAATCACCAGGGTTCTATTACTACAAAGAAATTATTCATAAAGTATGTAAACAAATAACTCTTTACATTAATAAATTTACGAATAACTCAATATCGCGCCAACCGATTTCGATGATTCTCTTTTTATTCGAGCGGGTAGCGGCCGAAGGACACCGACTCCAAAAATTATAGTAATTGTAACTAGAATTAGATTAATTAATTAGATTGTATAAAAATACGCAATTATTTTTATACTTTTTAGTGCACATTATATCTATTGTTTTGGAATAGTGTTTTTGAAGTCGGTTGTTTTTTTGTTGTTTTTTTGTTATTTTTTTTTTATTTTATGATTTTTTAGTGAATTTGAAGTACACTTACTAAGAATTTGTCGAAATATGTGTAGATATACTAAACTTTTCAATGCAGCAATTAACGTAAGCGCTTAATTAAAGAGTTTTGTTACTTTGCCATGAATTCGGTAATCAGAACCTAACCAAACTCTCACCAAACTATGTTTGCAGTATATTATATTCGAATAAAAAAAGAATCATCGAAATCGGTTGGCGCGATATTGAGTTATTCGTAAATTTATCATCCACTCCGCCAATGATTGTCTTCAAACAATTCGACAAGTGTTTCGACTTTTTTTTAAATGTTTTTATAAGAGTCGAGACGGGCAGGACTTTACGTTCAGCTGATGGTAATACTCGTATCGCCATGCCCATTACAATGCAGTGCCGCTCAGGCTTCTTGATTTAAAATTTGATATGGGGTTTCATAATAGGTATTCCCATGGTCCGTTACCTTTCCCAAACTGTTCACCTATCCCAGATATTGAGTCAGAGGCGAAGTCTTCATTTTTATAGTTTAGTCTTTGGTAACAAATAATTTGTAAACAAAATTTGAAACACTGACATAATATAATCAGTTTGAAGAAGCTGCATCTAATATGCATAATATTTAAACGCTTAAGCCCTTGATATCAAATATAAAACAAGAAAAAACTGTGGCAATGGCAGCAGTGAGAAGATATGTAGATATCGGAGGAAGAAAGTTGGATGTTCAAAACGATGTTATAAGATAAAAATAATCACAATTAACAAGCATAATTGTGAATAGCTAATGCTGTTTAGGTACAGCTACAACAATCTGATCGGAATGTCGTCTACTATCGATAGAACGTGGAATATTACAGTTATGTGATAAATTTATGCAGAGAATGATTATTGGCATGATATAATTAGAAGGCGATGCATATGTACGTGCTTGGCAGAGATTTTTGAAATATTTGATATCGGTATGTAAAACAAGGTAAGATATTGTATAAATGCAAAAGTACAGGAATATTATAGTAATGCGTACGAATTAAGTGATATACTATAGTAAGACCTGAAATAAAATTACACATATTAACGAAAAAAACTACGTTTAAAAAACCGACTTCAAAAACTAAAAAGTATAAAATAACTTAATAAAAATTTAATTTAATACACCTCTTATGCAAACCTTTACCTTTAATATTAATAAAATACTGTTATAAACACAATAAAATTTTCAAGACGTGACGTCATCTCTCCCCAATTACAGCCGACAGACCACTATATAAGCGGTAGCAGAACAGTTGATGACCATTACGATGATATATGACTTCGTTTGTCGTCGGACTGTGAACATCTCACCGAAACTCTGCCCGTTTTCGTATTGATTGTTTATGGTGAGAAATTATTTAAATTGTGTTGACAGTGACAGGGTGAAGATGTCTATAAAGGCGACGTCTTCCTAGCGTCGACACATTTTCGATGCAACCGTTGACTAGTTCGGACGTTACTCTGCCCGATTTCTATTCGAATATTAGTCATTGTGTTGTTTGAAATTTATTCTTAGAAGCTTGAACAAAATGATCTATTTCATTTAAAAGTTAATTATTTCGATGTTAGCTTGTTAAAATTGTCACTTGTTATAAAAAAACCCTTTTTGATCTTATTTCCTACTTTCATAAGTAAAGGAATAAAGGGTTCTAGTCCACTTAATTTGGTAAGACTTAAATTTACCCATTATTCGAGTTTTTGAAACTACCATCAAAGCAAAAAAGAATTTCATAACTACTGTTAACAAAGCCGTGTCGAGTTAATTATTTCTCGCCATCCTCAATAAGTGTTTGAATTTATAAGATAATTTTTTTTGAAAATAAGTTCACGCTACCGTCAATATTTAAGACTTAACTTTCGTGTTACTAAATCATAAGACGCCGTGTCCAATGGGTGTTGGGCATTTATTTAACTTATTTGTAGCAACAACTATGAGAATTAAATTCTCCAGTGAGTTGCTTTTTTATGATTGTGGTTTTCTGTAAATCATAGTAGTAAATTTACTGATGTGTAATAAGTTTTGACGTCTGGGATATTATTATTGCCTTAAGACATGCCAAACTTATGGGTTTCCCGAAAGTGACGAGTAATAAGTGTCATTATACTGAGCATCAGGGAAACTATAATAATGACGTTTACATTTGTACTTTGTAATGAATTTTGTTTATTTTGTGATGCCTTGCGCAGTATTCGCAAGATATAGCGTCGCTTAGGGTCTGGAGGACCGCTGGTGAATGTCCCTTGGCTATGATTATTTATGGCTATTGCCCATGTGTCGGTGACACAGTGAGATTTTTACATTTGCTGGACAGGGATGGGATATTTGGTCAGGTTCGACCGAGCAAGAAGATAACTGAAACATGTTTTTATTGCATTTGATGAAATAAATCATAATGATTTTTTTTATTTTCATGTTTACTGGATCCAACAATGTGTCACTGGCTCGGAGTACTGCAAGGTGGAAACTGCATTTGCTGCTTATCTTGGCGTGATGCGTAGCATCTATGGAAGAGGCGCAGAGCATTACGAGGAGCTACATGTGCTGGTTTTTCCATCGCGGCATGTGCTCTTGACGTTGCAGTGGGGTGCTGCAGGATGGCACCTGTATATGCTTATTTTACGTTGGTAGAACATGCTTACTGTGTGACGCCTCTGTTCTGTTGTTTTTGCTGGATATGCCTACTGAGGGACGCCTCTGTCCATGCTTATTTTTACGTTGGTAGAACATGCCTACTGTGTGATGCCTCTGTTCCATGGTTTTAGCTAGATATACCTACTGAATGACGTCTCTGTCCATGCCTATTTTACGTTGGTAGAACATGCCTACTGTGTGACTCCTCTGTTCTGTTGTTTTTGCTGGATATGCCTACTGAGTGACGCCTCTGTCCATGCTTATTTTTACGTTGGTAGAACATGCCTACTGTGTGATGCCTCTGTTCCATGGTTTTAGCTAGATATACCTACTGAATGACCTCTCTGTCCATGCCTATTTTACGTTGGTAGAACATGCCTACTGTGTGACTCCTCTGTTCTGTAAATTTAGCTGGATATGCCTACTGAGTGACGCCTCTGTTTATGCTTATTTTACGTTGGTAGAACATACCTACTGTGTGACTCCTCTGTTCTGTGAATTTAGCTGGATATGCCTACTGAGTGACGCCTCTGTTTATGCTTATTTTACGTTGGTAGAACATGCCTATTGTGTGACTCCTCTGTTCTGTGAATTTAGCTGGATATGCCTACTGAGTGACGCCTCTGTTTATGCTTATTTTACGTTGGTAGAACATGCCTATTGTGTGACTCCTCTGTTCTGTGAATTTAGCTGGATATGCCTACTGAGTGACGCCTCTGTTTATGCTTATTATACGTTGGTAGAACATGCCTACTGTGTGATGCCTCTGTTCCATGGTTTTAGCTAGATATACCTACTGAATGACGTCTCTGTCCATGCCTATTTTACATTGGTAGAACATGCCTACTGTGTGACTCCTCTGTTCTGTTGTTTTTGCTGGATATGCCTACTGAGTGACGCCTCTGTCCATGCTTATTTTTACGTTGGTAGAACATGCCTACTGTGTGATGCCTCTGTTCCATGGTTTTAGCTAGATATACCTACTGAATGACGTCTCTGTCCATGCCTATTTTACGTTGGTAGAACATGCCTACTGTGTGACTCCTCTGTTCTGTGAATTTGGCTGGATATGCCTACTGAGTGACGCCTCTGTTTATGCTTATTTTACGTTGGTAGAACATGCCTATTGTGTGACTCCTCTGTTCTGTGAATTTAGCTGGATATGCCTACTGAGTGACGCCTCTGTTTATGCTTATTTTACGTTGGTAGAACATGCCTATTGTGTGACTCCTCTGTTCTGTGAATTTAGCTGGATATGCCTACTGAGTGACGCCTCTGTTTATGCTTATTTTACGTTGGTAGAACATGCCTACTGTGTGATGCCTCTGTTCCATGGTTTTAGCTAGATATACCTACTGAATGACATCTCTGTCCATGCCTATTTTACGTTGGTAGAACATGCCTACTGTGTGACTCCTCTGTTCTGTGAATTTAGCTGGATATGCCTACTGAGTGACGCCTCTGTTTATGCTTATTTTACGTTGGTAGAACATGCCTATTGTGTGACTCCTCTGTTCTGTGAATTTAGCTGGATATGCCTACTGAGTGACGCCTCTGTTTATGCTTATTTTACGTTGGTAGAACATGCCTACTGTGTGACTCCTCTGTTCTGTGAATTTAGCTGGATATGCCTACTGAGTGACGCCTCTGTTTATGCTTATTTTACGTTGGTAGAACATGCCTATTGTGTGACTCCTCTGTTCTGTGAATTTAGCTGGATATGCCTACTGAGTGACGCCTCTGTTTATGCTTATTTTACGTTGGTAGAACATGCCTATTGTGTGACTCCTCTGTTCTGTTGTTTTAGATGGATATGCCTACTGAGAGACGCCTCTGTCCATGCTTATTTTATGTTGGTAGGACATGCCTACTGTGAGACGCCTCTGTCCCTTGTAATAGACGGTTGGGACGCCTTCCGCCTACTTAGTATGTTCACAGAATTCGAAACTTGTGGCTGTAGATATGAAAATGAAAGCGTTGGTGGTAATGTATAGGGGTTTTATGAGAGCTCTCCAAGTGTTATTTTTATTTTTATTATTGTTCATTCTTTTGTGACATGTGTTGTTTTTTTTTGAAAGATTAGTCCAAATGTCATATAGTTGTGTTGTGTACCTAGTTCCCAGCTTTAGCTTACACTTAATAATTCTTTGTACTAAACAATTGTAATTAATGTCTGTGTGTAAAATGGAACAGACGCATGTAAGTCCTTAAGTGCACATGGCTTTGAGGTGATCAAAATGCTACAAATGTGCTCCGATGCGCACTTCACAGGAAGTGAGTTGCGTCAGTGGGGCCCATGCTGACTAGAGACCCGTGTAAGGCCTGCCAATGTTATTTAGTAGAATTTAGGGTGATCCGTTGGAGACTGATGTAAATCCTAGTGCGTATATGGTAATCAGTTGAACGGGAAGAGACCTATGTAAAGCCTACTTTGCAATATATTCGTTATTGTGGTGTTGTATTGTTCAGTACACAGTTAAAATGGTCTTACATTTATCGACCGTTTCGCAGGTTTCTAACTAAAAGTGAGCAATTTAATTAATGGTGACGTAATTTCAGGTTCTGATGCCATAAATAGTGACGATGAATTTAGTGGTGCTGGTCCATCTACGGAGAAGGATGAGGGCCGCGGGGACGCTGCCCAGTCAGGAGAGGCCGTCTTAGAAACACAAGAAAATTTTCAAGACGTGACGTCACCTCTTCCCACTACAGCCGACAGACCGCTATATAAGCGGTAGCAGAACAGTAGACCATACTATGCCAAAATCTTATGGGACCAAATGGCATCTATCCCGCATCGAACTAAAGAACAATTGCGTTTATCTGATCATAAATCTCAGAGTAATTAGTGAACACACATAAAAAAAATACTGCTCGAATTGAAAACATCCTCCTTCTTGATGTCGGTAAAAAAATGGAGAAAAAAATCCTGTGTGTCAGGAGACAATCTGGCTTCAACAAGACGAGAGTGGCACTCGCTGGAGAGAGGAGGAAGGAGAATTACATGGTCAGTGAACCGAAGTCAAGGACTAAGTACTCTTTAACTCTGAATAAAGTTTTATATGGATGACCTGATTGCTAATAATGACTAATTGTAGTAACTAAAATAACTGATGGAACATATAACTCTCTCTCGTTATCTGTAAACACCTCTTTTAACACGGAAAGCACTATGTTTTGTGAATATTGAAAGAGACTTAGCTATCACGGTCGGATATGTAACTATCACTCAGGTAAAGTCGGCACGAATCGACCAAGGGAGCGCGATCAGCGCACAAAATCAAAGTAATTGATGCATAATTGATAGGTCCGAAGCACCCGCAACCGGCGAGCATCTATGAAAAGAGTAATGAATGTAGAGGAAGCGCGTGAGATTTGTAAGGATAGAAGCAAATGGCATTCTATTGTCTCTGCCTACCCCGACGGGAACAAGGCGTGATTGTGTATATATTGCCTTGATAAACTTTTCTCTTTTGCGGTATTAAGCACACACTGTTTTTTTTTTCATTTCTATAATTGTATTTCAATTTGAAAGGTAAATAAAATCATTAACATTAAAGGAAAAAAATAATAAATTAAAATTCGATTAATAATTAAGAATTTAAGAAATTCCCAGGAAGGCTGTACTATCTGTCCATTGCATTGGATGAATTTCCAAAAACAGTAACTAAATACATTTGTTGAAATATGGAGGAAATATAATATAATTTAATGAAAATATTTACACACATTCAGAATGTGAATAAAATATTCCCAGAATGATACGACATGGGTATCGTAATAAATCGTTAATCATGTTAATTTTTAAAATTTCATAAAAAATATTTCAATTAAAGGTCATATTTCTAACTGAGAAATCGAAATACATAATTTTACTCACTTGTGTGCGCGACTTTTCCGCATGAAATTTCGTCGTATCGCGCGCAGCCGGAGCTTTCAAATGTATATGCTAAAATCAAGTCAAAAATATTTTATTGGATAGGTGTATTACATTACACTTGAAATATGCCATTTTTCATACAGTTCATTCCGAAAACAGATTATCTTAGAGAAGAACGAGCAAAAAACTCTAAGGTTGCTCTTTTCAAAAACAGATGAGATATTACAAGTTCTTGTTTTGTTAAAATAAAATAAATAAAAAACATGAAGCAGACTCCCGATGACAGGACCATCCAGCTGATCCGTTCAAGAGCATGACGCATTGATCAGCCATTGCTTCCCTCGACCATATTTTAGGGAAGGGAACGACCCGCCCCACGTCACCGACACAAGCTGACCATGAGGATGCCTGTCCCCGGGCTCTTTTGATGTACCCCTGACAATTTGTTTATGAAGTGTTGTGATGATAAAAGTAGTTTTAGCGCGAAAGGGTAACCAGGAAACAAACTGACACTTGCATTTAAATATCATTTTAATAATTATATAAATAAAAGTTTATTAAAGCACATCAAAGCCAGTTTGCCTCCTTTAAGCTTCATAAGATAATGGCTCATATTAAAACAAAGCAGCTATTCTTTATTACCAACGTTATCTGATAGTTATCAGCAAACTTGCTCTTGGCATCTTAATATTTAATAAATGTTTGAGACAAGCGAGGTCAGAAAACAGATGCTTCGGCTACCCGTGTTGGCTTAGTTATGGCCCCTCTAATTAAAACATGAACAACTAGCTTCAACTTACATTTAATATTCCTCGTTAGTATCCTCTATTATACCGGTTTAATTATATTCGCTAAGCTTTTCTTTTGTAGCGTTATCCATGTCTAAATTATCATTTTGGGAATTACTAGATATATTCAGTAGGTTTCGTTTGTTTCGGTTTTTATTGAAGTGAAAACTTCTTTAGCATCGTTGTGATTTGAAATTCGATGAAACGAAAAAGCGAGACAGTAAAAAGAGACAGAAACATAAATTCATAAGATTTCGTGGGAGAAAATGAGTGTTTTTGTACCAGGCGCTCATAGTTGCAGAAGAGATTGTCTTATGTATGACGCGAGTATACCTTGACATATTCTGACATCATGCGCACTACGTATTATTACGTAGACACATCTACAGGAGAACATAAGTATGGTAACGGTGATAGTAATGTCTTTTCTATCTGCCATCGTAGCAACATGTACCAGGACTTCATATGCAGTTTAGAGGTTTAATGTAAATTTTACATCGGATACAGCGATTCCGTTGATTGAGTTTTTGGAAGCAAAATTTAATTTGGAAATGTGCAGCAGTCGCACTGTGTCAACAACAAGATCAAAAACAGTAATTGACGCAGTATTTCATAGATATATTGAGCATAATAAGACCAAAGTATTTATTTCAATTAAGCATTTATTAAAATAATAATATATTATATAATTGATTCTATTTTTATTATAAAGTACAATAGAAATAACACAATATAAATTTATGTATTATTATGTTGATAATATATAACATAAGATATAAAGGATTTACTGCTTTTAAGCTTTTGTTATTTGTACTTTGGCTTGATGCTTGTTTTAACATATATATGGTATAGCATGATTCATTATTAAAGCAATTCTACCATGAAAGCTATCAACCAATCCAATTAAAATTTTACTGAATTCGTAATGGAATCGTGTTGGTCAGGATTCGTGAATATATGATTTAGTATAGGGAATAACTTAAACAACATTAAACAGTTGTGGTATATGCTTGTTTAACTAAATAGGTTATTCCTCATTTTAGTTAGCAAAACAAGTTTGTTGACTGGGTTTATTTTTCAATTTGTAAAATTTGTATAAACTTCTAGCAGTAGAACTAGCTTGAATAAAAACTAAACATAAAAAAAGATGTTTTGTGATGAACACGGCTAGAAGTCAACGCGTAACGTGAAATCGCAACAAACGGATTATTATTTGTTTTTTTTTTTTATGAAAATAAGGGACGAGACGAACAGGATGTTCAGCTGGTGGTCATTAGTATTATTTGTTTGGGAACTACACTGACACAGATACATACGAACATAGATGTAAATATATTATTATCGTCGGCCATCTTGGATTTCAAAAATGATCCCAAATTCGTTACCTTCGAGAACCTTGGATAGGATATATCAGTATTGTTGAAATCATTATTTCGCGCTGCGACCTAAATAATAGTTTTATAAATAATAGCTGGCAACGGAGCCTCTATCGTCTCGCTTTTTCGTTTCATCGGGATTCAAACTACAACGATTCTACAGAAGTTTCACTTTCACAAAAATTGTTGCAACGAAAATTATACGTGTTGTTTTTATTAAATCCTAAATTTTTATTTTGTTTCTTCTTTCTTATTACATATAATATACTATTTGTCACTATTTACTGATTTAGGCAAATGTCTACTTACTTGCAGCATTATTTGGTTGTCTATGTGTGTGTTGGCGAATGTAAGTACGTGGCGCTCACGCACACATTAATTCTAATGTTACTTCTATGTTGACAGTAACTATTAATAAAAATATCGTTCTGAAGTTTATTCAAATTCAAATTCAAAAACACTTTATTCATGTAGGTCACAGAAATGACACTAATGAATGTCAAAAAAAAATATAAAAATATTGTTTCTTATTGAATTTACCGCTACTTCGTAAAGGGTTGAGCTAATGAGAAGAAGTAGCAAGAAACTCATTGCCACTCTTTTAAGTCAAGATTTACAATTTATTGTCTTACAAATCATTTCAATTACAATATATGCAAAGTGACGTAACAAGAATACTCAAATGTCAAAAACTTAAAGGCTTACATGAGTAAGTCAAAAAAAGAAAAAAAAAAAGTAAATTAATACTTATAAACACAAGAGTTATTGAGTATAGTAGATGCATCAATCCACACACACCGTAAATAAATAGAGGCATTATGTGAGCATTTCATAAAATAAAATATATAATAACTTTAACTTTAAAGGAAATAATAATAATAAAAAAACACATCAAGCAGACCAGACATCGTCCAGTATATTATTCTAAGATCAGAAGTCCAACATTGATTTAGTTGTCTATATTCGCGTTTGGTCCCTCCTTAACTGATATTTTAAATATTTAAACAATGTTGTGCTTGGTATAGATAGATAGACGCGGGTCTTTTTTTAATCAGGACATTGTGGATACTTAAGATATAAATATTCATGAGTTTGAGTAATGGTTCGCTGCATAATTTATAAGTTACATGATAAATTATAATGTACTAGCTTACCTGACAGAGGTTGTTCTGTGCATAATAAATTACTATTTTTTATGAATTTGTCAATAGATAATATTAACATCAAAAATTATTTAGTAAAATATGCTCCCTGTTCATATAATGAAATTGTTTCACTGCAGAACTGTCAAACCGTGCGTCAGTAAATTCTGTCATAGAAAATATATTCATACAAAACAAATATTGGAAATAAAAATAATTGTGGGTCCCAAATCGAAATAAAAATTCCCATTAAAATCCGTTCATTAGTTACGGAGGTCACTGGAAATAATCATCAGGACACTGGATTTATATATATTAAGATTAAATATTGGGATTAAAGATATAAGATAAGATGCATTTATTATTATATTTATGGGTTTTGAAAGGCCAATGGCATTTAAATAAATGGTTCTGATGTTATAGTTGCTGTCCACCTGATCTGGTGGTGAAACTAAATTGTGGGCATTTAAATTAGTGTTTAGACTTACTGAGTTGTGATGAGATAATATGGCTAAAATTAGGGATTCTAAAGGTTAATATAATATAAAGGTTTATCATAGCTGAGGGTGACTGCACAATGGAGACCAACATTGTTCAATTTTTTACTTAATTCTTACTTCAATCTCGCAATTTTTTTTAAATTGATAAATTTTACAGCAATTAATATGATTTTTGTTAAAGAAAAGTCCCCTTTTTTATGAAAAGTTTATCTTCTTATTTTTTAAAATATGGTCAAAATTCGGGCGAAAACGAAGCACTCGTTTATATATAAATTTCACTATATTTTTTATTACCTTAGCAATTTGTATGGAAATTGTCGCGCTATCGTTCACATGTTATTTGTAATGAAATAAAACCCACAAAAAATTGGGTATTTTTTGTAAATCAAGTTTTTTGACCTTAGTTGGTAAAAAAGCGTATTTTTGGTAAAATTCTTACATTTATAATGCCAAAGTAGATAGCATAGTCACTTGATCTAACTACACAACATTGTTCATCAAGCAAGCCGTTCTTGAGATATAAAAGGATATACAAACACGCAGAAATACGAAAATTTAAAAATATTACAATTTGTTTTATTAGGCACAGAACAGAAAAAACTAGTAGAAGTGGCATCATGGCATTTTACTATGGAAACCGATGTCGCCAAACTCACACATTTATCTATTAAATATTTAATACACACAATTCCGGCTTTATGGTAGGCCTAAATTCACAATCACGAAAAGACATAAATACAAATTTATTTACATCAATTTCGAACTTAATACAATTACGCTAATCTCATATTCTTAAAGTGATTATGACAACCTCAGAACTTTTTCTTAAATTGCGAAAAATAACATATAAAAACTTAAGTAGGTAATAAGAACTCTGTAGCCATAGATTTGACTTCTGTCATAATACCTAGTGTTGTACGAAAATGAATAAACATATCGATAAGTTAGTGAAAACTAGAAATGATGAAATCAAGGTTGATAAAATATATTACCTAAATATATAAAGTACGTCGTAAGCTACAATAATAATACGCCAATGTTTTTTCTTAGGTCTAGTTTTATTTTAAAGGATATTTAGCTCAATTCAAGACAGCGTACACATACGAATTGTCTTGGAAAGTTACAATATCAATATTATATTTATCTGGGAAGCAATACACGCAAAAAAATTACACGGCATAGTTTTTTTTTTATTTATTTATTTAGATTCACAAGTTGTGATTACAATAATACATTTATAATTATTATGGTAATTTACAAGGGTCTTAATATTACTAAATGCATTACCTTTTAAGGTGAATACCGCATGCTAAATTATGTGTGAAATAGTTACCTACATAAAATAAGTAGATATAAGTTATAAAACAACCATTCTATAATGTAATGAAATGAACAAATTAACAAAATCTACTAAACAAGTTAAGATAAACGTATTAAACAAATCAAGAATGCTTATAAATTATTTATTTACAATACATTTTTTTTACATTTTTGCGAAACCTTGGCAACGAATCACTGAATGGGTCTAAGCATTTATAATCGTTTATAATTTTGCGACACAGGTGAATTGATCCCCAAAATAGTTCTGCAAGAAGGTTTTCCAAATAAGTTCACAGGTTTACGTGGGCATCTAGGCACTCTAAAATTAAACATAGACACAAGAAAGGAGTTGTCATAAATGTTGTTAATACTTTCGTATAAGAAAAGTAAATCCAATATGTCCCTACGCTGTTTCAGAGTTAGTATATTAAAATATGTAAATCTTTCAGAGTATGTTGCGAGTGATCTAGATTTCCCAATTGAGAAAGCCATTTTTATAAATATTTATCATTATTCTGTATAAATCTAAGGGCCAGTAAGACATGATATTTTATAAACCGTACCGTACGATACGTAATGCGCGTGCGGAAAGAAAATTTCCAAAACAAGCAGTAATGAATCATAAATAAAAAGAGAAGTTATTGAAGATGAAGCTGATGAAGTATTAATAATCTTGTTAGTCTTATGATATATGATATTTTATATAATGATGTACATATGCTATAATGATTGCAAATATTCCCAGAATTCATGGTTTTCGATCTATTTTTTACAATTCTATGACGTATTTCCTCTACTCTATGATGTAACATATTTATCAGTTCCGCTCCTTTGCACCGGATGCGTACTAGATGGAGACTTGACATCTTATGTCTCAAGGTGATGAGCGCAGTTGTAGTGCCGCTCAAAATTTTTAGGCTTTCCTGATCAGCTACCGTCAGCTGAACGTCCTGTTCGTCTCGTCCCTTATTTTCATAGTAAAAATTTGATAAGGTTTTTCTTCTACTCCACCTCGACTCAACCTTATCGGTGGAACCTCGATATATGCCAAATATAAATATTTTTTTGTCTTTATTTAAAAAATACAACTGCATATAAATAAATAAAATAAAATGCTTTTGAAGTATTATAGGCCCATATCACTTCTGAGCCATATATATAAGCTGTTTTCTAGGGCTATCACGAATTGTCTCGTGCGCAGGCTTGACCACTTCCAGCCTCTCGAGCAAGCCGGATTCCGAATAGGACCATAGACCACATACATACGCTGCGGCAGGTTATACAGAAGACAGAGGAGTATAACCAGCCACTTTGCTTGGCGTTCGTGGACTATGAAAAAGCCTTTGATTCGATCGAGACCTGGGCCGTGCTTCAGTCTCCAAAGACATTGGTGCAACATTGATTACCGATATATCGAATCGAAGGTGAGTGATGTTGATGCCCAGTCTGTTCCAGTCTAGAAGCTTAAAGACATCTTCCAACAAAGCGGTGAACAGCTTGGGCGATATCACCATCACTCACCTTCGATTCGCAGACGATATAGTTATCATGTATTTATGATCTCTATAAAAGACTTAGACCATATGCTCAATCATCTCAATACAGCTTCCCATGGAGTAGGTCTCAAACGAACATAGACAAGACGAAGATCATTTCAAATGTCCATGTCGCACTTACTCCCATAACAATTGGGAACTATATTCTCGATATTGTAGACGAGTACGTCTACCTCGGATAAACAATCCAGTAAGGCACGTTCAATTTCGCGAGAGTGGTCACTCGTCGAATCCAACTCGAAAGCATTCAGGAATCTCTGTAAAATCTTCTCGTCCCAAATACGACAATGTCTGAAGACGAAGGTTTACAACTAGTGTGTGTTGCCAATGATGACTTACGGTACGCAGACGTGGTCGCTTACTATGGGCCTTATTAGAAAGTTCATGGTCGCTCAGAGGGCAATGGAGGGCTATGCTCGGAGTTTCCTTGCCAGATCGAATCAGAAATGAGGAGATCCGTAGGAGAACCAAAGTTACTGACATACTCCAAATGAGGGATTTGTTAAATAATAATTAGCTGTACCTGAGAAACAATTAAGATTATCAATTTGAATTAATCGTAGTCTCTCTACCACAACCATATTATAACAATTTGCTTACTCACACCCTTTTCGCATGATGCATGGAAAAGAACAATACTTGAATACAATTTATATAGATAAAATTTCTTTCGATAATATTACATCAATATGTACATGCATGGACTTGTTGAGAATCAGGATATTTTTATTGTTTACATTAATTATTCTAATATAAGTTACATCGATTACACTTAAGGGTACCTAAATGAACCATACGTCGTAATATTATGGTTCATTTTTAAATGTATTTTTTGCACAACACATAAAAATATTAATTGCATTTAAATCAGAAAATTATGATAACCGATGATAGGAAATAATTATTTACGAACGAAATTTCGTTGGACATATTTTTATTGCGGCTATGATTTCTACAGTCAAAAATGGCACAAAAAGGCAATTTTTTTTTGTATTTTTTTAAAAGATAATTAACCTTCACTTGACATCAAATGACTGCTCTCACTTGACCCTCGAGTACATCTGTACACAATAGTGGCGACAAGGTAACGCCCACATGCCACTTCCACGTGTTATTAGGTACCTAAATCATAAAACGTTTATTATAAAAAAAATTCACAATAATAATAAAATACAGTCAGAGGCTACAGATTTATAAAGAATTATAGATAGATATAAGTATTTTTTTTTAAATTATTCTCGAAACATTTGGACCGAATTTTTACATTTATTCCGTTTCATGCCAAGGCTACGGTGTCGGATCTGACTACATTTTTTTTTGTGTAAATGCGATGCATGCTTTTCACCTAATTAAGAAAAAAAATAGATATCTATGTGACCATTAAAACTGTTGTAGCTTGTAGTTACAAAAAAATCATAACTCTTAAACCAATTATAAAATCGCGGGCCATTCGTGGGGGTTATCCGCAACCAAGATAACAATTTATTTTTTCGTCCAATTTTGACTCGACGAAAATGCACTTCTGTCTGTCCTTTCAAGACGTATTTGTCAGGAACGCATCGCAGAAACAGATTTAAACTATCATGAAAGTGGCTGCAGCACCTTTTTGCACCTTGTCCTAAATAAATTCAATCAAAAGATAATTTATACGTCTAGATGGAGCCTTAACTGTTATGCAATGAATGACATAGGCCAGTTTTCTTACTTTAGTCACGGACTAGTAAAAAAAGAAAGACTCCGCGCCGTGATATAAGCAAGTGAAGCACCTTTATGCTGGTGTGTGTGCGGTTACGGGGTATACCAGTTACACAATTTTTTCTCCCTTAAATAATCATATATCCACAAAACTTTTATATTATTGTTTTTACACTTTTTGACAACGCAAACTGATCTGTCACAGACTATGGCAAATCTCATAATGGCGGCCGATCGGCTTGTATTAGTGTAAGTGTATGCGTGGGGCTATGTATTGACACGTTTTCCGGCGTGTTTTGGTGCCTCATTGTTATGCAAGGTGACACGGAGTCCTTATTTTTTTACTCGTCCGTGACTATAGTGTACATGACAAGCTACATTTTACACTTGCGATACGTTTGTCACTTTTTTTTAGTGTGCGTGCTGAATATAGAGGCTTTTTTTTTTTTTGAGAGGAGGAAATACTGTTACGTATTTACGCCCCGGAACTAAAATGAAGATGAAAAGAACACACTCGCCGCCGAGTGTGGTGATGTTTAGTGTAATGTATGTAAGTGTGTGTGTATGTGTTTATGATTGTATGTATGTATGTTTGTATCTGTGTAAGTAGTGTAAATGTTAGTGTGCATGTATGTTTGTGTTTGTTTGTGGAGTGTGTTTGTGATTGTGTAAGTGGTGTAAGTCAGTCCGTCAGTCAGTCCGTGTGTGAGTGAGTGTAGTGAAGCGATTACAGGACGAGGACTAACGTCTCGTCGGGTATCAAAACAATGTGTGGTGTATCTAGGGTGGGGGCCGCTGGCCATCGTCAGAGTGACGAGTGCCAGTGGTTTGCGGTGGTTGACCGCGCCTACGCCTGCGAAGGCGGTGTGTGCGTGTCTGTGTCGGTGTTTGTGTGGGTGTCGCGTTCGCGATGGTGATGTCGTCATCCGGGTCTACCATTACGTGTCTGGGACGTCTTATTGGGTTGAGACTATGGTGAAGGGGGGTGTACCCGCATGCCTTCCTAACCAAGATTTTGGGATGGTTAGGCGCCTTGTCAAAGAAGCGTCGCGAGATCTCTTTAAAGTGTTGAGCTATCGTCGGAAGCTCTAGGTCGCGGTGAAGGTCAACGTTTCGGATGAACCACGGGGCTCCGGTTGCCATGCGCGTGAATTTATTTTGAACTACTTGCAAACAACGTAAGTAGCTCGGTCGGGTGTGCGCGAAAACGACGCTTGCGTATGACAGTATGGGCCGTACGATGGTTTTGTACAGCGTCACTTTGTGTTTGAGCGGAAGTTTGCTTCGCCCACACACAAGTGGATAAAGGCGACTGAGGACAAATCGGGCTCTATTGCATACCGTATCAATATGTTTCTTGAAGTTCATATTGCTGTTGAACGTGACTCCTAAGTATTTGTAATCCTTCACCCACGGTATGGGTGTTTCATACAATTTAATGACGTCGGTCGGTCGTTTTTTAGCGCGGATGCTATTCGCGTTACCGAAGAGTACAGTTGCCTAGTTCATCGACGGCGGCTTGAAGCACTTTAATGTTCCTGCTCAAGGTTGAGCGGTTCAATAGAGCGGAGCCAAAGTAGAGTGCCGTATCGTCAGCGTACTGAGCGAGCTGGACACTCGGAAACTTGGGAATGTCGCTCGTGAAGAGCGAGAAAAGTGTGGGAGAGAGGACTGAACCCTGTGGCACGCCAGACCTGATGGGTCTGGGTGAGGATAGGGTGCCCTCTACTCGATATCGGAAGGAGCGATCAGTAAGGTAGGCTCGTATGATGCGCACGAGCCTGTCTGGCACTCCCAGTTGATACAGCTTGAATACTAAGCCGTTGTGCCATACCTTGTCGAATGCCTTCGCGACATCGAAAAACACGGCTGCCGTGGTAGCGTGAAGTTGACGCCGTACGAGAATGTACTCGGTGAGTCGGTGAGCCTGCTGGGGACACGAGTGAGCGGTTCTGAATCCGAACTGTATGTCGGGTATCAGGTTGAGCTCCGCGATGTAATGATTAAGACGCGCGAGAATTAATCTTTCGTAAAGTTTCCCGATCGAGTTAATTAAGCTAATAGGCCTATAGCTACTCGGATTAGCTTTAGGTTTATTGGGTTTTGGGATACCGATAACAATGGAATCCTTCCATTGTTCGGGGAACGCGCTATTAGACAATAGAATATTAAAAATGGTAACCAATAAAGTAATAAGAGTCGAGGGTAGGATTTTAAGAACCCTATTGTTTATAGTGTCGGGCCCCGGGGCCTTCTTGGAGTTAAGCTCCTTAATGATTGCTTCACCTCTTCGTAAGAGGTGGGTTTTATTACATCGCCTGAAGGGCTCAGAGCGGAGCGACGTTCAACTTCACGATCAACTTCGTCAACGTGTGTCGGGTCGGCTGCTGCATTTGGAGAGCACTGACTCTCAAGACTATCGGCGAGGCATTCAGCCTTCTCATCGTCATCGAGCGCCGGCTGCAGTCCCGGTCTGTCCAAAGGAGGCATGACAGTGGGCGGCTCCTGTTTGAACGCGCGAGGCAGCTTCCAGAAAGCCACATGTGATGGCTTAAGGTTGCCGAGCAAGCGGTCCCAACGTTCGCCGCGGAGTTCCGCGATACGTTCCCGTATCACCCGCTGTAGGTAGCGGAGGTGGCGCCTATTCTCGACCGACGGATACCTATCGTAAAGTCTAGTGGCTCTGTGCTTCTGTGTAAGTAAGTTCCTGACCTCTGGAGGCAGGTTTAGGCGATGCGGTTGCATCGTCGGAACCTGCCTGGAGCAGGCCTTGATCCTATTCTGTATATGTGACGTCACATGAGAGATGAGCACTGTGAGCCGTGTCGACCGAGTCGATGACGTCCGGTATAAGGTCAAGGTCGTCGGACTTGATAGACTCGAGATCCTTTTCCAGCCGTTGCCAGTCGATCACTGTTTTCGTTGGTGGTTGAAAGTTAACCGGTGGGCCTAGATTTAGGATGACGGGCCGGTGGTCTGACTCTAATTCGTGAAAAACCTCGATTGAGTTTACATTGAGCGTTACGTTCTTAAGTAACGCAACGTCTAGAATGTCGGGTCGGTGCGCGACGTTATCCGGATAACGTGTTGGTTCGTCGGGTGCTATTACTGAAAAGTTCACCTTGTTTGTCAGCGAATCTAATAAGATTCCGTTTCTATTTGTAGCTCTACTGTTCCAGCTGGAGTGTTTGGCGTTAAGATAGCCGCCCACTATGACTGCGGCCCCGTGGCCGAGTAATGCTTCTATATCTGTATCTAATACTTGTTTGTTGGGCGAAAGATAAGCTGAAATAACAGTGATCGGCTGGTGATTCGCCATACTGACTCGGATGACAGAGGCCTCGATGTTAGTGAGGAATATAGAGGCTAACAACAACGTGTTCACAGCTGTCACTATCTATCTAACACGTATAAATTAAACGTAGTTCCTGAAAAACGTTCCAAGCCACAAACGTCACATTTTAGGGAATTTATGTTTAAAGTTTAATAAATATAAGTGTATTCCATACATTTGTGGGTTGGGCTACTAAGTCATGTCATTAAAAGAGTGACAGTAGGGCTGCCATTTTGTATCAGTCCGTTAATATGAATCACGTGACCAGTTTTATGTTCTTAACTCAATTTCGACATGATTGTGGTTTGGAACGTTTTTCTGGAATTATGTCTAATTATCCAAGAAAAGATAGATGAAATTACGCCTCTTTTACATGCAGATAACGTTTGCCAATAAAGCAAACCAATAGTCAGGCTCACCTCACTTACCAGCTCTTTACAGTTTAAAAGGTTTATAACATGCAACCCTGAGTCTTGAGTAGAGTACTATTATAAAATATTCAAGCGGGTAAGTTACGAGGTGACCTATTTCGGGATCGACTCAATAAAATGCATTTGAATATATTTTACAATTAATCTCAAATTTATTCTATCACAATAAATAGAAACTACGACAACGGCTTAGTGTGACATTCCTTTTTTATTTTTTACCGCTTTTAGGCAAATAAAAATATAATAGTGGCATAACCTTCCAGCACCGTGAAGTTAGTTCATAAAAAGCAGCCAAGTGCGAGTCTAACTGGCCCATGAAGAGTTCCGTAGCACCAGGTAACATAATATAAAGGTTCTTGTAGATCGTTGTAACGATTTATGACGTATTAATAAAAAAAAACTACTTACTACTTACAAGATCTCGTCCAAGCCAATTTTCGGTGGAGGGTTTGCATGTACATCCTATATTTTTTTTAGTTTTATCATTCTCTTATTTTAGAAGTTACAGGGTGAGGTGGCACACATTATACTACTTTGGAAATGTCTCTCGCACAAACTATTCAGTTTAGAAAATAATGATATTAGAAACCTCGATGCAATTTTTGAAGACCTATCCATAGATCCCGGATATCGCACACGTATGGGTTAGATGAAAAAAAAATTGAGTTTCAAGTCTAAGTATGGCGAACTCCCAAAATTTCTGTTAAATTGTTGTTGTTTAATTGTTATAACACGTTACTTGGGCCTTGTCATCGGTAAGGTTTTTCACTTTTATCAATAAAACGCCACATTCTGTTGTTCGTAAGTAACCACACAATTTGTGTTGTTACTAAATACTACTTCCATAATTTTAGGCAGAATTTTTCAATATTTTAAGATGTAATAAGTGCCTATGTTAATTTCCAATAATAAGAAAACTGACTGCATATTTACAATATAGCGTTCCGTGTAATGTTATTAAAATAAAACATCAAAAATGTAAGCAAAGTTAAAGTAACTATATTCAAATTCAAATTCATTTTTATTTTTATTCAAAATAGGATTCAAAATCACATATTGAACGTCAAAAACTACCACTCATTCAAAAGAGACTGCCTCAGACCTGAGAAGAATGGGCGCAAGAAACTCATTATTATTATTATTATCTCATTCCATATTATTATTTTTCATTGGCAATATTCCGAGAAAGATAGCACAACGATAGTAGATAACGCCTTATAGTCTGTAGACAACGGGGTAATCCATGCGGAAATTCAAATACGTCTATTTCAGCGCTGAAAATGGAAACAGCTGGATCGGACGGGTGAAACTAAAGTGTATATCATGGGAACAGAAGATCGAACTATGAGTCATATGAGTATGAATCAACGATTTTAGAGTGAAGGCATGCTCCTTATAATTTTTAATCTTATACAATTAAATAACCAATATCTTGAATTTTTAATCATCAGACATTAATCAAATATACTCGATTTGATACAAAATAGTTTTCATCCATAAAACGGATAAGAGAAGGCGGTTTTAGATTCAGGTCCTCAACTACTTGGTGTCCCCAATAAAACAAATAAAAAAAACTGGTTTCACTCCGGAAGTGGCAGCAGAAGTGAAAACTTGAACATTAATGTTGTGCATTTTTGAATATTTTGGAATGGTTAGTGAATAATTTCGCACCAATTGCTTTATTTATCAGTATACAAGCATTTATGTGGTTAAATACAATATTCATTTATTGCGCTCTCGTACACAAAAATTACAATTTGAATTACATAAAAAATTTAACACTTCAGAACTATAACAATTATCATACATTAAAAAGTTTGTCTCTAAGATAAATCACTTTTCATCCACAATTTCAACTTTCACCATCTTCATTATCAGTATCATCAACGCCAATCTCTTAAACTGATGCAATAGTTTTATGATAGCAGAAGTAAGATAAAAAATTATATAAAAAAAATAAACAAAATAATAAGTAACTAATAAGGTTGTATAAACTATCACCTAAGGGAGAGTCTACGCCAATGACAAGGCCTTAAAACCAAATAATTAAACTGTAAAAACATGCTTCGGCTTATCAATCAAATGATTCAACCACTGGTCCAATGACCGTATGATCATTAAGTTGAAATAGCCGAATCATAATTTCAACCACTGTCTTACGAATTTTCGATCAGGCCACGTGTCTGACGCGAATTTAACATTCTATACCCATCCCAAGAAAAGTGCTCAACGCCGCTAAATAAATTTTCACTTCAAAAATTACAACACCATCTCATAAATCTTATAAGTTATACTCATGTTTGTATAATACTTACTATCCAATATATAACAAAAGAATTGTAATTGTTGTTAATGTAACAAAAGAATTCACTGTTCTTCCGGAAAGTACACCTATTTCTGCCACAAAACGACAGCGCACGTGAATTCTGGATTGTAGAGTATGGACATATGGATGTCGGCGCAATTGCAGGCACAAGTGACATTCCATTTTTAGTCACAGGGCGAAGGGCGCAGTTAGCTCAGGGTTTTATCATATCGCTTTGTCATAATGGTTGGTGTTAACTTAATACAATACAATACATAAATATTCTAACATTTTTTTTAATACCGGGATACCGTATACTTATTTATTTAACATAAGCCCATATAGGTATTTGACGACAAAAAATATACGCGGGTGAAAACTTGAACTCAATAGCTAGCAAACAGAATCATGCACGCACTATTCTAATAATTCTATTATAAAGTTTCGACGGCACAATATGTAGAACTCTCTCTATCCTAGCCCGCCACGTACTAATATGTTTTTGGTTATCGAATTCGTAATTATAAACGTTTACTCGATGCTTTATAAAGTCGGCAACACTCTTGTGAATCCTCTCGTATTTTGAATAGAGTATGGGGTGCGGTGATCACTTACCATCACCCTTATCTATGATAGTTTGTCCTCCTCTTCACAGAAAACATACTATATATGTATTTGTCGTATTCCGTTTCCAAAATATCAACACAGCTTACTAAACCCAGTCTGAATACGTATATTAAACACATTTGCGTTTCTAAAACGACACGATTTCCGCGCGGTTGCTGCGTTAAAAGTCCCTCTTCCTCCTCGCGTCCATCCCAGTAACCATCAGTTGTTCAAGGTTGTGGCCATCTTTTCTGACGATTTGTCCAAAGAACTCTAAGATTCTACGGAGGCAGACGGATAAGAGTCTGGTTTTTACACCTAGAGTGTGAAGGATGGATTGGTTGGTGTGGAATGCTGTCCAAGGGATTTGAAGCTTTTTCCTCCAGCACCACATCTCAAAGGCTCCAATCCGATCTCTGTCAGCCTTCTTTAGTGTCCATGTCTCAGCCCCATAGCTAAAGCTGGAAAAAAATAGACTGTTGACTAGCCTCATTTTAGTTTTTTGTGAGATGTTACGGTCACGCCATATTTTTCGGTAATAAAGTAAAATAATAGTATTAATTAAAGGCACCTTACGTTGCCAAATTATATAATATGTCGTGCGAGATTTAGACAAAAGCCCGGTTATGTAGGTCAATGCTATTTCGAAGTTCAGCTTGTTCCATATTATCTGCCTCACTAGGCTCACAAGTTATAATATACTGAGTACTCTCAGGAATTTCTATGCAGTTTATGCGCCAAATTTATGCATGGAAGGAAATTATGTACATTGTTTGTTTTCAGGGTTCCGTACCTCTTAGAGTAAAAGAACCTCATTCTCAAGAACACGTAATGTATAGAAATAAATTATTTTTGTTAAAATAAATTTTGAGAACATTTATGCAACTAGTATTTTTTTTTTGATAAACGCGAGTGTTTCACATTTGAATAAAACACTTTTTATGTGTTCATGTTTTCCATACTCATGACACTCTTCTGGTGATAAAAATTGTTGACCGCGCAATTGGTTCTTATTGTACCAACAATAGGTACTTACTTCCCGCAACATAGCCTTGAAGTTCTTCTATTGTGTTCGCGTTTGAATGATATACTTAGCCTGGCCATAGATACTGTTACAACTTACAATTAAAAATAAATAAAATATTAGATTCAAATTTGGAATCTGTCATTTTTATAAGAATGATCATTGAGTATTCTCATTTTGGCGCATTGTTAAATATTTTGTGATATTAAAATGGAGTGGATAAAGAGAACCGAACCGCTGAGATTGCATTACACAAAGTAGGCGCCGGGTAATAAAGCTCGGTCTACGCAGTCTTGGTTGGAAACGAACGTTTTAGACTTCATCACAGCTAAAGATTGGCCGACGTCTAGTCCCGATCTTAATCCGCCGGATTATGATTTTTGATCAGTTTTAGAGAGTACGGCTTGCTCTTAACGCCATGATAATTTGGTGTCCCTAAAACAATCCCTACGATTGGCAGAGAAGAATTTTCCCATAGTGCGTGCTTCTATTGATAACTGGCCTCAACGCTTAAACGGACTGTATTGCAGCTAATGGAGACCACTTCGAATAAGCTTCTTAAATTTTAAATTGTTTTATATTTATGTATTAAACTAACATACTGTACAAGTAATAATAATTTGCAATAGAAATTCCGTTTTTCTTTGTTTCAGTATTTATGGCAAGACTAGGTATAGATATACACATGCAATTTGCATCTTTATGGCCGGAACGCATTAGAGCGGCGCTGAGCGTCGCTTCACGTCGCCCGACGATACCTATCGCATTACAACTGCAGTAAGCGGCAGCTCGCGTCATTTATTCAAATAGGCTTAAACTAAGCACTTATGAATCTTCACTATAAATATTTCGTTTAAATTACTCAATCTACCACAATATTCGGAAAAAGTAGAGCTCTTGAGAAGAACACACACAACGGCCACTCTTTTCAATCAACAGAGTGTTTTACAATCGCTGTAATATACAAAATAAATTAGTTTGTAAGGGTATGAAACGCATCCAATATATGAATAATTTAAAATAAATAATTAATTATATTAAAGTAATAAATTTACTAATTAAAATATTTCTATTTAGTTATTTAAATTATGAGACAAAATTTTATTTGACTTTGATATCTTATTTTTTTTTCTCATAATTGATTCTTCTTCTGCACACATTAAAGAAATATTGACCAAAGCCTCGTCACTATCGCTCATCCTGTAATGTAGCTCGCACGCGGACTGCTATAGAAATGACGCGAGCTGCCGCTTACTGCAGTTGTAGTGCGATAGGTACTGTCTAGCGTCGTGAAGTGACGCGCAGCGCAGCGCCGCTCTGATGCGTTCCGGCCTTAAGAGTCAGACGACGACTTTGAGGGGATGGTGTTGGGCTTAGTGCGATATTGATACGTTACGCTAAGGGTACCAATTTCAGGTAGACTAAAGCCTCGTATTCATGGTAAACATTTGTTTAGTAACTAAGTTGAATCAACGTGTTGCGGAATTGCTGTCAACATGTTGCTTGTTCCTCAACTTAATCCTAAACTTTTCACTACATACCTTTAACTATGAAGACAATCGAGCTTAGTACACCTGGTGGAAAGTGATCACATACAACGACATAGGAATCACAGGAGCGTTTTTTTTATGGTATAGGAGGACAAACGAGCGTACGGGTCACCTGTTGTTAAGTGATCACCGCCGCCCACAATCTCTTGCAACACCAGAGGAATCACAGGAGCGTTGCCGGCCTTTAAGGAAGGTGTATGCGCTTTTTTTGAAGGTACCCATGTCGTATCATCCCGGAAACACCGCACAAGGAAGCTCATTCCACAGCTTTGTAGTACGTGGAATAAAGCTCCTTGAAAACCGCACTGTGGAGGACCGCCACACATCCAGATGGTGGGGATGATATCCTAACTTGTGGCGTGTCGTGCGAAGGTAGAATTCGGCGGCAGGAATCAGGTTTAACAGCTCAGCGTTGCCAGCCATTTAGTGTGGTGTCTGAGCTTTTAAAGGTAGCCATACCGTATCGACCTGGGAATACTGCGCAAGGTTTATTCCAAAAAGTTTGGTGGTAGGTGGGAAAATATCCTTATAAACTGCTCTACGGAGGAACACCCTATGGTGACCATAGTAAAAATTAAGTTTATGGCTGTAATGCAGCGAAGTCAAACAGCTCTTCGAAGCTCTTTCGGTGATAAATGCAGATGGATGGATGGAGTAGATGGCGTTGTCTCAGCGTCAAGTGCCCGCGCCGATCATAGAGTCCTGGATCCCCGACTATTCAGGCAACTTATTGAACTATGTAAATTAAAAGCCTTGAGTGCACTCAACAATTTATTACAACTATTAAATATACACACAACAAGATAATAACTTAGGATTTAAATACTGGGCAAAAGTTGTTTAAATGCATTCTTATTAAGACTTCCACAATATAGGTCACAGGTAATTTACACAGCGACTGAATTTTTCATAAAAGTACTTTGGGTTTTAAAGGATAAAACTCTAAAGTCTAAATGCTTTTCATTGCGTTAAAACAATGAAAAATATTCCGAGTTCAAACACTTAGTAATTCACAAGCTCAATAAATTTAGAAAGCTAATTGTTACATAAATTATAACGTTACTTTATCATAATATAAGGCACATTAATTATAATTTATAAAAGCATTTTGCTAATGTCGCAATGCAAGGCAAAGTTTTAGCATGTTCCAAGAGAATTTCAGCTTAATAATTATTAGTGAACAGAGAAGTTCATTAAAATGTGTTGACGGCTGTAAATGTGATTGTTGCCGCGGGCGGTTAACATAGGAAGATTTCAGAGAGATTTGAGTTAAACTTTTGTTACATAAATTAACACTTAACATTATTAAATTCACTTTATGTTAATCCTTCTTGGAGACTGTCTTCGTGTAAATGTAACAACATGGCATCATTTATTACGAACATACCTTTATGTGTACAAAAAATGAACATAAATTTTTTACGAGTTAACATTTTACTTCGTTCGGCTATTGAATATTTTGATGCAATTTTTTTAAGTCAAATTAGAACGTTTAGGAGAAAGGAGTTTTCATACATTAAATAAAATCGGATAGATTATATACGAGGAAAAGTGACTGATTACGTACGTCCTCGCATTGAATTCACAAGATTCTTATAAATAATTGTTTATTATATTTAATTAGCAGTTTTGATTTAAAAATATTCACATTAGCAATCATCAAAATTCGAAAAGGCTATTTAGCCGTACGTACCCGTTGCCTAATTTCATTGTAAAAAAGTCCAGTTGCAAAAACGAAAACTACGATTCCGTTTCTCGGGTGTATTGAGGCCCTCGGGATAGCTTCGCTTCTACAAACTACACCATCATGGTGCACAATGTAATAAATAAAGCCACCCCATGATTTGGTTATATATATTTGTGTGAGCCTACTGCGGTGACGTAAATAGATTCCTACTTCTAAACCGGCGCGATCTTCTATAAGTTAAAGCTCATAATATAATTAGGTGTTATCTAGGCTGCCTTCATTTCATAATAAAATTATAAATGGCGAACTAAAATAATATAACCGTTTCAACCATATTTCAGTTTGAAAGTCGCAGCCTGTTCTCAAAAGCGAAATGTAATATAATAAAAATAATCACTAAATATTATAAAACAAAGTCCTCCGCTGCGTCTGTCTGTCTGTTTGCGATAAACTCAAAAACTACTGCATGACAGATGCACGCTGTTTTCATCAAAGAATAGTGTAGTTCTGAAGGTTTTAGTATATAATTTGTTAAGTTTTTGTTTAAATTTATATGTATACTAGCTGACCCGGCAAACGTTACGCGATAGTTTTATAAGTAATATAATATTGCCTATATTAATAGCCTGTACATCATTTTGTTCTATTGTCAATAGTTTTTGCAGCGCACGCAAAAATAGGTTTTCGATTTTACACCTTGTGTTACAAAATAGCAATTTTATTACGGATCCCTAATTTTGAAAAAAAAAACATAGCCTATAGCCTTCCTCGATAAATGGACTAACCAACACTGAAAGAATCATTCAAATCGGACCAGTAGTACCAGAGATTAGCGCGTTCAAATAAACAAACAAACACTGCAGCTTTATAATATTAGTATAGATTAATGAAATTTGTTGGAGATATCGGAAAAAATAAGCCGTCCGCGATGGCATATGTCTATCTCTTAAAGATAACATACTATATCCATTTTTATATTTTCAGAATTGGCAATTATAAAGCGGTAATGTAAAAGTCATTTGCACAAATATGATATAAATTCTTATCATTTTCTATAGCACAGCGTCTGTACTGGCAGCTAGTATAATATAAATATATCAAAATGTCCCCTTGGACGTCCAAGAACTAACAAGAATTTATTAGTTATTGAATGAACATTTCTAACTACCACGCAATATTATTTTATTCTGTTCTGTTCATTTCTGCACCAGTCAAGTGTTTTGACATCGATGGTAATATCCTAAATACGGCACTGCCTTACGGTACTATACTATACAACAAAATTTTAAACGTAAAAACAAAAGTATTGAGTTCCTAGTCTATAAATTTGTATAATTGCTAGAAACCATAATATTAAATAAGTTAGATTCGATTGCTTTCGTACATGTTATACATTTTTTGACTTACACAAGTACCTATCATACCTTTATATATATTATCTGGACATTTATTGTGCTACGTGAACCATACGTGTCAATTTATCTAAATCATGTAGTCTAAACCCGATTTCACCGGTGAAGTACAACGCAATCATTTCACGATGAACTTCGTTTCCGAGCGTAAACGAGTTCAAAGCTCTACTCCGCATTTCACCAACTCAAAGTGAACGCAGTTAAACCCGCAACGCGTTTACATGCAATCCGCCAAGTTTGGACGCTTAAGATAATTGAACACGCATAAAGAGCAGTCACTCATCACTGTCGTCAAGATTTGAAAATTCAAATTTTGAACTTTGAAGACGTAACAGAGACGTGTCAAGTGTCAATACTGACAGTTTTGAAAATATTTTTTAACACTTTGTGTATATGATGTATCGTTTTGGCACTGACTGTCCAGTGTATAAATACCACTGGACAGGCGATTCCATATGTTTGACAGTAAATTTTTTGCGCCTGTTTGAAGCGCCACTCGCGAGCGTAATTTTGACGTATATTACAAATGGCTGCGAATGAACGTACAATACTCTGAAGTAGTTTTGTATTTTGAATTAATTTTGGTCGTATTTCGTGTTATTTATACTTCAGGAATCAACGTAATAAAGTACAGAATTCTTTTTGTAATTAGTTTCCTATTGATATTTGTTTAGCTCCGGTTGTCATCACTATTTTTAGTACCTCAGTGGGTTTTGGCATATAAACTCGGATTTCGTGAACGCGTTCAAAACGTGCCGGTGAAATCGCTTTGTCTTTAACTGAGTTCAGGACTGTCATGTAAACTAGTTCTAGAGTTTATTGAAACTCGGTTCATAGTGTGAAAGATGAAATCAGGGCTTATAGTTCTAAGATACGAATAGGAAACGATCTTCACCCATACGGGATTATCTACTATTTATTCTATAAGTCACAATTCACAGAGGTTCGTTATTTACTACAAAGGCTTAACAATTTCGTTGACCTCATTGATAAAGCTTGACAATGATAGCGATTCAGTAGTAGTTTTCCACAGCGGTAAATATATTTTATTTAATTGATTAATATATATTTTTTTTTACAAAATATACGTATAAACAATTTGTTATATTTTAAAGTGGTAACCCTCAGTTCTGGGATTAATTACACAAATAAAACTGAAAACAAAAGCTCAGTTGGAAAGAGCTCTCGCACGGAACGCAAGAGATCGCGGGTTCGAGTCCCGCAACGTTCATAAAATTTTGTTTTCTGTTTTATTTGTATGTCAATGGTTTACTGATATATTATGACGTCATAACAACGTCACGCTACGATGTTCATTGAATGTGTGGTCCCACCCATCAAGTATCGTAAATTATCAAACACATTGAAATAAAAATTGATGTTCTTTATATGATTACAGTAAATATAGAGTGACGTCATTATTGTAATGTCTCAATGCTTCCTTTATATCGTGCGGTTGGTACAGACAGCAAATTTCGAATTTTGTGGGCGTTAAAATGATACTAAACACGTCGCGACAAGGTTGTAAATCGATAGTCTTAATCGGCGTACAGTCCCTCGTAGAGCGAGCGTGGCATGTGCTCGGCGAGAAGAGACTTGAGCTTCTCCCGGGGAGAGACTGGCGTGTAGCGGGACAGGGGGAAGGTACGCGTCACGCTGTCACTCAGCGAGCGTGTCACGGCGCTCAGGTCGGCGTCCTGCAACCGGATTAATGAATACATAGATAGGAAATAAATAATTAAATCAGTGTGATGCTAGATGGATACTGCCGCTGTCAATAGCAGTGGTGAACCGTTGACGGTGTTGCTGAGACTCCTGAGAAGTTTGAGAATGTGTTCAATCATCAAAATATTAATTAATAAATTTTCGAAGCAGTAGTTAGCAAGGACGATAGATGGACTCTACCGTCAGTAAAGTGATCTGGGCCAAAAGGCATCAGATTAAGAGGTCGACCAAGGGCCAGATGGGCAGACGAGATTGTAGCGTACGTGGGCGGAAGTTGGCTAGATTAGCTCTGCTAATGACAAAGAAGGATGGCATTCCTTGGGGGAGGCTTTTACCCGAACGGGGTCCACGCATTTAAAAATAGAATTCATTACTAGAAATCAGATTAATCTAAGTGTAAAAAATGTAATTGAATATAATAGGTTAATAATTTACCAATTGTTATAGTTTAATATGTGGGTACTATGCTTGGAATTAGATAAAGATTTATTATTATTAGTAAGTTCGATAAATACAGGAGAAACGAGCTATTATACGAAAATTATGAAGTGCCTAACAAAATGGACCTTCGTAGTATGAATGTTATATTATTGCTTGTAAGTATTAAAGCATAAAATCTATTTATATTGCCTTAGCAGCGTTGGTTTCCCTGTCTCTTTTCTCTTTATATTTTATAGTTTATTAGTTAAGCATTAATAAAATCTACTTAATAAAAGTGTGTACATATAAAATCTCCGCTAATTAAAATTCACGATTAGAGCTAGTGTGTCAAAGACTGCTGTAAATTATGTTATATGGGTAATACAATGGGTAATACATATTAATTCCAGTAGTCACTTGAAACTCACAGCGTTCTTTGTGTACTTTTCAAGACTCCTCAACGCCTGCTCGAAGTAGTCCTCTCCATAAGCTCCCTTCTGTTCATCACTAAGTCGTTTCCACATGTCACGTGCTTGCTCTAGAAGTTTCTCTTCAGAGAGCCAAGCACTTCCTGTCGTGTATTCACCAGCGGCTACCACCACCTGTTCATGAGAGGATAGCATATAGGTACATTAATTATACACCAATAACATCTACCTATATGTCGAACTTTACACTACGTTATTTTTAGTAGCCTTCAGCTGGTACTAAAACATTATATGCTGATAGAATTGCTGACTATTATCAAAAAAAATTTTGAAGTGAAAACTTCATTACCCGGGTTGGACACTTTTTGGTAGGGGAAAATCTTATGGGTTCGCGTCACCAAATGGTCAATATGCTCATGATTCGTGCACGCGATTAATAAATAATAAAAAAAATATATAGATATATATATAGTTAGACACTTTTTAAAAATCATAAATGCTTATAGCAGTATATCTGCAGCTATACAGCTGACGTATTGTATCATTGTATATAGTACTGTGTATATCTTATAAGTGAAATTGAATGGATTTAGTGAAAAGTTCAATGTGTATATAATGTGCATTGTTGAAATAGTGTTTTTGTTTGATTAATATATTACTGAAAATAAGTTTTAAAAATAAATTGAAATTAATTATCTAATTGCTTTTAAACATTATGAAATTTCAAATTTAAGTACTAAAAGATCAAAAATAAAACATCTAATGGCAGTATATACAACTGCCAATTTTTTTATTACAATGAAATAGTTTTCCACAGCAAGATATCGAGTTATAAAATACGCAGTGTGGCTACACCCAAGAGCATGTACTCAAGTAGAAATATTTTTATTCAAAATAGGATTTTAAATAAAAATAACACTCATTGTACATCAAAAACTACCACCCATTCAAAAATGTATGACCTTAGAAGAACGCTTCTTTTTTTAAAATAATATTTCGTTCCATAACAACAAATAAAAAAAAATATTATTAAATAGCTTGAGGGCGGTTGCTCTATTCCCAATCTGTAGTGTCATTAAAAAAGTCATCTACGCTATAACAAGGAATATGTGTATATATACATATAGTTAGCCTTTACCACATAAACGTATTCAATTCTTACTCTATACGTAAAACAATTCTTTTGAATTTAAGTAACTCATTTGTCTTGTACATTTTCTGGGATCATGTTGTAAAGGCATATACATTGTCCCACAAACGACTTACTAACTCGACTTAACCGAGTAGTTGGCATAATAAGCTTATATTTGTTCCTGTTGTTAGCATTATGATAATCACAGTTTCTAACAATTTCGCCAATGTGTCTATATACATACAAAACATTATCAAGAATATATTGAGATACAACAGTTACAATGTATATTTCTATAAGCTGTTCTGATAATTATTCTTGAGGACCTAGGTTAATAACATACAATAGTTCGCAACGTGACAGTTGGCAGGACATAGTATAGAGTTTTACACCTCGACTTTATTTAATCTCTAATAATTTCCCATTTTAGTTAACACTCAATTTGTAAAAATCACTCTTAATAACAGTTTCCATTGGCGTTGATTTGAATGTGAGTTCCTTCTCGTACTTCAATAAATTGCACAAATAACTTGTATGCTCATATTATAATATATTTAGCTGACCAACCAAACGCTGTATTTCGTATAAATTAATAAGAAAAAGATTGGGGTATAAAAAACAGATGCAACCGATTCTCAGACCTACCAAATATAATATCGTACTACAATTGTTGTATTCGATTCTTATCTTGCAACCCTATAGCGGATTTGTGGATGGAACTGAATAATATAAAAATCGATATAACGATCCAACCTAGAACGTGTCCAAATAAGAGACACCAATAAAACAATAACACGTTGCGTTTTCTCTAACCAGACCAAACTGCTCTCCATGAAGTAATCCCCATTAAAATCCGTTCATTAGTTTAGGAGTTCATTGGAAACAAACAAGCTGACCCGGCAAACGTTGTTTTGTTATTTTAATAAAAAAAAATTGGAATATCAAAATATTTTCGGGATATTATGAACAATAAAATTACGACCGATTCTCAGACCTACTGAATATTCATATTCAAAGTTCAAAAAAATCGAGCAAGCCGTTTCGGAGGAATATGACAACTAACAATAAGACACGAGAATTTAATATAGAATCGATAAATTGATTGTAATAGGTATTGAAGTAATAAACCAATCAAGCCACTGAATTCAAGTTTAATCAAACAAGAGTAAATTGACTTTTCACAGAAGTCGTTTGTAAAGTTTTCCCATCCAATTAGTACTACTCATTGTGGATTACCTAGTTGTTTATAGAACGATGTAGTGTTAAATAAAGGAACAACCAAATTTATTAGGTCAAGGGGAAGGTAAGTACTAGTTTCAACCTAGTTTAGTTATGCAACTGTTGGGTATTAGAACACGAGGGGTAATAAAACACGAGTTAGTAAGCTATTCCCACAAGCACACAGCCGGTCCGAGGTTCGATTCTCTTTAGGAGACGCCCCGCGACTGTTGTTGCGTAGTGTTTGCAGCTTCCACGGCCCACGTCCTATGTCACTGTAAAAGACAGGGCTAACAGCATAGAGGAGGTTTTTAGTTGCTTGCGCGGACACTCGAGTCCGATATATTACGCCCCTTTCCGGGGCGTAAATACGTAACCGTATTTTCCTCCCCTCGAAAAAGAAAAAAAAAAAGAGTTAGTAAGGGTTATTAAACCACGAGTGCGGGCTTATCGATAATATAATGATAATAGTATCACATGAGTGTTTTAATAATCAACAGTTGCATATAAGACTTTATCTACACCCATAATATGAATCCTATTAATATTACAAATGTGAAAGTTTGTATGTCTGGATGTATGTTTGTACTTCTTTAACGCAAAAACTACTAAATGGATTTTGATGAAACTTTACAGTAATATAGCTTTCACACCAGAATTACAC
Source organism: Leptidea sinapis (assembly GCF_905404315.1). Lineage (NCBI taxonomy): Eukaryota > Metazoa > Arthropoda > Insecta > Lepidoptera > Pieridae > Leptidea > Leptidea sinapis. Next base: position 943,415 of record NC_066289.1, read on the forward strand.
ATAGGCTATTATTTATAAAACTATCGCGTGAATAATACTTTATATGGCAAAACAACGTTTGCCGGGTCAGCTAGTCCTCTATAAAAGATTCTGTAACAGTTAGCTTCCTGCTAACATTAGAAAAGCCAGCGCTAGTAACCATAATATTATCCAAAGGCGAGTTATTATGAAAACGGATGATATAATGTTGTACTGAATTTCATTATTACAACACTCGTTTGGATGATGTAATGGTTATTAGGACATTGGGTGTTTTAATGTTGGCAATAAGGTAACTGTTTTAGAATCTTTAATAGAGTATTTAAAGCATGGGTGTAGATAAAAAAATTAATACAACAATATTTGAAGATTTGATCTGGGTATTCATGTTTTTATACAACATGCGGACATTACGAGTTGCCTTATACCAGATGGTTAGTGACCACCGCCGCCCATGTTCCTTTACAACGCCAGAATCACACAAGCGGGGCTGAACTTTAGGTACGCTGCTTTGGACACTTTATAAAAAAAAAGAAAAAATCGAATACAATTAATTGATATTATTATACTGTTTTTTCTTTATACGTAATTTAAAATGCCTACAACATTGAAAGTGAGCATTGTTTGAGGTACAAAGTCAACATAACTCAGGCTGACATTTATCTACGAAATAAAGTCTCATCTTTTTAAAAATATATATATTGTTGTTGGAGAATTAGAATATAAAAGTAATATGGCCTGTATGATTATATTCTACTCTGTGTATTGGGCTGAACTGATGGCGATATATATATATGTCGGAGAATTAGAATATAAAAGTAATATGGCCTGTATGATTATATTCTACTCTGTGTATTGAGCTGAACTGATGGCGATATATATATATGTCGGAGAATTAGAATATAAAAGTAATATGGCCTGTATGATTATATTCTACTCTGTGTATTGGGCTGAACTGATGGCGAACGTCATCTTTCAAAGTGTGTTTGAAGTTGTCACTGTGTACGTCACTGTCGGTGACGTGATTGAAGTTAGTTATTATTGTCCATTAGTAGAGCGCTCATTGAGAAGTCGCATTCGTCTTCAAGGTAGCGCCCGCGCCGGTTGTGCGCACTGATCGACTTAAATAACATGGTGGATACCAAAACGGTGACGCCAGATTTTAAATCCAAATTAATCTCCGAGAGGTGGGATCGCCTTCGCAAACATTCGACTTGTTTTCTGGGACGTCTGCTACACAATCTCCGAGATATATATTTTAAAGAAAATAAGGGATGAGACGAGCCGGACGTTGAGCTGATGGTACAATTACCATTGCAATCGGCAGGGCGTATATTGATACGTCCTGCCGATTACAATTTTGCTTACACATTACTGCTTCACGACAGAAATAGGCGTCGTTGTGGTACCCATAATCTAGCCGGCATCCGGTGCAAAGGAGCCTCCCACTGGTATACAGAATCTCTTTTAACACATATATTTAAAAAGTCCATAAAATGATCAATCTTACAAAATGCTACGGAACTCTTCAAGTGTGATTTCGACTCGAACGTGGGCATATTTTTAACGCCCGAAACGCTTGAAAATCTATTTTATTTTTTAAGTCACTTAGCAGGCTCTAACAGATTCTGTTAAATATAAAAGATTCACACAAAGACCGTCCTACATTTTAAATTAATCATAATAATGTTTTAGAAAACAGCTTTTAGTGAAAGCGGGCTCACAAAACCTCGGTTCTATTTTGAGAATTTTAATGTAGTAATAAAGAACTTTTATTAATAGAATTATTCACACACAGTTTGTGGAAAAAGCGTGATAAAATTCTTTAGTTTCGTATACACAGAAATATTTTTTGTTTAATAATTGCCTCTATCAAGGTTTTACCGCATTTGTAAGAAATTTTGACTATTTCTTTTCTATTGTCGCTTATAAATTGCTTAGAGGGCGTTCTTTACTGTTTAAAAAATAAGTAACGGAAAGGTTCGAAAAAAATCACAGAATAGTAAAATATGATCATTATACACTAGGGTATGGGTTGCAGCTCTAGCCGTAGGCGAGGGTGTAAAGCAGCCGAGTGTCTAGTGAGTAAGTTGCTTACGAGTTTCATACGCACTTTTTCAACACACTTGCGGGGTAAAACAAACACGTATTGTATAAATGGTTTGATTATTAAAACAATTAGTGAACGTTCGATTTGCAAAACGATATTGGATTTAGTATTTCTTGCGGGGTAAAATCTAACAATTGTTCATCTACTGTACTAAAACTTGACATTATATTTATTTACCACACAAAATGATTGCGAATTATAGACAATTTGATAATAATAAATGTTTTCTCGTCTTAATTAGGGACACATTTCTTTATTCCAAAAATCTAAATGGATTTTCAGTGGCATAAAACCTTGGCACCGATTGGTGTTACAAAAAAACAAACTGTATTCCCCGGTTAAAATAAAAATTCTCTGTATACTCTCATATTATTTGCAGTTAGGTACTAACTTAACTTTGTATGGATATTCTATTATGCACTAGTGTGTAATATTATTATGCACGTGTGTGTTATAGTTCGGTTTATGGCCATAAGAACAATGTAATAAGGCTCACTTTACGAGCAAGTGTGTTGAAAATATAATTGCGAGTCACCTCCAATATCAGAGGGTACGGGGTGATCATCATTATGGTCCGCTGTCTCACTGGATAGATAAAGTTCTCCGCTATAATAATAACAGCAAAATCTGTTAGCTAAGAATTAAAAAAATATTATTGTTCATTAAAAAAAGTCGTCAACTTACCGATGTAGATCCCGCAGGGATAGTTTATTTTAGTTACTTTGATAGTGTACCGACACACGGTATTCATTTAGTGTAACCATCAACTTTTTCTCAGTTTACTAGATTTTGTTTAGTGAAACATCATGTCACTCACAATATATTATCATTTTGTCATATCACTAAACAGTTTCAGTAAAAAGACCTAATAAACATGAATATTTCGACATCCACTATTTCTAGGGATACCACGAAATCACCGTGGTAGTTACGACATACCCGAATAACTGGGATTACTCGTATATAGCAAAACAGTTTTGAGCCATTTGAAAAAAGCTCTATTCATTCATGTTCACGTCGGTTTTAATTAGGAGAGTGGTATTTTTCCGGGTGCCGATCCACTTCAAAAAAATGTTATATTTTTTTTATTGGTAGTTAAATTAGCGTTTTATGGCAGTATGTTAATAAGGATTATTTGTCTGTAAGCTTGGTTCAACAATGTCATTAACATTGACTTTGATTTAATTACGTACGACATCAACGCCCCGGGGTTTGAGCTCACGCCGGAGACAGGCTGCGAGCGCGTCCAGGGCTGCGAGAGAGGCTGCGTGCACGCCCCGTACTGGAGCAGCCACGTGAGTCAGGATAGAAGACGCCAACACAATCCTACCGCGAGCCCGACGTACCAGTGGTAGCATCACTTGCACTAGGCGGGAGGGACCTGGAATACATTACATTATTTACAGTTACATGCATATATAGTTAAGGGCTATACACGTTCTCTACCAAAAAATCGGCCCACGCTAAAGTCCCGACCGAAAGATCGGGTTAAACGAAAACAAAAAACTGCTTAAGCCTCAACAGATGTTTCGTCTAAATCTGGAATGAGAGAGCCACTCTCTCTAAGATTAGACAATTATGGGTTTCCGCAAAATAACACATTATTAAATAAATTTTCTTGAATACGTTTATTCAATTATTCTAAGTCGCTCTGCCATCAATAATGTGATGGAAGTCGAAGTAAATTAATTAACCTGTAATTGCCTATGTTAGTTCAGCAGCTGTTTCTGTGAGCCTATTCCTACACTATTTATGCCGTTGGCGTAATACCCCCAGAATTTTGAGCAAATTGGCATTCTTACTGTAACACTACTGTTAAACCATGGTTGACTCAGTTGCACGGTAAACATGTCTTTAAATTATAACACGTTCACTTCAGTACGGGAAACTGACTGATAAAATTGGTACGGGCAGATTGCAGGGAAAATTAGTTCTGCTCTTTTTTCAGAGAAGAAAAACAATCAAAAGTCATTTTGAAATCGCAATTATTATGAAAATGCTTATGAAAATCGCACAATTGATCAATCCTAAGATTTATTCGACTTCCATTTCAAAACGTGCCTTTCTAAGCGGAAGCTGAGGGGCGCCGTAGCTAGTGAAATTACTGGACAAATGAGACTTAACATCTTATGTCTCAAGGTGACGAGCGCAATTGCAGTGCCGCTCAGAATTGTTGGGGTTTTCAAGAATCCTGAGCGGCACTACATTGTAATGGACAGAGCGTATCATACAAATGAATGATTTTGGCGAGACAACATGTCCTGAGGATGCCTCGTGTAGAGGCGTTAACACTAAATAAAACTCAAATCTTTTGTATAATTATGGATTTCTGCAAAGTAACGCCTACTTTAATAAATTTTCTCAGAGCCTATCAGTTACCACCAGCTGAACGTCTTACTCGTCTCGTCCCGTATTTTCATAAAAATAAAAAGCGGCATATTGTAGCGTCCTGGGACGGGTTCTTAAGTAAAATATGACGAGAGAAGTCAAGGCTGATAGAATTTAAGTCAGTGAGAGCCCAATTTTGAAGACCACGCAATGGAAACTGCGGAGACTCGTTTATACATTCAAATAAATTTGTAATTCCTGTTTTGTACTGTCGTACAACTAATTATTATTAACTATTATTATTAATTATTATATTATTATTAATTAATTATTAACTATTCTGTTACGTTTTGTCTTCTACCCTCAGAAGCTTAAAAAATTTCAACCGAATTTGATTAAAGTTTTGTGAGTTACTATGCGTCATTTAAAAATCAATTTATATTGTTCACCGTTTCACAAAAAATTCATGGTTGTTAGTTTATAATATTATAACTGGCCTATATTTAAACGATCCAGATATTTATTAGAGCACAATAATTCAGCTGGGCCGTTTGCCAAATACCTACAATATTTTGGTCTATTAATCGCAAATCTCAATGCAGTTTGGAAATGTTCGTTTGGATTCAGTACATAATCTAAATTTGAATTTTGATTAACAAACAGGACAATGAATAGATTGCAAATCAGCTTATCCTAGTTGGTTATGATATGAGTGCGAAGGGAACGTGAACGGGTGTTGCTTGTGGCGCCAGGTCAACTGTTATACTTAATAAATCATTGTTTTTGTTGGATGCAATTACTAATTATGACAGTAATTACGACCATCATGTTCATAAAGCATCCTTACACAAACAATGAATCAAGCTCTACAGGATGATGCATCCAATATACGACAATTTACAAATTAAATTTGAAAAACAAAATTTTATGAACGATGCGGGATTCGAACCCACGACCTCCGGCGTTCCGTGCCGGTGCTCTAACCAACTGATCTAACCGTTCGAGTATAAAATTCTGTTTGCTTTGTTCAACTCTCAATTTTATGTGTCTCAATTTGAATCTTAGAAGTGAGGGTTATCACTTTAAAAACATAACATATTGTATACGATAATTTATATTTATACAGTTTATTGTATATAATTTATATTATTTTAACACGACTCATATATTGGATACAGCACCTTAAATTAATTTGTTTTGCATATTACAGCCATTGTAAAATACTGTTTTTGATTGAAAATAGTGACCCTTGATTTTTTTGTATGTTCCTCTCACGAGCTCTACTTTTTCCGAACATATGGTAAATTCAGTAATTTAAAAGAAATATTTAACGTGACGATATAAAAGCGCTTAATTTAAGCCTAATTGAATAAAGTTTATTTAACTTTGACTTTGATTATCAACGTACAGTCAAAAGTTCTTGAGGAAAGTGACAAAAGTGGTAATTTTCTTTGAAAAAAGTTTATATCGCGAATTTCAATTTTATGGAGGGTAACGCGGTGTAAAACGTTGTGTAGAAACTTGGAAATAGGAAATGAATCTGCTTATAAATAATATTCTTATGTAATAAAATATGATACATACATACATGATGCAAAATCCGGCGACATTTTACTAAAATTGCACGCATGTTTTTTTTTATGGAAGGGAGAAGAAAACAGCATTTAATATTTTTTTTGACATACAAAACAAACGTTTCGAACGACCTAAATCGGCAAAGTAAGTAGGTCATTCTTTCTTCTGTAATCGTGCTAGTTGTAAGGTACGAGTAGCTTTAGTAGTAGATTGGTGGTCGACCATAAAGCCACAAGTTAGTAGCTAAGTATCATGAAATGGCTCTTGGTGTCTTATTACGTACGAGTAGATCGAAGTGTGCGTGAACTGATTTATCAGTGTGTTAAGAATGAACCCAACGCAGCTGCGAACTGAATACAATTTAAAATGAATCTTACTGAAGGGTACTTAAACTAGCTATTTCTTTAAAAGGTGAAATATCTGGTGTCTTTCGTCTTCAAAATGCTTTTGGGAGAGAAGAACGTTGCTTGAGCACCGTGAGACGATGGTTTGCTGAATTTGAGAGAGGTCGGGTTTATTTACATGTATTTCGTGAAGGGCGGCTTTCAACTGCCGTCAACGAAAATAAAGTGGCTTCTGCTAAGCGGCTAGTTGAAGTAAACCCGCGGATTACCTATGAGACAATTCGAGGACTATTGGGGATTGATATGAGCCAAATTCAGAGAATTTTACACGAAGAATTGAAAGTTTGGAAACTTTGTTGTCGTTGGATCCCTCATGAACTAAGAGCGGAGCAGAAGCGGGCTCGCGTGGAGTGGTTCTCACAGATGCTAATGTAGTACCACCACGGACATTCTAATGCTGTTTATGACATTGTCACAGGAACCCGAAAAAACAGCAATCTTGTGAATGGGTGTTTAAAAATGAAAACAGGCCAACAAAAGTGAGCAGGCGAGAAACGTTGGTAAAAAAATGATCGCATTTTTAGCTTCCGAAAAAATACAGCTGTCCGTCCCTTATCCTGCACATAGCACCGACCTATCACCCTGTGATTTCTGTATTTTCCCCAAAATCAAAGATTTCATGAGAGGTTTCACTTTACCAATTCCGAAGAGGCTAGCGTTCAATCAGCACGTTGAAAAAATGCCTTCAGATCTGTGGTTCTCCTGTTTTAAAAAAATGGTTCGATCGCATGAAAAAATGTTTAAAATGTGAAAGAGAGTATTTTGAAAAGCATTAAACATAATATTTTGGTTATAACATGTTACGCAAAACTTTCAGTGTGACCTTCGTATTGCAGTGTTACTAGATATATAATTACGTTATTATGTTGTACCTACCTAAACAATATTTTTGATTACTTTATTCTTTTATTATATATGATATTATGATGATGATATTATAATACTTTGCTCCTTTATTGAAAAACTCGACCAACAAAAAAAAAATTTAAACTTTTATATATATACTCTTTAATCAACACAATACTACGATAATCTTATGGTAATAAAGGGATTCACTCGTCGCCCCTCTACGACAAAACTCCTCGAAATGCCTCGCCTAGTATCGGAAAACTGAAAAAGCGACTTCATCATGAAAAGTGCAAGCCAATACTTCACTACGGCTCACATTCTAGCTGTCCACAGGGGCCACATGTGGAGTGTTGATCTAATGTCTGGTCTGGTGGACCACGGATGCACCACAATATCAGCCCGAATCATTTGACCACGTAAAAATGCAGTGCTATTCGGTCTGTATTAGATAGTTTTTTTTTAAAGAAAATAAGGGACGAGACGAGCAGGACGTTCAGCTGATGGTAATTGATACGCCGTGCCCATTACAATGCAGTGCCGCTCAGGTTTATTGAAAAACCTAAAAAAAACTGAGTCAGAGAGCCACCTTGAGACATAAGATGTTAAGACTCATTTGCCCAGTAATTTCACTAGCTACGGCGCCCTTCAGACTGAAACACAGTAATATTTACACATTACTGCTTCACGGCAGAAATAGGCACCGTTCTGGTACCCATAATCTAACCGGCTTCTTGTGCAAAGGAGCCTTCCACTGGTGAAAGTCCAGCCATTAACAGATCAGTCGATTGCAAGTTGCATAAGTCTGGGCTTATTGTTCATAATGTAAAACAACAGAAGCAAACATAAATTCCGCGCTGCAGTTCAAAACACAATTTCAAAATATAGGACACCTTTTGTTGCAGTAAGAAGGTGAGAGAGCATTAAATTCATATTTTGTAAAAGCTTCGAGAGGTTGAGGCATTAAAAGGAAAAATAAGTAAAGTTTTAAGTTTAATGAATATTCACTTCGGTGTTCTGAAAATTTTACATCAACGATGACGTACCTCAGATGGTTAAATAACTATTCTTCAAAGAATTGCTACGGTTACACATTATTACTTCACATTCGAATAAAATATCCAACGCGGTTTCATATGCTTTAATATTACATATTAATCTAAATAGTGTCGACTTTCTGATACCCTGGATTGAAAGGGGCTTGTTCGGTCTACACTGCCCCAGTACTGGTTAGAATGTGTAAGTTTTCGCTGGTTTTTGTTCTTCGAATTCAAATTCAAATTCAAATATTTTTATTCAAAATAGCATTTATAATCACTTATTGAACGTCAAAATCTACCCATTCAAAAGACTGCCTCAGACCTGAGAAGAATGGGCGCAAGAAACTCAGCGGGCTTTTTTTTTAATATATAAAATATGGATTACAATGTAATATCGTACTATAAACATTTATAATTAAAGAGCCTGAGGGTGCTCGCTTTAATCCCAGTCCGTGCTGTCATTAAGAAAATCGTTTATGCTATAATAACCTTTCCCACACAAACGTTTTTTAACAATTCTTTTAAATTTCGTAACACATTTGTTTTGTACATTTTCTGGGATCATATTATAGAGGCATATACATCGCCCAACAAAAGACTTACTAACTCGACCCAACCGAGTAGTAGGCATAACAAGTTTATGTTTGTTCCTCGTGTTAGCATTATGAATGTCACAGTTTCTAGAAAATTCCTCAATGTGCTTATGAACATACAAAACATTATCAAAAATGTATCGAGAAGCAACAGTCAAAATGTTTATTTCTTTAAATTTTTCTCTTAATGATTCCCTAGGACCTAGGTTATAAGTCGCGCGAATAGCCCTCTTCTGCAGCACAAAGATAGTATTAATATCGGCCTCACTGCCCCACAACAATATACCATAGGACATAACACTATGAAAATAACTAAAGTATACTAATCTCGCCGTATCTATGTCAGTTAAGCGTCTGATTTTCTTAACCGCATATGCTGCAGAACTAAGCCTATTCGCCAATCCTTCAATATGGGGGCCCCACTGCAATTTGGAATCAAATGTAATGCCAAGAAATATAGCAGATTCCACTGGTTTTACCACCTCTCCATTTAATAACATATTCGCATCTACATTTTTGACATTTGGCGCGGTGAATTTAATATATTTGGTTTTATGATTATTTAACAATAAGTTATTGTCGCTAAACCAGTACACGATGTCAGATAGAGCATTGTTTACTTCGTCATATAAAACTTGGCTTCGTTTCGCTTTGAATATAAGTGAAGTGTCATCCGCAAACAATACCACCTTATGTTTTTTTTCTACAAGGTTAGGTAGATCATTTATATAGATTAGGAAGAGGAAGGGTCCAAGAATAGACCCTTGTGGTACCCCCATACCCAGAGGAGTCCCAGGAGATCTCCTGCCATTCACCTCGACCCTCTGAATCCTATTATTTAAATATGAGATCAGAAGATCGAGTGCAGATCCTCTTATACTAGTGGCATAGCTTCCTGACCAGCGTTGAATGTTGAACACAATCAAAAGCCTTAGATAAATCACAGACGATACCAATTGCATTCTGTGATTCCTCCCAGGCCTCAAAAATATTCCTGATGAGTTCAACACCTGCATCCGTAGTCGAGCGTCCCCATTCTTTGTTCGTTGTTAGTCTTCATTGTTCGTTGTAGGTAAGGTTCTAAATTTCGACTCGTAGGCTATGTTTATCTGATTGAATGTGAATTGTTTTTGAAGTAAAACTTTTTTAGGCGTGACTTGGGGGTAACTCAAAATATTTTTCTGATGGAAGTAACGTAAGTACTAACTTCCGGCAGAAGAAAGTCAATTGAAACAATTTTTAACCATTATAATTGATTCGTTTAAAAAATTGTTTCAAACTGCTCAGTAATATTTTCTGAAAATCACCAAGTGTACTTGTTCATTTATGACTACTTTGTAATAAATAATAAAAAAAGTTCTCAGTCTGACGTTTGCGACATTCGTTAATTTGAAAGAAAATTTAGAGATTGGTTTTCTGGTTTAAGTATCAAGTAAACATTCATAAAAGTCTTATACAGGTATTAATTTATCTATTTTGTCGATATTGAAAGGAATTAATTAGAAACTCATGTTTAATATTTATGGTACATGAAAATATAGCGATTTAAATAAATGTATGTAACCACAGAGTAGGTGTGGTTTCTTGAGTATTAACTCAACCATTATAGTGATTTCTTCTGTCAGCGCCATCTATGCGTTGGCTAATTTTCTAAAATCAAGCGAAAATACGAACCCAAGAGATTCACTTCCATCGCACGTCGTATCACAGAGAATGGAACCCATTCTAGTTCTCCGAGCGCACACCACGACTCGCAGTTCACGATGGCCCACAGTCCTTGAGCGCCCTCTGGCAGATGGTCCACGATGTACAAAGATGCCGAAAGAATCTGTGGAAATGTTGCCAATTAGTTCACTTTCAATACGCTAGAGTTCATTTTGATTTTGTTACACATGACCATAGAATATTAACGCTATCTAATAGCACACGACAATATATAACGAAATATGATGAAAAAAATTTTATACTCTCTCTGTGACACACGGCAGTTTTAGAACCTATAGAAATCTAAATAAAAAACTCTTTTTTAGATTGTAAGATTATTATTGTAGATAAATATAAATATTTATTATTAGTGTGTATTATAATATTTATACTTGTATTATGCCCCTGGGAATTTGGGGTCGGGCCTCCTGATACTAGATCGCCACTGTTTGCGATCTTGGGTCATTGCTAACGTTAAGCCTATCATCGTAATATCTTTGTGAATGGTTCTAGTATAATATTTATACATGTGTTTGTTATAAAGTATTTCTTTCTGTATGTGAAAATAATAGTGAATAATTGGCGGGTGTGATAATTCAACATGAAAGCCATAAAGTTCAAGCGTGCCAGTCTTTTTTTTTATGAAAAAAAAAAATGTTTCAAGAATCGCAATAAAAAAAGGGAGGATAAAATTTGCTGAGTTTCTTGCCGGTTTTTCTCAGAGCTAGGCCTCCTGGTAGTCTGGTGGCATCAAACTTGACTTTCATAAGCGTACAAATTGTACCTAAATGAATAAGGAAATTTTTTTCAATTTAATCGACCCCCTGGTAAGTACTGTCACGCTGCCAAACAACGGTGACACTTGTATTGTCGTGTTCTGGTTAGACATTTTATCTTAAGTCTGACATTGACGGGCGCAGAATAATATGACCGGGATTGTATCGTATAACACTACGTCTTCAATCGTTTGTGATGCGTGAGGAGTAAGATTACGCAATCTGTGTCAGGGGAGATGATACCAAGCGTCAATTGCTCCCAAAAATAAAATCTTTGTTGTTAAATTGTTGCGAGCTGTTTCTCGGCACTAACCTATAGGCGCAGCACTACTTCATGCCCGTTTCCTGTGACAGTTCCTGTTCAGTTAGTCACTGAATAGTTTGCATTGCGTCTACGGATTAGCCGGTAGCGATTGTCTATGATATGTTGTGATAATTACCTGACCAATGAGCAGTCAATACCCTGAGCACGCTCACCTCAGTTAGATGACTAAATAGTTTGAATTGTCACTATGGATGGAAGCCGGTAGCGATTGTCTACGGTATGTTGTGATTAGTACCTGACCAATGAGCAGTCAGTACCCCGCGCCCGCTCACCTCTGTTAGTTGACTGAATAGTTTGCATTGCGTCTATGGATGATAGCAGGTACCAATTTTCTACGGTATGTTGTGATTATTACCTGACCAATCAGCAGTTAGTACCCCACACCCGCTCACCTCAGTTAGTTGACTGAATAGTTTGCATCGAGATAATAATGATATTGGGACTCTATTGCGATATGAGTTCGATGGAATGCCCCCCTCATGACTGGATGCGAAAAACGTTAGACCCGTCCTCGTGGAGAACTTTGGAGGTGACCAGGACTAACACTAGACATATTTTGTCATGATGATTATCATTTATTTATCTACTTTCAAATATAACAAAACAAAAGCACTTCCATTGTGAATAACCAAACCAAAGAAAGAAACCAAAGTTGTAACAAAATACCAAAGTTTCATGTTTTAATAATACAAACATTTTCAGTTGTATGGTAAAACATTAATTCTTGGCCACTTTTGTTTACCAAGAACTGCTTGCTTTGTTTTTGATAAACAATGGTGGCTTAGTAGGGTTTTGTAGAATAAAATGAATCCTACCAACTGTTGTGAAATTTTCTTTCAAAGACACGTTTCAATAACTTTGCATTTACGTAAACAAGAAACTTACGTAGCCCTCGAGAATTGTGTTACAAACTCATAAAAGTAATTTTATTCTGAATATTAATTATCTTAGAATTATTTACAATAGAGTACATTTTCAGTACTGCCATACCGCTTCGCAAACAATTGGAGCTGATATATTGTTTCCAAAACAAAATAAAGATGTATTGTTTGCACATAAAGTTTCAGCTTCTTATCCTGGCAAGTGCTTTCCAAGTTAATCTATCTCGCATTGCTTACTAATCTTACATAGTTTGCGGTCCATGACCAATCCAACTCTAAAACAAGCGAAAACACGATCCCACGAGACATCAAGAGCCGGTTGAAGTTTTCCTAGCTAGTATCTAGAGAACTATTTTTAATGTTACGTGCTTGAAATCAAAAACTATTATTCGTCGCCTCTGTATTGGTTTGAACTGCAGATAGAATAGAAATACTTTATTAGTTATTGAAACACACACCTTCAATTTACAGTATAAACCTTAAAATAATAAATTAAATGAAATAAGTAACAAAAATTATAAAAATTAAGAACTGTGCGGCGCGTGATTCCCTGCTTAAAGGAGCAAGATGAAATGAAAGATGAATTTTTAATAAGATAGGTCTATCAACTAAGATAAAAATTAATAACATTAGAAAGAAAATATAATTTTAACCATAATTTAAAATAAAAGCAAATCTTAAATGATTCCATTAACGTTGCTCCAAGTTGTTACATTAAGGTTCTACGTGGGAGCCTTTTCTTCGAAACGGTACTAATAATTGGATTATTTATATTTCCCAAACGTTTCATCTTACCTCAAATTAGTCCTGCCTGCGAACGGTACAAAAATGATACAGGATAATAGCCCTTAATGGTACTATAAAAAGGCAGCCTTGAATTAATGCAATTTTAATTACTTACTTTTAAAATTGTGTTCCAGATGGCGTCTGAACTTAAACTTTTGTCAATTCGGGATTTTAAAAGATTTTTTAATTTGATAAATTGAAATTAAAATATTATAACGTGTTTAACGACATATAAATAAGATTATGACAAACATGGGCTATTCTCGTTCATAATATTGCATCACGATTGGTAAGACGTCAACTTATAATTAATAATAGATTTTTTGATAAAAGTATCAACGATTCCTCTTTAACATATTGGTACTTACATATAGAATTGTTAAACTGTATTTTATGAATTTGCCAATAATATTTCAAAACATCAAGAATTATTTGGTGAAAAATGCTGTTGTTATAATGAAATTGTTTCACAGCGAAACTGTCAAACCGTGCGTCACTAAATTCTCTCATATAATATATGTCCATACAAAACAAATATTGAAAATAAAAATAATTATCGGTTCCAAATCGAAATAAAAACTATCTTATCTCTCAAGTTGGACCAATCTGCACTTCATGAAGTAATCCCCTTTAAAATCAGTTCATTAGTTTAGGAGTCCATTGCAGACAAATAACGTGTCACGTAATTTATATATATTAAGATGATAACAAAATATAATTCTTTACTAATTTTTTCTTTATAATTCTTTACTAAGTTCTTTTTGACGTCAATTTTCAACAGAAGTAATTGAGTAACTTATATTTTCGGAGACAAAGAGCTCTCTCAGGGGTAAGAAATGGCGCTAGCATCTTCTTTAGGGACAAATAAAAAAAAAATAACATGATTGTATGTCAAAATAATACATTTTATCATTTACTACCACTCCGGAAAAGGTGAGCTGAAATGAGAAGATGTGACAAGAGGCAAATTGCTACTCTTTCAAATGAATATTTACAGTTTCAGCTTCATTACTTAATTGAGTTAGATAAAAATAAAAATTTAATAGAACTTCAACAGTTATTGAGTACATACAGTAAATACATGCAAAGTTATTGTACAAATATTTATAAACGCAAAGTATTAAATTGAACAAAAATGCAGGGTTGTCACCGTATACAAGAATAGCGCATGGACTAGCCATGAAGAAAGCGTTCTTCAACAATATTTTAGGGAAATGAACCTTCCCCTCGTAGCCGCCATATTAAATAGCACATAAGCAATTTATGAGGAATAAATCAGGTACTTACTAAGAAAAGGTGTGTATGTATGCAGTGCTCACAAAATATTTATGGTGTAAGTGGATGATGCAGCTACTGTACTCAATAACTTTTGTATTAATTTACATTTACTTTTTTGATTTACTCGTGTAAGACATTGACTATTTGACGTTTGAGTGTGTCTGTTGCATCATTTTACATTTTACATATTATATTGTAATTTGAAATGATTTGTAAATCGATGTACTTAAATGTAAATCTTGATATAAAAGAGTGGCAATGAGTTTCTTGCTACTTCTTCACATTAGCTCAACCCTTTACGAAGTAGCGGTAGATTCAATAAGAAAAATATATATTTTTTTGACATTCATAAGTGTCATTTCCGTGACCTTCGTGAATAAACTGATTTTGATTTGATTTGATTTGATTTGAAAATACCTCTTACAGTAAAAGTAGATATTTTGCTAATATTATTTGATGCCTTGTGGACATTATACTAATCATAGGCTTGTCAACAGGTTGGAAACGTGTTAATTCTTCTTAAGGTCTTAAAATATAAGCGATAACTCATTCGATTTGGAACGACATCGAGAAAACTGTATAAAACATTGCAATTTTTATTAACAAAATATCAAGATAAACAAATGGTGTTATTACGTTTTTCAATTATAAATCAAAACTTATTACATCTAAGAAATTAAAAAAAAGATCCAGAAGGATTTATTTTAATAAAAAGGCTTGGAACTGTTCGTACTTGTATTTTTTTTATTTATAATTTTAATTAAAGGCCAGGCCAGGCCTAAACAAATCTCCGTGTGGCCTTACGGTATGGACGCACTGCTGTTAAAAGACTGTGTACTACGTAAAATAGTATTTTATACTTACAAAAAATAACCTACTTGCAGAATTGAATTAAAATTATAAAAAATAGTGGTACAGTTCTGGGAATCCAGACGTTTTTCTTGGAAATTTCATTCTCTTTAGGACCTTTTCTCCTTAAAATTTTTGGGAAGAAAAACAAAATATCATCTTTATTTAAATTGACAATTTCAATTTTGTATGTGCTTTATTTATACAGACACTAGGTTAATTTCTCGAGAGGTTATTACGAATCGAATGAGTTGTCGGTCATACCTGTGTTTGTAGTTGCTTAGGACCTTTATCTTTTCAAGTGTTAACACATTTTTAAACTTGTTGACTAGCAATGAAATCGAAAGAAATGACATCAAACTCAACCCACCTGCGTCTCTGAAGTTATATCAAGTTGCAGCGTGTGCAATCTTCCGGAACAATCTTCTTTGAGCATGTCAGCATCGATGTTGCCCGCTTTGGATTGAAAGCCGGCGAACACGTGGTAGCCCAAGTCGTCAAGCCTCCTTGCCAATGCATTGCCCAGAACATTATCGCAACCAGTCACTAGTACAGCCTTACCAGCCGCTGTCACCTGCAACAGAATTTCGAATTTTGAATTTCTTGGTAGAGTTCATGATTATTTTCCAATTCCTTTTTTGAAAACTTTTGATAAGGCATGGTGGGTTGCTATCGCCTTTATTTTGTATATATTTTTTGTGATGTGATTGAGACGTGAACCTCATGTGTCTTACGAAGAGAAATTTAAATTTATTGTCTATCTTGGTAGAGCTTCGCATGTCAGGACAAGTCTGTGCTAGTAGGGGCATAGGGTTGTAGGAACCTAGGGCAAAGTTGGCACGCTCCAGTTTAGCCTCGCTTTTACGCATCGATAAGGACAACAGACAGATTGTTGGGCTGGAGAAATAAATTTGGTATGAAAAGGGGGGATACGATACTTTTACCATGAAAGGATGTGAGTTATAGTAACAGAAGTTAGCGGATGCCGGGGTTACAATCATGTTCATTGTCACTAACTGCCCCATATGCAGTATATGCTCAGGAGTATGTACAAAGATTTGGTGCGAGTGGATAAAGTCGTACGAGAATGGCAGGACTGTGGCTTACTGGAGGAGCCTAATGTCTGCTTCCTAGAGTGTGTCGTTGTTATTCTTGGGGACAGGCGTGATTTTCAGTTGAATGAAATAAGTACCATTACATTTGTGATCAGTGGTTTGATGTCACATAACTAATTACTTATATATTGTTATAAAGCGGGGTTTTCACTTTCTTTACTGTCCGACTACACTCGTGCGAGTTAGATTGCTTGTGAGTAAACTCGGATAATGGCTTACACTCGTCCGACTTCAACATTTGAGTACGGTTTGTGTCCCTCCACAACTCTACGTTCATTCGGCTGAACAAGGCCTAAAATATAATTATTAATAATTCTTTTCTTCAACGAATTAGTTCCTGAGCCACTAACCTATTCGTTTCAGCTTTTGTTCCTCGTAGCAACAAATCAGTTGTTGTCACAATATATTATATTATTTATTATTTATTAGTTGAAGATGATTTATTTATTTTTTTTTATTTTAAGCATGAGATCGAAAAAGTACCACCAATAATACAGAACGTAGATACTTACTCTTTTGCGGAAGTCATACCTACTCAAGCCAAAATTATAACATATAGGTAAATCCACTTTTTCTTAAATTATGCCATTTTGTTTTCAAAAAGCTATCCGAGTGAACTCGTATGAATGAAGAGTGAACTCGTTTGAGTAAAATCGCGTTCGGATCGGATGCTATCGTCCGAGAGCGCTCAAATCACGTATTTTTACAGTGTACAGTGAAAATGCCGCTTAAGTTTACCGATGCTTATAAACTGATGCTATTATAATGTGATGATCATATCAGCACCTTGCCCATGGACATCAGTATTGAAATGCAGATTAGAGATAACAATAGATCTGGATTCTAAATAATCTTAAATTATATATCAAAATTGAATGCGGCTGTTAAACACACTGTAATCCTCATATTCAAGTTTTAATACTCTTTATACACCCGTTGTATGAATCACATTGTAAATAACAAGTGGATTCGCATTTTAATTAAATTCAACATCTTTTATACTTTAATTATTTTAATTATAATTACTATTTTAGTTATATATTTAATAATAAGTTTATTTTTTAATAAATTTATTAATCGATTTTTATTTTTGGGACGATACAGTACAGTGAAATGAGAGCGGGCGGCAAAATGAAGATTTCGTTGAAAATACACAGTGACAACTTGATTGATGTCGATTATAATAACTTGGTGAATATTTTATTCAGCCCTTTGGAATTACGAAAGATGTAACGTTATGCGTGACGCGGGCTCCGAGGTTAACTATTTTAGGCGCGGTCGTTGGTTCCCAATCTAGCAGACTCTCTCACTGTTGCGAGTCACGCAGTAATCACTACCGCAATTTACATACCATAAAAAATTATGGCAAATAGTAAGGGATAAACTAATTTAGAGAGAAAGCAAACTCATTGAGAAGGGCATTTTTCGCCGAACAGTTTAAAGATATTTATTTCTCATTAAGAACATAATATTGTCTCTTACATGAGAACATAAATTGATGTTATAATTTATCTGCCGTTCTTTACATGTTTCAGTCCACGCATGTCTAGGTACTTCAAAAAGTAAATTGTTCTTAACAATTTTATAATACTACAATTTTACAGGTCACTGTCATATAACAAACTATTTCAGACATGTTAGACTATAACTAGCTTACAGGCAAGATATCGAAAAATATACAACCGGTTAACGTTTTTAACTTTTATTCGATTTAGTTCTTCTACCTTTAACCAAAATTTTACGGTGTTAAGTTCACTATAGAAGCTTTTGTTGAACAACCCGCCTTAGAACGTTTTTTCTCTCACCGAGTTACTTTGAGAGCACAGTTTTAGCTTCAGTTATATTTAGCTTACCTTCATAGGTACACTTATCTCATTCGACTCTTGCGGAATTAATTGTCATGATTTTTACCGGCATTATCCATTTGAAACCGGTGCGAATAGTACTGTGCAGAGGGACCTAAATCATCGCCCCTTACCCGTTTTCCGTCCGTTTTCCGTCGCACAGGATAGCGTTGTGTTTCTCATAGAATTTATGTAGACCAATCAATTCAGTTAAAAAATAAGTCCAAAATGGATAACATTTATAGGTGAAATATTTTTTATTTCATTTTTATTTTTTTTATCATTATTTTATTTTGATGGTAATTGATTAACTGCCTATTACAATGCAGTGCCGCTCAAGAATCTTGAAAAGCCCAAAAATTCTGAGCGGCACTACAATTCCGCTGGTCACCTTGAGACATAAGATGTTAAGTCTCAATTGCCCAGTAACTTCGCTAGCTACGGCGCCCTTTAGAGCGAAACACAGTAATGTTTACACTATACTGCATCACGGCAGAAATAGGCGACGTTGTGGAACCCATAATCTAGCCGGCATCCTGTGCAAAGGAGCCTCCCACTGGTAGAAACCGAGAAATAACCGAGCATTCAATATAAAAAAATTCAATAGATCATGCTAGACCAACCTCAAATATGAATCAGGATAAATGTTTTCTGAAATGTCAAGTTATCCAGCGCGGAGAGGGTGAGGGCTTTCATGAACCTCCTAAAGCTACATAGAAGCCAATATATATAAGTATATATATGCACCAATGATAACAATACCACCCTTACTTATATTTAGAACGAAGTTAAACTCCTTAATGTAATTATAACCCAAAAGCTGTAACACTCACACCTGTCCGTTTTCTTATGTTGTTGGAGTTAAATAATCTACTTTTAGGCGTCGCGTTTATGTCACTAACAAACTCAGATCATTATCGTTACGTGGGCAGCTAATAACACTTAGTAAGTCCTATCAACTGGTTACATAATAGTAAATAGTTCAGAAAGGGCGAATTCCAACGAGCGCCCGGCCTTAATACTTCCGCGTAGAGGAATTGGACTTTCACCTGATACAAAGCACTTCACAACAAGAAAAATAAATCAAATTATTATAATTTTACAACATAACTTGCATAGTATATCAGTTTTGCAAATTGAACGAATTGAAGAACAAGAGACAATTTGAAGTCTCTTCGAGGGAATTTTTTTATGGTAATTTGCGTGTATTGTTTTCCGTTAAAATATTTAATAGTTATACATAAATCAAATGAATCATAATAAGAAACGGTTGTGAAATTTAATAAAAAAAAACTAGTAGTAAAAAAGTAGTAAAGGTAATAAAAAAAATCAAAAATTAAAATATTTGGGGAATAAAAAGAAGATGACGACCGATTCTCAGACATACCAAATATATCATACTAATTATCCATTCGATTGCCATCTTGCAACCCTATAGCGGATTTGTGGATGGAATAGAATAATATAAAAATCGCGATACAAAAATAGTTGTAGATCGTACAAGGCCGAAGAGTTGTATGTATTTTAGGTAGGCGTGGAAGCGTGACTTTCTTTGGACTTCCATACGAAATGTCATCCCCTATTTCATCTCCACACAGGTTGAAATTTAGAAAAAATTATAGTACAATTTTTTTTTCTAATCAAGTACCTAATTACAAAGTTTCATGGTGTCATCGTCGATAATGACAAACTTCCATCTTCTATGTCATCCCCCCCCCCAAGTCTTTATATCGCGATTTAATGTAGCCTATGCCCTTTCCAAAAGCTCTAGTCTGTCCCTGTACTGAATTTCATCAAAATCGGTTCTGTGGTTTAGCGTGAAAGCAAAACAAACAAACTTACATTCACATTTATAATATTAGTAGGGATACACACTAGTCGTTTTATTTTACATTTCTTTTTATAACCGAGATCAAGTAATCATGGTTATCAAGTCGTGTGTATATATTTCTCAATTAGATTCTGTAATCTACCAGTAAATGATTATATTACTCGATATGTTTATGTTCTTTTTTGTTTTGTATGGACATTATTTTCTATGAGAAAATTTATTGACTCGCGGTTTGTCAGTTCTGCTGTGAAACTATTTCATTAAAACAACAGGGAACATATCTTACGAAATAATTATTGATGTTATAAAATGTTATTGACAAATTCATAAAAACAGTCTTTTATTAATTATGCACAGAACAGCGTCTATCGGGCCAACTAGTATTGTAATATAATGTTAAATCAATATTGCAACTAAGTCAGAAATAAATTTTCATCAATATCTGCCCATATATTATCCACCTCCTCTGATTGCACACGGCTTTGATTGCTTCAATAATAAGAAAATTAACTGCACGTGTAATCCTATCGAAAAAGTTAATTGTGTAAATTACCTAGGAGTAAAATTAGATAACTCTTTTTCCTGGGACTCCCACATAGAATACGTATGTAAAAAATTAAGAATATTACTAGAAAAGTTTTATCATTTAAGTATCTAAGTCCCCTTACCAATACTAAAATGTTTTTATGTTGCACTTGTGGATTCTATAATAAGATACGCTCTTGATTGCTATGGATTTACGTTTAAAACATATATAGATAAAATAGAATCATTGCAAACAACAAAATAAAAAGACAAAAAATCGATGTAAAGGTGATTACTCTAAACTATATAAAATATGTAAAATTTTACCGGCTAGCCTGAAAGATAAATATCTTCTAATTATAATCATAGTAAACAGGATCGTTTCACTAATTTGGTGCAACATAAAACTGGCACAAGGTAATTCTCCAAAAGTAAATTTGATATACCCATGGTACAAAATTACTATGGAGATAGAACGTTATAAAAACGAGTTCCATACTTACTCAACAGTTTACCCGAGGACATAAGACGTGAGCCTACACTTGCTAAATTTAAAAGTTTATTAAAAAACACTTGTTAAATACGTTGTTACCATTTACGTAAATTAATTGTATTAATACAACCTAATTTAATAATTTATAAGCTATGTTTATGTAAGGCTTTACAGCAGTCAAGCTACCTGCAGTCAAACTGCGTAAGCAGTTTTGCGGGGAATGGTGTAAAATAAATTGTAACTGTTATGAATAAATATAACATACATACATATATTCGCAATTTTAGACCCAGTTATCATATCAATAGGAAGGCACCATCGGAGAAGGTGTAGATGAAACATATCAACTTTAAAATTCTTAAGAAAGTAACAAGAATAGAAAAGAAAGCAATCCAAATATAATGCTTAGAGCGATCTATTTGTGCAAGAGGCCGTTAACCTATTTTTAAATTGGACTTTCGAATGAAACGATGACGTCACTAACCGTACCAACGTTGGCACAAGTTGCTGCTACTTCTATAATTTGATCGGATAATATTAATAATAATCACACTTATAATACATCAGTTCTGGCAACATTTTAGCAGATATATGCAGGATAGCAACCGTATAGCATTCATACACTTTATTTAATACTAGCTATTATCCGCGACTTCGCGTGGAATACTTACTTTAGGCAAAGCGTTACGGCATCATTTTTTTAGAATACTTTGCAAAATATATACATAAACACACTGCTGCAGTTAATTCTAAATTATTTTTTCATTCTTATCCGACCTTTGCTAGATTATAAGGATATGATCAAATATGAATTCACAGCTAGGCGTGGAATCGTGACTTTGTTTGGACTTTCATACGAAATATCATCCCCTATTTCATCTCCACACAGGTTGAAATAAAAAAAAATGCTAGTACAATTTTTTTTCTAATCAAGTGCCTAAATACAAAGTTTCATGTTGTCATCTACGATAATGACAAACTTCCATCTTCTATTTCAACCCCTCCAAGTCTTTATATCTCGATTTAGTCTGTCCCTGTACTGAATTTCATCAAAATCGGTTCTGTGGTTTAGCGTGAAAGCGTAACAAACAAACTTACATTCACATTTATAATATTAGTAGGGATACACACTAGTCGTTTTATTTTACATTTCTTTTTATAACCGAGATCAAGTAATCGTGGTTATCAAGTCGTGTGTATATATTTGTCAATTAGATTCTGTAATCTACCAGTAAATGATTGTATTATAATTTAAATAAAACACTTTTAAATGATTAAAACGCGCTTAATTGTAACTGTTTTTACATTAGATTTTTGCGTAAAAGTTACATTCTATTTTTGTTAACCCGACGTTTCAAGACCTTTTCAGATCTCGTTTTCAAGGGGACATTTTAAATGCTTGCTTCTTTGACAGTAACGTGTGGAATCCAAAGGAGAGTCTCCGCAGATTATACTTGCTTGCCCAGAGTTTTTAAAAAAGGCTGGAAAAAATATTCTCACAGTTAAGACATCCTTCATCACAACAACACGTCCTCGCATACCACTGAGTTATCGATTGAGTTTTTGATGACGGATCCATTATACGTTTCAGAATTTGCAACTTGTGATTTTTTTAATTCCGATAAATAAATATAAGCTAAGAGGTTGTCGATTTACAAGAATAGGCTTTGAATGCGACCAAGAGAACAACTGCTTTATGCAATGGTTCCAAAAAATACAAAAGTTTGAATGATGTTTATTCATGTACGTCGCTCACCGCCAATTAAGACACACCGGTGTTTTGGTGTCTGTAAAAACCTTATGGCCGCCCGTATATCGTATGACGCGATACCTATAATCTATCCTAATTAATCCCGCTGAACCTTGTGTAAAAGCTTAAAAATATAGTGTGATTCTACTTAAAACATAATAAATTGTGTGACTATTGTTCACTGTTACAGTGAAATTTAGCAGGCCTGCAATATTGAAGGAAAATCACGTGTACGTCAAATACCTCAAGAAGAAACGTGACGTGAGTCCCTTAATTTTCCTACTATAATAAAGCCTATTATTTCATTCTTCTGGTAGTGCTCGGACAGCTATATTCCAATGTGTGTAATTTTTGTATGAAATAATATGGGTTTTTGATTTTAGAAGCAAATACCGTAGTGTGGATCTGAGCTGAATTAGCTTCTAATTAATATACAGTCCATTAATACTAAAATTATTACAATATAAAATAGCTCATTAAAGATCCCCCTTCGCCAAAAAAATTCATATAATTGCCACTATCATTATTTTTTTTTGTGTCCTTCATAGGTATACCAATCACCAAGGCAAATTATCAATCATATTTATTGTCCTTGAATGAATGAATACACTTAATGAATGAACGATGATGTGTGTTTCAATGAAGAACTTTATGAGATCGTGAAAGAATATAGTTTGAAATGCAATAAATATATCAAAAACATAATATGTGTCAAACATTATAAAAATATAATGTTATCATTGCTTTATAATAAATTAAATATATGTTGATGAAATAATTTCTGAAAGAAATTCTTCCTAAACTAATTTCAATAAAATCAATAAATACTGTTTACAAATTTGTAAGAAGTTTTCACTTCTGACGTGCAGTCCTATGAGTAATATTTTTAATAACTTATAATTAAGTAACTTATTTTCATATTGTCGATATCTTCAACATATTGATGATCTATCTCACTATACATTGTTTTTTTAATCTTAGACGGATAAGACACCGTTTAAATGAGACCTCCCAGCCGGATTGATCTATCCAAAATGCCAGCAATCATCGTAACATGTCAACAATTTTACACATAGCCTTAACGTATTATATACCTAAACTATCGTCATGAATCACTATGTATATTAGCGAAAAATCGCATTTAAATTAGTTCAGTAGTTTTATCGCAAACAGCCTGAGAGACAGATGCAACGGTGGACTTTTTGCTTTAATAATAATTTGAGTGACGGATACAAGTAGAATAGACGAAGGAAGAAATTATTATAATTGTCTCCTTATTGCTAATACGGACGTTACAATTCATTCATTTCCGAAAGTAAAGAAAAACCTCAGGCAATAAAAATTTTAAAGGAAATAATAAAATCAGAATACAAGAGCCTTCTTCCTATGTCTCCAGAGGTGAAACGTGATTTTTTCTAGAAGCTCTTAAAGCTATCGCTTTTCCTCGTAATCATTTAGTCCCTTTAAGAATATCTATAATAACATGGTAAGTACCAAGCTTAATATTGTAAAGGTTACAGATGTGCACAGGGAATTGAATGAAATAAATTACCTTATTTTATTTATTTTTATTGAAGTGAAAACTTCTATAGAATCGTGTTGATTTTAAACTCGATGAAATGAAAAAGCGAGACAGTAAAAAGAGACAGACACATAAATTCATAATATGTCGTGGGAACATGAGATAGGAAGTATTATACAATGTTTTAATACCAGGCGATCATAGTTGAAGAAGAGATTATCTTATCCATGACGCGGTATACCTTAATATATTCTGCCGTCATGCGCACGACGTATTACTACAGAGACACCAGGAGAACATAAGTATGGTAGCCGTGATAGTAATGTCTTTCATAGCGGTCGAAATCATGTGTCACCTTAGTAGCATGTACTCAGAACTTCATATGTAGTTTAAAGGTTTAATGTAAATTTTGCATCGGATACAGCGATTCTGTTGATTGAGTTTTTGGACGCCAAATTTAATTTGAAAATCTGCTGCAGTCGCACTGTATCAGCAACAACATCAAAAACAGTAATTGGCGCAGTATGTCAAAGATATATGGACTATATTATGACCAAAGTATTTATTTCATACTTTAGTTACCATAAACGTCTTGTATCATATATCGAAAATGTAAGCTTCGCGTATGAATTAATCTATGTAATACGTACGAATAAAATATAACATAATTATAAACTTTGTATCACTATGATCATTACTAAAAGCTACAATTATCCTCTTCCCGAATACATTCGTCTCATTATCTCGAAGCCAAAATTTTTGAAGGTTTCCCTTCTACCACGTGCGAATTGCACTCATGTTTTTTTATATTTATACTAATAATCATTTACAGATGGAAACTAAAGCTAATATAGTCCCGCAAAACTGTTTGGACAGTTTGTCTGCAGGATCAAGTCTCTTTGATGCATATGATACAATACATTGATGCATATATGAACATTGATTTATTTAATTTTATGGCAGTGTTAACATTAAATATTTCTTAAGTTTAGTATAATTCAAATTCAAATATTTTTATTCAAAATAGGTTTCAAAATCACTTATTGAACGTCAAAAACTACCATCCATTCAAAAGAGACTGCCTCAGACCTGAGAAGAATGGGCGCAAGAAACTCAGCGGGCTTTTTTTAAATATAATAATATGGATTACAATGTGATATCGTACAATTAACATTCATAATAAAAGAGCCTGAGGCTGTTTGCTTTATTCCCAGTCCGTGGTGTCATTAAGAAAATCGTTTATGCTATAGTAACCTTTCCCACACAAACGTTTTTTAACAATTCTTTTAAATTTCGTAACACATTTGTTTTGTACATTTTCTGGGATCATATTGTAGAATATAAACGTATGTCTACTGTGGTTTAGTTTTCAATTTTTTGTAACTAGTTTCCAGTCGCAATGTCAAGCTGTTTAATGATTACGGAAGGCTTTTATTCAATCTTCTATTTCTATCACCGTAGTAGTCATAAATTCTAGATACCTCGAACTTAACTTAGTTATTGTGCATGTTTGGAGGTGGGTTATGTTCTTCATTGCCATGATTGTTAATGTCTGATAGGTACTTATGCTTTAAGCTTACTGGAAATACTTTACAAATTTTAAATAATTTTCTGTAATCATTTTTACAGTGATTTTTAACTTTTTCCGAAGAGCTGTTTAACCTGATTCCTGCCGCCGAATTCCACCTTCGCACGACACGCCACAAGTTTGGATATCATCCCCACCATCTGGATGTGTGGCGGTCCTCCACAGTGCGGTTTTCAAGTAGCTTTCTTCCGCGTACTACAACGCTGTGAAATGAGCTTCCTTGTGCGGTGTTTCCGGGACGATACGACATGGGTACCTTCAAAAAAAGCGCGTACACCGTCCTCAAAGGCCGGCAACACTCTTGTGATTCCTCGGGTGTTGCAAGAGAATGTGGGCGGCGGTGATCACTTAACACCAGGTGACCCGTACGCTCGTTTGTCCTCCTATTCCATAAAAAAAATCATATTTGAAGTGACTCGAGACTATCTATTATATACTCATTCTGTTATTTTAGGGCTTTTAAAACTTAGCAAACTATTAAATATAAAATACTTACTAAATTATCACTTAAAATCTTAAGCAAAAAAGATGCGATTATTACTGTTATTTAGCACACTAATGTTACGCATTTAATCTTTTTTTATTGTTTAACTTACGTAACATCTTTAATTAATTGATAATAAATTTTAATCGGTACAATGTATCTTATTCGTAAATCCGCAGAAAAAAGTAGCCATCGTTAAGTCACGTAGCGATAAAGTAATTATAATGGAGTGGTTCAAAAATAAGATAAGTCTTTCGTATGTTCACGAGAAATTTAATCAGACTCTTGTTATTTGTATGAGTTCTTAAATGTCATTGCTTGTGGCGGGGTCATAGAGCGGGTCGTTCCCATTAATAAAATAAAGTTGAGGGTAGCGATGATGGACATCTATAGTATAACTTAATTCATTCATAGTATGTGGATATTGATAATTTTGAATTTGAGATTTGCAAATCTTTGATGCATCACTTTACATAGATTGTCATTTAAATAATCATAAAACGGTGAAGCTGTTAGGCTTCAACAATAAAATTATGGTATTTATTCAGCACTTGGGGTATTGACACACACTTCTTCTTGTTAAAATTATAAACAAATTAAATTATTTATTATGTCATTGTGACAGTATGTATCTCTGTGCTTCGCCAAGCTACCACACGTTTTTGTCATTTAGGCTTTCATTCACAGTGTTATAAGTCTTTTTAATTAAAATATTCTTGATTACGGATTTAATTAATTAAGGGGCAATTCTTGCAGGCAAATCGGTATTTTATTATAAATGCGAACACCCATTCACACAAAAGAAAAATATACTCTTTGAACAATTTATGTGTGTGTCTTGCGTTGAATATATGAATGTCACTTCTATGTTCAAACAAATTTAAATTCTGACGCACATGCATTACATTGGCATAAATATATTGAGACGCAACCGTTAAAATATCTACGTCTTTAAAAACTCTCTAAGGTAAAAACTCATTCACATTCTAAATATAAATTTAAATTAAATTAAGAATTAATACTTCTTAGACAAGACTTGGGCTTTCGGAACAACTATTTTATGTCAGTGCTCAACTTTTCACGCACCAATTAAAGTTGTCGAGAGTCTCACAATATAACTGCAGTTATTTTCAATATAAGAAAACAGATAAATTAACGTGAAAACCGAAAATATTACCGCTGGATATTTGTGTACATTTACGAGGTATTCGCGGTTGCTGCGAGGAAACTGTAACATTTATTGACTCCGTGACCGTGAACGTTTCCGTGTAGCCATTACACAGCGAATATGTGTGTAATACGAGTGTCAGTGGTGCAAAAATATTATATGTTACAACTTAAGACTAAAAAAAATACGGGTTCCAACCCGGGAAGTATAAGTAAGAATATTTCGACAAAAGTGTGTGGTGGGGTCCAGAGTTAGATAGGCTGCGCTGCAAAGTAAGGAAGCTGTTCAACAGAGCCAAAAATACCCGGGCACCAGACGACTGGGATGCATACAAACAGGCCCAATATCGTTTCAAGAGGCGCATCCGCGAAAGGAAGAGAAAAAGCTGGAGACGCTTCTGTACTAACATTGAATCCACAAACCAAGCGTCTAAAGTAAAAAACATCCTTTCACGTGACCCAGAGCGTAATCTAGGTTGCTTGAAAAAATCTGACGGCACATACACCAAATCCGACCCAGAGACCTGCGAACTTCTTCTGCTAACTCACTTCCCTGGATGCCGCATCACCAACAACCAGACGTGGGAGGAAGTGGCGTCGCAGAGCAACACACCGGATCAAACGGATTGGACCACAGCTCACAGGGTGGTAGACAAAGACAAGGTAATGTGGGCAATTAACAGCTTTCTTCCATTTAAATCAGGAGGCCTGGACGGGATCTTCCCAGGACTGCTACAATGGAACGGTATGGGGCCGCTAGCAGCGCATCTAACTGCTATAGTGGAGGGAGGTAAAAGTGGTATTTATCCCTAAAAAAGTGATTACACAAATCCCAAATCGTACAGGCCAATCAGTCTCACATCATTTTTGTTGAAGACTCTAGAGAGACTCTGCGATAGGGATATTAGGGAAAATGCCCTCATACAAAAACCGCTACATGACAACCAACACGCCTATACTCAGGGCAGATCAACCGAATCCGCACTCTATTGCGTAACATCTCTCGCAATGAAAGGATTATCACGTAAACAATCAACCTTAGGTGCTTTTATTGATATCGAAGGCGCCTTCGACAAAACCTCTTTCACTAGCATAGGCCGAGCGCTAGCCGCTCATGATGTAGATCCTACAATTGCCGGGTGGATAGACAGCATGTTGAGGCATAGGGCGATACGATTCACTGTGAACACCAGTACTAGATGTGTGGTAGCAACGGGCTGCCCACAAGGAGGGGTACTCACGCCGCTGCTCTGGAACCTTGTGGTAGATGAGCTCATCACAAGGCTAAATAAAAAGAAACTGTACACGGTGGGCTATGCTAACGACCTCGCCATTCTAATAACAGGACCAGTCGAGAGCGTCTTATGTAGCCTCATGTGATCTGCTTTTAAGATTTTGGAAGAATGGTGCGCGCAACACAAACTCACAGCTAATCCGTCAAAGACGGAACTAATACTATTCACTAAGAAACGCAGCCTTGGTAATCTAACATTACCAAAGCTGTTCAACACCGAACTAAGCCTTACTAAAGAAGTTAAATACCTGGGGGTTATACTGGATAGTAAGTTGCTTTGGAACAAACACCTTGAAAACAAGCTGGAAAAAGCATGCATCATCTTTTGGCAGTGCAGAAGACTCATAGGCAGAACCTGGGGCCTTGCTCCAAAGATAAGCAGATGGCTCTATACAGCAGTCATCAGACCAATTATCTCCTACGGAGCAATAGCGTGGTGTCCCAGGACAGGGCTTGTGACAGTACAAACCAAGCTGCAGCGTTTCCAGCGGCTGGCCTGCAGAGCCATAACAGGATGCATGCGCACCACGCCTTCCTCGGCCCTTGAAACTATTCTAGGGCTAACACCACTCGACATACACTTTCAACAAGAAGCAACAATGGCGACTCTACGTCTAAAGCTGTTGGGTGTATGAAAGAATGAAGACGGCCTAACAGATAAGCTCTGGAATAGGGTAACAAAGGATTATCCACTCTGTGAGGCACCATGTGATAAGATACCTAAAACAAATACCTTCCATAAAAACTATCACATACAGCTTTATGAGAAAGATGCTGACCAGTCAGGTGTAAACGAATTAAGAATTTACACAGACGGCTCGAAAATGGCTACTGGAACTGGTGCCGGCATATTCTCACAGGAACTAAACATACACATTTCCATACCCTTGAGCACACACAGCTCCATCTTCCAATGTGAGTGCGTAGCCATCAAGGAAGCCGCCAGCGCTATATTAAGAAGAAAGGTACATGGCCACAACATCAGATTTCTTTCTGACAGTATGGCGGTACTAACAGCGCTGAAGGGTACCACACACAACTCAGCACTAATACACGAATGTCACCAAACCCTGGGGCAAGTTGCCTCTTAGAACCAGGTAACTCTGCAATGGATCAAGGGACATAGTGGTTCGTTGGGTAATGATGCAGCGGATGAGCTTGCAAGGCGGGCATCGGCAAACATAGTGTCTGGTCCATTGCCACTTCTGCCACTGCCCTTCAGCCAAATGCGCTCATGGATACGCTCTCTCACCAACGACCTACACAACACCCGATGGATGAATGTCTCAAGCTGTAGACAGTCGAAGGTGGCGATACCTGCACTATCGCCCAAACTGACACGTAGACTTATGAGCCTCAACAGACATGACATCCGTATAATGGTGGGCACCCTAACGGGTCACACATCACTAGACAAACACCTTTTCACAATCGGCGTAACGGACAGTCCTAAGTGCAGAGGTTG
Organism: Leptidea sinapis; assembly: GCF_905404315.1. Lineage (NCBI taxonomy): Eukaryota > Metazoa > Arthropoda > Insecta > Lepidoptera > Pieridae > Leptidea > Leptidea sinapis. The sequence continues at coordinate 973,967 of NC_066289.1, forward strand.
TCTGACCGAAGACGAAACGGTCGCTCACGTAATCCTGGAATGTGCGGGGGTGGCCAACCAACGGGCAAAAACCTTAACCAATACGAGGTCGCTCCAAGAAGTCTGTGAACACCTCAGGAATGTTCTGAACTTCTGGAAGGAGCTGGGCTGGTTGGAGTAACCGGCCATTACTGCACGCAAAATGGACCCATGCTAGTGGTTTAATTGCAGAAACAGGAGCCCCTATACCATACCATACCATACCAGTGGTCCAATGAACGTATGATCATTAAATTGAAATAGCCGAACTATAATTTCAACGACTGTCTTACTCATTTTGGATCAGGCCACGTGTCCTGATGCAAGTTTAACATTTTATACCCATCCCAATAAAATTGCTCAACGCCGCTAAAGAAGTTTTCACTTCAAAAACAATAGAACAGATACTTGAATCAAGAAAGTAAGGCAAGTGGGTAATAGGAAGCTTAATTCAGTCATAGGAGTCGAATGGAAAACAAACAAGAACCGAAAATAAAGAAAAGTGTAAACTAACTTAGAAATACACTATTGTTTCCAAGTCCTCTGAGAACAAGATTCAGAAATTATAAACGAGCATTTGTATTAGCCGTGACAAGACCAATATGTAGTACAAAGATACTCTTTATCACGAAGACCGGGAGATGTGAGGTAGAAATACAAAGGTATGTTATGGTGAGGTCAGCAGAGAAAAAGCTCAGAATAATTTGGACATAGAATGTTATAGAACGAAAGATTCGAATCTAAAAATATAAACACGTCCCGAAACACGAACTCCGACAGATTGACCGCTACAAAAAGCGCCCTCGAGATTTGGTGCTGAAGACTACTACTGGGAATAATTTGGATAGCAAATAAAGACGATTTAATAGAAAAGCAAACTTAAATGAAAATAATTTTCAATAAGTTGAAATAAGGATAAGATTGATTAACCAAAAAAAATGTATTTTATTGAAAAAACGTGAGGTCCTTGATGTAAATCTTATAATTTTTTTGTTGATAGATATTAGTAGTAGCAGTCATTTTGAATATATCTTGAAAAGGACCCCACGATTTTTTATAAATAAGTTTGAAATCACGTTTAACGGTTGAGTTAGGTACAAAAAACATTTATTACCTATCTAGTAAAAGCTGCTTCGTTTCGTTTGGTAATGTTTGTAAGGCTAAGGCCCGGTATCCACCAAAGCGGAGAGAAGAGGAAATATTTTAATAACCAATCAGATTTCATTATTTTCACATCTCCTCTCCGCTTAGCTTCGGTGGAAATGGATCAAGCGGAGAGGAAGGATGTGTGTCGGAGATGCGTGTGGCGTAGATGCGTGTGGCATAGATGCGTGTGGCGTATATGCGTGGGGCGTAGATGCGTGTGGCATAGATGCGCGTAGCGGAGATGCGTATGGAGTGGCGGGCGGCGACTGCGGCGCCCGCCCACTGCACGCTCCTTTCCCCGCTTCCTTCTCCCCGCACCTCGCACTGCCGAAAGCATTGTAGAGCCCAAATCTTCTCTCCGCTTTGGTGGAAGTAATATGACAGCTTCGTGGCTCGTTTCCTCTCCTCTCCGCTTTGGTGGATACCTAACGCTGGGCTGATCTAAATAAAAATGGCACTGAAAGTTCAATCGATGAGTGCTCTTGCGATTCAATCAACTGACAGAAATGGGACAGAACCGTGAAAAGAGTTGCCATCAGAAAGGACAACCCTGAACCCTAAACGACTTAATAGAGTAATTTAACTTTCATACCAGCAGAAAATATGTTCGAGGATACTTAAAAGTTAGTTTATTCATATTAAATTAAAAATAAGGTTATGTAATTCAGATAGTTTCATTTAAAATACTCTCGGTAACCGGCGTTATAACTTGAAGGGCCTGCTAGGCTTGAAGAATCGAGGTCAAGCTTCGCGATGTGAGAGTTGATTGACATTAAAAACCTATTTAATGCTAACGTTGATCCATGTTAAGTTCGTATTTTCCAATAATTTTCCTTCAGTTACGCAAAACTAATGATAAATACATTTATCAACGTTTAAGTTCTAATTTTACAGACCGAAAACCTATAGTTTTTATAATTTTTCCTCTTATTCAAATATCTGCCAGTATAAAGTCGGTTCAACGAGCTTGTCTGCGGCCACAAGACCTGCTCTTTTCCACTTTTCTTAACAAGATGGATCTGTCTATGTTATCAGGGTTTCTGCGTGACACATAGCTGAAAAACTGTAGATTTTCCCTTTAACTCTAGAGTTAATATGGTAGTCAACCCATCTTCTTTTCAACTTTTTCAATGTGAAAGTTAGTCCAAAAATCTGTCCAGCTAATACGTAGCATTTATAGCCAGTACCACACCCATGCACATCAGCACTCTTCAAAGACCAAATTTTTGCGTCATCCAGCCGTTCACAGAGCACTGGGTCCCCGACAATTCGAGCTGCTCTGCGTTGCACGCGGTCAAATGGATCGAGCTGATACTGGGGTGCGCCAGGCCAGAGATGACAGCACTACTCCATGTGTGGCCGGACCTGCGCTTTGTTGAGCGCTAGAATGTGAGCTGGCTTGAAGCATTGCCGTGCTCTATTAAAGACCCCCAGCTTCTTCGAAGCCAATTTGGCTTTGTCTTCCAGATGGCCATGGAATTGGCAATCGCTCGAGATTTCGAGACCCAGTATTCGAGATATAGGCGAGATAGAAAATGTATAATACCAAGATACGCACATGTCCGACCTTTTTTTATCCTTAGATATCTTTCAATATCTTTGCTAAGCAAGTTATCTACCGCTATTTGTGATGAGTGAGTGTAGTCCAACTCCCATTCTATTTCTGATACTCTTATTCAGTTTATGCGCCAGTCATGGCTTTCGTCTTCATTCCTTTTTATGAACCCCATCCTCCACCCATAATATTATATCATTTAATTCAATTTAAATTTTGTCCGAGGATTCTCCGGGTGTATTTGATGGTAGGTGCCCTTTGCCCTACTATGCTGTTCTTCTATTTGATAATTGTTTCTACCACGCCTAATACAAATGAAAGAGCATATTTTTTCGCTTTCGTTTAGTCACCTGGTAAGCAATTCCAAATTTACTTCGAAAAATTAAGGTGAAATGAACAACCCTGTGCTATTTCCGGGATGATACGTCATCATATCTACAAAAAATCGCGTTACTCATCTAAAACGCTGATGTGATTCTAGTATTGCGGAAGTGGATGCAGCAGGGTGCTGATCCAGTCAATATGCAGAGGTTGATACAATCGCAGTCAGACTTATAATCATTTAATACCCGAACCTTCAACATCGCAGTACGGGTGACGTTGATTACTTAGCAGCAGGTGTGATTATACACTAGCATATACTCCAAATTCTATAAAAACCCTAGAACGCCCAACAACTTTGAGTCAACGCAAAAAATTGACATAATTGGGTACTTAATAATTAATTTTATCCATAACATAGCATGCTCTAGTCGAGTCGTAACCTGTCTGTTGTTAATGTTGCCATATTAGTTAACTCGTAGATCCCCCACATAATATGCAACAATAACGCGACCCTAGTTTACCTTCATTCATTCATATAATCCTCTGTCACAAAGATTTCCCATAAGGTTCCCGCTCGAGTTACTTTTTCTCTTCAATTTATTTGTCTTTATCGTCCGGAAAAGCTTAGTGTTATTGATGCACTAGATATTTTTACATATTTAAACCTCAAATTTAATCCATTTGTTGTGGTTAAATTGGGTTAAATTGGGGCATTGTAAATAGAATAGAGTAATTAAATAGTGTTTTACTAATTTAAATGGAGGGCAAAGGAGCAAACGGGCCACACCAACACCAAAATGGTCACCGTTCCCGGCCATTTAGGATGGTATATGCATGTGTCCTTCTGAATGTAACATAATTCTAGAACATGTAACATAATTCTAGAAAACCCGCGCAAGGAGAGTTAATCCTAAATTTCAATTCGAGCAGCTCTGTGTGGCACGTTAGCAGCGGGATATTAGTGCTGATGAAGTAAAAGATGGGTTTGCTGTATATAACTTAATTTATTTCTCAGCCCGGATACGTTTACACAGGACACAGATCGTATGTAGAAGCACAACAAGATTGCTTCAATTGTAACAGTAAAATAAACAAAATTAAAAGAAAAATATACTTGTGTTGCCAGTTATTTCTGGAAAAAGTCGGAGCCGTTGCGACTTCTATGACGGTTGCTGCATTTCCGACAATACATAGCTTCTTGTTTTTTAAATGAGTCCAATCGCCATAAAAATCCAATTTTTTGGCCCAGCATGTATGTGTTCAGTGCGGTCAGTCAGAATCAGAAGTATTTGAAAATGAATTATTAAACTGAAATCACATTGGTAGGTGGCGGGCGAATGTCGAACCTGAGACTGCGTGGGGAGTCGACGGTTTTACCTATTACACTACTGACGCTTCATTTGAAATAACATAACTATTGGTTTACAGAGCAGTAACGTTGGATACAAAATTACTGCTCTGAATGTTCACCTGTTGAACGTGTTACATTATAAATAAACTTTATAAATAGATGACATATCAATCTATAAACTCAGCTGCTTATTAGCCGGGCTAGATGCTACTTTCTCACAATGAATATTGCAACAAAGCATTGAAAATTTTATTTTCAATATTCATTACTTGGAATGTACATTCATTAATACATCGCATAAATGTAAATTTAAAAATTTGGCAGTTTGGTTAAAAACACGGTCCGGAGTAATCGTAGAGCTACTTTCTATGGTAGTTTACGCACATCCGTCATCCGATTTCTTTCTGTCAACCGTTGATCTCCATTTAGGAGAAGATTTTAATATTAACAGACCGAAGTAGTCGTAGTTTTATTTGTATGAATGGTCGCGCACTGCGTCCGAACCGAATCCCAAATTCCGAGCTGCGTTCGTTTACAGAGGCAGCGAGGTGGTGATTGTAAAAAGCTCGTAGCTAGCAGAAAGAATTGCCAGAAGTTGACGCTGATTATAAGGATTCATGATCAACGGAATGATTTGCTGTGGCCCCGCGTAAAATTCCGTATGCCAAAAAGTGGCCTGAATTGCTTGAATTTAGATCAGAGACCGGACTAGTGCGTAAGTAATCCGAATTTTGTTGTGAAAATTGTGCCGATATTTTAGCTTTACCCTTATCAATTATATTCACCTTGTCTGGTAATCGTTACGGAAAACTGGACAACGAAACTAGATCGTTAACTACAGGCCTATATCAATCCTCAACTCGATGAGTAAAGGAAAACAGGTGGATGTCATCTATACGGATTTTGAAAAGGCTTTTGATCGCGTGGATCACATTATTCTGCAAAAAAAGTTATATGCGCTTGGTATAAGAGATGATTTACATAGATGGCTTTGCTCCTACATAACAAACAGAAGACAGGCTGTAGTTCTGGGTGGTGCCAAAAGTGATTTCATATATGCGTTATCTGGAGTTCCACAGGGGTCTATTTTAGGATCACTGCTGTATAACGCATACTTATTTGACATATTTACCTGTTTTAAACACGCACGTTTCTTCATGTATGCAGATGATACAAAAATTTACTATGCCATTGATTCAACTGCAGACTGTCATTTCATACAAAAGGATTTGAATAATCTGGCAGTATATTACACCGAGAATCGCATATGTATAAATGGCAGCAAATGCCAAAAAATAACATTCACGAGGCAAACTGTCCGATTAAATTTACGTACAAGATAGGTGACTCCTCAATAAAATAAGTAAAGTCACATCGGGATCTGGGTATTACACTGGACTTTTAACTTACTATGTCTGAACACTTTGAAATTATAACTAATGGAGCTCTTAAACGACTCAGATTTATCAAACGTACATGTAGATCTTTTACAAATATAACATGCATGAAAACTCTGTACTCAACATACGTAAGGAGTATCCTTGATTATGCGTCATGTTTCTGATCACCTCACTATTCAGAACAAATAAACAAAATTGAGTCTATACAGAAGAAGTTTGTTAGATTCTTGTGTTTCAAGGATTACTCTCATTTCGACACCTATGACGATGTCTGTGTAATGGAATCCCTGTTTATACGGCGGAAAAAAAGCGATTTACTTAGCGAGTTAGTTAATGTAAATCAATTTAAATATTTAGGCCATTTTGTTACCAGCACTCTGAGTGATGATGATGATATAGAGAGAGAGAGAGAAGAAATTTATCAGTTAGGGCGAACATGATAATAAGAAGACTTCAGAACTGCAGTAGGAATGTCAAAAAGCTACTGTTCACCACCTACTGTCATTCCTTTTATACAAGTAACTTGTGGGTGAAGTATATACGTAAAACTATGAACATTTTTAGAGTGCAATATAATAATGCTTTTAGGATGTTCTTGGGATTACCACGTTTTTGTAGTGCATCTCATATGTTTGCCTTATACAGAGTAGATGATTTTTATGCTATTCTGAGGAAAAATATTTTTTCAATTAGGGATAGAATTACTAAAAATGAAAATAGTATATTAAGAGTCTTAAATAATGTACATAATGTTATTAATAGAAAATGGAATATTATTCTTCAATCTAAAAGTAAATCCTTGTAATATTACTAATCCTAGAAAAAGTTAATACTAACAATATTGCCCATATATATGGGCAATGCTGCTTGAAATAAATAAATTTATTATATTATTATTATATTACAAATGACATCCAAAATAATTCTAAAGGAATCAATTTTCTAGAATTTAATGCCTTTTGTCGGATTCTTAGTCCATCTCGGGGTTAACGCGGATGATGTCGAGCCAAACAATAATAAATATGTTTGACATTTATCGGAATATACATCATATTATCTATTTCCGTCAATCGCTGAGTTTTATGTCAACAATACGTAAATATTGACGGAAAATGTGCTAAAGGAAAATTTCGATACGGAAAAGCCTCTTGGCGAGTTAGACTTGAACTTGTCAGGGAGAATAAATATAACTGTTTGCAAAAGTAAAGTGTACCATTAAAGTTATTATTGACTTGTAGAATTGTTATTACGTCTTAATATCGTAGTTAGAAAAAAGTGTGGGAGTGAAATAAATATTATAGGCAGTGAGTCATGACTTCGCCGTGAGTCGCATTTTCAGATAGCTTTCTACGAACTTTATGTACGAAATATCAAAGTAAACAACATAATAATATTATGGCATGTTGTTAGTATTGCTTATTTCTTAAAAACAGTTTGTCACTTTGAACCGTAGGAATTTTTCAAACAAAGCCCAAATTATTCAATACTCACTTCACAATAATACACTTGTAAATAGTGACTCCATTCCTCGTCATAATTTATTATTTCAAGATTCTTTAAGATCTTTGTCTGAGGCTCTTTCACGCCTAAACTAAAGATCGTATCGACATAACTACCGCCATTCGATGCGAAATTTGTCCTAGATGGTCTATGGCTACTTTTTTTACTTTTGGAATTCCAATATTCCTTCATTAATTTATTTCCTCTTGATATTCGACCAGCGAAGCGGGAGGGAACGGGTAGTGTTATATATATTATAGGCGATGTGATTTGAGAACTTCGTCAGAATTGATATTTAATTAGATAAAGTATTAAAGAGAACTCGTTATCTTAATCTTACAAGGTTTTGCTTACGGCTTTCTTTTTCATATTTTGTTTGTGATCGAATTAATTAATTAATTTTATTTTAATTTACTATAGGAGGCCAAACGAGCGTACGGGTCACCTGTTGTTAAGTGATCACCGCCGCCCACAATCTCTTGCAACACCAGAGGAATGACTGGAGCGTTGCCGGCCTTTAAGGAAGGTTTATACGCGCTTTTTTTGAAAGTACCCATGTCGTATCGTCCCGGAAACACCGCAGAAGGAAGTTCATTCCACAGCTTTGAAGTACGTGGAAGAATGCTCCTTGAAAACCGCACTGTGTAAGACCGCCACACATCCAGATGGTGGGGATGATATCCTAACTTGTGGCGTGTCGTGCGAAGGTGGAATTTGGCGGCAGGAATCAGGTTAAACAGCTCTTCGGAACACTCCCCGTGATAAATGCGGTAGAAGACACACAATGAAGCGACGTCTCTACGCAACGCCAAGTGATCCAGCCGTTTACAGAGCACTGGGTCCTCGACAATTCGAGCTGCTCTGCGTTGCACGCGGTCAAATGGATCGAGCTGATACTGGGGTGCGCCAGACCAGAGATGACAGCAATACTCCATGAGTGGCCGGACCTGCGCTTTGTAGAGCGCTAGAATGTGGGCCGGCTTGAAGTATTGTCGTGCTCTATTAATGACGCCCAGTTTCTTCGAAGCCAATTTGGCTTTGCCCTCTAGATGGCCATGAAATTGGCCATGGCTCGAGATTTCGGGACCCAGTATTACGATACTAGGCGAGGCTTTAAGGGAAGTGCTGTCGAAGAGCGGTGATACGACAATTGGGGTTTGTTTAGTGGTAAACGCGCAAATTTGAGAAGACACACGCTTCTCCCGGCACTGGTCGACGATTTCCCGAGAGAGACGTTGATGATGCCGTGTATACGGCATCATCAGTGCTGTCGTCTGCATAGCAATGTATGTTGGAGGTGTCCAACATATCATTGATATGCAGAAGAAATAGCGTGGGAGATAGCACACAGATTTGGGGCACTCCAGCATTCACGGGCTTCGGGTTCGAGCAATAACCGTCGAAAACGACCTGTATGATGCGCCCAGTGAGGAAGCTGGAGGTCCACTTGCACAAGCTCTCGAACTCTCGAATAGTATCACAAACACACAATGATAGATACAAGTTCTAATGATCCAAGCGGAAACGAAACCGCAACTCGTTGCTGTATATAAAAGGTATTTATTTTCTCAAAATTGATTCATTTAGAATTCGTTTTAATGTCGTTTCTAATATACTAGATACTACTACCGCTTCGAAAACAAATGGCGCTCTGAGAGAGAAGAAGCGGCGCAAGAAACTCTCCCAGGATTCTTTTTTTTGCGCTATTTTTATTAAAATATACAATAATCTACTGTCATTGTCATTGCTATAATTATAATCTAGTTCCAGGCTGTCTGATCACTTAAATATTCAGCTGTGGAGTAGTAGGATTTACGACAGAGATATTTATCAATAAAACATTGCTATAATTATAATCTAGTTCCAGGCTGTCTGATCACTTAAATATTCAGCTGTGGAGTAGTAAGATTAACGACAGAGATATTTTTCAATAAAATATTTAAAAATATTTATAGATAATGCCTGAACGGCAATGGTAATCCAAAATGGATTTCAATGACTTCAACTGATAATCCAAAATATCATTACTTTTATTCAATATTTTTAGTTTCCTGAAAGGTCAATAAAGTACCTACATAGGAGTATAAAATGCGGCGTCATTGCTACGTCAATCATCTAATACAAATAGCGTGAACGGATTAAGCTTAATGTATAATAACAGCTCAATAAGATGATCTCATTGTGAATGTCCTATGAATTCGTGAGTTATGTAAATTCGCTCATAGCTCTGGCGGGTATTGTTCCTCCCACGGGATGGCGTGACCTTTAAAGATGCGGCACTATCGCTTACTCACCAATACAGACGAGCAACGCCCACTCCACTTCTTGACTTCTTTGCCCTAACTTGGCTTCATCGCCATCGGATTTTATCTATTCCTCCTTAACTTGTTATAATCGTGATATAAAAATCAGGAAAGTTTGCATAGAATCACGCTTGAGTCACACAGAATTGTCATATCGCTCCATTCCTAATCTATGGTATCATTAAGAAAGTAATTTATGTTATAGCACCCTATACTAAGTCTGGCCATAAATACTGTAACAGTTAAAAATAAACAAAATACTTCATTTGAATTAGGAATCTGTCATTTTATTCTATTTTTATTGCCAATATTTGTTTTGTATGAATATATATTTTGTATTGGAGAATTTATTGACTCGTGGTTTGACAGTTCTGCTGTGAAACAATTTTACGAAATAATTTTTGATGTGATGAAATATTATTGACGAATTCATAAAAAATCAGTATTTTATTTATTACAGAACAACGTCTGTCGGGTCTGCTAGTTTTATATATTTAGTTTTATGGCCATTTAACAATAGGTTAGGTTAGGTGGTTTATACAAAATAAACGCGCGACTTAAGGTACAATATGTGAAACTAGTAGTCTTAATGCATGCCTTGTGCAGCGTTACATAATCTTCAGCACGTGCTCTTAGCTTGAACTGGCATATGCAGTGTGATGAGGGGATTACTGTGACCTAAGTTAGTGATTCTGTTATAATGAACATTTCGGTCCGGACACCCGGTCAGAGTAATAGCTCATTGTTACACCCACTGCTGTTTCTATGGCTAGAGTCCAAATGTGTGGGAACTGTATGGGAGAATGCGTATAAAGGAATATTTGTCTTAAAAATATAAAAATAACTTGCTATTAGCTTCTATCTTTATACCCCTATGTACATGTTATGTTTCCTGTATGAAAATTGTCTTTTTTGTTTGTTTCATTAAAGTATAAGAAATTGTTATACATTTTGCAGCATTAATACGAGTGCAATTGGACAGAGCTCCTGAAAAATGTTCCAAGTTACAAACATCCCATTTTAAGAAATTCGTGTTTAAAGTTTAATAAATATTAGTGTATTCCATACAAGTTACTAAGTCATGATGTCATTTAAAGAGTGACAGTAGCTGCCATTTTTTGTCAGTCCGTGAATTACAGTTGTGTTCTTAACTCAATTTCGACATGATTGTGGATTGGAATGTTTTCTGGAATTACGTCCAATTATAAGTAAATTTCTACTTTTTAATGAACAGGAGGACAAACGAACGTACGGGTAACCTAAAGTTAAGTGATCACCGCCACATCTTCTTGCAACACCAGAGCAAAGGCAAAACGAGACTGCATAAAATATTCTCTTCACAAATTTAACATAATTTATTACACAGTTTGGTCTAAAGTTTTGTATTCTAGTATATTTTGCATTAGTAAAAAACTTGTTGATCCTTTTTAAGTATCCATGGGAACTTATAACTGCGCGAAACAAGGAAGAACTTCTTCAAGGCAACTTTAATAAGACCAATTGAGCAAGTCAGTCTACACAGTCGACTGGAGCCGAATTTACCGTAGAGCGTTACATAGGCGGGTGTGACGGCTCAGTCTCATTCAAGGCCATAATAAAGTTCTCAGAGAGCCAGAAGAAGTTTTTTTTTATGGAATAGGAGGCCAAACGAGCGTACGGGTCACCTGGTGTTAAGTGATCACCGCCGCCCACATTCTCTTGCAACACCAGAGGAATAACAAGAGTGTTGCCGGCCTTTAAGGAAGGTGTACGCGCTTTTTTTTTACCCTCATATTAGTGCAAATACACTGGTGTTTTATACCCTTTCTTAAAAAAATAAGTGCAACAATAATAGTTTCTTCAGACACTTAAACTAATTTCTAATAAAAATAATTTGTAAATAAAAACATAAGGTTGATATTGGGACAACTCCTGAGAATGTAGGAGAAAAATGGGTTTTATTTTTAACTCTGCGTAATTGAGGTGTTATCACGAATCAACCAAAAATATTAATATTGTAATCAATGAATTGATATAAATAGCTTAAGATTTTTTTTTTAAATCATTGCGAATATATTCTAGATTCATTTTAAATGTTGGTACTTTTACGCAGTTCTGGTACATCTTTTAAATGATAGAAGAAATAATTGTCAGTCAAGGAAACTGGACTGTCCAAACTTGTTTATATTTTTGTTTGTAAAATTGTTTATTAAACATTTGTACATTGTTCCAAGAATTGACATGTTTATAGCCTGATTTACTTTGAATTAGCAAAATGATGAAAGTTTTAATTTGATTTTCTCAGAAAAACTTACAACAGACATTACGTTTTTCTAACAAATCTTTCATTGTTTCAATATTTATTCTGGCCAGCAGATGTTAAACTTGAATTTTTCATATTTTTTATACAAATTAAGAAATGTACTCCATTTCTTACGGACACGGACGAATAAAAAATGAAAGACTACGCGCCGTGATATTAGCAAGTGAAGCACAGTTATGCTAGTGTGTGTGCGGTTACGGGGGATACTAGTTACACAATTATTTCTCCCTTAACTAATCATATATGGCCACAAATACTTGTATAGTATCGTTTTTACACTTTTTCACGACGCACGTCGGCACTTTTAAGTTATTTTATGGAGGCGCAAACGGATCTGTCACAGATGACGACAATTCTCATAATGGCCGCCTATCGGCCTGTAGTAGTATAAGTGTGTGCGTGGGGCTATTGTATTTACACGTTAATCGGCTTATTTTGGTGCTACACTGTTATGTAAGGTGACACGGAGTCCTTATTTTTTTACTAGTCCGTGTGGAGTAATTGTTATTTTTTCCAAAGTTTGTAGTTCCTTCATTGGCTACCAGGCCTGCTGAAACTAAGACGGTATCATACAATACTCTTAATGTTAATTAACTCGCTGAGTCAGCTGCTTTTGATAGCAGCATTTGGTTAAGTTTTTTGCAAGTACATTTTATTTAAATAGTAATGCTTTTTAGTAAGTCGGTTCATGCTATCAGCCAATAAAAAAAAATTCACGGGGCATTGGTTTTTTATTATTCCCAATTTATCATACGTCTGCAAAATAATAAAGATGTAGCTGCAGCACGACTAGCCTATAAAATTCAATTTAAAATGTTCATATTTCAACATATTTTCGTGTTTTTTCTATGCTGTATAATTCTTTTTTCTGTATTATGCTATATGGTGGGAGCTTACCAGTGGGAGGCTCCTTTGCACAGGATGCCGGCTAGATTATAGGTACCACAACGGTGCCTATTTCTGCCGTGAAGCAGTAATGTGTAAGTATTACTGTGTTTCGGTCTGAAGGGCGCCGTAGCTCGTGAAATTACTGGGCAAATGAGACTTAATATAACGTCAGCTCGTCTTGTCCCTTATTTTCATACAAAAAAATGGTTTATTTTGTTATATCATCTTTTCATATTGAAATTCACAAAGCGATTACATAATTTTAGAAGACAGGAAAGCGGTATTCCCCTGGCCCCTGACACTAACTAGCAAATAGAACGGAGTAGAGATACTGTTTCTAAAAACAAGACAACTTAAATAGACACGCCTTTAATTTGTTACAATTCCAGACTGGTACTGCTGAATAATGATTTAGAAATTAAAATATTTAAATAAATAATAATAACATGTTATTTATCACTAGCTGACTCGGCAAACGTCGTATTACCATATAAATCATTAAAAAAAAATGGAATTTTTTGTAGGGTACAAAAATAGATGTTGGCCGATTCTCAGACCTACCCTATACGCACACAAAATTTCATACAAATTGGTTCAGCCGTTTCGGAGGAGTTTGGTAACAATGAGCGACATGATAATTTTATATATTAGATTTTCAAATTAGTTAAAAACGTATTTCCGTATTAATTAAGTTTAATTAAGATCCATTGAAATGGATTTTAGAAGCACAGGTAGGCGCGTTGACTCTTATGGTGCCCCACGACACCATGGTGGGGGGTTCAAACAATGTATTTTTGGTTTTTGTATTCAAACAAACAAAAATATTTTTATTTCGTAGGTAAATTGCATTACACTTGAAATATGACATGTTTTTCTTACAGGCAGGCGTTTGGTTGGCAGATTTCCTTAGAGAAGAACGAGCAAGAAACTCTAAGGTTGCTCTTTTCAAAACAGAATGGTATTACAGATTCTTATTTTCAATTTAATTTTACAAATCATTACAATATATGCAAAGTGATGCAACAAAATACACGAACGTCAATTACTAAATGCCTTGCACGAGTAAGTAAAAAGAATGTAAATTAATAAGTAAAAATATAGCTTTCAAGTTAGTTTGTTTGTCGTTTTATAAAGTAGCAACGCTGTTTCATTCCTCTGGGGTAACAAGAGAATACTCGCTGCAGTGATCATAAAAATAAAAATATTCAATTATCTATATATATATATATATAAAAAAAGAGAATGCATGTTTGTATGTTCCCTAATAACTCCTAAACTATTCGACCGACCTCAATGAAATCTATTGTATTAGATTCGTTGTAGCTCAAGGAAGGTTTTCATATATAATTTATATGGCAAAACAACGTTTGCCAGGTCAGCTAGTATGATATATCTACGAGATGCTTTTTATACACATTATTTGATAACCGGAGTAGGGTAATGGTAGGAGGCAATTCCTTCAGACTAGAAAGAAGATGCAAGAAAAATAACAATAATACACTGTGCCAGTGAACCCTTTATTTTCCGCCCATCTCACCTATAAGAAGAGAAAGACGTAGCGTGTAATCCTTTTTGTTAACGTACGCTTTTCGTACGTGAAAAAACCATAGATCATTTAAACAGACTATATAGACTATGACAGCTGGAAAAATGACAAAAATATTTGAATTTGCAAATAATCTCTATTTTGAGCACTGACCTCTACTAAATACCACTGCACTGGCGGCTGTCAAAATGCTTTTGTGCCTTATGTTTGATAATCGCCATTTTGACGCTGTCTGCGAGAGTCTGCGGTACTTAAACTAAAATTGTGTACTTTATTAAGTTGAATCTTGAAGTAAAAATAACACTAAAAACGAATGAAATTAATTTAAAATGCAAAAATACTTCAGAGTATTGTACGTTTCTTCGCAGCCATTTGTATTATACGCCACAATTAGTTCTCTGGTCGCTCGCGAGTGGCGCTCCATATAGGCACAAAAATTTGCTGGCAAACATATGGAACAACCTGTCCAGTGTCGTGGTATTTATACAGGTCAGTGATTTTAAGCAATTCACGCACACTACCACAAAGTGTCATACAAATCGCGAGTGTAAGACGTAGCTTGTAACGCACACTAAACTTATATTCCTGACCTGTTTTCATCGGTTATCTAATTGCAAGAGACTCTATCTAGACGAATTATCTATGGAAACAACATTAAAATATTACTTATCGAAATTTATGAAAGGTATTCAAAGTAACTTTTTCTGTTATACCTAAATAAATTTAAGATCTTTGCTCTTCAACTGAAGTTGATAATAAATAAGATTCATATACATACAGGTGTCTAGTAATGACATGAAAAAGTCTATAAAAGTAGAGAATGATTTGTGATGTCGGCCTCGCGGGTACACTCAACGATCCGTCGTATCTTCATTCACGTCATGGAGAGTGAACATAATTCATATTCATATCATTTTGTATAATGGATTATAAAGAATATTTTCGCATAAATACTATCAAGTCTTGAATTATAGTCAATTTGGTAGTCAATAGGGTTGGAAAAGGACGGAGGAGGTTATGTATTTTAGTTAGTTTCTTACTGTACTCTGCGGTTTTGTACTAAAAAGAAGTGATTGATGGATAATTGTGAAACTGTCAAGGTGTTACAATTATTACAAGTGAAATTTTTATAATTCAACTTCATCTGTAGATTATAACAGTGGGAGGCACCTTTCCACAGGATGCCACAGAATTATGGGTACTACAACGTCGCCTATTTCTGCCGTGAAGCAGTCATGTATAAGCATTACCGTGTTTCGGTCTGAAGGGCGCCGTAGCTAGTAAAATTACTGGGCAAATGAGACTTAACATCTTATGTCTCAAGGTGACGAGCGCAATTGTAGTGCCGCTCAGACAGTTTGGGTTTTTTCAAGAATCCTGAGCGTCACTGCATTGTAATTGGCAGGGCGTATCAATTACCATCAGCTGAACGTCCTGCTCGTCTCGTCCCTTACTGCCATAAAAAAAAGCGTGGACCTAAATAGTTTATATTAATAAATCAATATTCCATGATATTATTTTTGAACAAATTGTAGCAAATCTTGTAGCCGCGCTCACTGACTTATAAATAATAAAATAATACAGAATACCACCACGTAGTGAAATAAAATTATACAATCAGTCTTCAATGTTTACAGATTCATCATTTTACAAAATATTATTAAGTGATGGCATACTACTATGCCTCACTATAAAATGACTACAGTCTTAAAAGTGGGAAGCCTCTTGAAAATAAAGCTCCAAAAGACTTAGATTATATTAGATCTTAAATGATCTTTACTCCGTCCATATCTAACAAGTGGGAGTCTCCTTTGCATACGATGCCGGCTAGATTATGGGTACCACAATTTCGCCTATGATTCGGTTTGAAGGGCGCCGTAGCTAGTGACATTACTGCGCAAATTAGACTTAACATCTTATATCTCAAGGTAACGAGCGGCATTTTTTTTATGAAAATTAGGAATGGGACGAGCAGGGAGTTCAGCTGATGATAATTGATACGCTCTGCCCATTAGAATGCAGTGCCGCTCAGAATTATTGAAAAACCCAAAAATGCTGAGCGGCACTACAAGTGCCTTAGTTTCGTCGGGCTAAGGTTCGAGTCTCGTCAGGAGACGCCTGGCGGCTGTGAGCTCTAAAGTTTATAGCCTCCACGGCCCCCATTATTTGTCCCTGGAAAAGCTTATTTTGCTACCGGCATAGAGATTTTTTTAAGCTGGTAGTGGATATGACTTCGACATAATATTGCCTCTTCCATCGCGGCCTAAACACGTAAACGTATTTTTCCTCTGGAAAGAGTTACAGGCTTTCTTGTGATCTGTTTATCACATTATTAAATAAATTTTCAAATACGACTGTAAGTTCCAGAGATCATTCCAGATTTACATAAGTAAACATATAGATTTATATGAATATAGGTAGTGACTAGCCGTTCCCGCCCGCTGCGCTGGGCGAATTTTAAAAGTAAATTATACAATAAAAAATAAACCATCTAGGATAAATTTCGCATCAAATGGCTGTAGTTTCATGTTAATACGATCAGCGGTTTAGGCGTGAAAGAGCCTCAAACAAAGACTAATTTAATTATATATATATATATATATATATATATATATATATATAGATTTGTAAAAAATAACATCCAGCTTCAAAGTTAAACCTCCCACTAGACGTGGTTGCTGTGACAGTTCGAAAGGCATTAGTATACCTCTGGAGATACGTTTAACGTTTAGATAAAGTTCACGTGATAAGTGTGTAACTCACATTTTATTGTTCTCTTTAATGCTAAAATGAAACGCACTAAGTCATTTAAGTCAAATAATAAACATTATTTAGTATTTTCTTTGATTAACGTGAGTGTTACACATTTAAATAGAACACTTTTAGGACTAGGGGTCTCGAGGGCCCTGAAAACGAGATCTGGGAAGATCTTGAAACGTCGGGTTAACTAAAATAATAATAAAAATGTAACTATTACGCAAAATTCTAATGTAAAAACACAACTACAATTACACGCGTTTTATTACTTTAAAAGTACTACTTTACCAGTGGGAGGGTCCTATGCACAGGAAGCCAGCTAAATTATGGGTACCACAACGGCGCCTATTTCAGCCGTGAAGCAGTAATGTGTAAACATTTACTGTGTTTCGGTCTGAAGGGCGCCGTAGTAGTAAAATTACTGAGCAAATTAGACCTAACATCTTGTCTCAAGGTGACTATTGTAATTGTCGTGCCGCTCAGAATTATTGGGTTTTTCAAGAATCCTAAGCGGCACTGCATTCTAATGGGTAGGGCGTTTCAATAAGCATTAGCTGAACGTCCTGCTCGTCTCGTCCTTTATTTTCATAAAAAAAGTGTTTTATTTGAAGTAGGCATGTGTATCTGATCTTTGAGCCAACCGCTTATCAAGAACCTTTCGGTATATTAATCGAGGTTCTTCGCTCTATAAGACCGCCGTAAGGACTATCCGTGTTATGATTGTCCAGTCAACGACTCATCTGTCGGTTATCTCGTTAGTTAAGTCAAAGTACTTGCTGACCTTGTCCTTCTCAGCTGACATTATCCTATAAGGTCTAATACACGTACTTTTGAATAGGCAACAACATCCTATTTCCAATGGTTTAGATATTTATATTACGATCCGTCAGCGACTTCGCTCAGATTAAACATGATTTTGTTCCTAATTTCATCCCTTTTAAATTTTTCGCACCGAGTTCTTAAATGTTTTCTAAAATCTAACTTACTTCTTGTAACATGAGCTATCAGTAAAAGCGGTATGAACAGATTGTCAGACAATAAATACCTGTTATTTCGATATCACAAACACAAACATCAAAATAAACAAAAGTGAGAATGTGTATGTTATCAGCTTTCGCATAATACCTACACTTGGATTATATTTTTTCTTAACTTTAAACTTCCTTCTTAAAAACTCTTCATCTTTAAATCATCGTGAAATATCTATTCTTTCATTTAATCCTTCAACCTTTGAAATAGATAGAAATCATTGGGGACTATGAAGTAGCCAAGTGTCGGTGAACCTGTGAGCCGTCATCTACATGGAACAAAATAATTATTACTTTTTGCCTTGCCATTTCTCACTAATTTCATCCCGCAGTTAAATTACTTAAGTGTTGGAGATGATGGTCTCTTCCAGGTTATAAGACTGTTCTTTTAAAACTATATAAATACATAATGATATATAAATAATATGAATAATATTCTAGACGGAACTAACATGTTATAAATTTCGAACCAACGATGTCAAACTTTAGTAACGGGAAGAGTGAACGTTTCCGTCTTAGTTTAAAAATCTCTCCAGAACTTGAACTCAAATAAAAATTGGATCGACGCCGGTTAATCATAACGCTATAATGTCATATAGAAAGTAGTAATCCCTGAGAAGATATAGGTAAATATAATAATTACCTGTAAGTTGTGGTAGAACCACAGGGCTCCAGTGATGGAGATCGCGAACCACAGGAACAATGTGAAAACTGATATTTGGCTGATGTGGAGGGCGTTCAGTAGCGTTGACAACACCACCGCCAGAGCGTGGCACAACACGATCGGCAGGGCACATCTATCTATGATATCCCATGGCACTTCCTGTAAAAACATTGTTAATTAAACTTCAGGAAGTTTCGGACAGAAAGTCTTAAATTCAGGACAAAAAACTAAATAAAACTGAGACATCTCAACAGCCAATGAAACTCCTAAGATCCACTTCAATGTTGTCATGGGAGACTTCAACGCAAAACTGGGCAAAAGTAGCAGCGTTGAGTTGAGAGTGGAGTAATTTGGTTATGGAAATCGGAACGGTCGAGGCCAGATGCTGGCTGACTTCATAGAGAAGGAGGATCTCTATATGATGAAATCCTTCTTCATGAAGCCGGAACATCGCAAATGGACTTGGATTAGCCCCGATGATTCCAGAAAACGTGATATTGACTTCATTATGGCGACCAACAGACAGATATTCACGTAAGTAAATAAATATTTAGTTTTCCATCCCTCTCTTTTAATGACTAAGTTATAATAGGACTCTAACGATCGCTCTTATTATACGGTTCAATATCCGTTAATTATTATTTCATTCATGTAGACCATTGGCAACGAAGCCATCAGTTAAGTCAAGCCTCAAACTAAAACAAGTTATTATTATTAGTATTCCAAATCTACACGTTATTCACTAAGAATTTTAGAAACATTTATTTATTCAATAACTAATTATGGGTTGTAGAGGTACCTCTATCACGACCTTCATCCTCCAATAGCGGTTATAATTTATGGAATTGTAATAATCTTCTAAAACCATCATCAAAATGACGTTACTTTAATAGACTAAAAATTTAATTTATTCATAATGACGTTATAATTATTAAAATCTTAATAAGTATAAACCCAGTATCCTGATGTTTATTTCCAGTGAACTCCCTAACTAATGAACGGATTCTAATGGAGAATACTTCATGGAGTGCAGTTTAGTCCAACTTGAGAGATAGTATATGGACATATTTTCTATGAGAGAATTTATTGAGAGTTCTTCTGGGCTCGTTCTTCAATTTCATCAAAAAAACAGGGAGCATATTATTTTACGAAATAATCCTTGATGTAATGAAATATTATTGAAAATTCATTAAAGCAGTATTTTATTTATTATGTACAGAACAACGTCTGTCGTGTCAGGTGGGTGTTATATATATATATATGTCGGGATATAATGTTATCCAACACAATAATATATTACTAGCTGATTCGGCAAACGATGTATCGCCATAAAAAATAATTAAAAAACGAGCAATGAATTTTTTTAGGGGTGTAAAAAATTGTTTACGACCTACTATCGACCTATTCTCGGACCTACCAAATATACAATATATAAGATTTCATAAAAATCAATCCAGCCGTTTCGGAGGAGTATGGCAACTAACATTGTGATACGAAAATTTTTATTTAAATATAGATAATCATTATTAAATTTTGGTATTAAACTTAATTCCTAGAACATATTTTTTTTTGATATTATTTATTGACAGCTGTCGATTGCTGATTATCGTTCATAATAAGAATGTTAAGATATAGTTAGAAATAGTATCAAGTTATTTCTTGTAAGAGGAGGAGAGGAAAGTCTTCTTAAAGAAACGAACGAAGCGAAAAAATTAAAATAAATTTGAAGGAATGGGATTATCCCCAGTAAAACCTCCTTTTAAGCATATCCAGTAGCCATAAGAACTGTGTTAGCATTACTTGATTACATCACTGGCATCTGTACCTACTCCTTGAACCTCTCTCTCTCTCCAACTGCTTTCCAAACTTTCGCATTACGCTGAGTATAATATTATAACTGTTAAAGGCAGATGATGTAACTATCGTCCTATCTATTACTTCATCGACTGTTTTGTTACTTGTTCCTAATAATAAAAGCTTTTGTATTAAACTTTAGAACTGATATTTTATGCTATATATTAAATCTTTGAGGAAAACACAGGCTGCTCGCATTATAAGATAAAGTTATGTTCTATCTACAGTTTTACAGAAATTAAAATAGCCGAGGTGGGTGTTACCTTCTGTAACCTTTCTTAATAAGAGTTCAAGTTATTCTTTACAACAACCTTGTCCGGCTATAAGTTGTGTTATAATAAAATTTTATTGTAATGTGCTGAGAAATAATATTTTGCTTTACTGGATACAGAACTTTTGTCTGCACCAAAATTCGCAAAAGAAATTACTACACAGCCAGTCATCTTGTAATATTAGGCGAGCAATACGTTATTTATAGAATACAATATGTAAATTAATTCCAATCCGTAAAAAAACTCAAATGGTTTGATGATTTAACAATTTATTTTATTATTTTATTGGCCTCAACACGAAACCACCCCAATTCCCAGAACGGAAAATAAGGAAAACGGAAATAATTCTGTTAGACAGTGCTACGGTCACTTTATGTTTCCACCAAAGAGCATATCAATACAACGTAATAAGAGGCGAAAAAAATACGGGACTATAAACTGAATTCTAAGTTTAAATTAAAAAGTCTTAGTAAAAATTGAAATTTTGTTTAGTATGAAACGTGCAGTCATTTGAAATTAGTTTGAAATAGTAGTAATTACAGTAAGGCTATTAGCGATGAAGTATTATCCGGCTAAGTTTTAAAACGAACAGTTGCTTTAAACGTAGTGGATTTCGTCTATCTCCGTTTGTTACAAGATTATAACCGTCATCTGTCATTCTATCAATGACTGCGCGTTTGATACAATCGAGTGAATCGGTTTTTTCTGAGAGACTTTCGCTAGGCTGGTTTCCACAATATCTCTAATCCGAGTCACATTTTACGAAAAGTAATTAAATATTTCATTCAATTTGTGATCATATCTTTGGTATATTCAAAACCGTGAAATTCATCATTTCTGTGTTATCTATTGTAATTGATGGCAGTTTGATGTAAATTTAAATTCGTTATTTACTTACGGCCGTTCCCAATATACTATCTGCAGATAGAGATAAATTACTACTTCTACTGTCCCAATATACCCGATAAGTCATTCTTATCGCCTTATATTGGGACGCGTGAATTGCAATTTCCATACGAATTTCTATCGCTGGAAAGCTATACGTCGTCCCATTGACAGACAACGTGTACGGATAAGGTGAGCTACCGTCGATAAGTTTATTGGGACAGAAAAGTCAACGATAGTTACGATTTTTATCTCAAGTAAGAGATAGACTGAATATTGAGAATGGCCGTTAATGTATGTTGCTGATTGTCAGCAACATACGTTATTATTGTTGTCTGACATATAAATTCTCCAGAAACGTATGTTGGATGTCCAAGGTAGTCCAAATCGTCACCTCTAACGATATCACTTGCAACCAAAATATGACGAACAACAGAAATCATGAGAGCTTTGCTGAACTTTTCATATTTTGACTTATGTCGTCATTGACAAATTTAATAAATAATAACAATCATATTTTTATTTTCACTGGAAAATGTCAGTCGTGTCTACGTCAAAGCACTATTTATATCATCATCATTTGCTTTTAAATACGTACGGAATAATTTTCCGGAATAAATGCGATTACACTAAAAATAAAGAATACAATTTTAAACATTGTTTTTTAAATTTAATTCGTTTTCGTAACGGCATTTAGTAAATCATTGACTCTCTTGTATAGCATCTTAAAAGTTCGTGGACTTAGTTAGTAGAAAGTGATATTAAACAGATTGATTTCGAGATATGGTGTTACAGAAGAATACTTGGGTTATCGAGGACATAGTTGCGGGCCAACCACTGCATACTATGAGAACTCTCAAAATCACTTTATGTAAGTAGCTGTAAGTCACGGAAATGACACATATGTCTGTCAAAAAAATATTTCTTCTTATTGAATCTACTGCTATTTCGTAAAGGGTTGAGCTAATAAGAAGAAGTAGCAAGAAACTCATTGCAACTCTTTTATATCAAGATTTACATTATCATAGTTTTACAAATCATTTCAATTACAATATAATATGTAAAGTGATGCAACAAATATACTCAAACGTCAAATAGAAAATGCCTTACACGAGTAAGTCAAAAAATAAATGTAAATTAATGCAAAACAAAAGTTATTGAGTACAGTAGCTGCATCATCCGTACACACCGTAAATAAATAAAGGAATTTTGTGAGCATTGTATAAGGCGTGTGAAGGTTAAGCAAGATTTCTCCCATACCACGAATATCAAGAACTCATAACTCCATCTGTGATAGAGTAGATATTTTTAAAGATTCTTTACCTGCGTTTAAAAAACTATTACGAGATTGTTAGGCGCCAAATGATTGATGTTCTTCTTCTTTTTTCTTCTTTTCAAATTCGCATGTATCTTGAATTTATAATTTTTGTTTTATTTTATACTAGCTGACCTGTTTTGCCATATGGCAAACGGTCTGTTCTATATATAATGTTCTATATAGATTATACGAGGGCTGCACTAAAAGTATATGGAATATTTCCACTAATCCTGTCATATTAAAATCTTTGTAATTGAAAACTCCTTGGTTTTAAAAATCGAATACCATTTATTTATTTTAAAAAAGATTCTCGGTCTTTCCACAAGGTCTTTTCAAACTTGTTTAGTCGTTGAGAAAATGGAATTGACTCGAGAAAATTCTAGAGCGATGATTTATTATGACTTTCGAAGTGGTTAACACAAAAACAGTGTGTTGACCGGATGATTTCTGCATTTGGTAATGAAGCCCCATACAAAACCACAATTTATCGCTGGTTTGCTGAATTTAAACGTGGACGTGTAAGGCTCAGTGATGATCCCCGTCAAGGTCGTCCAAAAACTACAGTCACCAAAGAAAACGTTGATGCTGTGCGTAAGCTGATTGAGGAAGATCGACATGTGACATACCGCGAAATTCAGGTAACTTTAGACATTGGCATGAGTTGAATACAAATAATCTTGCATGAACAATTAGGTGTAAAAAAGTTGTTTTCCCGATGGATAACGCATTTGCTCTGTGAAAATCAAAAAGCGGCTCGCGTTACTTGGTGCGTCAGAACTCTCGAAAGATTCCACGCAGGATCCTCAAATGCTGTAAACAACATCGTATCAGGTGACGAATCCTGGATATACGCGTACGAACCCGAAACAAAAACGAGTTTGGGTGTTCGAAAATGAGTTAAAGCCAAAAAAAATTGTTCGTTCACGAAGTGTTGAAAAAAAAATGGTGGCCACGTTTGTCTCCAAAACCGGCCATGTTGCGACTATTCCTCTTTAGGGACAAAGAACGGTTAATGCAGAATGGTATGCTAGCATTTGTTTGCTACAGGTCGTTTCTGAACTCCGTAAAGAGAACTGCAACCACCGCATCATCCTCCATCACGACAATGCGAGTTCTTACACCGCGCACAGAACAAAAGAGTTTTTAGAGCAAGAAAACATAGAATTATTAGACCATCCGCCGTACAACCCCGACCTAAGCCCTAATGATTTCTATATTTTCCCTAAAATAAAGAATAAATTGCGCGGTCAGAGATTTTCATCACCTGAAGAAGCTGTGGTGAACAACTACGTGAACGCCTACAAAACGGCCATTTTGGAGACCCCAACTTCCGAATGGAATGGTTGCTTTAATGAATGGTTCCATCGTATAAATATGTGTCAAATTTCTCGGAGAATACTTCGAAAAGCAATAAATACATTTTTAAATTGTAATATTGTGTCACTTCCTTGATTGCCGAAATTTTCAGTGCCGCCCTCGTATATGTAAACCTTCCTTGAGCTTCAACGAATCTATTACAAAAAATTTCATTGAGATCGGTCGTATAGTTTAGGAGTTATTAGGGAACATACAAACATACATTCTCTTTTATATATATGGATTATTGTTTTCTTGGTGTAACGGAAGCAAAGACTGTGCATGTTGTGACATCTTAATTTGTTGTACATTCAACTCATTATTTGTTAATATTCTATATATTTTAAGCGTATTAGAATGTAAAAACTATTAGTTGTCCTATAAATAAATCTATATATATATATATATATATATATATATATAAATGAATTGCTGTTCGTTAGTCTCGCTAAAACTCTAGAATGGCTGGACCAATTTGGCTAACTTTGGTCTTAAATTAATTGTGGAAGTCCAGAGAATGTTTAAAAGGTGAATAAATATAAAAATGCTCGGAATTAAATAAAAACAACGATTTTGATTTTCCTTTGATGTGTCCCCCGTCGTTCTTAAATCAAATAGAAATAATAGTTTAAAAATGAATAACTAATTAGAATTTTTATATCTTTCTAACTTTCTCAAGAGGTAAAAAATAAACTTAAATTTAGGTTACCATATTTGGTGGATTACTTACAGTTGTTGACTATCTATGAAATTACTTTTATCTTAATTGAAAAAGTATGGCGATGTGTTCATTTAATATAAAGTTAATAAAGTTTTAAGATATAAAGATATTTATAAGTACTACGTGCTTATTCATGTGTGTACGCGGAAGAAGTTGCGGGTATCAGCTAGTATAAAATATATATATACGTCAAGCAGCGTCTATTCTTCCACTGTACAATCTTATATCTTGACATGTGGAGGGGTATTCCTCTAATGTCTAGTGGTGCAGGGAAACGTTGAGGACACACGAGCTCCAGGAAGATCGCCCAGAAGATGTAGTGACCAAAGTCAATAAAGCTTTGGACGGACCACTATTCCAATGCGCTAAGCAAGCATCGGTACGCGATGAGTGGTGAAGCATTTTTTTTTGTTTTATATGAGAGGGGTCAAATGGGCAAGAGGCTCACGGGATGGGGAGAGGTGAGGCAACCGCCCATGGACATCCGCAACAACAGGTGTGTCAAGAAATGCGTTGCCGGCCTTTAAGGTGGGTTATATGCTTTTTTCTTGAAGGTCCCTAAGTCGCATTTGTTCGGTAAGACCGCTGCCGGTAGTTGATTCCACAAAGTGGCTGTGCGAGGCAAGAAATTTCGAACAAAACGCGCGGTTGTGGAATGCTAGACGTCTACGTGATGCGGATGGTACTTTGCACGTAATGTCCGGTAGTGGAATTCGGCCGCTGGAATCAACCCGAACAGCTCCTCTGAGCACTCCCCGTGATAAATGTGGTAGAAGATGCAGAGAGAACCTACATCTCTACGCATTGCTAGAAAATTTACAATGCAAGCGAGCCACGGCACCGTTATGACTTACGGCCGTTCCCAATATACTATCTACAGATAGAGATAAATTACTACATTCTACTGTCAGTAATTCGCTCAGAACTTTCGACTGGGTGAACCGATTTTGATAATTATTTTTAATTTAAAAGCTGGTGTTTCCCGTGTGGCATATTCCCCTGTTTCCCTATTTGCTTGCTATGTTTGAGTCGGTGACAGCCTAGGTAAGTTTGTTACAACATACATAGTCCTGCCGCCGAATTCCACCTTCGCACGACACGCCACAAATTAGGATATCATCCCCACCATCTGGATGTGTGGCGGTCCTCCACAGTGCGGTTTTCAAGGAGCTTTTATCCACGCACTACAAAGCTGTGGAATGAGCTTCCTTGTGCGGTGTTTCCGGGACGATACGACATGGGTACCTTCAAAAAGAGCGCGTACACCTTCCTTAAAGGCCGGCAACGCTCTTGTGAATCCTCTGGTGTTGCAAGAGAATGTGGGCGGCGGTGATCACTTAACACCAGGTGACCCGTACGCTCGTTTGTCCTCCTATTCCATAAAAAAAAAGTTATAGGTGAAATGGGCTTGAGAGGCACGCAGGCCGCGGCGGGACGCTCACGACACGGATTCCAAAAATAACAATAATCGTAACAAGAATTAGATTAATTAATTAGATTATCTAAGAATAGGAAATTATTTTTATAATTTTAAGCGCATATTATAACTCTTGTTTTGGAATACTATTATTGAAGTCTTGGAAGGTTGTTTTTTTATTCATTTTTTTATTTGAATATGCATAAACTTTAAAACAATGAAAGGACAAGGAAAAAGCCAACCTGGAAGTGAAACATTTTTAAAACAATGTAACATATCCATATTTTTTTATGGAAAAGTTAATGTTAAGTAAAACATTGAGGAGGAGAACAAAATATGTATCAGTGCCTGTTAATAAAACTTCATTTATAGATTAAAATGGAGTTTCTTGCCACTTCTTCTCATTAAAGCTCAACTTTTCCGAATTGGTGGTTAAATCTTTAATATTCATAAGTGTCATATTGACCTAAGTGTCTGAATGTTTTTTTTTCTTTCTTTTCTCTCTCGTCATAGAAGAACAGTTTCCATTCTACACGTATTTTCTAATTAAGGGTTGGGGTCCAACCCAGTAAATGCTTAAGTTGAATTGGTTGAAAAATTTTAGTTTGGTTTTGAAGTGAAAACATGTTTAAGCTAATTGAGCAATTTATTGTGTGGGTATTGAATAATACTCACCCGTCACGCCCTGCTATGTAACGCTTGTTTGGGTAAAGTTGGCTTGAGTTGACTAAGGAAGCGTTTTTAAAATATAAAATGTTATTTTTTATGAATATAAAATCTTCCTAAAGACACACCGTTTTGTTGTTTAGTCAAATGATATCGAAGCGTTAACCCATTGATATTGTTCGACCAATTATATTGCGTACCGAAAATAAGTTCAACTTAATTATTGACCCAATAAGTAAAATTAAAAATTAAATTAAAAGTCAAAGGTCAATAATCGGATATAAATTTATAATTTACTTACGACCGCTGATATTAAATTACAGAACCAACATCACTGTGAGAAGGTTATCAATCAAGTCTTAAAATAGATTTCATATTTACTGCCAACCTCGATAAATGGGGAAATGATTCATTTTAATTTTACCGAGCTCTAATCCCCGTGTCGATTGTTCGCAGAAAAAACAAATGTGCTTTATGATATTCTAGATATAATATTATCTATTCCAAAGTAATTTACTTCTAACAATCTAATGCAATAAAGTACCACTAATTAAAAGCACAGATTCAAAATATTAAATTGCTCGTCTATTTGACACTTAGACGTAAGGGTACAACTAGACGACGCGACGCGGACGGTCCGAATTCGATGTTGGGCGCGGCTAGAAATGCATGCTATCTTATCTAACATCATGCGAAAGTGATACACGCTGTAAAGAGCAGTAAGAAGCTAATGAGCTGAAGCACACATTTTACATGAATGATTTATAACGAAAAATTTTTTGATTTATTCCCGCATGGCAACAGTTTTGCCATTTTCAAAGTATCTACATAAATATTTTATTTACGCCCATTCGTTAAATGGAAGTTTCGACGCCTATAGCTTTTAACACATTATTTTTTACAGTTTTTTGTTTCCATACAAGGCTAGATGATAATGAGACAAATATATATATTAAATCACATTTTAAACGTACACACACCGTAAGATAGTAATCTGAAAATTTCTTGAAGTAGGCGTTACTTTACGGAAATCCAGAATTATACAAATGATTTAAGTTTTCTTTAGTGTTAATTCCGCCAATATTTGCTTTTAAACAATTCGACACGTGTTTCGCCTGACTTCTCAGTCTCGTGCCAGATTTTGGCGAGACAAAACGCCCTGAGGATGCCTCGTGTAGAGGCGCACACGTGTCGAATTGTTTAAAAACAAATATTGGCGGAATTAGCACTAAAGAAAACTTTAAAAAAAAAGATAGTAATCGCCATACTACGTGTTTCATGGATCCTACAAGCGCAACCAAAAGTTATAAAAATGCCGCATGTTGTGCCCAACTAGGCAGCATTTTTTGCTTTGAAACCTTCCACTTGTTACATTATAAGTATTTCAATTGTTGAAAGAGTATTATTATATTAAAGTAAAGCCGCTATCCCACCGCTGTGCATTGTGGCACGAGATTAATTTCTTTGACAACGTAGGTCTACGTTTCCACTGTAGCACACACTATATAGGAATATAAACGCACGACTATGTACACCTATAGCGTAGCTGTCCACCGCGGCGCACGGAGAGGCTACGCAAGTGCACACACGTTAACAGCGTTGAGCTATATAAGCGCCTTTTCTAGCATGCAACACATATGTCAATGACGTTTATAGATGCTTAGCGTATCCGAGGACTGCAGTGGACACAATCACATACATTTTCTTTTAAGGCGAAGCTTACGTGCTACGTAGATACTTACATACGTGCGTAGTCTCTCCGTGCGCCGCGGTGGGACAGCGGCTTAATGTACTCGCACTTAAACGCATTTTATATGACGCAGGGAAAATGTTTGTTTAGACTGGAGAAGATTCCCTTTGGAATAAACTTATTTGATCTCTTAGAACGCAACATTTTCATATATACCGCACACTTCGTAAGTTTGTTGTCCGCAAATAACACGTAATCTATATAAATAAAAGCGAAATACCACTCACTCACTCACTGACTGACAGACTGACTAATCACGAAATCTCAGAAACCACAAAGCCTACAAACATGAAATTTGAAAGGTAGGTTCTTTCTAGGACGTAGGTGTCAGCTAAGAAACGGATTTGAGAAAACCCTCCCCTAAGGGGGTGTGAGGGGGCTGTTGAAGGTTGTATGAAAGCCTTTTTAGGCGTCGCTATCAGCTAAGAAAAGGATTTTACAAGAAGGGCGTGAAGTTGGGGTTGAAATGTTGAATGAAAGTCTTATGAAGTTTGGCCGTAGTGGTTTTATTTGTATAGGTACACATAAAATTAAAATACCTTTGACACCTACGCCTTTCGATGATAAAATTATTGAATAAAAATTGTTATACTTAGTCATCATGATCAACCTATAGTCGGCTCACTACAGTTCCGGGATCTCCTCTCAGAATGAGAAGGCATAGTGTAGATGCAGTGTATAGTGCAGATTGGTGGAAGTACGGATTGGCAGACTTCGCACACATAATAATCCTATGGAGAACCATTGCAGAAGGCGTGCAGGTTTTATTACGATGTTTTTCTACACCTTTAAAGCCAGTCATGTCTTAACTATAAGCCCATCACTGCTTTTTCAAGTAAAACTTAGTATTTACATAATTCATAATGTCTTTTTTAAATAAGTTAGCGTTAGATATTTGAACATTTTTTTTATTGAAAACATTACAATAAAACTTAAAGCCAGCCTTATCAAATTACTATTCAAATCATGTCCGCGTGGAAGGGTGACAGGAATACTGGCTGCATGGATGAATGAGTCAGCCCTTCTGTCACCAGCTGCGGCTATTAAATATTTATAAAAATTTCCCCAAAAATTACCTTAATAATTTTCATCATCATTTGCACTTACGATTTCCCCATAAACTTCCCTAATACGTTTCATGATAATTTGCAATAATATATTGCCTATAAGTTTCTGTAATAATTTCCCCGAATAATTTGAAAAATAATTTCCCCAATATTTGCACAAAAACTAAATAAAAAAGTAACAAAATTAATTAAATTTTGAAACCAATTTGAATATAAATGTCTGCTGCAATTTCCGGTTAAACTATGCTACGCGATGCACAACTGCGCAATAAAGCACGGGGACAATCCTTGAAAGTAGCCGGTAAAGAACTCAGAAATGATTGTTTCTCGCATGGTCAGTTGTATGTGGCGTACTCCAAAGTGCACAAGCTAGTTTAGTTATTCTTCAACCCGTAAGAATAACCAGAAATGTTGTTTACAGGGAAGTTTTAATAAAATATTAATATCAATTCTTTTTTTCCATACCATCGCATTACCAATTGCAATTAAAATAAAGCAACAATTTCTGGTTAAGATATTATGCTACTCGATAATCTTATTATAATAATAAAGCCAGAATCAAACTTTGAAAACAGCCAGTGTGTATCTCAGAATATGTAAAATGTAATTTTTTTGCGGGGAAGTTTGGAAAAATTAAACCAGTCAGCTCGTTATTCCAAAAATTATAATGTAAATTGCGACCTCTATAGGTATGAGCTATGAAGTGCGGTTTTTAATAGCGGTGTCCTATCGCTACCGCACAGAACAGAAAGGTAGGACTTTTTTCGATAGTTTTGATTGCCCTTCCAGCAGGAAAATAATCTCATAGGAAATCAGTAATATTAAATTGTACGTGGATGAAGTCGCTAGTACTTGAATATGTGAGTGCAGGTCTCCTTCGGAATTCTTACCCAATTGTCCATTTGGTAAAATCAAATCGGGAAAGGAAAGTGTGACAGTGTTAAAAGTATAAAACTAGCGTGATTCAAAGAATGACTAATATAAATACCTTGGAGGGTGACGTTGTGGTCTTAATAAGAGAGCCACGTCGAGCGGAAGGACGGCGATGCATCGAAGGTGCCGTGATGGAGGCGCGACGGGTCACATCCCCTGCCGCCATGCTGCTTCAGTCCTGCACCATCATAGAAGGTAATTAAATAATCTGCCAATAAAACGCACCCTGGAATGTGATTTCTTAATATTAGCTTCTACATCTATGATAATTCCTTACAAAGCGCTAAGCAAACTGTCCAGAGGTGATAGATTGGTCGAATACAAGAACGAATTGTGAACGTAGTTCTATAATTGGCCTCTAACACGATGCCATATATCACTGAAATATTAAAAATTTACATTGCTGATTTTGTTCTAATAAACCGAAAAATGTGATGACACAATAACTATAAAAATCTAAGGTTATTAATAATTCCGAGTTACAACGCTTAAGATTAACACGCGCCTTGCTAGTGTCTGAGTTTTCTTCGAGCCTTCTGTGTTTGACACACCAAAATTATTTTCAATGACAAGTTGCTTCTCAGCAACATTTTTTCACTGTCAAATCAACTATTCGGTGTCTAATAAATACGCGAAAGATTAAGAACATTCTCGTATTTTAGTATTCTCTTCACCGTTGGCACGGCATTGCTTACCTTGTTACCTAAGTTGTAAAGTCGAATTTTGATTTACCTAATGCAGACCAGTATATAAATAAGAGTGCGAGTGGGCGCCTGTATCTCTCAATTTAAAGTAAAACAAAGCGAAGTGGGATATTACTGACCATAGATATAAGCCTTTGGGTAAAACCTCATGCTAGATTTGTATGTTAGCAAGCCTATCCGCCGAGCTATATATCCTGCCCACTGCCAATTCAGTTTCGAAACCATCTGGTCTGTGTCGGTGACTTTAGTTTTCTTTCTGATCTTCTCATTTCTGATTCAATTCGAAGAAACTAGCTCATAGATAGTGATCATGTCTGCGCTCCGTATGTCTTCACTGGCAACTCACACTAGCTAAAAACCTTCGTCTTAAGATACTGTGGTATTTGGGGCGAGAAGATTTTACGGAAGCAAAAATTCGTGCGTGTGGTGTCACACCAAAATAGCAACACCCCATTTCCTCCCGTGGGTGTTGTAAGAGACGACTAAGGGATACAAAGAATGGAGGATGGGTAGCTGCATCACCTGAGAGCACCACCATCAACTGCGATCGCCAACCCGCCTGCAAAGCGTTGCGATTATGGCAACACCCCCGAAATACAAAATATCTTGCATATTAAAAAAAAATATATTCTGTTTTTCAAATTTTATTTGTGTATTAATCCTAGAAGTGATTAATACACAAAAAGTTATCACTTTAAAAACATAACATTTTGCTTAGATTTACAAGAGCGAAGTCTCAAGTCAATTTCCTAATATGCAAATATTAGGGTTGAGCAGGTTATCAACTGTAAAGTAGATCCTGTAGATGAAGCCACAACCTGAGCGTTGCACAAGGCAAACAAGATTTTATAACGATACGTTACTCGAACGGTTGGCTCAGTTGGTTAGAGCACCGGCATGGAACGCCTGTGGTCGTGGGTTCGAGTCACGCATCGTTCATAAAATTTTATTTTTCAAATTTTATTTGTATATTTTATGTATCTATCTTATTAATAAGGTTATTCTGAAATATAAGATAGAAAGACTTTTCATGAAAATAATATATTATATCAGGCTTCACTTGAGGACCATTGTCATGATTAGATTCTAACCACAAAATTCATGCAAATTTAACATAAGTGATACATATCCTTGGAGTGCATATTATTTTGAAAACCAATGGGCTAATATGAACGGTTTCAAGAGAGGACATTTTTCAACTATTGACGAGAATCTGTTTCTTTTTAATGAAAATAAGGGACGAGACGAGCAGGACGGTCAGCTGATGTTAATTTATGCGCCCTGCTCATTACAATGCAGTGCCGCTCAGGATTATTGAAAAACCCGAAAAATTCTGAGCAGCACTACAACTGCGCTCATCGCCTTGAGACATAAGATGTTAAGTCTCATTTGACCAGTAATTTTACTAGCTACGGCACTCTTCAGACCGAAACACACTAATACTTAGACATTACTGCTTCACAGCAGAAATAGGCGCCGTTGTGATACCCATAATCTAGCCGGCATCCTGTGCAAAGGAGCCTCCCACTGGTACTCTGTTGTTCTCTTTGTAATTATTCCGCATAATATACAATCCTATCGTTTCTGTAGCCACTCGCGAGGTAACGACAACATAAACACCCCATAAAATACGCCAACGCAAAACGTATTCGTACAGAAATGTTTCCATATAGCCAGGTATGGGATACTTTAATAACATTAGATACGCAATACCTGGGTTTATTACAATATAAAAAGAAAATTTATAATAGCAGCCATAAAGTACATAATGGTTTTATGAGGTTATAATAACAATGCTGTAATAATAATTAAGTTTTATGTTGCGGTACAGTAAACATGTTACAATTCGTTCACTGTAGTATGTTTATGTTGTAGGCATTGTGTATTGTAGGCTTTTTCTATGTTTAACTGTCTCTGTCTCGTCTTGAGCTCAATGCAGATTATCATGATCTTCGAATACTATTTTATTAATTTTGTAAAAGCAGTACCAAACAGAAGTGGGAGGCTCCGTTGCACAGGATGCCGGCTAGATTATGGGTAACACAACGGCGTCTATTTCTGCCGTGAAGCAGTAATGTGCATGAGCATTACTTTATTTCTGTAGCTACTGAAATTACTGGGCAAATGAGACTTAACATCTTATGTCTCAAGGTAACGAGCGCAGTTGTAGTGCCCCTTGGAATTTTTGGGCTTTTCAAGAATCCTGAGCATCACTGCATTGTAATGGGCAGGACGTTACAACTACCATCAGCTGAACGTCCTGCTCGTCTTGTCCCTATAAAAAAAGACTTATTAGATCGACTTTACAGGGTAATAGGCATAACGTTATATTAGCGTTATGGTTACCACAGTTTCTAGATAACTCGCTAATGTGCCTATGTACATACAGAACATTATCAAGAATAATATATTGAGATGCAACAGTGCATATATTGTATTAAGGACTAAATATAGTTCAATCAAAATGCAGTTCTCAGACAGAATACACAAAGAGGTAGGTAGTAATGTAATAAGGTGAACACGAGAAATGAAATGAATATGAATTGTGTCATGGAGCCTATTTTGAAATATGGATTTCGATAGGACAAAAGAATATTAGCAGCAACTCGCTCGGAGGAATGCAGATATTCCAATGCAAACATTTTGTTACGCACGAACTTGTGGATAAAAATATAGTGAGCTAATCTTAAAGGTCAGTGAGCCGAAGGTGTAAGTAATACATGAATAATTTATCAGAACGTTCCATCTCCCGGACGTAACTCCATGTTTCGATTTTCGGAAAAGGCCTTCGATCTTGTTAGTCCTTACGTTAGGTTTTACTGCGTCAACTGACTTAACAAAAGTGTGTATTACACAATATTTTTTTAACGTAATAACCCGCTAATTTATATAGAGAGAGGCCAGTCAGTTTAACGGCCGTTCCCAATATTCAGTCTATCTCTTACGTGAGATAAAAATCGTAACTATCATTGACTTGTCTGTCCCAATAAACTTATCGACGGTAACTCACCTTATCCGTACATGCTGTCTGTCAATGGGACGACGTATAGCTAACTTACCAGCGATAGAAGTTTTTATGGAAATTGCAATTCACGCGTCCCAATAAGGCGATAAGAATGACTTATCGGGTATATTGGGACAACTTCAGCTTATTGACAGCTACTGACAGTGGAAGGTAGTAATTTATCTCTATCTGTGGATAGTATATTGGGAACGGACGTTAATGACGACACATCTGGGCGGACACTTCAAAAATCAGTGCCGTTTGCAAAAGTGTTAAAACAGTTATTAAAACACGTATCGTGACATTTGTGTTTTTGTATGTATGTTTTTAATGTTTTCACACAAAAACTACTGAGCAATTTCAAAAATTCTTTCACGATCAAAAAGCTGCATCTTCACTGAGTGACATAGGATATATTACATTTAAAAAAAGGGATCCCTAATTTAAATTCAATAATATAACCCAAGGTGTGAAAAAATCTGTCATTGCGTGCGCTGCGGAAACCATTGATGATAGAACAAAAAAATGTTCCACAGTATTATAGAACATAATAATATCTGCAAAAAAGTCCGCAATACCATATGTCCAACTACTGTAGTTATGTCACTATAACAATTTTTTACATATACGAGTACTTATTGTGAAGTTACATTTGAAGTTGAACCTCATGAAATATAAATATGTATAAATATTTTAAGTAACAATAAATTGAAAACTATTTTTAAAATAATAATACGTGGGAGAAATTTAACAATTCGTCATAAGGGTGCAAGTTGTAGGCACGAGACGAAATCAAGTAGCTAAATACACAGAAGTGGAATCTTCGCTATTAGACGTCATTGTAATGAAAATTTGTTGCTTTTTTATTATTTATTTATAGCGTTGATAACGACCCAACAAAATCAACTCACACCAAAAAACCATAAAGGAATAATATTTAAACCATTAATTACACTTGATTACATATAAAAAAATTTAGCCTAATGTGAAAATACGTACGTAAAAGGTTACACCTTTATTTTACTGTCTGGTTTTTACAGCAATTAAAAATAAGACCAAACACATTAAAGATGGATTTTTAAAATAACTTTTTGCCCGCAAAACCGCGTTATTCAATTGAGATTGAATCACTATCTTATATAAATTATATATTGTATGCAGGCAATAAGAAACATGCAACATATTGTTGTACATTTGTCCATTCAAGGATAAAGCACCTCTCTGAACGATATTGTACAGATCTCTACCAAACTAATGATAGAGCAATTTAGCTCAATCACGTTATTTCAATGAACTTCCTTTGAAAATCGAAATAGATATTACGTCGCTTCAATATAAAATTAGTTTTGGCTCAAGTGAAGCTTCATATTGGAGAAATACAAGGGAAGTCATGTTTGAGTTGAATTATTAGTAGTACCTATATTGATATAGCAATCGTTTCTAAACGAGATACACAAGATAAAGTATCAAACTCGATTGTTCAAGTCTAAGGTTCAGTTTATTCAATTTGGATCATCAGTCATTCCTTTTGCGTAAACAACTACCTACACGGAGAAACTTTTCGTTGAGCTTAAGGGTACGCTAGTCGACGGCCCAAACTCGTTGTTAGATTCGGATAAAATGCATGCTATCTCATCCAACACCATGTGCGAAAGTGATACACGCTGTAAAGAGCAGTAAGAAGCGAAGTGCGCTCAGATAAACACCCCAGTATAATAAATAATGATTTATAAAGGATATTTTTAAAAATTCCTGAATAAACCGGTTCAAAATAAAATTATTTACATTTTCAAGTAATTTATCTATCCCTGTATGGTAGCATTTTTTCCATTTTCAAACTCCATAAGTTGTTAATTAACGCCCAAAGATGAGTTAAAATTACTGTTGAAATATGGAAGTTTCAGCGCCTATAACTTTCAATACATTTTTTTTACTTTTTTGTCTCCATACAAGACTAATAGTCACACAAATAAGAATTACTTTTTATTTTAAACATACACCGTCAATCAGCGTCGTAATGCCATACTGAGTTTGTATAGAAGATTGATCGACTAGCGCATCCTTAACCAAAGGAATGGGAAGTTTTGAAAGTAAAGCAACCTACGAGACTTCCTGATTCTGAAAATCATGCTGATTCTGCGTCACGTTCAATTTATGCCCAATTTTTACACTAATGATATTCAGATAAGAGTAATAGTTGTTTGAAAAATTACTGATTGAATGTTGTTACGCTTTTCTGAACTTTTCTTTGTAATTTTTAGAAAAATCTGTGGGAGGCTGCCTATACCCATCTAGCCGGCATCCTGTGTTGCCGTTATGTGTTTACCAGTAATGGCTCTGTAGCTAGAGAAAATACTGGGCTAATGAGACTGAACAACTTATATCTCAAAATGTCACATGAGCGCACTTGCGATGCCGTCCAGAAATTTGGGTTTTAATCAAGAATCTGGAGCGAATGACTACTCAATACAAATATAAGTGAAAACTTCTTTAACATCGTTGTGATTTGAAAGTTGATGAAACGAAAAAGCGAGACATTAAAAAGAGACAGACACATAAATTCATAAGATTTAACGTGGAAGAAAATGAGATAGGAAGCATTATGCACTGTTTAGGTACCAGGCGATCATAGTTGAAGAAGAGATTGTCTTGATGTATGACGCGAGTATACCTTATATACTTAGGTCACGCGCACGATGTATTACAACATAGACACCAGGCGAATATAAATATGGTAGCAGTGATTTTAATGTCTTTCATAGCCAAAGACGTTCTATACATAAGAACGTCATCGTTCACACCGGTTAGAATCAGGTGTTATTCTAGCAATATGTACCAGGACTTCATATACAGTTTAAAGGTTCATACACAATGCAGGTTTCACATAATCTGACATGTGTACTTTGTTCGCACACAATTTTTTTGAAGTATTTTTTGACTTTTCACTCAATTTAACTTTTAGTGTTATACCAAAGCGCGAATGGCACTTCCCCATTGATAAAATACATCTCCATTAGATCAAATCTTTCATCACTGGTTAAATCCGTTGAGCTTGTGGTTTACGCGAAGAGATAACATAATTTAAAATTAGAATATAATAATGTGAATATAAACGGAAGATTATTTACAATGCGAGTATGTGATGAAAAAATATCGAGCAACATGTAGGACAAGTTATATGTAATGCAGTTATCAATTAAAGATATGAATCAATTTATTTAAATCCAACTTTTGCTAAAGTTTTTCGTGTTTACGTTCCGGTGTTAACAGGCATAGAGTAAAAGAGACTACTTAGTAATCAAATAAAAGTGTCAAGTTCAAATAAATTATGTATCTATTTATATTTAAACAAAATTAGATCTGTAAAATACACGCACACATATACTACAGTAAAAGCGCTTTATATGAAACATCCACTGCTTGATAAAAGGTTTAATTCTTCCTTCCCTACGGGTCTTGTCCCACTGCTAACGAGAAGAATACTTTCTCGCGTAAGAAAAGCATAATAGACGTTAATCCCTCATGAAAAAAAAAACAAGTGTATTATTAATATTGTATCGCTGGCTTACACTACCCTGCGAGAACGCTCTACATTAGTTTGTCGAAGCAACAAGTATCAAACTAACAAACTATTTCAAAATTTAATAAAAGGCATTTATTTACTTAAAATTTATTCCTTTAGAATCATTTTTAATTGCATTTCTAACACTACCACTTCATGAACAAATGGCGCTCTTAGAGAGAAGAAGCGGTGCAAGAAACTCTCCCAGCATTCTTATTTGCACTCTTTTAATA
Source organism: Leptidea sinapis (assembly GCF_905404315.1). Lineage (NCBI taxonomy): Eukaryota > Metazoa > Arthropoda > Insecta > Lepidoptera > Pieridae > Leptidea > Leptidea sinapis. The sequence continues at coordinate 1,012,491 of NC_066289.1, forward strand.
AAATATACAATATTGTACTGCCATTGTTATTGTTATAAAATAATGTAGTCCAAGGCTGTCCGATCACTTAGATATTCAGTTGTGGAGTAGTAGGATTTACGACGGAGCCATTTTTTAAATAAAACATTTAAATTTATTTACAGGTCATGCTTGAACAGTGTATACATTTACCCTTAAAGCTATTATTTATCAAAATACATATTTTCCAACCAAAAAGTGATGAATTAATTCACTCTTCCAATGTAGAATTGGGTAAAACCAATATATATCTTTGCATGTCAAATATTTACTAATAAAATTCTTCATAAGTCGAAAACTTAACAACACAATTTTTTACACGTCACCCTTGAACTTCGTCTTATCGAGCTTCAAGTGTATCATTTTACGAGCGATAATAAATATTCACTATAAAGTAAATCCCTTTGTGGGAAATTTGATACGATTAGATACTATAATATGATTATGAACTGAATTTTAAATAACTTTTAATCATGCCTAAAATATCGTTTCATAGACTAAGTACACTTTGATGTACGCTTTAGTGAGTGTAAACACATTCACAATATTTAGAAGCAACTTTGTTGATTCTGCTTTTCGAAAATATTATGCGAGAACACTAAAGTTTATTATTTCTATCAAGGTTATACTTAGTCTGGCCATAAATACTGTTACAATTAAAAATAAACAAAATATTACATTTGAATTTGGAATCTGTCATTTTATATGATTGTTGATTTTGCGATATTAAAATGGAGTGGGTGATTTTGAGAACCGAATCGCTTTGAGTGTATTATACACAGTAGTAAATTCTTAAAAACTCTCCATACGCTTGAAATGTTCCTCCCCAGGACTTCATCAGAGCTGAAGACTGGCCGTCGTCTAGTCCCGATGCTAATCCGCTGGATTATGATTTATGGTCAGTTTTAGAGATAACGGCTTGCTCTAAACGCCATGATAATTTGGAGTCCCTAAAACAATCCGTACGATTGGCAGTAAAGAATTTTCCCATGGAAAGAGTGCGTGCTTCTATTGATAACTGGCCTTAACGTTTAAAGGACTGTATTGCAGCCAATGGAGACCACTTCGAATAAGCTTTTTATATTTTAAATTGTTTTTTATTTATGTTTCAAACTAACACACTGTAAAAGTAATAAAAGTTATTTGCAGTCGAAAAATTATTCAAGTATTGAACAGAAGAATTAACGTAAGAAGTCAAGTTTGAGTTGGACACATACAAAGTCAAAGTCAAAGTCAAAAAAACTTTATTCACTGTAAAACTTTATAAGCTATTTAATGCAAGTCAGGATGAAGTACAAAAGTTACAATAGCATTCAAATGAGTATAACATTATTTATTAACAAAATTTAGAACATTAATTCCAACTATCTTTATCATTCAAATAATCTTTCACATTATAATAGGCCTTAGATGTTAATTAATTTTTTACGATACATTTAAATTTTTTAATAGGTAATATTTTTATTTCATTTGGGAGTTTATTATAAAATATAACACAATCCACTTTAAAAGATTTAGCAATTTTACGGAGCCTAGTAGATGGATAGTGTACATCACTATTCTTTTTAAATTGGCTAATATTTTTATGAGCGTATAGGAGTTTCTCGTATATGTACTGGCAGCGTACTGTCATAATATTTATTTCACTAAACTTTTCACTCAATGTATTATGTTACATATATCAAAAATATATATTCGTTGGAATAATATAGGCTTTATTGCATAATGTTACAACTCTCAACTAGTGTGATATTTGTCAAGTCTAAAAGAAAAGCTCTCCCGAACTGTAACATCAGCGTGCGCTGAAGTCATGTTTAATGTTACGGTTATACAATTGTGATCTGTGTCGGTTTATTTGTATGTTTGTGCGACCATCACGAAATACTCACTGAAGAAGAAACTTTCTTTTGAGATACATTTTGCGTTTATTAGAAAATCCTTAAAAGCCGGCAACGCTATTGTGATTCCTCTGGTGTTGCAAGAGAATGTGGGCGGCGGAGATCACTTAACACCAGGTGACCCGTTTGCTCGTTTGTCCTCCTATTCCATAAAAAATCCATCGACAGAATCAATTTTAAGCCTCACAGCGTCGAGTGTCCCGCTGCGTTGAATATGCAGTGTCATCTGTGGCACGAATGCACAATAATTGTGGACTGTATGGCGCGGAGAGCGGAAACAAAGTCGCGGGTACAGTTGTGTATGTGTCACACATAAAAAGCAAGGTTTAAAGAAATAGACAACCTCCAAAATGCCTTAAATTTTAGCGTGACATTTTGACTATTAAATAGGATTTTGTTCTCAATTTGATTGGATTTTATCATTGGAAGTAATGCAAATTTATTTTTGCCAGGGAAAATTCCTCAATCTGTTCAGCGGTTTCAGACAAAAGCCGGGACAAACTAACAGAGAAACAGAATTTTTATAATAAATCGAAACCAAAGATCCAGTATAAATACAAAGAGGTGAAAAATTTCCCAAAAATTACAAGGATAGAAATACAAATAAACTCGATATAAAAATAGGCGCCAAACCCGAAAATCAACAAGAATTCCAATTTCAAGAAATAAAATCCGTTGACGTCACAATAGAATTCATCGAAGTCTAGCTTGGAAGCTTTATGTGTCTCAGTGAGCTCAAACAAGATAAAAGTGAAAGCGAACTTTATGATTCTGTTTTCAACGTTCAGGGATTAAAGTGTGCGTGGGATTGTACATTTAGAAGACTCAAATTGCAAGCCGTTTAAGATGTTAGCATTTATCATGTTACCCAGACATTCCTATAATACGTACTTCTGTATTGCATATTGCAGCAGTTATATTGAAGTATTTGTTGCTATAGTGCCCCATTAATATAATTTTAAGAATTGTGGAATAGCTATATATTTATATGGATACCTTTAATAAAACCTTCAATGCAAAGTTAAGGTTAAGTACTTACTAAAATAGAAGTAATGGTTAGTTTTATTATAAAAAAAACTTTCGCTCTTTAAAGTGCAGTGAATCCAATAATAGCATCTCTGCATCTTAGACATTTTTAACCGACTTCAAAAAAGGAGGAGGTTCTCAATTCGTGGGTGTGTTTTTTCAAATACCAATACCTATTTAATCTGTTAATTGAACAAAACAATGATGTTCCACACTTACTGTAAAATAAAAAAATAAGATAAATCTTATTGTAGTGTAATTTGTCTGATATGAGTTAAAATATTGTTGTGGTGGTGCGTATGGGTTACGGGACACCTGATTAAGAGGTTAAGTGATCACCGTCGCCCACAGAGAACAGGAGCGCTGCCAGCCTTTTAGAAAAGTATACACAATCTTTGAAAGGTACCTATGTCGTTTCATCCTGGATTCCCCGCACTAGGAAACTCATCCTTCCTTGTCATCAGTCCTTGATAAATCTACGAAGTCTAAACGAAATATCTCTATTTAAAGTGGGCCAAAATCCCAAAAAAAATGCCCAAATGAGTCGGTTACAAACAAACATACATACAGGTGAAGCTAATAAAAAGCGTGTAATAAAATGGGTATTACCATTTCATGACTTTTATGGAGATGAAAAATAACTTTGCAGTCTGATCTACTTACAATACTGCTTACTTAATATTGAGTTTTATTTAGTTCCACAAATTTGAGTTGGCAACACTGCTTTATTTGACAGCGAGATGAAATCTTTCAAGATTCAACTTGCGCAGAAACGAGCGTCGTATGCGCTGAAGCACAAATTGAAATTGATATTGAATATTGTATAAATCTGCCACGACAATAATATAATAAATATACCACTGCTTCACCCGATTAACGCTGTAAAAATCTTTCCTTTCTTATGAACAAAGTTTTATCTGTTCTGAACAGAATAGAAAAGGAAATGGGAAGTCATTATTATTTCCTACAACGTTACCTGCAAAGGAGGTCTTAGTAACAAATAAGAATACACGGAAAACTTGTTTCGTTTTAGTTACACTGAAAATGGATGCTGTGGAATAAAATATTTTGACTACCTAATGTATAAATACTATTATGTAACGGGTGGCTACCACCCGCCCCAAGTTCCCTTCAGTTTTCATATTTTATATATCACAAATTATATAGAGCTCGCCCGTTAATGATATTTAAATCACAATTTTCACTCTTTTCTATTTCTGTTATTATCTAGCTAGTAAGTGATGTAATGTTTTGTAGATTTTATGTTAACAATAACAAAATTCTAAATATAAAATAATTTTATAATCAGTGAATTTTGTGCGTTTGGAAAACAAACACAAAAAATCAAATCTATTTTCTTCATAACGAACTTAAGTACACATACAAACGCAAGTACACACAAGTTACAAATTTTACACGTTGAACATCTTCAAGTTCCGAAATTCGTCAGAAAATATTTGACTGTGACATATCATTTGGGGTGAAATTTCCAAAAATAACCTTAGTCATTAAAAGAACCTATGCACAAAATTTCAAGGCAGGCTGTGCTCTCCCTACGTATAAATTTACGTTTTTCCACTTCCTCGGGAATTCTTAAAAACCTTATGCCACGTTGTGTGTCAAAGCTGTAAAACCTCTTAAATGAATATTCAAATTGCTTATAAACGTAACCAGGCAGACATAATAGTAATCATTTAATGAATGGTTCGGTTTTCACAAACGATATAGTATACCAAACTATCGTTTAAGTAGCTGCTAATCTGGATTAAAAACATGATTCTCTATTACCCCGGAAACTTTGTAAACAAATTTCATAAAGTGAAAATTCATAATTTTGCCAAAAATCTTGGATTACAAAAGAGAAACCAAATTCATTCTCTGAATTTCGTGAACCATGGAATTGATTTCCATATAGTAACAATAATATTTACAATATTAGTTAGGATTTTGGTCGGTGGTCATCATAGATTTCACAAATAATCCCAAATAAGTATTCTTCCATTCCTTCCTTAAGAAGAGAACCTTGGAAATTATCAATTTTCCTTCCATAGAATTCTCTGTATGAAAATGCGCGCGCATCTTAAAATTTCACTCTCATAATTTTCTCATAACGCGCCTTTCACACTTTTTTGTGTGCCAGTGAAGCTATTTTTGCTCGATCTACGATTGACCAGGGCAACCGCGTACAGTGTTGATTTGGACTGAAATGTTTTCCACATGATTTATAAGTGATGATATAATTGAGTGATTGTATACCCACATCACAATCATTCGTAAATATTAATATAGCGAGCGACCTTCTTGTGTTACTAATGGAAAATGGTTAAAGCAAGTAGTTAAGTACCTACCTACCTCGTTGGAGTAGTGTTTGGAAAATCGATACTTTTTTAATGAAAATAAGGGACTGGCAGTTGATACGCCTTGCCTATTACAATGCAGTGCCGTTCAGGATTCTTGAATAACCCAAAAATACTGAGCGGCACTACAACTGCGCTCGTCACCTTGAGACGTAAGATGTTAAGACACATTTGCCCAGTAATTTTACTAGCCAGGGCGCCCCTAGACCGAAACACAATAATGTTTACACATAACTGCTTCACGGCAGAAATAGGCGCCGTTGTGGTACCAATAATCTACCCGGCATCCTATATGCCGGATAGATTATGGGTTCCGCAACGCCGCCTACGAGTATTTCTGCCATCAAGCAGCACTGTTTCGGTCTGGAGGGTGCCGTTGCTTCTGAAATTACAGGGCAAATGAGACTTGACATCTTATGTCTCCAGGTGACAAGCGCAGTTGTAGTGCCACTCAGAATTTTTGCTGGCGGTAAGTGACATGTTTCTAAAGGAAACATTTTCGATAAGAAATATAAAATACAGCTGTACGAAGAAACAAAAGAGGACTTTAATGTCAAAATTCTCAGGATTTTCACCGACGGCTCGTAAACAAGGTCTGGCACACTGATACGGAGTGTTCTCGGAACATGTAAACATAAAAATAGCCGCACCAGTAGGAGCTCATAAACTGTCTTCCAAGCAGAGTGCATCGGTATCATAGAAGCGGGTACAGCTACTTCGGCTCGAAAGGTAAAGGATTACTCCATCCGCATCCTCTCAGATTGCAAATCAGTACTACTAGCTCTAAAGCAACACTATCACCTCAAAGCTAATATACAACTGTCACCAGTGTCTGATGGAGTTATGTGCAAAAAACAATCAAGTAACTCTTCAATGGATAAAGAGTCACAGTGACTCACGCGGCAACGATGCCGCTGATGAACTGGCCAGGAATCTGGCACTAGACTTTGGCGAGTCATCATGTCCTGAGGATGCTCGCGTATAGGCGAAACACGTGTCGAATTGTTTTAAGACAAATATTGGCGGAATTAACCACTAAGGAAAACTTAAAACATTTGGATAATTATGGATTTCCGCAAAGTAATGCCTACTTAAATATTTTTTTTTGATAACTGTTTAGCCAAATTGCTATATATTTTTGTTTATTTTGCACTACTTCCAAAACGCAAGACTACTATTAAGTCCTGACTGAATATTAGACCTAAAATACAAAAGTAATTTAATAAAATATAAGGTTTACGTTTTCGTATATTTTGTACGGATTGACGTACCTTTTTAACGAATATTTTTTTCGCGCCTAACAAAAAGCTGAAAAACTTTTCTAAAAGCCCTTTTTAAGAACTTTCCTTTATTCAAAAAACACAAAATTTTCTTTCAGTACTTTGAATGTAAAGTAAAAACATTAGGTTAACTAACAGAATGGCAGTTATTTTTTCGTCAAATTTTGTGTACTTCACTCATTGTTTTAATATTATATATTATTGAAGGTTTTTTCAAGCTCTGTTAAGACGTATTGTACCACCTCTTTTACAAACAAACTTGATCAAACTTTTTAGGCTTTTATCGTTTATACTGGAAAAATATTTTAATGGAATGAAATGAAACGTATTTCTTTAAAAAAATTCTTACTACGATTGCTTATAAAACGATCTAGATTTCAACAGCTAAAACTTTTATAGTTATCAGCACAGAAATACTTATGTACTTAAGTTAGTACGTACCAGTGGGAGGCTCTTTTGCACAGGATGCCGGCTAGATTATGGATACCACAACGGCGCCTATTTCTGCCGTGAAGCAGTAATTTGTAAACATTACTGTGTTTCGGTCTGAAGGGCGCCGTAGCTAGTGAAATTACTGGGCAAACGAGACTTAACATCTTATATCTCAAGGTGACGAGCGCAATTGTAGTGCCGCTCAAAATTTTTGGGCTTTTAAAGAATCCTGTGCGGCACTGCATTGTAATGGGCAGGGCGTATCAATTACCATCATCTAAACGTCCTGCTCGTCTCTGCTCGTATTTTCATAAAAAAAAAAGTTGTACTTCTTTAAGACATCAAATATGCATTTATAGATTTTGAGAAAATACACGGTCATCAAAGACGGTTTGAATCATACATTATTTTATTGCAAATGTATTTCACAATTTTGTACGAGGTCAAAATACATTGAAGAATAAGGGAAAGTTATAATAGAATCTTTATTATGTATACTAGTTCATTTTTAAGACAACGCCGTTGTTAACAACTGTGCTCTTGTATGTGTGTCTGTGTGGGAAAATACTTGAAAAAACCGGTTTTCCCTCGGTTAAACACCCACAAAGCCCCACCACATGCATAAATTTCATTTAATTAAAAAAAAATGCTGCGACAGATTCTTGCGCCGCTTCTTCTCTCTCAGAGCGCCATTTGTTTCCGAAGCGGTAGTAGTATCAAGTATATTAGAAATGACATGAAAAGGAAATGTTAAGGAATAAATTTTGATAAAATAAATGCCTTTTGCCTTTTTCATCCAAATCACTACAGCTGTTTCCGAGATAGGCGCTAGAAAGTATTCGATATAATATTAAATTATGCTAATTACCTCAAGAATTAAAAAAAAAGGACTCTGTTACATAATAGTATATAAAAATAATATCAAAAAGACTATTATAGTACCATAATTGTTAAAACTCTTAATAATGGACATTAATAATTAAGTTACACGTATTTAAATGTCATTCGTACATTCAACCCATTGTAATTACCGTGTTCTCTATTAATTATCATTTAAAATTGAAATGATCTCATTATCACTTGATAATTAATTATGTACTCACAAGCAATTCAAATAATATCTATACCGAATTTAAATGTTATTTAATATGTGTGCGTGTCTAATTATTAAAAGGCATAAAAGACATAAAATTCTTTTCTCAAAATTGATTCCTTTAGAATTCTTTTTGATGTCATTTCTTATAACACTAGATACTACTACCGCTTCGGAAACAAATGGCGCTCTGAGAGAGAAGAAGCGGCGCAAGAAACTCTCCCAGCATTTTTTTTTTTTGCGCTCTTTTCAATAAAAATATACAATATTGTACAGTCGCTATAAAATAATCACAATCTAGTCCCAGGCTATCCGATCATTTAGATATTCAGCAGTGGAGTAATAGGATTTACGACAGAGCAATTTTTTTATAAAACATTTAAATTTATTTATTGTAGCGCTGTGTACGACTAACGGGTTATATTAAAGGGATAGGTAATATTGGTTTTGTGTGAGCTATCTGCATTTTCAAAGTCAAAGGCGAATAAACTTTATGTAAACGGGCTTAATAATATAGAACCTGCGTTTTTGAGTCGTCATTATAAAAATAAGAATCTCAACAGCCACTCTTTTAAATCAAATTATTTTACAATGGCTGTTGCCTTGCCAATGCATATGCATTTCAAATTAGTTTGTAAGATGCTGTAGGTATCCAATATTTGTAATTTGTTCAAAGTAAAATGCGTTTCAAATATGAAATTATTTTATAAAAAGTAATGAAAAAAAAAAACTGTTACATTCATTAATTAATTTACTAAAAACAAATAGTTTTACTAACAATTACATGTATTTTTTATGTAAAATGTACAAAACTAAGAAAAATCTATTGAAACAAATCGAAAGTTCTGGATATCTCGGTCGAAATTCCCAGTCTCGTCAACAATAGCTAATTATCATTAAGGTTACCCCTCAACTACAAAAATTGCTCAATATTGATCCTGATAGAATGACACTTAGGAGGAAAGGAGCTTCAAACAAACTTCTTCAAACTCTTTACCGTACAAAAATATATCCAAACGCAGAAGATATCAACCTAGATTTATGTGTTATACCAATGTAACTTATTGAAGCAATAATTAATATTTTCATTATTCTTCCTACGAGATCAATCCATTGACAAATCGATCCAATTATACAGTTTTCCGACTGAAGTTTATAATAATACAATAAATACGTTACCAGTTGATTGGTTTTAGCGTACACAATCAAAATATATCTAAAGATGTACAATCACTACCACAGGGCACAATATCTATCACAAATTGCAATCAGACAGCGACTGTTACATAAATATCTAATTTAAAATGACATACTTTGGCTACCGAAATAAAGTGCAGAGCGTGCGAGAGTTTAGACGGAGCAGCGTCGACGATGGCGCACGGACTTCCACTGCACTGTTCACACGAGCCCATCCCAGAGCAATTTATATATAACTTGTTATTTTGTATAAATTTATCATCTCACAAATATATCGATATTGGATACGAGATGATACTCGCCCAACACGATCTTTGCAAACACGTCATTGGACAACCAGTAGAAGGCTGCATTGCACAGGATGCCGGCTAGGTTATGGGTACCACTATAAAAATGATAATTATAAATAATATGGACGAAATGATTAAATGGCTTGGTGTTAATAATCTTAAAATAAATCTTACTAAATCGAACTACATGACATTTTCAAATGCTCTACGTAATAATTTAAAAATAGAATATAATGACGTCATTATGGATGAAAAAAAGAAACTTCCTTTTTAGGTATTATTTTAGACAATGAACTTAAATGGACATCACACATAAATAAGGTCTGTGGTACAGTAAATAAATTTGTTTATGCCCTGAGGCGTCTACGAAAAATTACAGATTTAGGCATCAAACTGTCAGCTTACCACGCTCATGTTGCATCTATCTTGAGATACGGTCTTATAATTTGGGGTAATGGCGTGAATATCCAAAAAGCATTTATTGCGCAAAAAAAATGTATCCGTGCGATTTGTGGGGTAGGTTTGTACGATTCGTGTAGACCGCTGTTTATTAAATTAAAATTGTAAACCTTATCGTGCCTATATATTTAATAAATTAGTATTTTTGTAAAGAGACATAAATATCTTTTCACCACTGCCAAGGAAATGTATGGCCGCGACCAACGACATCAAAATAGACTTGTATACAAAAAGGCACCCAGGACTACTTTGTTTACTAAAAATTGTCATGCCCTATGTGTATTCAAATATTTAATAAACTTCCCGATGCTATTAAAATGTTAAATATCGGTCCTTTTAAAACTCAATTATATGAATGCCTAATTAATTACAATTTCTATGCTGTATCTGATTTTTTAAATTTGTGATTTTCTTTTTTAAAATGATGATTTTAACTGTGACTTCATATGTATATGACTCTAGCTGACCTAGCAAACGTTGTATTGCCAATATTAAAATCGCGATACAAAAGTAACTGTTGATCGTAGATGGGTAAAAATTGGAAGTTGTGTGCATTTTTAATGCTGACTCATAATCAAACAAATTTAAAAAAAAAATAGTGTGGACCACTCTTAACATTTAGGGGGGTGAAAAATAGATGTTGTCCGATTCTCAGACCTACCCAATATGCACTCAAAATTTCATGAGAATCGGTAAAGCCGTTTCGGAGGAGTTCAATGTTTAACACCATGACACGAGAATTTTATATATTAGATGTATATTTTGTGTAGATGCTTATATAATGTAACAATGATATATTATGTGCTGTAACGTTAGAATTTTATTATAATTTAATGATGTGGAGCTGATGTGATTTGCATGCCCTTTTTGGCGAATGTGTTGTTGATTCGTATAGTATTTTTTGTTAACTTCTAAACCTACATTATGCAAATAAAGATTATTATTATTATTAACACAACGGAGCCTATTTCTGCCGTAAAGCAGTAATGTGTTTCCGTCTGAAGGGCGCCGTAGATAGAGAAATCTAGGTTATAAATAGCGCGAATAGCCCTCTTCTGCAGCACAAATATTGTATTAATATCGGCAGCGTTGCCCCATAGCAATATACCATAGGACATAATACTATGGCAATAACTAAAGTATACTAGTCGCGCCGTATCTATGTCAGTTAATTGTCTAATCTTTTTAACCACGTATGCTACAGAACTAAGTCTGTTCGCCAATCCTTCAATATGGGGGCCCCATTGTAATTTGGAATCTAGAATTATGCCAAGAAATATAGCAGATTCCATCGGTTCTATTACCTCTCCGTTTAACAAAACATTTGCATTTACATTTTTGACATTTGTTACGGTAAATTTAATGTATTTAGTTTTCTTGCTATTTAACAATAGGTTATTAGCGCTAAACCAGTACACGATGTAAGATAAAATATCGTTCACTTCGTCATACATAGCTTGGTTTCTTTTCACTTTGAAAATCAGTGAAGTGTCATCCGCAAACAATAATACCTTATGTTCTTTCTCTATAAGATTAGGAAGATCATTTATATAGATAAGGAAGAGGAACGGTCCAAGAATAGACCCTTGTGGTACCCCCATACTGAGAAGAGTCCCAGGAGATCTATTGTCATTCACGTTGACCCTCTGAATTCTATTGTTTAGATATGAAGTCAGAAGATCGAGCGCAGTTCCTTTTATGCCATAGTGGTATAGCTTCCTGACCAGCGTTGAATGTTGTACACAATCAAAAGCCTTAGATAAATCACAGAAGATGCCAAGTGCATTCTGCGATTCCTCCCAGGCATAAAAAAAATATTCTTAATTAGCTTAACTCCTGCATCCGTTGTTGAACGTCCACATCTTATGTGTCAAGGTATATGTCATGGTGACGAGCGCAATTATACTGCCGCCCAGGTTTTTCAAGAATCTTGAGTGGCACTGCATTGTCATGGGCAGGGCGTATCAATTTCCATAGTGTCATAAAATAAAACATTATGCAACAATTAAGATCTGGAACATGGAAGCTAAGGGTTCAGTCGAATTTGAAATCATATTATACATCTTAAGTTCTTATTTAAGTAATCACATGTTTAATCTATGTATGATCAAAAATACTATTTCAATTATTCGATACTGACATATTTTTCACACTTAATAAAGACTTAAATATATAAAAAAAAATGAATTTGAATAATAATATTGACACACTTTGACACAAATTATCTTGCCCTAAACTAGGCATAGCCTGTGCTATGGGTGAGAACCAACGATGTATTTAATACGGTCTCCATACTTAGACATACATAAATACATATAAACATCCGAGACTCGGAAACAAACATTCATATTCATCATATTAATGTTTGCATCTACCGGATTCGAACCCGGGACCTCTAGATAAGTAGGCAGGGTTATTAACCACTGGATTATATGGATCGTCGATGTAAATAATCAGTTCATGGTCTTACACTCTTAAATATAATTTTATATTCCCCAATCTGATTGGGGCTATACGGAAATGGCGCAATTCAAGAGTAGGTAATAAGAAAATAAAGTCCCTCACTCGGCTATGCTGGAAAAGCATTTAAGAGCTGCCAGCCGTAATATAAAAAAAAATAGGAGATTGGAAATAGGGATTGGATGAACCTTTTTGTATTTATGTACCTCACCTGCCCCCTGAAAGCAGGTGTCATTGAATCAAGATGAAAATTATCTGTTCAGCTAAAAGTATCTGACCAGCAAAAAATATGAGCACTAGCCTTCTACCCCGACTTCATTCGGGCTAAAACTGATAACAAAAGAAGTAATAAATGTAACGCCTCGCTCTTTTTACCAGCAAATATTGCGAGCCAACACGGGCAAATATTTAATGTAGAGATTAAATTTTACATTAAAATAAGATTAAATTATACATTTAAAAATAGGCCTAAAGATTTTGAGATTAAACATTATAAAAAAATATTTGGATAATTCGATAGTATACACCTCACACGCTTATTATATCACGTAGAGAAAACTAAAATCTGAAATCAATATATTAGGAGGTAGATAATAATGCGCATGCAAGAATGCTAATGAATCTTCTCAAAAATAATACTTGTTTTGTAGTATTCGTCTAGAGGTTCATCATCACCATCATCAGCTGGAAGAAGCCCACTGCAGGACAAAGGCCTCCTTCGTAGATCTCCACGACGATCGGTCCTGCGCTGCCCTTATCCAACGTATTTATCCAGTCCATCTTGTGGGGGGCCTACCGTCACTGCGTCTTCAGCTGTACATACTCTTCTTCGAGGACCTCACTGAATTATGTGTCCTGCCCACTGCCACTTCTGTTTCGCAATGATTTGTCTATGTCGATTTGGTTCTCTATGGATCTCCTCATTTCTGAATCGATCTCGCAGGGAAACTCCCAGCATAGCCCTCTCCATTGCCCTCTGAGCGACCACGAGCTTTCTCATCAGGCCCATAGTTAGTCATCACTGACTTACGGTAGAGGACCACCAGTTTACCAGTGAGATGCTTCTTTGCACCAGATGCCGGCTAGATTATGGGTACCACAACGGCGCCTATTTCTGCAGTGAAGCAGTAATGTGTAAGCATTACTGTGTTTCGGTCTGAAGGGCGCCGTAGCTAATGAAATAAATGGGCAAATGTGACTTGACAACTTATGTCTCAAGGCGACGAGCGCAGTTGTAGTGACGCTCAGAATTTTTGGGTTTTTCAATAATCCTGAGCGGAACGGCATTGTAATGGGCACGGCGTATCACTTACCATCAGTTGAACGTCCTGCTCGTCTCATCCCTTATTTTCATAAAAAAAGTAAATGAAGAGATGTCTAGAGGTTGTAATTTGACAATCATTCCATATTTTTATTTTAAACTTTTATTGATATCTTTGAACAGTTACTCCTACGTACCGTATTTTTTTCTAAATCAACGTGGGAGTGAGATTTTCAGCAGACTTCTTTGCAGAGGATACCGGCTCTAGGCTATAGGCTGTGTTTTTTTTTTCAAAATTAGGGATCCGTAATAAAATTGCTATTTTGTAACACAAGGTGTAAAATCGAAAACCTATTTTTGCGTGCGCTGCAAAAACTATTGATAATAGAACAAAATGATGTACAGACTATAATATAGCCAATATTTTATTACTTATAAAACTATCGCGTGAATTATACTTTATATGGCAAAACAACGCTAGTTTTTTATAAACACGGAAGTAGATAGGCATTGCATGAATAACGAAAGTCAAAATGATTAAAATACTTTAGTCTTTACAAAAGTAATTTCCAAACTCATTCGCAAACTGTCAGGGCGAGACTTAGTATTTGTACCTTTGTGAGAAGTAACAGAGATATGTTTGCGATTAAAATATAAAAGAGTACGTAAACGAAACACTGTAATCTCGTGCCTTTGAGCCGAATGTATGCATCCTTTGACTAGTGTATCAAAACTCTATACCACACTACTACATATGATTAAAGTCGGATTCTTTTATGAATGTAACTATACATCCATGAAATTAATATTTTATCAATAGACTTCTTATTATCTCTAAATAATGTACATTAATCGTCACATTTCCAACATGTAAGACATGTTTGGAAGCACTCGCAAATACTATTTAAAAATTTAACCTAAATCAGAAGGTGTCCGCGGTTTGTCCATGAAACATAAACTCAATGTTAGTGAGGGCTTGTCACAATATACCGGTGAAAACCACACTCAAATCGCCAAAAGATTATTAGCCCACACAAATAAACCAGTAACAATTCTAAGACTGTAAATTTTTTCGCCGCGTCAATAAGTAGTATAATGTGTATTAATAAATTTTCCAATATATTCTTTCGACTGTCTGTACACGTACGGAAACGAATGCAGTTCTATTATACGTATACATATTTCAGAATATCATCAATGAATAAATAAATTAATAGGAAACAAAGTAATGAATACGCACTAAGCGAAACATTCAACAATAATATTAGAGGCCATTTTTGAAGTTAAAACTTCTACACCATCGATTTGAAACTCGATGAAACGAAAAAGTGAGACAGTAAAAAGAGACAGACAAATAAATTCATAAGATTTAACGTGGGAGAAACTGAGATAGGAAGCATAATACATTGTTTTGGTACCAGGAGAACATAAGTATGATAGCGGTGATAGTAATGTCTCAAAATGGTTGAAATCATGTGTCATTCTAGCAACATGTACCAGTACTTCAACATGTACCTATATGCAGTTTAGAGGATATAGGTAAATTTTGCACCGGATACAGCGATTCCATTGATTGAGTTTTTGGACGCCAAATTTAATTTGAAAAATTGCTGTCATTATTGGCGTAATTAACGCAGTATTTCAAACATATATTGAGCATATTAAGACCAAAGTATTTCTTTCATACTTTAGTTACCATAAGCCTCTTTTATAAAGGTATATACGAATAAAATGTAAAATAATTATCAAACTTTGTATCACTATGAATATTACAAAACCCAACATTTATCCTCTTCCCGAAATTTTACATTCGTCTCATTATCTTGAAGCCAAAATTTTTGAAAGTTCTACTTCTACCACGTGTTAATTGCATACGTGTGCAAACGTAATGTCATGTATCTGAATGTCGTTACAATTATATTGAAAGAATCAAAAAGATAATATGAAACGAATAAAAATAAGACTAAATTATATTTAATTGATGCATAAAAAGAAAACGCCTTCTTTGTTGTTGTAATGTAGGAAGTAATTGTATTTATATAAATATAAATTACTGTGTGTAGTTTACATAAACAGAAACAGGTAGGAAAGCCAAAATACTGTAAAGGCAATTAGCGACTCGATATTATAAAGTATCAAGTTAGTATCCATATCAAAAAAAACATTATTTAGTTAGCATTTTAGTAAATATTATTTGAAGGACTTCCCTTTTAAGTTCGCAGAACCTGTGTTAGGGAAGACCGCTCATTCCAACGGATAAGAATGCTTACATATTTAAAAAAACATACATACTTAAGTAAACCAATCTTAAGCATAAAATAAACAATCTAAAAATGGTTTCAATATTGATCCATATGATCAAAAACTATTTATAAACTGCCGTGAAAGCTTAAGGGCCTTAAGTTTATTGTCTGCAAGATTTTCATTTCATGAATACTTTAAAATTTGTTTTTAGGGACTTCGTGAAAGTTCCGATAAATTTGTATTGCGATGTGAAAATTTACCAAACCCAAATTAAAGCAGAAGAAAATATTTTAAAACTCAAAACTTATTGGTACAATACTTCATATATTTGAAAATATACAGTAAAATATAAACAGAAGTAGATTTCAATATGATTTATGTACAATAATTAAGGACCTAGGGACGATCTTATTTCTAAGTGGCCTAGCACCGCTGTTTTATAAAGCTAGTGACAAAAAACAGCATATATCCCCCAAAATCCCTCCACCATGACAGTATGACAGTGGTCTTTCAAGAGATTTTACTCCAAGCTTTTGCTGCCTCCAAGTGAGTCAGAAAATCGTTCTCGCTCGTTCCAGCCATCGTATCCTGGTTAGGGCACAAAACGAGGATAAACAGTACAACAACAAGTCAGCTACCCGCTCCATAACTAACGTAGACTTTTGCAACATAAGGCCACCACATACTAACCATATATATCATACCAACGATTCAGCACAACTTCTATTTTTTTTTATATATCTCATACCGAAGTTTTTATATTCGCAAAGGAAGATATTGTGTTTTGTAGTGCTGTTACCGTCTCGACAATTGTGTTGCAGTCTTCTATTCTATGGCTCCGCATGGATCTTGAGGACAAATCCGCGTCTATACGTCGTATATATAATGTAGATGTCCATAGCGGTAATGCAGATATGGATCGACGCGTGGGCCATGCCCAAGCAACAGGCGACGGTCTTCCACAGATTCCCTGAATTCATAGTGTTGCGTGACTTTAACGCCGACTTAATTGTGTTACACATCACATATTACGCTGGTTGGGTACTCACATGCCAATTGGGACACTTTTATGCACAGGGCGCCGGCTTAAAAATGTGCAAGCATTATTTTTTCTTGTTTGAAGGGCATCGTACCTAGTAAAATTATTAGGCTTACGAGACTTAACATCTTACGTCTCTAAGTGAGGAGCGCAAATACAATGCCAATCAGATTTTGGGTTTTACGAGAATGGTACCACATACAATCAGGTGAATGTCTTCCACGGCTAGTTACTTTTTTTTTTATAAAATAAATCATACTTAAAAACTAGCTGTGTCTGCCGACGCCAGTCTTGGGATGTCTAATTTTAACATCCATTTTCACTACAACAACGCTTACTTCTAATTCTACTTCCTTACACTCTTGTCAGAGCGGTCGTGGTAATCACGAAGTGTTTTGGGGCAGATGTGATTCGCCCCACGAGCATTCGCCACTTTTCCCTGCTGGCCGACAGCCTGGTACACTCGCCCACATGAGGCTTAATTTGGTCGGTCAGTCGCATGGGCGACCTTCCTCGCCCTCAGGTGCCCTGCCACTCAATAGCTGTGTCTGCCGACGCCAGTCTTGGGATATCTAATTTTAACATCCATTTTCACTACAACAACGCTTACTTCTAATTCTACTTCCTTACACTCTTGTCAGAGCGGTCGTGGTAATCACGAAGTGTTTTGGGGCAGATGTGATTCGCCTCACAAGCATTCGCCACTTTTCCCTGCTGGCCGACAGCCTGGTACACTCGTGCAATTGACCGCCCACAGGAGGCTTAATTTGGTCAGTCAGTCGCATGGGCGACCTTCCTCGCCCTCTGGTGCCCTGCCACTCCATGGACTCACTCTCCGGGAGACGTGTCTGAAGAACTTAACGTTTACATCCACCAGGATATGAGCTCTGGACCCCTAGTTTTATAGACAGAGTTGCTAACTACCTTGCCAAGCGGTCGTCAAAGCCAGCATGATCAAGTATTTCAAAATAGTGATTATTTTCATTTGCTCTGATGTTGTTATGCTGTTGAATTTGTTGGTTTTGATTGAAAGCACAGACTTTCTGGCCTGTTCCTTAATAATAATAATTTAATTCCTAAGTTTCGTAGTGGGAATATTCTTTCCGCTAAGTACTTTACCAGTTGATCTGAGGAGCAAAATAAGTTTGATAAGGATTTCTTGAATTTATTAAATATTGAATCTGGCCCTGTAAAATACAATCCAAAGCGGCCAGTAAAATAAATATATACTAGATTATACATTCAGTAGAATCAGGAGCCAGTAGAGTTGATCACACCGCCGCGTTGGAGATTTGCATATGAAGCGGAACTTTATCCAGCGGTAAGTCACATTTGTATAACATACGCGCTCCTGTTGCTTCTATACAACCCGGACAGGTCAACGTAATTTACATTTATCTCAGCTTAACTGAAATATGAGGGGAAAATATCATTATGATCGTTTTTACCAGTTCAGGGGGCTTTTAATCGTTGGATTGCGACTGGATGGCAGAACAGCGTCCTTTTTCTCGTGAAGCAGTAATGAGCTTGCATTGTTGTGTTTGAAGAAAAATTAATGACATTCCTTTCATTCCTTTATGGATGTAATGCATGGAAATAGATGAATAGCTATAGCACGTTTTTAGCGTGTGTAGCAGCATGGCTGAAAAATGGGCACAAATCCTCTTACTTTCAGCATCACTTCCAGAATTTCTGCAGTTGTTTGAAATGGCTGCCGCTTTCCGAAACGACCTGGCCCGGTTGAGGAAGAAGAAGACGACACTCCGAGGACGAAGGTTTTTATACGAAAAAATATATACAGTAATATATGGGTGAGCTAACAAAACATCAATAATAATTATTTTTCGTGTTATGGTATTACGCATATTTCATTTTATTTTATATCGAAAGAAATCGATACGCAGTACTTCTTGCCCTGCATGAACATTATATTTGTGTTTACAGACATTTTTTCCTATCCAGAAATTGGTAATTTACAATACAACTCTTGGGAGAAATTAAGTATTTCGTCTACACTTACTTACCATTAACCTTAAACAAGATAATTTCTTTTAAAAACTGCCTCTAAGAATAATATAAGACTACCATACCTTACTTTACAAACTATTGTAAACGAGAATTATTTCTCGTGAGGTCCCAGAATTTTCAAAAGGCAAGTTCCACTCCGATTGACCTTTTATTTCAGGTTCTAGCCAGGTTTTTGAAGTGAAAACTTCTTTAATGTTAAACTTGCGTCAGGACACGTGGCCTGATCGAAAATTCGTAAGACAATTGTTGAAATTATGGATGAAAAATTTATACTTTTAATTATAGTTCGGCTATTTCAACTTAATGATCATACGGTCATTGTGGTTGAGTCATTGTGATTGCGAAGCCGAGACACCGCGAGCTTAAGGGATTGAATCCGCATCCGCCGGGGTGGAGTACGCATTGCAAGAGCGGCCAATGGGAATTTAGTACCATGGCGTCGTTTAGCGGCATTTTGTGTACGCGAGTACTATCGAAACAACGATTCTGCGACCTTAGCTCAACGAAAGTTTTGCAATCATTACAAGATACGACACAAAAATCAAGCTCCATCAGGTGTGTTAAGTAAAAAATGGGTGCTCAAGTTTGAGAAGACGGGTTCAACAATGGATTTACCTCGTTCTGGCCGGCCTAGAACGTCGAGGGACGCCGAAAACGTGGAGCGAGTAAAATCGCCTGTTCGTGACCAACCTGGACTATCAACTCGAAAGCGGTCTGCTGTCCTTAACGTGCCAAGATAATGATGTATTAAACCGCATTCTCAAGAAAGATTTAAGTCTACATTCCTATAAATCCAAATGGTGCAGGAATTAAGGCCTCAGGACCATGCCACTAGGTTGCAGTTTGCGAACGAAATGGTAGAGCGATTCACCAGTTTTACAAACATTTTTTTCTCAACAAGGCACACTTCCACCTAAATGGGCATGTTAATAGACAAAATTGTCATTATTGGAGTGATACTATGTCATGGTGATCAAAAACCCCTGCATTCCAGCCAACCAACCCAGTAACTCTTGACGAGTTAAAGGATCGTATTCGCACAGAAATCCAAAACATCTCAACAGAAACATGTAAAGCTGTTATCGAAAATTTCCGCTCTAGATTGCAGCAATGCCAGAATAATGAAGGATTGCATATGGATGATGTGATTTTTAAGAAATAAATTCCCCTTTTGTTTATTATCGAAAAAAATAAACAATTTTGAACTTCTGTAATTAGTTTTTTTTAATCATCATTCCAATTATAAACGGACTTTTGGTCCACCCTGTATACTGACAGTATTTTGTGTTATTTCACACAAAAATGAAAATTTATATTTATTTATTGCCTTTATTCTATTGCACTTAGCTCATACCAAGACAAAGACATGTGATTTGTTTATTAATTTAATAATAATAATATTGACACACAAATTATCTTGCCCCAAGTTAAGCATATATAGCCTGTGTTATGGGTTACAAGACAATGATTTATTTAATACAATATACTTACTTAAACATACATAAATTCATATAAACATACATAAATACATATAATCATCCGCGACTCTGAAACAAACATCCATATTAATCATATAAATGCTTGCACCTACCGGGATTCGAACCCGGGACCTCTAGCTTAGTAGGTAGGATCGCTAACCACTCGGCTATACAGGTCGTCAGGTAATAAAAGTCCTTCAGCACGTCCACACACAGTGGACACCGTTACTAATTTACTGAACCAGGAAGGCACATAGCTACAAGACGAAGCTAGATCAAATAAAACGTTTTCGACTTATTAAGCTACAGCGAAAATCATAAAAAAATCATGGCGTGAATCTCGAATTAAATTCATTGCATACAATTTTCTGCCATAAAATTTTCAAAAAAAAGAGGAAACAGAAGACAAAATATAGAGGATGAATCATTCTAAAAGAGATGACCATTTAGATTTTTACATACTTTTTTTTTGCAAAATCAAAACAATCATTTAAATGCATGCCATTAAAATATTCATCAGAAACAATATCATGTTTAAAATTGAGTGGGATTGTATTGCACCACAATTCTGGACACAAGTTAAATATAAACAAGCTCTTAATTACATTCAAATAACATGGAGGAACGTTTATTACAATAATAAATTTAAATTAATGATTATTCGATTTAAGTTTGCTTATTTTTATGGAATAGGAGGACAACGAGCGTACGGGTTCACATTCTCTTGCAACACAAGAGGAATCACAAGAGCGTTGCCGGTCTTTAAGGAAGGTGTACGCGTTTTTTTTGAAGATACCCATGTCGTATCGTCCCGGAAACACCGCACAAGGAAGCTCATTACACAGCGTTGTAGTACGAGGAGGAAAGCTCCTTGAAAACCGCACTGTGGATGACCGCCACACATCCAGATGGTAGGATGATATCCTAACTTGTGGCGTGTCGTGCGAAGGTGGAATTCGGCGGCAGGAATCAGGTTCAACAATAATATAATAAATGATTTTAATAATGTTTAAGTATCGGTCGTAATACACGATTGCTAATCACGATTTATTAATAGTTATTGGAAGAGGAGGTTTCGTACCCAATTCGATGGTGGTGACCATTGTCCCATCCATATGGTCAACATCCATTTTGATTTTACTTTCACAAATCCTGAATTATCAATAAACAAATCTATTTATAATACTGTCAAAAGATTGCACTGTAAATTTTTTAAAATAGTATTATATAATGTACATGTAATATTTCCAAGTGGTTGTTACCTGTAAGTGTAAGTCAATGTTATAAGTATTTTATTATAAAAACCTATAAATTTTAAGCATTACTTTTGTCTATTGTCGGAACATAAGCTTGATTAACAATTATGGAAGTTATATAAATAATAAAATAAATATGTAACTCTGTCATTTAATTTGTTGTTATTTTTTAATTTATAAAAGTATGAATTTTAGCAATAACACGTTCTTTTACTAAGTACAGTCGGTTCGTTCAGTTTTGGGCACTGTTTGTCATCATTTTTTTATTAAAATTCAAATAATTTTCTTCTACTTCAAATCTGCGAACCGCTTTATCGATTAAACGTTCAAAATTTCATTTATAACATATTATATAGGTTTCATTTATATACTAAATATCATAAACTTAGTATACTATCGTATTTTACTAAGTTTATAGCGAGTATACTTTCGACAATTATAACTACAGTGAAAATCAAAAGGAAAACATATTTTGTCAGATTGCAAGACAACAGTTAAAGTTTTATCTCATTCCTGATAAATTCCAAATTTTTAAAAGTATGTTACACAGTAACCACTATAATCTTTCCACTGCAGACGTAGTAGATTTGAGTGTGAACTGATTTTCGTTCTCTTATACTTTGGCGAAAATAACCTGTATACATATATTGCAGACTTAACAACAAGTCCAAATAACAAACACAAAAACATATAACTAACGTCTCCTATTGACATGCCGAAAGATAGATTTAGTCCACCCTAACGAAGTATTTATTGGGTACCTAGTAGTTACATAAATGGCTTCACAAATAAATAAATAATAGCTTACTGCGAACTGTCAAAACCCACTCATATAAAAATCGTTAGCATAATGCACGTTCAGGTCTTTGTAGACTCAAAAGGAAACTAGGTTTATTATCAAAACAGCTTGGATACCAGCAATGTACAAAATGTATCTCACATATTTTCATGCATTGTCAACATTCTCCAAGAATAATGTAATTTGCATAGGCAAGAATGTCGCCGACGTACAGTCGAATTAGGATTCAACACACATTTAGTTTCGTGTCGATTGAAACTGTGCCAGCCGACATAGTTACACCCGTCTCCTCAAAATAATCTTCACTGACTTCAATTCTATGCATTCAATATACATTTCCATAAGTTATATTGTTATAATCAATTATTACGTATTTTCAATTTATATAATTTATAATTTCAAAAGATACTGACTTATTTCAAGCTTACTTTGTAATATATTTCTTACTTAATCACTGCAAGTTTAGAAGTACGCAACTCGCCGCAAGACCACTCGCTCATTTTTATTTGCTCAGAAGTAGAACAATAATTCTTCGCTATGGCTTCAGCAGCCGTACTGAGCTTTAAGTAAAGCTTGAAATATTTTTTAGATTTATGAATATAAAGTATTATGTAGTTTAGTAAAGAAAAATCAATATGCGTGCTTACTCCGCCAGCTAAAGGACTCAATATAAGTCGTGGTCTTCAACACATAAGTTTCATACTATTGCCAATAGTGTATTCAAATCTATTTCCTGTTGCTCCAACCTTGATAGTCTTAAGGATCACGAACTAATATTGTTATTTTTACTTAAGTATTTCTCAGATATACTAACAAAAGTGAACGTCGACGACATCCACTCGACACTACTTTTATGTTATGAGTATTTAAGTTCTCAAGGCTTTGGCTAATTTGAAATTATTTAGTTTGTGTCAAAACTGAATAAAGTCCTCTTGGTCTTCCTCTACGTAGATGCAATTGTATATTATGTTGATTCAGTTTCGGCCACGATGCATCGTTGTGATAAGCATGACCTGATTCTGCATCGAGTAGGTATCCGCTCCAGACAAGAGAAATTTTCATCAACTAACAGGCGGGCTATCTGCTCGGTCAAGTGTATATCCAAATTGCACACATAGGGTTTGGTATTAATGAAATAACGTGCACTAACGCTTTGATTTAAGCAAGATATTAATGTATTGCATTGAATATAATGTACAATTAGTCATATGAAAATGGATGCTAGCGTGCTTATAAGCAAACTTTTGCGCTATTAGAGAACGCTACATTCTACCCGAGCCGGGTAGCATTCACGAAAATCAAACGACCGAAGAAGGTACAAGATACATATTTCAAGCACGCTCATAACTAGTAATCTTTCGGCTCAGTTAGTAGTAGAAACAGGGCCATGTGCTATGACTTAAATAAGAGTAATTTCTTTAAATAAAATTTATTTCTGTGAAAATTTTGCCAATATTTTTGATGATAATTATATTTTGAGTAAGAAATAAATTAAAAAAAAAACGGGTTGCAACCTGAGAGTAATCAAATAGAAATTCACGTATAACTATCGCCTTAGGGATAGTCTGCGCTAATGACAAACCTTAAAAAAAATTAACTGTAAAAAAATTGCATTAATTTATGGGAAATTCAAAAAAACGACGTCATTGCTTGGAGTAATTTGAAGTAAAAGAACGGCGACAAATGTCAATGTCAAAACAAATCCTCTCCGCCTGTTTTTTTTTGTTTGTCGACCTGAATTTTGTGACATCATTCTTCGAACTCCCCAAGTGCGCCAAAATGGCAGGTGTTTAAATTTGTTTGAAGACTTTCAGTTATTTATTCAGGGTTTAATATTTCTTATAAATGAAAATATAAACAGTAAAAGAAGGAATTTTAAGTGAACTAACTGGAACTAGCTAATATAATATTTGCAATTCGATTTTCGTCGCAATTCAACAAGTCACAAGGGACGCCCACTTTACACTAATTTGGTTCGGCCCATCCTTTGACCTATTTTTGTGAAACATTGTGACAGAATAAGTAAGCATTAAGACTTAAGCAAAGCTTGGCAACCAGTATCGTTTCTTTTGCAATTATTACAAATTATTAATTGTATTTAATACCATTACCACTAACTTGGACAACCAGTCCAGTTAGGTAGGTCCAATTTCGCGATAAAGGTCACTCGTCGAATGCAGCTCGGATTGGGAAGCTCCAAAAAAATCTTCTCGTCCCAAATACCACAATGTCTGAAGATAAAGGTTTTCAACCAGCGTGTGTTGCCAGTGATGACTTACGGTACGCAGACGTGGTCGTTAACTATGGGCCTGATCAGAAACCTCATGATCGCTCAGAGTGCAACAGAGAGGGCTGTGCTCGGAGTTTCCCTGCGAGATCGAATCAGAAATGAGGAGATCCGTATGAGAACCAATGTCACCGACATAGGCAAATTATTGCGAAACTACAGTGGCAGTGAGCAGGACACATAGTGTGAAGGACAGTTGGCCGTTTGGGCAGTAAAGTTCTCAAATGGAGAGTATGTACCGGAAAATGCAGTGTTCGTAGGCCCCCCGTATAAGAAGGACCGATGATCAGTTCAAGGTCGCCGGAAAAAGTTAATTGAGGGTAGCGCAGGACCGATCATCGTGCAGGTCTTTTGAAAAAATACTGAAAACCTTAATATACACTACCTATAAAAAATTAGAAAACTGAACCATTAAAAGAACCTACACATATTAATTTTATTATTGAAGATATGAGGTAACAAATATGCAAAAAATGGAGTTGAAATGAGAGGCTCCTTTGCACAGGATGCCGGCTAAATTATGGGTACCACAACGGCACCTATTTCTGCCGTGAAGCAGTAATGTGTAAGCATTATTGTGTTTCGGTCTGAAGGGCGCCGTAGCTAGTGAAATTACTGGGCAAATAAGACTTAAAATCTTGTCTCAATGTGACGAGCGCATTTGTAGTGCCGCTCAGAATTTTCAGGGTTCTTCAAGAATCCTGAGCGGCACTGCATTGTAATGGGTAGGGCGCATCAATTACCATCAGCTGAACGTCCTGCTCGTCTCGTCCCTTATTTTCATAAAAAAAACCACTTCCTGTTTTTGAAATCGGTTGAAAACAATTTAAACAAGATTTAATAACAGACGATCCATTGTCCACTTTACGAGTGTAAATTGGATTTACAACAGAGTGTTTGCTACTTTTACCGTCGGGTAGCGGTACGGTTCTAGATTGCTTTTCTCTGTAGATTTCATTCATTCAATTCACTTTTTATTGCGTTTTGTTAGAAATCACTTAGCGGGTTACTGTGAAATCCGACTTACTTAGGGAAATAATCAACGATTTCTTCCAGGTAACCTAAAGGGTTGGGAGATTTTATTTATAACAACATGACTGGGCGATAAATTAACTATTATAATTTACTGTAGGATATATATGCATATACATACAAATACATATTACCTTTATATTCTCACAATGATATTATATACTTAGTCTAGCCATACATACAGTTACAATTAAAAATATATATTTGATTGTTCATTGAGTTTTCTCATTTTGGAGTTTTCTCATTGTACAATAATTTGCGATGTTAAAATGGAGTGGGGTGATAAAGAGAACCGAATTCATGTGATTGCATTACACCAAGGAGGTATGGAGATGCCACAAAAATGCCACAAAAATCTACAAAAAAGTCCACTATACCACAATTTTTTTTTCATGGAATAGGAGGACAAACGAGTGTACGGGTCACCTGGTGTTAAGTGATCACCGCTGCCGACATTCTCTTGCAACACCAGAGGAATCAAAAGAGCGTTGCCGGCCTTTAAGGAAGGTATACGCGCTTTTATTGAAGGTACCCATGTCGTATCGTCCCGGAAACACCGCACAAGGAAGCTCATTCCACAGCTTTGTAGTACGTGGAAGAAAGCTCCTTGAAAACCGCACTGTGGAGGACCGCCACACATCCAGATGGTGGGGATGATATCCTAACTTGTGGCGTGTCGTGCGACGGTGGAATTGTACAAATGTACAACTACTGTAGTTATACCACTATAACTACTTTATTCATACCTATGTATTAATCCTTATCCCATTAAATTTTATTAGGGACCGTTTAAACTCCTGTAAAATAATTTTTATTTTTTTTTAAAATCAAACTTTCCATTCAAAAGGTATAACCAACATAAAAATGCTAATCTAAGCAAAATAATGCAAAAATAAAATAATAACTAAGTGAAATAAATCTCTTATGTTTAACAAAATAAATCTATAGTCCGACTTAGTAGACTGTCCTCTGCTACGAGATCGATTTATACGCGATTGAAACCGCGGGATATTATAGCTATATAGTTATATGTATATATA
The DNA here is from genome assembly GCF_905404315.1 of Leptidea sinapis. Lineage (NCBI taxonomy): Eukaryota > Metazoa > Arthropoda > Insecta > Lepidoptera > Pieridae > Leptidea > Leptidea sinapis. Next base: position 1,039,465 of record NC_066289.1, read on the forward strand.
GACATAGAGTCATTATATAGACATGGACAACACAAAAAGGAAAAAATAAATAAAGAAGAAGAAAATAATTTATAAATTTGGATGGATGGACATAAGAAACTTTTCAAAATTGATTTTAGTCTTTTTAAATCGAATTCAGATTTATAACTATAATTTATTTAATGTAGTGGACTTATTATAACGAGCATATTAAACGCGTTATGAGAATTACAAAAAAAATCTAAAAATTATTAGCTTTCGCCTAAAAACTAGACATCTTGACGGCTATAAGTAGCAGGCGAGCACATTATAAAATGATATCTTTTGATGATCGTAGGCATATCCAAGAACAGATATTTTTCTATAAGATCATTAATGTGATGTTAGATTGACGGGCAATACAAAATCGTAAAATAATTAATATATAAACCGTAAGATAATTAATATTCACATGCCAACTAGAGCACCGCAACTGGCAAAATATAGGCCTAATCCCGAATATAACTCCCCTACTCAATAGGCTGTTGTGACAATACAACACTATAATTTCAAACCGATGACCCATATAGCCGAATGGTTAGTGACCCGGACTACTAAGCTAGAGGTCCCGGGTTCGAATCCCGGTAGCTGCAATTATTTATATGATGAATATGGTTGTTTGTTTCCGAGTCATAGATATTTATATGTATTTATGTATGTTTAAGTAAGTATATTGTATTAAATATATCTTTGTCTTGTATCCATAGTACATCCTATGCCTAGTTTGGGGAAAGACAATTTGTGTATAAGTATGTCAATGTTAAAAAAAATTAAAAAAAAGGCGATGCATAGATATTTTTGGAGATACGGTAGCACAATTTAAGAGAAACCCGATACACTGACTAGTAAAATGGAATGACCTGATTTTTAATAAAAAACAGAGTGACAAGATATATTGAATATTGTATTTTAGTGATTATATTGACATTGTAGCTTGTGATGATCTCTGAAATCAATGTATCTTGTATATTGTTTTGAAATTTCAGGACTTCAGCTCAAACCGTGCGTCAAAAAATTCCCTAGAAGAAAATATGTCATCTCATAATATCATAATCTCTAATTCTGGGTCCCAAATCGAAATAAAAACAATAACAACAATAAGAACTGCACTCCATAAAGTAATCCCCATTCAAATTCGATCATTCCTTTAGGAGTTAACTGGAAACAAACATCAGGACACTGGATTTATATATTTAACTTGCCGTTCCCGCCCGCTTTACTGGTTGAATTTTAAAAGGAAGGAACTTTAGAATTCGAAAAATAAGTAGCCATAAACCATCTAGGATACATTTAGCATCGAATGGTGGTAGTTTCATGTCTATACGATCAGTGGTTTAGGCGTGATTGAGCCTCAAACAAAAACCATTTTCATTATGTTATAATATATATATATATATATATAAATATAACAATGCTATTGATATATCTGGATACGACGCAATTGTTTATGTTCTTTATTGTATTTTTTTCTTACGGCAAACGATACTGCAGACAGTTCCTGTGGAAATAGAGAGATACCCATAGACAACAGACACATTGGTATCTGAGTGGCGAATCTAATGACGGTTGTCTCTTGTGCCGGTTACTACCCAAAAATTGTCACCGAGCACCTGCACAGTTCGCACGCAACATGCTTATTAATTAAAATAATACTTCATCAGTGGTTGACGACCGATTCGTCTCCCATCAAAGTTCTCGGTGTAACTCAAATCATATTTAATTCTACAAAAGCCGAGAGGACAGTGACACCCACTTTAGCACCAGGAGTTCCTATAGGATTAGCGGGAGCCCCAGCTGCAGACAATCTCTTCGTCGGAGAATCAAAGATTAATTTAAGTTACTATACTAATATATTTATTACAGTTAATAAAACAACAATGCCTGCTTGAGTATACAAGACGGAAGTGTAATTTTATGAAGGCGAGATGAACAAAACAAATTACATTTTATTTTACAAAATTACATTTTCGTTGAAACCTCCCAAATGGCTTATTTTATTCCGACATCTCCAAAAAATATCGTTAACTTATACACAAATGTAGATAAAAACTTAACAAACCATATGCAAAAACCTTCCTAGAGAACCACGTTATCCATTGGTGAAAAATTATGAAAATCGGTGCAATAGTTTTTGAGTTTATCGCGAACAGACAGACAGACGCGGCGGAGGATTTTGTTATATAATAATTTATAGTGATTATGGTATATGACACCCACCAATAAACGTACGCTTAAGCTAAAACTTATGCCTATGCTTTTTGTACTTGTATTATAGAAAACAAGTAACATGGAGCAAAGTAATTGTAAAGCTTACAATAAAAAGGGAATCACCTCAACACCTTCATCAAGAAACAATCTTGGTAGTGACGTAATGATGTTAAAATACATTTCCTATTTTTATCTTTGCAACATTTTTTGTATTGTCTCGCAGTTAAGAAATGGTTTCGTAAAGCGAGCGCGTCATCTTTAAACAATGCTCTATATCCAGCTAATATTTCCTAACAAAATGTATTTAGTCATGTCAAGGATTTGGTTATTTCAGTAAGTTTAAAAAGGACGCAATTATGCAACTAAGGGTTATATGAAAGGGCAGCTTCAACCTTTTCAGATACATTTTCTAAAAATAAAGGCTATATTAAGTTTAGTATTGCAAAACGTAAGTATAAAAAGATGTAGAGTTTTTATTTTACAACTATTTTATTTTCAGGTGTAATATTGAAGGTGATTTAAAAATGAAATACATTTGAAGTTAAAAACAAATAATTCCCTGAACTTTTCAACTAGGTTTGTTATAACGTTTACCTAGAGTTTGCCCTTTTTAGGTGTAACTAAAACTACAGGCCTATTGCCTCGATCATTCTTTTTAAATGCAGATAGCTGGTACCATACAGATGGGTGCAATTTAGACGGGTATAGATAGATTAAATCACGGAAACGCGTCTCACTCCTTGAAACTTGTACTAAATTAAGTAGAAAATCTGTTTAAGTAGAACTTAATCGTGATCAATTTTTGGCGTGTGTAAAGTACGGTGCGGCGTGAGAACGTGATGTTTTTTTTTAATGAATCAAGATAAACCAGATCAGTGATTTTTGGCAATTCCGAAGTCTACCAACACCGGGTTCAGGTACCACCGATCTTGCGGGGAGATCTACACCCAGTTTTAGTATATAATGGTCTGAACAACTGGTTGACGAGAATTCCAGGCGTGGAAGATCATTAGTCTTCACCGTTGGAGCTTCTGATGACCTCACACAGCTGGTTTCAGGCAATGGTCCGATGACCCTCTATAAAGGTCCCCACCATGCTCATCAACAGTTAATTTAATAGGGCCCTGCCTTTTGGGGCACTAAAGGTCTAAAAACCACCAGATGCGGCATTTTTACCAGTATATTTTCTCCAAAATTATGGAGTCGATTTTCAATTGCTAGGCCTTTTTATACCAAGAGATCAGTAAGATCCTGTAGGGTTTCTGTGATACTCTGATGGTCTTTATTTGTATATCTCACTCTTAAATGGGCGAAAGCGGTTAATTAGAAGAGAGAGACATTAACTTTCAGTCTGGACATAGCAAAAGCCTTCAAGCGAGTGTGGTACAAAGCATTTATAACAAAACTGCCATCCTATGGGCTTCCCGAGGTTTATGCAAATAGGTCACTAGCTTTTTGGCTGATCGAAGCATCAAGGTTGTCACTGACGGCACATGCTCCAACTTAAAATCCATTTAACGCTGAACCGAACCTGCAGGGCTGCGTGCTATCCCCTACACTATTTCTTCTGTATAGCAATGATATTCTGAAAAATAATCTGAATAGCAATGAATCTATTTAGACGACAGCACAGACCATGCTTTTATACCAGCCGTACCAGGGTCTACATCAAACTTAAGTCTGAAATCGAGTCTATACTATGGAATGTCTCGGGAGGGAATCGGGAAAATTTAGTCCAGTTTAAGCCTAAGCAGACACAAGTTTGCACATTCGCTGTTAAAAAGCCTTCCTTTATCTTATACCTTAAATTCGAGAACATTTTTTTAACTGCATACTCGGCGTTTATTGAGCGACAGGCAAACTGATCTCTATGAAGATTGATGTGCTCAGTAAGGCGAGACAGTACAACATATCCAGGCACCACCAGCAAATTTATAAGGCACAAGTTCGGCCTCACATGTAGTACTGTTCTCACACCAGGCCGGGCGCTCCCTTGTACCAGTTTCCTCCACTTAGCGGCATTCAACAAAGTGCGGCGCGAATCATTCACGATTATTTATTTACGGTGTGTGTGGATGATGCAGCTACTGTACTCAATAACTTCTTCATTAATTTACATATACTTTTTTGACTTACTCTTGTAAGGCATTGACTATTTGACGTTTGAGTATGTTTGTTGCATCACTTTACATATTGTATTGCAATTGAAATGATTTGTAAGGCGATGAAAATGTAAATCTTGATATAAAAGTGTGGCAAAGAGTTTTTTGCTACTTCTTCCCATTAGCTCAACCAATTTTCAAATTAATTTTTTTTTTGACATTCATAAGTGACATATCGGTTTGATGCGTTTCATACAGATGTGGGTTCTCTTTCCATCTTCCATATATATTATCCATAAGCCCTCAGAGATTTCAGGGGAATTGTTCAGTTGTCAATTATAGCAGCTGAATTCCACCACCAGACGTTAAGACAGAATGCATCATGTTGTCGTTTGGCAAAAAAAATGCACTCCGGCGTAAAATATACATACATACATACAAACAATCACGCCTCTTTCCCGTAGGGGTAGGCAGAGACCACTTCTTTCCACTTGCTACGGTTTAGGGTACTCTTGACCTGGCCTTTTTTCAAGACGTCCCTGATTTGATCTCGAAACGTCCGCCGAGGTCTACCCCTTCCAACACTTTCATTCACAGTGGCCTTATACACGTTCTTCGTCAATCGTTCTTCATTCATTCTCTCGACATGGCCAAACCATCTCAGAACCAACCAACCAACCAAAACCGTTTGCGTAAAATATTGACTGAAATAATGGAATATTAGCGCCAAGAACTAGATATTGAATTCAATATTTAAAAAAAGCACATAATAAAATGATCTATACTTTGTTATCACTATTCATTCATATGAAAACTTCTACCCACTCACATTCAGGTCGTATAAGTATGTATATGGAAAAAGCTTCCGTCTTGTCACGTCATCAAAGTACGTGCGTAGAATGGTAAAGTAAGTGCTCCTATTTCTATCATTATGACGACGTTCTTTCAAATTATTTGCTGAGTAAGATAACTGACCCATAATATGCGTCCCAATAATGAAACTAATTTATAAAAATTTTGGGTGGAATGCTGCTTCGGATCTAACCTAGGACAGCTGAAATAGATATTCTTAAGGAAAGGTAGAAACTTTTAACATCACATTCAAACTTATACGACTTGAGTTTTTGTTTATTAATTGTTAAATTTTTAATAAATGCCACCACTACTTAATATAAAATAAAGTCTCTCCCACCGTGTCTGTCTATCTATCTGTTCCACATAAACTCGAAAACTATAGAACTCATTTTAATGCGGTTTTTAATAAACGACGGGGTGGTTCAAGTGAAATGTTTTGTGTATAATATTAATGTTTTTTTAGTGTAATCGTTCAAATATTACAATGATTGCTGAAGATGTCGGAAAAATCAGGCCTGCAGGGAGCTTTCATCGAAAACATTTCCTAATCCCTTTGAGATATAACAAAACAATGTGTAGTTGGATTATTAGTGTACAAAAAATCTGAGATGGAATTTGTCTGTTTTTTGAGGAGAATATAAGTAAACCTAAAATAATGGTGACATCTAATTTGCAAATTGGAAAGTTTTCTAGACGGATTCAGTATTAAGCCTTATCAAATAAAGTTAGTTAGTTACCATAAGCATTTCATCCAGATTATAATAGCAATTTACAAAATTAAATTTTAATAAATATCATAGGCGCTATCGCAAAATAGAAAAGAATGTGGTAGAAAAAAATGTCCAGAGGGGAGTCGGTATTCGCTTGAAGGGGGTTGCCCCTTCCCGCACCGCGTCGCCCGCTGTCGTCTTTTGTGTTTCTCTTATTCTTAAGCAATATTAAATTTGTAAATAAGTAATAAGCAGACGGTTAAAGCAAATTGTATTTTTTGAACATTGCTGTATTATCTTAAAAAACCTTCTACCTATTGATAGGTTTGAAGTCCGTGCCAAGCCAAATGTAAAGAGAATAGATTTCTCCCGAGACTGGTACGTGAAGCCATTGAATTTAAAAAACAACCAAATTTCGATAAAGAAGACGGTCTTAAATTATCTGACCAATAATACAAAAAAAAAGAGGACATTGTCAGTCAATTTTGGCAAAACCATCTGTCTACAGCAAATACCACCAGACAAATATGACAAAAATACTGTCTTGACTCAATTCATCTGCAGTCCTCCTGAAAACGATTCTGGAAAGGTCTTGAAACGTCGGGTTAACTATAATAATAATAATAATAAAATTATAATGTTTACGCAAAATCTAATGTTACAGTTACACTCATTTTAATCCTGTATGTTTGCGTGCGTAGGAAAAGAGTTGATATTATATTATTAAAATTGCAATCAGTTATGGCTAAATAATGTGTCGACGTACCTGAGATTCCTAGGCGCGATGGTCTGCAGCTGGAGGCCCCCGCTAGTCCTCTTCTCTAAAAAATTTCACTAGATTGTGCCACGTTTACATTGTTCAATTAAATAGTACCTACACGGACTAGTAAAAAAAAAGAAAGAACTCCGCGCCGCGATATTAGCAAGTGAAGCACCTTTATGCTAGTATGTGTGCGGTTACGGGGTATACCAGATACACAATTTTTTCTCCCTTAAATAATCATATATCCACAAATACTTTTATAGTATTGTTTTTAGACTTAAACAACACACGACGGCACTTTTAAAATATTTTATTTGACGCAAACTGATCTGTCACAGACGATGGCAAATCTCATAATGGCGGCGGATCGGCTTGTATTAGTGTAAGTGTATGCGTGGGGCTATGTATTTACACGTTTACAGGCTTGTTTTGGTGCCTCACTGTTATGTAAGGTGACACGAGTTTTGCGTTGCGTTACACCGAGAACTTATTGCAATTAGATCGTTGACCAGATTCGATTTATTATAGATATGCGTATTGCGTTCGAACTGTTGCTCGGTGACAATTTGGTTATATTATTATACGGCGCAATAGACAACTGTCAGTATTTCTCTATCTACAGGAAATTCGTCGGCTCGATAATATGCCATAACCAAATAACATATAAAAATAATAATTGCGGCGCATTCAAATCCTTTCAAAAGTGTTTTATTTAAATGTATAACACTCGCGTTAATCAAAGACTAAATAAAAAACAAAGATATTGCTTGTGTTTGGTAGATAGACTGATAGGTATATAAAAATTGATAGTTGATGTTTGATATTATTTTTTATTTAAGATAAGTTTATACCTAGCTATTAGATAATATTACTTTTCAAAGTGTACCTTAATATTAAATAATCATTGAGAGCAAAATTTAAAGAAATTTACATCTTGACTGTTGCTTCTCAATATATTCTTGATAATATTATGTATGTACATAAGTGAATTTGCTAGAAACTGTCATACCCATAATTTTAACATTAGGAACAAACATAAACTTATAATGCCTATTCTTCGGCTAAGTCGAATACTGTATCACGATGTTCAAAAGAATTGTTAAAAAACGTTTGTGTGGTAAAGGTTACTACAACATAAATGACTTTATTAGTGATACCACAGATATTACTATATCACTAATAAAAATATATATAAAAAATCTGGTTACAGAGTACTGTAACCAGATTTTTTATGAAAAAAAAAAGAAGCCCGCTGAGTTTGTTGCGCCCGTTCTTCTCAGGTTTGAGGCGTACTTTTTGGAATGGGTGGTAGTTTTTGTCTTCCAATAAGTGATTTCACATCCTATTTTGAATAAAAATATTTGAATTTGAACTCATGCCTTAGAGATGATCTAATATTGCAATAGAGTCCATGGAACGAAAGTGATGAACTGAAGCATGTTCGTCTATAAATTTTTAACTACTTCTAGGATAGGAAAAAAAAATTAAAAAATTCACAAAATAGCGTGAACATACAGGAGCATTTCATTTTATTTCATCATTAAATCCAACCGACATGCTCTATGCAAGATTGGCTGATTTGACAGTCAAGTTCTGCTGCCCGTACGAAATTGGAGCGGGTCGCTCGTATCTAAGTAACATTTGATTTGGGTGGGCTTCGATCACAGATTATACCGGCACCCTAAATCTCCAGTAAACATAATTGTGGAAATTCCGTAATCCTTACACACCTGCTATAGGCTTAAAGGGGAGGAATCTGCGGTACCTACTTAACTAAAGAGCACTTTAATAATATAGAGACAAACTGTTCATACAGATATATCTTAAGTTAGAAGATTTGCTTACAAAATCCAAAATAACAGCTTTTTCATTTAGATTTTACTTTTATTTTTGAAAATTTATGAGGATTTCGCAATAAACCACGCAAGATTCGTAAACTTCTTCATAATAGTATTAACGACTGTGCTATTCACACGAAAGTAGCCTTTTCAACCAAATACAACAGAATACAAATATAATTCGTGCATCTGCAATATTCGACAAGCATTATGCTGTTTAAATAGAAAGAGTGTCGCCCTTGTTGAATCTAATTTGAATTCTGGGCAATTTATTGCTGAATTATTTAAAAAATTCACGCTTTTATAAGCTTAAATTAAAAATTATATGTCGGAGTATCTGAAAATTGTCCTGTTTTTATACACAATAAGAATATCAACATTATGCATACGAAATACCACTTTTTGAGGCATCTGTTGTCTGAACAGTGTGTCATCAGTTATTCGCTATAATATTAGACTTATTCAGACCAAAATTACTCACGGTACTGAAGTCAGTGTCTTCTTGAATAACTTAAATATGAAAAAATCGACCACTCTAGGCAGTTTGAAATTAAAAAAGATATTTTTTCCTATTAAATATAAAGATTAATTAATTAAATTAATTCCTGCCGCCGAATTCCACCTTCGCACGACACGCCACAAGTTAGGATATCATCCCCACCACCTGGATGTGTGGCGGTCCTCCACAGTGCGGTTTTCAAGGAGCTTTCTTCCGCGTACAACAACGCTGTGGAATGAGCCTCCTTGTGCGGTGTTTCCGGGACGATACGACATGGGTACCTTCAAATAAAGCGCGTACACCTTCCTTGAAGGCCGGCAACGCTCTGGTGTTGCAAGAGAATGTGGGCGGCGGTGATCACTTAACACCAGGTGACCCGTACGCTCGTTTGTCCTCCTATTCCATAAAAAAAAGATTTATTCGAAATTTATTGTTAATTTACTGACCAAAAAGCAGTCAAATATTACTGTTCTCAAAGTTTGTAAATTCTTCAGAAGGCAATTACTGTACTCAACAATAAAACCTCACACGAATAGAAAATTGTCTGTAGACATTTCTACTCGACATATTATTGACCAGATAATTAACAAATGAACACGACCTTATTTTATTTTCCCTCTCCCAATTTAAAGTTTTGGCATGTCAATATAGCTGCACCCACTCAAAATTTCATCCATATAAATTTCGAGACTCATTAAAGGTTCATTACGAAAGTTTATCCCTTTGATTACAAACTGCGCAGCTATTTATTAAAACTTTAAATAATGGAATCGTATTAAAGGAAACAGAATAGATCGTCAATTTTATCGTGTTTTGCAATTCTCAAATAGCTTCTTGACTATCAAACTACATCTTACTGATCTCAGCGAATCACTAAGCTATTGGAATAACAAGCCAATCAAATGTTTCATGAAAAGTTACTTAAAGTGTGAATCATTTCATGCCCCCGTTAATTGATCTCCAATGATTGAAGTAAAATTTCTTTAGAATCGTGATTTTAAACTTGATGAAACGAAAAAGCGAGACGATAGAGACACAAACAGGTAAATGTAGTATTAGGTAAAGATAGGGTTCAGCCGGCGGGAACCATTAACCGTTAAAGAAAAGATTGTTTTATGTATGACGCGAGTATACATTAATATATTCTAACGTCACGCGTCTGACGTATTACTACATAGACCCCAGGAGAATATTAATATGCTAGCGGTGATAGTAATGTCTTTCATAGCGGTTGAAATCATGTGTCATCCTAGGAACATCTACCAGAACTTCATGTGTAGTTTAGAGATTTAATGTAAATTTTGCATCGGATACAGTGATTCCGTTGATTGAATAGGACGCCAAATTAAATTTGAAAATGTGCAGCAGTCGCACTGTATCAACAACAAGATCAAAAATTGTAATTGACGCAGTATTCCAAAGATATATGGACCATATTAAGACTAAAGAATTTATTTCATACTTTAGTTACCATAAGCCTCTTGTAATATATATCAAAAATGTAAGCTCTGAGTCTGAATAAATCTATGTAATACATACGAATGAAATTCGGTGTACATAAACACATACACATTTTTTTAGTAGAAGAGCTTATCACGCCATGTCATGCTATACCAGAATTTTAAATAATTTCAGGAGTTTTTTACAGGCACAATTATTATTCAAATCAATGTCTATTTTTTCAAAGTAGACGTAAGAATAAAGTTTCAATGGCTGGACTTGGCAACCTTGCAAGGTTTCAAATATATTTCTTTCCCTGCATCTATAAAACTTTCTCTTTATTCTGTTAGACTGTTAACGCTTCGATGTAAATATTAATTTCTTAATATATATAGTTATAATAATAAGTTCTTAGATTAAGGATTGGTCTCCGATGCGCTAGTTGGAAACTATCTAAGATCAATAGCTTTTTATTACGGCAACTATTAGATGCTTGTGTGCGTGGCATCATGACTCTCAATGGCATCTTTCAAATTTTGCAACATACGCTTCGTGTTATTTTACATTGAAATTAATAAAATACAAAATACTTACTGATGATATGTGATCCTTAGTATCTTTCTTATTGTTTTGTACTATTCTTCTTACAAAGTTTTACTAGGCGGCACGGTATTATAATTTCAATTATTAGCAAAGTTTAAAAGAGCATGTGGCACGTCAATGTCACACATTGTTCGAGACTGGCTCGGGTTCGCCCACTTGGACGTAGTATTAGTCGACGCAATTAGCAACTATGCCTGCGGTATCTAGTTTGGGCGCAGCGGAGACCAATGTTTAATCTAAGTAGTAAAGCTTCAAACAAAGTTAGGGACATTAATTTTTCTCAATATATTTCTCGAATTTATCACACTTTTGCAGCTGCTTATATAGCTGATCGAGTGTAATGAAAAACAGAAAAAACAATATCATTTTTTCTGAGAAAATAAGGGACGAGACGAGCAGGACGTTCAAGTAATTGATACGCCTTGCCCATTACAATGCATTGCCACTCAGGATTCTTGAAAACCCTTTCTGAGCGGCACTACAATACCGCTCGTCACCTTGAGACGTAAGATGTTAAGTCTCATTTGCCCAGTAATTTCACTAGCTACGGCGCCCTTCAGACAGAAACACACTAATGTTTTTACATGCTTCACGGCAGCAATAGGCGCTGTTGTGGCACCCATAATCTAGACGGCATCCTGTGCAAAGGAGCCTCCCTTCCCACTGGTAAAAATCCCATTTAAACTGTAGTAGTATTATGTTTGTAGCAAGCAGTATATGTATCAACAGAATGTATTTCATTATGTATCATAAGAGTCTCACTCTTTGTTCAGCTGTTGGTGTTGATTTGTTTTAAGTTGATTTGCTTATATTTACCTTAAACCAAATAACAAAACTAATCAAGTCGATATATTTTTCTCACAAACATCACAAATATGAAAATGGAACAAAATATTAATAAAGTAAATATTCATTTTTGGTTGAATACGTCAACATCTTATTCAAGAATTTCTGCGTCAAAGTATAAAAGTTATTTAATTAAACATATAAGATCTTTCTTACACCAACATTTGAATTTCAAATATTTTGGCTCAGGGAATACTGTAAAGCGTGGGATATGATTCATAATTAAATAACATCCGAAGGTCTGGGATGAATTAGGTAAATATTTATTCCTGACCTGTTTCATCTCAGATTTTGATCGAAATTAATGATACTTATCTACTTAGTTAAATTTAGGATATTTTAAGGTTGAAATATACAAGTGTTTGATACAGCTAACCTAACGTTTGCTATATTAGTCCTAACAAAAGGTTGAAATAAACTGTTCTAGAATTAGTGTGTTAAAACTGTATGTTAACAGTTAAATTTTTAAGCAACAGTTTAAAAGATTTAATTAACATTAACAATTAATATTAATAACAGGTTTACAACTATTATATAACTTTAATATCCTGCAGACGTAAAACCAACAAGTCTTAAGTAAATGTGATATGGCCTCATGCTTATAAAGCTTATTTGGAAGCCATCTTTAAAGTATTATTTGTAGTATTTTGTTAATTATTTATTTGCGAAGCCGTGAAACAGGTATACAAGGTAATCATTTATTAAAGGCATAAAGGCGTTTATTTTCTCAAAATTGATTCCTTTAGAATTATTTTTTACGTCATTTCTAATATAACTATATATAACATAACTACTAGATACTACTACCGCTTCGGAAACAACTGGCGCTCTGAGAGAGAAGAAGCGGCGCAAGAAACTCTCCCAGCATTCTTTTTTTGCGCTATTTTCAATAAAAATATACAATATTGTACAGTCATTTCTACCGCTATAAAATGACCACAATCTAGTCCCAGGCTGTCTGATCATTTAGATATTCAGCAGTGGAGTAATAGGATTTACGACAGAGCCATTTTTTTTATAAAACATTTACTTAAATTTATTTATAGATAATGCCTGAACAGTGGCTGGGAGGATTAAAAATGATTTCTGTATTGAATAATATTTCCAGCCAAGAGAACTCCCAGGAATATTTTGGGATGATAATTAGGCTTTCGATGGCCTTATTTCATATTAAAGATTGTGTTAGTTAGGTTAGTTTTTGGACTCCAATTTGGACGACAAAGGATGTAAAAGGACTTAAATGTTGGCCGACTGACTCCATTTCTAAAAATCATTGGTTAGTATTGCCAGATTATTCAGCAGAATTGTTATCTAACACTTTGTTTGCTAGGATTAGCTTAGTGCCAAATATTTTTGGTAGCCATAAGTTTTCAATGTGGTATTTCTTTCTGAATCACCACCATCACGTCATTGTGCACCATCTTTGACTTTGAAAGATTTATCGTGAGACCTTATTTGCCAATTATCCATATATTCAATATATTGTATTTCTGGATTATAGGCAAATAAGTGAAAGAGGAAATAATGTTATATGTTGTTCCACAGAATACATTACTTTGTACAATGCTAAGGACCTATTCGCATTCAATTCGGACTCATGACCAATATTATTACTATTAATAAATTTTGTTACCGTTAATGGAGCACGAAAACGCTTAGGCCCTCTTTCACCACCTTCAAGTAAACTATCAAGTAAGCTTATCACTGAGTAAAGTCAATAGTAACATAACATGCGAATTTCACAACCTTAAAGTAACACTAATCTTAAGAGTAACTGTGGCGTAACTAACTTGCCGCATCATCTGCCAATTAGCACGGTTACTTGACAGTTGCATTATACGTATTATGTGCCTACTATTATTATCAGTTGTTGTTTTGTGTATCTTTCAACGAATTTCAGAGCTAGCATAAATGTAAATTATTTGATATGGATGGATTTATTCAAATTGATTGATCATCAATTGGATGAGTTAGATTATTCTTCCATGGAACAAATACCAAGTATGCATATATTTAAATTGCAAGATATCACCATATTTATATTTAATAATACCTAAATATCCCCCTTGTGTAGAGCATGCACTTCTCACTCTTTTAATTTTATTTATAATAATGACACAAGTAACCACTAAATAAATAAAAAACTGTATTATACTATTTCCAGATGCTTTCTGGTTTCAAACTGGTAAACAAACAGAGGGCGCTAAACAAATTAACGCTCAACATTCAACAAAATCCTAAATGACAATCTACAATGACGTTTGACAAGTATTTGATGTAAAATTTAACGAATATGACGTGACATAGATTCATTACTCACTTAACCAATCAGTAGTTACTCAAGACATAATTTTCACTTGTGAAATTGGCAAAAAATACTCATAACATGTAGCTTCCGATTAACGTTAATTGAGAAGTTACTAATCACAGCTTTACTTGGATATGGTAAACGAGGCAGTAACTACTCCCAATGTTTATTATTAATTATATTTATTAAGGAAGATAAGAGTCTCACATGAGACTAATTTGAAATACTAAAAATCTAATGGTGTTACAAGAAACCCGGTGTATACGAAGTTTGTTAATCTATTAGACAAATATTTCATTTATAAAAATGCATCATGGCATTTCTAAAAAAATCATTATTTCGGCCTAAGTAGCCTACGAACAAGAATTAAAAACATTTTTGATTTGAACCACTGAATCAACTGTATTGTTTACCACACCTACATGTTGTTATGTCTGGAAAGTGTGACATACAAAAACTTACAAGCATATACTCTACTTCACATAATATGTTTGCCTGGTACCAATACACCGATGCTCGGTGTGAGTAGACCAATTACTTTCTTCCTCTCAACAATCAACTAACATAACGTAGGTAAGTTTTTCACTGGTGAAGGTAATGCCTTGAGGAACAATGATACAAAAAATCATATGTATATATAAAATGTTCACATTTTACTATTAATAATAAGATTAGCTTTTTATTTACCGTCAACAACATTTACAATAGGTATTTGCCTTGTATTTATCCTCGTTCAGTCCGAGATGCACAACGAGAGGGTTGGGACATTTATTTAAATGTCAGGCTCGTTAGAAAGCAACTACAAGCATAGAATACAAAGTAGCCACTCTGTCGGACAGATCGGTTAATTTACGACTACTTTAGTTCTCTTTAATTGTTAGCTTTATCTTGCAATGTTGTTATCAATATACCCGTGTTATAGTTAGTAATTTATTGATAAAAAGCTTAATGTTATGTATGTGTTAAAAAATATTGGACATGCTTAAATGGTTCACATTATTTATTTATTTAAGTGTAGATTGATTCTATCTATAGCAAAACTTTTGAGGTTCTTTTATGATTTATTTACTAAGTTTCTCACATATTGTTACGAAAACGGGTTAAAGGAAACCGTTTCTCGCCTTTTCTAGAACTTCAGCTTGCTGAAAACGCTTCGAAAATTGGAACTAAATCATAGTTCCCATAGTTTTCAGGAGGCTGAAACTGTGTATCAGGCTGTTTCAGAGCAAGACTAATTACATGGTACAATTTTAAGCAAACCCGTTTTCAGGCATTTTCAGGATTGGTTATAACCCTTTGGAAGGAATATTCTAGAGTGAGATTTCTAGAATGCGTGACAGGAATGGGATGATGTGCCAGAGGGAAGGAAGATAATAACTTTCTAGAAACTCGTTTTTGTTTCAGTCTGTAGGGCGCCGTAGCTAGTGAAATTACTGGGCAAAGGAAACTTAATATCTACTAGCGCATTTGTAGTTCCGCTCCGATTTTTTGGGTATTTCAAGAATCCTTAGCGGCACTGAATTGTAATCAAGGCAGCGCTTATCAAGTATCAGCTGAACGTCCTGCTCGCTTCGTCCCTTAACGTAATAAAAAAAACCTAAAGCCCGCCCGCAGTGCCTGGGGCTAGGATTATAAGTGTCCTCCACCGAATTATGGGCCATTAAATTGAAGTTGCTAAATATTTTAAATGCCAAGCCTGAGTCACTCTTGACATAAACAATGATATAGAGAATAAAAATCGATTAACTAATGAAACATTTATATCTCGTAAAGTACATGTTTCCAAAATATTCTGTCAAAATTTGCTACAGTGAATAATAAACCGTGGCAAAGAATGAAATTTTGCTACCACCCTCGGCTATGTAACGCTAATTCAAATTCGAATACAAATCAATAATTGCAAATTATGTCAGAACACAATTAATTCTTGTTCTTAATAGATTTGAGGATATATTATTTGATGTTATAGACCCAACATAGTTCGAATTTCGATACCTCTAATACAATTTATCGAGTGTAAGTGATTTAATACGTAATTGAGATATACTTAGTTCAAAAAGTAAAGTGTAAGTGCATAAGTGCATCACAGAAATAAAAGCTGTACTCATAAAAGCAGTATATATTCGTATTGTGGTTTTAAATAACAAGCAACTCTATTTAACGCTGTTCGACCACAGGTTGCGGTTGGCTAAATAACAATTGACTTGTACACTAAACGATATCATAGTATAGACAAATTGCTATTATTTTGCTCTTCATTTTCTTTTCATTGTTGCTCTCCTAATTTATTATCAAACTTAAATAGGGGGGAATACTGCTCTCATCAATAATTTTTCGTAGAGAAGGAAGTGAAACGATGTTTGTGATCACCACAGTCCAAGGCTCTCCAACAGCAGAGGAATCAAATACAACACCGAAAACACATTGGTATGTGGCGGTCACCGTCGCCGCCCCCCTCGGAACGTCCGACCATTGCCTGGTCAGGACTGTAGTGCCTATCCGACGCCAACGTCGCAGACCACCAGCGACCCGCCACGTTTGGCACTACAAGTCAGCAGATTGGGATTGGATGCGTTCAGTTCGAATCCGGCAAACTACAGGTCCGTAGCGATTACCTACCTGCATTCCACAATCATAGAGAGCATAATTAACCGCCAGCTCTCGGTATACCTTGAGGGTCACTAGTTGATCAACGACCGGCAGTACGGGTTTCGCCATGGTCGGTCGGTAGGTGATATTCTGGTATACCTAACACATAGATGGGCTGCGGCTATTAAAAGCAAGGGGGAAGGCCTGGCACTTAGCCTGGATATAGCGAAGGCCTTTGATCGTGTATGGCACAAGGGGCTCCTCTCAAAACTTCCATCATTTAGGCTTCCCGAGAGCTTGTGCAAGTGGACCTCCAGCTTCCTAACTGGGCGCAGCATACAGGTCGTTGTCGACGGATATTGCTCGAACCCGAAGCCCGTGAATGCTGGAGTGCCCCAAGGCTGTGTGCTATCTCCCACGCTGTTTCTTTGACAGCACTGGTGGTGCCGTATACACGGGCCATGCAGGTCTCTCTCGGGAAATCGTCGACCAGTGCCGGGAGAAACTTGTGTCTTCTATCGAGTCCTCTCTCGAGAAGGTCGCGGAATGGGGTAAATTGAACCTTGTCCAATTTAACCCCCAGAAGACTCAAGTTTGCGCGTTTACCACTAAAAAAACCCCATTTGCTGTATCACCGCTCTTCGACAACACTTCCCTTAAAGCCTCGCCTAGTATCGGAATACTGGGACTCGAAATCTAGAGCGATTGCCAATTCCATGGCCATCTAGAGGGCTCACACTCTACAAAGCGCAGGTCCACCCACACATGGAGTATTGCTGTCATCTCTGGTCTGGCGCACCCCTGTATCTGCTCGATCCATTTGACCGCGTGCAACGCAGAGCAGCTTGAATTGTCGGGGACCCAGTACTCTGTGAACGGCTGGATCACTTGGCTTTGCGTTGAGACGTCGCTTCGTTGTGTGTATTCTACCGCATTTATCACGGGGAGTGTTCCGAAGAGCTGTTTAACCTGATTCCTGCTGCCGAATTCCACCTTCGCACGACACGCCACAAATTAGGATATCATCCCCACCATCTGGACGTGTGGCGGCCCTCCACAGTACAGTTTTCAAGGAGCTTTCTTCCTCGTACTACTAAGCTGTAGAATGAGCTTCCTTGTGCGGTGTTTCCAGGACGATACGACATGGGTACCTTCAAAAAAAGCGCGTACACCTTCCTTAAAGGCCGGCAACGCTCTTGTGATTCCTTTGGTGTTGCAAGAGAATGTGGGCAGCGGTGATCACTTAACACCAGGTGAACCGTACGCTCGTTTGTTCTTTGCACCATCTTTTGCACCACCGACGCTTTTCGAAGATCTAACTTATGTCTTGTCCTTTATTGAAACCGTTCTTTGTACCATCTTTCGCACCATCTTTACCAGTAGGAGGCTCCTTTGCACAGGAAGCCGGCTAGATTATGGGTACCACAACGGCGCCTATTTCTGCCGTGAAGCAGTAATGTGTAAGCATTACTGTGTTTCGGTCTGAAGGGCGCCGTAGCTAGTGAAATTACTGGGCAAATGAGGCTTAACATCTTATGTCTCAAGGTGACGAGCGCAATTGTAGTGCCGCTCAGAATTTTTGGGTTTTTGAGAATCCTGTGCGACACTGCATTGTAATGGGCATGGCGTATAAATTACCATCAACTGATCGTCCTGCTCGTCTCGTCCCTTATTATCATATAAAAAATAAAAAAAAACACCAACGCTTTTCAAAGATCTAACTTATGTCTTGTCCTATATTGAAAATGTTCTATCGCACCATCTTTTGCCAAACCAAAGCTTTTCGAACATCTAACTTATGTGATGTTCTATATTGAAACTGTTCTTTTCACCATAATTTGCACCACCGACGATTTTCAAAGATCTTACTAACAAAACGTATCTTACCCTACACTGTAACTTTCATTAATTTTGTCCTTCCAATTTCAAATTTCCTTTCATTACTTTATGCATTTTAATCTTGTGCGCAAGCTGTTTTTTTGCTAATTATTTCTTGCATGAAATAAGGACCTATCTTTACACGAACCTGCTTTGCTCGATGTGTTGGAGGTATTTATGAAATCATTCATTTTTAAGATCTGGTATGCATTGTTGATATCACAAAGCTTCAAATAGATTCCTGTTTTATTAATTTCCTATATTTAAATTGTCAAAGGACAATATAACCTGTGACGACTGCGATGTCTGATTAATTCAAGCCAGTGAGATAATATGAAATATTTTTAGCAGAATTTTAAAAAATATTTTGATTTTCACTGGCAGACACATTGTTCGAATGTAAATGAAATAAATAATTTTAATGACGAGTACTGTATGAAGAAATTATTGTAAGAAGTAATGATATATATTAACATTCAGAAGATCTATTGTATGTTGACTGATACATGAATAACGTCACGGCTCAATAATCATAACCGTGTCGCTGGCTTTGGTTGATATATTAAACGTTTTGATTGATTTCTAAGGCGTGACGTCACAATAGGCCACCACAACACTTACTAGTGTTTTTGCACGTAATTCATAGTAGGTTGATAAAAATACAGTGTGGATTTTACTTAAATGCAATAAATTTAGGTACATACTTATGATGATATACAAAAAATGAACAAAATAGTGCATTAATAAAGTAAAAAAGGAGATTTTAAATTTTGAGCAAATTTGCGAGCCTATTGGTTTCGGCGCGTTTCAAAGGTCGTACGTCTGACGGCGTAGGGTAAGACACCTTCTCTCAATAATTAGTTTCCTTCAAAGGTAATTGTAATCGATAATCAAAAAAGCATTTTATTTTAAATACTTAAGAGTATTGTTTTTTTTTTATTGTTCTGTAAGGATTATTGTAAAAACACTAGGGTGTAATTATTTAAAGCTAAACTTCTTTTTAATTAAGTGTGTTTTTATTTTATTTTAAGTTGTTAAGAAGTAATTATTGTAAATGAAGTAGACCTAAACAATAATAATTTATGAATTGTTTCACATGTTACGTAATTTGAATGCCACTTGCTCAGGAAATCTCTCACATATTAATGGCTTAGTAAGTTCAATCATACAAAAGTAAACTGGTGACTGGTAATTGTTTATGTATTGCATATTACTTAAACATTCGAATGACACAAAAATGCTTATATTATTTTAATGCCTTGTTTACGTTGTTGGTAAGTAAGTGTAACAAAAGTATTGATAAAATTGTCGTTTTTTTTTGTTCCTTTTTAGTGTTCGCTGATTCAGTTTTCAGATTCAATTCCAGGTGTGTGCTCGAACTCTGGATTGTCTGTGATTGCAAGTGTGAACATTTCACAGTGATTTCTTAGCGGCTTGCGCGATTGTTTTAAGTGATTGATTGTATTTATCAACTAAACTTTCTAAAAGTTTAATTGAGTGTTCAAATGAATTTGATTTCGTTGGTTATTGTTAAACGAGAAGAGAAATAAAAGCCACAAATACACTGAATAGATTTAATTCAAAACGTCGGAGGCAGCAACTAGTATTGAATAAAGTAAAAGTATATAATAAGCAATCAGTTATGTTGACTGATACATGAATAACGTCACGGCTCAATAATCATAACCGTGTCGCTGGCTTTGGTTGATATATTAAACGTTTTGATTGATTTCTAAGGCGTGACGTCACAATAGGCCACCACAACACTTACAAGTGTTTTTGCACGTAATTCATAGTAGGTTGATAAAAATGCAAATACTTGCAAAAATTTTATTACTGCTGAAAAAAGGTATTAAAATGAAGAGCGGGTTGAATCATCGACAATCAATTTGATTCTTTGGCATTGCGTAGAGAAGGGTTCTCTCTGAATCTTCTATCGAGTATATCATGAGAAGTGCTCAGAAGAGTTGTATGGATAGATACCATCAGCAGTATTCCACCACCGGACATTACGTAAAATGCAAAATCTACCCGCATCATGGTGACGTATGGCATTCCACAACCACGCGGTTTGTCCAGAACTTCTTGCCTCGTACAGCCACTTTGTGGAATCAATAACCGGCTGCAGTTTTCCGAAATAATACCACTTACGGACGTTCCCAATATACTATATACAGATAGAGATAAAGTACTACCTTCTACTCTCAGTAATTAGCTGTCAATAACCTGAAGCTGTCCCAATATACCCGATAAGTCATTCTTATCGCCTTATATTGGGACGCGTGAATTGCAATTTCCATACAAACTTTATATCGCTGGTAAGCTATACGTCGTCCCATTGACAGACAGCGTCCACGGATAAGGTGAGTTACCGTCGATAAGTTTACATGGACTGAAAAGTCAATGATAGTTACGATTTCTATCTTAAGTAAGAGATAGACTGAATATTGTCAACGGCCGTTAGGGACCTTCAAGATTAAAGCATACTTCCAAATAAAATTAAATATCTCTTAAAAAACAAAAAATAACGGGTTGCGCTTCGGGTATGCCAGCAGAAGTGAAAACTAGAACATTACCGTTGTGCATTTTTGAATATTTTCGAATGGTTAGGGAATAAGTTCGGACGAATTGTCTAATTTATCATTTATAAAAGTACTAGCATTTATGTGTTTAATCAAATATTCATTGATTGTGGTATCGTATACAAAAATGACAATTTATATTACATAATTCAACTTACAAATTATGTTTTTGTTGTTAAATTTATTATTATTATATATATATATATATATATATATATAAATAGTTAATAATTGTCACAAAAGACTGAAGTCCCGGTCATGTCACATCAGGTCACGTGTCCCGACGCGACTTTAACATTTTATACCCATCGCAAGAAAAGTGCTCAACGCCGCTAAAGAAATTCTTCACTTCAAAAATGTATCGACATTGTAGAAGAAAATAAGAAGTCTGTCACCATGCCTATTTGTACTAACCAGTATCTTAGTAGGTATATTCGATAATCAAAACACCAAATCGAGAACGCGTTAGCTTAAATTTTCATACAAATTTTCCATTCGCATAGTTGTATGAACATAAATATAAATGAATGAATTAGCTGTCATGAGTTTATCATCATCAAGCTTCAAGGAAAATACAGTAAATATTTAAACTATTATTAGTAACTATTAAAGTAAGTATTTAAACTATTAAAGTAAGTAAGTAGTAATCTTTCCTTACGAACAATACTATACTATCTAATTAAGGTTGTAAAATTGTGGATCCAGGCTTTGTAGAAGAGGAATTCAATAGAGAACCTCGTTAAAATTACAAAACTCCAAGCAAGATTAAAAGATATAATTTAAAATTTCTGCTTGAAAGACTTTTGTATTTTGATAAACCAATTAAATTATTCAACATTGTATGTCGAGTCGAGTCGAGATTTTACGAGTCATACTTAAAAACTCATTATTATAATAATATTTAATACTTAAATATAATTATTTGTATATTTATTTTAGATTTTGGAAACCACATAAAACCGAAGTCTGGGAAAACACAGTTTTTTGAGATTTAAAAGATCTATTGAACAATTCTTACATATACTTATTAAATATCACACATTAATTACTCCACAGATAACATTACGTACCTATTTATTATTCAAACAAAACAAATCTTATAACTATATTTACAATACTATGACTACATAAAATTAAAACTATTATTACGTGAGGCTGATCCGTTCACCGAAATAGCTGCCAGCGCTTGGGTTTTCAGGAGCCTTACCGAGGCGCGAAAATAGTTTTTTGAACATTCTCCGCGCCTCTGGGCCCCCCGGGGCCAAGTGTATCGATGCCAAATGCCACAAAGATGTATGACTCACTGAGACCAACATATTTGCGACGCTTGCTGTCTTCGGCAGTCGAAGCAGCAGCCCCAGCACCAACTGACGTAACTTGGACATGAGAAGGAGCCAGAGTGTCGACGCAAGTAGCGTCCCACATTAGCGCCCTTCCCCGTGCCCAAGCCACCAGTGTCATTACATCAGGACGCTTGCCATCGCAACGGGTAAAACCATTTGGCTCTAAAACAACTGGTATATTAAGAGCGGCAAATGCCCTGCGGATGACTTCATTCTTCGATTATTTATTTGTACGATAATTTAACTATGATTTTAAAGAAAATCCAAATTAAGTTTGAGTTAGTAATTAAATTAATGTTCAAATCATATTATTAGTAACTACGGTATTGTTGCAATAGTCAGTCCACATTCTCATAAAATATTATTAGACCTTGTATATTATATTATCATTAATAGTTCTACAGTCAAGGGCAACGGTTTCCAGTCCAGTCCAAAAAGGCCGTCAACGCTCTGATTGCTCTAGCGTTGCAATATCCGGCGGTGATCACTTCGCATCAGGTGACCCCTCATGATATTGTGTCCCCACTTCCATGCGAAAGAGTCTTCTCTGTGAATATTTAACTTTTTTATCAGATGATTTTTTAATAAGGGACGAGCCGTGCTGTACGTTCAGCTGACGGTAATTTATACGACCTGCCCATTACAATGAAGTACCGCTCAGGATTATTGAAAAACCCAAAAATTCTGAGCGGCAATACAACTCGATACCTTGAGACATAAGGAACTCTCACATACCATCAAATTGGACTTCCCATTACGGTGTCTCTAGGTCGATAAGATTAAGTGCCTTAAAGAAAGCACAACCCACATAAGAGGCCGGCCGGCCGGTGGTCCTTCGATATTTTTGGTCTTGAAAGAGAGTTTGAGCGATCGTGGTAAATTACCATCTGGCGACCGATACGCCAGTTGCAAAAAGTGTCATTCTCACCACGGAGCTCCAGGTTCGATCCTCGCCCGTCACGTACCTCTATAATTTCAGTTTTCCAACTTATATGTATGTTTGTTTGTTTGTTTGTTTGACGCTTTATAAGGTTGGCAACGCTCTTGTGATTCCTTAAGTGTAAGAAGAGAGTCTGGGCTGTGGTAATATTTTTGCGGTGCTATTTTTTTTAAGACAGTAAGGGTTGAGACGAGCAATACGTTCAGCAGATCAGTTGAGATGGCAATTTATACGCACTGCCTATTAAAATGCAGTGCCGCTCTGGATTCGTGAGAATCCCAAAAATTCTGAGCGGCACTTCAATAACGCTCGTCACCTTGAGACATAAGATAAGTCTCATTTCCCCAGTAATTTATAGTAACTAGCTACGGCGCCCTTCAGATCGAAAAGCAATAATGCTTACACATTACTGCTTGACGGCAGAAATAGGCACCGTATGTTAGCTCGTTTGAGGTTCGAAAAAGTTTGTACATTTGTAAAAAAAAGGGTGTGGGTTATCTAGGTAATAAGGGAACCAGTCAAAGCTCAGATAAGTGATCATAGAGCTAGTAATGGTTATCATAATGTGACAGAAATATCAAAAATACTTAACAAAAGAGTAAAAAACCGTCTCAATACATGTTTGGAAATGAATAATAATTGCAATAAATATTCACATAAATATTTATCTATACTAATATTATAAAGCTGCAGTGTTTGTTTGTTTGTTTGTTTGTTTGTTTGTTTGTTTGTTTGAACGCGCTAATCTCTGGTACTACTGGTCCGATTTGAGTGATTCTTTGAGTGTTGGGTAGTCCATTTATCGAGGTAGGCTATAGGCTATGTTTTTTTTTTCAAAATTAGGGATCCGTAATAAAATTGCTATTTTGTAACACAAGGTGTAAAATCGAAAACCTATTTTTGCGTGCGCTGCAAAAACTATTGACAATAGAACAAAATGATGTACAGGCTATAATATAGGCAATATTTTATTACTTATAAAACTATCGCGTGAATTATACTTTATATGGCAAAACAACGTTTGCCGGGTCAGCTAGTTAAATATAAAACGGTATGTGCGTAAACTTCCCCAAGTCAAGGACATTATATTATAAATACGGAACACAACGTTTTTGGTTCACTTTCAAAATGTTATTGTTATTTGTTAATGCATTTATTATCTTAAAATATATAAATGCAGTGTCCTGATGTTTGTTTCCAGTGAACTCCTAAACTTTAGAACGGATTTTAATGGAGATTATTTCATGGAGTGTAGTTTAATCCGACTGGAGAGATAGGATAGTTTTTATTTCGATTTGGGACCCATAATTATTTTTATTTCCATTATTTGTTTTGTATGGACATATTTTCTATAAGGTAATTTATTGACGCACGGTTTGACAGCTCTGCTGTGAAACAATTTCATTACAACAACAGGGAGCATATTTTAGGAAATAGTTCCTTATGTTATGAAATATTATTGACAAATTCATAAAAAACAGTATTTTATTTATTATGTACAGAACTACATCTGTCAGGTCAGCCACTAATAACATAATATCTTTACATAGTATAAAACAAAATAGCTTTCTACTGTTTCATCTTCTCTAAGCCGTTCAACGAGTTATGACATGATTTTCAACATCAGTCAGAGAAGTTTTAATGAAATATATATAACATTATTAGTAATAAAATATTGCCTATATTATAGCCTGTACACCATTTTGTTCTATTGTCAATAGTTTTTGCAGCGCACGCAAAAATAGGTTTTCGATTTTACACCTTGTGTTACAAAATAGCAATTTTATTACGGATCCCTAATTTTGAAAAAAAAAAACATAGCCTATAGCCTTCCTCGATAAATGGACTACCCAACACTGAAAGAATCATTCAAATCGGACCAGTAATACCAGAGATTAGCACGTTCAAACAAACAAACAAACAAACAAACAAACAAACAAACACTGCAGCTTTATAATATTAGTATAGAAAACCTTTTCCAAAAGTAGAATAAATAATATTCTGCAACTAAGTCCAAACTAAAATTTACTAAAGCATAATGTTTTATATATAATTGTAGTTCTTCTCAAACCCTAAAGAACCTTCGCTATTGTATATCTCAACCTGTTACGATTACAGTAGCCACTTTATTTAAAACTTTTATTAAGGAATCCGTAAGTTGCCACGCTATTACACTGTTATTGAGTATATATTCTTATCCAGATAATATTCTTGGCCATACAATAAAGAATATTTTAGTAATTATTATGACGGGTACTCGCGATATATATTTTATGAATTTGATGCCAATATCCAAATGCTTGAATCGTGGTCGCGGCAGAACACAGAACAGTACTGTACGCGTCATAATGATTATATAACTATCTAATATAGTTTATCATTGTAATGAATAGTTTAGAAGATAACAAAGGTTTTGGCCCTTTCGGTGGTCACTACCAAACTTAATATGGTCCAACAAAAAGTCAGGTGTAAACACAAAAACGTCCCATTTTTCAATAAGTTTTTTAATCTGGCGGGTTGCTTCAACAATAATTTTAATCTTAATTTATTTAATTTATTTATATAATCTCAAATTTGCTCTGACTGATGGTAATTTGTGTATTACTTTAAAAATAAAACAGTAGGTTTGTGTTAACTAAAACATGAAACGAATACTTTTGCCTGAAGATTTGCTAAATATCAAAATAGGAATCAATGTTTGTTCAAATATTTTGTTCATTTTTCATTTATATCTCTCAACATATTCAAGTCTAATATAAATTACAACAGCTACATTAAAATATATAATTCAACACCTAAAAGATTTTGTTCATAAATATATATTTTTAACTATAACTAACACCTATTCGAAAATACGAGTATATGTCTCGGACCTTAGAGAATAGGGCGCACGACATTCAACAGCGGGCTTCTTTTTTAAAATGGAATTTCATTGCAATAAAATTTACTAATAATATAGCCTGAGGGCGGTTGATCCATTCCCAAAGGGTGGTATCATTGAGAAAGTCATTAATACTATAGTAATAAACCTTTAACACATAAACGTATTATAACCCTTCTTTTAATTATCTTAACAAATTGTTTTGTATATTTGAGGTGTAATGTAACAGCATATACATCCCCCAACAAAAGACTAACTATTTCGGCTTAACTGAGTAGTAGGTATAACAAATTTAGGTAAATTTGTTCCCGGTGTTAATGTTACGATTATCACAGTTTCTAGAAAATTCCGTTATATGCCTTTGTACAGTTAATAATATGTGGCTTTCTTTAATTTTTTTTTGTTAATAATTTCTTACGAGCTAGGTTACAAAAGGCGCGGATAGCCATGTTATCAGCAAAAACCTGCAATTTGTATTGGCAGAATAATACAAGCAGGTTAGTTTCTATGTCATCGAAATCTTTTACGAACTGACAGAACTTACTTGAACGCGTTTCAAATAAGTAACAATTCTGTGCTTTAAGTATGTAACACAACATTCTGTCTGGTGATTTAAATCAAATTATATCATATGACGATGTTAGTGACATATACATTACCAATTTTGTCTATTTTACAAATGTGTACATGTGCATATTAAATGACTGACGTGTAATGCTCTGTCATGTAACGTTCACCGAGTGAGTGAGCTATTAGTAGTCTCGAGCCTAATTTACCAAAACTAGCGTTACATAGCGGAGCACGACTTACTTTTACGGCCGTTTTCAATAAACTATCTATTAACTTTAACTTACTAGAGGTAGACAAATCTATCCATACATTTCAATAACCTATCGACATAGCGCTTTGGCCTATAATAATTATATTGGACATAACTATGGATAGATAAGGCCTTGTCATTAAACGGTGACAGCAATGTATCCGTAACTAGAGAGGCCAATAATCTATATCCACAATTTAAAGTGCTTAAGGCGTCTAACGTAATTATCACTTCAAAATGATTTCATCACAGCACATAAAGGATTGTTATGCAATAGTATAAAGCTGTTAAAATACTGTTAAAGTATATTTCCGAGCCGTGTAACCTACAATTGGTAGTAGTTACAAACTCTTTATACACTAATTGTCCTCTCAACTTACAACTCGCCTCTGGAAATGCGTATTTGGTGTTCAAAGCCATCCCGCCGGCGCACTTTATGATGTCAATGGCGCTCTGCATTCGTCGCGGCTAAGTACCAGTTACGACAGAGTGACGCAAGCACAACACCGTCATTTGTTTTGCGGTCAATTACTTACAAATAGATCCGATGAAACTCCAGCGTTTTATAAGACAAACTTGGGTGTAGCAACACGTGCAATGAATCTGCTTTTCCATTTGTTGGAATTTGTGAAACGTTTTAATCTAATATATAAAATTCTCGTGTCATGGTGTTAAACATTGAACTCACACACAAACACTTGAATTAAACATGATGAAATAGGATTGTTTTTATTTCGATTTGGGACCCAAAATTATTTTTATTTCCAATATTTGTTTTGTATGAGATGACATATTTTCTACTAGAGAATTTATTGACGCACGGTTTGAGCTGAAGTCCTAAAATTTCAAAACAATATACAAGATAAATTGATTTCACAAATCATCACAAGCTACAATGTCACAATATAATCACTAAAATACAATCTAATATATAAAATTCTCGTGTCATGGTGTTAAACTTTGAACTCCTCCGAAACGGCTTGACCGATTCACATGAAATTTTGAGTGCATATTGGGTAGGTCTGAGAATCGGACAGCATCTATTTTTCATGCCCCTTAATGTTAAGGGTGGACCACACGAAATTATTTTTTTTTTATTTTTTTGACATTTTTTTTAATTTATTTGATTATGAGTCAGCATTAAAAAATACACATAACTTAAAATTTTCACCCATCTACGATCAACAGTTACTTTTGTATCGCGATTTTAATATCGGCAATACAACATTTGCTGGGTCAGCTAGTTAGCTACTTATAACAATTTACGTAATAAATACTAGTTATATTATTAGTACATACTTTACATGGGTGCCAGAATGTGACATATTTTTATACTTTTAACATACACAATATATTATTATCTATGACTCGGAAAAGCAAAGCATAAAAGGCATTTATTTTTTCAAAATTGATTCATTTAGAATTCTTTTTGATGTCTTTTCTAATATACTAGACACTACTACCGCTTAGGAAACAAATGGCGCTCTGAGAGACAAGAAGCGGTGCAAGCAACTCTCCCAGCATTCATTTTTTTATAAGCAAATATTCATATTTATCATACACACGTTTGAACATACCGGAATCGAATCCGGTACTTTAGATCAGTAGTCAGTGGTACTAGCTATTGGGATGGAGATTGTAGTACGATTATGATAATAAAATTGGAAGGAAAATCATCGAATGAAAGTACATGTGAATTCGAAAACCGAATAAATCAGCACATATTATGTAAAATAGCATAAACAAACAACCACTAAACCCTAAATTGATCACGAGTGCAAGAAGTTTCTGGCAAAATAGTTACATATGAATAATTATGACAAAAAAGACTAATTATTTAAAAAAAAAACTTTAAGTAGGTACATGGTAAGTACAAGTTTGTTGGACAAAATATTATATATATATATATATATATATATTATTAACAGGTTATAGATATGGGGTAGTTACGACTGAATAATAATAATAATATTGACACACTCTTACACAAATTATCTTGCCCCAAACTAGGCATAAGCCTGTACTATGGGTACAAGACAACGATATATTTAATACAATATACTTACTTAAACATACATAAATACATATAAACATCCATGTCTCGGAAACAAACATCCATATTCATCATATAAATGATTGCACCTACCGGGATTCGAACCCGGGACCTCTAGCTTAGTAGTCAGGATCACTAACCATTCGGTTATATCGGTCGTCAAATAAATATATATAGACATGAGCAGGAGAATTATATTATATGGAATTGAGAATCTAAACCAATATCAAATTCACTGGAACACACAAAAAAATCATCAAAATCGGTCCAGCCGCTTAGGAGGTAGTTCAGTTACAACAGACGCACAAAAGAATTATATATATTAAGACTTGTATATTTTTAATACCGTATACCGTAGTTAATATAGTAACACGCTCTTATTTTTTTTATTCTTAATCTGTCGCAACCCTCATATGATGTAAATTTATATTTCATGTACTAAATAAACAGTTTTCATTGTAATTTTTTCATATAGCTATAAATAAAATGTCTAAAATGAGGCTAGACGATATTATGTATGAAGTATGTTAATTATTATCAATACTTATAATAAATCTGTAGAGATCAAAGGAGATTGAAACGCTCCCATACATTCCTGGGCCCAAGTGATAACAAGATGAAAGTAGCACCATTTAAAAGATAACATTTAAATAATGCATTATTGAAAATTTTGCAAGATTTGTCAATCTAGGAGCTGAGTAATCGAAGATATAAAAATGAGGTTATGTCTTAAATTATATGTTGACAGCTCATCTATTCTAGGTTTATTAAACGCCTAGCTGCTAAGGATTTATGACATACTTATATTAGATGGGTACCAACTTTGCTTTTTGTTTTAGATAAAAAATACCTACCTATCTACGTATACTTATCTACTACTGTAACGACATTTTTTGCATTATAATATAAGACAATTAGTAATTAGATAATATAGTAGGTATACCTAAATTAAAAGATAGTTTTATTTGCTCAGATAAGAATAATAATATATACTCATTAGCTCACTTTCAATTTTTTCTTACGGTTTTACCTATCCCCTCCAAGCCTGCCGTAAGGAACTTCGTTCCAAAATCCGTGGAAAAAAGTGCGTGGAATAAAACCGTTAAATGAGACGTGCGCAGGCGCGACAGTCGCATACACAAGCGAGTAGTGTATATATTATCAATATTATTATGTTAATATATGATAACGATTATAGCAAAATTAGAACGATTTTTTTTTGCAATTTGTGTCGATTCTACATTAGCCGAAGGCACTTCGTTCCTACCTGGTGTCCCACGACACCACATCATTTTTTTTATTCATAATAATAATTCGAACATAAACTATGCACCTTACTACTAATATTATTGAAATAAAACAACTGGATCTTAGTTTTATTTTATTCGATTAATTAATATTCATTCGATTAAGTCATTTTAATCGATTTTCTTTATATTATTGTTTTTTCGGTTTGTAGATTGCAAAATGAGCTAGTGTTTTGTATTTCACACCAGGAAAATATACCCTTTTTTACAGTATATTTTAACTTGTTAACCATCAGGCCCAAAAGTCCCATTCTCCTTTCTGTACAAAGAAAAAAAATGATCAAAACCGAGTCAGGGGGATGTAAGAAGAAAAAATAGTACAAGTCCCAATTTTTTTGGAATTTTTTGTTTCTCTGTCTGTTTGTCTGCTTGTACGGGCTAATCTCTGAACCTATTGGACCGATTTACTTGAAATTTTGCATGATGATACGTTATACCAAGGGAGAACATCACAGATACTTTTCATCCCGGAAAATTAAAAAGTTCCCGTGGGACAGTTAAAAAACCTCTACTTCCTTATATAGCGCAGTACACAACAACTTAGGCACATCCTACTAATATTATAAATATGAAAGTTTGTATGTCTGGATGTATGTTTGAACTTATTTAACGCAAAATCTACTGAATAGATTTTGATGAAACTTTACAATAATATAGGTTACACACCAGAATAACAAATAGGCTATAATTTATAAAACTATAGTGTTAATTATACAAAATATAAAAGAAGTGTGACTGTTACTAATGAATACAACTAGCGCCATCTCTTATCAACTAGCAAACACAAGATCAATACAATTTATATGGCAAAACAACGTTTGCCATATCAGCTAGTAATGTAATAAAATTTGGCATGTTGATATCTTTATTGCTAGTCAATAATATACATACTCGATTTAGAATGGTTCGTTCATGAGCTACTCATATATAATACATTACAATAAAAATAGTCAAATTAGTATCTTATGCATAATTGGTTTTCAGACATAATTGAATAATTTAAGATGTCAATACAAGGAATTTCAAGTCAGATAATAAATTATGCAAAAATAGCTGGTGATAAATGAGATTGAAATAAAAAACGGCTTCTAAAAAAGCGTTCAGCTTTTTCACATTTCCGTCGCTGTTTTATTTGAAGCAAGTTAAATTAATTACCTCGGAAACGTTACGATATTCGTCGCTTGATAAATGTAATCAACAATTTCTTAATGGTGGATTATTTTACTTCATACGTAAAACAAACTTGGTCGGTTTTATTTGACATTTGCTTAACAGGAATTTGAATTAAATTGTGCGAAGTTAGGTGTCGATATTTTACAGACTAGACATGTATATGTATAGATATAATAAAAAAAAGTTTACACAAGAAGTAATTATGTAATCGATGGCAAAAACATTATTAAAATTATTGTCCGTATCTTTGTTCACGCGAATCTTAGAAACGACTACATCGATTTGAATACTTTTTCAACGATTAATTGTGGAAAGCTATCAAAGCAAAATCTACGCGCAATAATTAATTAGCCCGCTCGTAAATATGACATACAAGGAACGTCTTACAACTTCAAAAAGGATCTCATAATTTTTAAGCATAATTCCTCTATTATCAATCATCAAGCCTTTCCCGATTTGCAATAAATTAATCAGCAATGACTGTACTCACAAAAAATCTAGATTAAAATCTAGAAGAGGATCAGTTGGTCGTTTACTAATACTTTTAGTTCCGTTCATGCTGAGGCCGTAAGGAGCTTGCGCTGTGGTCCTCAAATAGTATACACCTCTTGTTGAACTTGGTGATTCATAACCTAGTACTGCATTTTTTCCATCTTCACAAGCATTTGATTCAAAATGGTTCCAACTTTTACACAGAACTCCAATTAAAGACTTTGGCGCTTTTATACTTTCCGCATAAATTTGTGTTGCTCTTAGATGGCTGCAAGACGGCATAAAACAACCAGGCTGTTGCGGTCCACCTCCATTTATATAAAAGTCAGCATGACCCAGAGGCTCCGTGATACCCTGAACTAATTTATTAGTGTGTATAACATCAACGTACACAGCGTCTAACTTATCTAATCTCTGGTCTTGGTAAGCATACGAGAAGCACGGCCCGGCTGGATCAAGACCTGTGATACGTCCAAGTTTCCTCATCTTGTACCTCTGGAAGTATTTCCCAGCCCACCCTGCAATATGCGCTCCCAGACTTATTCCAAGAAGATGAAAGTCTATCGCATTCGCTCCGTAATCCTCCAAATTCGCAAGGAGATTGGCTAATCTTTTTCCAACCAATCGGGCATTGTGCACAGACAACATGTAGCTCTTACTCATCATCTCTTCAGCATCGACTAAAAGAACATTAAACTTGTTTAGGTTGTTGTAAATTTTTGCCAAGTCCAGTGACACCGAAGATTGTGAGCGATCTCTGTATCCATGCAGTATAATTTTCGTCTTCTTCGTGATATCAAAAATCTTAGCTTTTGTGAGCGATTTATATGCATCATTAATGAGGAAACTTGACATAGTCTCGCCATTTAAATACAAAATTCTCATAGTCTTCAGAATATCATTCTGGCTGTTCATGGAGTCGAACTGCAAATTCATAATCGCTCTGCCTGTGAATAAAATAAAGTTATTATAAACAATTCAGCACGTTCACTTCTGAAGGTTAAGGACATTCACTCACATGCACTGGATAACTTTGCATACACCGACTCCGCAAAACTTATATCAGGTTCGCTCTGAGCGGAAACTTTATACGTTACATTTGAGAGCGCTATCAAGAACAATATCGCGTTTAATTGGTGCATGGCAAGCCTCCAAACACGGTCAGCGTGTCACTGTCTGCGAGAGAAAGGTCTGTCTAGTACTCGAGAATTACAAAGGGGAACAGTTCTGGTGGGGATTATCTCTTGAGCTTAGCACGCGATTGTTACGTCATACAACATTCGCTCGTAGAAGGCCACGGACCACTTGTTGGAGTTAAAGTTACCAATCACTCTCGATGACACGCGCTGACATTGTAGGGCTCGTAAAGTTGATATTTATTTAACAAGGACATGTATGTGCGCTGATTTGAGAAGGATACACAAGAAAATTTCCAACTCGTTTAAATATGGTCGGATAAATCAAATCAAAATCACTTTATTAATCTAGTTCAAGGAAGTGTAATTTATTTTACTATTTACGACTATGGAAAAGATTGAGCTTTAATGAGCAGAAGTAGCATGAAACGCATTGCTAGTCTTTTAAATCAAAGTGATGCAACAAAAATAATAGAGATAGCATCTATTAGTATAATTAATTGAGATTTTATATTATTTTTATTTTCAAAAACTATAAGCATGTTGCGAGATTATTATTTCATTTAATCAAAATATCTGCCATCGCAGATCTGAACCACTGCTTTATCCTTAATAGGCCTATCGGAAAATGCCGGCCTAAAAGATTCAGTATAGTGCAGCACGGTGCCAACTCGCTCGGGGTTACGTGTTCACGACACTGGCTGTTATTGCAATGTCATGGTGACAAACTGGTTTTAAATAATTAAATGGATAATATTATCATCGAGAACCCTAATTTTGTTGTTAAATTTAAAGAGTTAAATAAGCTAAAGTATATTTTCTTTAAATGCTTCACAGTTTTTTTAAGGTGCTGGCATATTATTAGGGGTTAAAGGATGAAATTGCTGCTTTTTACTGAAAAATTGAAATATCAACATATTTATTTAATCATAATAATTACCATTATTATCTATACATTGTTGCCATCTAATAGGAAGGTCATTTATGGCTATGCGATAGAACTGTGATGACCTAGACTCGACAAACTGTGTGAAAGCATTTGTACTGCCTCATGAGAAGAAACCTTTTATCACGTAGAAAATTGTCCAAATCACGAAAAAAATGGTAGTCCGTTGGAGCAAGGTCTGGCGAATACGAAGGGTGACGAAAGGTTTCTAATTGTACAATTCCTGTACAGTTAAAACGGTTACTCGTGCGGGCTCGCGTTATCATGGAGCAATGGTGAAGATAGATTCATGAGTCGGCAGTTTTTCACTCTTAGTTTTGCTATCATTGTTCGGAGTTCGGCACAGTCGACATTTGCCGTTAATATAAATATAGTGAATAACACCATCACAGCAACACAACACCAAACAGTTACCAATACCTTTTTATTGGTAATCTTTCCTTTAGCACACTGTTACGTCGTTTGGCCTGGGCTCAGGTATTGCATTTTTCGCTTACGGTCATCGTAAAGGATCCACTTTTCATCGCAAGTTACAATTCGATTAAATATTCCTTGAAGGCAACACAAGTTTCAACACGAATTTCTTTCTGCACATCAGTCAAATCATAAGGCATGATTTGATGCAAATGAGTCAATATATATTGTATCTCACATCCAACACAGTAGCACTTATCTCTTTGCAGATGACCTGAAGTTATGCAGAACTATAACAAGCCCTTTAGATTGCGATTTATTACAAGAAGATCTTAATGCAATATACAAATGGTGTACTAGTAATAAAATGATATTGAACACAAGTAAATGTTACTCTATCACATTCACTCGCAACCGCGATATACTCAGAACTCAATATAGCATTAATGGTTTAATTCTAGAGGATAAAACTGATATTAGAGACTTAGGGGTTTTTTTTGATAACAAATTAACGTTTCTGCCTCATATTGATAATGTTATTAATAAATCTTCCAAAATGCTGGGCTTCATCATCCGTAACTGTAAAAAATTCCGCAATCCAACAACTAAAATAACCCTGTATAATGCTTATGTGCGCAGTAATCTAGAATACTGTAGCATCGTTTGGTCTCCTCAATACAACATTCATCAATTAAGAGTTGAACGCGTTCAAAAACGGTTCTTATGGCACCTTGCTTTTTCTTGTGGGGTACATAAGCAATTGCCATCGTACTGCGATAAGTTGAGACACTTTAACTTGAAAAGTCTTTCTGTTCGACGACAAATGCTAGATCTAATATTTTTATACAAAATAATTAGAAATCAGTTCGACAGTCCATCACTCGTGCACTCCATCAGCTTACGAGTTCCCCGCCGAGTACCAAGGCGTGCGCAGGTCGGAGCTGGCCTGTTCCATCAGCCATTTGCCAAAACTAACCTTAAGCAATTTTCTCCCATACCACGTCTATCAAGAACTTATAACTCCATCTGTGGTGAAGTAGATATTTTTAAAGATTCTTTACCTGCTTTTAAAAAAAATATTACGAGATTGTTAGGCGCCAAAATATGATTAATATTCTTCTTCTTTTTTTTTCCTTCTTTTCAAATTCATATCTTGATTTTATAATTTTTGCTTTATTTTATATAATTGTTTTCTGTGCATGTTGTGACACCTTAATTTGTTGTACATTCAACTCATTATTTGTTAATATTTGATATATTTTAAGCATATTAGAATGTAACAACTACTGGTTGTCCTATAAATAAATAAATATTGGTAGTAAGGTAACGTTAAACCATGTCGCCAATTCGTGGGTAGTTTGGGTCGGATCGACCTCCACCATCGCTTTCAATTCATTGTTATTAACCTGTGTGGACGGTCTCCACGTGGTTCGTTCTTCAAATCAAAATTTCCATAACGAAAGCGCTAAAACCAAAATCGCACGGTACGTTCATTAGCAGTTCCCTCTCCAAACGCAACATTGATATTGCAAGCTGTTTCTGCCGCGTTAGTTCTTGTCGGAACTCGCATTCATAAATTACTCGAACTTTCGAAGTATCCATCTTTCTTGTCTAAGCTGAATAAAAAAAACAGCTGTAAATCGATAATCGTATGTTACATTTTTTAAAAGAAGAACTACATAGGTACCATGTGAAAAAAGTTTCACTCAAAAATCTCAAACCAAGAAGGTTCTATGTCAATTCGTACTACCTATTATAATAAAACGGCGATTTCATACTTTAACCCCTATTACTTTATTTAGTTACATTCTGTGTGAAATGTGTAATTAATTAGTTAATTCACATCCCGATGCTCTTGAGCCTTTTAATAATTTACTTACATTTTTGATGTTTCTGTCAAGTTGAAACTTTTGTCTATCGATCTATTTTTTTTTTTTTTTGGAATAGGAGGACAAACGAGCGTACGGGTCACCTGGTGTTAAGTGATCACCGCCGCCCACACTCTCCTGCAACACCAGAGGAATCACAAGAGCGTTGCCGGCCTTTAAGGAAGGTGTACACGCTTTTCTTGAAGGTACCCATGTCGTATCGTCCCGGAAACACCGCACAAGGAAGCTCATTCCACAGCTTCGTGGTACGAGGAAGAAAGCTCCTTGAAAACCGCACTGTGGAGGACCGCCACACATCCAGATGGTGGGGATTATATCGTAACTTGTGGCGTGTCGTGCGAAGGTGAAATTCGGCGGCAGGAATCAGGTTGAACAGCTCTTCGGAACACTCCCCGTGATAAATGCGGTAGAAGACACACAATGAAGCGACGTCTCTACGCAACGCCAAGTGATCCAGCCGTTCACAGAGTACTGGGTCCCCGACAATTCGAGCTGCTCTGCGTTGCACGCGGTCAAATGGATCAAGCTGATACTGGGGTGCGCCAGACCAGAGATGACAGCAATACTCCATGTGAGGCCGGACCTGCGCTTTGTAGAGCGCTAGAATGTGGGCCGGCTTGAAGTATTGCCGTGCTCTATTTATGACGCCCAGTTTCTTTGAAGCCAGTTTGGCTTTGCCCTCCAGATGGCCACGGAATTGGCAATTGCTCGAGATTTCCAGACCCAATATTCCGATACTAGGCGAGGCTTTAAGGGAAGTGTTCTCGAAGAGCGGTGATACGGCAAATGGGGTTTCTTTAGTGGTAAACGCGCAAACTTGAGTCTTCTGGGGGTTAAATTGGACAAGGTTCAACTTACCCCATTCCGCGACCTTCTCGAGAGAGGACTCGATAGAAGACACAAGTTTCTCCCGGCACTGGTCGACGTTTTCCCGAGAGAGACCTGCATGGCCCGTGTATACGGCATCACCAGTGCTGTCGTCTGCATAGCAATGCATGTTGGCGGTGTCCAACATATCATTGATATGCAGAAGAAACAGCGTGGGAGATAGCACACAGCCTTGGGGCACTCCAGCGTTCACCGGCTTGGGATTCGAGCAATAACCGTCGATAACGACCTGTATGCTGCGCCCAGTGAGGAAGCTGGAGGTCCACTTGCAAAAGCTCTAGGGAAACCCAAATAATGGAAGTTTTGCGAGGAGCGCCTTGTGCCATACACGATCAAAGGCCTTCGCTATATCCAGACCAACTGCCAGGCCTTCCCCCTTGGTTTCAATAGCCGCCGCCCATCTATGTGTTAGGTATACCAGAAGATCGCCAGTCGACCGACCATGGCGAAAGCCGTACTGCCGGTCGTTGATCAACTGGTGACCCTCAAGGTATACCAAGAGCTGGCGGTTAATTATGCTCTCCATGATTTTGGAGAGTAGGGAGGTAATAGCAATAGGCCTGTAGTTTGCCGGATCCGAACTGTCTCCTTTTTTTGGGATCGGATGGACAAGGGCTGACTTCCATGAATCAGGGACTACGCCTTTTGAATAAGAGTGCCGGAATAAACGCGTTAGCACCGGCGTCAACTCAGGGGCACACGTTCTAAGCACGATTGGAGAAATGCCATCCGGTCCGCTCGACTTCCTGACGTCCAACGAAAACAAAGCTCGCCTAACAGTTTTCTGTCGGAACTGTACTTCAGGCATGGAGCTCTGACACCGCGGGATGGTCGGCGGTGTTTTTCCATTGTCGTCAAGAGTCGAGTTGGAGGCAAAAAGAGTGCACAGGAGATCGGCTTTCTCTTTTGCAGTATGGGCCAGGGTGTCATTCCTCATGTGCAACGGTGGCATGGACGGCTATTTCTTACAGCAATCATGTATTAAAATATCAGCTCAGTCACTTGAGGAGTAAAAGTTAAAATTTTGTTGCCATATTTAACCCACACATACCGACAAACAAACTAAGTCAGTGAAATAAAAGCAAAGGATTACTATGAGATAATATGAAATAGTAATTCCGCCAAAATTATGGCAGCAGACCAGGTCGTGAAACTTTGCAGAAGTTATGACTGATGGTAAAGATCATCAAACAAATTTGGCAACATAATATTAAAAGTATTTTATTTAATTAAAAAAACATTTGTTTAATAATGATTATGTGCATATTAAATATTATATAAGTTTGTTTGTTCTTTTCCCCTAATAATCTCATATAACTAGTAAGTCATATCAGATTGTGTTTATAATAAATTACCAGTGAATATTGATATATAAATTGTATTTAGCTAGTTACGAAAGATTGGCCAGGTTTTTATGAGGTTCGCCTGGCTTTCGTAGACAACAACCTTTACTGTTATTGATGTGTGTAAGCCTCAGACTAATAGATATTATCATTATTAAGATACTTGTTGTTAATTATGAATTATGTTATGCAAATTTAAACGAAATTCAAAATGTAACTAGAGGTATTTATTGAGTATTGCATAATATGTAGATGAATATTTTGTTTTTTAGTTGGGTTCTCGGAACAGGCTACGTCATGTTTCATATTCAAATTATATATAATTCAAATATTTTTATTCAAAATAGGATGTGATATCACTTATTGAAAGTCATAAAACTACCACCCATTCCAAAATGAATGCCTCAGACCTGAGAAGAATTGGCGCAACACACTCAGCGGGCTTTTTTTTTCATCGAATAAATAGGTTTACAAAGTAATATTGTACAATTAAACTTATTATTTAATAGCCGGAGGGCGGTCACTTCGGTCGGTGATATCATTAAGAAAGTAATTTATGTTATAGTAACCTTTACCATACAAACGTTTTTTAACAATTCTTTTGAAAAACGTAATACTTTTGTTTGAACATTTTCTGGGATCTTGTTGTAAAAGCATATACATCGCCCCACAAAAGACTTACTAACTCGACTTAGACGAGTAGTAAGCATCATCATGCCCGCGTAAATGTCACTGCTTGTGGCGGAAGCGTGGGTCGGGTCGTTCAATTTCCTAAAATATTGTCGAGGGAGACACTATCTGGTCCACGCATCATGCTTGTGAACGGGCGCTAATTGTGGTGGCAGAATGATCCTGTTGCCAGAAACTCTGCTTCATGGTTTTTAAATTTCACTTTTATATTTTTATAATCACTAATAAAATGCTCGCATAATACCGTTATTTATAAACTGTGTGTGTGCATTGATGCATCTACTGTACTTAAAAGCTCTTGTTTCTACGTATTTATTTACATTTATTTTTTTGATATACTCGTGTAAGGCATTAACTATTTGACGTTTGAATAATTTTGTTGCATCACTCTACATAATACATATTGTAATTGAAATGATTTGTAAGACGATGAAGCTGTAAATGTTGAATCAAAAGAGTGGCAATAAGTATCTTGTTACTTCTTCTCAATAAAGCTCAACTTTTTTCGAAGTTGTAGTAAATGTAAAAAGAAAACTTTTGATATTCATAAGTGTTATTTCCTTGACCTAGATGAATAAAGTGATTTTGATTTGACTTACCCAGAAGGTACAATACTGCTAAATTAAAAAACGACTTAAAATATTTATAACGAAGTAATATGAAAACAGAAATATTTCTGTCTTTGCCAAGTTAAAATTTACAATTATGGCATTCAGTTCTTGTGTTTGTACGTCATATGTTTCGTAGTACGTCATTAAAATATATTGGTCTCAAATAGTATTTTCATGTTATAGTTGGATCCAAAACATTTGAATTATATATAGCTTTATCAGAGGAATGTATCATCAATCTTATCTTTTTAAATGGAGATGAAATATTTCAAATCAGCAAATGACTCAGTTCTGAGGCAGCATTAAAAAAATTATAAAAATAACATTTAAAGTTGCGAAGAATACTCTTAACTTTTATTTACATGGCATAAATGGCACCTATTTAAATTAATTATTAAAGAAAGATTGTTTCTAGTGAAATTGAATTTGAATTTGAAAGTGAATTTATTTGTAAAAGCGACAGTAATTGACTATAATGTCCGCCTATAAAGTCAGCAATATAAAATAAATTATAAATATTGCAAACATCTTTTTATAATTATATATATATGAAATTAAAATCATAAGTTAATTCTTTCTGAAGTCAGACAGAGAAAAATGACTACTTTAATAGGGAGGATGGTTTTAGGATAGAATCCCGTGGTCTCTCTACAGTACAAATGCAACAAAAAGATCCGAAAGTATGGACGTCGTCAGTAGTGTGTCGTGAACTAGGGAATCAAAGACCAAAATAAACTAGCCGCCAAGTGGACAAATTGATGTACTATTAGTGTCAAATGTCAATGTGTCAAGTGTTTCTCGCAGCCTCCGCAGTCCCGCCATGACCACGATTCATGAAATTATATTGAAATATCGGCATCAAATCAATAAGATATATATCGTGAATACCCGTCAAAATAATTACAAAAATCTCTTCGAAAACAGAGCGCGCTTTAAGAAAAAATGGCGCAAAGAACTCTCCCAGTTTGAAAATGTGTAAATACCGAGAATTGGAGAAAGTTTGTCTAATATTTATATTAAATAAACACAGAGTAAAGTAACTCTGTTATTGAACACCGACTCATCAAAGAGCACTTATTATTGACTTCGTAAAGTTCTGCTATCAACTTCTATGATATTGCAGTTAACGTTTTTATTATTATGAGGCCATAAACATCTATGGTTGTTAAGATTCTTGAATTACATTATACAGTGGCATTATTTCAACAATTGAAGAAGAATAATAAATAGTAGTTAAAAAATAACTAAAAACAGGCTTTTTATAGAAAACAAAACTAAAGTAGAACATATAAAATTAACCTGAATTCCTGCCTTAAAGAGACGATAGATGAAAAATAAATAAATTAACAATAATCTTATTTTACAAATTGAAAAATTGAATAATTAGTCCTCGATAAATCTACGAAAAATAAACATGGCCGTTTAAATTGGGTCAAAATCGCGCCCAAATGTGAGCTATTAAAAAGCGTGCAAAAATATTATATTTATCACTATGTAATGTCACCTTACTGTATACTGTCATCATTGTTAGTTTGCAGTTTATTTAATTTAATTTAATCGCTTATTGTCTGTCTCAATAATAATGATAATTGACACACTTCACATGTATTGCCTAGCTCCAAATTGGGAAATAGACATACAAAACACAGCCTGACCTATGGGTGTCAGCAAGATATATTTAATACAATATACATACTTAAACATACATATATAGATAATAATCCATGGCTT
Organism: Leptidea sinapis; assembly: GCF_905404315.1. Classification (NCBI taxonomy): domain Eukaryota; kingdom Metazoa; phylum Arthropoda; class Insecta; order Lepidoptera; family Pieridae; genus Leptidea; species Leptidea sinapis. The sequence continues at coordinate 1,081,361 of NC_066289.1, forward strand.
GCACCGACCAGGATTCAAATCCGGGAGCCTCAGCTCAGTAGTCAGATTCACTAACGGTTAGGTTATATGAGTCAAGATATATATTTGTGTATGCAGACAAAGTAAATACACAATATATATAGACACTGTCTTACGAATTTTCCATCAGGTCACAAGTCCTGACGCGAGTTTAACATTATATACCCATCCCAAGATGGGTGCTCAACGCCGCTAAAGAAAGAAATTTCCAGTTCAAAAAGTGAGGTAAAATTGTAAGAAGGGTTGGTTAGATTACGTTTTAATATGCTGTATTTTCTATTATTGGTTAGGAGATGGATTCTATTATGTATATTCTTTGGCATTATGCTTTTAAAGTGACAATTATTTCCTCATTATTGATTACATAAAAACTTCTTACACATACGGTTGAATAAAATTCTAGAATAAAGAATTTATTTGAATTTAACGCTTTATTATTGTTTGTGCGGGACAACATAGTTTTTAGTAATATTTAATTAATCAAGCTAATTATCACTCATTAGTTTTGATATTTTTCATGAGTGACAAAATAATTAACGTCTCAATTAGGGATTCCGTATCAAACGCAGTATTTGAACTTACAGTTAGTTACAGTTAGAACCCTGTGTGAGAGTGAGATAACTATCCTGACACAAAAACCTTGGTGTGAAAAAGAGACGGAATAGATGGACCGTGAAACCGTTTTTAAACAATTTAGTTTCCATTAGTCTCCTGTCAAATTGGACCACGTTTTAATTTTAGTGTTTTTATCGTAATTATACTTTGTTTTAACGGATATTAATTAAAAAAATATAATGGTGTATTAGATTGTGTTGTTATATACAGCAACAATCCAAATAAAGAAACATTTCACAGGTAAATACTGATTCTACAATACTAATTTCATGTTGTTTATTTTCGTAGAACATATTCACAAAAATATTTGGAATTACATTTTAACTACGCAATTAACACTATATTTTCTAAATATTATATTTAAAAAAATATGTGTTAGATAAATAATATTGTATACGCGAAGATTACGGCGTATGACACCGTTTATCAATATTCGTCATAGGGATTGAGCAAAAGCTAAATACTACACACTTTACTAGCTCACTAGCACATCTGTAAAACTAGCACACATGAACATTTTAAAATTAGTCTCGCGATAATGAGGAGACTGTTTGTCTATTACGCTAGTATACTAAGTATATGGTTCATATAATAGGTAAGTAGCCTTTATACGATTACTTCATTGTTCGTCTTGCGTCTGTCCTACTGTGAAATCTATGTTTGAAGAAATTATGTTAAACAACAGTTACTAAAGCCAGCAGTACTTTGTTGCTCTTGCTAAGCCGTTTAAGCCTTATTAGGGTTACGTACCCAAAGGGAGATATCTACGACTCCATTATCTGGCCTTAGTTGATGCATCCAATATCGGATAATTTACATTTATACAGTTTATTCCTTATTGCTTTTTGTGGAGTATTTGATATTTAAAACGCTTTTACTAACACGATTCATATATTGGATGCAGCACCATATTAACAAATTGTTTTGTATATTACAGCCATTGTAAAATACTGTATTGATTGAAAAGAGTGGCCGTTGATTTTCTTGTACGTTCTTCTCACGAGCTCTACTTTTTCCGAGTATAATATGGTAGATTCAGTAATTTAAAAGAAATATAATAGTCACGATTCAGAAGCGCTTAGTTTAAGCCTAATTGAATAATGTTTTTGTGACTTTGACTTGACTTCGCTTGACTTAGGAGGGCCACATATTTTCATTAGTAGCACAGAAGCTGAGCGATTACTACTAAATAGGATATGAGAAAAACATTTGCTAGCAAGCCTGCTTACTTAGACTATGATCTTACTTAAACTAATCAACCAAACACGACCACATGCAGGCCACTTCTGTTTCAGTCTCATATAGAAACGATGATTTTAATGTGTCAACAGTATATTGCTCTCCTAAGCACAGACAGGATAAAGGAAGAACAGTTCACCGAATACTTAAAAGTGTAGAGGGGGTCGATTTATATCTGGAGGAGACTGGAACTCTAAGCATCTTCAATGAAACTCCAGATAAGTTACTACTCGAGGAAGAGAATGAAAAAAAAGCATTGATAAGAACTTCCTTACAAATTTCTCCACTCCAGAACCACTGGCCTACAGATACAAGTAGACTACCAGATGTTTTAGACTTTTTTATAAGTAAGGAATTGTCACGGATGTTCTTTGGGATTGACTCATCTTTGGATGGTTCTTCTAACCATATACCAATAATCTTAACTGTTAGTAGTATACTAAAAAGAGAAAAGCAGACCACTCTCTATAATAATTTCACATTCAGTAATTCCGAGATATAGTAGGTCAAGAATTACAACTCCAAACTTCTTAAACCAATAATCAACCAAACACGTCTGAACAAGTTTGCTTATGAGCATGCTAACATCTAATATTGATTCGACGCAAGGCTTAAAACTAGCACGCACATTGCTAGCAAATATGAACAACTGCAGAACATGCAAGTTTTATGCACGCTCTATACAGTCAGTATAGTGTATAATGTTACTTCTGCTAAAACAATTAGTTATAACACTTTTTGGTAGGGGAAAAACTTATGAGTTAGCGTCACCGACATGCTCATGACTGAATCTTTATTTCAGACAATACCAAGTCGGAAATATCCATAATTTTGCTGGTCTTTAGTTACAAGAGATGTTAATTATCTATGTTAATATTGTTAGTAACTTATGCATATATATTTGTTTATTAAACTATTTTTGGATGGGTGGAATCTCGTGAGTTCGCGTCACCGAAATGCTTATAGCAGTATATCTGTAGCTATACAGCTGACGTATTGAGCAACATTACTGCCGTGTATATCTTTTAAGTGAAATTGAATGGATTTAGTGAAAAGTTCAATGTGCATTGTTAAATAGTATTTTTGTTTGATTTATATATTTGGTTGATATATTAAAACTAAAAGTTCTAAGTTTTTCACTTCAATCGGCGGTCTGTACAACTGCCAATTTTTTTCATAAGAAGAAGTGAATTGAAAAAGTGAAGTCGAAAGTTGAAAAAAAGGGCAGTAAAGTCCTCGAATGGCAACCACGTACCGGAAGGCGTAGTGTTGGTAGGATCAAGATGCCCGACGATCTGGTCAAGATCGCCGGAGTAGGATGGATGAGGGCAGCACAGGACGGATCGTCATCGCGATCTTTGAGAGAGGCCTTTGTCGAGCAGTGGACGTCTTCCGGGTAAAATGATAATGATGATGAAAGAGTGAAAGAGTGAAAGTGAAAAGGAATGTTACTAGGTAACATTCAGCAGTAACTTAACAAAAACATTTTCAATTTCACAAATAAAGGAGCGCCTGAATTGTACAATAACCCATGGACAATAAATTATGGTAACGAATAGAAAACGTAGCCTGCTCATAACCCTATAAGCATAAGCAGTGCCTCAATTTGTAAAGGAAAGTTTTAATTGCTGAAAAGCCTTCGGCATGCTTGTTAAGCGAACTCTTTTACGTTTTTATACCTATTGGTATAGTAATCTAAGTCGTAGGCATATTAAAATCAACCTACTAATAAAAAAGTTTAAGCTTGACTTAAGAATTTGAAGCAAGTAATGAGAAAGACAGTCCTCTACTACACTGGCCTGCAAAAGTAAGTATCACACTTTTCAAATTATTTTTTTTTCTTAACTATAGAAGGTATAGATTTAAGATTAAAAACGTTTTGTTGCACATTTTATAGGCTTTAATTCTTAGAAACTAAAATTATACATTAGTAACATTTTTAACTTAAAAAAGATAAAACAATGAAAATAGACATTTTTAGTTAAGTGTAAAAAAATTCAACTAAAATGTATTTAATTTGTTAAATACATTAAATGTATGTTATTTAATTTTTAATAACTGGTATTGCCTCCTCGAGCTCTGATTACAGCGTCGAGCCGGTTTGGCATACTGAACACTAGGTTTCGGAGCCGATGTTGGGGAATATTCTCCCATTCTTCTACCAGGGCCTGCTTTAGTGCTCTGAGGGTAGTAGGTGGTGGTCTGCGATTTCTGACTAGCCTCCCAAGCTCATCCCAGGCGTGTTCAATCGGGTTGAGATCAGGACTTCTTGATAGCCAAGCCATCACGCTGATCCGATCTCCTGAATATACACTTGTACGATATGAGCCGTGTGTGGCCGGGCATTATCATGCATCAGCATCGATCCATCACCCATATTTGCTAAATACGGCCCTCCATACTCATTGAGAATCTCTTGAGCAGATATTTGCCCAGTGAGGGTGCCATTTTCTATGGCTACTAGCTCTGTGCGACCTTCTGAAGATATGCCAGCCCATACATGTACACTGCCTCCACCGTATTGGACTCTTTCTGAGATGCAGGCTTGAAGATATCGCTCACCAGGTCGCCTGTAAACACTTCACCTTCCATCAGAAGTGTAAAGGGAGAATCGAGACTCATCTGCAAACAAAATTCTTGACCATTCTTCTTCATCCCACTGCATGTGTTCACGGGCGAATCGCAGTCTCGCTACTCGATGCTGTCGCTCGAGTTTTGGGCCACTCGCTGGTCTTCGGGGTTTCAAATTTGCTTCAGCAAGTCTTTTTCTCACTGTACTGTCACTAATGTAGTCCCTCCGGGTCTGAAGTAGCTGTTGCTGGACTTCAACTGCATTTTGGTGGCGATTTCTTAACACAGTGGAAATAATATAACGATCTTCTCGGGCACTGGTACACCTGGGTCTGCCATTACAAGGTCTCCTCAGATGGTGTCCAGTCTCTTCGTACCTTCGCTTTACCTTCTGGATCGTTCGTACCGTCACACCCACCATTCTTGCAGTGCGACGCATACTGATGCCTAGTTCCAGAAAAGCCATTATCCTAGCACATTCTTCCACTGAAAGAGGCATGATAAATAAATGTTATGTGCTTTTTAGCATAAATTTTTAAAACAAGACCCATCGATCTTGAAAAAAATTTAAAACAGAAAGAAAAATGTGAATGGTAAAATTGTAATTCGGAAACGCACACTTTGAAAAAAGAAATGGTTTTGTTTTTGAAGTTTTTTTTCAGCCAATTCTACAAAGAAGGTTACCGACTATAAAGTTTTTATGTACAAAATTAAATTCTCTTTGGATTTTTATTTCGAAAGTATATCTTGTGAATTTAAAACGTTATCCCAATTTTTAAAGTGTGATACTTACTTTTGAAGGCCAGTGTAGAAAGCATGAGGTTCTGAATCGAAAAACTTTAAAATGAATAAAAATTACACAATTAAATTTGAAAACTAAATTTATGAGCGATGCGGAAACCTAGAGTTGAACAAGACATACAAGATTTATCAACGATACGTCACTCGTACTTGGCTTGCTTGATTGGCTCAGTGGAGGAGCGCTCGCATGAACGCGAGAGATCGCGGGTTTGAGTACATCATCGTTCATAAATTTTTGTTTTCAAATTTAATTTGTCTAATTAATCCCAGAATTGAGCGTTATCACTTGTAACAATAACAAAATGTATAAAAATTTATATTTACTTTAAACTTTAAATAACTTATTATAATAACAAAAGACGTGCAAAACTCATGCATAAATTACACGCGTGACGTACACATAATTATATTGTTTTCTTTTGCCTCCGTTGTATTGTTTCACAACTGCGGCTAATTTTCCGTCTTGGTTTTATTTTACGCAAGCACTTAATAATGTGCAAGTTTTATATTCCACTTTATCATAAATTTTTAACCGACTTCAAAAAAAGAAGATGTTCTCAATTCGTCGGTATGTTTTTTTATGTTTGTTAATAATCATAACCGATAAATACTTTTTGTTCTTACCAATTATCTAAAGTAAAATCAGTCATAATATGTTTGTTGTTATTGTTTTATTCGTTAAAAAAGAAAAGATATAACTATGCTTACAACCCGCGCGGACTATTAAAAAAATAAGGACTCCGTGTCACCTTACAGAACAGTGTAGCAGAAAAAACAAGCCGATTGACGTGTAAATACATAGCGCCACGCACACACACTACTACAGGCCGATAGGCGGCCATTATGAGAATTGTCATCGTATGTGACATATCAGTTTGAGTCTCAATAAAATATTATAAAAATGTCGTCGTGCGTTGAGAAAAAGTGTAAAAACGTTACTTAAATGTATTTGTGGCCATATATAATTATTTAAGGGAGAAAATTGTATGATTAGTATTAGTTTCCCCCGTAACCGCACACACACTAGCATAACGGTGCTTCACTTGCTAATATCACGGCGCGGAGTCCTTCTTTTTCTACTCGTCCGTGATAATCTGTATGCAACATATTTCACATTTTGAGGACAGAAAATGGAAGCGGACACGCCCGCAAGGAACCCGCTTGTAAAACTGTGTCGAAGGGTCAGACCGACAAGGATGGCTTCATTAAGGTGGAGCGGAAGAAGAGGAGGCCTCCTAGTCGTAATCAAGTGGCACAGCACCGATAGGACAGAACCAGCTCCTGCATCCCGTAGTCCCAGCGACGTATATCTACGTCTCCCGCTTTCACCACACCACCAAGGCCTCCGACATTGTTCAGTACTTGGTGGAGAAGACAAGGTTCCGGTTGAGGGTCGAAAAGTTGGTGTCGCATCTGGACGTGAAGCTGTGGCCGAAGGGGGTCGTGTTCCGCAAGTATCGCGGACGTCGCCGACCGCCGGAAGTTACCGAACCCGCGCCTCACATCGCCGCGAAAATGTGACGTAGATTTAAGTTTTAAAAATATGTATGTTAGATTATAAGGTATTTATTTTATGGGCCTTGTAGCCTGAAAAAAAATTAAATAAAAAAATAAGATTTGTCTCTTGAGTAATTCCTCAGCTAATTGCCACAGTTTAAATTTGCGGTCAGTCAGTAACAATTATTTCAGTAATATTATTTGTTTCTGTTAAATCGCTCATTGCTAATCATTAAAACAGCTATTTGCCACACTTTAATTAAACAGTCGATCAATAATTTGTGTTCAGCTTGTTGCACTGTTTTTTGTCACTACGCCGCGGTTGTCTGAACTGTAAATAAAACTATTTTAAAATCTCTGATCACAAACTTTGATATTTTTGCGATTTTAACTTTGTAGTTGTTACAACTACATTATCTATTATAGTTTTACATTATCTATGACTGATTGTGGAACTGCTTTCATAATTAATTAATTTATTATTTTAGAGCTTAATTTCCTTAAAAAAAATTATTGAAGCAGGCGTTACTTCGCGGAAATCCATAATTATATAAATGATTTGAGTTTTCTTTAGTGTTAATTCCGACAATATTTGTCTTTAAACAATCCGACACGTGTTTCGCCTCTACACGAGGCATCCTCATCCTCGCCCAAATCTGGCAAGTGACAGATTTATACTTCAAATCATTTATGCTTTATTTCCTTAACTACCTATCTATACTGCATAGTTATTTCCTTTTTTTATTAGTATGTGGTTATAATTCATTCTTAGATAAAAGTAATTTGTTAGTATTATTAGTCTTAATTTTGATATAACCGATTTTACTTATTTAATTATTTCACAATAAGCTGACAGACACAACAAACAAACAATATAGTCACACACTCACACTCATCTTAATAAAACTAAATATGTTATTTGTGAATTAATACATTATTATATACTAAATTAACTTATACCTTTACATAATAGCTTTCAGGGTAAATGTATACACTTCTATAATAAATTCCCAGCCACTGTTCGGGCATTGTCTATAAATAAATTTAAATGTTTCAAAAAAAAATGGCTCTGTCGTAAATCCTATTACTCCACTGCTGAATATCTAAATTATCGGACAGCCTGGGACTAGATTGTGATTATTTTATAGCGATAGAAATGACTGTACAATATTGTATATTTTTATTGAAAAGAGCGCAAAAATAATGCTGGGAGAGTTTCTTGCGCCGCTTCTTCTCTCTCAGAGCGCCATTTGTTTCCGAAGCGGTAGTAGTATCTAGTAGTTATTAGAAATGACATCAAAAAGAATTATAAAGGAATCAATTTTGAGAAAATAAATGCCTTTTATGCCTTTTTATGCCTCTTAACAATATATATTTAAGGAGTTTTATTTATTGAAAATGTGAACACATGTGATAAACAGTGTTATCGTGGGACTCTCGAGAGACAGGATGTCCTGGTGCGGGCCATTAATAATAATTAATCATAAAATAAATTATTTTTTCGCTATTAAAATACAAACTCATATAAATATAATTATCAATATTTAAATTTATCATAAATATTTGGATTAAAGATGTGACTGTACTTCAGAAAAGTTGTAGTTTGTCAACAATTGTAATTACAATTAGTGCTCTATTGTGTCCTTCGGCACTAAGTTTGCTTTACTTATTTTTAGTTCCTGAGTTCCTGTACTGTATTGATGACTTGCCACATTCTATTATACGAGTAGATACCAGTAATACAAAATCATTGTTTTTAGGTCGATGTAAGAGACATTTCTTGGGAATGAGTAGCGCGGATCATGGCCACATACTATAGGAAACTAATGAGCATAGCCTGGGTGTCTAAGTGTCTCATTTTTTCTATTAATATTTTTTTTATTTTTATGGAATAGGAGGACAAACAAGCGTACAGGTCACCTGTTGTTAAGTGATCACCACCGCCCACAATATCTTGCAACACCAGAGGAATCACAGAAGCGTTGCTGGCGTTTAAGGAAGGTGTACGCGCTTTTTTTGAAGGTACCAATTTCGTCCTCGGTCATGCGCGGTACTGTGCCCTCCCTAGAATACGACGGGCAGCCCTAGCGAGAATGCTGGAGGAATGAGAATGCTCGGGGAGGGATTCTCCAACTGTTTTTCTTTGTTTTTATTTTTGCTTTGTCTCCTTTGCTATTTAATTTAGTCATGTAATTATATGTAAAAAAAAATTCAACCTAAATTGGATAATTTTAGAATGATAATTATTATTAAATATTAAATATTTTTAGTTAAGAATAAGTGAACTCGCTATTTCTCTCATAAAAAATTAAGTTTCATGAGGATGGCTTAAATTGTTTAGAAGTTTGTCTGTTGTATATTTTGAACAATAAAAAAAAAATGAAGCAAGTTTTGTCCCTTGAATTACAAGTATTTATCAAAAAGTATTCTAAATTCGATGTTTGTGGTAGACACTTGAAACGATATGCATATTATTGAAATGATAACACGACTAGTTATTTACAATTAATTTACAGAGTAGATTTGTGTCTGTACCGTTGTTAACCACCCTTTACGTTATATTTACAGTTACAAAACTTAATTATATTTATTTATAATAATAAGGGACGAGACGATCAGGACGTTCAGCTGATGGTAATTGAGACGCCCTGCCCATTACAATGCAGTGCCACTCAGGATTCTTGAAAATCCTAAGAATTCTGAATAGCACTGTAATTGCACTCGTCACCTTGAGACATATGATATTAAGTCTCATTTGGCCAGTAATTTCACTAGCTAAGGCGCCTTTCAGACCAAAACACAGTAATGCTTACACATTAATGCTTCACGCTAGAAATAGGCGCCAGTAGTGGTACCCATATTCTAGCCGGCATCCTGTGCAAAAGGAGCCTCCCACTAACTACCTAAACAGATAGGCAACATTTTTGATTAATGATCTCCTCACCTTCATCTTATATTTGTAAAGTTTAATTTAAAATTTTGACTTATTGGCTAAACATTCCTTTTGTGAAGAAAGCCTTTGAAAACGGAAATATTATCTAATTATCATAACATTACATCCTTGTCAATGAGGTGTCTGTATGTCTGAGGCATACCTTTTTGAATGGTTGGTAGTTTTTGACTTTCAATAAGTGATAATATATCCTATTTTGAATAAAAATATTTGTAATTGAATTTGAATATGAAATTTTAGGACAAGAAATATCTATACTAATATTATAAAGCTGCAGTGTTTGTTTGTTTGTTTGTTTGTTTGATTGTTTGAACACGCTAATCTCTGGTACTACTGGTCCGATTTGAATGATTCTTACAGTGTTGGGTAGTCCATTTATCAAGGAAGGCTATAGGCTATGTTTTTTTTTTCAAAATTAGGGATCCGTAATAAAATTGCTATTTTGTAACACAAGGTGTAAAATCGAAAACCTATTTTTGCGTGCGCTGCAAAAGCTATTGACAATAGAACAAAATGATGTACAGGCTATAATATATGCAATATTTTATTACTTATAAAACTATCGCGTGAATTATACTTTATATAGCAAAACAACGTTTGCCGGGTCAGCTAGTTTACACATATAAAACTAACTGATAACAATAAGTCGAACAAAATAGCATTCCACATAGTTCAAGTGGCGAAGAAACAAAAAGGAGAAATGCGATTCCCAAGTGCACGAGATCTTCGCAAGTAGAAGGATCGCATTTTCTTTCGTGTAATCGATGCTGTACCTACGAAGAAAATAAAAACAAGCGAGTATTATTTTGCAAACAAATTTCAAAACCTTTCTGTTTTTAGAACAATACTGAGTCCAGAAACATACTTTATATTAATTTTATCTGTTTGTCTATTATGTGTTTTTACGTAAGTCTTGGTGTAAATTCTACTGAATAGATTTGAATCAAACTTTGTAATATAATATCCAGGGGTTTAACCGATTTGACAGGTCACCTTAGGTCTGGTACCTCTGTCAGAGGATAAGTTTGGCCATACAGAGAGGTAACGTTGCCAGCTTCATGGGCACCTTACCTGCCGACCGCGATCTTTGCAATATATACTACTAGTAGTTGCCCGTTGCATTCGCAACTAAAGGTTTTATCTCAGTAAAATGTTTAAGTAGGGATAACAGAGAGAGTTGTCATACTGAAACATGCAGGGCAAGCCTGTCAGCCATTAAGTTGGCATAGCGACATCCCATTCTGCACGGAGGCATGCCAAGTAAGGGAAGATATTAGTAGGATATGTAATTAGTTTTTATAGATTATTTAAGTTTAATTTTATTGTTTTTTATATAAAGAGTTTTATGCATTATTAAGTCATATCTCATAAAAAGCAATATAGATTATATAACTTTGTATAAATATTAAGATGAGGTCAGGATAACATGTGGACTACATAGTGTCATTTGTTGCTACTTCATAGCGTCCACGCGGACGACGTCGCGGGCTAGGAGCTGGTATTGTATAACTACGACACTAGTACATCTGATACATGTCCGTTACAGCCAACATCAAAATATGTAAAACAGTAGCCATCGCCCGCGATAAGTATAGTGAGTTGGCTTCTGTTTTACGGGCGGTTGCCACTTGACGCCAAGAGCGTAACCCACTTCGGGGCATAGGCACCGCCGTTGGCCCGCTAGAAAGGGGAAGACCTCACACTACCTGGATGACGAATATCCAAAGGGACATAAAACGCCTTGGTCTCAGTGACGAAGACGCGTAAACGTGATCTACCTGGCGCGCATGGTAACAAAAGCCGACCCAGCGTAACGGGATAATGAGAGGGAAAAGAAGAAGTAGCCATCGCCTTTTGTTACTAATTGCTTTTATTTCCGTTTGGAGTTTTTTATTTCTTCAATTAGTTTTTTATAGGAGCTGGATTCTTAACGAGAACTTCTTAATGGAGAGGAATCTTCTACATCCCAACACAATCATTCTGCTGAAAAAAATAAGCCCGATGCTACACCTGATCCTCATCGGAATCATGACGAAGAAGAACACAGAAAATCACCGATTCCTCATTAAAAGGACAGTAGGTACCTCAATCCTTGTTTAAAAAAGCGAAGCACATAGCTGAAACAATTAATATCCCCATGCAAACTGAACAGAAACAGAGTGTGATATATTTAGGAAAAGAGTAGCTGCCAAGCTTAAAGATATGCCGACGGTTACACCTGAATAGAAGGACAGATGTGTATCCAAAATTATCTTTGTATTTTATGTCTGCGACAAAAACATCTAACTACGCGTATAGCTCGTCATTGAACTCTATGTCCTCATCAACACTAACTTATGGGATGACACTTATTCTCTCCTAAACTTTTATTACCTACCACTACCACAAGACTCAAGAAGAAAAGACCCCATACACACAACAACCACGAAGTTCTCCTCCCACACAACCACCACAAAACTGTCAATCATTGCAATCAACACGACATTCTTCTACACAATTCCTACCTTCGTACTGATAAATAATCTTGAGTACAATTATGTTCATTTGGAAAATTAAACTACTTTAAAATTAAACTAGCGAAATAAATGTGTATATATTAATTCTACCTTATCAAACCTATCTTAAATAATCTCTTGATGATTTTGAAAATAAACCTTCATTAATGGAAAAAATATATTTTACTAGCTGACCCGACAGACGTTCTATTCATAAGAAATAAAAGACTGTTTGTATGAATTTGTCAATAATATTTCATGATATCAATAATTATTTCGTAAAATCTGCTCCCTGTTGTTATAATGAAATTGCTTAACAGCAGAACTGTCAAACAGAGCGTTCATAAATTCTCTCATACAAAATATGTCCATACAAAACAAATATTGGAAACTATCCTACCTCTCAAGTTGGACTAAACTGCACTTCACGAAGTAATCCCCGTTAAAACCCGTTCATTAGTTTAGGAGTTCACTGGAAACAAACATTAGGACACTGGATTTAAGATGATACCTATCTCTCAGTGCTTCGGATAGGAAGATACCAGCCTATCTTAGTACACTGAATGGATGTTGAAAGCAGCGTAAACCAATTCAATTTTGCAACAACTGTAAAATAGCATGCAATTTAACTCTCGCCGGCAAAGCAGATCTCATATATGTATCGGATTTCTATATGACTTGTGCGACTAGGTTTAATAGCATATTAAATGACTATTCGGTCAAATTGAGAGCAAAGTAATATTCCGCCATATCTTCAGGAACCAATTCCTGAAGCACTTGGTAGCTTGCTCCATAATTTCTTTCCATTTTCGCAACCGTACTGTTCTTGGTCTTACAGTTTCCCATTGAAAAGTTTCTTCGGTTTCACATCGCATTTAATATTTCTTTCAGTATTCCTTGCAATTGCAAGCGCACTTCTTTATGTGAGTACAATAACTAGAGACTAACCTACAAGATGATCCACGCCTATCAACTGGATTCACTAAACACACCCACTTGAAATGATTGGAAACTGCTTGCACTACACACGTGCACTAATCCGCAGTTACTAATCACTGCACTCGCCCTAATCAAAGTGAAAACATGCCTTAAGAATAAACTAACGTACCTGACAGCCCGATAACGCATCACCAATTTTGATGTGCCAATTGCTTTAGCCTTTGACTATGTAGTGGCACAGTAGACAGTACATATGTTGACTGTGGTAGTCACTGACCGCTACTATTTAGAATTGGACTGGTGGCTGTCAAAGTGCTTTTGTGCCTGTTTGATATTCACCACTTTGGCGCTGTTGGCCATATAGCGAGAGTCTGTGATACTAAAACAAGTGATGACAACCTCAGCTAAACAAACATCGATAGGAAAACTATTTACAAAAAAAAATCTTGTCTACGTTGATTCTTGAAGTATAAATAACACGAAAAATGACTGAAATTAATGCAAAATGCAATAATACTTCAGAGTACGCTTCTATCGCAGCCATTTGTATTATACGTCAAAATTAGTTCTCTGGACGCTCGCGAGTGGCGCTGCAAAAATTTGCTGTCAATCATTTGTAACAGCCTGTCCAGTGGTATTTATACAGGTCAGTGGTGGTAGTGGTTTAACATTCAGAATACTAAGTTCCAAGTGTGACTCACGGCTTACGGGTTGCCAATCAAAATCGATTACAGTTACAATAGATTCGTAAGTTTATCGATAATACTGTATAGCCTAGCGAAACTCTATAAGAAAAAAAGCGATTCACTCGATTGTATGAAACGTGCTGATAGATTGATAGATGACGGCTATAATCTTGTAAAAAACGGAGATAGCCAAAATCCATTACGTCTTAAGCGATTGTTCGCTTTCAAAGTTAGCCCGAGTATACTTGGTCGACAATCGCCATACTGTAATTACTATTTCAAACTTATGTCAAATGACTGCACGTTTCATACTAAACCAAATTTCAATTTTTACTTAGGCAATCCCGCCTCTTATTACGTAGTATTTACATCCTCTTTGATACTGTATTCGAGAGAGTCAATGCCTACTCCATGTCTTCTTATATTGAATTTAAAAAGCACTGACTTAACATTAGAAGTAGAGTAACTCCTACTCTAGTTGAGTTAATTTATAACATACTATCTTTTGCCCGAGATTTCGTCCGCTTATATTCGTATTGCTCTTCCCCGGCATTCTAATATGTTTTCCGTCATGTGATGACCAGTACATGTGAAACATGTCAGTGAATGTTTAAATTTCTAATTAATGAAACATTTACCAGTGGCTTCTCTAGCACGGGATGCCGGCTAGATTATGGGTACCAAAACGGCACTTATTTCTGCCGTGAAGCAATAATATGTAAACATCATTGTGTTTCGGTCTGAAGGGCGCCGTAGCTAGTGAAATTACTGGGCAAATGAGACTTAACATCTTATGACTCAAGGTGACGAGAGCCATTGCAGTGGCACTCAGAATTTTTGCTTTTCAAGAATCCTGAGCGGCACTGCATTGTAAAGGGCAAGGCGTATCAACTACCATCAGCCAAACGTCCTGCTAGTCTTGTCCCTTGTTTTCATAAAAAAATAACAATATAAACAAAAATCAATAAAATTGCGGAGTAAAATAATCTAATAAATATGAATATCTCACTGTTCTGATTGGTTCTCGAATATGATCTATCTTGACAGATAGCTTTCTTTCACGATCATTCGTTATATATAGACCCAATCTAAAGATATCCCTCAAGAACCTTTATTTTTGGGATAAAATGCACCCTATCTATCTACTATCCTTTTCTGAACTCCACTGACAACCTTAAAACAAGTGCAAAATTTCATAATGATTGGTTGAGTAATTAAGGTGTAAAAGCATAAAAAATAAATACACTCACATTCACGTTTTACTTCAAATAAATCATATACAAAAATATCTATATATATAAAAATGAATTGCTGTTCGTTAGTCTCGCTAAAACTCGAGAACGGCTGAACCAATTTTGCTAATTTTGGTCTTGAATTATTTGTGGAAGTCCAGAAAAGGCTTAAAAGGTGATTAATTGGGAAAATGCTGCTAAATTAAATAAAATCAACAAATTTGTTTTTCCTTTGGTGTGCTCATACATAATTTCTATGAGAGAATTTACTGACGCAGGGTTTGACAGTTCTGCTGTGAAACAATTTCATTACCACAGCAGGGTGCATATTTTACGAAGTAGTTTTTGATGTTATGATATAACATTGACAAATTCATATAAAAACATTATTTTATTTATCATATACACAACAATGTCTGTCGGGTCAGCTAGTATTGGATAAAATTCTTGTATAACAAGTTAGGATTGTTTATCTCAAAGATTAGTTATTCATTATTACAATACAATGAAATAGAAATGGCTGAATTACAAAGTTACATAAATATATATCAGGAAATACTTACCTTACAAATAGAATGAGCTTTTTTCAGATTATCGTCGTATGCGTTTGAATATACCCTCGAGCGAATTACATTGTATTCAAAGTTTTCATTTAAAGCATATATTTGCATCATTTTCGTAACAGTTCAGATGGTAAAACATATAAACTTTGTTTACATGTTTGTGTTGTTACTAACTCTGTAATTTACACAAAGGATTTAAAATTCAAATCAAATATTTTTATTCAAAATAGGATTCAAAATCGCTTATTGTACGTCAAAAACTACTATCCATTTAAAAGCCTCAGACCTGAGAATAATGGGCGCAGGAAATTCAGCGAGTTTTTTTTAAATATAAAAATATGGATTACAATGTGATATCGTACAATAAACATATATAATTAAAGAGCCTGAGGGTGTTCGCTTTATTCCCAGTTCGTGGTGTCATTAAGAAAATCGTTTATGCTATAGTAACCTGTCCCACACGTTTTTTAAGATTTTTTTTAAATTTCGTAACACATTTATTCTACATTTGTACATTTTCTGGGATCATATTGTAGAAGCATATACATCGCCCAACAAAACACTTACTAACTCGACCCAACCGAGTAGTAGGCATAACAAGTTTATGTTTGTTCCTCGTGTTAACTTATGCTTATGTACATACAGAACATTATCAAAAATGTATTGAGAAGCAAATTCAAATTTGACTTCGAAAACAACCATCCAATCGAAAATGTAAGCTTCGCACCTGAGAAGAACGGGCGCAAAAACTCTGTGGTATCATGAAGAAAGTCGTTTATGTTATAGTACCTATACCTCATAAACGTCTTTAAACAATTCTTATGTTTTATGCATTTTGTAATTTGTAATAGTTATTTATGCAACTGTTGTGTAATAAGCGGCATTAGAACACAAATGTGGGTGATAATAGTATCACATGAGTGTTTTAATACCTAATTATCACCAGTTGCACACAAGACTTTATCTACACCCATAATATGAATCCTCTATTGAAGATTCTGAAACAGCTTACTGATGACATTAATAAAGCCAGTCCTAGTAACCATTACATCATCCAAACGAGTGTTGTAATTTTGTACTGAATTTCATGACAACACTCGTTTGGATGATGTAATGGTTATTAGGACATTGGGTGTTTTAATGTTGGCAATAAGCTAACTGTTTTAGAATCTTTAATACAGGATTTAAGGCATGGGTAGTAGATAAAGATAAAAAAAAAGAACCAACAAATAAAGAAGGTTTGCTGAAAACAGAACATTTTTTTGAAACCCTGCAAAATACTTTAAAGCATGGACATAAAAATATAATTTTGATGGGCGACTTCAATGCAAAAATAGGTAAACGGAAAAATGGCGAAGAACAAATACTAGATAAATACTGCTACGGGAAAAGAAATAAAAATGGCGAAAGATTGATAAGCTTTGCACTGCAGAATAATTTATTCATTCTGAATAGCTCATGCAACTTAAAAGAGAACAAGAAATGGACATGGATTTCACCCGATGGCAAATACCAAAACGAGATAGATTTCATTATGACGAACAACAGAAAATACTTTAATAAAATAAATATTATAAGTCAATCTCAATTCAATTTCGACACAGACCACAGAATGGTACGATCAGAATTGATGATTTCTATGGCAAAACGGCCAAGAACATTACAGAGAGCAGAAAGGTCACTACGGTGTAAAGCTAATGAAAATAAGTTAACGAAAATATTAAAGTCTATAAATAACATTACAATGGGAAAATGCACGACCATAGAAGAAAAATACAACAGTTTTATAACAAATCTTACAACAGAAACAAAAAAACATAATGAATCCAATAAAACCAAAATTTCCGATGATATTAAAGAATTGATGGAACGAAGAAAAATATTATTGGAAAATAGAAAAGAACATATAAAAGAAATTACGACATAAAGTAAAAAAATTAAAGAAAATATAAGGAAATCAAAAAGAACTGCAACATTACAAAGACACATAGAAAAGACAGGAGGAGTGAAGAAGGCTTTCAAAGAACTGATACATGCAAAGGAATGGATGCCAAGTTTAAAAGACAAAAACAACAATGAAATACTAAAGAGACAAAAAATAGCAAACACAGCAGCAAATTATTACAAAGAGCTTTATAAAAGAAGGGAAAACCAGGTAGACCGAAAAATTAGAGCAAACCAAGGTACTGAAGAAATAAGAAATCAAGAACCTGTTCCCAGAGTTCTACTTTCAGAAACCCTAAGAGCCATAAAAACCCAAAAAGATGACAAAGCGCCGGGAGAAGATCAAATAACGAACGAATTATTAAAGGTCACAATAGAAGAATCAGCACCAAGACTAACAGAGCTATATAATGATATCCTAGATTCAGAAGTTATTCCGGCAGACTGGACCAAATCAACTATAATATTAATACACAAAAAGGGTGATAAAAAAGACATTGCAAATTACAGACCGATAAGTCTTATGTCAAACGTATATAAAATATTTTCCAAAATCTTGCTTTCTAGGTGCACAAATATATTAGAATTTAACCAACCGAAAGAACAGGCAGGATTTAGGAGTAAGTTTTCAACTTTAGACCATATCCATGTTGTCAAGCAAGTCCTGCAAAAATACTCTGAATATAAAAAGAAATATTACATAGGCTTTGTAGATTACAACAAAGCATTTGATACGTTGGACCACAATGCTATATGGTGCGCACTTGAACAACAAGGTGTACATCAGAAATTCATTCGCATCCTGAAAAAAGTATATGCCGAGAGTAAAGCTATTATAAGACTCGACCAATTCAGTTCAGAGTTTGCCATAGAAAGAGGCGTCCGTCAAGGAGATCCAATCTCGCCAAAATTATTTTCATCCGTATTGGAAATGATATTTCGTAAGACGAATTGGGAGGAATATGGCATTAGAATAAATGGAGAGTACCTAAATCATCTACGCTTCGCTGACGACTTGATACTTTTCTCTGAAAATGGTAAAAACTTAGAGGTTATGCTTCAGCAGTTAGCAGAAGAAAGCATGAGAGTTGGACTCTCTATCAACACCGAAAAAACGAAAATAATGACCAATTCTGACAAAATTATAATAACAGTAAATAATGAACCCATAGAATATGTAGAAGAGTATATTTATCTCGGACAAGTGATAGCTACTAAGGAGTCAACAGAAAAAGAAATCAACAGAAGGGTCACAAACACTTGGAAGAAGTATTGGTCATTAAAAGAAGTGATGAAGAACATGGAAATCTCTATAAAAGACAAGAGAAAAGTATTCAACTCTTGCATACTGCCTTGCCTTACCTATGGTTGTCAGACCTGGGCCCTTACCCAAAAACAACTAAGTAAGTTAAAAGTTTGCCAAAACTCAATAGAACGAAGTGTAGTCGGAGTAAAGCGCCAAGACAAAGTGCGATTGGATCATATCAAAGGAAAAACTAAGTTCAAAAGCATAGAGAAAACAATACGCACTTTGAAATGGAGATGGGTAGGCCACTTTATGAGGGATGAAACACCAAAATGGACTAGATCAATAACTGAATGGTACCCCAGAGGAGATAAGAGGAATAGAGGAAGACAGTTCATACGATGGGAGAATGAACTGAAACAGATAGGAGGACCACTATGGAATAGAATAACAAGGAACCGGAAAGAATGGAAGACCTTGGAGGAGGCCTTTGTCGAAGGACAAACAGTTAACAGAAAGAGGACACAGACTGTTTAAAAGTTACTGCTAATAATTAGGTTAATAATATAGTTATGTAAGATAAATTAATTAATTAAAATGTTTTATGGTATGTCTATTAGCTAGTAAGTAAATTTTTGTTTTGTTAACTGTAATAAAGGCTTTATTATTATTATTATTATTATAGTAGATAAAGTACCTTTACATCATAAATGTCTTTAAATAATTCGTATGTTTTGTTCATCTCTTGAGATCATTTTGTAAAAGTATAATATACACTGTCCAACAAAATACTTACTAACTGGAAATACCGAGTAGTCGACATAATCTGTGTAAAATCGACATAAACTGTATAAGTAAAGTTATTCCAAATTTAAATTTCTTTCTAATTTGTGTTACCAGTGTCACATCAGAATTAATTTTAAATTTCGAGTAACTTTTCATTGCATTTATTAATAAGACAGAACAAGTTTAAGTTTGTTTATGGTTTTAACTATGTTTGAATTATGTTTTGGAGTTCTTGAGGAATTAGAGCACTAGGTTTTTGTGCCTTATCAATGATATTGTTTCACAGGAAATAGAAACAAATAATGGTCAATATACGCAAGCAAATGAAAACAACCGAATTTAAAAAGTTTTATCGGAAGTACTAGCCTTGAACTGATCTGACATTGACGCTGGAAGGTACGCATTGGAATTCCGTGATAAAGCAATTTATGTTAGCCGTGTAACTTTAAAAAAAAGTGATCTGGTGATTGAAGACATGAGCTATTCTACCACTGGACATTACAGCAAAATTCTTGCCTCGCACAACCATTTTGTGGAATCAATTACAGGCTGCAGTTTTCTTAACTTTTAAACGCCAGCAATGAATTTCGTGATCCTTGGTCCTGCCAATGTCCATACGTGGCATGAGGCAAGTTTGTCTTCTCTTATTTAAAAAAAAATAGTGAATTCCTAAAATTCCCTAAAAAGCGTTTTATATTATTGCGCCACAAATATATTTTTGTTGACAGGAAGTGTCGATTAATGAAGTGAAGCATATAAAAAATTACCAGTGGCAGGCTCCTTTGCACAGAATGCTGGCTGAATTATGGGTACCACAATGACGCCTATTTCTGTGTAAACATAACTGTGTTTCTGTCTGAATAGCACAATAGCTAGTTAAATTACTGGGCCAATGAGACTTAACATCTTACGTATCAAGGTGACGTGGGCAAATTGTAGTGTTCCTTACTGTCAAAAAAAAATATTTAAAAAAGACGCATCTAATTTCGACCAGAACTTTTCAATGAAAATAATTATAATTCACGAGTGGCAGTGGCAATAGAACTTATCAGGTGATTAAGTCGGAAAATAAGCATCGGAAGTCCATTATAAAACATTTATCCTCGTTGTGTTAAATTTCCAAACACAACAACAGCCCTGGTCGCTAAGTACATAAGTAGGTTGCCTGTGTACCGTAAGTCATTAATGGCAATAGACACTGGTTGAAAACCTTCATCTTAGAACTTTTACGTCTTCCGGCTGGTATGATGATGATGATGATGATACCGAACTATATATTTATGATGTACTTTTTATATTCCGCAGTATATTCCATGTACACACTTTTGCATTCATTGGAGCCATTTTGTAATTGCATTTTGCATTTGCTTCTTGTTTACTTAAGTCACGGCGAAAATCATAAGAATAATGGCGTTAATATTTCTTATTTTGTCGTGGTAAATACCCACACAATTTAAAAAACGATGCTATAATGTTAAATTCGTAGTCGTATTGTAAATGACTAGTTCAGAAATTTTCAGGGTGGCCCACGTAGAAGAAAAATACCCCATTAGGTTTTTGATAAAAAAATCTACGAAGTGGATTGGCCTACCATTTTATCTTTCGACTTTCATCCGTTCTTTAGGTATATGCCGAACATATAGAAATCAAGCCCACTGATTCTCGAGAACTTAAAAATAGTTGAACTAAACCTACATATATATGTCCTTGTATCTTCACGAAAAAGTTACCGCAACTTGGTGTGTCATGACGCACAACTCAAGCGTGGGAGTTTTGAATTGCGCTTTGACGAAAACCACACGAATATTGATTTAGCTATGTTTTGTTAATGGGATCGTGGAGCTTGCGGCACGGTTTATTTCTAATACAATTAATGTTTCAACAGAATTAGGAGATTTCACAGATAAAGCTACAAGCGAAAAGGGACCTTTGAAAATTGTAAGTAGTCTCTGTTTTTGAACATCTGTGTAATCCAAAAGTTAAGATTTATGAATGTAAAATCGTGTGTTAGGTAATCTATGTATATTATTCTATATTTATTTCTTATATTTACCAACACAATAATAGTTAGGTTTCTCAGCCGCAGGTACGAGAAGCCTGTTACTTACACTCCGTTGTCTTTCCGACTGCCTGTCAGTGGGTATATCATAAACCAGAACGACGAAACATTTATTTTTTTCCACTGTGAAATTTTCTAGAAACTGATATTCATAATGTTAACACGAAGAACATACATAAACTTGTTATGCCTACTACTCGGTTGGGTCGAGTTAGTAAGTCTTTTCTTGGGCGATTTCGTGCTTTTACAATATGATCCCAGAAAATGTACAAAACAAATGTGTTACGAAATTTAAAAGAATTGTTAAAAAATGTTTGTGTGGGAAAGGTTACTAAAGCATAAACGATTGTCTTAATGATACCACGGACTGGGAATAAAGCGATCACACTCAGGCTCTTTAATTATAAATGTTTATTGTACGATATCACATTGTAATCCATATTTTATATAAAAAAAAAGCCCGCTGAGTTTCTTGCGCCCATTCATCTCAGGTCTAAGGCAGTCTCTTTTGAATGGGTGGTAGTTTTTGACGTTCAATAAGTGATTTTAAATTCTGAATTTGAATTTGTCGTTGTTGTGTTATCACTGTTTTTTGTTTCTCAGTAATACTAATTATAAATATTATGTGTTTCATAACAATCCTAATATTTACTTACAGTCATGTTTATATATTAACTGCTACCAATAAAGCTCATATACTTTAAATTCACTTCACTTTGCTTGACATTTCATATTTTCATAATAATTATTTTAATATGAAAATATAAAATGTCTGTAAAACATAATAATAGTAATAATTTCTTTTTCACAATTTTATATTAGTCTCGACACTGCAAAAATATAAAATAAAATAAAATTTTATGAACGATGCGGCACTCGAACCCGCGACCTCTCGCGTTTCTTGCGAACAAAGTATACAAAATTTTATCAACGATACGTCACTCAAACGGTTGGCTCAGTTGGGAGAGCGCTCCCACGGAATATTTGAGGTCGCGGGATCGAGTTCCGCATCGTTCATAATATAGTTTTGTTTTATAAATTTATTTGTGTAATTAATCCAAAAACTGAGGGTTATCACTTTAAAACATCACAAATTGTTTAAAAACATTTAATTTAAATTCTTCATTATATTTAGCTTTCATATGTTATATTAGATAATAGCTTTTTAAATAACCTTGTCTATAAGAAAAACTTTTTAACATTGAACCCAAAAAATTGACAAATTGCCACCAAAACAAAAACTAGGTAAGCAATGTTACGGGAGGCTGCCCACAATATGACCAGTACTACGCCACAATTCATGCCAAATGGTATTACGCAACACAGCCAACAAAATGAAAGGGAAATGTCAAAAGTTAATCACTACATATTATAAAACAACGTCTGTCGGTCTGTCTGTTCGCGATAAACTCAAAAACTACTGCACCGTTTTTCGTGCTGATTTCACCAAAGGATAGCTAGCGTTCGCGAGGAAGATTTAGTATGTAATTTGTTAAGTTTTGTATATATTGACGACATTTGTTAGAGGTGTCGGAAAAACTAAGCCGTCGGCTTTCAACGAAAACGCTGTCTAAATCCTTTGAGATATAACAAAAAAAAATTAACAAAAAAACAACAGACTTCAAAAGCACTATTCCAAAACAATAGTTATAATATGCACTAAAAAGTATACAAATATTTGCGTATTTTTATACAATCTAATTAATCAATCTTTTTTTTATTTTATGAAAATAAGGGGCAAGACGAGCAGGACGTTCAGCTGATGGTAATTGATACACTCTGCAAATTACAATGCAGTGCCGCTCAGGATTCTTGAAAAACCCCAAAAATTCTGAATGGCACTGGTCATTATTTACATTTTTCGTTGCTGCATTTAAGAATTTAGTATTATTATATACTACTATGCACATATTTAGACAAATTGTTTTTAGTGTACTTCAAATTCACAAAAAATTAAAAAAAAAATTAAATTAACAAATAAAAACAAGCGACTTCAAAAACACTATTCCCAAATAATAAATAAACAAGATAGGTTTGTTACTACATACATAGTTATAGGTGAGATGTGCTTGAGTCGTGAGGAACCGAGAGGCGAGAGCCGGTCGCGGCGGAAGGGCACTGATTCCAAAAATTACAATAATCGTAACTAGAATTAGATTAATTAATTAGACTGTATAAAAATACGCTTTCTTTTATACTTTTTAGTGCATATTATATCTATTGTTCTGGAATAGTGTTTTTGAAGTCGGTTCTTTTTTTTGTTATTTGAGACGGTTAATAATGTATGGTGTGGGATTGTGTGTCTTATATAGGTCTACAGAAAAGTCCGCGATGGTATATATCTATCTATTGAGAATAACATACTGCATCCATTTAATACTTAAAAAAATTGGCAATTATAAAGCGGTAATGTAAAAGCTATCTACACAAATATGATATTAATCCGTACCATTCGTTACTGCATAATATTATAAAATCATTCAGAAATACGTTTTTGTTTCATTTTTAACTCATTAACTTTGATTTCACATTTGGAATGGCTACATATTTTTTTCTGCAATTAATAGAACAGCGTCTGTCGGGTCAGCTAGTTTTAAATATACAACACGTACTCTCGCAACAGGCCGACGTGAGCTTTCAATCTGATGAATTTGATCAAAATAAAAGCTTAAATCGTAAGAAGTGTAACTTAAATTAAATAATGCTTTTAGTACGAGCTTTACCACAATCCATAAATATGACGTGGCATAATCGTTTTAAACTAAGCATTGTTGTTTTGTTTTATTTATGTTATTGAGTTGTTTACAGTTGCATCTATTGTATTCGTTACGACGAAGTTCCACTAGTCTATTGAATACACAAACCTGTTTCCACATCCAATATATCGTAAACTTTTGTACGTCATCACAACTTATCAATCTAGGAGATTGTCATATTACTGTG
The DNA here is from genome assembly GCF_905404315.1 of Leptidea sinapis. NCBI lineage: Eukaryota > Metazoa > Arthropoda > Insecta > Lepidoptera > Pieridae > Leptidea > Leptidea sinapis. The sequence continues at coordinate 1,105,948 of NC_066289.1, forward strand.
TTTCTAGGGTATCGTTTATATTACGTATTCATTTATTTATATATATCAAAACAAAATAATGATGGATGGTTAGCGTGTTTGCTTGAGCCTAGTGAGACCAGACCCCTACAGCCCAGTGGATAGTGACCCTGCCTACTGAGCTAGAGGTACCGGGTTCAAATCCCGGTAGGTGCAATCATTTATATGATGAATATGAATGTTTGTTTCCGAGTCATGGATGTTTATATGTATTTATGTATGTTTAAGTAAGTATATTGTAATAAATATATCGTTGTCTTGTACCCTTAGTACAGGGTATGCCTAGTTTGGGGCAATATAATTTGTGTAAGAGTGTGTCAATTTTATTATTATTATATCATCCATTTTATTTATTTGGCTAATTTAAATAGGTTCTATACAGAGGAAAATTAAATAGAATGCCTTTGATGCGGTACTGTTGGTGCCCTAACTCTGTTCCGGTGCTGACGAGGAGGCTGCAGTTTGTTCTCATTGAGTATTTTCTTGACACGCTGTAACTCCTCATTGAGATGGTTACCATCACATAGGCGGTGGGCAAAACAAACATTTATGGACAGAAAGAAGTTGTGATCCTCCATGTCCATGTGTCTCTCTGGAAAAATCTTGAAACGTCAGGTTAGTTAAAATATTAATAAAAATGTCACTTTCTGGCATCAATCTAATTTAAAACAAACTTACAATTTAACGCGAAATAGATTATTGCAAAAAAAAAATTTCGGATAAGTTTTCTTCAGAAATGCTATGAGATCCTACTCTCAAATTTAATGATTCTAGGTTCTCATTAATTTTGATTTACATGCGAGTTTTAAATTAAGCAAATAATGACGCAAAAATAATCTTATTCCACTATGTCATCACAACGCTTACAATAATATTAGTTGGTGAAATATTATTGTGTTTACTTGTAAACGTACGGAGATAGATATATTTTTAGTTTGGAGTCGAGACACTTGTGATATTTGTTTACGAAATAGGTGACTCATTCATGGGACTAGCTAGAAGTTACTAAAGTGTGACGCATTCGTGAAAAATAATATTATTAGATATGCCGTGTTAGCTCGGTTTTATCAGCAATATTAATTGTATGATTTTTAAACTTATCCAATGATATTGCTAATAAGATGATATTCTATTAATAATTATATTTTAAATAATCACAAATGCTTCTTCTGTTTTCAAATATAGTTTAAGTGTTACACAAATGGATCACGTAGAATTCTAAGGGATTTTGAATAATAATCTATCATAGGGTAGCGATATAGATATTCTGGTGTGCTAGTGTGTACTACAAATAGAGAATAGAAGGAATAATGTCCTGTACCCAACTTGGAATCATAAAGGCTTTCAACAATGGGAGAATACACGTTGTATCTCATATTTTGTTTCATTTCCCGGTGGGAGACTTCTTCCTCAGGATGCCAGCTAACACAAATGCAGTTTTTTTTAAGAAAAAAGAAGACCTATTACCGTACTGGTCTCCTGGTGTTAAGTGATCTCCGCCGCCCACAATCTCTTGCAACACCAGAGGAATCACATGATATTATCATAACTTGTGGCGTGTCGTGCGAAGGTTATAGATGAGGTGGAAGACACACAATGAAGCGACGTCTCTACGTATCGCCAAGTGATCCAGCCCACAATCGAGCACTGGGTCCCCGACAAATCGAGCTGCTCTTTGTTGCACGTGGTCAAATGGATCGAGCTGATACTGAGGTGCGCCAGACCAGAGATGACAGCAATACTCCATGTGTAGCCGGACCTGCGCTTTGTAGAGCGCTAGAATGTGGGCCGGCTTGAAGCATTGCCGTGCTCTATTGATGACGCTCAGCTGCTTCGAGGGCAATTTGGGCTTTACACTCTAGATGGCCATAGAATTGGCAATCGCTCGAGATTTCGAGACCTAGTATTCCGATACTAGGCGAGGCTTTAAGGGAAGTGTTGTCGAAGAGCAGTGATTCAACAAATGGGTTTTTTTTGTGGTAAACGCGCAAACTTGAGTCTTCTGGGGGTTAAATTGCACAAGGTTCAATTTACCCCATTCCGCAACCTTCTCGAGAGACGACAAGCATTATGATATTTTGGTTATAGGGCACCGTAGTAATGAAGTTACTGGGCTAGCTTAAAATCTTACGCAATTACGCTGCCATATAGAATTTTGAGTTCAACTAATAATCAATCACTTACTATCAGACCAACGTCTTGCTCTTTTTGTGGTCGGTTTTTATAAAAAAAATCTAATCTTTTGTATAGGGAGGCAAATGATCATGATATCGATGACCAGGCAAAAAAAAATTTTTTCGAATGTTAATTTGTTGTAGTATCAATTTTAAAGGTTAAAAATTAATATATTTTATAACATTAGTTATTATTTGATATTTTATTTAGCAGTATTTGTTTGTAGAGTACTCGCATCAGTTCGGCCCTATATTTTCAGCGGAATTCAAAAACAGGAAGAGGTTCTCAATTAATTTAGGTACAACTACAATAATTTTGAAGTATAAAATATGTTCTCCCGGTCCATTCATATAAAAAATACATGCATGCATGATTATTACTGTGAAATAAAAAAAATACATAAAAAATACGTGTCAGTTGTTATACTCATAAGAGTCCGTAGCGATATTGTAGAACACGTAGCCACATCGTTGATAACACGTAGTTCGTAGCGATAGTATTGGCTACGTTATTATGGTTTATTTTTCGCTATTCATATTTATTATAAGCAAATCAATTTACTATGAATATTAAGGCGTATTTTTAATTATTTATTCAATTTTACAAGTAATTATGTAATTTAATAGGCTATTTAATAAATAAATGTAATTGCAATGAAATTTTATTAAAAAGAGAATCGCTCAGTTTCTTGCGACCGTTATGCTGAGGTCTGAGGCATGTATCTTCCAATGGGTTGGTTTTTGACGATAAAAACGGATTTAAATTTTAGTTTATATATTGAAGTTTATTGCCTGTTACTATTAAGATTATATTGTCAGTGTAACGAGTGGGTCAACTACTCGTGTTATAAGTTATTCTCATAAAAAACAGATTACTATGCCAGATTACATGCAAAAACAATTCCAGAAAAAATGTCTTAGTGAATTATAATTTTATACAAGGCTATATATAAGCCTAGAGGTGTATATATTTGCTGACGTCAACAAAACTCGAATTATATTGACAGGTCGTATACCACACATCATTTATATCCCTCATTCAGAGGAGCGTAGCTGTTCAACAACATAAAACGTTTCCGATTGCAATTTAACGGTGAGAATTTATTCAGTGTGATATATCGTGTGGAGGTTGTGAAATAAGCGGCGTGACGGTAGGCGGCCGGCCGTGGGCGGATTGCGCCGTGCGACGCGGCCTGCCTGCCTCCGGAGTCCAGTGCTCAGCCAGCCGTCAAGCAAGACGCACGTCCCCCGCAGTCGCGTGAACCCCACACCGCTGTCACCGCGGCCCAGCGCCGTCGCAGTGACTTCTGCGCCGCCGGCATAACAACGCAGAGTATCCTTACTCTAGTGACTCTTCACAACAAAATCGCGCCACGCGACACAAACGTAAGTTTCCGTCAGCTTTTATTTTCGCTTTTAGCATTCGCGGTTTCAATTTCGGCCTGAGATATGACATTTTTAAATTGTTTTTTTTTTTTTTTTTTTGTGTGTGTGTGTGTGTAAAAAGCAATTGTATATTCGATTTTTGGAGGTTTTATTCGACTATTAAAGTATTTACAATGATGTTGCTTTACTCCAAATTAATTTTGAGTGATTGTGACGCCCAAATTATTTGACTATTTAGTGGAAAATATATTTCTATTGACGCGACGCAAGTTATTAAAATATAGGTTTCCTTGATGAAAAAGTCCGGCTTGCATCAATTTCAAATAATGTGTAGTTAAACTCAGTACTAATTTAACAAATAAATATTAATATTTTTCATTTTTATTTACACAAATGATATAATAGCACGTTTTATATACAACATTTGAGTTGCGTGTCCACGAATGTCGCGGAATTCATGCCAAATTTTAGTTAATTTTTCAATATTCTTTGAGAACTAAGGAATTTGTGAGTACAATATATATATATAAATATCATTGAAATGTAACAAAATTATACATATCTCATGTGTATAAATACACAAAAATTTTATTCCATTAAACATTTATTTTATATAATCTTGATACCTAATAAAAAGTATATTGTCCTGAATTTTTGAGCAACAAGGTTAGCTGATAAAATGAGAATGGCGAAAGTTGGAGGGCAAATACAACAGGCGCCTGGGGCGTGTAGATGTAACCTTTAATTCATTGTTCAAATTGTTTTCCTTTCAGTATAATGAAAATACACACATAATAATAAAATCCTTAATTTGAGGATTATTTAGAGATTTTCCTCAACCTACTAAGTTTGATATTAATGTCTGTCCTGAATTGACATAGGCCTTTTCCAACTTCATCAATACTGCCTACAGTCTTTCTAGTTCATCATCATCATCATTTCAGCAAAAGCCTCCCCTAAGGCTTTCCACGACCATCGGTCCTGTGCTGTCCTCATCCAACGTATTCCAGCGATCTAGGCCATCATTGGTCCATCTTTTGGGAGGACTACCAACATTGCGTCTTTCAGTACGTGGCTGCCATTTGAGGATTTTACTGCCCAAATCTGTCATTCAACTCATGTTGAACTATAGAACAGCCCACTACCTCTTCAGTCTTGCAATCATCCTTCTAGTTCATTATCATCATCATCAGCCGGAAGACGTCCACTGCTAGACAATGGCCTCCCCCAAAAATCTCCACGACAACCGGTCCTGCTCTGCCCTCATCCAACGTATTCCGGCGATCTTGACCAGATCTTGTGGGCCCACCAACACTGCGTCTTCCTGTACGTGGTCGCCATTCGAGGACGTCGAACTATGTGCCCTGCCCACTGCCACTTCAGATTCGCAATCATTTGGGCTATGTCAGTTACTTTGGTTCTCCAGCGGATCTCTTCATTTCTTATTCGACCTCGCAGAGAAACTCCGAGCATAGGCTTCTCCATTATTTATTAATTATTAATACTTCTAGTTACTACAGCAAAATTAAGTTTATCAATTGGAAGTAGTAGTTTTAGTAGATCTCTCCTTAGCTTTATTCTTAGTATAGGTTTAGCGTTAAAAGAACTTAGTTTTGTTTAATATATTCTGTACTTCCTAGGTATATCATCATCATCAGTACTCAACTATCAAAATATAATATATAAATTGAAAAGTACACAACTAAGCAGGGCGTTGTTTCACACAGCTCTTTCGCGCCAGTGCTAAATATTTTTATACTATAACGGGTGTTAAATATTTTTATTTTTAAATTGTTACCTCAAATGTCTTCAAAAACAATATGCCCTTTAGAACAAGATTTCTTTTCATGAATAGTTTTGATGATGATGTAATTTTCATTTCATGTGAGGATTACATATCGAATAATGATTCTCTGAAATCATTTATTAATGCACAAGGACTAGAGTTTTGGTGTCGTGATTTTTTTAGATGTACTAAAGATCAGTATTTTAAAAGAGTGTTAAATTGTTGTAAAATTATCTACAGCGTCTGTGTACTCGGATAAAGCAGTATAATTGCGCTTCTTCTTCCAACTTACATAACAAAAGGCAATATTAAAAGCTAGCTTAGAACTAGCAATATGCCAGAAGTCTTTATTTTCAAATCTGAATCATGTATAAACATACATAAATATTTATTGAAGTAGGCGATATTCAAAACGTACTGAACTTAACGAAACGTACACTTCACACTAACAATCCACGATGATGACTTATTCAAGTTTTTTATTTTAAGTTTTTAAATATTCGTAAAATTTAATCATTAAATAATTGGAAGCTCCATTATCTTCTTAATCGTTGTTCGATACAATTTTAATTAACGTAATTGGCTTTCAAGATAATTCCGTTATTTCCTTTGTCATAAAATAAAGTCGATTATTTGGTTGAGGGATTATTGTAGTAATTTCAAAAATTCGGGTGGGTGTTATTTGAATAATAAAAAAAAATAAACTTTTTCTACTGTAATAAGATTTTTGCAGACATTTTAAACACATTTTGAATATCAGCATAGTGCTCAGTAATGGTAGGTAATGGACCAGCGAGAGTTCCATCATTAATAATACGCCACCAATTGAGTGGGGAGATTAATTAACTAAGGTTGAAATGTGCAATCCATAGCTCAAGGAAATAACATTCACGAATTTGTCGGAATACGATGATAGTAAAGACAAGCCTGTGTCACTACCCGTATAGGACTCGACATCGCGGCCTCTACAGAGTAGGCCAGCCAGTAGGGACTCACGAGCAAGCAATAATTAAGGAAATATTAGCAAAAATTACTGGATGAAATTACAATGTCAAGTTAACAGGAACGTCGACTTAATGTATTTATAATTCTCTTATCTTACTATTATATTATGATCACAATTATTAGTATCCGGTGAAAGATAGCAAAAAAGGAGCAAAAATGACCTTTTAATAATGAGAAATAAACGGATATTGATATTGTATTACCCGTCAAAGAAGCTTTCCAGAATATTCCGGAAGACGTCAGTGGCATTCACTTTCTCTTGTTTAATAAGAACATTAATTCAAACGATTAATTTTTCAGTTCAGAATATAATCATATTATAACTAACTTTAGCAGTAACAAACATGTTAAAGTACCAGTGAAGCAATAAATGTGATGCACCTTTTGACAATTTTTAAGATGACGTCATAACTTTAACTGTAAACTGTAACCATTTAATCTTTGCTGGTGAAAACTATTGCTAAAGCTAAATAGCTAAATAGTGACCTATCAAAAGTTTCAAATACATACGTAGGTCACACTAAAAGTTTTGCGTATCTTAAAAAAATAAACGTGTTATAACCAAAATATTATGTTTATTGCTTTTCAAAATACTCTCCTTTACATATGAAAGCAAAACGAAACATATTTTAAAACAGGAGGACCACAGATCTGAAGGCATCCTTTCTACGTGCTGATTGAACGCTATAACTACCTCTTCGGAATTGTTAAAAGTAAAACATCTCATCAAAACTTTGATTTTGGGGAAATCACACGGTGCTAGATCGGGGCTATGTGTAGGATGGGTGACGAGCTGTACTTTTTCGGAAGCTAAAAATGACTTAGTTTTGTTGGCCGTGTGTGAAGAAGTGTTGTCATGATGTAGGAGAAAGTGGATTTTTGGTCATCTTTCGTGAACTTTTTTTAACACCCTGGGTAAACAAATAGTAGAATACCACTCGGCATTAACACTCTTTTGGTCTTCAAGTTGAATTATGCAGATGGGATCCGTAGCTGAGAAAGAAAATGCAATCATTTTTTTACCAACGTTTCTCGCCTGCCTCACTTTTGTTGGCCTGTTCTCATTTTCAAACACCTATTTACAAGATTGCTGTTTTTTTCGGGTTCAAAACAATAAATCCATGTTTCGTCTCCTGTGACAATGTCATAAACAGCATTAGAATGTCCGTGGTCGTACTTCATTAGCATCTGTGAGTACCAGTCCACGCGAGTCCGCTTCTGGTTCACTGTCAGTTCATGTGGGATCCAGCGAGAACAAAGTTTTCGAACTTTCAATTCTTCGTGTAAAATTTTCTAAATTTGGCTCATACCAACTCCCAATAGTCCTCGAATTGTCTCATAACATTAGTCACTTTATTTTCATTTACGGCCGTTGAAGGCCCCTACATAAAATTTGTCATGTAAAGATACCCGACCTCTCTCAAATTCAGCAAACCATAACCTCACGGTGCTCAAGCAAGGTGCTTCTTCTCCAAAAGCATTTTAAAGACGAGTGGCACAGTCTTGCGGAGAGAGAGAACTTTTAAAATCATAAAAAATCATCGCTCTAAAGTCTTTTCGACTTAATTCCATTTTCGTTGGGTACGTTTTGAACTTTGATGTGTGATAAAAAAACAATTGACAAATGATTTCCCGCCAATTGCTTTTTTTTATTACTAACAAGGTTGCAACGTTTGAAAAATTAAACATTTGAAATTCAAATAGTTCCGATTAACTAGAAGTGCAAAACTTTTATTGTGCCACGTGTATTCGACATTGATTTGATATTTCACTTTTTAACTTTAACTTTAAATTCGTTGGTATATTTTTTTTTATTCAAGTAATTTGATCAAAAAATATATTTCAAGCGCCTCTCTTTTAGGGAACAGGTTAAAACACAGGTCTTAATCCTTGTTCCTAATTATTTTAAGTTTGGTTTGAAAAGATAAAGTCAAAAAGCTTGAGACTAATTCATATTGTTGTTAGTGAAAAAAGCTTTGGTAGTTATGTAATGTCTTGTAAATTCGACTAAACTTATTGCTTATACGAATCTCTAGTAATTAAAATAACTAAATATACATCAATAATCTTGCTGTATTAATGTCCGGACCAGTGGGAGGCTCCTTTGTAAAAGTGCGAGGCTCCTTTGAACCAGTGGGACGCTCCTTTGCACGGATGCCGGCTAGATTATGGGTTCCACAACGGCGCCTATTTCTGCTGTGAAGCAGTTATGTGTAAGCATTATTGTGTTTCGGCTTGAAGGGCGCCGTAGCTAGTGAAATTACTGGGCAATAAGACTAAACATTATGTCTCATGGTGACGAGCGCAGCTGTAGTGCCGCTCAAAATTTTTGGGTTTTTCAATGGGCAGGGCGTATCAATTACCGTCGTAATCAGCTAAACGTCCTGCTAGTCTCGTCCCTTATTTTCATAAAAAAAAATTACATCGATCTCGCTTTTCATGGGATACAAATCTATAATTAAGATAAACAAGAAACTATACCCGGCTTATAGGCACTGAAGAAGAGAAGAATTGACATTTGTATGCAAGCTTTACCTCTGTACCTCCTCAAGGATAGATATTGATCAGTTCGCCTGGGATCAAGAGACCGAGTAAAGGTTCACGTCATATATTTTAGGGCGTAACTTAAAAATATTCTTTATGAAAATGAATGTCACTCTATCATCATATTTTAGCTTACCGTTTGTTACAATGCCACAAGGTTTAAGAATTTTTTGGCAACGAATGTGCTCTATGATGAAATAATACGGGACTATAAACTTTTCTTATTATATTTATTAATGTAAATTTTATTACATAGAACATGTTGTGTAGGCCAAGGTCTTTATTAACTATCTTTGTGATTCTTGGTCATCATATTTTACACGCTTTTTATTAGCTTCACCTGTATCTATGTTGCTTGTAACCGACTCATTTGGGCGTGATTTTGAACCACTTTAAATGGCCAGATTTTGTTCAAACTTCGTAAATTTATCGAGGACCGATGACAATACATTAATGTTATAATTTTTTTCCATTTATCTATTTGCAAAATAAGATTTTTGTTATTACTTGATAGAAAGGCATCATTTCATCATCATGATCCATAATTTAACTAGGTAACTTTAATACAATTTAATATGTGTTTGTTTGTGTTTTTTGTTCTGAGGGGATAAATAAATACTCGTATCGTATCGCGAGTGAGCTACGACCGTCGACCGTCGGTCTGATGACCTATTCCGACTTATATGTTATGACCGAAAAACCGTTCCTTTCTTCTGTTCCCTCGTTGTTCTTTCGTTGCTTGCCTCATTTAGGCCCTTTAGAGGGAGCTCTAGAATGCGTAGCTCCCTTAACACTTCAGTTGCCTCGCTGTTTGTTACATACCAGGCTTCCTGTGATTCCAGCAATACAGTCATAATATTTTCTGGCTGAATCAGGTTAGTGCCTTTTACTTCGGACAGGCATTTCGGGGAATCGTCAAGCTTAAATCGGTGCAGGTATTCGCGAAACCAATCCTCTCCGTGTGTGCGGACAACCGCACAACACAAGTGTATGCTTAAAATTTTTACCTTCCTCTAGTATTTTAGTTAGTGTCTTCAGAAACCAGAAAGTTTACTGTTATTACAAAAGTTTAGTAGTATTTAAGTGCTTATTATAATTGCAAAGAGTTCTATAGATTACAGAATTGGTGGTGAGTCTAAGTGGGACTTGGAATGAAGACATGTGTCGTGTGCGGATAGTTCAATCAGCTCTATACTGTCGGTCGTACCTTGAACTATGTTGTTAAGGAAAGAAAGATCAAGAGCGTCGCACCTGTCTTCAAAAACATGTATTTGTGTCGTGGGCAATAGTTGAGATGTTCTAAGAATTTTGCTTGTATTATTTCTTTTTCTTGAACGTAAATCACATGTTGCGGGAACGTATATTACAGGAGCCTGAACTGCCAGAAAAAAAGGTGTGTTTTTAAATATAAAAATTTCGTGTCACGTTGTTTCTCCGCGATAGACTCCTAAACTACAGAACCGATTTGAATCAAATTTTGCCCATTGTTTGAAGCTTGATCCAACTTGAGATATAGGAAAGTTTTTGTTTCGATTTGCGACCCTAAATATTTTTTAATTTAAAAGTTTATTGCTTTATTATAATTCTATGAGATTAATTTTTCCTGCGTAAAGTGATGAATGGGAACAATGAGTCAGGAAAAAGATCAGGAGAATAGACTTACTCTGCTTTTGTTATCTAAAGAGAACTTACAAACTACGGTGGTACTAAGCACTCAGGGAAGCTTTTACGTATGAAAAAAGGGCATGGAGCTACGTGGGTAACACTGAAAATGTTTAGAACTGGCCAGTTAGTAACATTGCTAATAAAAACTTTTTTGAATTTCAATTTTAGAACTCTTTGGTAACCTGATGTAGTATATTGTATTCATTTGTCATTTGTTTTGTTTTTTTAATTGGCGGCAAATCTAAAACTCTTGTTACACGTGAAAATTAACCTAACGCGAGAAAAAAATAGCTGATTTTCAGTGTTACCTAGGTGCCTTGACATTTATTGAATGAATGATGAATTTGTCAGGATGAATAATTACTGGAAGTACTTTATTAACGATAGCGATAGTCATAATATTTTGGGAGTGCCACCGTCCTGGTGAGTCCACCAGACACATTATCTTTGATTGTTCTCATACTGCCAACGTAGATTATCCATTGCACAGAAAAATAAGCTACTTTATCCAGCAAACACTTGGTTTTCAATCACGGTCCATTCTGAAGTGCCATATTTATCAAAATTGTGATGTGCTGCAACAATAGTTCCCGTGTAATTAGTAGTGGTTTGTCATTTCCGCAAATTGTCTAAAAGCGAAGAGTCTTAATCAAACAAATCTACATAAGATTGCATTTTAAATGCCTTAATTAAGTGTCGATCTCAGAAAGTAAGAGGTAGCTAATTTAAGAACGGCATCTTTATATTATTGAAAAGCATTAATTTTTTCAGAAAAAAAACCTTTTCACTACTAACAAAAATTAACCTCATATATTCGAAAACTCTTTAAAATATTTTGACAATATATTCAACTGAAAATTTTATTAGTCTATCACATCTTTTTCGATCAATTTCAAAAAGTCTAAAATTCTGTATATATTTGTTTTCCAGAACACACCAAAAGAATGACACTTTCTGATGTTAAACGTCTGAATCAATATGGATACTATCCTATGACGTATCCTATCGTACAAGGTTTAGATACAAATTTTATTTTAATCCATTGAGCGGGTTCATACACAAACATTTGAAATTTGAGTGGAAAATCATATTATTCAAATTTGACTTGGGCAAAGAAGATTTGACGTTTTGGCCTCATTTAACCTCATCTATTAATATTATCAAAGCTCTTTTTATATACACGCGATTATTATAATTTTTTTACTGCTGAATACTTTAGCTGATGTTAACATTTATTACGTTAGTAATGGTGTATAATAATTGAAATTTATGTTATACATATTATTATATTGTCCCAAAAACTACACAAAACAACCAAAACGAAAAACCTATTTCCCGAACCACTGATATTACGAATAAACTTGACATCCCTCACAGAAAACTTGAGTAAAAGTCCCTATTTTTACAGTAAATTAATGAAAGTTATAAAAGCTTTCCATACTTAAAAGATGCTTGTTTAACGGGCTAACAGTTTAAGTAATTAATGACTTAGTTTACCGAAACTTAAACTGACGTAAACACTTATTCACTTCGCTGTTACTAGGTGTTATGACCTGGTGAAAAAAATAATAATCAATTTTTTTTTGCTACTTGCGTTATATATCGTAGAAATATATGATAATTGGTTTGGAAATTTATTGTAATTTAATATCATAATATAAATATTACAATAGTTTTTAGCTCAAACATGATAGTTTTTTAAAATCATATTTGACTTTATTTTTTTTAAATTTCAGCCAAAACACGTTAAAATAAAATTTCTGGATAAAAGAAAACACCAAAGTAGACCTTCGCGTAAGGTGTTTAAATTCAAATTAAAATATTTTTATTCAAAATAAGAAATCATTTATTGAAAGTCAAAAACTACCATCCATTCGGAAATGTATATCTAAGAATATATAAAATATATATCTTGAGTACACGTCATAATAATTACAATGTTGAAGTTCCGTGATGATAAAAGTTTAAAAACATATATACCTAAGAAGTATGGGCACAAGAAAGTCAGCGGGATTTTACTATTATTATAAATAACTCGGGGATCAAATAAAATTCAAGCAAATGCTTAGATTAATCTCCCAGATATTTATGTAGAATATTAGATTAAAGTCGCGGATAAATATATTTTTGTGGTTGTTTTCAGATCATTGAATTGAACTATAAACAATAATCTACCTCATGTTTGCGAACAAATTAAGTGAATGTAGAATTGATCCCTTAGGTATTAGCTTCGTGACCTTTGAACTTTAGCACTTATTGCGATTTATTTTATTCAAGTACGAGATGATGTGGTAATATGCTTACCTCTTTTATACGAGTATACCTACGTCGTAACGCTGAATCATATAAACGGAGATATTGATATTAATGCAATCAAATGCTACGGAGTTGATATTAACTCTCTTTACCCACCTCTATGTTAGGTTATTGAATAATTCAAGGAGTTTTATATTGATTTTTATTATTATTAAAATAACTTCTGTTAAGTTTCTTAATTCTGCTATCTTTTTCTTATGACCATTTAAGAGGTAACATAAGCTGTATACTGTAGTGAGTACATTCTTAGATATAAGAGTCAGGGGCGTGCATATCATATAGGCAATTAGGCAGTGCCTACCTCGCTATGAACCTAAAAAAATTATATAACTAGTGTTAAAGTTAATTTACTACTTACGGTAGGCAGTCTACAGATTGCATATACATACAACTTATGTTGTACCTTCAGACTAAAGCTTAACTACGACTATTTAGATCTACAGTGCCTACCTTGCTAGAAAACCCATGCACGCCCCTGGTAAGAGTTCTAAACCAATATTTCTGTCACCCTAACGCGGATGGGACAAGTATTAATGATGGATAGAGCAAAGGACAGCTTCTAATCTAACTAAAAATCCTATGTAATCAACTCAAAAATCGTGATTTCATTCTAGACTATCTCCTTTACCAAAACTTAAATAGCCAATCATAATATTCGAACCCGAAATCTTAGACGTCAGGGATCCTTATAACTGGGCTTTGAGGTCGTCAAGTTATAATAATAATATTGACACACTTTTTACACAAATTATCTTGCCCTAAGTTAAGCATATATAGCCTGTGTTATGGGTTACAAGACAACGATATATTTAATACAATAAACTTACTTAAACATACATAAATTCATATAAACATAAATACATTTAAACATCCATGACTCGGAATCAAACATCCATATTCATCATATAAATGCTTGCACGTACCGGGATTCGAACCCGGGACCTCTAGCATAGTAGGTAGGATCGCTAACCACTCGGCTATACAGGTCGTCAAAATAGTTAAGTTAAATTTAAATATAAAATTGATTTTTTCCAGGTGAATTAAAGCATCTTATTTTGATCAAAATGAAAAAACTACTTTTTTTCTAATAATGTATGAATATTTATACCAGAAAGACTTTTCAATTATTATCTGCCTGTCTATGTGTTAGGTTAATTTTGGCAGCAGCGGTACTGGCAGGAAACTAATGTAAAGAGTAATTTAGGATTATTTATTTACTTTATAATATGAGTAAGGGTTCCAAGAAAAAGATTTTAAATTAATGAGTAGGGTGGCAGTCTATATATACGTAATATTTTCACAGCCTACTTCTTGATTCTCTCAGACATTTCATTTCAACATATGCAATAGATAGGATAGGATTCTACAGATCTCAAGCTGAATAAATTCCACTTTCTTCAAATAAACAGCTTATAGGCAGCACAAAAAGGAACTATATTATATTTTTTTTTATAAAAATACGGGACGAGACGTGCAGGACGTTTAGCTGATGGTAATTTATACGCCCTGCCCTATACACTGCAGTGCCGCTAAGAATTCTTGAAAAACCCAAAAATTCTGAGCGGCACTACAACTGCGCTCGTCATTTGAGACATAAGATGTTAAGTCTCATTTGCCCAGTAAATTCACTAGCTACGGCGCCCTTCAGACCGATATCTAGCCGGCATCCTGTGCAAAGGAGCCTCCCACTTATAAATAATTTATATATAGAATAGAAATGATATTGCTTCAGTGTCTATAAATAAGCGGCCATATTTCAAACAATTTTTTTATGAAAAGCTTTGTCTGTCACATAATCATTATATGAATAAATTTCAACCAAAAGACAGCTGTATAATGTCAAAGTTCAATAGCAATTAAGAACATAGACAGTCATCCATTATGTTATGCTGACACTAGATTTATTTGAAACAGTCATTACCAATGAATTATTTTTTTTTATATGAGAGGGGGCAAACGGGCAAGAGGTGAGGCAACCACCCATGGACATCCGCAACAACAGGTGTGTCAAGAAATGCGTTGCCGGCCTTTAAGGTGGGAGTATGCTTTTTTCTTGAAGGTCCCTAAGTCGTATCTGTTCGGGAAGACCGCTGCCGGTAGTTGATTCCACAAAGTGGCTGTGCGAGGCAAGAAGTTTCTAACAAAACGCGCGGTTAAACGCGCGCAAAAATTGAGGCTGTTTAAAAAGTGCGGTGTGCTCTATATTTCGTGAGTATTGAATGAGATTAGGAAAGTTCTGATTACTCGATTATTATTATTTTTTTACTGCCGAGTACTTTAGCTTCGATGAATTATAATCTAAATCTATGTAACACATAATATTATATTTTTCCAAAAATAACTCAAATCAACCAAAACGAACCACCTATTTTCTCAAAGTTCCCATTTTTACAGTAAATTAATGAAAGTTATAAAAGCTTTCCATACTTAATAGATGCTTGTTTAACGGGCTAACAGTTTAAGTAATTAATTACTTAGTTTGCGGAAACTTAAACTGACGTAAACACTTATTCACTTCGGTGCTACAAGGTGTTATGAGCTGGTCAAAAAAATATTATTCAAATTTAAATTTTTCAAAGTTTAATATTGAAGAAATATATGACAATTGGTTTGTCAGAAAGATCATAAGTGCGTGGTTTCTGAAAACAAGGGTATTTTGAAAGGTTTATGTGGCAGGGTTTAATGTATCGAGCCTCGATTCGAATAATTGAGTCTTGCTCTGTGAGAATGTATTTTTTATTTATCAAAGCTTTTGTGTCTTTCAATTCGGTCCTCTTCCAAGTCAGTGGTATTTAAATCATCTTATACCTTTATATTTTTTTAAATCACTAAGCACCGCAATTCTTCTATAATCACCTTTGTGTCACTGGAAAGTGTGACCAGTAATGATCACTTAACATCAACATGACCTACTTTTGTTCACAAAAAATATACGAATCAATATAAACACGAAACAAATCAGGTTTTAATCATATTTACCTGCGTTAATTGAGGTGAAATTAAGTTCATTCATCAAGCAGGTGGTATTAATAAAATGAAACAGTGAGGTTTCATTTTATAGCTTCATTATTACATCGTCTCTCTCTAATACAACTAAAAAGAGATTCGTGAATATCTTAGTCTTCTCAATCTTCCTCTATGGAGCTTCAGAGCCGTCGAGAGGAAAAAGATTGACGCGTTTGAGATATAGTGTTGGAGAAGAATGCTTCGCATACCGTGGACGGCTAAGAGAACAAACAAGTGTATCCTAGATCAAAGATATTGGGGTATTTTGCCCACATTGCCCGACACCTTCCCAGTAATTTTGACAAACTAATTGTCATAGGCAAGGTGGAGGACAAAAGACTACGCGGACGATCACCTAGCTGCTAGTAGGACCAGATCAAGACACTCACTGGCCTACCAATTATGACCGCAATAAGGAAGGCCGCGGACCGAAAGGAGTGAAATACGGACACGACCTTATGAATTTGTCAATAATATTTCATAACAACAAGATTTATTCTGTAAAATATGCTCCTAGTTGTTCTAAATGAAATTGTTTCATAACAGAACTGTCAAACCGTGCGTCAAAAAATTCTCTCATAGAAAATATGTCCATAGTAAACAAATGTTGGGAATAAAAATTATTATGAGTCCCAAATATAAATAAAAACCATCTTATCTCTCAAGTTGGACTAAGCCGCATGAAGGAATTCTCCATTAAAATCCGTTCATTAGTTTAGGAGTTCACTGGAAACAAATATCAGGACACAGGACAGATTTTGTTCTGTACATAATAAATAAAATACTGTTTTTCATGAATTCATCAATAATACTTCATAACATAACGAATTATTTTGTAAAATATGCTTCCTGTTAACTAAACTAACTAATGAAATTGTTCCACAGCAGAAATGTCAAGCCGTGCGTCAATAAATTCTGTCATAGAAAATATGTCCATACAAAACAAATATGCGGAATAAAATAATTATGGGTATAAAACTATCCTATCTCTCAAGTTGGACTACTCCTTTTTTTATCGTGAACAACATCTGTCGGGTCAACGAGTATATCTAATATAGAAAATTCTCATGTCGCGGTGTTTGTACTTAAACTCTTTCGAAACGGCTTGACCGATTCTCATGAAATTTTGAGTGCATATTGGGTAGGTCTGAGAATCGGAC
This sequence comes from Leptidea sinapis, assembly GCF_905404315.1. Classification (NCBI taxonomy): domain Eukaryota; kingdom Metazoa; phylum Arthropoda; class Insecta; order Lepidoptera; family Pieridae; genus Leptidea; species Leptidea sinapis. The sequence goes on from NC_066289.1 coordinate 1,123,008, forward strand.
AACATCTATTTTGCATCCCCCTAAATGTTAATTAATTTTTTTGACATTTTTTTTTAAATATGTTTGATTATAAGTCAGCATTATACATACAAAAAAATACATACAACTTCAAATTTTCACCTATCTACGATCAACAGTTACTTTTGTATTGCGATTTTAATATCGGCAATACAACGTTTGCTGGGTCAGCTAGTTATAAATAAAAGAAATGGACTATGCTTCTAGCAACAGTGAAACGAATCGAGTAATCCCATAGCTATGGCTGTTGTTATTGAATGTTTATTCAACGCTTTATAACTAACACAAAAATAAACTCACGTGCATGTAAACAAATATGAATTCGTTAAATCTGTGTAGCCAGTAGAGAGCCAATTTACATACTAAACAACGATTGACCGCTTCCGTTAGTTACATAATAAAACAAAAGTGGATTGTATTTTCTCGACCGCAAATAGATTTGTGTATTTTGTTGATAATTGCCTTCTTTGTTCATTATCATTCGTATGCAAGAATATCTATGCATTTAAAAATATAAAGTAGAAAAAAATTTATTTGGTTCGTGAGTAAAAGTTAGTTTTCAAAAAAAATCTAAAATATAAAGCCTAACACAAATTGAACATATTTATGGCATTAATTAAAACTTTCGACGCAAGCAAACGTACATTTAAAAAAAAGGTAACTTAAATGGAACACAATATTTTTATAGTTATTCTTTTTATAACGAAACAAATTTCAACCTGATGCAATACATTCATAGAAATGACAATAATATAATAAAAAATATATCAGCTATATACAATTGATAAAGGTTTTTTCAAAAGGTTTCATAATATTTATTTATTAGATTCATTATTATTCAACCATTAATTCATTCGAGTAGGGTCGGTTTATTTTAAATAATGTGTCTATGTGAAAGTTGTAGACGAAAAAATCCAAATAGGTCCAATAAGCGACGTCCTGTGAGGTAACACAAAAAAACAATTATGTTGTAGTAATGCTATAGTGAATGTATGACGACTTTTGTTTTAGTAATGCGAGGCTTGTTTGCGCGGGATGCCATCTAGATTGCACTTTCTTTTTTATGGATTAGGAGGACAAACGAGCGGACGGGTCACCTGGTGTTAAGTGATCGCCGCCGCCCACATTCTCTTGCAACACCAGAGGAATCACAAGAGCGTTGCCGGCCTTTAAGGAAGATGTACGCGCTTTTTTTGATGATACCCATGTCGTATCGTCCCGGAAACACCGCACAAGGAAGCTCATTCCACAGCTTTGTAGTATGTGGAAGAAAGCTCCTTGAAAACCGCACTGTGGAGGACCGCCACACATCCAGATGGTGGGGATGATATCCTAACTTGTGGCGTGTCGTGCGAAGGTGGAATTCGGTGGCAGGAATCAGGTTAAACAGTTCTTCGGAACACTCCCCGTGACAAATGCGGTAGAAGACACACAATGAAGCGACGTCTCTACGCAACGCCAAGTGATCCATGCACTACCACAGTTTTGTCTGCCATCAAGCAGTAGTCTGCAAGAACTCTTCGTGTTTCCGTTTTCTACAGCACCTTAACTAGTGAAATTACTGGGCTAATGAGCTTTATGTCTTAAGTGACAAGCGCAATCGCAGTGCCACTCTGAATTTAGGGTTCTTAAAGAATCCTGATCGGAATAGTGTTCTTGAAGTCGGTTGTTTTTTTGTTAAAAGTGTTTTTAATGTAAAATTGGAACAATGAGGTATTTAACATAAAAAACAGTGTGTGCATCTAAACATAATAAAACGAAATACAATTTTTTTTGTAATTGATTCATAACACTTACAATATACATATGTAATTTTAATTATTTATAATTACTCTAGTAAATGTTTACGAAACTGATCACGCTGCCTTAATAGACTTGACCGAGCGTTACATAGCCGAGTGTGAAAGTTCAGCCTCATTCCATACCAACAAACTAAAGTGTGCACCAAAAGATGTTTTCACTTAAATGTTAAACACGACTGCCTAACCTTTTGAGAAGTCGGTTTAAAATACGTTAAAATTATAATAAAATAAAATATTTAATTTAACGTTCCAAGTCAAATAAGAGAGGAGAAATTGAACTGTAGAGCTAACTGGATGTAGAAATAGATTTTAAATTCATTATAACCAATGCAATTGAAGGCCTTCCCGAGAGAACAAACTTTCCACGGGCTGCGGAAGTTAGCGAACGATTTCCAATCAAATTACACAAGCTGTGTCTGCTATAATTATGAAAATTTCGGTTATCTTGTTACATTTAGAAAAAATGTACGCTCCAGCTAGATACTACATGCGTAGTCACAAAGTGCGGCAACTTAACGAACATACTACGCCCAACTGGGCGTTCTTGAGCGAGTCTCGAACAATGTGTGACGTTGACGTGCCACAAGTTTTGTTAAACTTTTCTAATAACTGAAACTAAACTGTCAGGTTGCGTAATAAACATTGCAAAAAAAATATTACAAGAAATAAGAAAGACACTGGGATCTCATATCATCAGTAAGTATTTTGTATTTTACTAATTTCAATGTAAAATAACACGAAGCGTATATTACAAAGCTTGAAAGATGCCAATGAGTGTCAAGATGCAACGCACACAATCATCTAATAGTTGCTATTGTTGATAGGTAGTGCGGTATCTACTTGGAGCGCAGCGGAGGCCAATCCTTAATCTAAGATTATTTCAAAGAAATATGTATTTGGTATTCACGTTAAAAATGAAATGTAGCTAAATAATTTTATATAAAAAAGTCTCATAACATTAAAATGCGTAAAAAGGAACGCAATTGTAGCGGGGAAAATGAAGTTAAAAAGAAATTTAAATTAAGAGTATTTTGTAGCGAAAACCAAGTAAGTTCCTCACCCTGATTCCTTTCTCAAGTCAAATTTGATTAGTCAGTGAAAGGAAACTCTAATAAAGTGGGAAGGAAAGTTTCTTTTCTTTGGCTTATATTTTTAATCGACCTTTGTCGCGTCACCTTCTTGTTCAAATACTAGGCTTTAATAAACTCAAAACTTTTTACAACTTCAAATTCAAATTCAAATATTTTTATTCAAAATAGGATGTGGTATCACTTATTGAAAGTCAAAAACTACCACCCATTTCTAAACGAATGCCTCAGAGCAGAGACGTCGTTGGACGTCAGGAAGTCGAGCGGGCCGGATGTCATTTCTCCAATCGTGCTTAGAACGTGTGCTCCTGATTTGACGCCGGTGCTAACGCGTTTATTCCGGCACTCTTATTCCAAAGGCGTAGTCCCTGACTCATGGAAGTCAGCCCTTGTCCATCCGATCCAAAAAAAAGGAGACAGTTCGGATCCGGCAAACTACAGGCCTATTGCTATTACCTCCCTGCTCTCCAAAATCATGGAGAGCATAATTAGCCGCCGGCTTTTAATATACCTAGAGGGTCACCAGTTGATCAACGACCAACAATACGGCTTTCGCTATGGTCGGTCGGCAGGTGATCTTCTGGTATACCTATCACATAGATGGGCCGCGGCTATTGAAAGCAAGGGGGAAGGCCTGGCAGTTAGCCTGGATATAGCGAAGGCCTTTGATCGTGTATGGCACAAGGCGCTCCTCTCAAAACTTCCATCATTTGGGCTTCCCGAGAGCTTATGCAAGTGGACCTCCAGCTTCATCATTGGGCGTAGCATACAAGTCGTTGTCGACGGTTTTTGCTCGAATCCCAAGCCCGTGACCGCTGGAGTGCCCCAAGGCTGTGTGCTATCTCCCACGCTGTTTCTTCTGCATATCAATGATATATTGGACACCGTCAACATACATTGCTGACGACAGCACTGGAGATGCCGTATACACGGGCCATGCAAGTTTCTCTCGGGAAAACGTCGACCAGTGCTGGGAGAAACTTGTGACTTCTATCGAGTCCTCTCTCGAGAAGGTCTCGGAATGGGGTAAATTGAACCTTGTCCAATTCAACCCCCAGAAGACTCAAATTTGCGCGTTTACCACTAAAAAATCCCCATTTGTCGTATCACCGCTCTTCGACAACACTTCCCTAAAAGCCTCGCCTAGTATCGGAATACTGGGTCTCGAAATCTCGAGCGATTGCCAATTCCGTGGCCATCTGGAGGGAAAAGCCAAATTGGCTTCGAAGAAGCTGGGCGTCATCAATAGAGCACGGCAATACTTCAAGCCGGCCCACATTCTATCGTTCTACAAAGCGCAGGTCCGGCCACACATGGAGTATTGCTGTCCTCTCTGGTCTGGCGCACCCCAGTATTACCTCGATCCATTTGACTGCGTGCAACGCAGAGCAGCTCGAATTGTCGGGGACCCAGTGCTCTGTGAACGGCTAGATCACTTGGCGTTGCGTAGAGACGTCGCTTCATTGTGTGTCTTCTACTGCATTTCTTACGGGGAGTGTTCCGAAGAGCTGTTCAACCTGATTCCTGCCGCCGAATTTCACCTTCGCACGACACGCCACAAGTTAGGTTATCATCCCCACCATCTGGATGCGTGGCGGTCCTCCACAGTGCGGTTTTCAAGGAGCTTTCTTCCACGTACTACAAAGCTGTGGAATGAGCTTCCTTGTGCGGTGTTTCCGGGACGATACGACATGGGTACCTTCAAAAAAAGCGCGTACACCTTCCTTAAAGGCCGGCAACGCTCTTGTGATTCCTCTGGTGTTGCAAAAGAATGTGGGCGGCGGTGATCACTTAACACCAGGTGACCCGAATGCTCGTTTGTCCTCCTATTCCATAAAAAAAAGAGGAGAACGGGCGCAACAAATTTAGCGGGCATTTTTTTTCATCGAAAAAATATGTTTACAAAGTAATATTGTACAATTAAACTTATTATTTAATAGCCTGAGGGCGGTCACTCCATTCCCAATCTGTGATATCATTAATCATCATCTTATATCTCAAGGCGACGAGCGCAATTGTAGTGCCGCTCAGAATTTTTGGGTTTTTCATTAATCCTGAGTGGTACTGCATTGTAATGGGCAGGGCGTATCAATTAGCATCTCTCGTCCCTTATTTCCATAAAAAAAAGAACAATTAGTGTAATTATCATTAAAGTGCTCGATCTCCTATTAAATATTCTATTTATGTGAATATACAACTGTATAATTAAAAATATAATTATTTATATTGATACACGAAGCCAAAAAAAATAATCGGATCACTAGAAAATACTTCAACAACATAAAACTTAATACAATTAATGGCAATAATTAAAGCGCATTTAACGATTGCTCGATTCCACGTAAACCGTAATGCGATAATAGTAGGAAACAATAAAAACAAAACTCGATATAGTCACGAAGGAATACAGAGTGTAAAATTCCAAAGGCGTTAATTAACCCGGCAACTGTAAATTAATTATGCTTCACTGGAATCCGTGGGAAGCGTTGAGTGGAATGGAACAGCCTTATCCTGAAATTAGCCGAGTTGATGTTAGTTAGTCTGTCTATTAGAGCTGAACTTGTAACATCCCTGAACTTAAGGTCGTTTTATCCTACATAACATACCCTGGAGGTTATTATACGATGTAGTTAAACCAGCTTGCTTGTAATAACGCAATGAATATTGACTATTAAAATTTATGGCACTGCCTACGCTCATAACTTTTGTTGCTACTAGGCTTAGTATAAGTTAAAAATATTATAATAATGACGGACATCCATTAACACATGATTCTATTTTTTAAAAGTTTTTAAGCAGTTTAATATGTTTATCTGTCTTTCTGTGGAAATATACCCCGTTCGATTTTGGGACTGTTGTATTCATTTCAACGTTGATAATATGATGGATACGGTCCTTAGTTATGATGTTATACGGAGTTTTTGTTTTAGTTTTATATTCAATTAACCTTTTTTGTTACCGGATGAACACGAGTAAGTATTTTGATGTCATCACACCCTGAATGTCATAAATGAATTCCGAATTTCAATCTGTACTTACCAGTCACAGGATACCGGCCAGTTTATGGGTACCACAATAGTGCCTATTTCTGCCGTGAAGCAGTTATGTGTAAACAGTACTGTGTTTCGATCTGAAGGGCGCCGTAGCTAGTGAAACTACTGGGCAAATGAGACTTAATATCTCATTGTCTCAAGGTTACAACGAGCTTAGAGCTCTAGGTCCCTTACATTATTCGACGCCCTATCGGAATTTTAAATTAAATACTTCTTGTACCCGAAATATACTTTAATAATGACAAATAAATATGCAGGTTTTTATTATTATTATACCTCAATGAGCTTGCGAAGATTCAGACATTTCAGAGTTGTTAGACTTACAGTGGTGATGCCGATGTTAGTACCATCCTTGTGCTGCAGAAGAAGGCTATGTATAACCTAGGTCCTAAAGAATCACTAAGAGAAAAATAAAACATATTGAAATATTAACTGTTGCCTCTCAGCATATTTCGTTGCCTCATAGCTGTGTTTCAGTCTGAGGGGCGCCGTAGCTAGTGAAATTAATGGGCAAATGAGGCTTAACATCTTATGTCTCAAGGTGACGAGCGCAATTGTAGTGCCACTCAGAAGTTTTGGGTTTTTTGAGAATCCTGAGCGGCACTGCATTGTAATGGGCGTGGCGTATCAATTACCATCAGCTGAACGTCCTGCTCGTCTCGTCCCATAAAAAAAAAGTCGTTACTCCATAGTGCGTCAAGGAAGATTTTGATGAAATTAGCTTCATTGTGCTGTGTTTCCAAGACGACACGACATAGAAACCTTCATAAAAGTGTTGAAAATATTCCTCTGGTGCTGCAAGAGAGAGTGGGTGACGGTGATCACTTAACACCAGGTTACACGTACGCTCGATTGTTCTCTTTTTCCATATATTTTTTTGCACAGGATGCCGGCTAGAATATGGGTACCTATTTCTCCCGTGAAGCAGTAATATGTAAGCATTATTGTGTTTCGGTCTAAAGGGCGCCGTAGCTAGTGAAATTACTGGTAAAATGAGACTTAATTTCTTATGTCTCAAGGTGACGAGCGCAATTGTAGTGCCGCTACGAAGTTTTAAATTTTTCAAGAATCCTGAATGGCACTGCATTGTTATGGACAGGCCGTATGAATTACCATCAGCTGAACGTCATGCTCGTCTCATCGCTGATTTTCATAAAAAAAAAGTTGAGTCAGTAAGTCTTTTGTTCAGCGATGTGGTGTGATTTGGCTTTATAACATGATCCCAGAAAATTATTTTACATTAAAAAGTTTATCTCTCAGTAAAATCAACTTTCATCCGTAATTTCCGATCAGGTCACGTGTCCTGACGCGAGTTTAACATTTTATGCCCATCCAAGAAAAGTGATCATCGCTGCTATAGAAGTTTTCACTTCAATAAATCAATTTGAATTTTATGCATTAACAAAATCTCTGTAAACTTAAAAAAAAAAAACATGTTTATCGCATTCTTTCGAATACGCAAAAAAAAGTTATGAATTAAATTGCGAACGGTAAAGCCGTCTACCGTTGAGCTTTGATAAATGTATTTTCCTCATAGCACTGCACGCGACGCAAATTGTAGAATGTTGCAAACTAGTTTATGTTTACGGCAACTTGTGTTGCGATACGAGGCAACTACTTTGGTAACTAGTAGTATTTGGTAAAGTAAGTGCATTGCTTTTCAGTTTATTAGTGGAATCTCGAAATACAGAGAAACTTTAACTTTCTTGAGAAAAGATTTCAATACATTTTTGTTATTTTTAAGCTTCTTCACTATTGAGATTGATGAAAAGGTTCTGTAGATAAAGCCACCACTGAGTTGAACATCCGAAGATTTTTGAACGATATAGTATTTTTAAGACAATAATGGACGAGACGAGCTGGACGTTCAGCTGATGGTAATTGAAACGCCCTGCCCATTACAATGCAGTAGCAGGATTCTTGAAAACCCCAAAATTTCTGAGCCTGAGTCTGATTTGCCTAGTCCTTTCACTAGCTACGGCGCCTTCAGACCGAAACACAGTAATGCTTACACATAACTGCTTCCCAGCAGAAAAAGGTGCCGTAATTTAGCCGGCATCTTGTGCAAAGGTGCCTCCCACTGGTAAAAGTTAAGTTTAGTTATTCAAAGTCTGGCTTAGCGATAACCCAACGGTCAAAAACACTGGAGTCATAATCTCCTCAAGCACAGGTTCAATACCGTATTGTATAATTTTGTTATTGCTGACTAATATTGTTAAGTTATCAGTATCAACCAGGCATTCTTTGAACTCCATACGTGTCGTAGGGGACTATCAGGCTATGAGGACGTATTACAAACAGTTACAGTTGTCATTTTTTGTCAATCATCAACGGCTAAACACACACTTACTTGATTTATTAGAAGATTAGCATTATTTAGTTTATGGTGATGTAAAATGCTGTCCAATGCTATAATTATAGTCAACAGTAGAAAATGTTCTTCAGAAAACCCTTTAGATGAAGGCGGTAAGCAGCCTAACAGACCTAAAAGATCAAGCCTTTCACAGAGCAGAGAAATGACTTTAATAATGTATGTACCTGCATGAAACTGCTTCGTAATGTTGACATGTTTTAGAAGTAAAAAGTCGTAATACCTTTTCATTTCAATAGGTTGACGATTAAAAATCAGATATAGTTTTCCGGAGTTGTACACATTATCTATATTCTATTTTCCTAGTATTGAATTGTATGAATGTAGGTAATGCAATGCCTCGATCTACATATTATTTTGATTATATACCCTTAAAATAGTAAAACAAAGCATACTAGGTAACTTTACAGTCCCATTGTTTACACAAACTCTATCCCATGAAGCCAGTAAAATTAAAAATGATAAATATTTTTAGGCTGCAATTAACGACCCGCTTGGAAACCATCAAGCGGGCCCACAGGCTCCATTTAATGAGTTTCCTCAAGTTGCGTTAAAAATGATTGATTATGTTTTCTACGGAAATAACATATTATTTAATATTTGATTGTTTGCGAGGCGCGTCTCTTCCTTCCCTGAAAGATGGTGTAGGAGCCATGGCTAGTCCATGCTTAGTGCTTGTGAACAGGTGCCTGAGGTGACTGATTGATCATGTCAAAGTGAACATCGCCCTAGTCGTTAATAAGATTAACTTTAATATATTTCCCAAAAAATATTTCACTTATTGATACAATAGTCGCTTTATCAATGATAAATGTCTGTTATGGTTTTTGAAGTGCAGACTTCTTTAGCCGCGTTGGTTGGTATAGTAAAATCTTATGAGTTCGCGTCATCGGCGTGCCCATGATTGGCGGGCGCGATAAATAAATAATTAAATAATAAATATATAGTTAAACACTTTTTGGATGGGTGAAATTTCGTGAATTCGCGTCACCGCATTGCTTATAGTAGTATATCTGTAGCTACACAGTGCAACATTAGTGCTGTGTATATCTTATAAGTGAAATTGAATGGATTTATTGAAATCTTCAGTGTACTTCCACTGTGTATTGTTGAAATAGTGTTTTTGTTTGGTTATTATTTCATAAAGTAGAATCATTGGGCAGTACAAAGTGATTACTAAATAAATAAATGTACAAATATTTCTAAAATAAAAAAATAACAGAAAATTTGAAACAGTTTGAAAATTTTGAATTATTTATTTTCTAATAATATTTAACCTCTGCAACGCGTTAGTATCTATTCCACAGTGGCTTAGACTTGTTATTTCAATTAAATTGTATTTATATTTTGTTATGATCTTGCACAACCCGTAATATATTTGAATAGTAAAAAAGATGAAAACCAGTTTGATTTTGATAATTTTAATTCAAAAATTATGAAATTTAAAATATTAATTTTATAAAAAAAAAAAACTATGTTTAAAAACCGACTTAAAAAACTGAAAATAACGTAATAGAGATTTAATTTAATACACCTCATTTGCATAAGCAAATGCTATTATTTGTATGTGCTACCTATTTCCTACGGGTTGAAGTCGGTGCGCCCGATAGGGTTGTTTGGTTCTAGACGAAGCTATCCCGCTCAAAGTCACGCGTGGCGAGTGTAGGTACCTGCTAATGTATCTGCTTGAAATCTATTAGTCATGTCACATCAATATTTCACTCCCGACGGGAGCGTGCTTGTGAAAATCTTGAGAACATGACCTGAACCAACCTGAAGAATATGCTAAATGTCGTGGTATATAATATGCCTGTTTTCTTACATTAATATTTTCACTGCTGTCATGTTTTATTCGATAACCGCTATCGAAGGATAATTATTACTTTATCCGTCAACTGTAGGTAGAAGACCGTGTTTGAAATTTTTATACTAACAGTATTTAGAAGATTTTCATGCACAAATTCTAATTAAAGTCGATTACAAGACTCGTTTTGTACTGTTCCAAATCAAACAAAATTGAAATCGTAAAAATTCATCGCACCAAAATATTCCCGACGCAGATAAATTATTCAATGAGAAACGATTGACACCAGTGGGAGGTTCCTTTGCACAGGATGCCGGCTAGATTATGGGTACCACAATGGCGTCTATTTCTGCCGTGAAGCAGTAATGTGTATAAATAACTCTGTTTACTGGGCAAATGAGACTTTACATCTCACATCTCAAGGTGACGAGCGCAATTGTAGTGCCGCTCAGAATTTTTGGGTTTTTAAACGCAGGGCGCATCAAAAACCATCAGCTGAACGTGCTGCTCGTCTTGTCCCTTATTTTCATTAAAAAAAAAACGATAGTCAATGAAGCTTTTGAAAATCCGAACGATGTTTTTTTTACTTTTACTCATCACAGTTTATTTAATTAATTATAAACAGCTTGACGACATCTTTCTATGTAGCCTGGGATATGATGTTCTTTTAATTTAACGTAAGTGTATGACTTCACGATTATATGCCTGATGTGTATGAGTCTAGCCGGGTCGAGTGTTTGTATGAAAAGTTGAGTGCGCGTGGAAGAAGCTAAAAAGTATGTCAAAACCGTAGCAAATGATTGACCTAACGCACTTGGGTATACATGGGGATAATATTAAGCTGCTATTTACAAATACACAGAACTCGCAGATTTTTTTTATGAAAATAAGGGACGAGACAAGCAGGACGTTCAGCTGTTGGTCATTAATACGCCCTGCCTATTACAATTCAGTGCCGCTCAGGATTCCTGAAAAACACCAAAAATTCTGAGCGGCACTACAACTGTGCTCGTCACCTTGAGACAAGACGTTAAGTCTCATTTGCCCAGTAATTTCACTAGCTACGGCGCCCTTCAGACCGAAACACAGTAATGCTATGTAAATTCAAACGATCGCTTAGGTGATCCAATATGAGATTGACGGTTCTTCCTTTTTCTTCATTTCTTGGTGATTTTACGCTTGTCTCATGCAATCCAGACCTCCTTCTAGTCATTGACTTATTGCTGCGGCAATCTCTTACGCCCTGCAACATTTGTCCTATTTCGTAATCTTATACACTTACTAGCTGACCCAGCTAACGTTGTGTTGTCGATATTAAAATCGCGATACAAAAGTAACTGTTGATCGTAGATGGGTGAAAATCTGAAGTTGTATGTATTTTTTAATGCTGACTCATAATCAAACAAATTAAAAAATAATGTCAAAAAAATAAAAAAATAAATTTCGTGTGGACCTCACTTTACATTTAGGGGGAAGAAAATAAAACGATTCTCAGGCCTAACCAATATGCACTCAAAATTTCATGAGAATCGGTCAAGCCGTTTCGAAGGAGTTCAAAGCCTAACACACAATGACACGAGAATCTTATATATTAGATCTATCTATCTTCATACCTATATTTTGAAAGAATTCACGATATATATATGTGTGATTTGTAAAACGATGAAAATGTAAATCTTGATTTAAAAGAGTGGCAATGAGTTTATTGCTACTTCTTCTCATTAGCTCAACCCTTAAATAAGTAGCGGTAGATTCACTAAGAATTTTTTTTTTAAATTCATAAGTGTCATTTCTATGACCCACATGAATAAAGTGATTTTGATTTGATTTGATTCGATTATATACTGGCGATTTAAATCAAAATACAAAAAAAGTAAAATCTATCGAAAGTAAGGGCATATGAATATTTATGGCTTACACGATATTCCGTAAGAATGCAAAATATTTAATAACTGTTTTAGTGGGAAAAGGTTACTATAATATTAAGGAATATATTGAGGACTTAGGAGAAGTTTGGAGTACGGTACCATGCATATCGCGAGTCTCTGCGACACCACTGACGTATTATTAATTACTTACGTAACTAATTACTTACTTTTTGACGCTTTTGCGCACCTGTGAACATTTTATGACTATTTACAGATGCTTTTTGTAAGTTTACGTCAATAAAAAAACATTTCATTTTCATACCTAGATACATAGCTAATAAATAAATAAAATATTCAGATGAAATTGATATCAATGAAATACACTTATGCCTTTAACAGTTGTTTAATACAGACAGACTAAGAATGTTGATAGGTAAAAGTCATGTTAAAGTTTCGAGCTTCGTGTCAAAGGCACTTAGAGAGCATTAATCAAAGGACAGCTTCGCTTGAATTGTGGCTTTAAATCCGAACGCAAACCGCACACTTAGCCGACAATTGAATGTTACTCTGGAAAATAATATTTATGTCACTAAAACAGCGGGGAAAACAATTATTGAATTGAAAATTTCGTTTAAATAATAATAATTATTTATTTGCATAAGATGTATATAAAACTTAACAAAAAATACTATACGAATCAACACAGATAAAAAGGCCATGCGAATTACATTAGCTCCACTTCATAATCTATATATATATATATAAAAATGAATTGCTGTTCGTTAGTCTCGCTAAAACTTGAGAACGGCTGGACCGATTTGGTTAATTTTGGTCTTGAATTATTTGAGGAAATCCAGAGAAGGTTTAAAAGGTGAATAAATATGAAAATGTTCGGAATTTAGATGATGTGTCGTCAGGAATCGTCGTTCAGAAATCAAATTGAAAGAATAGTTTAAAATTAATAACTAATTAGAATCTTTGTATCTGTCTAACTTTCTCAGGAGTTAAATAAAAAATAATTAATTTAAGCTACCTATAGTTGATAGATAAACTACAGTTGATGATGATACTATGATGGCAATACAACGTTTGCTGGGTCGGCTAGTATAATAATAAAATTCTAACATTAAAAGCAAATGACACATTTAGCAATCTTAGGATGGCGGAAGAGTGTACATTTTAATTGTTATTTAGGTGAACATAATTTTGAAGTTATTATGCGTATATATAATAATACAATACAACATTACAATAACACGGTTGTGGCGGCGTCGTGTGCCGTGTCATCGTCTCCTTCTGTCAAATATGTGCGAAGTACGGGTGCTGCTCGTGGTGTCAGATATACAACCCGGTTAAATGGTGTCTGGAACTGGCGTCGATGACGTCACATCGTCGCTATGTTGCGGTGTTTAAGACAAGCATCACTGGGATATTATTATTAAAAAATAAACTACGATTAATTTTTTCTGTAGTATTGATTGATGTAACGGTCAACACAACATATCGTATACAATATCGATATACAAGATCTATTCCCTTTATGTGGTCTCTTAAATGGTAAGGCGTTTATTAGGCTTCTATGGGTTGTAAATACCATGCTTAATTCGTTATCAGTATATGTAAACCTTTCTGACAGACGTATAAACAATTTAAAATTACGCGAATGCTTCTAAAAGCTTGTAATAAAATTTAATTGTTCCGTTTTACATCAAATATTCATTAATTGGGAGACTCAATGGAAGTGTTTACTGTAGATGTCTCCTCGGGCGAAAGTTTTGCCAACAATCGAAATGTCAAAAGGCTTCTAATACTGAATAAGAATTATTCAGAAGCGATACATAATCCGATCAATTTATCACTTTAGAAATGGATATCTGAATATAAATTTAAATATAGACCATTGATAAATATTTCACGATATCGTTGATTTTATATAAATGATTTGAGTTTTCTTTAGTGTTAATTCCGCCAATATTTGTCTTTAAACAATTCGACACGTGTTTCGCCTCCACACGAGGCATCCTCAGGACGTGCTGTCTCGCCAAAATCTAGCACGAGACTAACATCGTTGATTGTTTTGTTTTAATGGCTGACTTGTTTATTTCCGCCAGAGTTGTTTCCTCTGGTCGTCTTCAAGTCTTAGGTTTTATTATAAGAAATAGTAACGAGGTGAACAAGTCATTAATTAGCTTACCCATAATCTAGCCGGCTTCTTTGCACAGGAAGCCGGCTAGATTATGGGTAATACAACGGCGCTTATTTCTGCCGTAAAGTAGTAATGTGTAAACATTACTGTGTTTCGGTCGGAAGGGCGCCGTAGCTAGTGAAATTACAAATGAGACTTAACCACTTATGTCTCAAGGTGACGAGCGCAATTGTAGTTGCGCTCAGAATTTTTGGTTTTTTAAGAATCCTGAACGGCACGTCATTGTAATGGGTAGGGCGTATCAATTACCATCAGCTGAACGTCCTGCTCGTCTTTTCCCTTATTTTCATACAAAAAAAAACTGATAGCGGGTGATGTACTCTGCCCATTAAAATGCACTGCCATTGAGGATTCTTGAAAATCCTAAAATTGTGAGCGGCATCGCTATTGCGTTCGTCACATTTGAGATATAAGGTATTAAGTCTCGTAAGCCCAGTAATTCCACCAGGTACAACCGCGAGTCAACCAAGATTTTAAGGCAATTTCCCTTTGTGGATCATATAAATCATGGAACATTTTATCAAACAGTTACCATTGAGTCATTTTAAGTAAGATGATATAACGTTTTACCACGCCACTAATTCCTTGTGGTTTAATGCGAACGAGTGGCTGGTCTTCTTCGGGTTTATTTTTGAATTACAAGTTTCTTGGAAGATATTTAGAGTTATTATTACCTAACGGCCGTTCCTAATATACTATCTACAGATAGAGAGATAAATTACTACCATCTACTGTCAGTAATTAGCTGTCAATAATATGAAGCTATCCCAATATACCCGATAAGTTATTCTTATCGCCTTATATTGCGACGCGTGAATTGACAAACTGCTATCGCTGGTAATGTTTACGTCGTCCCATTGACAGACAGCGTGTACGGATAAGGTGAGTTACAGTCGATAAGTTTATTGGTACAGAAAAGTTAACGATAGTTACGATTTTTATCTCAAGCGAAAGATAGACTGAATATTGGTAAAGGTCGTTAGAGGCACGGTGTGCACGCAAACACAGCGTTTATATTACAAGCTATTTCTGCTACATAAGTTTCACGCTGAAAATCGTATTACTACTTTTAAAGCCGAATGATAAATCATTCGGGAATGAAACAGTCCTATCTTAAATGTAGATTGTTCTAGATGTCATGTAAATAAGTATAATAATTTATTTTAAATATCATACAAAGAAAGTTTTATTTGAACCAAAGTAGCCAGTACGCGAAAATAGCCATTTAATATCTAAGCCCCTATTTTCAATTATTTTGGTAGCAATAACCTAATTAATGAAACTAATTAATAACTAAATTATAATTTATGAGCTTGCATTTATTGAGGATTGTGAATAAAAATAATATTGTATACGTATTGATGTGATATCTGGGCCGAAAGTGCGGTGCTTATTATGTAGAAATATATATTATATATATAATATTATAAAGCTGCAGTGTTTGTTTGTTTGTTTGAACGCGCTAATCTCTGGTACTACTGGTACGATTGGAATGATTCTTTCAGTGTTGGGTAGTCCATTTATCGAGGAAGGCTATAGGCTTATGTTTTTTTTCAAAATTAGGCATCCGTAAAAAAAATGCTATTTTGTAACACAAGGTGTAAAATCGAAAACCTATTTTTGCGTGCGCTGCAAAAACTATTGACAATAGAACAAAATGATGTACAGGCTATAATATAGGCAATATTTTATTACTTATAAAACTATCGCGTGAATTATACTTTATATGGCAAAACAACGTTTGCCGGGTCAGCTAGTGTAGAAATATAAAGCCGGCAAATTCGTATGAAATTCTATTCCTAACGTAGTTTAGCGGAATAAATTGTGATTCCATTAATTCCACCACGGTGTATAGAGGCACTCCACTTCTTCTTGTGCTTAATCTTTTTTACGGACCCTCGTCGAATCGCTAACATTTTCCGTGGTGAACGATGTACTGTTGTACAGAACTTTAATAACCTCTCTAAAATAATTAAAATGTGAATGTGTTTGCAATCCTTCTACTTGTAAAGGATTTGATCGATTTTGATACAAATTGTTTTTGATACAAATTGTCATGTACGCACGTAAGAAGTTACAGCACGTAATTAAATTAATAAAACAATCTTTTTTATCCTTCTTGCCAATGAAAAATAATAAAATAACATTAGGAATATTATTTAAACTTTAAATCTAATTTAAAAAGTATAATCTAACTTAAATAACGTTCATAGTTAGATTACTTTTAAACTATTCTGAAGTATATGTCTGTGAAGACTCGGTTTAAATGAAGTTCAAGTTTGAACATTTCTTATTACCGAGTGTAGGCTGTTTTTTATCTAATACTCAAAGGTAGAAAGATCTTTTTTCCATGAATAGTTTTAACAATCGGCGGTTCAAAATGGCTGCCCTTTATATAAATGTGTAAATTTTCTGTAGAGTTTGTATAAATGATATGTTTCAAATAACATAAAATTCTTAGTTAATTCAATTTCGAACTTTAATTTATTAGTATTACAAGAAATATTAGTGAAGCTGTGTAGATTTTCCTGTTAATTATTTTTAAATAAAAATAGGGCATAAGTAGAGCAGGATGTTCAGTTGATGGTAATTGATACGCCCTGCCCATTACTATGTAGTGCCGCTCTTGGAGCGTGCAGGATTCTTGAAAAACACAAAAATTCTGAGCGACACAAAAATTGCGCTCCTCATCTTGAGACATAAGATGTTAAGTCTCATTTACCCAGTAATTTCACTAGCTACGGCACCCTTCGGACCGAAATAGTAATGTTTATACATTACTGGTTCACAGCAGAAGTAGGCGCTGTTGGTAATCTAGGCGGCATCTCGTGCAAAGGAGCCTCCCACTGGTAAATTATGTAGGGCTAGTGAATTGGCACTCTTAATAGTTATTTGTAGTTAACTTTTCTATATTGAAGTGCGATTCTATATTTTTAATATTATTATAATATAATAGCTGTGGTTTAACTATTGAGTTGTAAATTGTAAAACTGCTGCGGTGCGAAATGGTTAGACCAGCTGATGAGTTAAGATGGTTTTTTCTAAAGTTTTCGATATGTAGAATCCAAAAGATATATCCAAAATCGGGTCTTTTTTCCTCTATCTTCAATTAATAAATTATTGATCCTTATGTGTGTATAGAGAGCAATCGTTTTGTTTTAGTATTAATTAATTAATTAAAAATTATTGTAATGCGAACTTACCGCTCGCACATAAACCTAGGTTTTGCGAGTATGTCTTTATTATTATATATATTAAGATAATTTTGTTCATTGAATAAATAAATTAAAGATTTCGTACGAGCTTCTTTAAAATTTTATGATTACAAGTTTACTTAAAGAATGAGTCAAAAGTAGAATCAGGTTTTCCCTTACAATTGAAACTAGTGTGTTGATAATTGCACTACAAAAGTTGTACTAAAGGAGATGATATTAGTGAGCTGTTCTCAGACTATTTTTATACTACTTTTTTATCCAGCTCATCGCCTAGCTCTCAAATGCCTCCACCATCATCAAAACCGGCCTTTGAATTGGGGAACCTAGAAGTCAGTTGCAAACAAGTATATGAACTCCTTAAGTCATTAGATCTGAAAAAATCTTCAGGACCTGACCATTTACCAGCTGAATTTATCGTGGCATGTGCCTTCGAGCTGTCATTACCAATATCATTATTGTTTAAGCGATCCTTCAACGAAGGTTTGGTTCCCCTCAAATGGAAAACTGCTTATGTCTCTCCAATACATAAAAAAGGTTCAAGGGAAAATGTAGAAAATTACATGCCAATATCCAAACTTAGCTTATTTGCAAAAGTTCTTGAGAGACTTGTGTTCACGCAAGTTTACAAAACATTTAGTTCGGCTTTTGATCAATGTCAACATGGATTTTTAAAAGCACGCTCTACCGTCACAAACTTAGCAGTGCTAAATGACTACATATCTGAACAAATGGTACAGGGTAATCAAGTTGATGTTATATACATGGACTATACGAAAGCATTCGACCGAATTGACCATTGTATTCTTCTCAAAAAGCTTACAGCACTTGGTATCCGTGACGATTTATACAATTGGTTTAAATCTTATCTCTCTGATAGAAAACAGGCTGTTGTTCTCAATGGCTACTGCTCTTCTTGGAAAAATATACCCTCTGGGGTCCCTCAAGGATCATTACTAGGACCTCTGCTTTTTATAATTTTCATAAATGACATCGGACGATTCATTAAAAATTCGAATTACCTTTTGTTTGCAGATGATATGAAAATTTTTGGTATAGCAAATAATAAGACAGATGCATTACGCATTCAAGAAGATTTGTATAGACTGGATGACTATTGTACCGTGTACAAATTAGACCTAAATGTATCCAAATGTTTCTACATGCATTACACTACTAAGCCTACCCCTTTCCCTCATACGTATATTTTAAAACAGGAACCTCTATCTGTGGTAAACGAAACAAATGATCTAGGTGTTTTCCATGATAGCAAAATAACTTTCGTACCACATATTGATCAGGCTATCATTAAAGCGTCTAAAGCACTAGGTTTCATAATACGTACAGCCAAACCTTCCAAAAGTATTAAAACATTAAAAATTCTCTACTGTTCTTTCGTTCGCAGCCATCTTGAATATGGTTCCCAAATTTGGAACCCAATGTATGCTGAACACATTAATCGAATTGAAAGGGTTCAGCGGAAGTTTACACGATATCTAGGCTTTAAGTTTAAAATACCTAATGTAAGCTATGAAGAACGCTGCAAGCGCTTCCACCTTCTACCCCTTAAAGCTCGTAGAGATATTTCTGATATAATCACCTTAATCAAAATACTAAGAAGTATGATTGACTGTTCTATATTACTGACCAAAGTCTGTCTGGCAGCCCCTAGTAGAATGTTAAGACAACAGCATATCTTTACTGTACCATTCTGTCGCACAAATTATAGAAGGAACACATTTATTTTAAGAGCTATGCAGTCATTCAATCATTTTTGTGACACGGATAATATTGATCTCTTCAACTCCAGTATTAATTCAATTAGAGCCCATTTGGTAAAACAATTTAGCAGTGATTAACAAATTAACATTAGGAATGAAATTACTCTTTTTTGATCATGCTCTCAACTGGCGATAGGAGTGCGAGAAGATTTTATTTAATAATTTTATGAAGTTTTATTTAATAATTTTTAATTATACTTGTGTTGTTTGTTTGTAATTAATATGTTACATTTAATAATATTATACTTGTTCCTATGTACATGTGGAAGCCTATTATTAGCTCGAACGAATTATGTTTGTTAATTATTTTAATGTATGTAAAACCAGCTTTTGGCTTTCTTAAAAATATTAAATAAATAAAATAAAATAAAACAATAAAAAAGGTTAGAATTATTAGCAAAAAGTGTAATTTGATCGTGTCAACTACTTTCGTGAATAAGTAAATTAAATATAACAGGAGTTATATTATTGCCTTGAGATTTGATTGATTATCTTGATCTTATTATATCTCTAACATTTCCGAAGTGCAAGTGAATGTAAAAAACAACTTTCAACATTCATAAGTGTAATTTCGTTGACTTATATGAATATTGTGATTTTTATTTGATTTAATTTATAAATGAAGTAACACAAAGTGCCGTTTGGTGTAGAGACACATGTCC
Source organism: Leptidea sinapis (assembly GCF_905404315.1). Classification (NCBI taxonomy): domain Eukaryota; kingdom Metazoa; phylum Arthropoda; class Insecta; order Lepidoptera; family Pieridae; genus Leptidea; species Leptidea sinapis. Next base: position 1,142,873 of record NC_066289.1, read on the forward strand.
CGTGGGGCCCAGAGGTGCGGAGAATGTACAAAGTACTATCTTCGCGCCTCAGTAAGGCTACTGGAAACCCAAGCGCTGGCAGTTATTACGGTCAACGGATAGCCTAGCTATCCAACGCAGAAATGCTGCCAGTATTCTTGGTACGCTTCCACTTAATGATAGTTTAAATTTTATGTAGTCATAGTATTGTAAATGTAGTTATAAGATTTGTTTCGTTTGAATATTTTTTTCAATAGGTAACACAAAAATATTGTTGTTCGAAACATACCACTAAATATAATTCAAATACAACATATTAATAAACTTCGCGCTGTTCAATTAGCTCTTTAATAACGCAGAAATACGCTTTTAACCCACCAACTGGCTGTTACCTAGCGATATATAACTTAAATGTGAGAGCGTCTCATAAAATTACCATTACACAGTGAATTGGCGGCAATTAGGTTAGGAGTGCGTAGTCTAGTCAGACAGCGCGCCGCCATACTGTCTATCCTGTATTTACATATCGACATCATCAACCTTCATAAAATAATTCAACAACACAATATGTCCACTGTGAAATATTAGGCAATATGTAAATTACTGTAATTGTCTGTACGATATTGTGACATGTATATTAGTCTGTACTTATGACGTTATGTTTCGTTCTTAGATATAACTTTGCCGTTGGGCTTATTTTTATGATTTTTATTATTAAGATTTTGGAAGGTTGAATTTTGAATATCTAAATGGTAGATCATGTTTAAGATTTAAGATTATTATAACTCACCACAAGATAGAATTAGTATATATCTTGGTGTTTACCCTTTTTATAAAAACATATTCCTAGTCATCATCATCATTTCACCAATTCAGCTGGAAGACGTCCACTGCTGGACAAAGGCCTCCCCCAAAAATCGCCATGACTATCGGTCCTGCGCTGCCCTCATCCAACCTACTCCAGTGAATAGGTCGACACAAAACCACTGGTTCTTGACCAGATCGTCGGTCCATCTTGTCGCTATTCGAAGACTTTACTGCCTCACCGGCCATCTGTCCGTCGAACTATGTGCCCTGCCCATTTCCTGCCACTTCAGTTTCGCAACCTTCTGGGCTATGTCAGTAATTTTTGGTTCTCCTGCGAATCCCCTACGACGCTACTATGCGTAATCACTTAATGAGAATAAAAATAGCTTGTTGATAGCAGCGTCACCTGAGATGTTAAGACACTAATATATAAATTCGACGCAGTCGCCATAGCTTATGTCACCATAGGTCGCTTGTAATTTGAAGAATTTATAATAACTTCAATTGAGCTTGTAGATTATTAACCTTGTAACTTGCACAACAATATGCTCTGGACAATACAACTTCTCGCACACTGATTTTATGTGTTCTTAAGAGCTACAGTTTCCTCGTTTCTTTAAATAAACTGCTTGTGTCGTTTACTAAACTTTTCTAATTGAATTCTACAATATTTTATAATAGAATTATGTCTGCAATAAGTGGCCACGTGGCTTCGGTTGCTTAAATTTCGTTTACGTCTCTGTTTCTTTAAGTTATTTTCTTTAAAGAAACCTGATAATTTTTATAATTAATTATTTGTCTATAACTGTAAGTACCTTCAAATCACTCCATCCTTCGAGCAGATAAGCTGGAATAAATAGAGAGGCAGAGAGTAAAATTAAAATAGATATTCTGATATAATTTAATAATTATTTAGAAAATAGCTGTTGTTTTTATACGAAAGCCTGCAAATATTTTGCCAAAGAACTCTATCATCTGAGTAAAGATATCATTATTAAATTAATTTCGGATAACATCATGCGATATTGTTTTATAAGTGCTGAAAATAATAAAAGTGGATAGGTAAGCAATTCGCATGAATGCTAACAATTTTGCATAAGCAGTGGAGAGAGCCAAGTGGGTTGCAAGCACAAAAGCTTCTGGCACTTATCGTCATATCGTCCCGTTTCTACAATGTGTAATATCTATGAATATGGAAACCTGAGTATAATACCTAGCAATGTTTATCGTAGGATAAATTATATTTAAAGTATCAATACTGTTTTGATTTAGTTAGTTTAGAAAATACCTTACATCCTGTTTGTTCTTGCAAAATATAAATTCGCACATGAATTATATGGAAACCAAGTAAATAAACCATTTTTTTACCAGTGGGAGGTTCCTTTGCACAGGAAGCCGGCTAGCTTATGGTTACCACAACGGCGCCTATTTGCCGTGAAGAAGTAATGTGTAAACATTACTGTATTTCGGTCAAAAGGGCGTTGTAGCTAGTGAAATTACCGGGCAAATGAAACTTAATATCTTTTGTCTCAAGGTGACGAGCGCAATTGAAGTGGCGCTCAGAATTTGTGGATTTTTCAAGAATCCTGAACGGCACTGCATTGTAATGGGTTGGGCGTATCAATTACCATCAGTTGAACATCCTGCTTGCACGTATCGTCCCTTAATTTCATAAAAAATACGTATTCAATCCTTAGAACTAATTAATACATTCGATCTTTTTATGATAAGAAGTTACGAGATGAGATTAAACGCTCACCATATAGTAAGCTCCTAAGCATTATATTCTAAGAGTGATTAGATCTAGATCTCTCCATACTTAATCGATAATCAAGTATGTTTTGTCGCTGTCTTCTAGGGTTGCCAACCGTACTCTAAATGGAGTATTGTACTCTATATCATGTAGACGTACTCTATAATCTATAAAACTAATAGAGTATGATAAAATACTCTTTTTTACATAATTCTTTTAAAAACCAAGAATAATTAAAAATCAATAAATGATCCTGTTTTTTGAAAGTCCGTACTCTTTATTTATTCTATCTATATTTCTTATAATTTATTTCTTCTAATAAACCATGCCAACCCTACAGTGTCTTCATAATAGAGATGAAATACACTCTAAAAATTACGTACGGAGACTTGTTCTGGATTATAGTAGTTCCAGAACAAAATATTATTCTCTGGGTGATACTCCCTGTCCAAATGCAAATTCAATTTTTCAAAACAGGATTTAACGTCACTTATTGAGCGTCAGTAACTACCACAAATTCGAACTGAGAAGAACTGGGGCAAGAAACTTAGTAGGCTTTTTTAAAATAAAATTTCGTTATAATATGATATCGTACAATAAAACGTAACACATTTTTCCAGTACACTAACAATAAAAGTCATTATATTTTTGTTTGTTCATGGTGTTATTATTATAATAATCACAGTTTCTAGCACATTCCAAAATTTCAAAATCGACCAGTGCCATTTGGCACTAGATCTTTCCTATACACCAAAATCGGAGGTGCCGTTCGACACACTATGCTGACCAAGTTCTGACTCTCTTTTTGTTTATAAGAAGGTTTATTGCGCATGGTTTTATGGCTTGTTTCAATAGTTTTAATATATACTCTCTCATATCATCCTAATTATAAGCAATCTATTAAACACGTAAAATAAATGCGCTAAAAGAAGCGCTGCGCGCGCGCAATATGCCGCCGATCTTGGGCATACCGCGGCGCGGGGGCACTTGCCGATTATGGAAGGTTAATGTGCTTATGAACATATATAACATTGTCAAGAATTTATTGAGGTGCTACAGTTAAAATATTTATTTCTTAAATTTTTTTTCAAATTGATTCCACTGCAACATCTTGCCGCATAGGATTCTTGAAAATGCAAACCTGTGAGGAGTACAGCGATTATATCTATACTCATCGTCACTTTGAGAGGTTAATTCTCGTTGAAGTTGAGTTTAGATTCACTAACTTCACTGCCGTCGAATTCCACCTTCGCACGACGCGCCAAAAATTAGGATATCATCCCCACCATCTGGATGTGTGGCGGTCTTCTACAGTGCGATTTTCAAAGAGCTTTCTTCCACGTACTACAAAGCTGTGGAATGGCTTTCTTATTTTATGGTGTTTCAGGGACAATACGACATGGGTACCTTACGTACGGTAAAAAGCGCGTATACTTTCCTGAAAGGCCGACAACGGTCCTGTGATTTATCTGGTGTTGCAAGAGAAATTGGGTGGCGGTGATCTCTTAACACCTGCCGACCCGTACGCTCGTTTATCCTTCTTTTCCATAATTTTTTTTTTCCAAGCTCAATAAATCCATTGGAGTACAGACGTCGCTTTTCTTGTATGTCTTCTACTGCATTTATCACGTGGACTGTTCGAAAGAGTTGATTGACCTAATCCTTTTCGGCAAATTTCGCTATCGCAACGCACTCCGTAAAGTAATCATTCTCACCATCTGGATGTCACTTTCAAGAAACTTTCTTCCGAATACCATCAAACTATCGAATGTACCCCCTGGCGTGGCGTTTCCAGAACCTTACTACATCGGCTAGCAACGCTTATGTAATCCGCTGGTATTGAAAGATATATTGGGTGGTGATCACTTAACATCAACAAGTTAACAAATAAGCTATAACGCCCTTCAAAAAGAAATATAAATAGTATTTCCACACTTCTATTTGGATGCAGAAAAGGGTCCCACTGTGGTACTCGTGAAAATACCCTGCGCATAAGAGACGTTCAATGATGGAAATTATGTTTCTTATGTATTTGTGCAACAAATTCAACAAACACGATTATCAAAATCTACCAACAATGTATTTTTAAGGAGAATGTAAAATGAATATTAAGTTCCATTTATATTCTTGCCGGATCGCGGTTGTGTAACATGAATAAATAAACGAATTTAAAGCAGAATAACTTCAAATTACTTCGTATGTACGTCACTACTTCCCTAATGAGAACTATTTACATAACAAACTTAAACCATTTATTGGCGTTTTCATATGGTTTAACGTATAACAGTTTATCGTAACATATTAAAAAGTATATTCATTGTAATAACAGAGACCTCTACTATAGGACTGCAGCAATGCACTCGACAGTAATACCATTTATATCAACTTTATGTTTTCAAGATGTCCATTTCAACGATTTAATAGACTATACTGTGGGAAACGGATATAAAGACACGTCATACGAAGGAAATCTTTTAGATTGGAGTGTGACATAAGATCTTATTTTATATATAGCTGGCCCGACAGACGTTGTTCTGTCTATAGAAAAAAGTTCTGTAGGTATTCAGAAGTAGTCTAAAGCCATTGGAAATGTAGAAGCAAAGTAAGTGACTCAAACGTATTTTCACGTTTAGTCCCTGGTACGAGGGAGAAAAGTTGCCTATTCACTCCCGGCAAGATGACTTTTGTCCGTCGTACCAGGGACTAACAGCGACCTTTTATCCAGGTGGGAAAAATAATCGTATACGCGCCACGTGAGATAAGTAGGACATTGCAACCCGCAATTGTCAGAATTCCGCAGGTGAGAAAAACCTACTTTTCTCCCTAGGTGCGTAATATACTATTATGAATGTTTTTTATAATATGTGGTAAAAAATTATTAGGATTAATATCGTATTTGTGCAAACAGCTTTCACATTACCGCTTTATAATTGTCAATTCAGTATTAAAATGAATATAGTATGTTACCCTTTAGAGAGACATATATGCTTTATATAACAAATCATAAAATACGGACATGAAGTAAAAACTTTGCTAAATTTATGAATCATAAAATTAGATTAAGAGCAAAGACAGCTTCTCTTTAACGCCTCACTAATATAAGTCCGGTAAGAGTGAGATTAGTAATTTGATCCGCAAATATCAAAGGTCACGCATTAGAATTCAAATAATGTACAAAAGATTGGCTGTCTATGTATTTTTACAAGTAAATTTTAATATTCAATGGAGTGTTCGTAATGGCAATCATGATCAAATAGAATTAAAGATGGCGCCACATTTCAACATTGACTTTTGAATATTTTTAAGAGTATCGAAACAAGCATTACGTTAATCTTCTTTTTTTATGGAAAAGGAGGATAAACTAGTGTACTCGTATTAAGTGATCACCGCCGCCATCATTCTCTTGCAACACCAGAGGAATCACAGGAGCGTTGCCGGCCTTTAAGGAAGATGTACGCGTATTTTTGAAGATACACATGCCCCGGAAACACCACACAAGGAAGCTCATTCCACAGCTTTGTAGTACGCGGAAGAAAGCTCCTTGAAAACCGTACATAAATAATAATAATAATAATAAATACATCTGCTCTATCCATTACAGTGCAGTGCCGCTTAGGACTATTAAAAAATTAGCGTAGATGGCGCAATAGGTCGAACGGGTGACTCACACCACGGAGTCCTAGGTTCGATCCTCGCCCACCACCTACCAATGTGTTTTTGGTTTTCGATTTCATACGTACGAGATCGAATCAGTAATGAGGAGATTCGTACCAGAACCAAAGTTACCGATATAGCCCTATAGATTGCAAAACTGAAGTGGCAGTGGGCAGGGCACATAGTTCAACGGACAGATGTTTTTAATTAAGTCATAGTGAGACAGTAAATTCCACAATGGCGACCACGTACCGGAAAACAGTGTTGGTAAGCACACAAGGTGGACCGATGATCTCGGATCAAGATCGCCGGAATATGTTGGATGAGGTCAGCGCAGGACCGATCGTCGTGGAAATGTTTGGGGGAGGGCTTTGTCCAACAGTGGATGTCTTCGGGCTGATGATGATGATGATGATGTACGTTTATTGGATACTTTATAAGGTTGGCAATACTTCTGCGATTCCTCTAGTGTATCAAAAAGTGTATTGGCAGCGGTGATCACTTACCATCACCTGTCTATGATCGTTTGTAAAACCTGTTGAACTCATCTATCCGGTATCTTGTCTAATAGAGCCACTCACTGGTGAGTTAATCGCGATTCTTGAGAAAATGTTCTCTCTTTAGATGATTCAGATCTGAAAGAATGAATAATATGAGTAATATTGTAGATCTTGTTTTACTTAACAAATTTAAACGTTATATTGAAGACATGTTTAAGTAAGAAGTTGGTTGTTTGTACTGTCAAAAGAATTATTTTATTTTTCAATATTAGGAACCCTGAGGAATTTTTAAATCCAAGCAAGAAGATCAACCTTTAACATATTACTTCCATATACACTTAGCATTATAATAAATCAATAAGTACAATTTAACAATAAAAGAAATAACTTGGTTTTGTTATAAGCGTTGTTGCAAATGATCAATTAAGATAAAGCTTCTGCAGGATTATACATTCAATTCAGTCTCGTGCCAGAGTTTGGCGAGTCAACATCTCCTGAGGATGCCTGGTGTAGAGGCGAAACACGTATCGAATTGTTTGAAGAGGAATATTTGCGGAATTAAGACTCAAGAAAACTCAAAACATTTGTATGATTTTGGATTTCCGCAAAATAACGCCTTCAATAAATATTGGATGACATGCTTACAAAGTTATCGAGCAATGGATTGCGAGAAAATGATGTGTTTGCAATTTTTTCCAGCGAGGACTACTAAAATGTTCAAGGTAACGAGACCAGACAAAATACGTCACACAACAATAAGATCGATAACAAAAACCTCTAATGTCTAAAGATGCGCACTAAAGGTAAAATTGTGCGGCCGGTGGCGTATAGAAACTCACAGACGAGAGACTGGAGTCAAACACCACGAGATCAAATGAAAATTTTTGGAAGAAACCTTTAGCAAACCTGGTGTTAGCAGTTTGAACTAACTATATAACTAACCTTCCGCTCTGTATTGCTAGAGAAAATAGCATCCTAAATTATAGAAAGAAATAAAATGCTTCTTATATAATGATTCAAACACGTTTAATTAGAACTGAAATTTCATTCAGTTTGTCAACATTAATATATATAAATAATTATATATTTATTAATGTTAATAAATTGGGATATAATCGCGTCATGCACTTTTTTATTTTTGTTTTATTTCTGTCTAATATATAATTAAAATCTAATACATAAAATTCTCGTGTCATGGTATTAAACTTTGAACTCCTCCGAAACGGCTTGACCGATTCTCATGAAATTTTGAGTGCATATTGGGTAGGTCTGAGAATCGGACAACATCTATTTTTCATCTCCCTAAATGTTAAGGGTGGTCCACACGATTTTTTTTTTTTTTTTTAATTTGTTTGATTATGAGTCAGCATTAAAAATACATATAACTTCAAATTTTGACCCATCTACGATCAACTGTTACTTTTGTATCGCGATTTTAATATCGGCAATACATCGTTTGCTGGGTCAGCTAGTATAATATATATATTTAAGGTTATTCGAATATTTTGCAAGCTGAAGTAAGGTGTCACTAATAATTATACATTTAAAAAAAAATATTAAATTTAATATTCAGTCCCCATGAAAACAAGATCTGGAAAGTTCTTGAAAAGTCGAGTTACCTAAATTAATAATAAAAATGTAACTTTAACGCAACATCTAATGTAAAAAGCACAGTTAAAATTACACGCGTTTTAATCCTTAACAAAGTTTACATTTATAATTGATTAAATATTATATTGTAATTGAAATGATTTGTAAAACAATGAAAATGTAAATCTTGATTTAAAAGAGTGGCAATGAGTTTCTTTCTACTTATTCTCATTAGCTCAACTCTTTACGAAGTAGCGGTAGATTCAATAAGAAAAAAAAAATTTTACATTCATAAGTGTCATTTCCTTGACCTACATAAATAAAGTTATTTTGATTTGATTTTATTTGAAATGCTTTATTTAAACTTTTGATATTCATTTTCTTACCGTAATGAATAAAGTGATTTTGATTTGATTTAATTTGGTTAAATGTGACAAGGCGAACGTCTCGTGGATTCAAAATTTAAAAAAAAATGCGAATTGAACGTTTTGATCTATGTATAGAATCTCGTAGTCTCTAGTAGCCGCTGCCTGTAGATGAATTAATAATAATAACCTACGCAGTTATAAACATAAAAATCAATATAACAATGGTGTTTTCCGTTGATGTTAAAAGTTTTTTTTTTTTTTTTTAATATTGACTATCTTGCAATCTGCCTAATCACTTGGCATTTGGCTAGAGGTTACATAGTTCAAATTTGTCTTGGAATGGTATTAGTCCAGTGCCATTACCAATCCATTTTTTTTTAATGCCAATATCTTATACAATATTGAGGTCTTGAGGGGATTTTCTCTTTAGTCTGTTGAAACAACTTTTACTCATCAAATTGCAGGCGAGTGCGTTTGGGTGGGCTTTAATACGTTTTGAATAAGGCTTGAGTTTATTAAGAATCTCCTGTTTGACCATTGGTACTTTCAGGTCGCGGTGAAGTTGGATGTTGGTGATATACCAAGGTGAATTTGTTATGATCCGCAGCATTTTAGACTGAAAGCGTTGGAGTATTTCCAGGTTTGAATTTGATGCAGTTCCCCACAACTCAATTCCGTAGGACCACATAGGCTTTAAGATACTTTTATATAGGAGTAATTTATTACAGAGAGACAATTGTAAAAAAAGTTAAAAGTATATTAAGATAAGATAAACTTTATTTGCATTGAATAGGTACAGGTAGATAGTGCACATAAGGTGGTGGTATAAAATGTTAAAATATGCTACTCAGCTTTACACAAAGCATGCAAATATTACTGATAGACAATTATTAATATAAATAAGTAATTTAGATAATATTAATGTCACAATTTAAGAATTCACCCACATTATAATAAACAGATGTCAATATAAATTTTTAAGAGTTAATTTAAATTTATATTCAGGTAATTTTTGTACACGGTCAGGTATCTAATGTTTAGAATTCTCATGTCTCGGTGTTTGTACTTAAACTCCTTCGAAATGGCTTGACCGATTCTCATGAAATTTTGAGTGCATATTGGGTAGGTCTGAGAAACGGACAACATCTATTTTGTTAATGGTGGTCCACGCCAATTTTCTTTTTTATTTTTTTGACATATTTTTTTAAATTTGTTGGATTATGAGTCAACATTTAAAAATACATACAACTTCAAATTTTTACCGATCTACGATCAACAGTTACTTTTGTATCGCGATTTTAATATCGGCAATACAACGTTGGCTGGGTCAGCTAGTTTTATTATATTATTTAACATACATTCCGTATTATACGTAACGTAATGAAGTACGTTGTGGTCTATCCAAAACCAGTCTTTGAACCATTCTGGTACAGCGTGATGAACATGTCCGACAGTTTTAAACAATTTTTCATGTTTTTAACAAACATACATGCTCCAATATATACATGTTAGCTAATAACAGTGTGTGATGCGTGTTTGTGTATGTCAGATGTGTGCTAAGTTATTTGTTGCGTGACGGATAATTTAAGTAATTGAATTGAACATCCAACATGGTTCAGTTTTGATATCATGAAACTCTGCAATTATGGATGTATATAGCTAGCTGATCTGCGTCACCAAACATTATATTATATGATATTAGATGTTATGCAACATGTTTTACAAATAATATAATTATTATAAAAAATCTCAGTGAACTTTAAATCTATATGGCAAGCATCACTAAATCTCTTTTAATAGACTTAGTACTGGACACACAGAAGTAATTGTCATCAATAAATTCAACTTTTTTTTAATTAAAATATGATTTATTATTATATCTGATACCTAGACCTTGCCCATTACAATGCAGTGCCGCTCAGGATTCTTGAAAAATCCAAAAATTCTGAGCGGCACTACAAATGCGCTCGTTTCCTTGAGACATAAGATGTTAAGTCTCATTTGTCCAGTAATTTCACTAGCTACGGCGCCCTTCAGACCAAAACACAATAATGTATACACATTACTGCTACACGGCAGAAATAGTAATATAAACAATATGTTATTTTTTAAAGTGATAACCCTCACTTCTGGAAATAATTACACATATTAAATTTGAAAACAAAATTTATGAACGATGCGGGACTCTCGCTGCCGTGCGAGTGCTCTTCCACTGATCCAACCGTACGAGTGACGTATCGTTGATAAATCTTTTATGTCTCGTTCAACTCTCAGGTTGTGGCTTCATATTCACGAGTAATATATTAAAATATGTTACGGGACTTAAAGAATTATATTTAGAGATCATATGTTAAACAAATAAATTTTAACCGCACACGTGGCGATCGTCAAGCACTATTTTTTCAAGTAATGGAACAGATAACAAATAAAAATACTTGTTTACTATTTATTTTGTTTTTGTTGTGTTCTATTGAAATAACAAACTACGTAAAGAAAATACATTTGTTTTGGTTGCAACAAAGAATGATAATTTGATATTATCATGACGGCATGTTTACGACAGAATATTCTGGAAGTTCGTCATATGACTTGCATTGCCTTATAACGATTCCTTTCTTGTGTGTTGTTTCCAAGACGATATGACGTGGGTACCTTCGAAAATAAGCGCGTACACTTTTCCAAAAGGGTTGCCAACGTTCCTGTGATTCTTCTCTTTTTTATGACAATAAGGGACAAGACGAGCAGGACGTTCAGCTAATTGTAACTGAAACGCCCAGCTCATTACAATGCAGTGCCGCTCAGGATTCTTGAAAAATCCAACAATTCTGAGCGGCATTACAATTGCGCTCATCTCCTTGAGACATAAGATGTTAGTTAAGTCTCGTTTGCCCAGTAATTTTACTAGCTACACATTACTGATACACGGCAGAAATAGGCACCGTTGTGGTACCCATAATCTATCCGGCATCCTGTGCAAAGGAGCCTCCCACTGGTAAGCCTTCATGTGTTGTAAAAGAATGTGGGCGGCGGTGATCAATTAACATCAGGTGACCTGTACGCTCCTTTGTCCTCTCTACCATAAAAAAAAAACAATATCATAATGCGTCATAGGTTATTATATGTTAGAACCGTGGACTCTCATTGCGGTGGTCTGGTTCGATCCTCGCACACCTCTTAGGTACCGATATGTTTTCAGTTTTAGAAGTCATAATATGTGTTTGTCCTGTGATATTTCTGATAGTACAAAAGACTACGGGCGCGGCCTTCTCATCCACAGAAAAATAAAAATAAATACAGGAGAATATTTAGGATTGCAAGCACTCTTCATTATTTCATTTCGACGATCAATCAATCTAACTAATGAAAAATACCTCAGTCCGCGCAGCCTTAATGTAAATTTAATGACCGCATATCCGTACGCACTTCGAAAATACGAGTGTTTATTACAGGTTCAGAAACAATATCTTGAAATAGACGAATACGTAATGAGCTAGATCTAACTATATTCAGTTGTATTCTATGGTAATTGTAAGTGTCGGGTATCGGTATCGAGCTGGGTGTGCGAGCGAGACGGACTGACTCTTAGTGTTCGAGTCAGGTCCATTGCGCGTACATTCAGCTCGGGCACCGCTCTTGGGGATAATTTGATTCCTTCATTCATGGAGGCGCGAATTTGCAAGTGCGTATCAGAGGGCGCGCCGAGAGCCTCCGCCCCCGCACACCCGCACACCTCACCCGCCCTCCAGGCCCGCGATGACGTCAACGGCCCACCACAAACCACCCGTTTATAAATATAGCCGCGCCGATGGCACGCCACAGGTTTTGGACCTTTATTTTAAGTAGATACTCTAATAACTTCAGCGGAAAGGTGAAATTAGAGGAATGTCTTAAGAAATTAATGTGTTTTGTACAAAAGTGGCTGATCGATAGCGGCTTTACTTTTTTATAGGACTGTTTAATAATTTGATTTATTAAGGATCGTAGCCTTAAAATATATTTTGTTTCCAATGGTGTTTATGTTTGTAGGTCTGTCAATTTTAAGTGGTTTAATCGTATAAGTAATTTTTCGTTCTGTATTTGAATTTGTTTTTTGAGATGATTTGAATCTTACATTTGGGTAAGCGTTAGCCACGACTCTATACTATCTAAGTATCACACTTTTTATAAACAAAAATAATATTTTTATAAAGACAGTGAACATAAGTGATACTTATCCAAAATCCAAATCCAATAGTACCTTGAATATATAATATGTTAAATCACAATAATGGCATGGGGTGTTTAGGAAAGAGAATTACAGGGCAAAGCATCAATTATTAGGTAATACCAGATGATCCCGAGCCGATTAACCATGTTAAAAACCACTATTAACTACTATCAGTCGGTGATTAACTAGTGACTCGCTACATAAATTAAGTGCTGGCGGCTAATTTTGCTTTCCATGATTTGGAGAAGCAGGTAGGTAATATCAATAGGTCTGTAGTTAGCCGGTTTCAAGCTGTATTTTTCTAGTCAGTTTCCCAAAATAAATGTGTTAACACTGGCCTCAACTCCGAAGCACACATTCTGATCACTTCTGGAAAACAGAGCTCCGTGAGCTCTTTTCCATCTGAGCTGTACTTCAAGCATAGACCTCTGAAATCGCGGGATGGTGTTGGTATCACCCTTTCACCGTAAAGGGTCGAGTTGGAGGTATAAAGAATGCTCAGAATATCTTCGACTTTTTCTTTTGACGTATGGGCCAGGGTATATACGTGCAGTGGTGGCACGGATGGCTGGGTGAAGTTACCAAAACCAACTTCCGACGAAACGAAAGGTGCTTAGCAATTTTTATGATATGTTTAGATTTCGCGCGGGTAATTTGTTGGAGTTTACAATTTTGCAGTTTGGCTATTAATATGTTCTTATAACACATCAATTTCTAATTTTCCAAAGCATGCACATCTAGCTTGTTAGTTGTTAGGTCTAGGCTGAAAGAGAATAAACGATAGCAGTGCAAAACATAACTTAAAAAGTTGTATCTTTTTGTAGGTTTTAATGCTTTCACGCCTTAAATATCGTGAAATCTTGCACACACCTTAGGCAGGAAAGGAGACAAGGTACTTTCAATCCCGAAATATTTTAGGTTTCCATATTCCATCCATTGCCTACGCATGAGGCTATAATACACACCAATTTACATATAATCCTTGAACTTGAGGAGGCAAACGGGCAAGAGGCTCATGGATTGGGAGTGGTGAGGCAACCGCCCATGGACATCCGCAACAACAAGTGTCGAGAGATGCGTTGTTCAAGTTTTATAAAAGGACATAAAACAGGCAATCAGACAAAAATTAAAACATTACGCAGAATATGTGCCTTTAAGTCCCAAAACGGTCATTTATCTCTACGATCATACATCTTAATATATATAAATTACATGACACGTTGTTTGTCCGCGATGGACTCCTAAACTAATAAACGGATTTTAATGGGGATTACTTCATGGAGTGCAGTTTAGTCCAGCGAGAGATATATTGAGAGATAGGATAGTTTTTATTTCGTTTTGAGACCCATAATTATTTCTATTTTCAATATTTGTTTTTTATGGACCTATTTTCTATAAGAGAATAATTTATTGACGCACGGTTTGATAGTTTCACTGTGAAACAATTTCATTATAACAACAGGGAACATATTTTACGAAATAATTCTTGATGTTACGAAAAGTTGTTGACAAATTTCATAAAAAAACAATATTTTGTTTATTATTATGTACAGAACAACGTCTGTAGGGTCAGCTAGTATCTTATAAATGTATATAGCAGTATAGAAAGATAAAAAAGCAAAGCAGGCCATAAAAAGAATAATAAATCAAATCAACCTGCTAAGTTGAACTTCAGTGAAAATTTAATTTTCAGCTAATTATACACAATAATATATTAATAAAATCAAACAGAATTAGTGTCGCTCGTATCACGAGTTAAATCAATTAATCAAATAACAAAATCATGACACAAAACCCTTGAACCCTTATCTGAATCAGCAAATTAAAGATTAAGTAAATTGTCCTGAAGAAGTAAGTGATTCTTGTTCGCGGAGCTCAAGATTTACGCCCAAATAAAAATACAATATTGAATACACGATGCCCAACTCAATGGGAAATGATGACTCGTTCATCGTCTCCTTGAAATCGTAATAAAATCTGATAGATAGATGTTTTAGCAAAATGAACAGTTACGAAATTTCAACTCATCCTTAGAATAAGTAAATGTGATTCAACATATTTTTTATTATATCATACTTCTATTAGTTTTAATTCTTTTAGCGCGTAAGGCTAAAATTATCTGAGTGAATATGCTGACCTTACCTTATTTCGACACCCGGGCGTTAGTTAGATAACTAGACCATTTGGAAACAATTTGTTATGTTTTTAGAGTGATAACCCTCACTTCTAGGATTAATCCACAAATAAAATTTGAAAAACAAAATTTTATGAACGATGCGGGATTCGAACCCACAACCTCCGGCGTTCCGTGCCGGTGCACTTACCAACTGAGCCAACCGTTCGAGTACCGCCTCGTTATAAAATTCTGTTTGCTTTGTTCAACTCTCAGGTTGTGGCTTCATCGTGGGTTCGAATGCCGCATCGTTCATAAAATTTTCTTTTTAAATTTTATTTGAAAACCATATGTATTATAATTCAGGTACCATCTGAATCTTGTACATCATACAATACTTATACTTTACTGAACAATAACCAAGTGAGCGAAAATTAAATGGATTTCAGTATGTATTAGTTGTGAAATAAAAATAAAAACATGACTTTCTAATCGTATAAATACTATTATTTATATATGCTATTGATAGGTTTTAAGGCGGCGTCAAGCCAAATGTAATAGTAGGTACCTACACTCGCCACCTCCTCCTTTTTGAAGTCGGTTAAAATGAGAATTAGGAGTTTTAAAGCTGTAACAATATTTATGGCCACACAAGGTAGACAGGTGTAGGTACCACACATTGAAAAGATGTAAGAAGGATAAAGTGATTGAAACTATGGGAGTAGAAACATTGTGAAGAGTCGACAAACGACGAGAATCGTTACAAACTGTCAAACTAGGTCCCAATTAAGATGCTTTCGATTCACGTGATGTGCGCAGTAATAATACACTATCTCCTCCATTTAGTGAAGGGCGCCATAGCTAGTGAAATTACTGGGCAAATGAGACTAAACATCTTACGTCTTAAGATGACAAGGGCTACGACTGCGCGACTACAACTAGCCGTTCAGAATTTTTGGGTTTTTCAAGAATCCTGAGCGACACTGCATTGTAATGGGCAGGGCGTATCAATTACCATCAGCTGAACGTCCTGCTCGTCTCGTACCTTATTTTCATAAAAAAATAAGAAAAAATCTTATTCCGAGAAGATATTGTTAGATAATAAGCTAAGCATTTATAAAAAAACTTTCAGTGCAAAAACAGACTTTCAAAATAACTTACTTTTAACATTCAAGGTGATTTTGGTTATTTATTAGGTAACCTTATATTCACATTATTCATACTTTAATGAAGAGTGGATGAAAATTTCAAGTTAGTTACCAGTTTGAACACACACGAAATTTAATAAAGATAATTTTGCAGTTACGCGAAACTTTCATCTCAAATATGAATTTAAGATATTGAGACATTCTCTGGAACAAAATTAATTACATCAATTATTTCATGTTTTAAAAATTATTAAATTTCAGTAAATTTATTTTTCATAAAAAATCTTTAAGTTAAAATTCTAGCTAAAAACATACTACAAAATACGAGTAAAATATTTTTTTTATCACAATCCATTCGTCTTCTATATGAAATACCACCAGCAAGGCAATAAATTACAGCAAGCAATTTATTACTCACCTTCTCAATTCCTGCCATCGTCATCCGCATTAGAGTACTGTCAACAAAACGTTATCTTAGACTAAGGATTGGTCTCCGCTGCGCTCCAACTAGATACCGCACTACCTAAGAACAATAGCTTTATTTCACTCAAACTCATCTTTTCAAATTTTGTAACATACGCTTCGTGCTATTTTACTTTGAAATTAATAAAATACAAAATACTTACTGATGATATGTGATCACAATATTTCTTATTTCTTGTTGTATTATTTTTATTTAGTTTTACTACGGAACTAGACATTTTAGTTTAAATTTACATTACACAAAAGTTTAAACATATATATTTAAAAATAATGCAATCCAGTTTAACAATACATGGCTGAACCATAAAATCCATAAAAAAACAACTATAATATCAATTCCACAACTAACTACTCAATTCCACATTGTAATATCGTTTACGTAATCTTCAATACTGTAATAAGCCTTCGACATAAGTCTGCGTTTAATTAAAGATTAAAATTTATTTATTTATTGATAATTCAGATACACTATTTGGTAATTTATTGTAAAATTTGGAACCATTGCAAGCAAAAGAATTGTTTTGTGAATTGACCATATACATTTATATCGTAACCAAACACCATTTTTTTGTTGCAGGTAAAATAACAGCAACGCTTATCAATTCAGTGTTGATAGGTATAAAATAGAATCAGAAGTGGGATCGCTATTCTACCTGTGGGGTATTGAAAATAATGTGGTCGGGCAAGCGCCCGGTGTGCGTGCTAGTCGTGCCGTGTACTTAGTATCATGCGAGTGTGGCGAAGGGCTCGGGTGGCGTTGAGTATGCGGCTGTGTTGTGTGACCACGGTGACCACGATCCTGGCGGCGATGGCGCTCCGGAGCGCCGCTGACCCCGTCGGTCGCCGCTACCCCACCGACTGGCACCCCAGAGACCTCCAACTCCGGACGCACCCCCTCAACGAAGTCTTCGAATCAGAAGCGCCAACAGAAACCGAGCGTTCCTACCCGCAAATGTCGCAAGTTTTGCACAAGGAAAGAAGACGTATCCGCACCAATAAGAGAGCGCGCCTTCCCGCTGAGATTGCGAGCCAGACGATGCTGCGAGCGGCTCGCTCCGGACGGCCTTACGATGTTCCTCAAATAGGTGAGTACATTCAATAATAATAATATTGACACACTTTTACACAAATTATCTTGCCCCAAACCAGGCATAGCCTGTATTATCGGTACAACACAAAGATATATTTAATACAATGAAAAGGCATAAAAGGCATTATTTTCGCCTATATATGTATAAACATCCATGACTCGGAAACAAACATCCATATTCATCATATAGATGATTGCACGTACCGGGATTCGAACCCGGGACCTCTAGCTTAGTAGTCAGGGTCAATAACGATTTATCTATTTGGGTCGTAGTACATTCAATATTCAATAATATCACGTACTAAGACGTGTCCCTATAGGCTCTCCAGAATTAGTTTATATGTTACCAGGCGTCTTTGGTATTACGTGCGAAACGGAACGTTATATTTGAAATTTATCCCATCAAAACCATGAAGGTGACAATTAGAGACAGTTGCAGTTTTGTATTATAACGATATATTTAATACATTATACTTACTTACACATACATAAATACATATAAACATACATAAATACATTTAAACATCCATAGTCATCATATAAATGCTTGCACCTACCGGGATTCGAACCCGGGACCTCTACCTTAGTAGGTTAATACGTGATGAATGAAGCAAGAGCTTTAAAAAAGGCATGGAAATTAGGTAAATGCATTCTAAAATAATTATTACTTTACATATTAGTAAAAAAAACAGTGGCAGGTATCTGAGCACATTCCGGCAAAGATGGCGCTCTTTGAAACATATTTTTTTTTTTTAGATTTTGCCAGAGCGACATCTAAAGTCAATTTCCTAATATGCAAGTATTGGGGTTGAGCTGGTTATCAACTGTAAAGTGGATCCTGTAGATGAAGCCATAACCTGAGAGTTGAATAAAGCATACAAGATTTTATCAACGATACGTCACTCGAACGGTTGGCTCAGTTAGAAGAGCACTCGCACGGGACGAGAGACGTGCGGGTTCGAGTCCCGCATTGTTCATAAAATTTTGTTTTCAAATTTTATTTGTGTAATTAATCCCAGAAATCACTTTGAACATAACAAATTGTTTAGATCTTATGTTTAGCATTAGATATAGATTGCACAACCTAATTCGATTACAAGGTGATTGCCTTTATACGCGTCGATATGACATTATGGATTCACGAGGTCTGCGACAGTTAATGGATATCAGTTAGCGTGGACAATTCCCTATTCATCGCCTAATCAGAATTCATGATGCACGTCCATCCTCACCGAAGCTATTGACAATACTGCGGCTCTATAGCTGTGTGATCGTAATACACAACCAGGACCGTTAAGCACTGATACACTAAATATTACATTAATATTAACAGACTTCAAATGAGCATTAAGAAGTAATACACTAGATATGACATTAATGTTAACAGACTTCAAATGAGCATTAAGAAGTAATACACTAGATATGACATTAATGTTAACAGACTTCAAATATTTAGGAGGCTTACCGCCAGTTGCACAAAGCATCCTTAAAGATAATGTTTCATTAAATAAAATACCGTTACTTTCTTTTTGATTTTGACAGCAAAAGATAGCATGTGATATAACTTTAAATATGCTTTATGCAACTTTACCAGTGGGAGGCTCATTTGTACAGGATGCCAGCTAGATTATGAGTACCACAATGGCGCCTATTTCTGTCGTGAAGCAGTAATGTGTAAATATTACGGTGTTTCGGTCTGAAGGGCGCCGTAGCTAGTGAAATTACTGGGCAAATGAGACTTAACACCTTATGTCTCAAGGTGACGAGCGCAATTGTAGTGCCGCTCAGAATTTTTGGGTTTTTCGAGAATCCTGAGCGGCACTGCATTGTAATGGGCAGGGCGTACCATAAGCTGAACGTCCTGCTCGTCGCGTCTCTTATCATATAAAAAAAAACCAGCAGTTAATGTGGTTTTGTTTGTTAATGCAAGTCTCAAATCTGTTAAGGCTTCTTCTTTGTTTATGATTTGTATCAGAATTCCTTTTGGGTTGTTTTGAAGTTTAACTCTATAGGTTTTAGGTTCATTTCAATATTAAAATAAATATTTTAATCAAATCTAAGTTTTTTTCTATTTATACAAATAGATAGAGTAGAAGTGTTTGCAATACGAATACAACAGCTTTCGACTTAATGTAATAAGCGCTACATTTAATAGTAAATCAGTTATAACTCCGACTTTTTCGAAACGACTGGAATGGTTTTGATGAAACTACCTCTGGCAGATAGCTCACGTTTTGAGGGATAGCGTGGGATTTTTTTTATTTAAGAAAATTAATTAAAGTTCTTCGTTTTATATGATTAAAACGCACGATGTTGTGCAACAAATTCTATAGATGACAAAAAACAGGTCTATTACTCTATAGAGTCCATGAGGTAGTAGAGTAAATAGCCTATATCTTGAGACATCTATGTGCCTCTCGCCTATTGGAGGAGCGACGTTTTGTAACCATACTAGGCACACATTTTGAGGGGAACTGTAACCCCCTGTCCCCCGATCAGTTTAAATAAATAATAATAAAACTGTAATTTTTTCTCAAAAACCTCATGTGAAAATACAACTTTAATTTCACGCGTTTTAATCCTTAAAATTGTATTTTATTTAAATAAATCCGTAACAATTAATCAAAGATGTCACGAAAAAAATTTACGAATATTCATGAAATTAAAAATTTAAAAACCAACAGACATGACAGGGATGAGGAAGAGGCGATCATTCACCATCAAGTGAACCGTATTCTCGCAATTCCAAAGAAGCGTTTAAAGCTTTACAATAATACGTTTTATTTTTGGTTTATAAAAGTTTTTTGTCTTTCAGCGCAACGTCTCATACATAAAGCTAACTAAATAAAATATTTTGTGATTTAATTTTCGGACAAAACACAATCAGAATGGAAAGATCCTTGTTAATATAATGAACATACATCAAATCAA
This sequence comes from Leptidea sinapis, assembly GCF_905404315.1. Classification (NCBI taxonomy): domain Eukaryota; kingdom Metazoa; phylum Arthropoda; class Insecta; order Lepidoptera; family Pieridae; genus Leptidea; species Leptidea sinapis. The sequence goes on from NC_066289.1 coordinate 1,163,496, forward strand.
AGCAACGTCGGAAGTAAATAGTTAAACTCGATTGTGCTTTTGATTGAAGCTGACGTGTATATTCAGTAAATAATGCCTCGTTATGAACAAATAGCAATTCGTAACAAAAGTTACTGTTGAAATGTTATAGTTAGAATTATTGCAACTGTTAATGTTAATTATAAGGTGAGTAAACTCATGATAACATAATAATATATTGAAAAGTCAAAGATATTAGTTTATAGTAATAAGATAGATATATCTTTATATATTTAAGAGATTTCCACCATGACTCAAATTGACTCATCACGATTTCTCTGAAACCATAAGGCGTAGAGATTTGAAATATGGAAAGAATATTAATTTTTTCTGATTTTACGAAATTCCATTCGCAACAGTTTTTTTTATAATTAAACCAGTAATTCCTGTCGACGAAATCCGCCCACAAACTTGAATATCAGAATCTAAATGTGAGGCGTTCCTCCACAGTTCTATTTGTAAGAAATTTTCTGCCACCTACAACTAAAATCTAGAAAAAGCTTTCTTGCCTGGTTAAAGTCTTGAGTTTTCTTAGGTGTTAATACTGCTATAATTTGTCTTTTACAAATTTACTATTGTTTGACCTCACAGGACCTCAGGAGATGATGCTACATGCTATGCTGCTAGATGATGATCCAAAAAATTGTACAAGACACATAGTCTACATATTTCATATATATAGACACATTGTCATATTTCCGGAAAATATCGCCAATTCAAAAAAAAAACCTTTCGAGTTGTTTCCAGAACAATACAACATGGTTACCGTCATAATAAACGCATACACATTCCTAAAAAGCTGACAATACTCCTGAGTTTCCAGGTGTTCCAGGAGAATGTCAGGTGATACTTTCGCAACAATTTATCTACATTTTCGTGTGCGCATGCATTATTAGGACGCGTCTTGGTCTCATAGTCCATTTTACCTCATTCTCCGACCTTGTCAAGAGACGACTCAATAGTAGATGCAAATTTCTTCACAAGATCAGCTTTCTCTTTTGCTGTATATTTATTCTTATAGAATGTTCAATTTTGACATATATGTGTTCTATTTATTGAACTACATAAATTCACACGTTTATTTAGGCAAAGGATATAAAAAAGGGTACTAAATAAAAATCTCGTACAACAAAAACTTACAAAACTATATATTATATATATCTCGTCAATAACCATCGTAATGCGACATACATTTGCATATAAGCGTAGTAATTAAAACAACTAGAAACAATCATCAAATGATCCCCATTCGTAAAACATAAAAAAGTTTGCGGACTCGCTTCGACTACACAAAAGCACAATGAACCCTACTACTACGTAAGCTTTTCACGTTTCACCAAGAAATAATAACCTTGTGTGTCCCTAAATCTCTTTTTATGTGAAAATATAACGCTCTTTCAGATTTCACTAAGATAAGAAACAAAAACGTGGCCTGTCTGAATCAACTTATGTCCCGAGGCTGACGTAGAATAACATAAGTTCAGTATCAAAGGACCACTATCATATGTCTTGCCCCCGGGTATTAAATGCTTATTCATTTTCGAAGTTGCGAAAGTTATAGTGATAAATATTGTACACAGATGGCAACACATATTTTCAGATCAAATTGCTAATTGTGACCACTAATTTGAAAAAGATTGTTACCCAGATTAATCTTCAGAATGGGCTAATTAACATACACACACAAGTTTTTTCTCTGTCACTATGGCTCCATTAAACGTATGTCTAACTGTGAGCTGTATCTAGACTTACAATATATGTGGGGTGCTCAGAAATTTTGAGAAATTGAAATATTACCTTAAATGGAATAAATAATTTTACTAAATGTTTTCAAAGTAGTCTCCACCTGACTTTGTGTAGAGGCTCTATATAAAGTCTTATGTGTCTAAACCAGTTGTCGAAACACTTTTTCCAATCCGCCGCATATACCTCTTTTACCGTGCCTCGAACGATGTTAGCGCATCATCCGGCGATGAAAACTGGATACCTTTCAGTTGATTTTTTAATATAGGGAATACAAAGTAGTCACACTGTGATGTGTGTTTGTATGGCAAATATTAGTCAAATCCATGCAGCTTCTGCCAGAGATTCTAACGACTTTGTAAGTCTAAAGATTTTTATTTCCTTACTTCCTTTGTTGATAACTATACCAGATAAATATTCTCGTCTACAATGCAGACTACGTCTCGTAGCATGAAGTTACTCGTAGTCAACGATCGCCCATGTTGACGAGTGTCGTAGGCGTCACCTCAACATAACAGCTACGTGCCATCTACGCTCAGCGTGCCAGACGTACTTTTACTACGTGAAACAAATACCAATAGTCGTTTATATTTAGTACTATGACCTTTTCTATAGATAACTTCAGTCAGCTTGAAATCTGATAATAGCTTTATCGATTTAAATATAATTATTGTCAACAAGTCTGTTATTTATATCTGCGAATCACAGGGTAGGGGCTATAAATAAAACATTAATGAGAGAAATTTAATTCACGTTTAGTACTGGCAGCTGTCAAACGTTTTATAACATATTACTTTTAATTGGTGGCACTAGTCATTAAATGACAAAAAAAGAGAAAAAAGCTTAGAATTGGGATATTTTTAAATACTCCGTCTCAAGACTAATTTTTATCTTGGAAAATAAGGTATTTCCCAAGGGCAATATTTGAAAAGGCTAATGGTAGAGTGCTCATTTTCCTCAATTATTCTTTTAAGTTGAATACTCCTGAGTAAATTATAATTTTAGTAATAGATTGTTTTATTTATTTTAAACAAAGATTTCATTATCCTTTGCTTAAAAATCTGTACATTGGAATAATTTTAATTAAAAATGTAATATATAAAGATAATAAGTACGAAGCCAACTTACGTTTGGTTGTCAAGCATGTAGTTGTACAGGCATCTAAATTGTTGTTAATTATTAGTTAGGAAGAAAAGGAGCCTCCCACTGGCACCCTTTCTGTCCACTGTTCTCCTTATCGTAGCACTCTTCTGCTGATTTATGTCTTCTGTCTATTAATTTAGGCTACCGTATACCGCTAATAATATTCATAAGGCTCTAAAATTGTTTGATTTACGCTTTAGGCCTCTGTACCCAAAGAGAATATAAAAAATATATATCACAGCGTAACATAAAACTAAGTCGCTTTCCACTGTCTGCCTTATATGCATAGGGCAATGCTTAGACGTTTAAAATTACGCAACCGATTTTAGGCAATACAAAACAGATGACTGCAATTTATCAACAAAACGTAAATGTTTACACCTGGCAATCTTTATGTTGCTGCTGACTGAGAGCTGACAACCACACTTTTTTTAATTCTTGACATAATTTCCTTTAAAATGACTTACAATTTATTAAGAAAACATAATATGGGTGCAATTTACATCAGAAAATTAATTATACTAAGCTTAATTACAGGTACACGCAGCTGAATTTATATAAGCAACCTATGACTCATACATTACTGACTCCTTAAAAATTCATTTAATAGTACATTATTGCAAAGGCCAGGCAAATAGGCAATTGCAGGACGAGTATGAGTTTGATGGCCGAGCCGTAGGCGAGTACTTCACTAAATACGAGACAGGCAATTGCCAATTCCTGTCGAGGCATATGTAGGTCTATTCTCAAAAGAATGCAGGGAAATAAAACACACAATTTTTATATTATACATTAAATTTAATTTACCTTTAACTTCGCTGGAAGCAGGTTTTCCATTGTCAATTTGTGTTCTGATCTTAAATCTGGTGGAGTACAATCAATCTCCATTTCACTCTCTGTACCATTCGAACTCATTTTAATTATTATTAAATTTATATTTATTAAGTAGGTATGTAAATAACAGATCAAGACGAATTTCAAGCTTTGCCGCCATTTTTTTATCATCTGTGCCGACAGGCAAACGCATTTATGGCTATACAGCCACGTAAACGCAATTTGTGCTAAGCAAAGAGACTATGGTATTTTATTAGTTATTTATTCAAAAAGCACGTACCTGCAGAATCTTAGGCTATAACAATATGTGTGAAAGAAAGATGTACACAGAGTAGATAATATTAAATAAATCACACAGTGATTAGTGTCGGAGAAACTTTGTTTGTATTCATTAAAAGTTGTTATAAGATTAAATCGTTACAGTATGTAAGAATTATTAGAAGTTGTACACAATTATGTTATGATAAATAATAATTTATTAATAAAGAATGAGTGTTCAATTACAGTGGCTCAGGTAGTAGTTTATTTATTATTGTTTCATATTTTCTTAGTTATTTACAACTTCATATTTTACAACTTATCAATTCAAAATCAATTATTTTTATCATAATAGAATATGAGCTAATGGAATTTAATATCTTACGTCTTAATTTCAAGCATGCATCTCGATGAACCCCGAGCGGCACTGTATTGTAACGGACAGGCGTAGCTCTATCCGACAGGTGAACATCTTGGTCATATGGCCACGTCTACTCATAAAAAAAATATTCAGAAACAGAACTAGCGAAGAAGTATCAGAAGAAAAAATTTATAGATGAATTCTTAGGAACTATAAATTTAAGTAATCAGTTTGAGTACAAAATAAATAAGAGTTGATTCTTTACATTTTTGTTCATGTATTTGTATTTCACCACGGATATTCTCCTTGAGCTGATCGATGTTTTTCGGATTATTGCTGTAGACTTTGTTCTTGAGGTATCCCCACAAAAAAAAGTCAGGAGGCGTCACGTCTGGACTACGTGGGGGCCATGGGATATCACCTCTTTTCGAAATCAGTCTGCCAGGGAACATCTGTTTCACAACCGCCATGGAGTCATTTGATGTGTGACAGGTAGCTACGTCTTGTTGAAACCAAGTCCTAGAATTCACTATTCTTGAATTTTCAAGCTCTGGAGCCAAAAAACCTTCCAACATCGCAACATAGCGTTCGGTATTAACAGTGAGGTTTTGCCCCCGCGCATTTTCAAAGAAAAACGGTCCAATTCTTCCTCTACATTATTAGAGATTGCTGCCCATACTGTCACTTTAGGACTATGCAGTGGTTTCTGGTGCTTGAGTTTGGGATTCTCACTGTTCCAGTAACGACAATTTCGACGGTTTACGAACCCATTGATATGGAAGTGGGCCTCATCTGAGAAAAGGATATTGTCAAAATTGGAAAATCGATTAAGCATTTCATTAGCAAATGCGGGCCTTGCTCCGAAGTCAGACTCTTTCAATTCTTATGTGAACTGCAGCTTGTAAGGATGCAGTTTAAGATCCAAGTTTAAAATTCGTTGCAAACTTCGTCTCGATAAGTGTAAGACAGACGATCTCTTGCGAGTAGACATTTGTGGATCTCCTCGTACAGACTGCATAACTCTCTCAATATTGTCGTCGGTCGTACATGTTCTTGGACGACCTTTTGCTTGTGGTTTAAACGTTGAACCAGTCTCTTCAAAACGCTGTACCCATATTTTAATTAAATTAGCACTCGGAGCTTCACTAATTTGCCGTAGTCCATATTCAGAACAATATAAACGCCTAGTAACGATGTATGAACGAGAGTTCTCGTAAAATGCGCGCACGCAAAATGCGCGACGCTTCCCGTCAAAGTGACTCATAGTGACTAAAACTCCATGAGCCCGCCTACCCAACGATGCAGACTCCCCCCGCCCGCGCACGTTCTACCCCGCGAAAAAAAATGATGCAATATGCACGTTCTATTACGCCACCCTGTATATAATATTTTGATCATTTTCAAACAATACATTATACTTTCCCAATTCGATATAATTGCAAATTCTGAATGTGTATATGAGAGCTTATAATAAATTCTCGTTCTTATAATAAAAATATCTCTTTGAATACAAATGATATTATTGAAATTGATGTGCTTTTGTATGAAAATAGTCTGCCATTACAATAAAGGCGATATTGTATATAAGAAAGGGGCACAGGTGTGCGACGCAACGTAGCTGGGCCAAAAAACTCATATCCCTTGATAAAATAAAGGTATTTTGTGGTCGTTTCAGTTCTTTCTTACGCGAATGTATGTATGTTATAGGTATTAAGTTTTATTTGCTCGTGGGAACCATCACTACAGCTGAGTCCGTGATAATACTCATGAACATCTCGAAACTAATAAATTATTAAACTTGATAGTAATAGAATATATTAAGCCTGCAAAGATTTTTTCGAAGAGGACGACAAGCGAACGTTCCTAATGGTATGTGATCATACCAGTGGGAGGCTCTTTTGCACAGGATCCCGGCTAGATTAAGGGTACCACAACGGCGCCTATATCTGCCGTGAAGCAGTAATGTGTACTGTGTTTCGGTCTGAAGGGCGCCGTAGCTAGTGAAATTACTGGGCAAACGAGTCTTGACATATTATGTCTCAAGGTGATAAGCGCAGTTGTAGCGCCGCTCTTAAATTTGGGTTTTTCAATAATCCTGAGTGGTGCTGCATTGTAATGGGCAGGGCGTATCAATTACCCTCAGCTGAACGCCCTGCTCGTCTCGTCTTATATTTTCATAAAAAAAATCATCGCATCTCATACTCTCTTGTAACACCAGAAATATCACAAGAGCATCGATGAGCATCGTCGAATAAATGTACATTTAGCCGAAATTCTAGATATAAATATAGTTAAACTAGAAACTAATAAAATAAAATATGAATACGAGCGAGCATCGAACCCCGGGGCACTGTGGTGAGAGTCAACGGTACCTCTGAAGATCGAAAATGATCTTGTGATTCTTCTTGTGTTACATAAGATGTGCCGCGGTGATCAGACAGCATCAGGTATCCACATGTATGCTCGTTTGTCCTCCTTTTCAATAAATAGCAAAAGCGGAAAACGTTCATAAGAAATGTAGTACGTAAACATTCGATCATACATATCATATCAAATCAAAATCAGTTTATTCAAGTAGGTCACAGAAATGACACTTATGAATGTCAAAAAAATATTTTTTCTTATTGAATCTACCGGTACTTCGTAAAGGGTTGAGCTAATGATAAGAAGTAGCAATAAACTCATTGCCACTCTTTTATATCACGATTTACATTTTATAAGCGATTATAAACAAAAAAAATCTGAAGCCAAGCCTCCGGCAGCAGAATCATCCTGCCACCATAGTTCCACTTCACCAAACTACTGATTGGAATGGAGGAATTACTACAAAAAAAAATTAATTAAATAATATTGTTATAAATTTTATTTTCAATATTTAATTAAATCATAAATCACAAACTATTTGAATCTACATTTAATGTGATTCGACGATTGATCGTGAGTGACGATCAAAAGCGCTTAATATAAGCCTATTTGAATAAAGTATATTTGATTTATTTTCTATTTTTTAGTTGAATTTTATATAAAGTGTGCTTTTTAGTTTTTTTTAACTGTTATTTTTTATCATTTTTTATTCAAATTAGTGTAATGTCATCGATCCTCGATAAATCTACAAAGTTTGAACGAAATCTAGCCGTTTAAAGTGGGTCAAAATCGCGCCCAAAGAAGTCGGTTACAAACATACAAACATACAGGTGAAGCAAATATAAAGCGTATAAAAATAGATCATAGTTACGCCATTGGCACCAAAATACCAAGAGCGGCTAACCATGTCCTTTTAAAGTTTTCAATTATTATATATTTTACAGTCAGACTCATAAATAATTTATAAATATTGGTTTATATTAGGAAGAAGAAGCATAATTATTTTAACATCCCTACTACACTTATTAATTATAATTTCGCAGTGTTCCGCTAAAATATTTCCTATTTATCTCAACCTTGACCTTTCATTGCGCTCTGTATGTGAAATAAATTAATTTGAATTCCCTAGAAGAATTACACAAAGAAATTATAGGAATCATGGAGTATGTTTCTGAGTATCGCTGTTACTTTGTTAATAAATTGAATTAGTTTGCGTGTGGCCGCGTGACACGGTCCGAGCTGTGTTGCTACACAATAAATGTTCACTAGGACTGTTAACGCTACGAAGCTTGTAGTATGTGTTAATGAGAACTAACTTATAGAAGAGCACACTATATGCGGCCCGATTCACGTAATTTTACATGAGCGATATCGCAACGACATCTGTCGTTCACCTACGATTCGTATTCACGTGATTTAAATCGCACGTTCGAGAAACAATCCTATCCAAAAATCGCTAAAGCTTATTCACGTCATCTAGACGAACTTCAATCGTTGTGTCAGCGGTATTCTGCTATCTTTTTACAATCGGTTACCAACGATTTAATGTCAAATCGAACGTCTGAAAAGTCGCTGAACTGAAGTTAGTAATTTGCAGTTGTTGGCTGTTGAAAGTTTTTTCATAAACATCAGCTTGTCTTGGTTACTTTTGGATCTTTCTGAAAGGGAAGACCGGCGAAGCACTCAATGATGTTGAGTTATTCAAAAAACATATTTATTTTCCTCTTACTCAGGATGGTAGAGATAGAATAAAGAGAAGGTATTTATTTACCTTTACCTATGTTATTGGACTAATTAAATACCTTCTTAATTGTTTATATTGTAGGTACTTAATACAGCTTTTATGATAAAACTAAAATAGCTAAGTAATTCAAGCTGACGCACGGTAACAACCTTGTTCGAGCTCATTTTGTTTAATTGAACAAAACGAGACGAAAAAGAGTTACCTACACTTGGGCGAAAATCCAGTTTGACTTTGATGTACGGCGGTTTTTTTTATTACAACCATTCATTTTTAGCTTATTAATTTCTGTATAAAAATAATTATACCTTACCTTTTTACTACTCTACGGCTTCAAATATTGTTAGGTTGAGTACTAGTAACTGAGCAAAAGACTCTGATATCATAGTTAACATATTTAAAAGAATAAGGTAGAAAATAAGGAATAGTAAAATTAAATTGGCAATGTCCTATCGCAAGTCGTCGATAAGTCGCTGAGTTTCAGTCCTATTGAGCTGTCGTACTATCGAATCAGTACGTGAATACCAATTTTGGACCAAGTTTCAATAGGACGACTCCTGAACTACAACGAATTTTGGTTCGTTAGAATATACGTGAATCGGCCTAATGGACAGATGTGTATTAGTCCGTGCAATACCGCGACCACAAATATCTCTGTCGCAAATGTGAATCCTTAAAAGGCTTAAAGGTCCAGGTAACTAGACTTACCGGTGGGAGGTTCCTTTGCACAGGATGTCGGCTAGATTATGGGTAACACAACGGCGTCTATTTCCGCCGTGAAGCAGTATTGTGTAAGCATTACTATGTTTCGGTCTGAAGGGCGCCGTAGCTAGTGAAATTACTGGGCAAATGAGACAACATATTATGTCTCAAGGTGACGAGCGCAATTATTGTAGTGCCCTCAGCATTTTTGGGTTTTTCAAGAATCCTGAGCGGTGCCTTGTAATGGGCAAGGCGTATCAATTACCATTAGCTGAACGACCTGCTCGTCTCATCCTTTATCTTCATAAAAAAAATATTAGCTCCATAAATTGCACTAATTTTTATTGCTCGAAACACTTTCTTACTAATAAATTTCTTTATATCTTCCTTAACTCTACTTGGCTCAGTTAGTCGAGCTACAGTGAAGGTTGTTGTAATATGTGTAACTGAGAGTATCGCAGATGAGCGACATCACTATTGTGTTTGTTGATACACTGGAGCTTTGTTGAAAGCTTCACACTTTAGTCGGGCGTTTGCTACCCTTTGATAATTATTGTGCCGGTTCACCTAATCTACAGAGTTATGAATGTTGAACACACACAAGGTTTACCTTCGGCTTAGTTTTATTGATTCGAATTTTGTTTGTGGAATTTTAATGAGCCTGGTTGTACGGACAAAACCCTTTGTTGAACTTTTGTATTAGGTAAATTAGTTATTCACAATATAATATAATATTCAAATAAAGTTGAATTACGTTCACAATTATACTCTAATAATAATAATTTATTATATTGTTGGAAAAATATCAATGATCAAATGGCGGAAACTAATAAAACATTTATTAGATATTTTGGCTGGTTTTGACGTTTGATTTGGTCAAGATATGGAGCTGGAATAGATTGGATGAGGGCAGCACAGGACTGATCGTCGTTCAGATCTTTGGGGGAGGCCTTGGTCCGACAGTGGACGTCATCTCGCTAAAAATTAGATGATGAGTCTGGATCCTTTGATTTGATTAGGCAAAAACCACTGAGTAGAATTTAATGCGGTTTTCACCGATATATTTATAGGGGTCTAACTTGGGCACTATTTTACCGAAGACAAATATTGTATTCCTTGTCAATTCAATTCTTAATTATTCCCTATCAAACTCAATCAATCATCAAATTAATCTTATCAATTCTTAGCTATTTCGTAACAAATTAAAAATATACATACTTGATTCTAAATAACATGCGATGAAGCACACATAATAAATCTACTTGAGAAAAAACTAACTCAACAAAAAAGGTGGCGGTCTGAAGAGAACATATATTTAAAATGAAAAGACGTCTGTTCACTGCACTAATGTCAAACTTAAATAGCTATTTAAATGCACTAAAACTAACCGTACGTGTAGTGTTTGTCTGGAACAGTACTGCCACCAGATACAACATTTTACATTTTGGTGCTAAGTTACCCATAAAAATACCATATTTATATTATATATTTAACAACTTAAAAAAATAGTCAATAATTATTTCAAATCTTTAGCTACCGCTTAAGCTCCGTATTTTTAGTGAGAAAGTCTTTTATTTTACACGTTTAAGTTTCAAATATCAGTAGGTGTCATAGTATTTGAATAAAATCTATATATATAAAAATGAATTGCTGTTCGTTAGTTTCGCTAAAACTCGAGAACCGCTGGACCGATTTGGCAAATTTAGGTCTTGAATTATTTGTGGAAGTCCAGAGAAGGAAAAAATAGGAAAATGCTGCTAAATTAAATAAAAACATCAAATTTGTTTTGCCTTTATTGTGTCCATACATAATTTCTATGAGAGAATTTATTGACGCACGGTGTGACAGTTCTGCTGTGAAACAATTTTTTACGAATTTCATTACGAAAGCAGGGTGCATATTTTACGAAGTAATTTTTGATGTTAAGATATATTATTGACAAATTCATATGAAAACATAATTTTATTTATTATATACAGAACAACGTCTGTCGGGTCAGCTAGTGTTAGATAAAAATTGTTATTAATATGTACTAGTGGTCGCATAACTTTCATGCAATACTTACCATTGAAACGTCTCGTGTTTAAAAAAAAATCTTTAAAATAGCTCTAAAATTATGAAGTTGCCTCAATAATTTACATATCTCCTTGCAAATGAATCAACAATTCTTAAAATCATTGCATAGACGAGGTAGATATGTATGTATAGATATATTCGTCCTTTAATTGCATTCAGATGAAAAGGATTTCTTTGGCCATTTAAGATACAATTACTAGTAAATAAAACATTAATTTTACTCCAATTCTAAATCTACAATTCACTTTGTTAAACAATCAACTCAAAGCGCGCATCGGTTGCTCCCTTACATAAACATTAATTTGCATTTAACATTTTCAATGAGGTCACCGATATACAAGTTTAATATTAAAACATGTTCAATTTTCGTCTGAAATTAAATGAATTTGTGTAATGGCCAACAAAGGCGTTGTCCAGTCTATTAGCGGCATGCAACAGGTTCATTAGCTATTTCCGACAGCTCGCTACAACCCTAAACCTGGCTAGAATGTCGGAAGGCTCTATTACCGCAAATTCAGCTCAATATCACCATGTGTCGGCGCTGATTGCATCAATCTGTTCTGGATATCAAAATAGACGGGAACCTGAAACTTGACAAATAATTATTGTTCTACACGATATTAAATTGTTTTATTTGCCTTTTTGGTATATTTTAAATACAGTTTTGATTTTTTTATAATATCATATAATCATCCAAGCTTTGTCAAGCTTAGTATCAAATGTTTTTATTAACGTCAAAATCTACCACCAAATGGATAATATATGCCTCAGATCTGAGAAGAACGGATCCAAGAAACGCAACGGGCTTCTTTTATTTTTTGTCTTCGATCACATCCATTTGTCTGTTTGATGGTTATACTGCTTAACTGTTTCAGATGAAATTTAGTACTATAATTATTTTGTCTAAAAATTTGCTACAAATATATTCCCAAATTTTGAAGAATTCCCAAAAGAGAGAGCGGTTATAGAAATGGGCGGTACTACTCTTTGACTTTTTTTTTATAGAAAAGGAGGACAAATGAGCGTACGGGTGGGTCACCTGGTGTTAAGTGGTCACCGCCGCCCACATTCTCTTACAACACCAGAGGAATCACAGGAGCGTTGCCGGCCTTTAAGAAAGGTGTGCGCGCTTTTTTGATGGTACCCATGTCGTATCATCCCGAAAACACCGCTCAAGAAAGTTCATTCCACAGCTTTGTAGTTCGTGGAAGAAAGCTCGTTGAAAACCGCACTGTGGAAGACTGCCGAAGACTTTTGCCTATAGACCGAAAAGCCTTGGAGTAGTATCGCATTCAATAAATGATTGAGTGAATAGTATGGCGAGGCAAAAATTGAGTAATTGTGACCAAATTATTTTGACACAAATCAACGAGATGCGGGTTATATTTCGCCTTTTGACGTCATGTCCGTAGGTGGAATTCGGGTGAACCGTTTCAAGCCGAACAACTCTTACGAACATTATCCATGATATATACGGTACGATATGCCGTCATCGATTCATTGTAGGCGGTCAGATTGTACTGAACCCCTCCAGAGGTGAAAGTATTGCATGTGAACAATTTTTTCACTTTAAATTGTAGAAGGCGGTGGCTTGACCTCCATTTAAAGCGCAAAAACTTCTATGATTTTGCCTTACTGAGCACATCAAACTTTTGCAATTTCATGTCCCTCTGTTTCAAATGACTACGGAACTGAACGTAGCAGCTATAATTTACGTTACCAATAAGAAGACATTATATATTATTGATGTGTATTTATTTTGAAATAAGTCTATTCAAAATTTTTGCCATTAATAGAATATAAATGTAACAGTAGTAACCGTTATGCCTTAAAATTTTTTCATCAGTAAAAATAATATTTGTATACTTTTCACCATGTGTATCTGGACATCAAGCATTTTAATCAAATTGCTCTCCTTAACTGTAGAGAGTGATTTTGGGGCATGTTCTGTATATCGACGATAAGCACCATGCTTCAGGTCTTCTTTTATGATGCGTGAGAGAGTCCTAGCGGGAATCTTCATTTCTCGCGATAAATTTTTTGTTTTCTTATTCGGAATACTTAAGGATTTTTGTGAGTTCTGACTTAAGGCTGGGGACCGAGCCTATAGCCTTGAGGAATCGAGCGGAGCTAGGTTACCTCTCGAATATAAGATCGCTACGCTTTTAATTCAGAATTAGAAGTATTTTTAATTTATAACAAATATAATACAATTTTATTTTAAGCTAGCTGACCCGACAGACGTTGTTCTGTATATAATAAATAAAATAATGTTTTTATATGAATTTGTCAATAGTATATCATTATATCAAAAATTACTTCGTAAAATATGCACCCTGCTTTCGTAATGAAATTGTTTCACAGCAGAACTGTCAAACCGTGCGTCAATAAATTCTCTCATAGAAATTATGTATGAACACATCAAAGGAAAAACAATTTTGTTGTTTTTATTTAATTTAGCAGCATTTTCCTATTTGTTCACCTTTTAAACCTTCTCTGGACTTCCACAAATAATTCTTCACCTTGGCCTTGGCCTTGGCCAAAATTAGCCAAATCGGTCCAGCCGTTCTCGACTTTTAGTGAGACTTCTTCTTCTTCTGCGTGCCTCTCCGACTAGCGAAGGTTGGCGGTCAGCTTTGTAGTTTATAACTAAGCCGACGACTAGGGAATATATAGTGTATTGGACTCCCGTTGCCTTCTACACCAGACATTTTGGAGAAGATTAAAATCTCAAGGCCGCTGCCTACCTCCTCCGACCAGAAGTTCGGTCGGGTGTATGGTTATACCGCCATTGCTCGGTCGCCAGAGCCTCGTCAGTTCTCCAGCAGGGGGCACCACGATACTGGGCATCGTCGTACGAGACTAACGAACAGCAATTCATTTTTATATATTTTGTTGCTAAACAGTTAATAATTTTTCATATAATTTTTATCTAGATAGAATGATTAACGCGGCTCCAACTTTAAAAGTAAGCGGTACTTTGGTGATTCTTTTTCGCAATGTCTAATCAAGGTATGAAATGTAAAGAAAAAATGAGTTTTCTTATTCTGTAGACATCTAATTATTTTTGATAAAATAAAAGCGTTATATAAACTGTTAAGAAATAGTTTCAATTATGAGATATTTTGGCGATTTCTTAGGATAGCGGCCTTAACAGCATTAGTTTTTAGATTTAACAGCACGTGGCCGTCCGATCTTATATGTTATGGAGCCGTCTCATAATTTATATATGTTATAAGACTTATATTTGCATAACAAATTCGGGGACTATAAATTAATTTAACGTTCCACCTACAAGGCAGTATTACCATTTACGACATGTAAGCCTTCTTGATATATTCAAAGCATAGTTAATTAAAGTCGCTACTAGCAAATTCATGAGGAATGCTCTCATAAACATATTATTTAACTAATTTACAGAAATACTGTATATTCTGCTTTGGTATAGTAATAGTTCAAGTGTTTCTTTATTATTTTGAATGCGAACTATGTTAATATTACACACTATTTTGCATTCTTCTAATTTTAGGGCTAATTTTTAGGTAATTGGTAATTTAACTAAAGGGAACAATATTACTATGATCCCACCGCCGGTCTGTCCGTACATTTATCTATCAGAGGGTGAGCCTCTTAAGCCAAAATTGTAAGTTTAAATTTGAACAATCTTTGCCATAACTAAATTATAATAACAATCATGAAAATTTAAAAAAAATCTTAACACTTCTCTTGTATGATGGAATCTAACGTGTGACTCGCACTTTTTACATACATATACATAGATTTTTGATATTTTTATAAATGATATTTTTTATACTTGTTCCCATGAAAGTGGGAGGCTCTTTTGCATAGGATCTTATCATATCAGGAGCATTATTGTGATACGGCTTAAGGGCGCCGTAGGCAGTGAAATGTCTCAAGTTGACGAGCGCAAATGTAGTGCCACTCAGAATTTTTGAGGTTTTTCAAGAATCCTGAGTGGCACTAATGAGCAAGGCATATCAATTACCATCAGCTGAAAGTCCTGCTCGTCTCGTCCCTTATTTTCATAAAAAAAAAACGGTGTAGCTCATGTAACATAAATTAACCCTAGCGACATCTCTTTCAAGCTGATAACATTCTTGAATACTTACATATTCTCAAGCATGATTGTGACACTAGAGTACTAAATATAAATTGGAATATTGGTCTTGAAATCTCGAGTGATGTCCGATTTCACGGTCAGCTGGCAAGGAAAAGCCAAATTGGCTTCGATTGAACTGGCAGTCATCAAAGAGCGAGGTAATATATTCCCACACACTAGTGCTCCAAAAGGCACAATTCCAGCCGTATACGGAGTATTGTCACACATCTGGAGTCTCAGTTTGAACTATTTGACCGCGTGTAATACAGAGCTGCTCGAATTGTCTGGAATTCAGTTCCTGTTAACGACAAGATCCCTTGGTGTTGCGTAGAGACGTTGCTTCATTATGTGGGTTATCCCGCATCTATCACGCGGAGTGGTCCGAAGAGCTGTTTGATCTGATTCCTGCCGCCCAAGTCCACCTTCGCACGACACGACGCAAATTAGGATATCATACCCACCATCTGGATGCGTGGCGTCCACAGTGCAGTTTTCAAGGAACTTTCTTCCACGTACAACCAAGCTGTGGAATGTTTCCTTGTGCAGTGTCCCCAGGATGATACGTCATGGGTACGTTCACAAAAAGCTTTTTCACCTTCCTAAAAATAGTGAATTATCTCGTAGATTTACCCAAAGGACTTTTGGTGTTACAAGATATTATGGAACAGACTCATCAGTGATCTTGTACTGTACGCTCGTTTATCATCATTTTATATAAAAAAAGCTTGCTGGCGGTGGAAAAAGACAATTTTAGGTTTATTACATTATCCAAATGTTTTGAGTTTTCTTTAGTGTTTATTCCACCAATATTTGTCTTTTTACCAATTCCACACGTGTTTCGCCTCTACACGAGGCATCCTTAGGACATATTGACTCGCTAAAATCTGGCACGAGACAAATTCGTGTCGAATTGTTTAAAAGGTGGAATTAACTCTAAAGAAAACTCAAAACATTTGGATAATTATGGATTTCCGCAAACGGATTTCAATAAATTTTATTTATTACAATACAATAAAATAAAAATGAAGGCCTGTATTGATTTTATCAATTATACCTTTATTAAACTTTATAATGTTTAAGTATTTGAATTTTTATTTTGTGTAATATTTTTTCGTGTCCTTATGATTTTTATAAATAGCACGCTAAGTGAAATAGATCACGCTGTCAGCCACAGAGTTTATCATAATTATTTTAAGCTTAGCTACAGATAAGCGAAATTCAAAAAATAAATTACGGACCATATTTTCTAAGGTTGAGTATTCCAGCTCGTCCTGAATACTTATTGTATTAATCTTAACAAACAGACAAAAAAATAACTTTTCATTTCAATTTTAATCAGCAAACTAGTAAGTTTATGGTTCTGTGTCGAACTGTTTTTTTTTTATGGAATATATATATAATATGGAATAGGAGGACAAACGAGCGTACGGATCACCTAGTGTTAAGTGATCACCGCCGCCCACATTCTCTTGCAACACCAGAGGAATCACGAGCGTTGCCGGCCTCTAAGGAAGGTGTACGCGCTTTTTTTGAAGGTACCCATGTCGTATTGTCCCGAAAGAAACGGTTTTGTAGTTATAATGCTCGATATTATTGCCAGCCCAAATAAGGTTGAACATTATTTAAACTTATTAATTGTAAATATTCCTCTGTCTAGTAGTTGTCGTCTTCCAGCTTATGATGATGATAAAGAATTGTTAATATGACCAGTGCTTTTGCGTACAGAATGCATGGTTCGGTAACAACATCGATTGATCAATGAAGGAAACTTAGGTGAAAAATTTAAAGGTTACTATTATGTGAGCAGGACTAATTTTCTTACGCTACGAACTAATGACTTTCATTTATATTTAACTAGCTGACCCAGCAAACGTTGTATTGCCGTTATTAAAATCGCGATACAAAAGTAACTGTTGATCGTAGATGGGTGAAAATTTGAAGTTGTATGTATATTTTAATGCTGATTCATAATCAAACAAATTTAAAAAAAAATGTAAAAAAAATTAAAAAAAAAAATGTGTGGACCACCCTTAACATTTAGGGGTATGAAAAAAGATGTTGGCCGATTCTCAGACCTACTCAATATGCCCACAAAATTTCATGAGAATCGGTCAAGCCGTTTCAGAGGAGTACGGGAACGAACATTGTGACACGAGAATTTTATATATAAGATAAACATAAACAATAGATTATGAAAACGGTAAATTTTAAGGGTACGCCACTATTACATGATCAGGGCTAATGTAATGTAATCTAACACTAGCTAACTTTTCACTTTCTTTATATTTCACACGGATGTACAATGTAGTGTTATCAGGATCTTATTGGTATATCCGTAAACCTCAAATTCACTGAATATAATAATCCTTTATACATAAAAATGTATGGAATAAATTTTATATCATAAACATTATACATTGTTCAGATGCCAATAGAATTTCGTCGCAAAAATATTCTTATGTAAAAGATTATTTTCATTGTATAGCTTTACCTTTGGCCTTACACTGGGTACAAGGCGAGATATATTTGATCGTAAAGGGAGCGGACGGCATACCTGATATGATATAAGTGATAATATAACACAGTCATATCGCCGTAACGAATTACAAGTTAACTTATGCGTCATGCATCCATCACCCAGATACTTAAGAGGAAATATTAGCTGAGGCTTTTTTAGATTTAAGAATACTAAAAAAATAGCACGTTTCATCAGTGCAATAAGGATAACAGCAGCTGCGACAAATATAGTGAAGAAATAACTCAAATATCAGAGTTTTATTTTCAGAAATTTTAAGATCTTTTAAAAATACCCTCAAACGCATAAAAGGCATTTATTTTCACAAAATTGATTTTTTTATAATTCTTTTTCAAGTCGTTTCTAATATACTAGATACTACTACCGCTTCGGAAGCAAATGGCACTTACAAAATTAAAAATATAATTAAAAGGAAAACAGGAGGACACAGATAGTAATGATATTGATCTTATTAAAAAATTATTTTGATCTAGGATGAAAACCCAAGTAGAAAAGAGTCGTTTGTATGGAAGAATGGGCACGTATGGTTCATCTCAAATACCGTTATAATTCAGTATTAGTGAAGGTAGTAAGTATTACCATGTCATACCAATCTGCACATTTCTTCCCAAATTATTCTATCTGGAATGATTATATTATGTGCAAGCTGTTTTGGAAGAGGGGTTAGGGGATTTTTTCCGATTCCTGCTATTATTGTTATGTGAAACTCTGTAAAATCTCAAATAGATGTCTGGCAAATTAAATGCTTAAAGTTCCTATACGACGCGAAGTTTTTGAGGTAAAAAGTTATGTACGTAATTATTGCAGTATTCGTGTGCCTGAGGCAATTTTTCATCGTTACGGAGAGAATCCAGCAAGCATAGTCCTTGACTTGTCCATATAAACTTTCATCATCTGACAACTCTGCCGGTGATATCACATCACTATTAAGAAAAATTCCTTCTTTAATGCTTTATTTTTGTAGTATGTTTGTTCCTACTTTTTCTGATATAAAGTATCATATATAATTTGTCAAACCTGTGGTTTAACTTGGGCAAAGAATACATACTAGTACCGGGTAAGAATCTACATCATCGATTCTTACATTAGTTAAAAATTATTTTATGTGTGTCGCAAATTTGAGTCTTAGGTCTTTGTTCCGTTTGGTGTCGAGACACTTTGCCCGTGGGGCCCAGAGGCGCGGAGAATGTACAAAGTACTAACTACGAGCCTCAATAGGGATACTGATAACCTAAGCGCTGGCAGCTATTTCGGTCAACGGATCACTAAGCTATCCAAGGCGGCAACGCTGCCAGTATTCTTCGTACACTACCCGGAATGACAGTTTTTTTTTTCTGATGCGGGACGTTCATCTATTTTGCGGATACTCCGTACCGATATTTATTTATTTATTTATTTTAAGTTTAATTAATTATTAAGTTTTAATTAAATTAAATTAATGATTTATGATGATTATTATTACCTATGATAACATTAAATTAAGTTTTAATTTAATGTTATCATAGGTAATTTGTTATCTTTTTAAAGTGATAACCCTCACTTCTAGTTGAACAAAGCATACAAGATTTTATGACGATACGTCATTCGAAGGTCAACTTAGTTGGTAGAGCACTGCCATGGAACGCCAGAGGTCGTGGGTTCGAGTCCCGCATCGTTCATAAAATTTTGTTTTCAAGTTTTATTTGTGTAAGATTTTTTTTGTCTTGTTTGAATAAATATATTATTCTCCATTGTCACTGTGTGAACTGATTAAAATAAAACAAGGCGTTTATTATTATTTGAAGCCTACTAAGTTTAATTTTAATTTTATACTGCTTTTTTAATAATTAATTAGATTGAACCATATTCTCGGAGCTCATTTTCTAATAAATATAGTCAGTGTTATCTTCATCTCTTAATAACTATCAAAGTTAATAAGGTTAACCTTTTCTAGGTAAATTATAAAACAAGCTCTGTTCACAAGCCCCTTGGTTGTAATTCAGAGAAGCTGTAAACACCCACGCTTGAGGGATCGTGAGGCTAACCATACCTTCTATATAACTACATTAACTACAGCGAAACTTTTTTCAATCCATTAACTCTGCCTAATGTATATTAACTGCCTAAACTATTCTTAGTAGCATAAAACGATCGCTTAATTCTAATAAATATATATATATATATATGATGCCAACTCCCAGAGTGGTTTTCAGAGATTAAGGGACTACAGTAGCCACATAGCTTTGACATACTTTATTCTTCGTCAGTGTTCTTCGTCTCACAACAACTCTTTCAACCAAGTCATATTTGGTACTCGTCAGCTTTCGAGGCTCTTTTGAGTAGAATTATCGAATTAACAATCACATCTGGGATGGGTGCTGGGTACGTGGTGCGTTCCACAGTCATAAACCTTAATATACTCTCCTAGAATATGCAGAGCACATGCGTCGATTGATGTTTAGATCTTTTAGAATGGACTAATAACTATCTATGGGATGCATAGCATGCGCCGCACATCTCAAAGGCGGTCAACATGTCCTCACCAAGTCGAGTCTAGTCTGAAACATGTCCACTTATGTCTGCTTGAAAATGTTCTAATCTCTCCATATCGTTTCCATCTGACTCGTTTCTCTTCGCCTATCCAGGCTGAACTCTATAAAATAAGAATGCACTTAATGTTGCATTATCCTTAAATATCTTGCCTTCGATCATCATTTTTTTTTCCTATTGGGTGTTTTTGTCCTTCAGATTGTATAGCAGCATTCGTCTCTTTCGGAATCCAGTTTCCTGCTGCATGGCTGGTCAGCCATGGCCTGACAAGTCCATCGGAGTTGAGGTTATTATTAGCTTCGCCATCAATCTAAGTGAGAGCTGCTTTTTCACCAACGTAATCTGTCACGGTCTCTGATTCACCACAGCGATGAATGAAGTGGAGCTTCTGCTGACTGCCTTTAGTCGGTGCCTGTGCCTCAAGTGCAAAAGCTTGAGATAATCTATGTCTTGGAGGTGTCCGACTTAAGCGTAAGATCAGGTGGTTTTTAGGCATTCCAATCATTCTTCCTAAAAAAAAAAGAACTAAGTTGTCACGAAACAACTCAAATATTCCCAATAAAGTTTCACGTAATTATATGATTTTAAGACATAATCTGTACCAATTTAAATGAGCTCTCACTTGACTTCGGAGAATGAATAAAACCCTTTGTTGAACTTGTTTGTACCAATTATGATAAACTTTTTATTCATAATATTATGTTCAATAATAACCAGAATTTTTTTTCACCAACTTCAACATTACACTAGAAAAGTCATCTTAGGCAAATACTTCTTAATCTTATGTTTAAATTCTAATAGAATTGTTTATTTTTACATTCTCTCTAAATATGCAATTATGTCTGTGAATGTGTTTGTCTATTTGACCTTGTTTGTCTATCTATCTTGCTCTACAATCATTCAGTAAATTTTAGTAATTTGGATTATGTCATGAGCTCATTGGCTATACTGTGTTTCAACATTAAGTTTACCTACCTAACTATAAAATCGAATAATAAGCACATTATATAAATAAAAGAAGCTACCTTAAAACCTAAATATAATCACCAACTCGAATTAATAGTAAATTGATATAAGTTGTTCGCAGATAGTTATTTTGAGGGCCAGTAGATATTTATAGTTTCGATCCATTAGTGGGTTTATTCGTAATACTTCGGCCAACTCTTGCAACAATGCTCTTCAATGACATATCTGCAGATATATTAGGTAACACGCACAGAATAACACATCTCCTGTTTATTTGAAGCATTTTCTTAACTAAGTATAGGAATTTATCATTCCAGTATCAGATGTCTGGTTTAATTTAAAAGAGTATCTTTCCACGGCCTCGCGGCTTCTCAGGGCAACAGGTGAGACGCGCGGCGCATGCGCGGCGCCCAAGTCGATACCTCTCCACCCACCGCACGACGGCCCTTTCGGCCTTTTTCATTCACACTCGTTCACATTCACTTTAACCCTTCCGGTTCTAAAATATCCCGACTATTTTTACTCGCCAATATTAGGCTAACAATAACATAGTCTGCCTTTATATAGCGGGGATGAATAATAATAGCCCCGTACTATAAATAATTATTATTTTGTGTGTGGAGGGATTTAACGTGCAAGCGTGGGAGTGGTTTCATAAGCCGTCTACGTCACGTCCGGTACATCGATGCCAAGCTGTAAAGCTCGCTCAGAGGAAACCGTGTCAAACAGCGGCACGGCACGTAACACGTAAAACGGGCAACAACCGCCCGAGGCTTATTATATTGACAAACGACTTCACAGCGCGTGCAATAATCAACCAATTGATACTTCACATAGCCTGCTGCCGAACTGAACAACCACTTCACTGATGTTCAAAGATAGCTTCGTTAATAATGTCAATGTGCTCTCTGGAACGCACGTAATTTATACTAGAAAATTCTAAATGTCAGCATAGATAATAGAGTTAAAGTGCACAAAGCTTCACTATATCGATAATTTGTTGGTTATGGTATATACGGAATTTAATATATGATAGTTTTTATAATTTTTTTACCTGCGTCAGATGAATATATTGTGTCGCCTTTATTCAAAATTACGGCTATGGGTTCACTTTAGTATTTTCGTTTGACCTTTGATTTGAATTCATTCATTCATGAGGAATAATAAAGTTTATTAAGCAGGCTTTACCTACGCCATTTATAACCTAGGTCCTAAAGAAATTAACATCTTGACTGTTGCTTCTCAATATTATATTCTTGATAATGGAATGTATGTACATAAGCACTTAAGTGAATTTGCTAGAAACTGTCATAACCATAATGTTAATACCAGTAACAGACATAAACTTATAATGCCTAATACTTGGCTAAGTCGAGTAAGGCTTTTGTGGGACGATGTTATATGCTTTTAGAACAAGATCCCAGAAAATGTTTAAAACAAAAGTAATACGAAATAATTAATTTTAATTGTGCGATATTACTTTATAAACATAATATTTATTACGAAAAAAAAAGCCCGCTGAGTTTGTTGTGTCATTCTTCTCAGGTCTGAGGCATTCTTTTTGAAATGGGTGGTAGTTTTTGACTTTCGCTATAAATAAAAATATTTCAATTGGAATTTGAACCTCTTTAGTAAAGTAAGTCGGAAGAACAACGGTCCCGAACAGATTTACATAAATACAACGGTCTACTTCCGTCTTAGCCGTCCGAGATGTCTTCTGCCGTATCTGTAATAGGAATTGTTCATATTCCTTTACTGTTCTGACTATTTGGATGTGTGGCACTCGTCAGTATTTCTTTCAGACTTTCGAAAATATTTCTTCCACGTATAAATAAACTGGATTTTCATGCATGATAGCGTGAAGTCGTTACATTACTTTAAAATGTATGCTCTTGTGATTCTTCTGATCCGTGACAATCAGATAACCTGGATTCCATTCTCATTTATCCATATAGTATAAAAATATAACAATCTATCGGAAGAATGAATCACCGAATTATGTAAAAGTCATCAAGTTCAGTTAACACGTTTGTTGGTTGATGACGAACATAAAAAAAGATTTAGACGCGACATTCTTCGTCCGTTTGGGCTTTATGACTAGCCTTTATCGTCGCCTGTAATATAAACTTTGTTTTTAAATAGATATTACCTGTACAAAGTCACTTTTACACGTCCCAACGAAACTATATAATTTAAATCATCAATAAAATTATCATCTCGTATGATCACAATTTTTTTGTGTTTCAAACATGTTTCTAGGAAATTCGTAGGGTATGAATTATAATGTGCTTTCTTCTGCCTTCTCTTCAATCTTGAGATTGGTTGGTTGGCTGGATAATTAATTACCCACGTTACCATATCATCATCATCATACTCAGCCGGAAAACGTCCACTGCTGGACAAAGGCCTCCCCCAAAGATTTCCACGACGATCGATCCTGCGCTGCCCTCATCCAACGTTACCATATACCTGTCTTGAAATCGTTACTGTTTCGTAATATGTTCGAGTTGCGTTGGAAAGTGAAACCGGTAGTAGTGTCGCTTCATAAACTTTTAAATATTATTATTTTTGGTTATTCAGTAAGTATTTTGTAACAAATCATTTTTATCTGCGTATTCATATAATCCTACAGTTATTGTTTATTGTGCTGTTTTATTTAAAATATATTAATTTTAATCTATAAAAGACATACAAATTTTATATCATCATATATATATCATCATATATAGGTGGTATTAAAAACCGGTCAGTTGTTAGAACTTACCACACAACTGTATCTATTAAGCGTGACAGTCACGCGATTTCAGTGCGTTTTCCACATCCCAGTAGTGCCCAACGTATCCTCGATATATTATTCTAATTATTCTAAATATTCCGGTATTCCTAAGTTGTAATAAATCTGAAAATAAAATTTATGAACGATGCGGAACCTGCAACCTCTCGCGTTCACTGAGCCAACCGTTTGAGTGACTTTTCATTGATAAATCTTGTATATCTTGTTCAACTCTCAGGTTTCGGCTTCATCTACAGGATCTTCTTTTCAGTAGATAACCTGCTTAATATTTGCATATTAGAAAATTGACTTAAGATGTCGCTCTTTCAAATCTAAACTATTTGCTAGTTGTTCGTTCATAAATTTTATTTTTATCACTTTAAAAAATAACAAATTGTAATAAATCGTTTTATACAATTGTGAGTGTTGTGGCTTTTAAACTGAAGTGTTTGTTGCATTGATATTTCAAAGCCAATTGATTTTGAATGGCAAGCTATCAAGCCCGTGTAAAACTAACTGCATTCGTGGATATATATTTTTTAGTTTAATAAAATATATTTCTAAATATTCTAATAATATTTTTAAATGAATTTTTTATTTATAACTTTGATTAATATTTTTGAAGTGAAATGATCGAACGATGTTCATTAGCCGTATCCTCTCCAAGCACAGCATTGCGAGCATCTGCCACACAACCTCGAACTCATATTCGAAAATAGCCTTAATTTCCAATTTACCTTTATAATTTTAACGGAATAAAGATACAACTGAAAAATCAAACAATTTAATGCGTAATTAATAAAATCTAAATCGGTGTATTGGTTATATCAAGAAAGTGTTAGTGGTATGAGTTAGATACTAGATTAGAACTCGGACATTGAAATCCCCTTAAACGATGGAGCTCTTTAGAATTTTAGTAACAAACACAAATAAAATACACGAGTTGATAACATTATTATTATTGTTGGAGGGAAATAAGCACTTAAAGCTGTAGATCTTTTGTGCACCTTACAGGTGCTTGGAGGCACGCTCTAGCGATGTTATGAGGCAGTTGGGCAACGTTAAGAAAAAATTTCCGCCAGTCTAATTTGTATCTAAATCACATCCTCCTGGCCTATGACCTTTTAGAGGCGCAGTATCCTCAGTGGACACAGGTGGGGTAGGTCCTCACCTAGATATTGACGGTCTTGAGGCAACCTGAATCACATCATCATTAGCCTCACATTCCAGAAGGATGTGTTTAGAATTCTCGTAGGCATCTTGGCAAAATCTACATAGAACGGATTCACTGAGGCCTTTTTTTGCAAGAAGCTGTGAGGGTTCGTAGCTGTCTCCTGGTTTGATTTATGCAAACCTTTGCCTGCCTCTGATTGTAGCCGCCTAAGACCTTTTAATGAAAGCCAGAAAGTTGATAGAAAATCCTCTTTATTGGAATTCAGTTAATAATAAATAGATACAAAATAAAATCACAGCGAAAACAGCAGATCATATTCATTCAACATTATTGTAATGTTTCATACAAAAATATTCACATAGTCAAAAAATAATTAAGAAAAATAATATTCGTTCTCAGAAGGGCATCTTATTACTTCACGGTGTAATTTGAACACAAACCTACGCAATAGAAGTTTACTAAACTCATTTCACAGTTATATTAAAAATACGGACCGAAATATAAGGTGAATTGTTGAAGGTACAAATATTAATATTAAAATCAAGTTTTTTCATTGCTAACTCTATTTGCTTTCGCCAAAGCTGCGTCGTCAGATACGAAAATTGTAACTTCTAATTTAAATTTAATTGAACCACATCAATGTAGATGTGGAGTTCAGATTGATGCTCCTTGGCGTCACGGGCTATCCTGCCTAAAATCGGCAGACTGTATCAGTCGTCATGTCAGTATTAATGAATTCATCCGCAGGGCATTTGCCGCTCTTAATATACCAGCTGTTTTCATGCCAAATGGTATTACCCGCCGCAATAGCAAGCGTCCTGGCGGAATGACTCTGGTGGATTGGGCACGGGGAAGGGCGCTGGTGTGGGAAGCGACTTGCGTCGATACTCTGGCTCCTTCTTATGTCCAAATTACGTCAGTTGGTGTTGGAGCTGCTTCTTCGACTGCCGAAGACAGCAAGCGTCGCAAATATGTCGATCTTAATGATTCTAACATCTTTTTGCCGTTTGCTGTCGGGACACTTGGTTCGTGGGGCCCAGAGGCACGGTAGTTTTATTTACGGCTGTTTTTATTATGAGTACAACTGTTTATTGTTAATGCATTGTCTTATTAATTGTTGATGTAATATTTCATTTTATGACCATACATTTGTTTTTACCATTATATATAAATACATGCATATATCTGCATTTAACCAGATGGACTTTTGTATGGATCTGACATTTTAGTTTGACGTACACAATTTTTTAATGATTATTAAGAAAAAGAAAGACAATCATCAGTGTTACTAACGATCTGGGCAACGCCATTCTTATTTCCGTGTGACCGAAACATGATCTTCATTCCCAAAGACTTAATTTATTTATTATTATATAAACTTGTAAGCATACAGCTTTACCCATAGCGTTTACAAGTTAGTCCCAGAAATACAAATAAAATAATAAAATAAGATTTTAAATTAAAGGTAAAAGAATAATGATAAAATATTACATAAATATCAAACCTATATAAAATCAAATCATGTATGAAGCGCCAAATAACCAAATAAAATAAGCAAGACTTTAAGAAAGTTAGAAAAGCTAAGCGAAACTATTGTTACTGTAACCGATTTTAATCGACAATTCGTAAACAGTCAGCCACGCTTAACATTAGCTTTCAATCAAAATAGGGTCTAGCCATGTCTTCGACTATCCAGAACAATCAGACAAAAGCAAAAATATTAATTATTATTTCATTTTATTAAAAGATGTTTCTTTCAAATTCTTCAGTTTTATTTAAACTCATACATGTACCAATAGATAGTCTATGCTTAAATCCTATACATATAAACTTAAATCAAGACTATTGCGCTGTTGGTAGCCGTGCCAAATTACCTGTTCCTGGTCATAGATGAAGCCGTATCACTTGATATTGACTCAGCTCGATAAAATCTAGCATTTGTACGGGACATCTTTGTGGTTAACCTACTTACACGTTTTCTAAAGCGAGGTCAATTAAGTATTTAATATGTATTAGTTTTATCTTATATAATTAAGATTTGTTCTGGGTTTATATAATACTGTATAAAATTAGTATTTTTACAGTATTCAGTAAGCAATTACTATTATTTTATACATATTACGGAAACCGTATGAGAAGAAAAAAAAATGCGTGCGTACAAAGTACGATTAAGTGAAATGAAATTTGCATGAACCTCTAAACTGCATATGAAGTCCTGGTACATGTTGCTAGGATGACACATGATTTCAACCTGCATGAAAGACATTACTATCACTGCTACCATATTTATTTTCTCCTGGTGTCTATGTAGTGATACATCGTGCGCATGACGTCAGAATATACTAAGATATACTTGTGTCATACATAAGACAATCTCTTCTTCAACTGTGATCGCCTGGTACTAAAACACTGTATAATACTTCCTATCTCATTTTCTCCCACGTTGAATCTTATGAATTTATGTCTGTCTTTTTTTACTGTCGCGCTTTTACGTTTCATCGACTTTAAAATCACAACGATGCTAAAGTAGTTTTCACTTCAGTAACGGAATTCTTCTACGGAAATGTTCTATAG
Source organism: Leptidea sinapis (assembly GCF_905404315.1). Lineage (NCBI taxonomy): Eukaryota > Metazoa > Arthropoda > Insecta > Lepidoptera > Pieridae > Leptidea > Leptidea sinapis. The sequence goes on from NC_066289.1 coordinate 1,191,408, forward strand.
AACTTCTATGGCCATGAGTCTGTAAGACAGTGGGATGAATGTCACACAACGCAATAGTAAGACAGTTGCATGTATTACTACTACTGATAATATAAGAAACAAAATGACCGCTATTAAAATTAAGAAAAATGTTTATTCACAAAAGTATTTAAGGAGTATGTAGTGTTATATCTAGGAAGATGTTATGGAACCATTCGGGTGTATATAACAGAGTTATACACGACGCCATTTACATTATCAGTAGCTATTTTCTAGATCCGTCAAAATCATAATACTAGCACGACGAACAAACGTAAACTCGTTATGCCACTCGGTTTAGCCGAGTTAGTAAGTCTTTTGCTGGGAAATGTAAATGTTTTTTACTACATGATCACAGAATGTACAAAATATATGTGTCACGAAATTTTATGCGGTAAATAAAGGTTAATATTATATAAATTACATTCTTAATGTTACCACAGAATTACTACACACAGTTACTATAGTTGTGAAAGTGACGAAGACTTAGGCTATTTAATTAATAAATTTTATTATAACGAAATTTTATTTAAACTTGAAGTCCCAAGCCTATTCTTCTCAATTCTGAGAGGCATAAATTTTCGAATAGGTAATTTTTGACGGTCAATAAGTGACCCAAATTCCTATTTTGAATAATTTAATTTAAGACTACCCTCCGAATTCTAGGAGTCTCAATACGTAATCCGTGATCAAGTGTGTTTTGTCACTGTCTTCATAACTGTGCATGTAGGAGACAAAATACAGATGAACACGGAATGCGCTTATAGAGCGTAATATAGGCTCATGTACCTCAGCAGTACGCCGCCAATTTGCGGCTCAAGGAGTTTTTTTTTAATGAAAATAAGGAACGAGACGAGCAGGACGTTTAGCTGGTGGTAACTGATACGCCCTGCCCATAACAATGCAGTGCCGCTCAGGGTTTTTGAAAAAACCAAAAATTCTGAGCGGCACCACAATTGCACTCAACACCTTGAGACATAAGATGTTTAAGTCTCATTTGCCCAGTAATTTCACTATCTACGGCGCCCTTCAAACCGAAACACAGTAATGCTTACACATTACTGCTTCACGGCAGAAATAGGCGCCGTTGTGGTACCCATAATCTAGCCGGCATTCTGTGCAAAGGAGCTTCCCACTGGTAAGAGGAGTAGCTATTGCAACGTCCGATTAATGACAGCTGGCAGGTAGTGAAACGTCCGATGACGCGATTAAGATTATCCGACGGCGAGCGCGAGATTCATCATTATTAAAAGCGATATAATTACATAACGACTCCACCTATAGCTATATAAAAAATACATTCACGTAGTTAAAAGTATAGAAAATCAACGTGTAAAATCATAAATTATGTATTTGAACCCAAGTTATATATAAATAAAAGGTTAAAGCTCGAGATTATAGGTAGAAATGTGATAACATTTTCATTATATTATTAAGTTTTTATGTAAAATATTAGCGCGCACATTAATAAAACTTGATTATTATTGAAATAGACTATATAACCTATTTTTTGATATTAATATGTCATTACTTCGACTTACGGGATTGTTGCATTAAACTAAAATAAAGCACCCATTCTTAGTATATACCTACAATTTATCTGCGGAATGCACAAGTAAAACGTTAAATACTTGGTTGTCTCAATACATCCAGATTGTTGAATATTATAAACATTATATTTATGATATTTTGTCCCTATTACAAGTAATGATTTACTGTCAATTAATTAGATTACAATAAAAATTTGATATTTAAACCAAATCGATAAAGTAGTATCGATCATACTGTTTAGCTTGTCGATCTAATGTCGTAAGAAGAATTTTATATGAATTTGTAGATAAAATCGGAAACTAGATATTATGAGGATTAATTTCATATTTAAAACAAATATAATACGTAACTAAAATATTACACTTACATGATACACAAAACAATAACAAAACACTTGACACTACAAAAACAAACAAATGACAATTCCCCCCGCAAAGCGATTTTCAATAAATTATTTCTTTTAATTTTTGCTCGGATACTTGATATTTAAAGATAAGCCTATTACAATTACTTACCATAGAGTCTTAATAATCGTATTTGACAAGCTAATTCACTCATACTACAGATTATAACACAAAATAAATACGCAAGTCGACTGGGCCACTCTGGTTGCCTGGACGTTTGTTTAGTATTAGTATAGACTACTATACTGTTACATAAACTACTACCAATCAACTACATTGCAAAAAAATATGTTACATAGTTACATCACAACAGGTCACTCGCTGCGCTATGAAAATTGCCTGAGAATGTTAATTATGGTGTCTATGGAAACAGTTAACAATATTTTTGAAATTGGAATTTATTCGCAAATACCTAAAACAGTCTATCAAATGATCTCAATAAATCATGGTATTAAAGCTACCATAAGTAGAATTCAACAACATTATTTGCGGTGTAGACGCAACGTCGGTGTGTGCTATCTAGAATAATCTGGAAGCTTTGTTTGGGTGAAATATATGTGAGATAACGTTTATTTTGTTGCGAACACGCGACCACTTGTTACGGAGCAACTTGAACAGATTTTGTACTTGTTTGTTTTACAACACCGAACTCCCACTGTACTAATAAATTTGAATGAGATTGAGACAGCTTGAATAACATACGATTTATTTTCTTACAGGATACGAGTAATACAATATAATAATATAAGCATCTATTCAGAGACAGTAATATTATTTTCATAAATTATTGAATTTTATGAAAAATCAATAACTGCATCTATTTGTCCTAATTTGTCAAAGGCCTCTCCAAAGTTCTACCATTCGGTCCTATCTCTGGCTTTTTAGAGCATTTATTGATTACCTTACATTTAAATAAAAGAGGAGAATAGATTATGCGTTAAATATTTCGTAGTTTTTCAAACGGTCTTTTACCTAACAATTCATTCGAACGTCAATCCATGTGTCCGTTCTTCAGCCCTACGATACTAAGGATATTAAGTCAATCAATAAATTACAATAAAAAAACACTTAAGGCGAGGTTTTCCCAACACTTTAGGTAAAAATTGCGCGAACGTTAGATTTGATAGGTACGCATGGACACGGGCGTCGGGCATGGCTGAGAACGAACCGAGCGATGCGGGTCAACGACGGCCGACCCACAAGGACCGCGTAATATTTTTTAAAACTTACAATTGTGCGGAATTACTGTGATAATATTTTTTATGCATTTTTGAAGTAAATCTTTTTTATCGACGTATGAGAGAAATGTTATATTACGCGCAAAATTATGATTTCAACATTATGGATATCGTATCCGAGATTCTCGAAGGTGCAGAGAACGATTGTGTGATCATTTTTGAATTCAAAGATGGCCGCCGCTCATAACTATGATTTCAGCAATATGGATATCGTGTCCGAGGTTCTCGAGGGTGCAGAGAACGATTTTGTGATCATTTTTGAAATCCAAGATGGCCGCCGCACAAAATTATGATTTCAGCAATATGGATATCGTGTCCGAGGTTCTCGAGGGTGCAGAGAACGATTTTGTGATCATTTTTGAAATCCAAGATAACAATAAATTTTTTGAATCTAGGATTCGTTCGAGTTATATTAATATTTTGTATTTCGAATCCTAACTAACAAACGGTTATTCAGAAATCAAGTATTGAGAGACGTTCTCGATTTTTCTTAATTAAGTGAATAGTTTTAATTGCCAACTCAAAAACGATTACGGTCAGATCTGATTCCATAAAGTCATAAAAACATACATGGGGGTAATTTGGGTAGTCCTAGGGATGTTCTAGCTCCGTTCCACCTTTCCTTTCCGTGAAACTGCAGATTATTATCGCGCGGTATTTCGCAGATAGGCATGATTTTGACGCTCGCGCAGCGTTCTGTCAATGCATATTATTTTACGTGTAATAGATTGCTTATAATTTGTATGATTTGAATGAATGTATCTGAATGCTATTTAAACAAGCTATTAAACCATGCAAAATAAACCATAATATAAACAAAATAAGGGTCAGAACTTAGCGAGGGAATAGTGTGCCGTACGGCACTCTCAGTTTTGGTGTGTGTATAAAATAGTAGTAATCTAGTGCCCTGGGGCACTGCCAATTTGGGAAGTTTAATACAAATCGTTTGAAAAATTTACTAATATTTGTAATTAGTCCCTTATAAACACAAAGAATATATAATGTGATATTAACAAAGACATTGGCTGAAATAATGTGTAATTCTGTGAAGGTGTATTAAGTTCCCGAGACTAGAAGTATCATAAAGAGTAACACGAAGCTGCTTTAAATGTACTTAATTAATTTTATACTCGAGAGGGAAATACGAGGACTTAATTGAATAAATTACCAGGTTGGATAATATATGTATCAAACTTATGAAGTTCAAAATATTAAGAGAAGTTTTTAATATGCCTACTCAAATATAGACCAGTGCTGAAGACTTTGAAAAATGATAAAAAGTGAAAAAAATAGAAGGACGAAACCCATTGGAAAAGGAAGATAGTATCACAAAAATGAATGATCTGATCCCGGTTGGGAAGTGGAAGGAGGGGGGGGGGGGGGGGGTGAAACTACAAGTCCTATGGAAAAAAGTTGAATAGCAAAGTTGTAGGTAATAACAACATCTACAACTTTTGTGTTTTGTGTTGGTCTAATATTTATGGCTAATAATACTGGCTCTATTAACAGACAAAAAATGACGTAAAATTATTTGATTTGATTTAGCAGATATATACTCAGTTCTGCTGAATACGCCCTTACAATGATTAGCGAGTACACCAATCTTACATACAGATCCTTTTGAAGTAAAACTTCTTTACGCACGCTTGACTTGCGGAATAAGTTGGTGAATGCGTGACTGGAGCGGGCGCAAGAAACTAGTACAATAAAAATTTATAATTAAAAGTTCCTGAGGGTGTCCGCTTTATTCCTAGTCTGTGGTATCATATGTCAAAATAACCTTTCCCACACAAACGTTTTTTAACAACTCTTTTAAATTTCGTAACACATTTGTACATTTTCTGGGATCATATTGTAAAAGCATATACATCGCCCAATAAAAGCCTTACTTACTCGGCTTATATATTTGTAGGCATTAATATTATTATTATTCTCTAGATAAAATAGTTTTTTTTCTATCGTGTTGTATCTCGTATCTCGCTGGCTGTATAATAGGTTTTTTTGAGTGGGACACTCTAAACATGACTTTTAAATATCTTTAAAGTCAAATAAACTTTATTCAATAAGGCTTAAAGTAAGCGCATAAGAATCGTAACTATATTTATTTTGAATTACTGAATCTACTATATTATGTTCGGAAAAAGTAGAGCTCAAGAGATGAGACTCAACAGCCACCCTTTTCAATCAAATCGAGTATTTTAAAAAGGCTGTTATATACATAACAAATTATTTTGAAAGGTGCTTCATCCAAAATATGAATCGTGTTTTAATAATAAAAATTATTTCATAACAAGCAATAAAGAATAAACTTTGTAGATTATCGTATATTGGATGTATAACCGTTTCGAGATTGAAGTCATTGTTTGTGTAAGGATGCTTCGTGCAACAATACAACTGAATAAAAATATAATAATGATGTGACTCGTACTATTATATACTAGAATAAAATATATTTCATACTAGCTGACCCGGCAGACTTCGTACTGCCTCAATGGATAAATAACTGTTGTGTAAAATAAACTCAAATACAAACAAAAGGAATCCTTTTTTTATTTAAAAAAATAATAAAAATTGTTTGGTATGAATGAAACTTTATTCTCGATTAATTACACAATATGATGTTGCTTACTTACAAAACAGAGTTTTCCTAAATTACTGCCTAGATATAAAGTTTCAATTTGATATTGACAGACTCACAAAGTTATGATACAGTCTGTTACTCAATTTAAAGCTAAACTATATTTTTTGTTTTGTTTTAGTGCGTTTAATGTCAGAAATATTATTTTTTGGCAAAACTTAAGATTTATCAATCTACATAATATAGTTTGTTGTCAAATGTCAAATTTTGTTTGCTTTGAGAAATTTAATTTGTGACAAAACTTGAGATTTATCAATCTACATAAAATTAATGTGATAGATAGTTAACAACTGTAGTTAATCTACCTCCTATAGTTACCTTAAATTAAGTTTATTTTTTACCTCCTGAGAATGTTAGAAAGATATAAAAATTCTAATTAGTTATTCATTTTAAGTTAAACTGTGTGTTTAACTGTGTTTCGGTCTGAAGGGCGCGTAGCTAGTGAAATTACTGGCCAAATGAGACTTAGCAAATTGTCTCAAGGTGATGAACGCAGTTGTAGTGCCACTCAGAATTTTTGGGTTATTCAATAATCCTGAGCGGCACTGCATTGTAATGGGCAGAACGTATCAATGATAATCTGCTGAACGTCCTGCTCATCTCGTCCCTTATTTTCATAAAATAAAAGTTTGGCCTCCTTTTCCATAAAGAAAGCCATAACTTGCCCCAATCCCACTTTTTCAGTTAAATACCTGTCATGGTTTTTGTATTAATCAATGATGTTCAATTTAAAAAAAACACGATATCATTGGATAATATTCCCGACACTTGTCTTATTTAATAGTCTATTTATATCTTCAAATCTAAATGTGAAGTGCGGGGAACTGTCGAAGATCATTTATCATTTATAAAAAGATATATCAATATTGATGTTTTCATAAAAGACGTAGCGAGCTAGAGTCGGAGAGAACCGTTTAGATAGGAAACACGCTTCTGAATAGCAAATGACATCAGCTGATAGCTATCAAAGCAGATAAAACTTTTGATTTCATTCTATTGAGGTTCGATATTCAACTTCAATAGTAATGTTATTTGAACCACTTTGCTGGGAGCCGCAGTGACGCGTGTCGCGATACATAGCATAGAACATTTGTGTGAATAATTTAGTAGATCGGAGACAGTTTTAGATCTTAATTAATGTTCCGTTTATTATACTATAAATATATCTAGCTATAAATTCATTTAAAGTTCGTTATTGTTATGAAAATAATTAGTTAAATAAGTTCATAATTAATACAAGCCTTTTATAAGTATAGTTCAATTGTTATTTAAAGTCTAATTGTTTTGCCCTGTTTTGCACATGATGTGAGTGGAATTTAGCATTTTGACGTAATGGTAATATTAGTATTAACCTGAACAACTACTCCAAGCACTCCACGTGATAAATGCGGTAGAAGATGCAGAGAGATACAACACCTCTATACAACTGCAAAGGCTGAAGCCGATGGGAGCTGACTTGGGAAAGCCAAATTGGCTTCGAAGAAACTGGGTGTCATAAATAGAGCACTGGAATACTTCAAGCCAGACCACATTCAAGCGCTCTACAGAGTGCAGGTTCGGCCACACATGGAGTATTGCTGTCATCTCTAGTCTAGCGCACGCTATCAGCTCGATCCATTTGACTGCTTGCAATGCAGAGCAGCTCAAGTTGTCCGGGATCCAGTGCTCGCTTGGCGTTACGTAGAGACGTCGCTTCATATTGCTGCCATATTGATATTTAATATCTAATTAGACAACAGATTTGAAAGATCTTTATAATAAATAATATTTGATGAAAACATTTTAGATACCTTTTGAAGAATATTGACGGGCACAGCCATATTAGCAAGTGAATTCTAAAAACAAGTTACACTGTCACATGTATACTCGGCGTCGATATATCGAGGGATGTTCAGTTCCGTGGTCACTTGGAAGGGAAGGCCAAATTAGCCTCTAAAAAGTTTAGTGTACAGTTTTATCACTTCAAGCCACCAGCTGCACTTGATTAAGGCGCAATTTCTGCCTCACATGGAGTGGATACTGTTCTAACCGTCAGGTGGGTGCGTACGGGTCCCCTGGTAAAAAGTGATCACTGCCGCCCACATTTTCTTGCAACACCAGAGGAATCAGGAGCGTTGCTGGCCTTTAAGAAAGGTGTGGACCCATGTCGTATCGTCCCGGAAACACCGCACAAGGAAGATGTTTCCACAGCTTTGTAGTACTTGGAAGAAACCTCCTTGAAAACCGCATTGCCACACATCCAAATGGTGGAGATGATACCCTAATTTGTGGTGTGTCGTGCAAAGGTAGAATTCGGCCGCAGAAATCAGGTTAAATAGCTCTTTGGAACACTCCCTCTTTCTGTGTGGACTAGAAACGTGGACAGTCTTGGGCCGAGAGAGGCAAAAGATTGATACATTCGAAATGTGTTGGAAGTGACTGCTCAGAATACCTTGAATGGCGAAACGTACCAGTGCTTCGATCCTCAACCAACTCCGTATAAGACCTCGCTTGTGCATACTTTGCAGACTGCTCTTTCGTATAATAGTCACACAATGCGAAGTTTGGACCTAATTGAGGTTGGAAATACCGAAGGCAAAAGAGCGTGCGGTCGTTTTTCAACAAGATGGACCAACCAAATTAAAGAATCGTCATCCAAATTCTTCACGGTTGTAAGAAACCGGCGGAGCCAGATCATCTACTCCAGGTGCAACCTTTAATACTGATTTCGATCGTCAGACTGGGAGGACGGACCCCAGAGAGAGTAAAGGAACTATCAGCACGCGGCACTGTGGCCCAAACAAAATCATAGTGACCTTACTAAAACTCGGCCACCTCAGACTGTGCCCCATTTCTGAAAATACTCTTGTCTAGGAAGTTCAAGCCTGTGTATGAATATATGCTGAACATACTTTACAGTCATGCGCATAAGAAAGCTCTTACTCGTAGTACTCCCGGGATAAATGCTTTTATCTAAAGTTCACATTTCAATGGAACTTTCTAAATCAAATTTCTATTTGTGAAACAAATTCATAGTCTTGTGAAGCCGTCTTGAGAATATCGAGGAGTTGTGAATTTATAGTGTAAAGTGAATTTGAAACAGGATGTATTAGTACTGTGGTTCGTGCCACGATACGATTACGGGGTCATTGCTCCTTTCCAAAGTTACCTTCACAACTTCTTCAAGACGCCTGCGGATTATTTGGTTTTCCTTTTTAGCACGGTATAAGTTAAAATTTCTTCAGCGTTTTGAAAAACTATTTTTATTGGCTGATTGCAAAATTTCATTGGCTTGTCGGGGCAGCCATGTTGTACGAATTCGAGTCATTGATGTTAATATATGTATTTATGTATATTTTATTTATATGGCGATACAACGTCTGCTAATATTATCATAAAAATGTCGAAAATGTATCCCTAATTAAAGAGCAAATCATAGATAAACTTCGTAATATCTAGTCGCTGGCTAGCATAATCTCTACTCACTACCCATCACCGATATGAGTACTATTATTTATGTCCATAACTTTAGGCATAATTTTTGAAAAGTCTAATATCCAGTAAAAGAAGCTGACTGCATATTTATCTCTATTCTACAACAGCTCACTTTTTTTCATCTAGTGGTGTATACTGTACCATATAAATCGTTGTCTGGGTCCACTGCTAGATATAATTTATGAGAGGTCGTTGAAAGAGAACATATAAAATCGATCGACGTCGGATTATGAACATAATATTTTTTAAATTGTTAAAGGATCCGTTGATGATCATACAAAAGTGATTGTCTTGCTTAAATGAAGTGATGCTTAAATATTTTAAATGCGGTTGTGTGATTGTTTGTTTAAGCTTAATACATTATTTGGGATAGATGAATAAAATATACTGATTTCTTTGGATTAGTTTTAATCGAGATGCACATGAAATAGTCTTATGAGTTATTACACATGAACCAAAGAGGATGTAAATACTACGTAATAAGAGGCAGGACTGTCTCAGTAAAACTTGAAATTTTGTTTAGTATGAAACGTGCAGTGATTTGATATAAGTTTGAAATAGTAGTAATTACTTACAGTATGGGGATTGGTGACGAAGCATAATCCGGCTAAGTTTGAAAGCGAAGGATTTTGACTATATCCGTTATTCACAAGATTATAGCCGTCATCTGTCAATCTTTCAATGACTGCATGTTTCATATAATCGAGGTAATCGCTTATTATTAGATAGATTTTCTAGGCTGACACGAACAACAATAATCTTATCCTAGCAGCAATCTTAGAGAGAACAATATGGCAGGCACACCGAGCATAGACAAGGATAAGATTTCAACCAGAGACACAAGTGTTGCTAGACTTATTTTCTAAGAAACGTTTACAAACTTAACAAAGCCTTCACACACTAATGACTAGCTCAGTCATAAAGGTAAATAAGGCGACTTTATCTACCACCAAGCAATAGTATGTACATAAGAACTATTTGTGTTTCGGTTTCAAAAATTACTAGCCTAACGAGACTTAAAAAATTATGAGCACGGTTCTGCTCAGATTTTGGTTTTCCAAGAACGTTGAGTGGCACTGCAAACATGTTCTATTCTTGTCTATTTATTAATAAGAGAGTAAAGACTTTTGTAAGATAGTAATGTAAACGATATCAAATTTATTTGAATGAATATGAAATCAAGATATCAAACGCTCTGAAAGAATTTACTCGTGATCGGCGAACGTGACTCAAATGTTGAGAGCCTTTGAATTGAACAATGCCCGCTCTACTTAAAGTTATTTTTGGACTCTGAAATCACTGCTGGATATGATTTGAATATTTATTTCAAACTTTTCTCAGCTTTATTAAAAAATAGTTATGGTTTTGGTTGATTGTATGAACTCATTTGAGGACCTCCTCTTAGCCTAGTGGATGTGATTTCGTCGCAAAGCTAGGGGTCTCACCTTCGAATCCTCGTATGTGCATACGTGTAATTATGAATATGAATGTTTATTATGTGCTGTTTTTTAGTAAGTTTTATACTGTAAAGATATATTTTAACAAAACAAATATTATAAATATATTTACAATACTATGACTACATAAAATTAAAATTATCATTACGTGGAAGCTTACCAAGAATACTGGCAGCATTTTCGCGTTGGATCTTATGCTGTTGAGTAGTAAGATGTATAGAAAAGGCATTTTTTAATAAAAAAAAATTGAACTTATTTAAAGATGAAAAAACTCCGGCTGAGACTTTATTATAAAAGTGTATAATACATTTACCTTTAAAGCTATTATTTACTCGAATCTTATGGATCCTATTAGAATTAATAATTTTTAAGGAATTTTTCTCTACTATGTATCCAATAATATAAAAAAAATAAAGTATTGCTCTTTTACGATCACTTTTACTTAACCATCGCGAGGCTCCTTTGCACAAGATACCGGCTAGATTATCGTGAAGCAGTAATGTGTAAACATTATTGTGTTTCGGTCAGAAGGGCGCCGTAGCTAAGCTGAAGTTACTGGGCCAACGAGACTTAACATCATGTCCCTTGTTGTCATTAAAAAAAATATCAACCACTTATGTATACATATTTTATCATATATCGTCTAAATAAACAGCTATGACCATACTACGGGCCTCTAAGTAATTACGAAGTACATCTAAGCTCGAATCAAATCCACCCAAAGAGGATTCCCTCCTCTTATCTCGCCACCTCGAAATTGCAATATTGGCGCTCGGATTAAGTTTTCATCTGTCTGGTGAGAGGTTGTATAGCATTAGTCTTGTGTATGTATATTTAGGAATGTCACGAAACGGGTAATGCACTTTGAATTATTGGGATTTGTGCAATTGGAAACGTGATTTCTGATAACAGTACTGAGATTAGTATGACGCAACTATTAGTCCTGCCACTTTTTTGTCTTTTCATGCTAGATTATGGTCTTTCGATAATGTACTGGTTTTACCGTAGCTTATTGCTATCGTTTCCATTCCGGGAAACTCTGATCACGCGGTATGCCTCCGATTGGCGCGAATTAGACGCTCGCGCAGCGTTATGTCGATACGTATAATTTTACGTGTAGCAATAGATTGCTTATAATTAGGATGATTTGAGTGAATGTATCAGAAAGATATTGAAACAAGCTATAAGACCATGTAAAATAAAACTATCTTATAAGCAAAAAAGGCGTCAGAACTTGCTGAGGGAGAAGGTTGCCGTACGGTGCACTCGGTTTTGATTTTGGTGTATCGCAAAAATTTAGGGCCATGAGGCACTGCCGATTTGGGAAGGATATTAGCCTTACGATAAAATATACAAATGGTGTACTAGCATTTTGCCTGACAGGAGCATAAATTTTGTTTATAATGATGATATGCTTTGACTTAAAACTCTGGAGGCCATAAGGCTGCAAGCTATATCTATTTCGAATTGACCTCATTCGAATTCCTTTCACATAACCCAATTGTCCTTTTCCCCAACATAAAACTACTCCACCTTTAAATTAATCTCGGTTAAACTTTGTTACTGATCCTAGCTGCCATGGAGTATCAAAGATACTTACTCTCACATCACGCATCACATTAAGGTCCAGTCAGTTCCGATCAACATAGTCCAATCTGAACTGAACCTTATTTCAGTTACTCCAGAATATTGATTATTTATTTATTTATTAGGTTTATTTACAATCAATTACTCACAAGTATACAAAGTAGAACTAAGAACTAAATGTGGTGATTATTTACAAAGAATTTTTACACAGCATGCACAGACATTATTTTTTAAGAATACTCAATGTATAATAATACAGAATTAATTAAAATTTAAAAAGTTTACCAGTGGGAGGCCCCTTTGCACAGGTTGTCGGCTAGATTATGGGTACCCCAAAGATGCCTATTTCTGCCGTAAAGCAGTAATGTGTCAGCATTACAGTGTGCGCCGTAGCTAGTGAAGTAACCTGGCAAATGAGACTTAACATCTTATGTCCCAAAAATCCTGAGCGGCACTGCAGTGTAATGGGCAGGGCGTATCAATTACCATCAGCTGAACGTCCTGCTCGTCTCGTCCTTTATTAGCATAAAATAAATAAATGAGTAGGTACGCAGTTACATTAGTTTCCAATTATAACATTATTAAAGATTACCAATGTTGGTGCAAATGGTCTTGTGGAATTTGGCTAAGGAATCAGGAAATATGTCAATATCACATGTCAATAGATTATAGGTCAAGTTATATGGAATATTAATTTACACAATAAATATTACTGATAATCTTAGTATATACTACTCTTAATCGCGTACACAGAGCATAAACTCTTAAATGTTAGAACTTGTAGCAATTTATGACATTAAATACGGAAATTACAGCGAAACTAATGATGAAGTTACATCCTGGATATGACATGTAAACTACAGTACTGGGCATGTACGAGATTACAGAATACTAAAACTGTTAGGAATAAAAAGGATGTTAACAATATTTTATTCTATTGTCAGAGTGTATTTTTTTGGTCGCACTTTGCACAATTGAATACAATTTAAGTGGTCAAATTAAGTGGTATTTAGATTGTATATATAACTCAGCTTAAGAAAGACGGTCTCAATGTGAAATCATAAAACATAAACTTTCATACGTATATGCGATTTGTAGTTAAAATATTCTTCGCTTTGTAAAAATATTTATATAATAAGAGCAGTAAATAATCAATAAGAGATAAAGAATTCTATCACATTAGAAAAAAATATTCACCGTGTGGCAAATCCAGTCGACACGTTATCCTAGGACAAGACCCACACATTTTTTTATGGTAGTATTTATCAGTTCTTGTGACAAGCATATAATAAGTTGACCCCGTTATTTTTTATTAATTTTATATTTAACTCACCGAAGCAAAAACATATGAATTTTACTTACGAGTTATTAATATCATTGAACTAACAAGTAGTACGTACTTCTTTATATAATTTACCATTAACAATTTTGTCTCTCTAGTGTCCAAAAATAGCGGCGATATATAACATTAATTCCAGAAAAATCCTGGAAAAATATGCGGAAGCGACAGAATATATTTTCACCTTAACACCGGAATCAGTAAGTCCGCTGCGTAAAAAACCAAATTTCATGAATAAAACATTATGTTCGGGTTAAATTTTGTTGAATTTACCGAACCACTGCAAATTTTCGATGAACTAAGTTGTAACCGCGACTTGACTCGAATGTGTCAGTATAAAAATACAATTTCAAATAAATAAAATTATTAGTACAAACACTACGTTTATCGATGGGAGGCTCCTTTGCACAGGATGCCGGCTAGATTATGGGTATCACAACGGCGTCGTGAAGCAGTAATGTGTAAGCATTATTGTGTTTCGGTGTGAAGGGCGCCGTACCTAATGAAATTACTGGGGAAAAGTGAGACTTAACACTTTATATCTCAAAGTGAGTCAGAATTTTTGGTTAAGTCAAGAATCCTGAGCAGCACTGCACTGTAATGGGCAGGGCGTAATACCTGCCATCAGGTGAATGTCTCGAACGTCTCGGAAATATTAATCATTGAAAAACATACTGGTTTTGTTTTATTTTCATTGGTTTCAATTTTTACGTACGTCGGTGGTTTCCGCATCGAAAATATTTTATAATTTTAAAAATCGAACGATCAACGTCGAGTGATTGCATCTGAAGAGCAAAGTTCAAGCTCTCAAAGTGAAACACTGATTTATGAGGGTATTTTTAAAGCTAGTTTTTAAACGAATTGTTCATCGTTTGTGAATAACCTAATAACAAGCTGCAGTTTTCCTAGTCAAAGAAAATTCGATATTTAATAAAAGCTTCCGTCTGCGACTTCGTCTACGTGAAATTGAGTTTTAGACTTTAGTTACTTCCTAAGGTATTGTTCGAATATAATATGATCATCTTTTTATTCTAGAAACGATTCATCGATTCGCGTATGATCCTCTAAAGATCCTTATCTTAAAATGTATTAGTCTGTTACCATATCTGTCGATATGTCTAATCTTCAGCCGAAAGCTAACAATCAAATCAAATCAAAATCACTTTATTCACTTAGGTCAAGGAAATGACATTTATAAATGTCAAAAGTTTTCTTTTCTTTTTTACATTTACCACCTGCGGATAAGGTTTAAGTTTGTTTAGCTTTTCAAGTTAAACGAAATTTTTTACGAATATTTTTTAGTGCGTATGCAGCAGTATTACTTGATAAGTTTTCTATATGAAGACTCCATTGGCATCTAAAGTTATTCCAAAAAAAAACAGCGATATGAACTATATCTAATTATAAAGCTTCAGAATCAAGCTTCCATTCAGTCACACTATAAATAAATAGTGATTTTATGCGAACATTTTATAAATATTAATTATATAAAAAAAGCTAAGAACAAACGCAGTATCAACCACATGAACCGCTCTTGAAAGGGAATGAAACGACCCGTGCCACGAGGCCACCACAAGTATTCTACTATCACAAGCGGATATTTTAAGCTTTGCAAGAACATTTCAAGTATTTTTAACCCAAATTATTATTCAATTGATATACAAGTCCATATAATTCAGACAAAGTCATGAAAAAGCTTTAAAAAATTTCAAATGATAGGATATGTTCTGAACATGACATATCTATTAATATTTTTGTGGAAACTAAACTTAATTTTCTATGAAAGGCGACAAAAAATAATTTCTGTTCCGATTAAAAAGTGTACTAACGAACGCGTATTGTTATGAAAATAGTAAACGCAGGACAGCGCATAACTAGTTTTTATCAAACAAATCAGATTTGTATTTTATTTGTAGTAATAATTTATTCTATTCGTAAAATATTCTTTACCATCGGACTATTTTCTTTAACTTATAAAATCATGATCATAATATGAGTTACAAGTTTTTTTAAAGCCTGAATAACGATGCTCTAGACCCAGTCAAGAAATTCAGAAGACTTCATTCAGAAGAAAATTAAGTTCTTGCATTCTTGGCGATACAATAAGGCCCTATCTAGGTGGCATCTTATGTAAAAGAATCTCCAACTGGAAATCTCGAACTTTTAAATAAAAGCTTCTTTTACTGCAAGAGTTAAAACCAATCCTGACTTGAAAGAAAACTGTTAATAAAACGTAACAATCCCGCCGGATGATCGCTTATCTCATTAAACTTGCAATGAACTCATATTGCATTCAACTGCTTAGGGATTATTATACGAAATTTACTTGAGCAAAGTGGCTGACAATTATTTCAACTTATAGTTTTGTAAAGAGATGTAACAAGTGTCCTTCTGAATAATGCATTTACCACGGGGAGTGTTCCGACAAGCCTGATACCGTCAAAATAATCCATTATCGCACCACTGACCAGGAACTTACACATCACTATGGATAAGCTTCTAGAAAGTTCATATTTTCTATTTCTTTCCAGAAATCATTCCATCCTTGTCACGCCATTCTAGAACGAGCCGAACGAACGAGCTATGTGTTAGAGCCCCTGTTAGGATGGCCTGAAATCATGTTAAACATAAATGCATGCTGATAAAGAACAGACATAATATGGGAAAACTATACAGCAACGCTTTTTATCGCATTTTCTCACAACCTACACCTACTCTTAAGGGTTTCTCATTTTGATAACGCCATTTTGTTTCATTAAATCCAAGTCACACCAGCCCAAAAGAAAATTAAAGACAGTCTTTCAAACTTTGTGATCTTTATCTAAATTCCAAGTACGGTAATCGTTCTGCAAGCAAAAAGTCTTAGCTTTATTATCACTCTCAATTTTAAATTTAATGCTAAAATATAATCTCACGAAGAAAATGAATCCCATATTAGATTCATTTGAATTTGTGTCACTGAAACAAAAACTTTTGTCCGTCGAATAATTTGGTTTTCGTATTCAAATCAAAGTGCTTCTTGTGAGAAGTGTATGAATATAGAATACTTAATAGAATATAACTTAATAAATATAATATAATACACACTGTGGTGTGCGAACTACATATTCTATTAAGTATACACTGTGCCAAGGATGCAGTACATTTTATTCTTAATTGTGTTTATTTTTTTAAATCAAATCAAAATACAGTGTTCTGCATAGATATTACTCCTTACTATATTTTAAAAAACGTCCCAGATACCATATCCCATTTAAAACAAAAATTTATTATATGCGGGTAAAATAGCGGATCACAGCTAGTCATAATAATTTTTAATACTAACATTACACATTTATGCGGCAATGTGCAACGAAAAAAGATTATTAAAATTACTTTCATACTCTTCTTCTTTATATTCACCCTATCCGATTTTAGTTGGGATCGGCTCTTCTAATCAATCTTCGCCAGGACGTCTCTCCTGGATTGTCTGCGGATCTATTTGGGCTTTCATCATTGAGATCTTTGTCTACCACCTCAATCTAGTCTCCAATAGTATTTCTGGGATTGGCCTGACTCTAAAAGTGCAACGGATGTGCTCATTTCTCACTATGTCCAAGCGCGTGATGCCACCAGACCACCTCAGTGTTTTTATCTCGGCGACATGCATCTTGTGATCCTGCTACTTTTTGAGCAGCCAGCATTCCGAGCCGTACATTAGTGCTGGTTTCTACGGCAGTTTTGTAGACTTTGTCTTTTATTGGTATGGGCATTTTAGAGTCACACAGCACATCTGTAAGCTCCCTCCACTTCATCCAGCCAGTATTAATGCAGCTGGAGACGTTGAGCTCTATAGTACCGTAGCTCGTCAGGATGCAGCCAAGGTATTTATAGAACTTTATTCATTTGGGTTGGTTATTCTACAGGTGGCATGTGTTGATTTGGACGGTTAATAATCTATTAGAACCCTAGCAATTTGGCCTTACCAGGGGAAAGTCAACGATGAATGCTGCAATCGTAGCTGTTAAATATATGTTTGACTCTTGGGAGAACTCCCGTGATGCAATAACTATTTTCTGTGACCTTTCAAATGCTTTTGATTGCGTGGATTTTACTACTCTTTTACTTTAGCTTAAGTTTTATAGTCTATGCGACAATTCTTTAAAAATAATGACCTGAGAATTGTAAATAGTTAGTTTAAAAGGCTTTGATAAAGAGATCGACGTACCACAGGTTTCGATCCTTGGCTCTTTTCTGCCTTTGGTTAATATTAACAATCTTCAATTTGTGGTAGAGAAACTCGCTGATGATATGCCATTTTTGTTCAAAATGAAACAGATAGACATCGGTGGATAGCAAAATTCTTAATGATACTATGTCAAATAAATGTATTAAATTGATTTACAAATAAAAACGTATTATTAAATAGTGAATCAGATTCGAAGACTCAGAAATTTGTAGATTCGACTGTTTTCTTGGCGTTACTATAATTGGACCTTACTTAGTATACTATAGTGCGGCTAACGTATCAGTTATTTAGCAAATCGATTCAGTTCAACAGCTTTTGTTTGTTGATAAACATCCTTATTATAATATAATGTATGTTATATGAGAAACATTACAAAGTTCAAGAAAAATTGTGATTTGAATTCATTCATTATTTTATTAATTCAATAAGAAAGAATAAACTATATGCTACGTAATACTTTACCTAAGGTAAAGGACTTCTTCATAGGCCGTGGTATTCAGTTATAAAAAAAAATACCAGACAGTGTGTATGCCAGGACTCAAGTTACTATCAAACGAAGGTTACTTATAATTATACTACAGCTTAGATTAAGGATTGGTCTCCGCTGCGCTCCAACTAGATACGGCAGGCATAGTCGCAAAGTTCGGCAACTAATAATACACCAAGGTACTTGAGTCAGTCTCGAACAATGTGTCATGTTGACGCGCATGTTCTGTTAAACTTTGCTAATAATTGAAACTAAAATGCCACACTGGGATCATATATCATCAGTAAGTATCTTATTAATTTCAATGTAAAATAGCACGGCCGGCAACGCTCCTGTGATTCCTCTGGTGTTGCAAGAGATTGTGGGCGGCGGTGATCACTTAACAACAGGTGACCCGTATGCTCGTTTTTCCTCCTATTCCATAAAAAAAAACACGAATCGTATGTTACAAAAGATGCCATTGAATGTCAATTTGCCGTTATAAAAAAGATATTGTTCTCAGGTAGTGGAGTATCTAGTTGGAGCGTAGCGGAGACCACCCTTAATCTAAGTATAGCAGATTTTACGTATAGAAGATAATATTCAATGATTTCTGCGCAGTTCATCAAAAATTGTGTATTTATTATTTAAAATATGGGGTGGAAAATTTCAAAGCCACTTTACCAACATAATATGATTATACCTTCATGACGTTTCCCAAGTATCATATGTTTGTTATTGACACTGCCTGGGAAATAAATATATTCATATTTTATTTTATTCTTTGCATATTTTTCTGTGCAGAGTTTTAACATAACGAAAAGTATGAAGATAGCTAGGCACGATATTAAAAATATAAATAGAAAAGTTTGTATTTTTTAAAAAATAATATCATTTCATAACACAATCAATATGTTTTTGCCTATGAATAGTATTTGTCAATGTATAAATTTTCAAAGAGCTCTAAAGTGCTCCGATATATACATAATTAAAAAGGAAATTTCCATTTGTTAAATCATTTAATTTAATTTGTCGATACAAATCTAGTTATCCATTTGTAACGTAGCACCTTTCAAAAGAGTCAAAATTGGATTTTTCTAATTTGGGACTGCTTCTCTTACTCTCAATACGGGTATTAAGTAATACAAGTAATCTCTCAGAGGCTATGATTAGACCAAAACCAATATGCGGAGCATTAAACGTTTATATTAAAAAATATAAATCTGTATTATGAGTTTGTTTTATATTGAACTTTAACATGTGACCTTTGAAGTACATTTTGCAATATCTAACGCATTAATTATTTAGTTTAATCAAAACTACAAATAAATTTTAGTTTTCTGCATTTTTTCTACAAAAAATCTTATCTATGCTAAAGGCCATATTACGTGCAACTTATAATTCTGCGAACTGTTTTGAATTTGTTTATTTATGTGTAGAGATATTACATTTTAATGTATTAAAAGAATTGAAACTCTAGTTAACTTTAAATTTAGTTTATGATCAACAAATTTTAACTTTGTTTAGAATATTTTAATTACAAATTTAATTAATAAATTTCAATTATAAGTTATACTATATTCATTTGTTAAAAAAGAGTTTTGTATAATTAGTTATGTGTTAACAAAAATAAGCTTATAAATTACAAAACAATATAATATAATATTCATTTGCTACAAACGTAGACCAACCGTAGTCTCAGCAAAGTACTACGAAGTTCGTAGGCCTTAGTAATGTACGCTACGTCGTATGCAACACGAGAAATAGGACCAATTATGGTAGGGGAGCCCACGATGGTAAATGGGGATTTACTCAAGCGTCGTAGAGACCTATTGGGTTGCAAAGCTTAGATGATAAGAAGAAAAAAATGTTATATGATATATACCTTTTCAACGGTGGGGGAAGCGGCTATAGATTAAAAAAAAAACTGTTGCATGGACATCCTCGAGCGCGTCAGATATTGATAGCATCAATGCCCTACGTATTTTTAATAACGTACGTATGTAAATCTGATCGTTTGCATGATGCGGGTGGTTGTATGTAAGGGTTGAAAATGAAAAAAAAAATAATCGAGCGCGTCATATTTTACGATTTATTATTAGTAGGTATGTATTTATAAATATTGCGTAATAATTATCTTTATCAATAATTAACTTCCGCGTTAAATTTCGTTCGCATTACGCCTTGTATTGATACAAAGTGTGACGACATATGAAAGACAGGTAAACCTAAGTAATTGAGTCTTTTTTCTCTGTCTCTTGCCTCGCAAAACATTTTTATTCTCTTGCGTTCCATACCTCTTTCTTTCACCGTTTCATTCATTCATTCATAACATTCGTTATATTTATACCAGAAGAAAATGCGTATCTCTGCGAAGGAACTCTTTAAAAATTTAGGGACATAAAGTAAATACACGTTACCCTTTTCTGTACCCTGACAATGTAAGTGCATAATTTCATTATAAGTTGTTGAGCATCTAAGGCGGTAAAGCTACAAACAAAAAAAATATATACTAGATACTTGACTGTTATATAGTGTATAGATATATACAAAAGATAGAGCGAAATCCAACGTATTTTTGTCAACTACCTTTATGAAATAATTACAAGTTTTATGTACCATAAGCAATGTTTCACTTAAAGGAAGCTCTGATACGTTTGTGTCACTATTAACGTTCGCAGATACACTAAATATAATGATTTAAATAAACAAACAAATTTTTACCATTGGGAGGCTACTTTGCACAGGACGCCGGCTAGATTATGGATACCACAACGGCACCTATTTCTGCCATGAAGCAGTAATGTGTAAGTATTACTGTGTTTAAGTCTGACGGACGCCGTAGCTAGTGAAATTACTGGACAAATAAGACCTTACATCATATGTCTCAGGGTGACGAGCGCAATTATAGTGCCGCTCAGAGTTTTTGGGTTTTTCAAGGACAGGCTGTATCAATTACCGTCAGTTGAACGTACTGCTCGTCTCGCATTGGCATAAAAAAAATAAAAAAAATCCTCCATTACCTAATATTAATAATTTGTTAGCTAGCTACGAAACATGCCCATACAGACCTGAAAATATTATTAATTTCCCGTAAAATTAGTAACAGGCTCAGTCTCAACGCTGTAATTAAACGTAATATAAATAGCAGTGACCTAACATATAAACTATATTCATGATATGATGTACTTCCCCCTCATATTTGTGTGACGACATTTCACAACAATAAGTTCACATTTATTGTGATTTTGGCGAGCTTCTGCATTACTTTGTTGCCGGCCATTGTGAAGTCAAGGTCAATGTTTTACAGCCATTGTAAATCTAAGCCATAGACCATTCTTGGCACTCATCCTGAAAGGACATCTTGAAATAAAGTTAAGGTTTTTTTCAATAAATATTAACTAAGTTTAGTTAGAACGAAACGGAATCGTATATCTTTATTATGCTTGACAGTGCACATAAAACAACTAAGTATAGTTTATTTCTTTCGGCTTCTACGCCTACATGCAAGATACATTTTTATTTATTACCAGCATTATTTAATGTAAGATATAGAATTACAGGCTTGTTTAGAAAATTTTTTGATATGAAAATGGGATTTTCAGTCGTTTCTGACGGTACTCGTAGATTATAGACACAAATTAGTTTTGTTGTCATTTTATATCTTAGTCTATACATTCAAATTAAATTGGTGTATCTGTTTGTAATATGTAAATAATCGTTTTTTACAACATGTATATGAATATATATACGATACATATACCAAAATCACATTTTTTACAATTTATGTCTGTCTGTTTGTTACAGCTTACCTCTGAAATGGTAGGACCGATTTTGACGGGAGTTTTATTGGTAGGTAGATGATGTAACACGGAGTAATTCTTTTATTTTACGAAAAAAAATAATGTTGCAATGTCCAAGAAACGGTCTAACTCTAAAAATAATTTATGTGGCAAAACAACGTTTGCCGGGTCAGCTAGTTTTGATATACTTTTTATAGTATTAGGAGGAGAGTCGAGTGATCACAGGAGTGTTAGCAGCTTTAATGCAAGAAATATAACGAAGTATTTAGAAAATGATACATCTCACATTCATAGTGTCCTTTAGATGCTGTTATCTATTTGATTGATCTGTTATTTTCAATAATTTTAATAAATAAACATTTAAAAAATAATACTTATTATTTATGTTTAAGTCGATAGTTTTCGTTTGCATACACATTTTAGAAACTACTAGAACTAACTGTACGAGTCTAAACAGTATTGTGATCAGAATTATTTTTGAGATAAAATAACCGTTCGCGCTCGTGTAAGGTCTAAATAATGCCGGTCGCGGAGTTATGTGATCAGAGTCATTTCGCGTTATGGTACGCCTTAGGGCGTTTTGAGATGTGTTTCGATATATTATCACTATATGGGCAGCTCATGTTGCTTATAAACATGGAATTATTCCGTCACTCTAATTAAATATGTACTCAGGTTCTCATGATGAAATTGAAAACATAAGCAAAGCGAGATTAATAACACATAATGCAATTACGTGTTCTCGCTTATTACGTAAATATACGTATTTTTTGTTCTTTAATCACAAATTATTAACATTTATGATGTATATAACTATGTAAATACTGTTTAAATAGCTCTAGTCAATGTTGGTAGCTCGTACGAGCGTTAAATAGCCGATCGTGACGGCTCAGTCTCATTCCGTACCCACAAAAGAAGTATTCAAAACACGTGAAGGACTTCATACTTTAAAAACCAGTACGAATTTTATATGACCTAATACTTGGTCAAACTAGCGCTCTTCCTCTGAACCAACCGTTCGGGTATCGCAAAGTTCATAAATCTTGATATGTCCTGTTCAACTCTCAGGTTGTGGCTTCATCGCGAGAGGTCGCGGGTTCGAGTCCCGCATCGTTCATAAAATATTTAATTTGTTTAAAATACAACCAAGAGAGAGATACAAGAATTGTTGTGTTAACATTACACAAAGTACGTACAAAGCCAAATGCGGAACTTTTCGAATGTTTGTGTCCCACGCTATTGATAGGTATAATACAACCTTCCCTGTTTATGACAGACAAAGATCATGAATAATATGTGGTTGACATAGTATTCAATGCCGTGATGGATCTTTCCTTTTCGGGAAATCGCGTCAGAAAGCAAGAGATATCTCGGGAAATCTCATTTAAAGCGTGCTTTAGGACTTGGAACATAATATGTTAGACACGCTGTCATTTAAAATTAATATGGTGATAAAATCGAAACGACTTAAGAAGTACTTAAGCGCAATAAAAATATTATTATGAGATTGTTTTTACTATTGAGCATGATTTTAACAAGCAGTGACCAATGCCCTATGTTTTACCCTCAAATCTATAGAAGTTTCTTAATTAGTCCGCAGAAAAGAACGTGGACCTTAACCTAACTTCCTTGATTTAGTTCAGCTATCAAGGATGACTGAGCCATATTCTTGTGATCAGGATGTCACAGGTGTCACACGACACGATTCTTATGAAGTTAAATCTGTTTAAACACCATGTTCCATAGGCAAGAATTTTCATTTCCGCAATACAAATCTTCTTTTTTGTTACACTCTTGGCCGGTCGTGTGGTCGTGGTCACCATGAAGTATTAATCTTTTGGGGCAGATGTGATTCGCCCCACGAGCATTCGCCACTTTTTCCTGCTGGCCGACAGTCTGGTACACTCGTTCAGTGGACCGCCCACAGCAGACTTTATTTGGTCGGTCCATTGTATGGGAGACCTCCCTCGCCCTCTGGTGCCCTGCACGACAAGACGTGTCCGAAGAACTTAAGAATGCTACTCTGTACTAACACCGAAAGGCATTGTTTTATGCCTTGTTCCTGGAGAATGGAGACGTTGGTGCGAAACTCTGTCCATGGAACACCCAGCACCACATCTCCAGAGCATCAATTTTCTTTTTCTCGACTTGTCGCAAAGTCCACCTCTCTGCAGCATAAAAATAATGAAAAATACAAGTGTTTGGACGAGCCGGATTTTCGTAGCTTTTGTTATGTTTGTGTTGTTCCATATTTTCTTCAATTTGTCCATCGCAGTTCTTGCTATCGCCATACGGCGCTTTACTTCATCTACGCATCCTCCATTGTTTGAGATTAAGCCACCAAGATGTACATAAGATTGCACGACCTCGCAGTTCCCAATCTGCGTGAGGTCAATACTCATCACTGGGTCATAAAGCTTGATCCACACAGTAGTGGTTGGAAATCAAAGTTGAAGACTTCATCAGAGCCACACATTCCACCTTCGCACGACATGCCACAAGTTAGGATATCATTCCCACCATCCGGATATGTGGCGGTCCTCCACAGTGCGGTTTTCAAGGAGCTTTCTCCCTCGTACTACAAAGCTGTGGAATGAGCTTCCGGGACGATACGACATGGGTACCTTCAAAAAAAGCGCGTACACCTTCCTTAAAGGCCAGCAACGCTCTTGTGATTCCTCTGGTGTTTCAAGAGAATGTGGGCGGCGGTGATCACTTAACACCAGGTGACCCGTACGCTCGCTTGTCCTCCTATTCGATAAAAAAAAAACCAAAGACTGACCGTTATCTAGTCCCAATGTTCATCCCCTGAATAATGATTTATGGTAATTTTTTAACGCGGAAAATGTAAACTTCGACGCCATAATAATATGGAGTCCCTAAAACTAAAAACTTTAAAGGATTAATTTTGAATGAGCTTTATATTTTAGTGCATCAATTAGCGGACACAGTAATAAATATTTTATGCACTAGAAAAAAAGTCCTTTCTTGTAATTGATAAATTGATGGCATACGAGGTACAGATAGAATAACACAACATAAAATTACAAATGATTTACTCACTATTTGCGCAATGTGATTGTTACAAGCAACTACAGATATTGTTTGAAATTCAAAAGCAAGAGGCTATTTTTTGTAAATTGTTTTGAACGAAAATTCTCATTCCAATAACAAATTATCAATCAAAGTTGAAAACAAGCGCGTGGGTGTGTGTTCGGGAGGCGGGGGGAGGGGGGGTTGTGGCGCCAGACTGACTGGCGCGGAGGCTGCAAGCTGCACGAAGCGTGCACCCGGCTCAGGTGCATCTACAGTCTACACCCGCCACGACCCACCTACATCCCTAACCAACTCAATACTCCGTGCAGGTGGCTATGGCTGTTTACACAATTTTCTAGTCATTACTGAGATTGACTGCATAAATTTATATAGCGATGGTGAACAATAATAATAAAATTAATGGACTCTCTTTTCATTTCAATACATGTTAATACGCTGTTATAAATAACGTAGCGTATACATATACACACAGCACTTACACAATAATCCTTTATAGTAATGTAATACATTAAATTTAATTTACAAAATATATTAAAATATGAAAAATAGCACATT
The DNA here is from genome assembly GCF_905404315.1 of Leptidea sinapis. NCBI lineage: Eukaryota > Metazoa > Arthropoda > Insecta > Lepidoptera > Pieridae > Leptidea > Leptidea sinapis. Next base: position 1,217,223 of record NC_066289.1, read on the forward strand.
AATAATACTTACTTTAATTAATATTGAAGTTACTAAAATGAGATGTTATTTTTTATTCAGACAGTTAAATCGACACATCATTATATTATTATAATTTTAGATAGTACATAAAGGATAGTACAATAAAACAGCATTTACAAGCATAACAATGTTCAAGAATCGATACATAATAAATTGAAAAAAAAAGAAAAGAGTTATAAAAGTAAAAAAGACAGCAATGATTTAATTACATTTCTATTAAAAAATAGGAAAAGTGTAAATATAACTAACAACGAAATAATAATTAACTTTTAACATTTAAGTTAAATGATTAAGGTCTTAATATTTCAATGCAGTTGCATTTAAATTTATTGATATTAACTGTGTTATGAAAAAAAAAATTATCTATGCAACAAATTTTTTTGCAGATTTGTATAAATATATACACGTCAGTTTTATTGTGATGGATTGCACAAATATATTCCAATTGTGGATGTAAGAACAAATGAACTAGTGAATCTACTGTTAATTAGTGTTTGGATTGACTATCCATGAAAAGAATCCAAATCAAATCAAATCAAATCAAAATCACTTTATTCATGTAGGTCACGGAAATGACACTTAATGAATGTTAAAAAAGAATTTTTTTTCGTATTGATTCTACCACTACTTCGTAAAAGGTTGAGCTAACTAACAAGAACAACAACAACTCATTGCCACTCTTTTGAATCAAGATTTACATTTTCATCGTTTTACAAATCATTTCAAGTACAATATATGTAAAGTGAAGCAACAAACATACTTAAAATAACAACATCATACCAATATTAAATTACTGAAGAAATAAGTTGCTATCGCGGTCTAGTCGTCAACGGTTATGTGTTGTGGAAAAACGCCCCAAATCCAGATCATGAGTTTTTGTCAATTTTAATTGTTGAATTTCTATAATCCCTTATAATGTAGCAGTCTGATTAACAATAACTCTGTTGTATATTAGAATTCTAGTAGTACAATAATATTCAACATTAAGACCTTACAAAAAGTTTTATTAACAACTGACTTCATACTGACATTATTATTTGGGCCTTTACAAAAACAATCATGGGATCCATTACTGCGGACATACAGCGATCTGCGTGTTCGTTAACGCGTTCCGGGTACTGATGGAACTGCCGCGCCACTGCAGCGCCTCCGCTATGTTCGCGGCAGCTCATACAGATGGCTTTGCGGCCATCATGCGCAAGCGGTGCGCTTCTACCATGCTCCGCATGCGCGACAGTACCAACAGGATACTGGGAACGCTGTCGGACCGGTGGGACTCCCCGATGCTGGCTCGTTGGATACGGCTGCACGCAGTCGTATAGTAATTTTCCGTCATCATCGGGAAGTCCACCCAGACCAGCCTGTTATTACATTTTAATTTTCTTAATATGTAAATTAATAAGTTTTTACTAACACTTTTTTGTAAGCTTGCAAATTGTACTAACAGATATGGATGTGAACTCATGTGTGGATGAATCCGAAATAAACGATTATTATTATTATTACAAAACCCCATTAAAATATCCATATGCACGTATATTTGTAGCACGTCCCATATACGGTTGAAATATGATGGCATATCACATTGTAGCTAGATGTATTTATGTTCATGGCGGTAAAATTTCAAGAAACAATTTCGCAAGCCACTGAAACTTTACATCGGCAAACCAGTAAACATATTTCTGTCGTAAATCCACCAACTGTAACTTGTTTTGAGAGAGTTCCTTTATTTGTAACCCGCTGGATAAAAATACAACCACATAAATATTTGTGAAAGGGAAATGGCCTCATTTTCGCTCAGCTATTTCACTCATTTGAAACCTCCTCACGCACAATACCACGGCTTATTTTTAGAAAATAAGTATTGTATCAAACGATCAACAATTAGCCTTAAAACCCCAATTAATAGCTAATAAAATATTCTTGAAACAATACTTTTAGTCACAATGTAAACTGTAATAAAATAAAGCTAAAAATATGTTTCAGTATGTTTGTGCTTGTTAATATATGAAATGAGTAGATGGATTTATTTTAGAGATGGTTTCTGTGTTACTTTTGTTAACTTACGTAAGTAAATACATATCTACTTTACCTTACTTACCTAACCTACCAACCATCAAAATTCTTCAGGAGACAGTTCGGATCCGGCAAACTACAGGCCTATTGCTATTACCTCCCTACTCTCCAAAATCATGGAGAGCATAATTAACCGCCAGCTCTTGGTATACCTTGAGGGTTACCAGTTGATCAACGACCGGCAGTACGGCTTTCGCCATGGTCGGCCGACTGGCGATCTTCTGGTATACCTAACACATAGATGGGCGGCGGCTATTGAAAGCAAGGGGGAAGGCCTGGCAGTTGGTCTGGATATAGCGAAGGCCTTTGATCGTGTATGGCACAAGGCGCTCCTCGCAAAACTTCCATCATTTGGGCTTCCCGAGAGCTTATGCAAGTGGACCTCCAGCTTCCTCACTGGGCGCAGCATACAGGTCGTTATCGACGGTTATTGCTCGAATCCCAAGCCCGTGAACGCTGGAGTGCCCCAAGGCTGTGTGCTATCTCCCACGCTGTTTCTTCTGCATATCAATGATATGTTGGACACCGCCAACATGCATTGCTATGCAGACGACAGCACTGGTGATGCCGTATACACGGGCCATGCAGGTCTCTCTCGGGAAAACGTCGACCAGTGCCGGGAGAAACTTGTGTCTTCTATCGAGTCCTCTCTCGAGAAGATCGCGGAATGGGGTAAGTTAAACCTTGTCCAATTTAACCCCTCGAAGACTCAAGTTTGCGCGTTTACCACTAAAAAAACCCCATTTGCCGTATCACCGCTCTTCGAGAACACTTCCCTTAAAGCCTCGCCTAGTATCGGAATACTGGGTCTCGAAATCTCGAGCAATTGCCAATTCCGTGGCCATCTGGAGGGCAAAGCCAAACTGGCTTCAAAGAAACTGGGCGTCATAAATAGAGCACGGCAATACTTCAAGCCGGCCCACATTCTAGCGCTCTACAAAGCGCAGGTCCGGACTCACATGGAGTATTGCTGTCATCTCTGGTCTGGCGCACCCCAGTATCAGCTCGATCCATTTGTGTTTTCAATAAATTTGACACGTGTTTCTATATATAATAGCCTCTACACAAGGCATCCTCAGGCCTGTCTGTCTCGTGCCAGCATTAGGCGAGTCAAAAACTCCTATATATATATTTTTTTTTTGAATGTGAATTGTTTGAGTGTTTGAATGAATGAATAAAAGATGAATCATTAACAATGCAATAAGTTGAAAGTATCATCAAGTTGTTGTGTAGTTCATTTTGAAAAATGCGCATAGACTACTTTATGACGTAATATAAATTTTATATTCTTTTGAGGTTGATCAAAATAGCAGAAAAGAAATAAAAGAAGTAAAAGACTTTAATGGATATTAGAAGCCACATAGACTTAATGAATTAGAGAGGGCAGAGTAAGAACGTAAGCCTGAATAAATACACAGAACACCCAAATTAATGCGTAGAATAGAATAAGCAGGGATGAGTGGTTGGAGGAAAAATACACAGAAATAAAGTTGGTATAGAAAATACAAGATCACTCGAACTTGCACAAAAAGGTAAAAGAGTTTATAAAAAAAACAGGACACAAGTGATTAATAAGCTGGTGGATGAGGACAATATGTTGGTCATTGATAAAGAGAAACAATGCAGAGTTTGGGGAATGTACAAATGGAATTTCTGGATTGATGATAAAAACCTATGTTGCAGAGAGACAACACTGTTTGAGACATTAGATGTGCCTTTCATATATAAATTTGAGGTAGTAAATGCTCCATGAAGAATGGCAATGCTGCTGGACTTGATGGGGTGTATGCAGAAATGCTTAAGTTGATAAATTATAATATATACTTAAATCTATTAGTTAAACTGTATAACAAGGTGTATGAGACTAGACATTCACCTGACATTTGGCTAAAATCAAACTTTTCTTTACTTGGAAAAGCTAATGCTAAAACATATGGAGATTACACTCTGATAAGATTCATGAGTCACGCCTCTTAAAAATATTGCGCAACAGAATTTATAAGTCATTAGATAGCGACATTGGAGAAACACAGTTTGATTTCAGAAACAACCTTGGAACCAGAGCAACACTTGTAGCCAGATATTAGTCCAGAAATGCTCAGAAAATCAAAGAGATATTTTAATGACCTTAAAAAGGTATTTCACAATGTAAGGCACGAACAACTGATGAACATTCTGAACTTTGTGGACCTGGATGGCAAAAAACAAGAAACTACTGCAAAATCTGTATTGCTCCTTATCAGCACAATATCAAAGTAGGAGCATAATAAATAAATAAATAAAATAAAATGTTCAGCATATCTGAAAATTTTCAATGGTGCACATCAAGGATGTTATTTATCTCCACTTCTCTTTGATATTATTCAGAGATTATTTTCGAAGAAGCCTGTAATGGGATGGAAACAGGTATGAAAATAAAAGGTAATTTAACAAATAACCTACTGGCACACTCAAGACAAAATATATAGTACTCGAAAGCCTTAATTCAAAAGTAGAACTGATCCGGTAGTAGTTCGTAGAAAAACACTGAAATCAGTGAAAAAGTACAGTTATTTGGGATAACAACTGAATCAGGAAATATAAAGTTGAAATGACTAAAAGTAGGTTTATTAAAATGAAACAAATATTTAATCAACAGAAAAATTAAGTTAAAGATTCGCAGACGTCTGGAAAAGTGTAACATTCTATCCATATTAATGTATCGTGTGGAGGTTTGGACGTTGAACCAAAATATCATTTACAAAATTGGAGATTCTGAAATGTGGTTGTATAGATATATATACAGGCTCAAAATTTCATGGATAGACAAGGTAACGAATGAAGAAGTGCTTGTAAGAATGAGAAAAAAGATGGAAGTTGTCAAAACCATAAAGAAAAGGAAAGCTTTGACCACGTCTACAGAAACAAAAAATATGATTTAATAAAGAGGATCGTTGGTTGGCTAAATAGAGGGAATGGAATTCCCCTATGGAAGAGTCCGTAATTGCATGGCACGACAACCTAAAATCCTGGACAGGAATTCAGAGAGCTGATGATCTGAAATGAAAGGCTGAAGATAGAGAAGCGTATTGCGATGATCACCAACATCCCTCAGGGGTATATGGCACCAATAGAAGAAGAAGATTAACAAAGTAATTTATATGAAGTGGAAGTTTGTATGAAGTGGAAGTTTGTATGTTATCAGGGGAACTGCAATATCAATGTACAACAGATAGACCATATCCAAGTTCTTTAACTACAAACCGATCCATATGATAATAGTGTTATAGTAAAAAGTACTTTTATAAAATGAATCTTATAATAGTGCTATCCCGAAATTTGTGGATTAAGCGCGATACTAAATGAACGCTGACGAATTCGCGTGCAAAAGTTAGTATAGTATAAGAAATCACCTTCCATATATTTATGATTATAAAAATAAGAATATACGTTTGTACACTTTTTACACTTCTATAAATAATCAAACTGTCTTCCGAATAAGAATGTGAGAGAGAATGTAGTATAACAATGTAGATAAATGAACTAAATGATGTCGAAAAGACGACGAAACTATTACAGGGCGGGTTTGTTTCAGTGACAAACGAGAGAATTGGCGGGAAGCCAGTCGTAGCGAACATAAATTGCGGTCTCACACTTACCATTCGCCTCTCACCACTTACTGCCCTTCGCTTTAGGCAAATATGATGCTGGGACAGTTGAGTGAACACTGTGGTTTAACATTCATTTAACACGTGTATTTGTTTTAATCATTAGCTTTGCATATCATCATAATATGTCATATTTATTTATTTTTAATAGACATACATTTTTTAGATGCAACAGCATGCATGCAACATGCAACATTTTTGCAGATTACAGAACATTTGGTCCCTACACTAGACATAGGTTATGTCCTCCTGGAGACAACCAATCAACATTCTATGGTTGGAAAAAAGTCTTGAAAACTCACGTATTGAATAGATGCTCTATAATTAGAACCGGATTGAAGCGTGGTTTAATTAGAGCTTTACGACAGGAATCCAAAAAAAGTCACTATTTTTTTAACTATTTACAAAAAATAGATATCGGCGCCTTTTTTTGCCGTGAAGCAGTATTGTGTAAAAATTATTGTGTTTCGGTCTAACAGTCGGGCGCCGTAGCTAGTGGAATTACTGAGCAAATGAGACTTTACATCTTATGTCTCATGGTGACGAGCGCAATTGTAGTGCCTCTTAGAATTATTGGGGTTTTTCAAGAATCCTGAGCGGCATTGCATTGTTATGGGCAGGGCGTATTACCATCAGCTGAACATCCTGCTCATCTCATCCCTTATTTCCATTAAAAAATAATCGAAATAGTTGATGATGTTTTATTACAGTGTAAATTGTGAATACAACATAATGTCAAAGGTATCCCAAGCTTCATATCGCCTAGTTTGCCGTTGACTACTTTTGGCATTCAACTAGAGCTAGTCAATGGTCGGTACAATACATTTAAGAATAACATACACTAGTTTATAGCCGTCTTCTACCAGAACAGCCTACAGTTTAATTGCATACCCTTAGCCGCTATTATAAAAATATTATATCCAATACATTATGTCACATTCAATAGTTATTGGATGCTTTGCGAGTGTAATAAATTTCATTTTATTACATTTCCTAGAAGATTCATATTTTAAATGTTGCATTTTATAAGGATTTTAATATTTCTTTCAGGTTTAATTTTCTATATATACACTGGCTGGATCTATCGAAACCATACCTAAAGTTATTAATGTAGGTAACGATATTATACAACTGGAGCAAATCTCTATTCATTTTCTATATATTTTTAAGCTTTAATATCAAATAATTATAATCATATACACATATGTCTAGAGAGACAGATTGATTTTTGTACATGAAGATACGTGAAAGATCCGGTATTTACCACGAGTTTATTCAGCTAATCTAAGAAACAGCTTCACCGATTTGTATTGCGTATTCTTTTGTTGAGTACTTGTTGTAGTAAGCTGGAGGTATTATTAAATATCTGTGTATCGGTACCTACAGAAGTTAAAATGACAAAGTCATACACATATCATATCACTTAAAATACTAACAAGTTCCTTAATAAAAAAAAAAATACAAAAAAACAATCGCCTTCAAAAACACTATTCCAAAACAATAGATTTAATGTGCACTAAAAAGTATAATAATAATTGCGTATTTTTATACAATCTAATTCTAGTTATGATTATTGTTATTTTTGGAATCGGTGTCCTTCCGCCGCAACCTGCTCCCGCCTCCTCACGACTCAAGCACATCTCACCTATAACTATGTATGTAGTAACAAACCTATCTTGGATGACACCGACTCCAAAAATTACAAAAATCTTAACTAGAATAAGACTAATTAATTAGATTGTATAAAAATACGCAATTATTTTTACACTTTTTAGTGCACATTAAATCTATTGTTTTTGAATAGTGTTTTTGAAGGCGGTTGTTTTTTTGTTAATTTATTTTTATTTTATGATTTATAGTGAATTTGAAGTACACTTACTAACAATTTGTCTAAATATGTATAAATATACTTAATTTTTCAATGCAGCAATGAACGTAAGTACTTTGCAATTTGATTACAGACAATGTTTCGTTACTTTGTCATGGATTCCGTTATCAGAACCTAACTAACATTCTACTCTCACCAAAATATCTTTGAAGTATATGCTTTCCAATAAAAAAAGAATCATCGAAATCGGTTGGCGCGATATTGAGTTATTTGTAAATTTATCTACCAGTGGGAGGCTCCTGCGCACAGGAAGCCGGCTAGATTATGGGTACCACAACGGCGCCTATTTCTGCCGTGAAGCAGTAATGTGTAAGCATTACTGTGTTTCGGTCTGAAGGGCGCCGTAGCTAGTGAAATTACTGGGCAAATGAGGCTTAACATCTTATGTCTCAAGGTGACGAGCGCAATTATAGTGCCGCTCAGAATTTTTGGGTTTTTCGGGAATCCTGAGCGGCACTGCGTTGTAATGGGCATGGCGTATCAATTACCATCAGCTGAACGTCCTGCTCGTCTCGTCCCTCATTATCATAAAAAAAAAAAATATCATTCACTTTGCTATTTAAGACTTTTATGGTTTTCTCATGGATTCCATTGTCAGATCTGGACCAAATTACAATGGGACCACTTGGTAAGTACCAGCTTTTAAATTTCAGACAGTGTTCCGTTACTTTGTCATAGATTCCGTTATCAGAACCAGAATTATCGAAATCGGTTCACCCAGTCGAAAGTTTTGAGGTAACAAACATAAAAACAAAAAAAAACCGACGAATTGAGAACCTCCTCCTTTTTTGAAGTCGTTTAAAAAATGTAGATTAATCTCAATTCAAAATGTCGTCAAGTCGATGACAAAGATTCAGATATCATCTTTGTTTAGAAGGGGTATTTGGGCAGAGTTTCCACTTAGAATTAACAATAAGTCATGAATACTCGAACATAGCATTCTAGCTTATATATGGCTCAACAGCACACTGTCTTTAATGCTCACAAACGGTAGTTGGCACTGCTGTAGTGCCGACTACTTCAAAACTCTCATATTTTTCTATTCTAAGATTATTTTTGTAATGATCTGATTGTAATGATAAAAATATGATGGCTCTTATGACGTTGGTAGCGCTTGTTAACATAATATTATATTACGTAACCTATATAATATTAATGCTGACATTTGTTAAGCTACTCGTATACAATATCAATTAGTTTACGTATGAACAAATAAAAATAATGCAGTCAATACTGTTGTATATAGCAAGCACGATATCTGAGTATCGTACTTTGTATTCATTTACATTTTAATGGAGCTAGAAATCACGAATATATGTGATATGCAAGAATGATTAATGGTTTTGCAATTTCATCTTACGCCCACTCAATAACTTCCGAATCGTGACTCACAATTTTATATAGATCACATTTCGAGCAACAATATAGAAAAAAAGTCGATTCATCGGAATTTATGCTCTTCTATCAATATGCCTAAAGATTAGCAAAATAAGCCGATGGTTTTGTTGTGATCCCCTTACAAGGCCGACGAGATAGATCAAATAAATGTTCTTCAACGGAAATAAGACTTTAATACCGGAGAGGGAGATGCTATTAAATGGACAGTAAAAGTTTCACGAGTAACATTAACTATACATACGTTTAATGCTATATGCGGCCGTTTTCAATAACCTATCTATCCTTAGTTTAACTTATCTCTACTAGACGAAGACAAATCAATCCTTTTGCGCTTACTTACATTTTAATAACCTATTGACAAAGTAAAGTAAGGGTAAATAGGTTGTTGAAAACTGCCATAAAGAATGGAAAAAACAACGAGGCGTCGGTGTCATTCGCCCGTTTTCAATAACCTATCTATCCTTTCTTTAACTTACGGATACATTGCTGTCACCGTTTAATGACAAGATCTTATCTATCCATAGTTATGTCCAATATAGCTATAGTCCTATGCTATTTGTCAATTGCTATGTCTATGCTATTGTAACTTGTGTACTTCATCCTGACTTGCACTAAATAACTTATAAAGTTTTACAGTGAATAAAGATTTTTTGACTTTGACTATAGTTATAGTCAATAGGTTATTGAAATGTAAGTAATCTTAAAAGGATAGATTTGTCTACCTCTAGTAAGTAAAACTAAGGATGGATAGATTATTGAAAAAGGCTGTAATAGTATGATTACCAAGGACCACACTTTTATGAAATACCAGAGAACTTTTTTAAGGTATTGTTCTGACTTAAAAACGTACATACATACGTGAAAGAAATTTCCTGAAAATGACACTGTAAGGAACGCCACATATTCAGATTATAAGTATGATATTTAGGTTTGTGGCGTGTGACACAAAGTAAATTTTTATTGAAGAGGAGGGTATGCTGAAAAGGACCAGGTGTAGAAGAAATATATGAAAATAATCCACGTGTAGAATAGATATGTACTATAAGGCACCAGGTGTAAAAGAGACACGAATATATTTTCCAATATCAAAACCATGTGAGCCATTATTATGTATTGTCAAATAGCTTTAAGGTAATATATAAAATAACCTCAGACGAAATTCATCATTAAAATTGAAATCAAAATTATGATTATGTTTTTTAATTAATTATGTTTTTTTCAAAATTAGGGATCCGTAATAAAATTGCTATTTTGTAACACAAGGTGTAAAATCGAAAACCTATTTTTGCGTGCGCTGCAAAAGCTATTGACAATAGAACAAAATGATGTACAGGCTATAATATAGGCAATATTTTATTACTTATAAAACTATCGCGTGAATTATACTTTATATGGCAAAACAACGTTTGCCGGGTCAGCTAGTTACGAAATAAGAGTACATCTAATGTATATTAACCAGCTTTAATTAGCTTTAATTAGATAGCTTTAATTATTAAAGAAGTATTTATAATATACAAAATATTAAATTACTTTGTGGATAAATTTTAAATTACTATAGAGGTTCTTTGCAAACATTAGACGAACACAAGAAACAGTCTTGTTTGTATAACAGAGCTCGCCAGTTCAAAGTCATACAAAATTGCGAGAAAGAAAATGAAAAAGTAATTTACAATTAAGCTGAGAACAGAGTTTATTTAACGGGAAAGTACGGGTTAAGTTACGGTAACTGTTCCTGAATACGCCGTTGGTTGGTTGTTTTATGAACATCTATTTTTAGAAGGCAAGGAACGAAGGCCGCGCCGGTGACCTTCCTATTCTTATATAATATTCCGCTTGTCTTAAACTGCAAGCGGCTGCGAGTCATCTCCGAAAATGTAAGATGTCGTTTGGACCAATTATTTTAATAGTCCATAGCAATAAAAATAATAATAAGGAATTGTAATTGTGACTTTGTAAAATTATGCAATATGGATGTGTTTTTTTTTATGGAAAAGGAGGACAAACGAGCGTACGAGTCACCTGGTGTTAAGTGATCACCGCCGCCCACATTCTCTTGCAACACCAGAGAAATCACAGGAGCGTTGCCTTTAAGGAAGGTGTACGCGCTTTTTTGAAGTTACACATGTCGTATCGTCCCGAAAACACCGTACAAGGAAGTTCATTCCAAAGCTTTGTAGTACGTGAAAGCTCCTTGAAAACCGCACTGTGGAAGACCGCCACACATCGAGATGGTGGGGATGATATCCTAACTTTTGGCGTGTCGTGCGAATGTGGAATTCTGCGGCAGGAATCAGGTGAAACAGCTCTTAGGAACACTCCCCTGATGATAAATGCGGTAAAAAAAATATGGATGTGTGTCTGAAATAAACATTTATTATTAATAATAATAAAAATAATAGTAGAACAGTACAGAATAATAGCAATAACATGTCTGGTATCTAATTAACGTGCCCGTACTTCGCTCGTGTTGGATATGATACACAGAAAAATAATAAAAAACATATATTTTTCGATTTTTGTAAAACTAAATATGTGTTCGTGGTACCCGTTGCGTTAAAAAAAATTGCAAATATCTATTTATTTACATAAATAAGTAGACGTAATCAAAGAAAGATTTATAAAATTATGGTTGAATATCGCTAAGCAAGACTTTTGAAATATACACTGATTTCTATATTAATAACAATTGAATTTACATTATAATTAGTCTTATTGTCGTACTATTATACATAAGTTTTTTACCGTACTCTATCGTACCTCATTAACTCGGAGAGTTGTTGCGAAAGTGACAAGCTAAAATAGATAATGTCTGTTTATTATATAAATGTATGGCGTCATAATAACGATATTTCTATCAAAATATATCAAGGTCTATTGCTTACTTGCTGACCCTACTTGATTTATGTAGTAATCGCTACTTATTTTGTATCATAGAGTTTATACTAAGACGGAACAACATAGACGCGACAATAATTTCAACAATTAAAATTTTATTGAGACGAATGAAAATATTCTGTGGCTTCCTATCGATATAATATTGATATAAATATTGCAAAGTGGCAGTATCACTTTATTTTGTTTTGTGACAAAAGAATTCAATTACTTATGGATTTACGGCCGTTTTCAGAATCCTATCTATCCTTTGTTTAACTTGCTAGAGGTAGACAAATTTATTCTCATACTATAATTAACTAATAACTATATTGGACATAACTATGGATACATAAGATCTTGTCATTAACGGCTGTTCCCAATATTCAGTCTATCTCTTACTTGAGATAAGAATCGTCACTATCGTTGACTTTTCTGCCCCAATAAACTTATCGACGGTAACTCACCTTATCCGAATACGCTGTCTGTCAATGGGACGACGTATTTCTTACCAGCGATAGAAGTTTTTATGGAAATTGCAATTCACGCGTTCCAATATGAGCCAAAAGAAGACTTATCGGGTTCAGATTATTGATAGCAAATTACCGACAGTAGAAGGTAGTAATTTATTTCTATCTGTAGATAGTATATTGGGAACCGCCGTAAATTAATTGACATATAGGTGATAGCAATATATCCGTAACTAGAGATGCGTTATTGAAAACGGCCGTTAATTAACCGCATTAGAGTTCAGTATGTTATCACACTATATCTCATATCTAACATTAGGTATATGTTTCATATATTATTTATCTATATATTTGGGCAACTAACAAATTACACTCTTTACATACTTAAACTTAAAATATAATAATAATATGGATAACAGTTAATTCACTTATCAGCTACCACAGCATTCATAATTTTTACTACGCTTATAGGACAGTAATTTTAACAATTTATAAACTAAAATCTAAAAATATGGTAATATATAATTTAAAATAAAAATGAAAATATAAAAACAAGGTTTCTAAGTCAAATGTTTAAATTAAGTATGAATGAATGAATAAATCAATGTTCTGCGATTTGGCCAGTGAGTTATAATGACCTACAGAGCCTAGATATAGTTGCGTTTTGACCCAGATTAGTCAGTATCTTTAGTTTTATATGATTACAAGATTAGGGCTGATTCCTGAGCTCAAACCGGTTTACACAATTCTATTCATAATAAAAAGCTGTTTTTTTAATTCGCTAAAAGCCATCTAAGCTAGGAGTAAGAAATAATATAAGAACCTATTTCTGAATAATCCATAAATTAATTATTAATTTGGATAGTAAATTAAAAGTTGGCACTTTTTTCCGCTCGGAAACCAGAGAATAATCTAGAGTAGCTCATTGTTACTGGACAAATGGTAGCGACTATATATATCCCGAAAAGCCTGAAAATAAGGTCCAATCAGGTGGAAGACAACCTTGGCTCCAAAGCTTGGACAGACATTTACCAGTGGGAGGCTCGGATGTCGGCTAGATTATAAATATACAACGGCGCCTTTTTCTGCCGTGAAGCAGTAATGTGTAAGCATAACTGTGTTTCGGTCTGAAGGGCACCGTAGCTATTGAAATTACTAGGCAAATGAGGCTTAACATCTTATGTCTCAAGGTGAAGAACGCAATTATAGTGCCTCTCAGAATTTTTAAGTTTTTCAATAATCCTGAGCGGCACTGCGTTGTAATGGGTAGGGCGTATCAATTACCATCAGCTGAACGTCCTGCTCATCTCAACCCTTAATTTCGTAAAAAAACAAAATAGCTTACAATGTCATCCTGCAATAGCTAACAATCTTACTCAGCAATAGCTAAAAAAAGGCACTCACCTAGACATATCCCCCAACAAGCCCGTCAAAACAACAATTTATAAAAGTTATTGAAACCATAACTATTCTTGAATGTTTCGAAATAAGCTTTATCGATTTTATATACGTCAATGCTTTATCGAGCCGAGTTCATTGCCTCTAATATACCCATAGAGAAATATTAAGTGAACAGTTATATTTTTCTTGAAATAAAATTAGACTTGGAATTCATATGCAAAATTATATGTGAAGTATTTATTTATTAGGTGGTAACATTTTTTTTTATGAAAATACGGGACGAGACGAGCAGGACGTTCAGCTAATGGTAATTGATACGCCCTGCCCATTACAATGCAGCCAGGATTCTTGAAAAGCCCAAAATTCTGAGCAGCACTACAATTGCGCTCGCCACCTTGAGACATAAGATGTTAAGTCTCATTTGCCCAGTAATTTCACTAGCTACGGCGTCCTTCAGACCGAAACACAGTAATGCTTACACATTACTGCTTCACGGCAGAAATAGGCGCCGTTGTGGTACCCACAATCTAGCCGGCATCCTGTGCAAAGGAGCCTCCCACTGGTAAAAATAGTTAAGCGACTCTTACACTTTTAAAAGATTGCCATTTAGCTGATCAGGTGACATCAGGCAGGTAGACATCGAAACTCCTTACTGATTCCATGTATCGAAATAGTTTATGGTCTTAATGAAATTGTAATAAGATAAGCTCCACCTATAATCTTTACTAATATATAAATTAATAACCAAACAATAAACCAGATTCAAAGATAAAGGATTTTAAAACAAGGTTTTTAAGCAAATATTCTATATAGTCTTCGAAGTTGGCGGTAATTAGTAGTTAATGCCTACTACTCGGCTAAGTCGAGTTAGTAAGTCTTCTGTGGGGCGATGTATATGCTTTTACAACAAGATCCCAGAAAATGTTCAAAACAAAAGTAGATAGATAGACACTTTACTGGATACCACACAGACTTAAAAATAAAAATTTATGTAATAAAAAAGATCTTAAGCTAATTACAGTCATAGGTACGCAATGGGCGGTCTTATCGCTTGAAGCGATCTCTTCCAGGCAACCCAAACTATTATGTTATTCAAAAGAATTGTTAAAAACGTTTGTGTGGTATAGGTTACTATAACAGAAATGAGTTTCTTAATGATACCCCAGATTGGGAATGGAGTGACCGCCCTCAGGCTATTAAATAATAAGTTTGATTGTACAATATTACTTTGCAAACATATTTTTTCGATGAAAAATAAGCCCGCTGAGTTTGTTGCGCTCGTTCTTCTCAGGTCTGAGGCGTTCATTTTGGAATGTGTTGTAGTTTTTGACTTTCAATAAGTGATGTCACATCCTATTTTGAATAAAAATATTTGAATTTGAATTTGAATTACTCTCTAAAACTAATAATATAATATTTCAAATGAGAATTTTGTAAAAAGTGAAAACACTCCCACTGAGTTAAAGAAAGTGAAACACTTTTCACTTTCACTCAGTGAAAGCCCCTTAAAAAGGTAAGAATTCAAAACTCTGAGCGAAAATTTTTTTTTTTTATCATATTTATTCATAATATTGTGACCCTTGTCTTACATTTTGAAGCAAGCATGTGACGTTTGTGTGGGTAAATATAGAACGAATTGTTATTAAAGTCAAGCAAGGTAGGTAATTGTTTTCTTACGCGGTCCCTAGAGTAAATACGTTACAAGTGTACCCACACCACAATACCCTTCTTTCACAAATAACTGAACTTCACTGAAGAAATCAAACATGTTCACATAAATATTATTGTTATTTTGAATTAAGTAATCTTTATTTTGGAATTGACTGCTGGACAAGATCATTATTTTAGTATCGATATGAGTCTTGATCATAGAAATCTAAATAAGAAGGTTTTCTTCCTACGTACGCTCTCAACGCTCCGGATACTTGAGGGACTTCAAAATCAGAGAAAAATAAACAATTTAAATATCTGAAAAATGATCGCTGCATAATTGATTGAAAAATAGCAGTTGTTTTGTTTTTTATGGAAGAGGGTGACAAACGACAATGGGGACGACAAGAGGGTGACAAAATTCAATGACATTAAAAAGAATTCTAAAGGAATCAATTTTGAGAAAATAAATGCCTTTTATGCCTTTAACGAGCGTACGGGTCAGTTGGTGTTAAGTGATCACCGCTACCCACATTCTCTTGCAACGCCAGAGGAATCACAGAAGAATTGCTGGCCTTTGAGGAAGGTGTACGCGCTTTTTAAGTACCCATGTCGTATCATCTCGGAAACACCATACAAGGATGCAACCTTTATTGTACGTGAAAGAAAGTTCCTTGAAAACCGCACTGTGAAGGAACGCCACACCTCCAGATGGTGGGGATGACATCCTAATTTCTGGCGTGTTGGCAGTGCCAAGCCAAATAGCAGGTAAGTACATACGCTCGCCACGTGTTACTAAGAGGATAGCTTCGTCTAGAACAACATAACCCAAATGGGCAGGCACCGACTTAAACCCTATCAATAGGTAGTAGATTTGCATCAAAGGTGTATTAAATTAAATCTTTTTAAGTTTTTAATACTTTTTATTTTTGGAAGTCTTTTTTAAACATAGTTCTTTTATAAAGTACCAAATCAAAGTCTTCGTAAGTTTAACTTAGGAAGACTTTGATTTAAGCTATTAAAGTCAGAATTTTATTAAAACTGAGCTCGTTGTATAATTATCTCGGAGCTTGAACCAGATAGTGACGGATATTATAAGGTCCAATATTATAGTTTGAGCGTGGAATTAATTGCAAAAAATCTGTTCACGATTGATTTTCTTCCAAGTTATAAAACGTTCGTATTATGTAGATTAGATATACCAGCAATTTCATACCGGGGTTCCATATAATGAATTTCAAAATGAACCAGTGAAAAAACTTTAGTTATGATCATAGTATTATGTCCTATGGTATATTGTTATGGGGCAGTGCAGCCGATATCAATACCATATTTGTGCTGCAGAAGAGGGCTATTCGCGCTATTTACAACCGACTTCCTAAAGAATCATTAAGAGAAAAATTTAAAGAAATAAACTTTTTGAATGTTGCTTCCCAATATATGCTTGCTAATGTTCTATATGTTCATAAGTACATGATGGAGTTGCTAGAAACTGTGACAGTCATAATGTTAACACGAGGAACAAACATAAACTTGCTATGCCTAACTACTCGCTTAAGTCGAGTTAGTAAGTCTTTTATGGGGCGATGTATGATTATTACTATTATTTTATTGCTTTTACAATATGATCCCAGAAATTATACAAAACAAAGTTGTTACGATTTTTAAAGAATGGTTAAAAAACGTTTGTGTGGGAAAGATTATTATAACATAAACGATTTTCTTAATGATACCACAGACTGGGAATGAAGCGGACACCCTGAAGCTCTTTAACTATAAATGTTTATTATAGAATATTACATTGTAATCCACATTTTTATAAAAAAAGCCCGCTGAGTTTCTTGCACCCGTTCTTCTCAGGTCTGAGGCAGTCTATTTTGAATGGGTGTTTTTGACGTTCAATAAATGATTTGGAATCATATATTTAATAAAAATATTTAAATTGAATATGAGCCGTCTCAATCCCAGTTTAGAACTTTTCTGGATATAGAATTGGTGTTATAAAGAAGAAAATTGTACTCAACGTTTTTTAACTATAGCATTCACATATCTTAATTGCCGAATAATTAATAATTATATAATAGCTGTTGACCATATTTCTTCTCTGCCTTATCTGTTATTGTAATAGGGTGCCCAGACTGAGGAACAATTAGCATGGTATGATAACATTACTTATTTTAAAATATCATCAGCGAATCTATATGCTTTACGATTTTGTAATGCGAAGCACAAATTCTAGCATCAGTATAGGTTTTATAACAGTGGTTTCAATTCTATATTTAAATATTCAATCAAACCTGGGCAGGCAATCTTTTTGTGAAGCAATTTACATACGAGTAAATGTAACATGAAAACATGTTCCGAAAATAATTCCACGAAAACCTCACAACATTTTCAGTGTTCACATAAAACGAATAAAACTATAAAAGGGAAGGTATTTGGATCCAAAAGGTTGATTGAAATTCAACTTCAAAGGACAAGTCCCTTCGTCCATAGTGATTAGATTACTAACATCGTTTGAAGTGTTACGTGAGGGGTTCTCATTCTAATCACATACAAACCGTTTGGCTATACAATACACTTTGATTTACTTTACCGAAGCTAATACGCGCGGATTATAATTACTAGTCGGTTTAATGTACAGTGACATTCACAAACGTGTACAAATACTTGGAGATTAAAAAAGTTGAAAATGAATAACTTGTCATACCGTGATGACGAGTCAAAAGTGCAAAGCACTTATTTTAAAACAAATTTGTGAAATATGAAGCAGCAAACAATTATCGCACACTAAAATTGCGCATTGAAGTAGAGTAACGGCCGTTCCCAATATTCAGTCTATCTCCGATTGAGGCCTACTTCAGATAAAAATCGTAAGTATCGTTGACTTTTCTGTCCCAATAAACTAATCGATGGTAACTCACCTTATCCGTTGACGATGTCTGTCAATGGGAAGACGTATAGCTTACCAACGATAGAAGTTTGTATGGAAATTGCAGGCGATAAGAAACACTTATCGAATATATTGGGACAGCTTCAGATTATTGGTAGCTAGTTACTGACAGTAGTAGGTCTATCTCTATCTATCTCTATCTGTAGATAGTATATTGAGAACGGCCGTTAGACAGTTAATGGATATACAATCGTATTTAATCGCCTGTCTCTCAGGAACACAGTTGATAGATTTGAATCAATTCAAATATTGTTAACTTAATAATTTTCCTTAATCCGCTGTGTTATAAACTTACTACGTAAAAGCCACTGTGGAGATTGTCGATAAAGGTCGACATGCATTCTACGATTGACAATGTACAGTTAATACAATAGTAAGAGTATACCAAGGATAAGAGCAGGGATTGATGCGAAAGAAGCAAACCTAGTTAATATGACTTAGTATGAACCAATGTTAAACAAATGTGTAAAGGCTTATTCGTACCAGGCTAGCAGTTGAGTAGCGAACAATTGAGTAATTAGTTAAGTTTATTATAATAATATACATAATATATTAAGTAATTTAGTAAAAAAGTTAGAGAGTGAGTCCAATATGTATTATTTTTTTGGGTGAATAGCATCCCCACCACCCGTAATGCTACGACCACATTACATTACTGTTACCACATATAAAAAGACTGTATGTTGAATCTGCACCAGTGTTGTATAATAGTATGAACTATTATATACATGAATCTTTTATATTTTACCGAAATAAACGAAGAAAAGGATGGTGGATTATTAAAATATCCTAAAACGTACCATGTAACGACATGGTTAAATTTGGAGTAATTCCAGATTTTTAGGCCTTTATTTGTACACTACATATCGGTTGACTCGTGCATTTTCGCTAAGCTCATGCTGCACACTGTAAAAAAGGTACCGGGATCATTGCCTACTGTCATTTGTAAATTGATTTACTTCCCAAATTAAGAGCATAAATCGTTGTAAATTGTGGCCCTATTTCCATATCCCGGTACTCAGCTACAGCCGTAGCAACACTTCTCAACTGGTTCATCGACTTACAAGTCTGGACCTGTTACTTCGATCGTTCTTTCGTTCGTTACTTACCGTAAAAATTTAATTTCATTAGAGCAACAATAACAAAGTGACGCTCAGATTTTTGAACACTTATATTACTGGGTCGGAAAGTGTGCTCTGGGTAATCAATTTCACTAGGGAGCAAAGCAAGCTGAAAGACAGAGTTTTTGACATAAGTATTTTAAGGGATTAAAGTCCAATTCTTTTTATTTTTCAGAATGCCCGCCCGCTGCTGATGGAATGGAACGATTTGCTTGTCCTACTCCTGATAGGCAGGGCCGGTATCGCTGCATAGACGACCACGTGCTGTGTGACGGATTCATCGACTGTCCAAGTGGTGAAGATGAAGATCGCCAAGCTTGCATGTTCTATAAGACGGTAATATTTATCATTAATTACAATAATTACAATAATCCTACCTCGAAGAGAGGCTTTTCCAAGTGAAACAGAGAGATGTCAGATCTACGCTACGAAAAATTGAAGCCGGCGTTCCACAGGGTTCAGTACTTGGTCCCGTAATGTGTAACATATTTACTTCAGACTTACCGGTATCTGAAGACGTCACCGTAGCAACATATGCCGATGATGTAGCCTGAAGACCCAGCACAGGCTAGTAATAAGCTCCAACACCTTTTAGACGAGACCCATGCATGGATGAATAAATGGCGCATTCGGGCAAGTGCTCAAAAATCGACCCACATCACCTTCTCGTTAAGAAGGGGAGATTGCCCTCCTGTCAAACTTGGTTCTGATGTTTTACCAGATTCTGAGAAAGTGAAATACCTTGGCTTTAACTTAGACAGACGATTCACCTGGATTTCTCACATAAAGAAGAAACGGGATGAAATTAATCATAGGTTCCGAAACCTTCACTGGCTCATGGGTAGAAACTCTGTCCTGTCTACTGACAATAAGCTTCTAATCTACAATGCTGTATTGAAGCCCATCTGGACCTACCTACAACATGCTCATCCAACGCGTGCAAAACAATATCCTGCGTACCATCACAAGTGCCCCATGGTTTTCCAGAAATGATGAGGTCCATCAATATCTTGGCGTTTCCAGTGTTCAGTCGGAAATTGATAAATTCAAAAGGAAATACGCAGATCGCCTCTCGGTTCACCCAAATACCCTGGCTAATGATCTCCTAATCCGTCCCAGAGCGATGAAAAGGCTGAAAAGGAAGGATGTGTTATAGGAAGGCAGATGAGACACTGGTCTCTTCGTCCAAAACGTCATACTCACCCAACGCATCCGCTTATGTGACTGATCGCGGATCCGACTTAGATAAAAAAAAATAAGTACTTCATTCCTTACTTTATACTTCATTCTTTGCTTAAAATTAGCATAACACGTATTAATAAATACTTTTTAAGGGATGATAATGCTTATAAATATATAACTGATTGTTTGTTGATTGTTAATCACCGCTCTTCAAGAACGAAGTATTCTTAATCAAAATCTCCAGCGATTGCTAATTCCGGACACAGCTGCTCGAATTGTCGAGGATCCAGTGCTATTAGAATGGCTAGATCACTTGGCGTTGCATCCTATACTGGCCTTCCCAAATTGGCAGTGCCCCAGGGCACTAGATTTTTCAGATACACCAAAACCGAAAGTGCCGTACGGCACCCTATTTCCTCACCAAGTTCTTACCCTCATTTTGTTTAAAAGATGGTTTATTTTGCATGCTCTTATAGCTTGTGTCAATAGCTTTCTGATACATTCACTCAAATCATCCGAACTATAAGCAATCTATTGCTACACGTAAAATAATACGCATTAAAAGAATGCTGCGCGAGCGCCAAGATGGCGCCGATCTGAGTTTTCCGGAACGGAAAGGCTTCATGCTTCTACATCTACAAGCGCATCATTTTTCCCTAACGGGCCATAAGAAGTATAACTAAAAAAATAACATCACTTACATGAAACTAACGCATGTGATGAAGTTTTATTTGTTGGAAAACAATTTGTAATTGAAATAAATGTTTATGTTTCAGACAAAGGCGCACCTGGATGTACTCGCTGACGCGCTGCTGCGATGGGCCCGCGGCCGTTAAATAAATCCAAACGATGAAATCTAAAACATTTAGTGCTCCAATAGTCCATCAGTGATTCTCATATAGACTGACACATTGCATTCCTGTTCTGTTAAGCTGCAAACCTTCTCATGGCAATATTCGGGCGCAACCAGTCATTGTGCAAGCAATCGAGGCAAATGTAATGAAACATATCAAGTAGTGGCGCAGTTTGCCAACAATTATGACCACTTACAGTGTAGTGTAAAGATACAGAGAGATCGAATAGAGATATTATCTGTGGTGGATCAACAACTTGTGTGCGAGTACCTTACGGAGGTCGGTAGTGCTGGTTTCGTCCTGATACTAACAGCAGCTGTTGTTTTCCTCAATATTATTTATAACCTTCTAGCAATTATTAAAACTAAAATGTGAGACTGGTAGTCGACATTGTTAGTCGGTAGAATGTACTTTATTATACTAATATGAATATTTTAGATTAGGTTCATCATTATATGAATTATAAATAATGATGTATTTGTTATTGTATTTATTCATTTTATTAACTCATGACTACATTCCTTGAGTAATTGAGGGTTATAAAATTAGAGTATGGTGTAAATAAGTTACATTAAATTTAGTTATTGTAATATTATGTATAATTAGAATGATATTAATTTATTCTTCGGCCTATAATTATTGGCAAACTGTGTTTGCTGCTTCTGTTATAAGTGCGATATTGATTATATTATCTAAACCTTAAGTAACTATTACAGGCTTAAGAAACTGACTCAATTGAACTATTTTCAATGAACAGGAAAATTCAACTACTTAATACATCCAACGGTGTACCTAAGACTCGGTATAATAATATTATCAGATATATTGTTACTTCACTACGCATTCTGTAACTTCAAGATTTTCTGTGAATCTGTTAATAATTTGTTTAATTAAACGATATTTAATAAAGCTTTTCATATCATTTTGCCTTTATAAATTTTTAAGGAAAGTATAAAGAGATTTCGATGGCATTGATAAATATAAAACATCATAATGATTTTATAAATGTTTGGATGTTTACGAAACAGTACATATATTATGTTAAATGTAAACAAAATATAAACATTTTGTTTATTTTTACATAAATGTTACAATGCATTTCGCATTTTATTATAGTGTTTAAGAAAGTAGTTTGTAGGAAGAAGTACGTTGTCAGTAATTTAATATAATTCTACAACACTTTCTGATATTTTGAAGTAAAATAAATGTTGAAGTTGTGTAGTGCGCGCGTGTTTTATGTAGAAGCTGCATTACTGTGTAACTATTAAATTAAAATATTGCACCAAATTTAATTGATAGGTAGCATAGACAAATAATATATAAGTATCGTATTTGGTGTCTAGTAATTTCTATTATTCGATTATTTAAATTTAAACTACAATTTTGAGGTCAAAGGACTCTACTATTAATATAATAAAATTTGTATTATTATTTAATCATATAACTATATGGTAATTTATAAGGTAAATAATTTGAATGCGAATTACATTGTAAAGAGATATAATAAATATTTGTGATACTAAGGAGGCCCATCGGAGCTACACTTTCTGTGCTATGAACTTATATTATTATTATATTAAAGTTAAGAAATTATAAACACCGTTGCAATCTGATTGAACTAATGTTCTTGAGCCATCAGATTCTACGGTATTTATATTATAATTAATTAAGAAATACAGTCATGAAGATAACTTACAGGGTTACAATGAACACAGTGCTTTGATGTGTAGTATCGCAAATAATTTATTATAATAAATATGTCACGGTATTAGCACTACTAATATATCTCTAATCAAGTTTCTCAATGCCAACGAATACTTCTCGATTAATAATTCAATGTGTCAATTACTAATATAATTTCGATCCAAAATAATAATATCTAATTGGTTTTCGATTGAGTTCTTTATTTAAATTCTCTGTCTGTATTAGTTAATTAACATCCAGTCTTATGTTAGATCTAATTGTATTACCTACTAATAAATTAAATATAATGTATGTAACTATTTATAACTATGTATATGCACTCAAAATTTGCCTGTT
Organism: Leptidea sinapis; assembly: GCF_905404315.1. Taxonomy (NCBI): domain Eukaryota; kingdom Metazoa; phylum Arthropoda; class Insecta; order Lepidoptera; family Pieridae; genus Leptidea; species Leptidea sinapis. The sequence goes on from NC_066289.1 coordinate 1,240,795, forward strand.
TCGTATGTGCACAGCAATTTATTGTGATATTTTAAATATTTAAGATTAAGATACAGAACATGATCTCGAGTATAGTCTATGTACCTTTCGATGTGATCGTTACTATAAAATAATATACAATTTATATGTTACTATAATGCTAGTCGGTATTTGAGCTGAACATTGCCCTATTAAGTATTATTTTATTTATAATTTAAATTAATTTTATTATTCAAGCACTAAACTGCGAGTTTCATTGTAATGTTAAACGCGTGAATTGGACAGATATGTTTGTTTCCTAGTTTTAATTTATCATTGATGTTTAGTTTATATCGAGTTTATTTAATAAGAGCCGCGTAATACTCTTCATCTTATGTATTACATACTATTCCGCAATCTTGAATAAGGTTTGCTATAAATGGAATGGTATTGCTATAATAAGTAGTAAACTAACTACATATATTATTATTATGGCTGTATGAGAATTTCGTACCTTTATGTTATTAGAAATAAGGTTTTGGCTTTCGTTCTAATACAAAATAAATGTTAGGAATTACATAACATAATTAGGTACGAAAATCCCTAAGCTCTTTAAATATCTATCTTTAAATGCACAATGCTTCGCTACTTATCGTTTAAAAACGTAACACAAAATTATTAATGATATTAAGTGGTGTGTATATTATCTGTGTTCTGTATTAGATAATATTGTAATCGTAACGTAATGGCAACATTTCTTTATGTAACTACTATTATAATTTTTAATTCATATAAATCTCCAACACGCTTCTTACCTTATGTAATACCCATACTAAACTCCACAGATCATTTTCATAATTTATCGTCCGGATAAATACTTATAATTTTCATGCGACACATTAAGAATATCTACAAAATATGACGATCGCTCAATTAATAACTAAATACAACCTCAGATACTATTGTTGAATAACAATATTTTTAGATATCTCACTTGTAGACTTATTGTATTATTTTATTTTTCAAAACTATCATAGTAACTACAATATTTTCGTAGGTGGTTAGTTTCAACCGGTTTTTTCCTGTTTTTGTACTGTAGATAACATTCAATGATTTAGTTCGGATCTTTTGTGAATTTTATATTATTTAAGAGTGCAACTATTTTTGTAGATACATATTATATTTGTTCAATTACCACTATTAAGAGAATTATATTTTCTCATACGGTTATGTTTGCCGGAAAGACAAGCAATGTAACTTCTATTCTTACCGCACAAAATTGGAAGCATAAATTTTTTCGAAACTACTTATAATATTTACATGAATGAATGAAATCGCTATTCCACAAATGTCAACATCTTGCTCAGACAGTTGTCGTTGCGTAGCCTGATAAAATCTCCGAGAGAATACATTTGCGTAGGCGAGTCCACACATACTTGCTGGACAATGTTTCCTAGTCATCCGACACAATTACTTATTCTCTCAGAGAATATTCCTCATGTTTCAACCGACCTATGGTAGAGTTACCTTACATTTTAATCTTAAACTGTAAGGTACTCACGTGTTGGTGATCTTATAACAACTACGCTGTTTTGTAGGCGTAATATACTTTTGGACTATTTATTACGTATTGTTAATTACTATATATGTTGTATTAAGATAAAAAATCGAAAAATAAATGTTAATAAATGCCTCAGCCAGACGATTCGAGAGTTTTTATTTATATACTGTTAGTTAACTTCACGTTCCTTGATTATCCTGCTATTTATAACTCTGTTATAGATCAAATCAAATCAAAATCACTTTATTCACATATAGGTCAGGGAAATGACACTTACGAATTTCGAAAAAAAATCTAAGTAATAAAAGTTACTTCGTAAAGGGTTCAGCTAATGAGAAGGCGCAGCGCTCAAATTCACAGAGGAATCACATTTACGGCGTCGCACTCTCCAAGTGAGGCCTAATTTTGACATCATCAATCAACGCTACCGTTAAATAAAGACACGGACTTCTATTAGGCCTATATTCCAGAAGGTATCTGAGAGCCGTTGGTATTCATCGAGTAGTAGAACTGTGTGATTACAGTTCGCATTTAGAGCATTTAGATCGGGAGGCAGTGTGGCCACCAGTATCGCTGCATCAAACCTATTTTATGATCTGCGTAACTAATTTCAAAACCTTTCATGTCTGAAACCTGAAAATTTAATTTTCCCATAGTAAAATGACATATACAAACATACAGCAAACGTATCATCAGTAATTTAATACTGTCTTTCTACTTCTGCATCCCGAAAAGCAAGCGATTTTAGTTTAGTTACAATAAATTAGTGGTAGTATCTAATATCTAAATGGCTTATAATCTACTAAGTAGATTTTATCAATTTACCTAATTGTTGTAATATTAATAAACACAGTCCACTCACACGCACACATAGACAGACTGACTGACGGACATACACCACAAATACAAACACAAACCATTTCAATATACATACCATATACATACCATACAATATGCTAGTGAAATAGCTACTAGGCAAACAAGACTTAACATCTTATGTGTCTAGGAGACGAGCGCAATTTTAGTACCACTCAGAATTATTGAATATTTCAAGCCTGAACGGCACGTCATTGTAATGGGCAGGGGTATCAATTTCCATCAGCTGAACGTCCTGCTCGTCTCGTCCCTTATTGTAATAAAAAATCCCATAAAGTGCTTCTAATGTTGAAGATACGGTCACGTATCCAATAAATGCTCAAGCACAATAGACCAAACTAAAATGTGCCTGAAATGTGGAGAAAAAGACCATAAAATCATGGATTGCAAGAATGATGACTCCTGTGCACTTTGCACTGAACCAACCACCAACGAAAAAACGACTACCATCTCTGGTAGAATAATGTCTGCGTCTATGCTGTGGAAACGCGGCCGAGCAGGTTTCCACCAGTATTTTTCTGAAATGACACAATAGCCATGCACCGTAAATAGTGTATCTAGGTTAGAAGACAAGCAAAACGCGCCCGATAGTCTAAAGCCTTTCGCCTACTTTGACAAGATGATGCAAAAGTATAAATAAGCGCATGTCGAAGGTTTAAGAATGCAATCCGAGACAGCAAGAAGATATGCTGGAATGATCTCTTGGGTGAAATTGAGCAAACTCTTGGGGAAAACCTTACAAAATTGTCATGTTGCGACTAAAGAGGCAACAAACTTGTTCGCCAACCGAACCTGAACCGTTAAAAACGTTCGTAACAGTCTTTTCCAAGCAGAACGAGCTTAACTACTCTGTGGAGAGACAAGAACCCTTGTTTAAAAATAAGAAACACTACAGCTCTTGGCTTAGATGGGATTCCAAACGTTTCATTAAGAGTCATTAAAATGGCCCCTGAACTCTTCCTGGACGTCTACAACACTTGATAATACTTCTAATATTAAATTTACCACGTTTACCAAATTTACCATAATCATATTTCTTAGGGTACACAATTTGCTAAGGGTAGGTTGCTACAATCGTGTGAGTCGCCCAACCACTCACGTCCTGGATGCGGTGATCTTCCGGCTAGCCGCGCCATGAAGGTGGGATGCGTTCGAGGTGGAGCGACGTTGTCAAGAAATACAAACACCTAGGCAAGTTCTGGAGCAGGGGTAACTTAGAACTTGGAATTATAAACCAGCGATTAGCAGGACATTTTTGCATTCAGTTCCTTTTTTTCCAGAATAGGGAATCCGCATGCCTAGTATAAAAATTAAAATTGAATAGACACAACTATCGCTTTTTTTTTGTTTAATTATAAAAAGTATCAACCGGAAGGTGTAGCACTGGCGCCCAACGTGGTTTCTATCTGATTTTGATTTGGGTAAAGTGGTAGTGGATTGTTCGTGAGTGTAAATCAATAAATTATTTTATTGTGTTGCATCAAATCCCTTTTACAACTACTAAAAGTACTCGAATATAAATCAAGTGTCCGTTTTATTTTGCAAAGAAGTTTATGTGTAATTGTCAGTGTCAAGTGCAACTTTCAGTTATTGTTTGACAAATAACGTTCGCTTACTGTCGCTACAGACAGTGGTAGTGGATTGTTCGTGAGTGTAAATCAATAAATTATTTTATTGTGTTGCATCAAATCCCTTTTACAACTACTAAAAGTACTCGAATATAAATCAAGTGTCCGTTTTATTTTGCAAAGAAGTTTATGTGTAATTGTCAGTGTCAAGTGCAACTTTCACTTATTGTTTGACAAATGACGTTCGCTTACTGTCGCTACAGACAAGAGCTTAAGCTTTATGTTTTTAATTTGAATATTATCCTTCATACTTCATAGTTCATTGTTTGTTTGTTCTAAAACGGTCTTGTAAATGTTCGATACTTTCTAAGTTTTTATAGTTTAATAATCGATTATAACTGTGAGAAACAATGTCGGGCTGTGATCAAAAATGTGAAACTTCAAAAGACAATGTATCTCAAAATTCTGTTGATGAAGGTTTACCACGGGAACTAAGCCAGTTAAGCCTTTCAAGTGGATCAAGCCCCGAAGAATTCCATTGTAACAAAGGACATTCCGAAGCAACTTTAAAAAACATTTTTACCTATTATCAATCACAAAAACTTTGCGATGTTGTTCTTATTGCTGCTGGAGTCAGGTATATATAAGTTAATATAAATTTACGTTTCATCATGTTCTTTGTTTGTCAACAAGATACAAATTTGTATAAAGGATATATTTATAGAAATATTTTTTTTTTGTTTTTTAGAATACCTTCACACAAAATTGTTTTGGCATCATGTAGTGAGTATTTTGCAGCAATGTTCACAGGGTCTTTGCAAGAAGCTAAGTTATCGGAAATAACATTAGAAAGGGTAGATCCACAGGCACTAAGGACACTAGTACATTATTGTTATACAGGCATAATAGGTATGTAACATATGGGTACATTGTTAATGATTAATATGTATAATTGTCGTCAGTTATTAAAATACTACTAACTGATCTTAACATCATCAATAGTTGCTAAAGCTGTTGTAAATTCAATTTGAGCTTAGACATATTTTAATAAATTACAAACTTAAATTAAATATAGATTACTATATTTAACATAGCTTTTTGTAGTATGTTGTGAAATTTTTCTAATAAGAATCTAATTGGCGGTCTTAATTACAGAATTAAGTGAAGAAACTGTAGAAGTATTATTATCTACAGCTACGCTTCTGCAATTGCACGTTGTTACTTCAACTTGTTGCGATTATCTAGAGAAACAATTGGACCCATGCAATTGTTTAGGCATAGCATTGTTTGCTGAACAACAATCCTGTTTAAATTTACACAAAGCAGCAATGGATTACACACATCAACATTTTGTGCAGGTATAAAGAAACGATGATAATAAAGAAATAAAATTTGAAAAACAAAATTTTATGAACGATGTGGGATTCAAACCCACGAACTCCGGCGTTCCCTGCCGGTGCTCTAAACCACTGAGCTAACCGTTCGAAAATTCTGTTTGCTTTGTTCGCACGGAATGCCGGTCGTTGGTTTGAATGCCGCATCGTGCATAAAATTTTGTTTTTCAAATTTTATTTGTGTATTAATCCTAGAAGTGAGGGTTATCACTTTAAAAACATAACAAATTGTTTAATGATGATAATAAAGTCAAATTATGTTATTTTTCAATACTAATAAAACTATTTCTACTTAGGTTGTGAAGAATGAAGAATTTCTTTGTTTGACTGAAGCACAGCTGGAGATTTTGTTGAAGTCAGATGATCTCAATGTAGTTACCGAAGAAAATGTGTTTGAGAGTCTAATGTTATGGGTGCAACATGATCTTGCCAATAGGCAAAAACATCTGCCCAATCTTCTTAAACTTATAAAACTGCCACTTCTTTCATCTGAGGTAAACTATTTTTTCATAGTGAAGTCAAGGAAAATTAAATAATTTTTTGACACATCATTCACAAAGGCATTGTCTTTGCAGTTACTTTTGTTATGATTATTTTATAATATTCCAGCATTCCACTAAATTAGTACTTTAAATAATAAATTAAAAATAGACTTTGTCACTTGACAAATAAGACAATAACCATTGTTTATTGTCTTAGTGTTAGTCATCTATATACTTTACTAAATAATTTTATTTTTGTAACTCAAATCAACTTACTTATCATACTTAACTTTCTGTAGATGGTTAACTTTCTGGTAGAATGGGTAAAAAAGGGTTTTTTTTTGCGCCCAAACAAAGGGAAAGGGCTACCCTCCGGGATAACAATAGCAGGGAGGTGGTGAATGCTCATGCATACCAACACAGACTTAGGCAGTTATGTGGGACTCACGTAAAACCTAGGTGCCTATCCACTAAACACCACCTGAGGTTGGCTTTGGGCAGGTTCCTTCTAAGCCTTCATCAAAGGCGACCTCTTAGGGAGAGAGAAGCGCAAGCGGCACTCCCTATAGAGTATCCGCTGAGATGCCCTGACTTGTAATAGTATTTCTATGTTGGCTAGATTTAGAATTTTGATGTTGAATACAACTTTATGAATTTTTGTCTACAGTATTTGATAGACAAAGTTGAGGCTGCCTGTGGGAATGTGTCAGAATGCCAACCACTTATAATGGAGGCAGTCAAGTGGCACTTGCTACCGGAGAGAAGATCTCTTCTTTTTTCACACAGAACTAGACCAAGGACATCAACTATAGGAAGACTGCTAGCAATTGGTGGCATGGATGGATACAAAGTCAGTTCATAAGTGTTTTTTGTTGCCTTTAAACCAGTAAAGAATTAGTTTCATCTGTTACTATTTTTATTTTATCTTTTACATAATTTTCTTGTACAAATCTCATATTAACATTTTTTTATTGATTATTTGATATTTTTACTTTTACATAATATAATATATCTGTTAACAGAAGACTTCCATAGTTTGGATTGGTGAATAATTTCAATTGCTTGCTGATGTAAATATTGTACCTAAGTATTTTACTATAAAGAATGCTGGGGGAGTTTTTGCGCCACTTCTCTCTCAGAGTGCCGTTTGTTTCTGAAGTGGTGGTAGTATTAGAAGTGACTTCAAAATATTTCTAAACGAATCAATTTTGAGAAGATAAATGCCTTCAAAGATGAGATTGTTTCCTAAATAGAGAGCCCATCAGAGACAAACCCAATATTATGAAGTAAATTTATATATATCAGCTTTCTGGTTAAACTTTTATACTTTGCGGTTACATTTATTTAGTCTTTTTCTTTACGGAATAGGAATACAAATAAGAAACAAGATCACTTGACACATAGTTATTTGATCACCACTAACCATGTGCTCTTATAACACCTAAAATCACAGGAAAGGTGGAATTGTACACAACACATCTTAGGCTTGTGTATTTATATGAGCTAAATTGTGTTCAATAAAGCTCAATTTCTTGCCACACACATCCACTTTGTGGAATCAATTACCGGCTGCTGCCTTCCCGAACTGATATGACTTAGAGACCTTCAAGAAGAGAGCATACTCACACCTTAAAGGCCGGCAACACATCTCTTGACACCTGTTGTTGTGGATGTTGCCTCACCACTCCCCATCCCGCGAGCCTCTTGCCCGTTTGCCTCCACTTATATAAAAAAAAAAACATATATTTAATAACAAGGTTTCAATTCTTGGATTCCATATATTATGTGTATTATAATAATAACAAAATCTGAGCCAGGGTATTTTGAAGGTGTTAAGTGGGTACATTTTCAAAATACATTATAAGATTGATTGTGTGATTATTATAATCAAAATAGTAAAAAAAACGTAAATTAAAACTAAAATTAAATAGAGAACCATTTTAATAATTTAATCATAAGCGATTTCATTACTTTTTCTTGTGAGGAAACTATTCATTCTAGTCGGAATATGCGATTGCTTGATTTTCCCTGTTGAGTTGACTGGATAAATGAGCTGGATACAATTTGAAATTATGTTTATAAAATCATAACAATTGAATCCAAACTGGAGAATCCAGCAAAACCTTTAACATAAAGCTTGCAACACCAAAAGATTAATTCAAGTTTTTCATTCATTCAAATCACAGGTTGTGATCTCTGAGTGAATATTTAAAATAACATTGTTATATTATTATCATGCTAAAGTTATGTGTGATTAATAGCTATAAATATGAGTTTAAACACTAACAGAAGGAAACAAGATATCCAACTTTTAAGAAAACATTAAGCATTGTTGTCTTCATGTTAGTCATCTATGTAGTGTTGCTTTACTATATGTTTTTTTTTTTTTGTATATACTCATATTTTAAAATAAAATTGTTATATTATTGTCATGCTAAAATTTATGTTTGATTAATAGCCATAAATATGAGTTTAAACACTAAACTATGATATGATTTATTACAAAGTGTGACTTGTAAGAATTGACTATTTTTCCTGATTGATTTGAATTGAGTTGCTTATTTTTCCTTATTGAACATTCCAGGATTGTAGCCATTTATAAATCAGATAGGTCATATAATTTCATAAATTGTATTGCCTTTCACTTGAATATTTTTTTTTGCAAATGTGTGAATCTGTTTCTGTTTTTATCTTATAATGTTCTGTTTAGTGGTCTTATGAAAATAATAACATTTTTAAATCACAGGGTGCAAATAACATGGAGATGTATGATCCAAGAACTAATACATGGACACCTTTCATGAGAATGGGAACTCGGAGGCTGCAGTTTGGTGTTGGTGTGATACATAATAAACTCATAGTAGTAGGTGGAAGGGATGGACTGAAAACACTTAATACGGTAAAAAATTAGCCCTTTATTCAGTTTTTTTTTTCATAAAGACAAAACTTCCACAGATTCAACTAATGGTAACTAAGGCACAAGTGCCGATGTTCACTAATATTATGTTCTTCCTCTCTTCCTTGCTCACAAGGGATTTGAGGCAGTTTTAACAATTATTAATTAATCATAATAATTATGTCATAGCTGGATTATTATGATTGTTTTATTCAGATAATATCTGTAGCAAATAGGTATTGGTTATATTAACTAATTATGGCAGGGCACATAGTTCGACGGACAGATGGCCTTTGGGGCAGTAAAGTCCTCGAATGGAGACCACGTACCGGAAGACGCAGTGTTGGTAGGCCCCCTATAAGATCGACTGACGATCTGGTCAAAATCGCCGGAATACGTTGGTTGAGGGCAGCGCAGGACCGATTGTTGTGAAATTTTTGGGGGAGGCATTTGTCCAGCATTGGACATCTT